>NC_061786.1:17818639-19200306 GCF_022458985.1 Mugil cephalus | reverse complement strand
GCGGTTATGCACCTTTTTCTTTGTCAATTAATAGTCATCAAAGTCACCAAAGTAGGAAGGAATATGGGCACAGTTGGTAACTGTATTTTTGGAAACAGTAGCAACTAAAGTTTCAGATATTTGACTCAGGAGTTGATGGGGACCAAAAACAGATGGCGTAAACTCTAAATTAATGGCGATGAAGCAGACTTATTAGAGATTACTCCAATTATCAAGATTCAACGTTTTTGTATATGAAGTCACATATATATCAAATGAAAAAGTAAAATGTTGTTCTGGTTCATGTTTGTTCATTGATTGAATTCAGTTTCAGTTCAGAGACGTTTGCTTTGGGTTCCAGATTTAACACAGTGACAAAAATGAAAGGACAGCCCGAGGAAAGAGAAACTAATTCCGTCTGTGTTCAAACGCCTCCTGAATTACTCTCAGATAAAGCACGAACAAAGGTAAATAACATAAAAAATAAAATAAAAGCAAAATTAAAGCCAACATGCAAGTCTCTTTCAGTTTCACGTTAGACTATTAAATAATTACACACTGCTGCATTTTAATTTCACAGCGTGTTGTACTGTTTGGCTGTTTAATCTAATCATATATAATTTAAACTCATGATCTTCAAAGTAATTAGTGACTACGTCTCATGTTAATGTGAATCAGTAAAGTGCATCATAAAAAATAAAAAAATTAAGTTCTTTTCTGGTCAGTTAATTTTTCGGGGGAGTCGCAGGATAATCAGACTAAGGAGTGGAACTTTGATGCATTCGCTGTTTTGCTTTTAGTTTTGCATCAGATTTACACTGATAACGTACAATGTTCACTTTATTTTCAAATACTTGTACATATTTCCTTATATACTATTGGACTCTGGACTCACCATGTGCAGTCATTTCTGTGCAATTCCCCATATTCAATGTTATTATAGAGCAACAACAAGGAACACAGGTTCACTTATTTCTTATATTTCTTTCTTTATATTCTTATATATTTTTTACATTGATGCGTGTATTCTTACTGGTACTATTTGAGAAGGAGCTGCTGTAATGAAAAGTAATTTCCCCCTCGGATCAATAAAGTGATTCTGATTCTGATTCTGATCAACATGAAAGTGAAATATAAGAAGTTTAAAAGCACAAATGATCTTTAAAGCTACTGAACATGAGAAAAACGAAAAGAAGATTAAGAGAAAAGTCTCAGTCGCACGACGTAAAGTTCACTAAACTGGAGGAAAAAAAGGAGCTGGAAAGCAACTTTGATTTAAAAACAATCACACCAATCAGCCACAACATTATGACCACTGACCGGAAACGTTAATAACACTGAACATCTGGTGACAATTCAAAGTCTAGCTGGCAAACTTTTGGAAATGGCATTCGTGTGGATATTACTTCGGCACGTACCACCCACCCCGTAGCAATGACTCTCCTGGAAGGATGCAGCCTGACACAGACACACACACAACAACACTTTAGGAACAACTCCAGAAAACATGAAGAACAGAACAAGGTGTTGACCTGGCCTCCAAATTCACTAGATCCCAAACTAATCAAGTATCTATGGGATGATCCACAGAGGACTATCCCCTCAACGCTTCCTGTTTCCTGACACCACAGGACGCCCTCAGAAGGTCCATGTCCATTCTCTGATGAGTCACAACTGTTTTGGAGAGACAAGGGAGACCTACACAATATTAAGAAGGTGGTCATAATGTTGCGGCGGATCGGTGTAACATCTTAATCTTGCTGAGACCGAACATTTATTTTTAAACTCAACAGAATCCATTACGATAACAAGGTCCAGGTGTGCTGCTTTTGTTTCGTGCCCATTTTCAATCTAGAATCTGAATTATGCTGAAAACCAATTTAAACTCTTCTCTTAATGCATTTTTTTTTTTTTTCTTGTTAAGCCCAGTCAATAAAATATTCTACTACTCTGGCTGGCGCTGGTTGCTCAGGGTCACGGCCAGCTGAACAGGCTTCACATTTCCTTCACTGGAGAGATGAGGCTGCGTCGTCATGGCAACCCAGTCAGACGGCCGAGCAGCTCCAAAAAAAAAAAAATCTACGACGAAAATTCGTTAAGACGGAAAAAAAATAAAATAAAAATAAACGAATCATTCAAACCAATCAGTCCGTGCTGAGTATAAATGCTCTCAGGACGACACAATGGAGAACAAATTATTCTTTAATTGCAAGGAAACAAAAGCGAGCTGGCTTGTAATGGTACCCGGGGGCTGGATAATGAGACAAAAAGAAACATTTTGGTAGAGACAATCAAGCCCCCGTTTCAACGCACAGCTTATACAAATGGTGCTCCTCAGGATGTGTGTGGAGGCAGTCATTAGTCGGGCACCCTGAAGCAGTTTCAAATCACTTCAAAATAAGAATAAGCCCCATCAGATTTACGCTCAGTGCGAAACCAAAGAAATTAAATGCCGCAAAGCTTTTGTCCAATGCAAGACCTTCGCTTCTTTAAATCCTGGGTGGAGGCTTTTTTTTCTTTTTTCTTTTTTCTTTTGCAACAACTAGAGCACATGAGAGAAATACTGACGCTGCACGAAAATAATAAATTTGCCTTATAATCTAAGCTTATGTTTTACACTTAACGTCATCTGTGGTTCGACCCGAGGAGAGAGAGATGACTCCGTCCAATTGATTTGTTCTCAAACAAAAATGAACATCACTTTGTTCACGTTTTTTTTTCTTTTAAAGTCCTGCTGATAAGCCGTGTGACTCCACGTGTCATGTGAACACAAGACACAAAACGAAGTGCAAAAGCCGAGTTGTAAAAACCCATAGAAAACCCACTTCCTAAATGAAGTCTGCTAACAAACGATTTGAAATGACGGCGTCATTATGTCTTTAACTTCTTTTCTGCTGAGGAGCCGGACTCTGATGAGCCCTCGTCTGATTTCACCGCGTGAGTCTGTCTCAGGGCGCTCGGCGCCGGCCGTTTGTCCCTCCGAGGTCTGGTGACAGTCTCGTCCTCTGACTCCGAGGACGTCTGCTGCTGCGGGTTCTCGCTCGCCGGCGTCGCAGTCCGGTGCTGCCCGTTCACTCCCGGGCTGCGGCGGCTCTGGGAGTTACTGTCCGCGGCCTCTCCGCTGTCCGAGCTGTCCAAAGGCCCCCGCTCAGTCCGAGGGGACGAAGCTGGACGTCGCTCCAGCTCAGTCCTGTCATTGCTGCCTTCGTTCTCCTGGCTCTCGGGGGACATCACCGGGCTCGGACACACAAAGTCAGAAGGGCTCAGGCGTTTTTCCTCTTCGGCTCGGGCCTTGATCCGGAGCGAGTTCTGCACCTCGCCCGACGAGGAGGTGGACAAGTCCTCGATCGAGATCGACGGGTAGTTGCAGGAGTCGATGGCGGAGAACAGAGCCTGCACGGACTCGGGTCGGTCCTCGGCCCTGGAGACCACGTTCATGCGCCGCCGCCTCATGACGTTGCGCCGCCTCACCGCGCTGCGCCGCTCCTCGTCCTCGCTGCTGGAGCTGGAGGTCGACGTGGAGGAGCTGGAGGCTCCGGCGGGGAGCGACGGGGACGAGGTGGGGCTGGAGAGCGTGGAGTTGTCCCTGGGGCTCGGGGACCGGGGCCGGGGCATCGGGTCCAGCCAGAACTCGCTGGAGTCCGAGTCTTCGTTCACCAGGAAGCCCGACTGGTTCCGCTGGTGTCTGCTCCGCCTCCTCGGCGGCTCCTCCCCCTCCTCCGTGGCCGGCTCGTCCCCTCCCGAGGCGTCGGGTCCGGCCAGGGAGGACGAGGAGGAGTTATCGGAGTCGGTGTGGTGGTTGGCGGCGGCGACAGCGGCAGCAGCAGCGACGGCAGAAGCAGATGCGGGCGTGGGGGCTGCAGGCGTGGCCCGCATGGCTCGACGTCCACGGGCGTGGAGCTGCATGATGGCCTCCTCGCTCAGGTCCGAGTCAGAGTCCGAGCTCCAGCCCTCGATCTCCCGTCGCACCAACGAGTCGAAGAAAGCCATCATGCGCGGATCCTCCTGGATGGACTGGCTGACGTAGTCGTGGGACAGGCCGCTGCCGCTGTTCAGGACCAGGCTGATGTACTCCTCGTGGGTGTAGAGGCTGCGCGACTTGTCCTCCACGCGCCCCTCCAGATCGCCCAGGCTGTCGGGCTGCTGGTAAGGGCTCCACACCTGGGAGGAGGAGGAAGGAAAGAAACAAAAAACAAACAAAAAACACGGAAGTCATGCTCGGTTTGAATTTATTTAGAACACCTGCACCTGTGTGTGCACTAAAAACATGTGCCAGAAAAAATATTTAAACATTTCTTTCCAGCTCTTGTGAGAACGCTTCATCAGCCAAAATGATTTCTTCAGCTGCAAAGTTTGCATCCACCTAAACGCAACACGATCCTGACCAATAAAGACAGTTATTCTTGACATAACTTAACAGTCCAGCTGCCTGCTATCATGACATTTAATTTAGCTATGAATAAAACGTCTGGTAGCAGAGGGTTTCAGCGTTACGATGAGAGAAACTCCCCTGCTGTGTGACGCATTGTGTCAGATTTGCTCGGTTTTTGCTCATCAGTCAGACGGCGTTAAACGCCTGCAGTCTGCTTAATGCGTGCATGTCAACGTTTGCATAATTATCTCCACGGATTCAAGCTAAATTCCTCTAAAAGATGAATGAACCAAGTGGAGTACTGACTGATGCGAGTACAGGATAGTGATCTAACCGACTTCAAATGCGGCCTGGGTTTACTCAGAGGGTCAGCACCAGTTATTCATTAAGGATAAAACAGGAACGCAGCTGCACAGAATCTTTTGGTTGTGACGACTGTGCTTCATTAACTGCAGATGAATGAGACCTGGTGAAGAGATTTAACCGTTTAACTTCAAACTACAACTGCAGCTGAATCATAACCATAGACAGTACAAATATGGACAGCGGAACAGCTGCTCAAAAGTGAAGCCAGAGCTAGTAGAGCTCCCCCTGGTGACTGGAAGGCTGCAGTATAGGTCATAAGCTCCACCCCCTTCCATGTAGTGGTTGGGACTTGGGCTGAACTAAAGCACTAAAGTGCACGTGATATAATTTTTTTTTTTTTCCAAGGATGGTTTCTGTGATTTAGGTAAATATAATGTTGATGCATATTTAAGTGTCAATTTTTCGAAAAAGTTTTTTAGTCAGAATTTCCGAGTTCCGAGTTGGAATTTTCAACTGGAACGCCCTAAGTTAGGGAATTACCAAGATGGCCGCCCTGTCGGTAAAAACAGTGAGCAGAAGCTCCTGTAATGTTCCATTTATTAGCTCTTCTGATTAGTTTTTGTTGCATTAAATCGGTCGTACAGACAGTATTTTCCTACATATATATGTTGAAATGCTGTTACAGTGTAATTTAAGTTTTTCATGTGTGAAATGTGAGAACTACAAACCTATGTCGTGCTAGCAACAGCTAAAAACAATAGCCTGCTAAAACAGTGCAAAACACCATCGTGGCAAACTGTGATTAATAGTGCATTTTTTTCTACATTTAAATTAAACAATTAAAACGTTTCAATTTCTGCCTCGTGTGGTCTTGTAGACTCATTACTTTAAAAAATAATTAAAACTCATGAGTTGGTTCAAGTTATGTTCGATAAATTTAGTTCAACATTATAGCAATAATATTAGTTAATATTAAGATTTGTTTTAAAAAACTTTGAACACAACAAGTTCCCACCAACGTGGACGCGACCATCTAGTTTTCCAACTTCCGTAACTGGAACGACGATAACTCAGGTGTGACATAAAGATTCTGCGATCTGAGGTAAATGGAACGCACCAATAGAAACCGAATGCGACAAAGTAGCGACTACCAGTTGCCATGCCAACGCCAATGCTGCAATATTTTTATTTATTTATTTATTTTTTAAAACAAGTACAATTACAGTCAGAAGGTGGCGCTGCTCGTATCCCCCGGGAAAAAAGCGTGAGTTTGGCCATTTGCAAGGAAGTGGGGACACATTGTCCATATTAATACAGTCTATGATCAGAACTAAAGGTGTAAGACCTGATCTAGGGCTCACGAAGCCTTCAGGTACCTTCAGGAAAAGCTGGCATCATTTCACAGCCTGACCCTGGTTTCTCAGAAATACTGTATCTGTGGAACTTTTCCCATCTTCCATGACCCAGTTTCTGAACGCTGCTCAATGTCGTCTGTTTCAGACTGCAGTCAGTAAAAGGGCTAAAACCATCTCTCTTTTTTTATTTTTTTTAATTCCCCACTGCAGAGGAAGGAGTTAAGAGTTCAGTCGGTTACTCAGTGGCATCATCGGAGATCAATGCCTCACTTAAGGGCATGTCTCAGCTCAGACACTGGACCACTTACAGAACTATTTCTCCAAGAACTACATCATCCTGATCCTGTAGTAAGATGGAAATAGTCTGCATCTCTAAAAAAAATGTCTGATTCTGCCTTAGAAATACTAACCTTGATGACTTTCTCCACCCCGGAGGAGCAGATCATGTAGGTGTGAGGGTTGAAGCGGACCTGGTTCACTATGGAGCGGTGACCCTTCAGGACCATGAAAGCTCCGTTCACCACGCGACCAGGGCCTCCTTAAAAGGAAGTTGTTTGTTAATATGACAAAGGCAAAGATGCACAACTATAACACGGACCAATAATAGCAAACGAGTTCAGACATGCATTCATTCGACCTGATGCTGGACCTCATGAGACAGAGAACACAGACTGTGAAATACAGCAGTCGCAATCCTCACCATACGTCATTAGTCTGACACCAAATAGGCCCTGAGCGCATATTTTCAGAGTGAGCAACTCCAGGGAAAAATGAAATCCATAAATGTGTCAGGTGGTGCCACAGAGCTACAAATACCGCATTCTTGGATTGCTGCATTTTTGGGGGATTTTCCTCCGAGTGTAATTACGTCCGTGTTCGAAGTCAGGAAATATGGAGGAGTTTTTCTAACTTTTCAGCACTAACCCTGGGTCTTTTGTTAGTCTGGCCAGGTGGGAGCATTCAACCTTAATTTGGCTCTACAGAATATCAGATTAAAAGAAATACATGCCTGGAAAGTCTATTATGACCAAATGGCCTCAGGGCAAACCACAGTCTGGACTCTGTCATGCTTTCTGTGGCTAAAAGTTACAGTGACTGAAATCAGATTGCCTTCGCAGACGCCAACTAAATCTCTAGCCTTGCACAACAAGAGGTCACCAATCCACTCTCTTACAAACAAGCTCCTTAAAGCCATAACGCTCTGGTTCTGTCAGCTTATATAAGCTAAAATCAATTACAAAACAAAAAGATTTTTTTTTTATTTAATAAAAATTGACCATCTCAAACTAGGGTCCAGACAGAGTCAGAATCATGGCGACAAAAGCAGGAAATACCAAAAACTGCAGTTCAACAAATGACCACTCGAGGCTCCAAAAACAAGTCAACCTCAAAGCCAAATATTAAGAGAGTCTGTCCAACTAGGTAATGGAGCATCTGAGCTGTCCCTCTATGCTGATTAGTTCTGAGCTGTTTCATGGGTGCCATGTTAGATACATCTAACCAATATTCACCCATAGAGAAGTGGCAATAACAGAGAATAAAGTTGGATTAAAAGTTAATATATACCACAGTGCTCAGCCTAAGGCTCCAGTGCAGGATCAGGAAAACACAGAGGAAACTCCATAAATGGAGAACAAATGGAGAAAGTTATGGGGGCAGAAGATTAAAAGGAAGACATGGATGTCAACTGGTTACTTCCGATTATGTGAGGTAAATGTCAATCTCTCTCTTTGATGTTTTTATACAGGAAAAATAAAGTCATACCATCATTTATGTGAACCTTGATCTTAAAAACACTGCTTTACAAATGAATGAACTTTGAAGCTAACCTAGCCTTATGCTAGCCTTATGCTAGCCTCATGCTAGCTAGTTATCTAGACTAAAGTCTTCGAAAAATAGCAGCTCCAATCATATAAACTGTGAAACCCATGTGTGCATGTAATTTATGTCCATGTAGATAGACACATTTAATTGACAACACAAATTTAACTTTACCACGGTTACTACAAAGTTGTTATAGCTAGTGTGCTAATGGTATCATGATAATACTAAATAACAGTAAGACTAGCTTAATTTTTCACTATTTCTGAGTATTTATGCATGGGAAACTGAGGAGAAGTTAAACACAGCTCCATGACTGATGAGGTGATTGGAGCAACAAAGCATTTTACAGGCTCATTTAAGATATTTAAAGTAAGTAGACACTGGGATATTTAAGTGAGGGCCTTTTACATATTGACAGAGGTTGTCGATAACATTTATAGGCCCATTAATGATGAAAATAAGTAATTTATCTCAACATAGCACATCCATCCCATAGGGTTTAACTGTAGAATCTAACCTCTGATGTAGCCAACATGGCGCCCATGATTTGACTTGGCCAGACTCTCTCTTATATACGGCTCCCATCAACCCCTATGACAACGGTACTATTTCGACTTTAATCAACGCTTAAATGTATTCATAATTAAGGTTGTGGCTCCTTTAAATGAGGGTGGGTGCCATCACAGGGTGTTAACATGTCTACCATTTATTGATTTGCCAGAAGTTGGGACGGGACATCAAGTTACAAGTTTCAAAACATTTCAAAAGTCAAGCAGAAAGGGACACAGCCAAGATGGCGGCGTCCACGGCCACACACTGAGCTTCAAAACAGTAGTACTTATAGTTAAATCAATCAACTCTTTGTGTCCCGTGGAAACGTTAAAAAAAAAAGTAAAGCATGCTCCATATGTCGGCCACATAAATATACAGTCAGCGCAGACAGATTCAATAACTCACCTGCTTCTGGGTCCTTGGGGATTTTCCACATGTAGAGGTTGAAGTCATCAGACCCAGACAAGATGTACTGAGGAGGAAACCAGATGGATGTTTAGATTTCAACTTCACGTCAAGGTAGAGGAAACCTTATATTTATATATGTGTGCGAAGGAGAGTTAAACCCTGGGAGGCGGGGGGAAGGGCGGGGGTTTATACATAGCTCAAAACCATGAGATCTTATCACATGTGTCATAATGAGCGATCAAACGCTGTCATTACGTGACATGACAGTCTGACCTCAACAGAGCTCCTGCTCTCTGTCTGAACTCTTATGAGACTTTGTAAACAGATGGTTCCACTTAAACCTGTCGCTTGGGGTAACAGAGCCTGGGAGGGAGGGGTGGTGGAGGGCGGGGGGGTGTTATCTGTTCTTATGCTTGTGTGTCTTGGAGTGACATGTGGAGAAAGAGCTGATAGAAGGTGACTTTTGGTCGCGAGCTGTAATGGAAGGTTATTTGCAAATTAAGCTGCTTGGATAATCCGTGAGTGGTTGAAGCTACTATTTCACCTGTCATACTTTCACACTGTGTGGATTTTAGTCCTGGGTGACGTCCAGTTTCAAAATTCTTGAAAAGGTGAAACCAAGCGGTAATTTTTTTTCCCACGTCTCTGAAATCTTCTCAAGTTTCTAAAATCATTATTGAACCGCATTTGAAAGGAACTGCACTATTTACTGTACCCGCGACATTAGCAGGTCTGTTATTATAATATGGTTTAATATCATTCAGCTGGAGGTTAGGGATACACATCTCACAACACAAATTAACTTTTAAAAAACTAATTAAGACTCACCTAATGCAGCAGACCACATGAATGGGAATTTATTACTGATATTGAAATTAGTAGAATTATTGTTATAATAGCAGTGACTGAGTATTTGACCAATGTATGGTATTATTCGTGCTATTATGGTATATTATTATGCATTTATAATGTGTATGTTTGTACATGTATGTGTATCATTGTTATTATTGTCTTTATAATAATATAATTGTAGTTATATGAGGAATGTATGACTGTTGTGCTTACATTTTTTAATTTATGTTATATTTTATGTCCTTTATTCATTTTATGTAACCTCCTGAAACCCTGTGTCCTCATATGGGGACATTAATTAGGTTTTATCGCAGCTTATTCTGCTTCATTTTAACCCATTGTCCTCATTAGTGGACGATGTAGTCTGACATCTAGTGTAAGCAAAGGTAAAAACATATTTATTTATGCTTATTAACATTTTTAGTTTGATATGACTCACAAATTTAACAAATTTTATCAACAGCAACGAGCTACAACGTCGCTAAATAGCAAGTACTCGTTTGAGGACGTTGGGACTTTATTGTTCTGTCTTTGCTCAACCATGTTCAGGTATTAAAATAAACAGTTTTATATTTTGTCACACTTTAGGTGACTTAATTATGATTTAAATAATGAAATAATCCCAGTGTCCACAAATGAGGACATTGTTTGTTTTTTCAAAAACTACTACTTCCTGTTCAAAGCTGAGGCTTAGCTTTTATAAGTCTTAGATCCTACTGATCCCAAATAACATGGAAAAATTAAAAATACAAACCAAACTAAAGCTCAGGTCTCAGGAGGTTAAGTACTTTCACATTGCTTTGTAATTTTAAATGTCTGTTCAAACTTATTTTACCAGCTGGAAACATATTTATTAGGCCTTTAATAGGGTTATAAAAGAAAAATTGTCAGATTTAAATTGATCTGCATATGAAAGAATCCTTGGACAGGTTTTTAAATATATAACATTTCCCGGTCCCTCTTTTTTTTCCCCCTCATGTGTTGTCATGCACGGCTGGTTTTGCGTAGATACCACAAATCTCTGGAATCATTGACAATAATAAGGTTTGTACAAATATCTTGGAGTAGAATTTGTTTTGAAACTGTAATCTCTCTAAATTAATTTACATTGAATGAACTGGAATCTGTATTTATGTGATAAGACATTTTATTTTAATGAACTGACTTCCATTGCTGAGGAAATCTTTTGTGCCATTTAATCAGCAGAATAATTTAATATCTTCAGTTTTTCTCTATGGGCATGTTTCTCGTTTCGTTTTTGCTGTTTCAGGCACTTGCTTTCCAACATTTCTAGACTCTGGGAGCTTTGATGTTCATCTCCATCCCTACATACATGTTAAAATGAGGAAAAAACTGAATCATTCATGTCTTTATCGTTACATGGACGTCTCTACAGGGATAAAAACACAAAAAAACCCTCCTTATTCCAGACTGCTCTCAGATCCGTGTAGCTGCAGGGCACGTGAACACACTCTGATCTGAACACCTGTGTGCTCCGCCTCAGGTTCCCAGAGGACACATCAAGTAGGAATGTTGCACCCAGAACTCCTCCCCTCCTCTTTCCTTTCCATCGGTTTCATGCGATAAAGTTCCCACTCGACACCTCCGCTCTCACACTGCGCCGAGAAAATCCTCTCATGTCTGTGGAGCCTGTACCGAGAAGTGGATCGCTGTTTGGATAAAGCTCCCTAAGCTTTTCTTTCTTAGTCGTATTAATGTTGTCTGCTCTAAAAGGGGACTGCCCACAGATTTATTTTAAGGAGAACATCTTAAGCCAAGGAGTTGGGATATAAATAAAATCACGATTTAGCACATTTTCTTGTAAATCAAATCAAATCAGATCTTTGTATTAATCTGAAAATACTGTATTGATGCCAAAGTTGATTATTTATGAACATGAAACAGAAGTATAATTATAAATACTGATTGTAAAATGATAAGAAACCTAAAAGCTGCACGAATTTGTATTTTCCAAAGCAAATTATTCGAATTTTTTTATAATTAAATTATAATTAAATTATACTTATAATTTAAGTGTATATGAATTCAGTTTGGTAATAAACACCTATATATTATCATTTAATATTAAGCTTTACTAAAATATGTTGGATTCGTGTTAATGTGTATTTAAAGAAATTTTAAATTGTGGGGAAATATAGAAAATATACAAAAATGTCTGATCAACCAAAGATTTTGCGACCCCCCTGCAGTGCCTCTGTGGACCATCTAGGGGTCAGGACCCTGCGTTGAAGACCTATGACTTAAAGGATGAAGCTTTACTCTTTGTTCAACAATAATAAGATACAACAAGCAATATAAGATTTATAGCTACTTTATAGCTAGTTTAGTGTCACTTCGCCCGTGCCGACAAAGAATGTGCATTTTGTGTCCCTAGTGGTCGATATTGGTCACTGCATGTTTTAAATCATCATTAAACCTCAAATGTGCCTTGCACAGCTTTTGGCAAACATACATCTAAATTAAAAACAGGAACAGTTTGGGATCAACAATCAGTTACCAGCCTCCTGAGACCCAAGCATTTGTTTGGAATTTCCTGAAGATAAGATTAAGATCTTTAGGTATTTGGGATAAGAAGTATTAAAAATAAGCATCAATTTTGAAATAAAATATGCTGACACGGGGATTATTTCACTGTATATTACGATTTAAGTTACCAATGTGTAACCAAAATATAAGACTGTTTATTTTAATGCAAAAGCAGAATCGGAAAATGATGAAATGCCAACGTCCTCAAACGTGTACTTGTGAATTTCTTAAATTTGCATGTAATATCAAATTAAAAAAAGTTATTAAGCATAAATGAACAAGTGTATTGTGTCTCCTTTATGACGACAACAGGACTAAATCAAGCAGAATAAGCTGCAACAAACCTAAAACATAATGTCCCCGTATGAGGACGCTGGGTCTCAGGAGGTTATCTTTTTTTTTTTTTTTATCTTTTCATTTTTCTCCCCCTCAATGATCCCGCTCCAGGTTTCTTGTCCAACTTTGCGGCAGATAATCAAGTTCAAACCAACGAGCTCGTCGTGACTCGACTCAGACTGCCTCCTTTGCTCACGCCGTGGAGGATCACCCGAGGATAATGTTAACATAATAAACATGGCTACGGGGTGAAGTCATGTCTGAGGAGGACCAACGGGAGGATCGGTGGCCGAGTACAGGAGCTCCTGGTGCTCCTCCAGCGCTCTAAGGTCCAGGTTTCACAACGGGGAACTCATAAATTCTTCTATTTTTAATCCTTCGATGCTCCCAATATTCTCCTAAAATTTCATTTGAAGAAGTCGTTTAACACAATCTTTCCACTGCATCAGGGGCCAAATCACAGCCGTGTGGGTAATATATCAGAGGCAGGATGTTGCATTTATTAAATGAAATGGAAACCTTTGGCCGTCGTGTGTACACTTCCCTACGGTGACATTTTACTCTTTCTAGAGGTGTTAAGGCACTCATCAATTTTGAGATATTTTGCTTCATTAACATGTCTTCTATCAAACTAGTTTAAAAAAAGCGCACATTTAGATGTTCATGTTACAACACTTTGTCTGTGTTGCACCTTTAATTTACTCTTAAATTCTCTAAAGCCGGCTCGTAGCTCTGTGAACCTCATCTACCCCGACATATGAGGTACCGTTGTGAAGCTCTTTTTCTCCTGAAGAAGTCTGTCAGCTCCAAATATGGTCATATCCTTTGTATTGGCGACCAATCGTGCAAGTAGAAAGGTCGATCAGTGTCACAAAAGTGTCACGTGACCGGATATTCTGCTGGTCTACGTTTATCAGCGAGTGACATTTAAAGTCTTCTCTAAGAAGAAAATTAGAGCTCAAATTAGCAAGAAAAGAGTTTATCCGGATGTAAATTGTCTTTGGTAAAAGGCAACGAAGGTGGAGTATATGAATGGATTTTTTGGGGGGGTCATTGTGACTTCCAATAAAAATATGCATGATTTTACAATGTAAAACTTTAAAATTAGTTTTTCTGGTACTCTGAGCCAGAATTTTCTGTAAAACTTCAGTAGCTCTTACACATACCAAACTTTCCAGATTTATTCTTAACTACACTCTAAAGTTATTTACAGGGGGGATTTTTCATATATCACTCAGAGCCTGATTTATGTAACATTTCACTCCTAAAAACAAGATTTATTTTAAGGACTGTTTTGTGATTTATGGAGTGATAAAAAAAAAAGATATATCCAAAGATATATCCTGTAAATACCTGGAAATCTAATACATTAACAAAATGAAACAAGAATTTTGAACCTCTCTTTTTCTGTTCTGGAAATGTATGCAAATTAGAGCATATTTAAATAAGATAACTCCTCATTTGCATTTTTAAACCTGTAATACAAAAAACTGTTGTATTTATGCAAGTAATCAACTGGACATCCATTAGTTAAAAATCTTACCCTATTCACCTGTGGTGTCTCGCCTTAATAGCGGCTGCTGTAGTTTTTTTTTTTTTTTAGTGTAAGATTCCAAAACCACAAACCTGATCTTTGTCTCCGGCGAAGCAGCAGCTTTTCATGGTGCAGGAGTTGAAGTAGCCCTGGTTGTCGAACTGGAAGCTGGGCAGGCGGGAGTGCAGCTCGTAGAGGACGGGGGGCAGGCGGCGCCGCAGGGCCAGCAGCTGAGTACCGGTGCTGTTGAAGCGAACGCTCATGGCGCTTTGCAGGGACATGCTGCCTCCGTAACGCAGCAGAGAGCTGAGAGCACAGAGACAAATCAGTACATTTCATTTGTGTAAACTAAAAAAAAAATGAAATTTAACCTCATTAACCGGAGTCAGGTGACGTGGTTCATTTAGCATTTTTCGCTTTAATAACAGGCAGCCCAAGTCAGCTTAGCTTAGCATAAATACAGGAAGCAGGAAGCCTCTGGGCAAATGTAACAAAACAACAGACTTTTAATATTTTAATTGTTGTTTCAAATGTTAATTAATGACATTTTGAGCTGCTCACGTCTGTTTCACACTGTTTAAATAAGCTAAAACAACCAGCTGCTGCCTCCTACTCCCCAAACAGACACATGCCAGAATTTAAATTGTATTTAAATAGTCTGAGAGGGAGTTTTTCTTTTTTTTTTAATGCATATAACGAGGGTGCTCTTTGAAATAAACAGCAAAGCTCAAAAGAAACGTTCAGTGTAGCTGGGAAAAAACATAAAAGTCTTTTATTAAGACGGCTATTTCATAATGAAATGGTTTAAAACATAAAAAAACAGGCACTGCATGGCAGCAAACAGTATATAGTATATAATAATAGTAATTATAATAATAATAATAGTATATAGAGTAATTAGAGTATTTCATGAGAATGAATGTAAATATTAAAAGCTTATTGACACAAATATCATTAATGATTCCCGATTAATTTCCTGCGTGAGCGAAAATGCACGACTACGCTAGTTTTCAGCATTGATACAATAATTTTTAACGCATTTAATAGCAGAAAAAGGCGTGAATGAGCTCCGCAGTTTAATAAGGAACCACGTAGATCAGTTTGAATTCACATTAACGCGCAAACTTCAATAAAAGATATGAATAAACCACACGCTTCCTGATGCGTGGGGACAGTCTGAAACCATTCCTCAGCTTCAGTCCTTATCTTCAAACAAAAACAATCCCGTCAATGATTAATTTCTTTGATGAAATTCTGCCGTCTACTGATGGACGTTACTATTTATTTTGTTAACTCGAGCCTCTTGTGAAAGTTTACTTACAAAACATTAAGCAATTTGACGACTATGTTCAAATTTCATCAGATACTTTGTCGCCTCAGAAAGAACTTCTCAGCAAAAATATTAGACTCAGTAAAAATGACATCATGGGAAGATAAATGTGTCTACGGTTGAGAGGAAAATTACAGAGAGAGTTCATTAAATATTAAAAGAAATAACTTAATTAGCCGGAAACTAATTTAAAAGTTTTTTTTTTTTTAAAACCGAATTAAATTTTATACATAGTAATTCTGCAGAGATGCAGGAGAAATGACTCGGTGATTTTGGGCCGTCTGTTAAGTATAGTTTGCTGGTTAGTTTAACAGTGAGTGAACAGCGCCATCTAGTGGACAGGAACAAACATGCAGACAAATATCAGAACAGACTCTAATTTCCAGACTTTTCTGTAAAAAAATAAATAAATAAAATAATACAAATTATGGCATTTGAGTAAACAGTTTGGTATAATCTGAATAAATTATGGAATTAATAGTTAGTTTTCATTAATCTGGATATATATGGTGTTATGTAAATGATTTCCAGAAGATTATAGCTAGGTAAGTAAGTTCAGACCAAACCCAGATAAATTCAGTGCACGTTTTTCTTCTTTTTTTTCAAGTTGAACATGAAGCATCCATCTATGATTCTCTATTTAGCCTACTGTGTGCTCTTACACAGATATTTTACCAGTGCTGCTTAATTTTAGGTTTTAGAAAATTAAACAGTCTTAGAAACGTATATTTTTCCATATGCTAATTTTTGTTTTCCATACTTTTATAGACCTGGTAGTTTATAAAATCAGATTCCATACTTTTTCATACTTTCCATACTTTGGTTCACTGCAAAAAAGGAATTTCAGGAAAGCAAAAAATCCTTGTATTGAAGAAATATGTCTTATATTTTGTTCAGACACAAGAACTTTGTGCTTATTTTAAGAAACAAAAAAAAAATTTACCCATTGCCGGATTTTTTTTCTAAATACAAGATGATTTGATTGAATATAAGAATATTTTACTTCTTTAGTAATGCTGTTTCTGCAGTGTGGGAACCCTGTAAGTTGCTTTACACTAAATAAAAATCAACTAGTAAAGCGTAAAATCCATTTTAAAATTGAAAAATGGGATACACAGATACACATGTGAAACCTTGGACTGGGAAAAATTAACACATTCTCTGCAAACTTTCAAATAAAGAAATGTTCCACAGCTTAAATAATCATAATAATTTTACTGCTTTAGTTTTATTATCGCCTGCGGCCTTCGATTCCTGTCCCATTGCTTTTTATTACCTCTGCGGTTTCTTTGCATGCCTGAAATCCATTACAGCTGCTGCTAAATGCATTTATTCCTAAATTCACCCTCTCTCTTAAAAAAGAAAAACAAAAACTGGGTCCGAACCAAAGTAAAGGGAGGAAAACCAAACGGACCTGCGTGGTTTGCGGATGTCCCACAGGCCGACGCCCTCCTTGGAGTTGGCGGTGGCGAGCAGCCTGGGCTCCACGGGGTTGAACATCACACTGTGGAAGGCTGAGGGGTAGCTGGCCAGGCAGAAGGGCTCTGCAGGACGGGAGGAGGGTTATTACACATAAAATGACAAACTGTGTGTGTTTACATCCTGCAAAACAACATTAATCACGATTTTAGACGTTGCTTTGAAGCCGTTCTTCCTGCACTGAATCTACATGAAATATAACCAAAGAAGAAGAAGAAGATGCTTTTTTTTTCCATTTTTTTTTTTGTCATTGTGGAATTTATTCACTGTTTAAACATGTGTCTTTATTCCTTCAGTTTTTATTCCCATCCTCTCTCTAAGCTCATTTACTTCTTTTTTTCTATATCACACTTACACGCAGCTCCTCCAACTAATTCCTCCTCTAAAACCAGGGGCTTCAGGAGCGTAATAAGCCGTCATATAAACCCCGGCGGGCAGGACTGGAAAACCGATTGCTGCTAAATGTATTATTAGGCCAACCTGGTCACAAGGAGGGCTTCTAAAATAGAAGGATGTGGGCGTCATGCAAGATGATCCGCTGCATTTTTAAAGTTATCAACAACAAGTCCCACTAAGCCCCATCACAAAGTGCTTTTTTTAAATCCACGCCTCACTTAAAATACGCGGCGCGACTCCCGACGCCGTTTAATTAGAAGCGTGAGAGAAGGCGCGCTCTGCACACGAGAGGCCGCCGAGGTTAATTTTCATTTAATTAACTCGTTAACATGTTAAAGGCTGATTAATGATGTGGGACGTGAACTTTGCGTCTGTTTGTCTTCAAGTGCGAAGTGAGAAGTTTTTCTACAAACACTTTTTAATTAACTTCCGTCACTTTCCAGACCTGCCATAACATTATGACCGATTAATCATAATGACTACCTGGTTATTATGGCATATTATTGGGTGGGATTTAGAACATTTTGTCCTCAAAGGTGATGAGAAAAAAGCCTACATTTATTATTACAGTCTATGCATGTTGATATTTTTAAGGGCAGACTCAAGACTCACCTTTTTAATTTATTGTTCAACTGAGTTCTCTTTTACTTGCTCTTGTTGGACTTCTTTTTATCTATTTATTAATTTATTTATGCTATTTTTACGTGAACTTTGCGCCGTGCTGGGGGGTTGTTCTGGGGCTTTACGGCCGTGGTGTGGGCCCCTGTCTGTCTGGGTCAGTGTGTGCATGAATGAGGCTCTGGGGCATGGCGTCGTTTTTTTGTATGCATTATAAATAAAGTTTGATTTGATTGAAAATTTAAGATTTGAGCAGCTTTTAGATGCTAGACGCTCTTGGGGGTTGTTCCCAACCTGCAGGGGTCAGTAGTTATAAAAGGTGGTCTGAGGGAGGACAAGACGTGAACCGGGGACACTGATGCACACGTGGTCCGATCCAACAACCGTAGCTCAGATTTAATGTTAGTTCTGATGGTAAGAGCTCAAGTAAATGACAGTATTTTTGTACGGGGATGTGTAGCTGCAGACCAGTTAGGGCGTCAATGTCCACTGATGACAGCTCCTAAAATGGATTAAGTTTGTATTTACGTTTATCAGGGGACATATGGCACCAGGATGGAAGGCACGCCCACTTGTCGTTGCCATGGCGCAGCAACATTAAGGTCAAGACCCAGGTATCCCAGAGGTAAATTTAAGACCATCCATGTTAACGGTGGGTTTTAATGTTATGGCTGATTGTATTAATCTCTCATTATTATAATAATTACCAATCAGTGACGTCTGCACTGTGGCCTGTTTCCGTTCTGCCTCGTCAGCGCATGAAGCATGAGCAAACAACTTAAACCGAGCGCTGCCCTACTTTAAAAACCTTCCTTCAGAGAATTCAACGACTCATCTCAACAGAATGATTCTTCGTCTCGTCCACCTCCCGTTACCTCCGTGCGGCGGCTCGCGCGTGTCCCAGATGAGGACCCGGCCGTCGTCGGACGAGCTGGCGAACACGTTGTCGTTGACCGGGCTGACGGACAGGCTGTACACGGCGTCGATGTGCAGGAACACGTTCAGCGTTTCCCTCCTGAAACAGCAGCAGTCGCTCAGATTGTTTTGCTTTGGGCCAAAGCGGCTTAATCACCGACCTTTTTACTAAAATGTGTTGGTGCTACGGTAATAAAGGTTACGACTTCACTCACCTCTCCACGTCGTGAAGAATCACCTGCTCGTCATTTCCTGTAAAAGAGCAACAGGCAAAGTTTGAGGCTGAAACCTAACGGCTCAAAACCACCTCGTTATCTTGGGTAATTAATTATCTACCGACTAGTTACTAACTTGACACCACCGCACAGATACGCTAGGTTACTTTGCATAGCAGCTACAGTGGACAGTGTCACACTCTTAAAAAAAATCAAAAGAAAACAAACCACGTTTTTACCACAGGTGTCAGGTGTACTCGAACACACCATCCTTTATGTTCTCTAAAGTAAATGCGTTTAAGTCGGATGGTTGCGTTTACACCACGATAGTTCAAGTGGAAATACCACATTTATATAAGCAGCGGTCACATAAAAGTTTTACAGTTGTTTAAATAAAGCATATTTTTTCTTTTTTTTCCCCCAGACAGGATTGTGGTTATAAATTATTATTTAAATTACATTACTGATATATTTCTATTATTATTATTGATTAATTAATAGATGTAATTATACAAAATCCTCGCATGGCTAATTTTGTCCCAAAAAAAAATGGTAATAAAATCTTAAAATTGAACAGAAATCAGCATTTCTTAAATATCACTTGAGGAAATCCAATAATAAGACAAAATATTTTTAAAAACTCAAATGTTTTGCATGTAAAAACAACTTGCTAATACATCAAAATGAGACTTTGAAATGTAAGTGTGGCATCTTTATATAAACAGTTTATACAATAACCAGCTTTTAGATTAAAATACCACTTTAACAAAGAAATGCATCAATAACAACATCCCAGATGTTTTTCAAACTTAAGTTTAATTCCAATTTTGGATGTATTTTTGTACTTTAGTATTACTGCATTCACTTGATTAAAGGCTAAAATGTTAATGGTGCAATGAAAACATCCACAAAATTATTGCAACCACTTAAAAGTATGTAGAAGCACCAGTTTCACCAGTTACCTGCTATCTGCTAATTTCCTCAGATAAATGGTTTTCCCTATTCCAGTCACCCAAACTAGAAAAAATACAGCATTTCTGACCCACAGGTCAGGAGGAGAACTATTTTTATTGGGCGTCTGGTTTTCTCTTACCCCCAGAGAAGACCTTCTTGTTGGTGCTGTCAAAGGCCAAGCAGAAGATGTTGGACAGGTGCTCGCCCTTCAGTTTCACAGGCTTGGACCGGGAGTGGATGGCTTGTTCCATGTGCCACAGAAGCACCCGACGGTCATCACCTCCTACAGAGAAGCATTAAAAAAAAAAAAAAAAACATATATATATATATACATATATGTGTGTATATATATACACACACTCACTGTCTTGAGTCTAGATGAGCGCTTCCCCAAAACTATATTTGACTTCTGACATTTCAAGCAGCACATATTTCTTAATGCGTAATACTTTCTTATATACAGAAACTGATACTTTATCTCATTGTCTTCGGTCGTGTCAAAGTTGCCGATCTGACGGTATTAATAGGAACGGAAAAGATACCGAGCCAGAAACCGCAAATGACACCAGTGCCTTTTGTCGTTTTAGGCCTGTGAATCATTAACACTAACAAATAAGACATTGTATTGTGCTCTTACTCACACTGCAAAGAGGAACATCTTACTTCACTGGATTTGGTGAAAAGGTGTCGCAAGCTGGCAAAGCCGTGCAACATAGTGCTAGTGGAAGATCTTTACATGGACGCTACACTCAGAGATCAATTTTATAAAGTTTGGGAAGCAAATCTGGTTTATTATTTGGAGCCTGATGTGTGATGTGGTCTGATTAAACACCATATAAACACTACATTCATATTACTATATTGCTTAGTTGCATGCATGTAATTGAGCTTGTGTGTTTGTTTGCTTATTCGTAAATGGATTCATTTTTAAATTGTTGCATAAATGTCTAAAAATACATATTATTTAAGAAGAATCTTAAGAATGCATTCATTTAAATAACTGTTAGCTGCAACCCTGCACAATGTATCAGAACGCAAGCTAATTTATTATGGTCTTAAATGTGTTTTGCCTGTCTGAATTCACATTTGCAGCATGAACCGAGAAAAAAACATCAGACACAAACAAAAACAAAAACATCTTCTGCAGGTGACATTAAAAAAAAAACAACAACAACATACTTACGTGCAAAGCTATCTGCATTATTGGGGCAACATCTAAATAACCATGTTGTTTTAAAAGTTAATCAGAAAACAGCGTGCATGTATCGTTGTTTAGTGTGACACATCATAAACACCTTAGGTACATAATGGGGACGAAGTAACCTGCAGCCCTGTTGGGTAAAGTAAACATCATCAGTAGATCCAAAATGGCTTGTTACACTAGGCCATTTGATTGTTTGTAATCCTCTCGGGACACAAACAGCTTCGTGATTCCAACATGTCGTCATGATTAGACCCACCCGGGCTGGGAAAGAAAAAAACAAAAAACAAAAAAAAATGTGCTCCACTGGTTATGTTCTGTGCTGACATATGGGCCAGGTCCTCTCAGCTGTAGCTCACTAGCAGCACAGGCTAGGCTAACCTAGCATGTGGCTAGCTCAGGAGGGGTTTTTTTTAGGCTAGCTTCGGCTCGGGTGAAGAAGCGGGGTTGTCAACTTACCAGACACCAGCCATTCCCCGCCGTTGTTGGAGAACTCAATGGCGTTGACACAGCCGAAATGTCCGAGCATGTCCTTCTTGTAGAGGCTGGTGCAGCCTGCCAGCCTGCGCCGCTGGAATTCCTCCTTCATGAGCGGCTGCCCAGTCAGCTCTCTGCGGGACAGAAAGCCCACGGAGGAGCGCATACCGCAGCCCTTCAGCTCCTTCATGGTCAAGGAGCAAAAAAAAGAAAAACAAAACAAAATAGCTGCTCCTTTTTGTTGCTTTGTTTGTTTGTTTGTGTTTTTTTTTACCACGGCACCCGGGGCATCGATGTGAACGCACGGCTGTTCTTCCTGCTCCGCTGGGTCTACATTATGGTGGATGCCCCGCTGGCTGCCTGCCTGCCTGCCTGCTTTGCCTGCCTGCTGATGTCGACGTTGTTTCGCACCTCCTCTGTCTTCTGTCGGCAGTCCCAGCAGCAGCTTCCTGCTCCGGTGGAGGATCTCTTCCTCCCCCTGTCTGTCACCGGCCAGGACTCCTCCACCGTCTTCAAAAAAAATCCACCTCTAACCTCACATTTCACCCAAGTTTCACTGTTAGCGGAAAGCGTGCGACGTTTTTACTACATGTGTGAGATGTACTTGAACTCACCACCCTTTACATTCTATATATATGGATGTATTTAAAGACTCAGGATTACGTGGGAATTTATGCAGCACAGTTTTATTTTTTACACTTTTATTATTATTTTATTTCACGTTTATATATATATTTGATTTTTTTTTTACATTGATTTGTGTATTCTTATTGCCTACTAATTTTTATTATTAATTTTTATCATTAAGTCTCAAAAATCATTGGGCTTTCCCTCATTTGCAAGGATGTTTAGGTACAACAACATAAAAATACAAAATCTAACAAAGATTAATATAAACTAAAGCATTAGGAGACAGAGCTCCGTGAAGCAGGTGCGCACTGAGGTGAGGTGTCCGTCTTAAAATGTCTTAAAATGTCCAGGAGTAATCAGAGTGTCAATCTTGAGTATACTGGAACTGGGAACTCTTCATTTTATTTTATTGCATTTTAATTTTGAAAGTGCACTTTATTGTTTACTTTAGTGTCTGTTTTTATCTGTTGTGCCTGTGCACGTAACTGGGATAGAAGAAAAGTGTTTTCAATTGTTGTGTATGTCTGGTACATGTGAAGAAATTGACAATGAACCTGACTTTCCTAGTTCAGAGTTTTTGTACAAGTGAGCAAAGTGACCAGAGTCAAATTCCTTTTGTGTTCACATACTTGGCTAATAAAGGTGATTATAATAAAGATTCAGAGAAGATGATTCTCTGAATTTCTAGTTTATACTTCAGATAAATCTGAAGGAGAAATGTTGTGTTGTAAACAAGTTATTGAACAAATTGAACTTGTTCTTGTGTATAACATAGGAAAGCTCCATAATAAAGCATCAAATTATAGAAACTTATATATTTTACATGAAAAAATCTTATGTTGTTGTTGTTATCAACAATGCAATGCATACAGTATAAAAATTATTCAAATGAGCTCCAGATTAAATTACTACTTACACAATACACAAATACATCAATAATGATAGTCCAGAAATGTAATATATATATATATATACACACACAAACAAATATTACACTCTGCATAATGAAAATTAATTTCCCCAAATTAGGTTTAATTCTGATTTTGAAGTATTTTTTTTTTTTTTTTTTTTGCCCTATTACTACATTTAGTTTCTGGTGTAATTTACAGAAATGCAGCCAAAAAGGAACATTTGAAAAACAGTATCTCCACCAGGTCACTTGAGCTGCAGCTTTTAGTCGTATCACATCTTGTTATTACTGTCTGTAGATAAAGATGTTTTTTTTTTTCATTGTAATGACATCTTGGCTTAAAGATGGAGGCACAAAGTCTTGACTTTGAAAACAGCAGCTGAGTCCAATTAGTTGCAGCTCTGTTGATGAGGATCATGAGATACTGTTGGTGAGATTCTTTCAAAGTGTGAACTCTGACCCATGTTTAAGAACTTTTGTTTTTTACCAAAATATTATAGATTTTATACTTAAATGATCACTGCAACCGTGGTTTTAATGAATTATAAATTCCCAGGTATGTAACAAGCTCAATAACTGACACGTGGAAAGAAAAGTACATTTTAGTGTGTATAGTAGTTTTATTACTCCCAGTTTTTTGGGATTACAGTGGTAGTCTTTAGGGAACTTTCGGTTTCAACAAGCCTGTTCTGAGACAACATGAAAAAGCAAAAACATCTAAAACGTCTTCTACACAGAGAAACAAACATGTGCTCAACATGAATGGGCATCTTTTAATTATTGAGAGCCAACTGGCCGGAGTGTCCTTTCCCCCTCCTGCCACTGAACAGGCTTGACTGCACGCGGTTGTGTTGCAAAATCAACGCGCTGTATTGAGATATCTTGTTGTCGGACCAGAATCAGCACCATTTTTAACCAGGGATGTTTACTGATTTGTCAAAATTAAGCAATTTAGGCACTTATCAAGAAATTGGCAAAGGTTATGATCAAAACTGCTCCCGAAAGAAAAAAATTTATAAGCGAAATGCTTCTTGTTCTTCTTTTTTGTTTTTTTGTTTTATGCTTAACAGTCAACTAAAGATGGAGCAAGATATACTGGCAAAACTTTTCTTTTTTTCTTTTTGAAATGTTAACATCACATACACGTTCTAAGCTCACAGAATCTTAAAACTAAAATCTAAAACAGTCCAATGAGGCCTCACACTCAGCGTAAGCACCGAGGAGACACAGATACTTGGTTTACTTCGCGGAAAAACTATGCCTGCTTGTGCTGTTGTCCCGCTCAGATAAAATGGCAGAAAGCCGGTCGTACCTGCAGGTTCCCAAGTTTAACACACTAATCTATAATAGACAAACATTTAAAAGTGCTTTACATTAAGGTACCTTCAATACATTCACCTCTACATTATGAGTCTTCTATAATACCACACAGGTAACGAGTGAGCTGCAGCTGATGAGTATTTCCTTTGGCAAAAAGTAACATTTGCTTCGAGCAAAGATATGGAGTGTGTCGGAGGAGTGTGGGGCTTAAGGAGGAAGAGTTCTTTCTAAATATCTTTCGTCGAGGAAAAAAACAACAAGCTGATTGCTTAATACAGAGAGTGCACTATGTACAATTAGTCTCATTTCATAAACCAAACTTAAAGGAACCTTTTCGTCATTTTGGGAGACGCACTTGTTTGCTTTCTTGGTCGCTAAAATGAAAATATAGATGCCACTCTCATAACTCTACAATAATATCTTTGAGATTAGGTCAAATTAATTGTGATGCGTAGAACAGAGTGTTGGCTCCGCCCCTTTTGGGGAAAAACAAAAACACTGTAAAATAGCAGTACAAAAAAAGGAGTCTTCTAACATTAATCTAGTGAAATAACACTCACTTAATAGGTGTCTGACATGTATTTTTACCGTATTGAGTCTTCAAGTCAGAAAACTGCCAATGAAATGTTTTACTTTTACTTTATAAATAGTATGCTACCTAGCAATAGCTCAAATAGATGACTGAGCTACGCTGGCCCAGTCAGTCAAGTGCTACTCTCATAGCTCTACAATAATCTCTCTGAGATCAGATTGTCAAATTAATTGTTGGCTCCGCCCCTTTTTGGGGATAACAAAAACACTGTGAAATAGCCCTATAAAGCAAAACCTACTGAGGACCACCAGGTTTAAATACCCAACGACACAATGCCAAGAAAATACATGTCCACTGTACTTGGTATAACATGAGCAAGATACATAAGAAAATCTATATTTATACGGTTCCAGGACATGTATTTTGACTGCGTTGAGTCTTCAGGTCAGAAAATTGCCAATGAAATGTTTTACTTTACAAACAGTAAGTTAACTAGCAATAGCTCAAATACATGACTGAGCTATGCCAATAACTAAGTCCAAACCAATAACTGAGGGCAGCCCACAAAGAACACAGGCCCCATTACAACCCATTATAAATTTAGAGAGCAGATCGAACAATATTTGGAGTCAAGAAATGTTCAGTGTCAGTGGTACAAGTACTACTTTTTAGCCAGATTTCACACCTCATGTAGCCAAGTACACGTACTCGTCCAACAACACCTTGGCTCATACTGTTTTACTGGCCAGTACACAACACATGCTAAAACGTGAGCTTCAACAAACATACATCTAAATGTTTAGTAAGCTTGAAAGTACTTCATAGAAAGTGTGGAATGAGCCCCAGAAGCTTCAGCTAGCGGCTGGTTAGCTTAGCTTAGCACAAACACTGGTAAAGAAGTTTTTGTACAGACTGAACAAACAATAAATAATACTGTATTTTAATCAGTGGGCTTTCGATGTACTGGAAGAACATTTTGTTAGCCTCAGAGGAAGCTAGGCTAAAGTATTATGCTAAGCTAACTACTGTCTATCTGTAGCATAGGCATATGAGAGTAGTACCAGTCTTCTCGTCTCAACAACTAAGCAAACAAGTGCATTTCCCAAAAATATCAATATATTCCTTTAGGTTAATTTTGTGCTATTAATCATTTTTAAAAGCCTGTGTGTTTGATTTCATCTTGACCTTTTTTTTTTTTTTTTCATTAAATTTTGGAGAAAAACTCTTGAACCTTTAGCCAACATCTCGGGAGTAGAAAGGAACGAAGGGAAGAAGGGATACGTTAAGTGAAAATCACAACTAAGAGCAGTGTGTAATCTTCTAACAGTGCCAGGTTAATTCAGAATCTCATTCACACAGTATTCAGTCTATTGCACATTAGACTTCTTCTTCTTTGAGGCCGTTTTTTTTCTTTCTTCTTCTGGGTTAAGATGATGAATCGACAGTCTCAGAAGTTGCAAATCCAAAATTTCTTCACCGTAGTTAGAAAATATGACAATTTCGTCTTGTTCCACTTCATAACAAGGCAGCTAGCCTTGTTTTTTTTTTAAATATAGTCTTGATTAATTGTGCTGGCCAAGTGCTTAAAACCAACCTCACCGGATACAAACAAAAAAACATGACGGCAGAGTAAAACCTGTGCACTCATTCAATACGTTAAAGGTTAGAAGTCATTTCTAATTAATATTTAATTTGAGTTTTTTTTTTTTTTTCTCAAAAGGCTATAAAACATCAGCAGGATTTTTGTTTTAAAAAGCCGAGTAAAAGAAATATTCCCCTGGCAGCTTTGCCTAGAGACGTTTTTACATAAATAGAAAATTAAAAAAAAAAAAAAAACACGCAAAAGATTAAATAATCGGACGAACGCAACAGCGGAAAGCAGGAGTTTAAATTAAGACGGTAGAACAGAAAAAGAGTTTGTGCAGGGTGAGGAAGGGAAGAGGAGGTTAAAAGGTGTTGGCACGAGGGAAACAAGGAAGGGAGGGAAGGAAGGAAGGAAGGAAGGAAGGAAGGAAGGGGGAGCTGTCCTCCATGTCTCAGTCTCTTTTTAGGTGCTGCTAGTAAGGGCCTTTTGTGTGTCCAAAGATCCCGATGGGGAAATGTTTGACGTGTGAGGACCACTGAGCCGCCAGCTGGAAAAACTTGACATCGTTCCACTCGACGCCATCAATCAGCACTGAGGAGGAGGAGACACAAGGGAAACGTTTAGAGAAAGAATCCTGGAAGTTACAGACGGCGTCTAAATGTTTTATTATCTAGTAATGTCATATGTCTTACTGCTTCCTTCTTTCCTTCCTTCCTTCCTTCTTTACTTCCTTCCTTGTTTCCTTCTTTCTTTACTTCCTTCCTTCATTCCTTCTTTACTTCCTTCATTACATGCTTTTATTTCCTTCCTTCCTTGTTTTGTTCACTCCTTCTTCCTTCTTTCCTTCATTAATTCCTTCTTTACTTCCTTCATTCGTTGTTTACTTCCTTCCTTCCTTTCCATCCTTCATTCCTTCCTTACTTCATACTTCCTTCTTTCCTTACTTCATTCATTACTTGCTTCCTTCCTTTCCATCCTTCATTCCTTCCTTACTTCATACTTCCTTCTTTCCTTACTTCATTCATTACTTGCTTCCTTCCTTCCTTGTTTCCTTCTTTCCTTTCCATCCTTCATTACTTACTTCTTTCATTACTTGTTTCCTTCTTTCCTGCCTTCCTTTTTACTTCCTCCTTTCCTTACTTCATTCATTACTTGCTTCCTTCCTTCCATACTTGTTTCCTTCCTTCCTTCTTTCATTCCTCCTTTTATTCCTTCCCATCCTTCCTTCTTTATTTCTTTCCTTACATCCTTCCTTACTTCCTTCTTTGCTTCCTTCCTTCCTTCTTTCTTTACTTCCTTGTTTTCTTCAATCTTTACTTCCTTCCTTCATTCCTTCTTTTCTTCTTTCATTACATGCTAGTTCCTTCCTTACTTGTTTTGTTCATTCCTTCTTCGTTCTTTCCTCCCTTGCTTCTTTACTTCCTTCTTTCCTTACTTCCTTCTTTACCTCATTAATTCCTTCTGTACTTCCTTCATTCGTTGTTTCCTTCTTTCATTCCTTCCTTCTTTCATTCCTCTTTTTATTCCTTACTCCCATCCTTCCTTCTTTATTTCCCTCCTTACTTCCTTCTTTGCTTCCTTTCTTTCTTCCTTCCGTCCTTTTGTGACTCACTGCTTATCTCATATTAAAATATTTAGGCTGTAATACTTAAAAGCATCCGTGAGGACATGTGGTTCACTGAGGACTTAGAGCCAACGGGGGCATTGGGAGGGAGTGTGGGGGGGCGGCGGTGGGTGTGGGGGGGTCTGAACATTACCTCTCAGCATGGTCTGCTGGTGCTTGGCAGTGCAGATGAGGCGGCTGATGCTCTCGATCACTTGACTCTTTGACTCCACCTCCTTGTCTTTGCTCTTTTTTGGCAGGAACATGACTGGCAGCACGGGAGAGACAGAGACGCACACTGTGAGTAAATGAGGGATTCACAATCCTTCAAATGTGAGAACATCTGCTCTTATTTTTCTGCCTCATTTAATGACTTAATCCGTCGATTTTGTCAAGGTCCAATCAAAGACGAACGTCACCGCAATCAGGAAAAAAAAGCAGGAAATGAATCCTGAAAGGCACGTATCAGTGCACCTGGACGACAGCCTACCCTTCTTATTCTTCTCCTTGGTCACCACTGTCATGGACATGGTGGGCTGAGGGCTCGGCTCAGCGCCCCCCAGTGGCAGCCGGCTGACCTGCAGCGAGCGGAAATTGCACTTCAGAGTGTTTTTGGAGGAGGAGTCCCGCTTCTCCATGTCTTTCTTCCTTTCTGTCGGGGCCACCCAGTAGTCCACCTGAAGCCCCATCAGCTCCGACTGGCTACTAGAGCTACAGGGGACAGGCAGGTGCATTTATTAGGAAATGAAATTCATGCATGCATTTAGCTTTACATGCATAACATAAATGAATACAGAATATGCAGCCGTAGACTGCATGTGACATATATGGAAAAATATAGACTCCTTTTTGCTACACACAAAAAAGTAAATAAATATCTTTCAGGTTCAAATGATTCAGATCATTAACATTTCTTTTTTCTTTATTTTTTTTTGGGAATCACATTTTACCTGTAAGCACAAAAGCTGGTGTTGATTGACGGAGAGGACGGCGGCGTGGGCGACGCCTCCTTGAGGGCGGGTGACACTTGTGGAGGGGTGGAGGAGAGCAGCGAGGAGCCCAGAGGTGCTGCATCGTCGGAGTCTCCTGAGGAAGGAAATAATAGCACCTTTCAGAATAACTGGATGCCATTCAAAGCGCTTTACATTTTGATTTACAATAATATATATATATATATATATATATATATATATATAAAGAGGAACTAACAACAACAACAAAAAAGAACATGGAGACAAATGCACCCTGTAAAACAATAGAATAAGTTAAAATAATAAAAGATAAATAAAAAAATAAAATAAAAATAAAATAAAATATAAAAAATTGATAAAACAGTTAAAAGTAAAATGGAATAAAATGAAGAATATAGAATCAAATATAGAAAAACTCAAAATTAAGATAGAAATAAAAATAATAATAATAAAAAAATAATTAAATTAAAGTGAGAGAATATAAACTGTAAAATAGAATAAAATAACTTTAAGACTATGACATAAAAACCAGATTGAATAGATGTGTGTGTTTTTATCCTACGTTTAAAAGTGTGCTATTCAGCTATTATTTCATGTATGCAATGCAGCATCATCCCAACGATCAGTAAACTGGGAACAACTTCAATCCAAATCCCTTTTAGACACAAAAACTTTGTTCTATGTGACTGGAATTACAAACGCAGGCTGAATATTTATTCTAAATGCGTACGAACAGTCGGAGGTTACAGACTCAAGGTTGTTAAGGTAGTTTTTCTAGTTTTTATTGTGAATCTTTCTTTAATAAATGAAGGTCAAAACCAATTATCAATTATGATTTCACCCAATAATTTGATTTGAATGAGACTACTAATAAAGATATTTATATGTGTGTATATGGACAAAGAACTACTGGCATTAAAGGCTGAATGTGACGTTTCTTAAGAGCACAGCAGCGTAAATGTGGCTGTGCTGCGCATTTAATGCAAATGTAAAGGGGTTTGAAGAAGCTTTAAAATGTTAAACGCAGCTTTAGTTAGATGCAGCTTGTATAAAAACTGTTCCTTTAAACGTCTGACGTCCATAAAGTGTCGAAACTGTGAAACTTGCCTGATGTTGCAGATGTTTGCTCCACGATGCCAACTTTCACCATCTGAGGAATTCAAAGCGGAGGAGACAAAATTATGATTTAAACTGCAGCCTTTCGACGGCCAAAGAGTAAAACGTGAGGGGAAAACGTTTCTACTCACCCCAATGAAAGGGATGAATTTCTGACAGGAATCCTCATCGGGGCTGTGGAAAGGCAAAACAACCCCAACCCCACCAAAAAAAAAAGAGTTCAGATAAAAAGAAGAAAGGCAGTAAAGGGATTGAGAGCTACATGCATTTCCACAACTTGGCTGTGAAAAGAAAGAAACTGCATCTACATCTACAGACATACAGCTCTACTGATTAGCAGCTTAGCAGCTTGTACATGTCGACGATTTCCAATGATCACATCTGGAAATACTGAAGTCATTGCATAGGCGCTATGCAAAGCCCAGCTGCAAATGCTGCACATGCTGCTGGACTTTAACCTCCACTGAAACAGATTCACGTCCTGGCTGCAGGCGTCTGATTGTACTCGGAGAAGCAAAACATGCAAGCGTATTTTTTTCTGGCCTCGAACAATGCCATCCAACAACTGCAGAGGTAGCCTGGGTAAACCTAATCAGGAAGGCATTCAGGAGGCAGCAAGTCCATCGGGGGGAATGAACAAAAGAGGCAGAAATTAGTCAATGAGCAGGAAGAGCACCAACCTAGATCCAGAACCTCTCCACGGTTCCATGCGCTACCTGAGAGCGGTAGTGCGTCGCTACTCTAACAAGCCTCCTACAGTTTGAACTATTTTCCCGGTAACACCCAGAAAAATAGCCTGAACGGAGATCTACTGCACTCTATGTTATCTTAGCGTGAGGACGTTTAATGGTGTTTTAATGAGAGGTTGTTGCTCTTGCCTTGAAGAAACCTGCCATCGCCCCCCCAGGGAAGAAACAGAGAGACTACAGACGAGGGGGAGAGAAAGAGAGACAGCTACAGGTGGGTAACGGTTTGTTTTCCCATCACAACACATCTTTGCTGTAATCAGATTCAGAGCAGCCAGAGGAAGAAAAGCCAGATGTCTGCCTGGTATGTTTCAAGGATGGATTAAAGACAGAGAACATGATGTCTGCCTGACATCTTTCATGTTTTGAATTAAATGTGTGATGTAGATAACATTGCACATGCATGTCGACCTATGTCAATGCAGCTGAATCATGCATTGTTCAAATTTTTATGTTTGAATAACTTATTTATGAAATAATTTCCTGATAATTCTCATAGAAGGGAAACAGACAGACATTCTTAGTATTTACTAGAAACCTTGAGAGTCTGTGAGTCTGAACATACAGAGATGGAAAACTGGTTTGAAGGCAAGCTTATAGTAAAAAGTTCTTATATAAATAAAGTTCTACCACTATTTACAGGAATCTGATCGGAAATTGTTGTGAAATTATTCTAACTTTTAATTCAAATTAGCTTTATAATACATTAAGGGATAGGTCTTCAACAGGGGGTCTGCAGAGGTACTGCAGGAAATACTGTATATAATATTTTTAATTCAGGTCAAACTTGAAGGTTTGTGGTTGAAAGTTGGAGGTTGAACTTTTGAGGTTGATTTTGTTTATGTTCATTTTTATGAGTTGATTTTTTTTATTGTTGGATTTTATGAGGTTGAACTTTTTTTGATGTTGATTTTTTTTATGTAAACTACATTTAACTAGCAATTTATATTCAAACTCTGATGGCACAGGAAAACTTCGATACAATGGAGGCAGTTATCTTTTCAGGTAGGTATGTTACCGCAGGTGCATGGCCACGCTGCTGTTGCACATGTTTGGAATTAAAAAAATAATATTTGAACCTGTGTATTAACTGATTAACTTAATATTGAATACATAACAATAATGTAAATGTATAAACAGCACTAGGCCGAGTTTAATATATAACACATATAGTAGGTAGAGGGTTCCTACTTAATCACTCCATTAGTTTGGAGGTCGTTGGACTAAAAAACATTGATGATGCATTAAGGTTTTAATGCAACTTTTTAAAAAACTAAATAAATAATAACACTAGCTGTATGACATATATAGTTTTGCCATTAGACTGCATTCAAACTAAATGTATAACTTAAATATGTTGTAACTAAATTGAGGAAGACGGTGTTAAATGTTAAATGCACTTTGACGTCAAAAACTTTTACTGTGTGCACATTTCCTACATTTAACTGGACAAATAACAGACAGACATGAATGGCCAAAAGCAGAGGGAATTCATGAGGAAGAAACAACAGAGGAAGGAACAAAAGAGGACAAAGCTGATTTGGCGTCCTGCCACTTTATCAGCGGGTAAAAACTAAGATTTGCCTTGGCTGAAAACAACAACAAACATTGGCTGAAAGCATCACATACATTTGTGACCAGATTTTGCTTTATTTAGCTGCAAAGCTTTGCAATTTCTGAATGAAGCACATAGCGTTAGCTTGGTGGCTTCAAAAATGCATTTGTTTACATTGTATTTGGTGAATATAAATGTACGGCCAGTCAACTAGTTTAGCTAAAGCTGGTTAGCTTAGCAGATATGCTATTTCACTGCCACTTATCAGTCACGGGTGAAACCAAAATGCTAAGCTAAGATAAGCTAAACCTAAACTAGTAAGCTAACTAACTGTTGACTGTAACTTCAGCCCATAGATGTGAATATGGTATAAAGTGTTTTATCTCTCTATTATTTAGACAAACAGTGAGCTTCACTAGAATTCATTTCACTAGAATTTCACTAGAAGATTGAGCTGCACTACTCTATGCAGTACAATATAAGCTTATATAGCCAGGCTAACCTGATTTATAAACATCTGAATATACTGCTTTAACTATTATTGAGGAAACTCAATGAACTACAATCTCTTGACTGAAAAAAAAAGAAGCTTGGCTCGGTGCAGAAAAACACTTCACAGGCGCCTGTTAAAGTGGCAGGATCCAACAAAGACCAAGAGGATACAAGGGGAGATGGTTCCAACACAGAGAAAGCACATGAATCACCAAGGCTACGTAAGAAACAAACTCAATCGACCACAATACCTTACTGCAAAATCAAAATGAAAGCTCTTTTTCCTTCAAAGAAAGAAAAGAAAACATACAACAAAAAGATAAAACATGTTATTCACACACAGTGATGGAAAGACAGTGATGCTAAGAAGACTGAGTCCCCCGCTCCCCCAACACTCCCACACAAACACAAAAGCCCCACGACATTAGTGAAACTTCTCAGCTTTTTTTCAAAAGGGGAATGAATGTAAAACTTCACATAATGTGTATTTATGTACACATCATTTTACATAATAATCATATCCGACCAAAACTATTGTATCTTTTCACTCCATTCTTTTAATGAGTTCTGTTTGGTGCTAACAAAGCTAGCTATTACACGCTAGCTATTACAAGTCAGGCCTCGAGCTACATTGCTAAGAGAAAATTCTAGTAACTACTGGACTATTTCTAATTGTATTTTGAGATATTTTCTACATAGACTATTATATGACACCATTCTCCCTTCTTTTGATAGTTGATCTGTGAATTAGCACATTAGCACACTTAGGGGACTTTTTAGTGCTAACCAAGCTAGCTATTATGTTAAGCTAGCCGACTCAAGCTAACACACATCTATTTAACACATCTTAGGGGACTTTAAAGCAACAAATCAGTATTTCTGAAATAGACTTTAGTAAAGATTGATGCTACACAACCGCTTTATATATTATTTGAAAGAAAACAAATAGTCCAAGTATATAAAAAAGTATATGTAAAAAAACGTTTTGAATGGTTATGTATCACACTATTTCTTCACCACTTGCTAATTATGAGGGTTTTCCAAGTGTTAATTTGGACATAACCAGGCTGGTTATTTATCCCTGTTTCAAGTCTTTATGCTAAGCTAACTGGGTTACCACGACACACACACACAGCCCATGAAACCAATATCAATTGTTGCTACATTTGGTCTAACTTTTAGAATATGTCGACTGATGTTATGAGTCAACATATGAGTTACACTGATAAAATCATATACGTTTAACATAGCAGTGTACTCTTATTCATCATAATGCAAATATACACAGAATATAGTGTGCCTAAATAATGTTAAAAAATAGCTGAAATAAAATATTTTGCCCTCTTGACATTTTTTTAACTTGTTGCTGATCTTTAACAAAACATTTCAATCCCCTTTTGAAAAACCCAATGAACACTGAGCATTAGAAGCTTTGGTTAGAGGAAACATTTAGACTTGACTAAACTTTTTAATCGTAGCTCCCACAGACACATTTTTAGGTTTGTGACTTTACTGAAAACAGTCAACAGGGATATCATATATCTTGATATATTATTATTATTATTGAAATCCTGATGAACAAACATACCTTTTCTGCTTGTAGGTGAGCATGGCCTCTGCGATGGGGAGCTGGTGAGCTCCGTTAGCTCCCACCATGTACTGCGTAACCCGCGACACCACATCGAGGTTCTCCTGGGCTGCACGAGGGAGACGGTTATTACTGATCAGCACCCGAATGTCACCACAAAAAATAACTAGTTTCATAGCAGCAGATGTTTTTAGTTTTTTTCTAATAGCCTCTTTAAATGGGTGTGAGAGAAAGAGTCAATAAGACCAAATAGCTCACCAATAACAGGAGCCTCTGGCTTGTGAAACAGGTCCCTCCAGGCAGCATCTTGGAACAAACTGTTGTATCGATAGTCAATAGTACCGAGATATTTGGAGACTGGATGTGCACCTAAATACATACAGAGAATAAATCCAAAATCAGACAACAATGAGCTTTAAATATGCTGCGCTGCTGCATAACTCTGAGAAAACAGTGTATCTAATATTAGCGAATGAGACTTTTAAGAGTTTCACTGGAATAATTGGAATAAGGGAGTCACCAACCTAGAGGGATGATAAGGAACCTCATGTAGCCGAGCCAGTCTGGGGTCTTGTGGGATAGATGGTCCACAAAAAGCCTCAGCACTGCACTGAGGTAGTGCTGCGCTCCGGCCACGGCTATCTTTATGGGAATGGGCGTCTGGGAGTTACAGTTACAACTAGAAAGAAAAACACAGGTACAGTTTTTTACTTTAACCGTCTACAATCATCTGCTGAATGACGGGGAGGAACACGGGAGGCAAACTCACAATCTTTGTATGCGGGAGACGATGGTGTTGAACGCAGCTTGGATGTCGGCCGTGGTGCAAGTGCAAACCACGGGAAGATGGTGGTTTTGCAGCATATCTGAAAGATACTGAGAGAGGAGGAACACGGGGAACTGTTCAGGAACCTGACTCCAGTGCTTTTTTTCAGATTTCTGTTGACCCTCCCCCCCTGTAAGAGATGTTCTTCTTACCTGGCCCTGCCAGTCTGACGTGTTGATGAGGATGATGCTGTCAGGGAGCTGGTTATCAGACACCAGGATGTGGTTTAGTTGGTCGTACACCGTTTTTCGTGGGATCTAAAATAAGGAAACTCTGGGTTAGATACGGAGCAATGTTCTTTAACCTCCTGAGACCCGGCGTCCTCATATGGGGACATTATGTTTTAGGTTCTCATTCTGCTTCATTTAGACACCTTTGTCTGTCATGTACTGGTCGTGAAGGGTCAGTACCCTTGTTTATTTATGCTTATTATCTTTTCTAGTTTAATATGACATTAAAATGTAAGAAATTCACAAGTACATGTTTTGCTTTTATATTTTGGTTCACATCGGTGACTTAAATCCCAATACACAGTGAAATAATCCCAGTGTTTTTTTTTTCAAAGCCTACTTCCAGTTCAAAGATGATGCTTATTCTTTATACTTCTTAGGTCCTACTAATCCTAAATACCTAAAGCTCTTAATCTTATTTGAAGAAATTCCAAACAAATGCTTGGGTCTCAGGAGGTTAAGTTTTGATTTAGGGACCAACGGCCTCATTCATTCTTTCATAGCTAACATAGCAATCATGAATAATAATAATGTTGCACAGTTAAACATGTGCAGAAGAAGTTTTGTGTACACTAACGTCCATGTAAATGTAAAAATATAAAAAGAAACCAAGCACAACACAATGGCACTACTCTAATAGTTTTATTAACTTTGCAGTCAAATCCGTGAAGGACTTTTGACTTTTAGTCTCTTCATATCGTCTACATTCCAACTACTACAACTGTGAATAGAAAGAAAACTTGCAGTATGTAGTTTTTGGTTTGTCCTGTAGTTCTGTCCTCCGACCTGTAGTTGGCACCGCGTGTCCAGGGACCGCTCGTTGTCCAGGCTGTTGGCCCTCTCGTTCTGCGGCCTGCTGGGCTGGCGCTCCTTCAGCGACGTGCTCCTTCCTCGCCTCCCCGCCAGCTTTGGCTCCTGCCTGGAAAAAGGACAAAGACAGAGGGACGGATGACTCAACTGTTAGATGCACGAGTCAATATATATATTTTTTTAAATATAATTTGTGTGTAAAGTGTAGTTATCGATAATTCAAAGAAAGTAATTAATTCAAAATTACCAAATGTACCTGTTGGATGAAATGATGAGGGACTCGGTCTTGGTCATTTTGCCACTTGGTGGCAGTCTCTCCAAAAACGTGTCCATGTTGTCCATCTCCAGCTCTGTGGTCGGAGTCACTGCCTCTGGCTGCTCCTGAGGGAAAATAACAGAGAAAAACAGATGAGATCAGAGATGACAGATGTGTTTGTGCATTTCCTCTTCAAAACAACAGTTTTTCATATCATCTTAAAGATCTTTAAGGTGCAACTGTTTTTGATTTATTCTTGAATTGTGTCCTGCACAGAATACAACATGAGATTTCTGCACTTTACAATCTCATATATGTCTCATTTTCTCCAGTAAAGTAATAATAATGATAATAATATTAATAACACTGATGCCAGTTACTGATCTCAACAAGTTAACACTCACAAAGGAGACGTTGTCGGACACACCATCATCTGGAAACTTGGCTCCGCCACCCTTGGTTTTATCTGGGTCAATCTGGAAGGAGGCGGCGGGGGGAAGAATAATAAACGTTACCAGGTTTTGGTGGAGTCTCAGGAAGTTTCACTTCACACAGAGTGAAGCGTTGTTTGACTCGAAATTTCCTGATGGATTCTTAGTGTCACAAACAAAACCCAGTGGTTTAAAAACGCGCAGACGAGACGGATGAAATGGGATATTTTAAGATGTTGGAGTTCCCTTAAGCACGACATCGGATGCCTGAAGGGCAGTTTGGAGGAGACGGGGGTCATATTTCAGGTTTTATGGATTAGGTTTGTTACTGTAAATGTAGAAGACGCAGGAATCTGAGACGTTATCGCCGGCGTTTCTTGTTCAAAATGTGCAGAGAAAAACAAAAATGCTTTTCTGCTCTACTTATTTATTTATTTTTATTTTTTTACAGTGTGTTCAGGGTACGTACAGGACTCACCGGGCTGGGAGGCTCCCTGTGGCTCCGGCTGCTGTGGATGCTGCCGATCTCGGTTTGAGAGCTGGACAGAGAGAGGCCCTCGAAATATGGCCTGAAACAGAAGTATCTTGTCAAGGCCACTGTGCATCTTCTTAGTTATAGCACCATACACATACAATCAGCTTTATATTTGCTTTGAATCCACCATTTAGGGCAGGATTCCCCCACCCTGCATACATAGTATATTATTATTATTATTATTACCTGACAGTGAGGACATCTTGTGGCTTAACGGATTTAAAATTTTAATTTTCTAAGTCAATCATCTCTGTGGTGGTGCAATGGCAAAAACACTCAGTTGTTTATTTTATTATTATTTTATTTTATTATATAAATGTGCCCCCTTATCATAAAAATGCGCTGCCTGGCGTAGCCAGACTCAGTCCAATTTGAATGTCATTACTGGGTGTGGTCCAGCCTGTATTTGCGAGGGGGAAAAAATACTTCTGCACACTAATGGACAGTCCTCCAACCAACTTAAAGCCATGAAGGAAAATGGAAAAATAATGCAGGAAAATACAAAGCATTAGGCCGTGCACCGTGCTGCACACCTGGTTCAATTTAATTTATTGAGAAGGTCAATTTAAATAAAAGGCCTTTTACTTTGCAGGCTCTCCCCATCTGAGAGCCTGAACCTGGACTTTTTCTGTGTTATTTTTCCATTTTCCTTCAGTCATTAGTTCCCTTTCCAGCAGCGTTGCCACAGTTACCTTGAAAACTGATGACTTGGTTTTAAAAATAACCGAGTTAGATTAAAGGTTTTTATCAAAAATGGAGCATTTCCTCTACGACGTAGTGCCCGACCAACTTCTTCAACTCTCCCCAACTTACTGATTTTGCTCTGAAGTCTTGACTTAGAGACTTTTAAGTCTTTTTTTTTGTTTAATTTTTTGTGGTTCCCTGCATCCGGTAGTAAACCTCTGACCCTTCGGCCTCCAAGCTGCACTTCTAACCACTTCTCCAGTCACAGTAGTTCCAGCTCAAAAACGCACATATATTACATTTGTGTTGCCGTGTGGTATCACACGAGAGTTGTCCTCAGGCTGAAAACGTGACTTGTCGCATACGTGCAGACGAAAGAAAGCAAAAATATAAATAGTAACGCACAGTTACTTGGATACGTAACTTTAATCTGATTAGTGGTTACTGGAAAAATAAACTCAACTCAGTAAATAACGTGTTACTGGCATCACTGTCCTCCAGTGCACCATCGGTTTGAGGGACACCAGTAGCGCTCCAGGTATTTCTCTTTTCAGCTTAAAGCCATTTTGTCGTAAACCCCAGACCAACTTTGCACCGCAAAAATGTTGTGGGCACAGGTAATAAGGTTCAAGCTAGGCTTGGACATTGGGTATCGGATACTAGAAAGGATTTGTGCAGTTTATTTGATTTATGGCAACCTTAACCAACATAAGACCATGCTGGAAGTTCTAGCAGGAAATCCAAGATACCCAGATTCTAACTATCAACTAAGGTTCAGATTTCTCTCACGTTACTGATCATCATTAGTCCTTTATCGCTGAGGACGACTCACTTGAGTTTGGGTTTTGGTGTGCTGAGGACGCTGTCATCGTCGTCCAGCTCGGGGCCGCTGTCGCTGGGGTTCTCAAACTCCACGCTGTCCAGGTCCAGGTCCTCCTCCTCCACCTCAGGGGGCGGCTCTGCAGGGTCCTGCTCCGAGTCCAGCACCTGCACACGGGTTCACACACACACATCACATCATCAGACGCTCTGCATCACTTTAAAAGTTTGTGGCAACAACAAAACAAGAAGCACCCACCTCATCTGAAACTCTGAAGCGCTTCAGGAGAGCCACCACTCGCTGCTTGAAGTTCTGCTGCTAAAACAGGGGGGAGCACAAACACACGAGTCAGGTCGTGACCCGCTCCCGATTGACTACAGCGCTCTGAGATATTCAATACAGAAAAGAGCCGCGGCCACTGCTGAGCTGGAGCTCCTCCATTTCAGTCATTTCACCAGCAGCAGATACATTTACAGTGTCGGACGGGTATCGACTGTGCTGCATGTGCTCATGTAAATCGATAATAAAGCAACGTCACGCCTCTTCTGCTTTCTGAGGTTTTCATCACCTGCTCACTGGGCCTCAGAAGACCACAGGAACTTCAACCGTGAGATAAATTAAAAGGAGAACGTATTAATTAGGTTGTTTTAGGAGCCAGTTCAGCCGCAGTGCCGTGAATAATCAGCGTTTAATTTGGCTCCTAAGAAAACAGAACAAGCTAAAATAAGTTATCAACCCCTGGAGCTTGTTTAATTTTATTTTTTTTATTACAAAATGTTCTTGAATAGTTCTGCTGTGTGGTTGTTTTGCTTGAGGTATGAACAAGAAAAGCAAAAAACAGTGCCAGCTCTGTGTCGGGGAAAACTGTAGGCTGAAACCAAGACACAAACGCTGCCGACGGACATTTGTTTCGTAACGCAGCCGGAACACTTGAATACGATTACACAAAATTAGAGGAAGGATCATGAAAATAATGTGAACAAAAGAAGCTGTCACTGTCCTTTTTCAACATGAGAGCTGTGCTTTGAAATATGATTGTGTTACCGCAAACGCAAATGCAAAGAAATGTGGATCTTAAAGGAAAAACTCAACGTTTTAGGATGATAAGAGTCCAGGGGCATACAAACAGGAAGAGACAAACAGTGACAGAAGTATAATACTGAACTGATCTCAGCTTTGAGACACTATCAACCAGCTATCAGCTACAAAGAGACGGGGCAGCAGCAACATTTTATATGTGGGCAGAGCTTTAGATGGAAGTGTTCATACATATGTTTAGATGGTGGAACTATTGCATTGACTCCTGACTGTTTTGTTTTCTCTTGTTCGTAGCGATGCTCAAAATAAACGTCAGTGCATCGTTTCCTTTCACTAAGTTCACTTCTGGTTCGCGTCTCTCTTACTCTGGTGATGGAGGGGGTCCTCACGATCGACCTCCTCTGCTTCTTTGGCTTCCTCACGTCATACTCGTCATCCTCAAGGTCCTGAAAGTATATGGAACAAGTCAGTGCACTATTTAGTTACAAGTAATCATATCTAACTTCCACGGTCAGAATCACTTTATTAATCCCGAGGGGAAATTAGTTTTTGTTACAGCAGCTCCTACTCAAAGTGAACCAGAACAAAGAGCAATGTAAACAATAAGAGTATGTAATAATAAGTAGGTAATTAGAATAAGAATGCAATATATAAAAATATGCACAAGTATAAGTGAACATATGTTCCCAAGTTGTTGGTCTATAGTAGTATTCAATATGGGAGTGTTGTACAGTGGGAAAATATTGCACATGGTGAGTACAGAGTCTAATAAATGTATAAGGAAATCTGTACAAGTATCGACCCATTCATGGTTTGTAAACTATGTGACGGTTATTTAGGGGCGGGGCTTAACTGGATGCAAAACATCTCACACTATAGCTTCTTAACGGCGGTTAGCATATTTTATTATTGGACTGTTTTGGCAAGAATGAACAAGGAAAATGTATATTTCAGAGAATAACACTCACTCTCCGAGTCAGTGAGTGTTATTTTAAAAAGCTGACTCTGACTGATGGGACTACATTCACTGGATGGACAATTTGTCCAAAGGAGGACACAGAGGGGACAAAGTCTGGTCTGTCTTTATCAAGTGAAGCCTCTCCAACAAAGATATTACAAGAAGTGGAAACACTGTGGAGGGTAATATAGTAAATGCAACTTCTGCTTGGACGCCCCTGAAACACGCAAGTAACATTGCGTTAGCTAGCGGTTAGCATTAGCATTGACACGTAACAAGAATCCCCTAAATAATGATTAACTTAACGTAATTACAGTCATGATTTATTCTAACCCATAATGTTATCTAGGCTGAAACTGATGATCTATTACATATTAATCTTATCTGATAAGAAGTGTGTGCACACAGTTGTTGATTGACAAAGTCGTCTACGCCTGGCAGTGGCTGGTGTGTGATAAAACTTCAAGTTAGTGTTTTTGACTTTTCGCTTTTGGCACCAAAAAATACAACAAGACGACATTTACGTGGCTGAAAGTGACACTGTTCGCCTCAAACTTCCCTCTGTTTTGCCTCCAGCTAACATGGTGATGTCACAGTGTTGTAGGCCGCCATGAAGTGAACATTGCACAATATTAGCATAAATATGGGTTATTGCTAGAGGGAATTCATCCAACCAATAACCTCTTCTTGCAAAACTAAACAGCGCAGGCTGTTTTATTCACTTCTCGTCCCCGAGTTGATTTTAAAACGAGACAACGTGAAGTCAGTTTGACCTGTAAAATCCTCACCTGTCCCTGCACGGCGTCGTCGCTGGCCTCCTGCTCCGAGGAGAAGCTCTCGTACTCCTCCTCCGAGTAGTTGTCTAGAGAAGAAGACAATAAAGAAGACTAAATGTATAGAGTGCAGGGTTTACCTCATACATTTTGCAGTGCCCTTTTTAAATCCTGACACGCAGCCAGGTTCTAAATATACACGATGTACAGGACAGGACGGTACACGCAGGGCTGATTGCCACCAGGATTTTAAAGCTTTCTCAATGATTAGAGCAGAGGAACATCATCCCTGCTCTGTTCGGGCCATCAAGCACATTACGTGATTGCGACGGCTGTTTTAACCTCTTTAACGTCGGTGGCGGGTGAGAAGCAGAACGTACCGGAGCATTTGATCTTCTGTCCTCCCTGCAGGGCCGCGTCCTCGTGGTCTATTGGCTGACTGGACAACGAGAAGATCCAGATCTCGGCCACTTTGCCCAGCATGTCTTTCTGGTTGCTGCACAGAGGCAGAACCTGGCCCCCCTCTGTTGGGTGTTGCATCACCTTGGGAAAAAGAGAACATTTGATTGGATGCAAAATTAATACACGCCCCTTTGTGCAGGATGAGTCACTGACATTTTTAAATAATTAGAAACTCTAAAATACCATTGAGAATACCTAAAAATTACTATCTGATCAGTGCTGTGTTCTATGCGATCAGATGTTGGGGTATTTGTGACATTAAGTGTAAAACGCTTAATTTGATTTTATGTGCATTTTAAGAGTTTAACGCTCACAAATCCTTCAGATGGATGGATTAACACTTCCGTCAAACGTTTATAAAGTCGCACACTTTAATCAAGCGAGAAGAACTCAGTCAACTGGCCAAGAAAAGCATTTCATTGGATGCAAAATTAGTACACGCCCACTAGTGCAGGATGAGTCGCTGACAGTTCTAAAACACCAGTGAGGATTCGTAAACATGAACATTCGGTCAATATTGTGCCAGATACTGGTGCATTTGTGACATTAGAGTGCAAAAAAAAAGATTTAAACATTATTTAATTTTATGTGAAACACTATAAGATTAATGACAATGCCTTGCTCAAACATTTATAAGCTGCAAACTTTAATCCTGCAAGAAGAGCTCAGTCAAAAATATTTTTCCAGCAGATTACTAGAACACGGTGCCATGGGCTTTAAATTCTTTGAATGATCCCTTATGGATCTTTAAAGTCTGTCTAAGTCTAAGTCTTAATTTTTTAACCCAGATTAGAGGTGCTGCTCAGTTTATCCTTTCTGTTTTCCAGCAACACCTCTCTGGTCATAACTTAATGTTTTCCTTGAACTAACTACCCAGATCCAAACTGAGGTCATTCCAGGATAACGCCGCCCCAGATCTCCGTTTTTATCACAGTCCCGCGAGAGCACGTTCGCCTTGAGCAGTTTACACTCGGTCCAGTGCGGTACAGTCACATTGTGTCTTTCGGTCTTTCAGCTGAAACTGCGAGTAGCGTTTCATTCTTGTGGTTAACTACATCTCCGTGCTTCTGTTTTTGTGGAGGTTTTTTTCTCTCCCCATGCCGGCGCCAAAATGTTTTTTTTCCTTCTTCTCCCAGCCTTCCAGACGTGACCTTAATAAGCTCCACTGAGCCTTGTCGGCCGTGTGGGAGCTCCTTAGTGCATCGCTGAAATCAAGCCTTTTAATTGTGTGTTTGAGGGGGTTTACTAAAACACACAAGGAACAATCTATGTGTGGAGGGTGAGAGAACTTTGTTCTTTTTTATCGATCTCTATTTTTACCCCATAACCCATTTATGCAGCAGCAGTTATGACTTTTCATGTAGACAGAGTTTAAGAGTTACATAAACTATTGATCTGCTGAAATATATATCTGCTCAGGCCGTGATTATTTATAATAATTTTATTAATTGTTATTTTTATAATTAAACATGTTCTGATAAACTATTTTACTTGCTGTGGTAATAAACTATAATTTAAAGAGAAATAAATCATTCAAATGGCCTCATGTCCACATAAAGCATTTGGTTAAAATAAAAATAGATGAAAAATATTAAGAAAAATTGGAATAAAGCCACAAAGATTAGACGTTTAATTAATTCGCAGCTTTTTCTAATGCTTATATTTGGGGTTTTGGGGCTAATTAGAGATGATCTTTAGTTTTGGGAAAACACAATTAATAGAGGATAATGGATAAAGAATTTAATCTTTAGTTGCAGCGCTTGTGTTTTTTAATAGTAACAAAATAAGTGCATAAATTCTTATAAACTTCTCATTTCACATATTTGTAGCCAGTAAGCTGATGATCGTTTTGAGACCTGCGTTTGTACAGTTCACGAGGCCGTTGTTCATGTTTACTGTCGACTCACAGACAGACGGCTCTTCTTTTACAGCGTAATTTAAAATGAAGAGAGTTACAGTGGAAGAGGCCGGTTAAGTCTGCAGCTCCTCCATTTCCCCTCATTAGATTTTCACACCTGTCTGCTCCTATAGGTGCCCTGAGACTCCAAGACACAACACAGAACACAGCTCCTCTACGCAGTACACGCACACGCCACGTAACGTGCACGTCATCAAACCGTACCTCCGCCATATCGATGGAGCCCACGGCAAGAGTCTTGTATCCTAAGATGGTTCGGTTCTTGTATCGTTTCCGCCTCTGGAGCATGATCTGCAGCTTGTTTCCTTCCCGTTTCAAGAAGTGCGGATACTGAGAGAGTGGGAGACAGAAGAAAAACAAACGGACATGCAGCTTAAATCATTCTGATTGTAGACAAAGTGCAAGAAAAGACGACATTTTTATTTGCAATAAATGTTGAAAGTCTGTGGCAGTTTATTCTTTTGTGGCTTGGATCAGATCTGATTGTCATCCTACGTTAACAGTTGTTTTATGCATTTGCAATTATGCATCATCACCGTTTCTAACCGTGTAAGAAAAACAGAATAGAAAAAATAAAGCACAGATAATAAAAAAATCAAATGTAAAACTGTGATAACTACAGTCTTAAGCTGTTTTAGGGAAAATACTGAGCATCATTTAAGACGTAGACAAACATTAGTGACTAGTTTTGCTTTTCCTCAGCAGGATTATTATTTACATTTTATTACATTACAGTATCTCACCAATACAGAAGAGACAGCGTCGTTTTAAAGCGGCACCAAATGTAAGTTCCAACAGTTGCCGTGGCAACGTGTGTAATAAAACCGACCCCCCCTTCCAACATACTAAACGTTGAAATGTTGTTTTAATAAAGAAGAAGCAAAGAGCAGAACTGAGAACTGCTCTTAAACTCTCATATAGTTTATTTGTTAATATATGAACCATTTTTTTTTGTTTTTTTTTTTAACTACACAGCAGCTTCCTGATGCTTCCCATTCTTTACCTGCAGTGAGAAGGTGAGCGCCAGATCAGTCTCCACAGACCCACTGGGGGGCAGCACAATCTCATGGGACCTCAATATCCGCTTGGAGCCCTGGAAAAAAAAAAAAAGAGGTAGGTGTTTAATTTAGAGTGCACATAACCTCTGGGACAAAGGTGTGAGACGTGCACAGTTCAGAAGCATGAAACACATCATTTTAAGGCGCTGGACTGATGCTTTAGCACATGACGTGTGTTAGATGTGCACAGATTGTGTCGTTTCACACGATTAAATGGATACTTTTTTCCTTTTTTTTTCTCCTGGAGGTTGATGCTTATACTACGATGCACGGAACATGAATCAAACGCACTGAAGAAGAAATGAAGCAGCATCAATATAAATCAGATGAGCGCTAGAATTTGAAATAAAATATGGATCAGATCCGTCTTTCCCAGCACGGACTGAGACGTGTTTGTCTGTGCGTGTTACTCTGACTGCCCACGCGTGCTCACCTGGATTTTAACCGCTATGACGACCGAAATCAGCTCCTTGTCGAGTTCCCTCATCACAACCAGCTTCTTCAGAGTCAAACTGCACAATCTGCGGAGACACAAGAAGAAGAGAAAACGTGTTTATTTCAGCACGGCCAGTGTTGTGCCTTTACTTCTCTCCCTTAATGTGCACAAACATATGAGTCATTCACAACAAGCCAGACTGTGTTTATCAACAGAAGACATGAAGATGATACGAGTGCACTAAACCCGTACGGTAATGAATGGACTGTATTTCTGAGATATCTCCAGGGAGTCGACAGGTTTGATGTTGTGATCATTTGAACCAGTCCAAGTGGCTTCTTCAGATCTGAACGACTGGTGGGGAGTTTCGGTTTGTAGCTGGAGCATCTGTGGGTGGTGCACTCTTAAAATTCACATGGCCGGGGTCTGTTAATGCCCAGGTGCTCACATGCAATTAGAATAATTTCAGATCAACCAGGTGGTGTCCTGTTTTTTCTTCCCACAATTATGAGTTCTCTAATGATGCATTAACTCCAGGCTGGAGGTGTGAATGAGGGCGCTGCTCCTCTCTGAAACCATCGCTCTGTCTGTCCTTGTTAAAGTCCCACTAGCTTCATTATTTAGAACTGGAGAAGCCACTTGGATGAGTCATGAAACATCCTCAAGAAAAGGGAAACAAGTGCAGTTACTTTTGCTTTAGCTTTATTTTTAGATACAGCGTGACCTGGATGACAGAGGAACTGAATACATCAGCCAACAAGTGATAGATAACAAACTGTAGTGTACTTAAAAAAGTATGCTGGCTTGTTAATAGTCTATCTACATGCACAGAGACTGAACAGTTTATTTTTTAACTGTAAAATATCAAACATGAATGTTAACAACCAAAAAAATCATAAGCAGTTTACCCCTTCCCTTCTGTCGCCATGCTAAGCTAACTTAGCTAATTGTGTTGTCGCTCTTGAAGTGACTTTTAAACTGGTTTTAATTGCTCTTTTAGGAATTGAAAACGTTTCCTGCAAAATATTTGTTGAAACACGTGAAACGTAACCTTCGTAGCGAGCTAACTGCATGTAAAACCGCATGCTAACATTTGTCCATTAGTTTGTCAGTTGTACTTGTCACAGCTGTTAGAAATTTGTATATGGTGCAGTCACTCAAGCTTACTGCCAGTTAGGTATTTTATTTATTTTTTTGGGAATACTGAGGCAATAAAGAAGAAAATAAAAGAAAGAAAAACGTATAAGCTAACATGGCTCATGTGTCAGGTGGAGTGGCGGCCATCTTTTATTCCAGTTTCTATTAGCAAATGAGCAAAGTTTGAGCAGTGACGCTATCAAACCTGATGAATCGAAATCCTTATATCTGTATCTGTATATCTATCTACTGTATATACATATATATCTATATCTATCTATATCTGCAACCTGATAACACATTCAGAAGGACTCACACAAGAGTCACGACAGGCTAAAAACGCTATCGCTGCCATTTTTATGTGATCTTATGCACAGCTCTTGTAACAAAGAGGTCTTGAAGGAGTTTTACTTGTGTTTACATTTAATATTATTCAGTTAAATGTATCCATGCATAGAGAAATGTATAATTGCAGAAATGTATAAAGGCATGAAAAGAAACCTGAATAAAAGTTAATGTCGGGAGATATACAGTAGAAATGTATTTAGTTTTTTGCATATAGTAGTCACTGAGTCATTGAGTGGTTGACATTTTTAAATAATTTCAAACTCTAAAATACCATTGACAATACCTAAAAATTACTATTTGATCAGTGCTGTGCCAGATGCTGGTGTATTTGTGACATATGGTGCAAAAACTGAAATGCTGAATTTAATTTTAAGTGAATTTTAAGAGTTTAACGCTCACAATTCCAACAGACATGGGCTGAGAATTCAGTCACACACTGGTCTCACAACTGGTCAAGAAAGCATTTCATTGGATTGTTTGACAGTTTTAAATACCATTGAGGATGCATATTTGGTCAATATTGTGCCAGATTTTGGTGCATTTGTGACATATAGTGCAAAAAAAGTATTGTAGAAATGTAAATTATTTAATTCTATGTATATTATTTTGTATATAGTAGTTGCTATGAGGTAAAAGTTGCAGAAATAAAGTGCTGTTCCGGCTCTAACTTTAACAAAGTTCATGACTTTCATGCTGCAACGTTCTCCTCGGCGGGATCCTAAAAACTGGTCAGTGAGGGGGGACATACCGGATAAAGTTCTCAGTTTCCGCATACTCTTGTTAGTCTAACTTAACGTGAGCCGAGGTTGTCATAGCAGGCTGAGCTAAATCCTCTTGAGTTTGAGCTGGCTGGTTCCCTCACTGAAGCAGGGTGGTGGCGGGGCGGCATTGTTAGGGTGGTGTGTGTGTGTGTGTGGATTCGGTGCTTTAACAAGCCTGTCACGATTTTTTGAGACACTTCCCCACAAGATTGAAAAGTTTTTTTTTTTTAAAGGAGCTTTTCTTTTCAGGCCTTTGGTTCCCTTTGACTGAATCATCCAGAAGAGCTGCTCAGAACAGGCTCAGTCTGGAGGCCGACCATTTATCATCTGGCTTTCCTTTCTGCACATTGAAAAACGGTGCTTCTGGTTCGAATGACATCACTCCTAAATTATTCCGCGGCACTGAATGTCGTCCTGGAGCATTAGTGGCCATTCAACAAGGTTTATTGTCATACGAGGTAAAAAGATGTGGGTCAAAAACGCGCCATGAGAGACTGAGGTGAGGGAAACACGCCGAGCGAAAGCCCAGGGAGTCGACATTAATACACCAATAACCATATCCACTGTCATTTAGTGTAAAGACTGAGGAGTTGACCTTGCATGTAATCCGACTCCTCTCCGATTATCCTATTTTGAGAACAGGAAATGGATAGGTGAGACCACAAACAAAAGAAAACAGCAGCACTATGAGTCAAGGGCTTTCAGTTTGCTGAGTGACATAATTCTATCAGTCCTGAGAGAAAAGAAAACACTGGGACGGAGAGAGGAGAGTCGATGACAATGGTAGGTTTGAAGAAGGCCCGGCAGCCTGAATGAAGACCTTTCTCTTCTTCAGGCCCAAGACACAAACCGAAGAAATCCCAGGCACAATGGACACAAGCCAAAATGAAGGCTTGCATTGTCTCCAGCCTGCTCACACACAGACAATAGGCAGCATTCTTGTAGTCCTGTTTTGCATGCTGCTCGGTTTCCATTGGTCCCAAGCCCACAACACCATCTATTTCAGTTATGCTAGGTGGCTGGACGTTGGTTTGCGTAGGAAGCCGAGTGATTTCTGACACACAGGCCGCTTAGCTGAAAGTCACGTTTGAATTTTTGGCATTTGAGGTGAGATTTTCCCTCTTCTGAACACAGGAAGTGAATCTGCCTAAAGGAAGTGACAGCATGTGTGTGAGAATATCTGGAAACGTTCAGCGTAAATGACGTCAAGCCAATTTGTCTAGAAAACAGCAGCTTTAACTCTTCTCAGACTATGTTTAAGTTCTGCTCGAGTTCTAAATCAGGCTGCATCACACGCTTACAGAGAAACTTGACAAATATTCTTATCAAACCTGCACACACTACAGGAAATTATTTAGGTCACTGATAGCAGATAAGGAAGCATTAAATGCACCAGACCAGGTGACCTCACAAGGGAATTGGGAAACTGCTGAAAGTCAAAGAAAGTAAATACCTGTAAGTTCGTTCCCAACCGCTAATCATTTCCAGAAACAAAGAAGAATGACTTACTGTAACTTTGAGCAGTGAGCAAAGAAAAACTTGAGTGGTTGTAGGATCCATCCAGGATCAAAAACATTATTCTAAATACCAGTCAAAACAATAGCACGCTGGCTAACGTTAGCCTAGAGAGCTTGATAAATGCACATGAGCAACCCCCACCGGTTCCAAATCCAAGACAGTAACTTACCTACCTTGGTATTGTTGATTCACATTGTGCATTTATTCAACCAAGTGCAATATTTCGATTACTCGATATGTTTGTAGATATTTTTTACTCTACTTCATTTATCTATTCTAGAGCTGGTCGTGTTCTTGGTCTTGCACTGGAGTGGAGATGCTCTTTCCAATTTTGTTATATGCTGAGATTCTATTCTATTCTATTCTATTCTATTCTATTCTATTCTATTCTATTCTATGTTCTTGCTCTATGTCCCTGTGTCCTTATTCCCACTGGCTGTTACAACATGAAGTACTGACGTAACCATCTTGTAATATTTTAAATCCTAAATATCACACATGTTATCTTGCTTTTCTACCTTCTAAGCAGCTCTGTAAACTTTTAGCCGAACTTCGCTTACAAGCGAGGTCCAGGCTGGTGGCGTAAATTTGGATGAATTGACCTGAGCCTCCAGCCTGACGTTGGTTTTCTTTAATGCCACCAAATGCAGATGAAACGTTGAGGCACTGAGTATAGAATTTCTGCTTTAGCGGCACCTGAATCTCGCCTAATAACAAAACCAAGACCACTTCCAGTGAGCACTTCCAGATGGAAACGCCAGTGAGCTTGGCCCGGACGACCTCTCTCTCTGCTCCATCTTTGATACACAAAGAAAAACACTCAGCTGCTGCCTTTTTCACTCTGCACTAAAGATGTGGGCACTCTCGCTGCCACTAGCTAATGCATGTGCACGCCGTCACACACACTCGCACACGGCTGCTGTTCTGGCGCTGCAGCAAAGAAACCTATTCCCTTTTCATTCTGGCCATTCCCCCGCCTCCCCGGAGGGACTCCGGTTGGCCGAAAACACGCGGCCCTGCCAGATCCTGATCCGGTGTCCCAGCTCAGCACAGATGCTCTGGCAAAGGCGTGTGGAGAGGACCGGCAGGCTCAGTGCGGCGCTGTTATAGTACAACCCGCAATCACTTCAACTGCCAGGAACAACAAACTGAGGAATGTATTTTGGGGTCACTGATGCATAGACGCACAAACACCATTCTGAATGCGAGCACACGGGAGAGGAGCAACCTGACAACGGCTGTCAACCCTTATCAGCGCCGCACACTGCAGGAACATGTTAAAGCATGTCAGATTTGCTGCTGAACTCTCCTTTTTTGATCCCTGAACCTGATGTCAGCTGTCGGGATAAACACTCTGAGGACGTTCGCTGCAAACATAAAACTCTATGAAGACTGACACAAGCTTTACTCCTACTGCTCCTGCATTCACAGCACCATTGACAAAGCTTTACTTAAGATAAGAAAGGACTCATTTTCAGTTTGTGCGTCTTGTATTCCACTGCAGCACTAATAAAAGTCTCCCGCGGCAGCTGGCCTTGCACAGTTTTATTAAAATAAACCCACAAACTAATTGTGCAAATGCACGTACAAACAGTTTCTTTAGCATGCTAACATTTGTTGACATGTTGACAAGTTTGCTTTTAACACAAAGCACAGCTGAGTTGAACCCTGTGCAGGTCAAAACCAAAAGTAGCAAACAAACTAACTTTACTTGAGGACATGGAGGTTTGCACCAAAACGAAAGTCAGTTGCACAATGGTGCCAGATGAAAAGGGAGGGGGTTGGCAACGGGTTCATTGTCTCAGAAATGTGAATTTCATCCAACAGTACTTGAAATATGTGATGAAGAGACACATGGGAGAGCTGTCAAGAACAATGAGACTCCTTGGACCTATTGTCAAGTCGGTTAGCCATCAGAAAATAGTCATATACTCCTTATATGTAGCCCTCACATTGAAAATACCAGGTTGACACGGGATTTTGCCTTCGCGTTCACATACCAGTAGACCTGGTGACTGCTGGCAATCATTACACATTTAAGTGCGCCCAATCTCCTTCTCTTCAAGGGTGCAGAGCAGCTTGCCCGAGCGCTGCCATGATCAATAAAAAATGTGTGCCATATCACGACTGCTCTTCAGAGATCAGTCTCTTACGGAAGCAGACCAAAAATTTGCTCTGTTTTTGAGCTGCTCGCAGCCCTGGAGCTTCTACAATGACATGGTCTGACAGGCCATCCAATGACAAAATCAGAATGTGATATGCAGCTACATCAACGTCATGGTGTAAATTAGCGGGTCAACACAGCACAGAGCACCACCGTCCATCTTGTCCATCGTGCATCGACTACTGCAAATCTGTTTTTTGGTTAACCCTCCAAATGTCTCCACAAACTTCAATTGGTCCAAAACGCTGCAGCATTGAGTCTATCATCGCCCAGACTCCCTTCATGGACCACATCACCCCAGTTCTTCAGCAACTCCACGGACTTCCAATAAAAGAAAGCATTAAATACAAGATCCTGCTAGTTACCTTCAAGGCGCTCCACTACCAAACTCCGTCATATCTGTCTCCAAATATGCGCACCCTCACATACTCTTATTAATGATTATTATTAAATCCAAAAAGATAATGTAAACACAGGTAACTGGACTTTTTGAAGCAGGTCTTTAAGTCCATTTGCTTTTGTTTCAGCTTGTTTTTGGGACAGACATTGGAAAAAAATCCAGCCTGATCCAAGCTGAGCAACCACCTTTATAACACTGAGTCAATAAACACAAGAAAAGCTGAAGTTTCTTCATTACAATTGTAATTTAGTGGAGCAAAAATGAAGCTCAGCAGTATTAGGCACATTTTTATCATTGTTGTACACGGCAGCTTGTTCACTGAAGGCGCCACGCTTGCATTTTAATGACAAATACAGTCTGTAACTGCTTAGACATCCAGATTTAAGCAGCTGTATTACCTTAATAAAATCAATACGTTTTTCATAACTGACTGCATTAAGTGGATTAAAAAAAAACGGCACCCTTAAACCGAATCCACACAGCGTGGCAGAAAACGACGGAAACTGTCGGCTGTGCATCCGAGGTTCAGTTTCAATTCCTGGTTTGATCTTTCTGATAATAGCAAGGGTCGAGCAACTGGACACTGGGAGCTGTGCTGCACCGGGCTGCATCAGTAATGAGATTTCCATACTTTACACTTCCACTTCCTGCTCCTCTGCCCCTGACCTCACCCACACACAGAGGCACTTAAAATAGAAGGAAGAGTGTAATGTATGAATTGAGGTAAGAGCGTATCAGATATCATCAGTGGAGCCATCTCAGAGCTTCCTTTGGTTCTGGTAGACAATGGCTGTTCTGACGTAAAGGGGAGTACACACTAGAAGAAACTAGCAGTGATGTGGAAACAAGAGACTGTGAGTTTTAGTGAGATACTGAGATTTGTGGCAAATATAGATGAAAAAAATCTTCTGGATATGTGAAGTGGGAACATGTGGAATTAATCTTGCGATGGTTGAGTTCAGAACCAGACAAAAAAACCGTTTTGGTTCCTACCATAGACTGTATCAAGATAGACGGCGGAATGGCTCCTCAAAAGTGAAGCCAAAGCAAGTTGAGCGCCCCCTGGTGACCGGCTGCAGTATAAGTTTAAAAGCTCCACCTTCTCCATGTTAGCAGATGGGATTTGGGCCAAATTAAAACATGAAAGTACACTTCAAATTATTATTTTTTTCAAGAATGATTTCTATCATTTTAGGTAGTTAATATAACACTGGTGGATACTCAAGTGTCCATTTTTTCTGGCAAATGTTGTTCTATTTAGTTATTTGATGCTATAGAAACAGGATGTGAAGACAACTACTTGCCATTCCAACCACTCTGTGTGACAAAGGCCTGTGGGAGCTGGAAAATATGATTACATAAATAAGTACAATATGAAGGTAGAGCAGAGTGCAGTATTAAATAAACAAACACACGAGTGAGTCTGGAGGAACTGTGGCCAGTACATCGATATCATGGCTCCGCTTTCAGACCGTACTGATCGGAAGTCCAAAGGCCGCATCCTTGAGAAAACAGCGACAGTTTGGCCGATGCAAGGAAGTGGGGATGCGTCGTCCACATTTCACCACATTTCAACCAAGCCAATAGTGGGGCTTGGAGCACCAGTGAGCCCACTTATTTTCAAACAGAGAGCAGAAGGAAGAACGACTTCCATTTATACATTAGCAATACTTTTATAGTCTGCTTGTTTCACCCAAAATCATTTGGGGCGTGAAATGTACAAAAGGACCAGAGCCTCAAGTGTCCATTAGCAACCAACTGTCAGCTACAAAGACATGGACGATGAGCGACTCTCTTAATAAGTGGATGTAGCTGAAGCCTCGTGGTGCAATTGGAGTGAAAGAGCCAATCTTTGAGTCCTTTGAGACAGAAATGATCAATACATTCAGGGATGCAAGGAAAACAACTTTGTACCGACTGATGCTTTTATCCAGTAGCACTGGTGCTGCATGTAGCTCGTGTACAGACCAAGTCTTTGCATAGGGCACAGGATAAACTGGAGGATTTACATCCCTGTATTCTTTTTGATTACATGTCGCAGTCAAGCTCGCAGGCAGATCAAAAGATTTCATCTGTACTCTCACAGGCTTGACGGGCATTCACTCACAGTTGCTCCCGTATAGGAATCGTATAGGAAGCGACAGCAATTCACAGCTAAATAACAAAGAATTCAATCACACCATACGATCCAGGACACGCCAGGCTTTCTCTAACTTTCAATCTCTGACAGAAAATCCAATTTCTCAATGTGCTGAATTGAAAATGGATTTAGGCCAAGCTTGCAGTGCTCAACAGCACTTTAGGGCTTGAAAAAAAAAGAAAAAAGAAAAGAATAATTTCAGAGTGCGAGAAAACACAGCCCTCTCAACTCCCCTGACTCTTACATCTTGTGTAAAATCCTCAGTCTAGATGAGCAGTCTGCGCTAAATTATACCGTGCCACTTTTTTACTACAAGCCCACTGTTTATTATTCAGTCCTGAATCGGATCTTGATTTGTTATCTTGGTTAGCATTAACGAAAAACTTCTCATGACCAAAGTCAATTATTTAGGATTTGGCAGATTTGGTGACTGTGGAAAAAGGAAACCACACATGTCAACGCTCAGTTCTCTTTCCCAGGCTTCACACAGTGTGTTAGTATGGTTTTGATCCCTATGTGGGATTGTTTCCTAACCAATAAAATGAACATTTTGCCCACAGCTGTGAGCCAAATGTAATGGCTTGCCTCTGCAGAATAAAATGGCACTTCTTGATTAGTCCGTCTAAAGCACCATTAGCATACCATTAGCAGTTACCGGGCAAATGCTGCCAAACTTTAACTGTCTCACAGCCAACTTCAGTTTTTATGTGATGTTGCATTTACTGCCCCGCTCTCAGAAAAACAACAACTCATAAATGTGAAAAAAATACATCCACATGCCTTTAACAGCCAGGGATTGATTACGTCAAAACTGTGCAATTTTCAATCTTAGCATGCTACAACGCTAATATTAACATGATACAATAAGATGCTAAACTCAAACATGTGTCTCTGTATCATGTTTAAAATATCATGCTACAATGCTAATGTTAACACTTCTCAATCTGTTCCATGTCGGCATTACCGTGCTACAGTGCTAATGTTTACGTGATGGCATCATGTAAACATTGGCACTGTAGCACGGTGATACACTGACAGGTGACGATGGTGACGATGCACTGACATGCTAATCGTAGCATGCAAACGTCAACATGACACACTAGGATGCTAAATTCAGACTTACTCTTTATCATGTTGAAAATGTAAGCTACAATGCTAATGCTAACATGATGCCCGGACATGCTAAATGCAAATGTGTTAACCTGTACTCATTAGCATTGTAGAAAGGGAAATTTAACATGATACGCTACTAAACCTAACATGTTACTCTGTGTTTACATTAGCGTGCTAAAATGCTACTGTGATACATGATACATAAAGCAAACTTATTGCACTGTATCACATTAATATGCTACAAATGCAAATGCTAATATGATATACTTATGGGATACATGCATAACTCTGTATGTACTGTATGTTAGCATTAATACAGTAACATGCTAAATGCAAACTAAATGCTTACTATATGCATCAATGCCACATGCTAAATACTAGCAGTTTTATATAGTAATTTCCGATCTAACAAGTTGAAATGCTAAACAAACGTCTTGCTAAGGCCGACAACCTCATTCTGTTTGTGTGCAGAAAAAATAAATAAATAAAAAAATGAAATATAGCACGTTCATTAGCCGCTCTATAGGCGGGAATGTATATCCTCTGGTGTACAAAGTTGGCGTGGCTAATCACCTCCCGGCTTTAGCTACAGACAAACCTAAATAATACTGCCACATCTACACGTCACTGTCACGTGAGGCCAAAAAACACGGCTGTTTGAACTTTAATTCTTGTTCCACTGTGTCCGGGGATCTACACACTTGACCGATCAGGACGGGCTGAGTCAAGCTCAAACCGAGAGGAGTAGCCAGATCTGATTACCTAGCCTCCCCCCCACTTTAATATTTGAAACATAAGACTGGCAGTAAATGGACAGATGCCGTACATGCTGTAACCACACATGGATGAAAGCAAGGCCGATGGGAAACGCCGGTGTGAGACAGACAGATTTATTGCAGCATAAGAAGCCTCTCAAACAATAAATGTTTGGATGGCCTCTAATAATCCTTTTAAATTCAGATCACATTTGGTTTGCTGCTCATACGCTGCATGGATTTTCAGGGTTGCCATGGAAATGATTTTCTCCTCCTCGTCGTCTGATGTAGGTTAACAGGCGACATACAGTTGTGGATAAAGTACAGTGCAGACTGTACGAGAAAACGCGCGAGTCTCTTTATAGGCGGGAGGGCATTAAGAAACGATTTGATGAGCGTCATATTGATGGACTCTTTCTGTTCTGACATTTCCACGAGGGCGGCGCAGTAATACATTTCACTCCTCTACTTTATGTCGTCCTTTATCTGATAATCACTCAATTTTCTCTCTTGTTATTGTTGCATCAGCAGCGCATTGACATTAATTCTACCTACGGCTCAAATTAGTTTAGTATTTTTTTTTCATGTGTTCTTTCTCAAAAGATGAAAGAAAAAGAAAAATGGGCCTCGCTGTGACCCGGACACACACCGTGGCACTGACTCCACACAGCACCTGCTCCATTTGGAAAAGCTGACCAAGCAAACGGCGCCGTTGCCCAAGGTTGACGGATGGAGACTCCTTGGATGCTGCACGGAGGTTTATCTCAGGAGAGGGCAGTTTGTTGGCCTGCTCATTAAAGACAAAGTGGATTATTGTGCTTGCTAGTGATTCTACCCTTGAGCTGTAATTCCCGACTGGTCGTATCAGGCGAGTCTGTTCTGTGCTGCTGTTTATTCAGCCATGAATCCACGACACGCATCTTCTTTTCCTTTAATTAAAGCAATTTACTTTTAATAATTTATCCATAACTTTAGCTTCCTCCCTTTTCATGCTTTTCCCTGAACCATTACAACCGTTTAATAATTTATTTCAGCTCATATTAAATGATTTAACAATTTATTAAGGAATTTTTTTGCCTCAAATGTAGCGCTTTCAGCTGCGCGTGTTACTTTTGTCTGTGTACGTCAAACATTTATCAGATGCCGCTGGTTAAACGGTTTGACCCCCTTTTCAGTCCACCAGGCCACAGCTGACTCACTGTGGACTTTCTAGGCCTGGTTGAGAATTACAAGCCCTAGAGGTTTCTTAAGAGAGATTATCCAGCATCAGAGTATCAATCTGCAGGTGTTAATGAGCTCAGACAATGTGAGTTTAATAGCCACACTGAGGGCATCCGAACTATAACACCACTGCGTGAGCTATTATCATGGACGACAATGGATAACAGCGGTGGTTGCACAAGGTAAGCGTCGCTCCTGTTTGAACAGCAGGGGGTTAATGTTTGTAAACCAGATGAAAACTCTTTTGGTGGATATTAACCACAGACAGGAAGGGTTTTTACCCCCTGCAGTCCGGACACTGTTTTACATTACATGTTGTGATGTCTCTCAAAGTGCAGCGAGTTGTGTTAATATGTTACAGAGAGCGTAGCAACAACAGAGTTGGCTTTGCAGATTTTTAATGTTAATTCGATAGCCTGCTGGTTTTCAAACACTAAACGTCTGTTTTTGTTTTTTTTTCTCTGATTATAGTCAGAATAAAAATGCCTCGTGTGACCGACTCGACCGGACGGAACTTTAAATCAGATTCATGCGTGTGTTGTAAACCTTTGATGATCAGTAGATTAGCAGCTGCTAACCATGTAACCAGCTGATCCGACCGTTCACTCATTCGGTGCCGTCATTAAAGTCCAAATGATTCTCCTCTCACACCAATCAGCCGCAACATTATGACCACACTGACAGGGGAAGTAAATAACATCAACCATCTTGTGACAATAAAAATGTTCTGTTTGGAAATGTTTGGACCTGGTATTCATGAAGATGTTATTTAGACATGTACCACCCAGTTAGACCAGACCATGCCCCCCCCCCTCCGCCCCATAGCAACACACAAAAACGCTTTAGGAAAAACTCAAAAAAACAACAACAACAAGAAAAACGGCACGAGGTGTTGACCTGGCCTCCAAATTCACTAGATCCCAAACTATGGGATGATCCATGGAGGCTCCTCCCCTCAACCCATAGGACCCAAGGCCCCCACTAACAACATCATGTTGGCAGACATCACAGGACACTGAATCAGAACGACTTCAACCAGGTTATAGAAATATTGTTCATGCAAATGTGTGATTATGTGCAATAGAGGCGTCTGTCTTCATAGGGTTTTCCCCTTATTTAAAACATATTTATGTCATATTTCTAACTAGATAACAGCCAGAAAAATGGAAGAAACATAAGAAATGTAATTCCTTTATTAACCCTATACAACTGATAAGGATTTATCTACTTTTAAACCCTTTGACTGACAATAAAATGCTTAATTTCTCCTTTTGTACCTGTTTTCTAACCATTGCTAGTCATCCAATTTGTAAGATGCACAAATCTTCATTAAATTAACATTAAATATACAAATATCTGAGCTTTTATACTTTTTGAGATATGGCACTTTTGAACAGATGACCATAACTTAGCACAGTTTCAGTATTTATATTGTATGAATCTGTGCGAACATCTTAATAATGATATATCTAAATACTCAGTGTGCAGTGTTCCCAATAATATAGATTAAAAATAAATGATACTTAATAGCGATTAATTGCATTTATTAGTGTGGAAGTCGAGGGGTTAAAAGAAAGCTATCGGCCCCCGGGGACGGCGGCTGAGCGTGTTCCCCGAGTTAAGGAAGATTTATGGTTCTGTGTCAGATCCGTGCCACGGTCGGCCCTGTAGCCTGACATGCACCTTCCACCAATATAAATACACAGCACGGCGACACAGACCGCAGCAGCCACGACCGGTCCCAAATGTAGCTCCTCGTCACAAACTCTCCTGCAGAGATTTGCACTAAAAAATAAAACAGTTGTTCAACATGTTCAACATTTATTAACTTTAACAGAGACACAACAACTAGCCACTGATTAAGTATAAATGCTTACATCAGCGTAGGCCGCGGATAGATCCCTTGAAGGAGCATAAACAAACTTTAAATTTGGCTGAAAGTGATTAAATGTAAATGTATTCAGTAATGTGCGCCCGTAACTCATTAATACGGCCTCCTTTTCATTAACGGGATCTTGTGATGCGTAAGGAAACAAGAGAGAGCGCCACATTAAATTCAGCCTCCCTCCCGTTTCTTCCGTTTACCTCCACAGAACACAACATAAAAAACTTTAAAACTAAATTCCCGCACTGCCGAGCACGGAGACCCCGCCGAGGTGGGATGCAGACGCCCCGGTGACTCAGCGGCATTGTTGAGCGGTCGCCACGGTTACCCGCATCCTAATGTCCCACCGACTCGGAGCGAAAGTTCAGCTCTTCTAAATAATTTACAAACAATATCAGGGCGTCCGTAACCACGGCGACGCCGGCAAAAACAGCGCTGCGACGCGTTCAACGCCACCAGTAGCTGAGTCAGGGAGTCTTTTCAGTGAAATATGCTCTTAATCAGGTCACGTTATGAGCAGATTGTATTTATTATCCACTAATCCACCATCTGAGCATCACCATGTGTGCGCGTCAACAGCATCGTCGTCACCCCGACCCCAGTCTGGCCGAGACTCTCCGCGTTTTTCCCCCACAGAGCGAAGCAGATGAAGTGACCTAAATTCCCATCTCTTGAGGTTTGGGAAAATCCACGTCCTCTTGTCTATCTGTCTTTCTTTCACTACATTAATTCTGCTCTCTCTTTTTCTCTTTTTTTTTTTCTGGTGCTCTTTCCTGTTAGTCAGACTCAAAACACTTCATGACTCACTAAGAAAAAACGTGAGTCTTTGGGGACGCTGCAACAGCTCCTCAGCTGCAGGAGAAGGTTTTGAGAAACATCATGAGGAGTTTTTCTTGCTTTTTGTGCAAAAAATAAATAAAAAATTCAGCTTTATTTCTTTTTAAGAATGAAAACTTTCTAAGGAGCCATCTTTGGTTTAAATAATAATGAAAAAAAAATACATATATTTACTTGAGGTGAAGGAAAATAATTAGAAAGTTTAGGAATAAGACGAGTTTCTCAAACTAATTTCTCTATTACATCAGAAAACAAAACCGTAAGATGAATAAAAACGGGCAAACAGCTGATTTTATTTTTAGTTCCTTACAACTTGCGGGGAAGTCTGATGGGAGAAAAGGTTAAGTTGTAAATCTACTCTCTGTGAAGAGGCTATTTTAGGGCCTTTCAGACTCAGCTCAACTCCGCTTCCCTCACTTGGAGCGTTTGTCTGTGACTCAGCTGTCATTTGTCATCATTAAGCCACTTGGTGTATGGGAACCAGTCTTTGGAGTGTGGGAGGAAGCTGCTTTTTGGGAGCACCTTGAGAAAATCCACACGGGCACAGAGAGACTCCAGCAGCGTTGATCCTTCTTAGCGGCCGAGCTAATCACCGAACAATGTGAGAAATGCACGTGGAACATCCAATAATAGTCTTGAACCCAAATGGGAGGCAGTGTAAGATGATTTTAAGCACGAATAAGCCTCTTATTATAATAATTATAAAAATAATGAACAACAACAAACTTGCATGAAACTAAAATAATCTAACAAATAAAACACCTACAATCTAGACCTCATCCACGAATGTGTCACTGAACAATGCTGGAAAAAACTGGCACATGGCTGCACCTGAATGCTGCGTTCAGAACGAATAAAGAACAAAAAACAAAAAAGCTGCATTTGAGCAACTTTCTACTGTGAACAATAAAGAGACTGAATATGTTCAATAAAGGGAGGAAATAATAAAACCAAAAACCAAACCAGACCAGATCCAATGAGGTTAGACCAGACCAATTTAGACCAGACCAGTTTCGACTAGACCAGGTTAGACCAGATCCAACCAGGTTAGTCCAGACCAGACCAGACCAGACCATATTTGACCATACCAAACCAGTTTAGACCAGACCAGACCAGGTTAGACCAGATTCAACCAGACCAGAACAGGTTAGACCATACCAGAACATACCAATTTAGACCAGAACAGATCAAGTTAGACCAGACCAGTTTAGATCAGACCAGTTTCGACCAGATAAGTTTAGACCAGACCAGGTGCAACCAGACCAGTTAATATTTCATATTTCATAAATACTGTGAATAATGAAAAACTCCCATCATAATATTATAAACTTGTTAATTTCTTGAGACGTAGCTAAACATATTGTCCAGAGGACGTCTTCATGTCTTTGTCCTTTAGCTGCAGAATGAAACCACGTTAATAAACACTGATGTTACAGAGCAGCAGGAGACACCTGATGTCCCAACAGTCTCACATCCTGGACATAGTCTCCTCACCTCCTCACTCAGACGTATCTGACGGGATGGATTATATGAAGACTACAGTACAGTACATTCCTCCTCCTCTTCCAAAACCGTAAACGTCCAGTGAGGTAAATTTACCGTTTAACTATACTTCAATATAAACGCAGCAGCCGTCCATCACCTGCACCGTTATCAAACCAGCCCCAGCTGCAGGCTGGATGAGTCATCTTATAACCTTTATGTAAGCGCCATTAACCGGCAGAAAGAAATTCTCCTCTATTATTTGCCACACATCTGCCAGAAAATAACTAGCTTCATGAACCTGTTTTTTTATTTTATTTATTTTTTCCTGCCGGATCTAAACTTCCACAGTGTGATTGTAATTGCCGCTTGTTTCTCTCCGTCCGTCCAGGTCCGCTCACACACATCTGCGTCTCGTTCTTCCGATGGCTTCGTCAAACTCAGAGAGGAAGCAGCTCGCACCTGTCACACAGCGCGGACGCACAGCGGATGATTGGCGGGCTGCTGTCTCCATGGCAACCGGGATTACACACACACACACACACACACACACACTGCGACATACGGTGCACGTACAGCGTGAATGTAAATACTTTTTTATTAACCGTAAGACATCAAAGAGGGGAAGCAGAGGTCGCAGGGGACGCAGTGTCCGGGCTGAGACCGAAACCTGAGACACGCGCGTTGCTGTCGAATGCTGCATTCAAGCTATTTAAATACACTCTTCACACACACACGGAGTCGACGCCGGTGGTGGAAGCCTCCTCTAAACATGCCTCACACGCTGGAGTGACTCGAATGCCCCGCATGCCATGCAACACCTTCTGCAGCGGCAGCTTCTACACGCCACTCACGCCTCGCCCTCTCCGCGGTCGAGGGGCTGAGGCTGGTAAACGAGACGCACGGCCGGGCTCTTTCCTTCCAGACGTTTTATGCCTTGGTGACTTTTACAGGGTGGAGGAGAGAGTGAGGGAGTGAGGAGGTGACACAAGGGTCAGAGAGACGGAGAAGGAAAGCAAAATCACAGAATCACATCCGGCTACGTTCACTGTGTTATCAACTAAACAGGAGTAAAAAAATAAAAAATCTCTCTTGTGGTAGAGGAAGTGAAAAAATATTTCACAGATCAGTAGAAGTGACAGTAGAAGTGAATAACGTTGACCATCTTGTCACAGTCCAGTGTTTGGCTGGGAAGCTTTTGGACCTGGCATTCATTCACCTGGATGTTACTTAGACATGTAGCACCCACCTATCACATCACACCAGACCAAACCAGACCAGACCAGACACCCAATCCACGGACACATACACACAAAAACACTTTAAAAAAACATGAAGAACACTTGGCCTCCAAATTCACCAGATCCCAAACTGATCGAGTATCTGTGTGATGATCCACCTTAGAGGCCCCTCCCCTCAACCCATAACAATATAACAGTAGGAAGGTGGTCGTTATGTTACGCCTGATCAGGTTTTCCTGGCTGTGAGTCGAGGTGTTGAAATCAAATCTCTGCACGTTGCTTCCATTCACTGAAACTCCACAATAACGTTGCTGCGTGTTTAACAGTGTCAGTCGATACCATAAAATACACAACTAACCAAACGCATGATCTAAATGAGGCCATTTCATCACTATTTTGCATTAACAGGAAGCTATATTACACACTCCCCTTTAAAGGTTAAAGTAGGCTGGTTAAGTGCAGTGTCTCGAGTGTGGCCAAAATGCTGAATTTGTAAAAGCTACAAATTGAAAGGTTCAGAGTGATGATAAAGCACTTTTCCCCCGTTCCCCCCCTCCAGCTTTCTTCCCTCCTGCGGGATAGTATCATCCTGCTGGAGGAGATCCCAGGAAACCTTGGGACGGGTCACACTCCTTCATCTCTAAGCCAAGTGGACGTGCATGAGGCTGCAAGTTTGTGACGGTGAAAATTGTGCCGCATGTGGAAAGAAATCAGAGAAAATAAAGCCAGAAAGGATGAAAAGGGAAACTGAGGCTGTGTAACGACTGCGAGGGCATGTCGGAGACAGAAAGAGAAAGCGAGTAGTACTTGCACAGTCACAGCCTCGATGCTACTATTTATTTTCGACGGTGCAAAAAAACAGATTTGACAGCCAGGCGGTCTTTGACAAGGTTTCGGTTTCAAGCACTGATACGTGCCAGCTTACAACTCCCCCATTACCGCGTCTTTCTGCAGAGGCAAACTCTCAGTATCTATGCAGGAATCAAACTTCATAGAGAAATCTCAATGAGGGACTACTGTAGTTTGTTTAGAGCTAAGTATTTTAATACCGGGGAGTTAAAAGATAAAGATACTATAAAATCTGACCCCAGCAATTCCTCTGTGTTAGTAGGATCTTTAAATAAAACCTTTGTCAGGCAAGTATAGACCCGTTCATGTCCCACGTCACTGCGACGTCATGACGTTAGCTGGAGGCAAAACAGAGGGAAGCTTGAGGTGAACACTGTCACTTTCAAGCAGGAAAATGTGGTCTTGCTATATTTTGGTTACAAAACCAAAAAATCAAAATCACTGACTTAAGTTTTATCACATACCAGCCACTGCCAGTTGCAGACAACTTTGGTTTGGCTTTGGCGATTAAAAGAAAGGATTGGAGTGAGACAATGAATGACATGTTGAACATGTTCATATCAGATAAGATTAATATGTAATGCATCATCAGTTTCAGCCTGGAAAACGTTATGGGTTAGAATTAATTGTGACTGAAATTATGTTAAGTTAACCATTATTTAGGGGATTCTTGTTACATGTTAATGTTAATGTTAATGCTAACCGCTAGCTAACGCAACTTTAGTTGTGTGTTTCAGGGGTGTCCAAGCAGAAGTTGCATTTACTACGTTTCCCTCCACAGTGGTTCCACTTACATCTTGTAATATCTTTGTTGGAGAGGCTTCACTTGATAAAGACAGACCAGACTTCGTCCCCTCTGTGTCCTCCTTTGGTCAAATCATCAATTAAGTGAGTGAGAGTGTAGGGGTCAGTGAGTATAGTCCCATCAGTCAGAGTCAACTTTTTAAAATAATGGTCTCAGAGAGTCAGTGTATTAACATATTGTGATATTACACGGTGTCAGTCACATGTTCTGTCTGCGACAGACTGTGGAGGAAAAAAATGTGTGTTTTCTTTGTCCATTCTTGACAAAATGTCGATTGAAATATGCTAACCGCCTTTACAGGCTATTGTGTTAGAGATGTTTTGCCTCCAGCTAAGCTCCGCCCCTCAAAAAAAAAAAAAAAAAAAAACGGCACACTGTTTACAAACTGTGACAGTGTCTATATGTGTAGATTTCAGGAAGTTGTAAAAGGAAACAAACAAAATTGACATAAGGAAATAAAACAGGGCTAAGAAATAAAAAGTAACTGAGTTAACATAAATGCAATTACATCGCTCATCTACATCACCCCAAATTAAAAATATAAAAGCACCATCAGTCAAATGTAGTTCAACTATCAAACAGAAAGATTTAGAAAAACGACTGATGAATCACCCTCTTGTTGCGGGGAAGGAAATACTTCAACTACAGATAATTCATTTTAGTCTCATGGTTTCTAGCCAGTGCTGCTCCAAAAGGGCAAAATTAATCTGAGGGGTTTTTAAATTATTTATGGGTGGGGAAGAAATAAATGAGCTTTGCTTCACAGATCTTTTTTTTTTTTTTTTTTTTTTTTAATACTGACTTATTGTACCTCTCTGGGCCTTGGAACCGCTATTTAAATTAAACCATGTGAGAAGCTACGAGTGGAAAGTACCCGTAGACATCTGAAACGTGACAAGGAGCCCTAAGGAGAGACACTGCTTTTCATGTACATCAAGCACAGACTGTGAATGGAAATGAAAGACATGATAGTTTCCCAGATGTAAAGGGAAAAAAAAAATTGCAGATACCAGAGCCTGCACAGGAATAATCAGGTTTGCTGCCTTCAAATGGAACCCGTGTGAGCTTGTGGTTACATCATGTGGAGTCACGTACATAAAATGTTTGCACAAATGGCAACACCTAGCAACCTAGAAAACCGCCAAGGCTAAGAGCTTAGGAAGCTAACGACCGGGAGACTTAATGTAGGAAATGTGAAGGTTAATGTAAGGATTAGGTAGTTGGAAACTCATACATATTATAACACTCATGACACCCTTTAAAGGCAGCATATCTGTGGGGAGCTAGCCAGCTAGCTAGCAGCCAAGATGGCAGCTGTGGGCTACGGATATCAGTACTTCCGATACCAGTTCTTTATGCTCGATTCTCAAATGAAAACATCGATACTTTCAGGCCACTACCTCAATATACTTCAGAGTTTAAAATAAATAAATAAATTACTCTGATGTCTTGTATTCTTTATTAAGCTATGATTTGAAAAAACACAATTTTTTTAGGTTTAACAGACACATTAGAGTGTATTTACACAAAGTATCGGATTGGTATCGTTGATTCCAGCCTGAATTTTACTACCGTATCGGATTGGAAAGGAAATCGTCTTGATTCTCCCGGTCACTACTGCACAGACTCTGGCTCCAACATACTCCACAAGTCCAAGGTGACAGCACATATTTCATCTATATTTTGTTGGTGCCCCATCCATCAAAAGCCATAAAGAATGAAAAACTCCAATTTAATCTTGAATGCATCACATATTTTCTGTGGAAGATCTGAATACGACTTTAAGGCTGTCAAATAAATACGCTTCTTTACTTTTCAGCCCTGCACAAACACTCGTGCAGACATGAAAGTGATCCTGAGTGGACGCAACAGCCTTTCAGACGCTGCAGGGACAAACTGACACTGACTAAACCCTCGGCATCACTGATTCAGGCATCAACTATCAGCTTTGAAAACTCAACACTGCGTCAGTTAATTACACATTCAATCAGGGGATGCGGTGTTCGTCTCGGATGTCAGAATCAGAGCTCAAAGCGAACTCGCACTCACGCTTATTCACCCTGACAAATTACAATAAAACACCGGCGCAGTGATTTAAAAGCTCCACTGGTTCTCATTTTCCTGGCAGTGACGGAGAGGAACATACGTCCGTCATCGCTACATGAAGGCCGACGGCTGCTGTCTGACAAAACAACAGGGTAATGAGTCTTGTCTAAACTGATTAGGCGCGAGTGAGGAAACCCCCCTTCTTGTAGAGAGACAGCACTCAGCGGAACATGTTAACTCGGGACCCTGAAAGCATCACGCTTACTTTTTCCATCTCGTCAAACATGAGGGACTTTATCCAGGCTGCAATCTACAGCAACAGAATACTTTAATAGCCTACAGCACAATGCAGCATTTGTTCATTACACTAACATACTGTAATTCATGTTGCATTCTGGGTAATTCTCGCCAAGCAGGAACATTTTACAGTAAATTTTTGTAACCTTGCTGTAATTTGACTAATATATCAGGGTAATACTTTCATTTTTCTAAATTTACATATTGGTTGCAATATAGTTTTAAAAAAAGGATTTCAATTTGATTATATATAATTATACTATATCATTTATTTTATTATATTACTAATGGTGATCTTTTTTTATTATTAAAATACAATTAAAAACCATTGTTTTGTAGTACTATAGTCTGCTTTTACATATCTCACGTTGCATTACAGTGAGTCAAAACACATTAAGTTACTCCTTAAACTATGCTGCATACGAGAAAAAAGTTCACAGTGCAGACATCTGTGTATCTTACTGCTATCAATTTAAATTATTTGGGTGCAGATTTATCGCTTCCCCTCAGACAAGGAGTGGTGTTTTACTTTCGATAATTGGTGCAATAATAACACACAAGAAAAGGCCGCGATCCCGAAGATGCTGCGTCAGCACGCTTTAAATGAGTCGCCCTGTTGGGAAACCTGTCCTCCGTGACCTCTATTTATCAGCGGCGTCCAGCTCTGAGGTCTGAGACTCGGTCAAGGACAAAGGTAAGAGAATATTATTAGTGTCTCACGTGCACATCTTGGGAAAGAGAGAGATGTCTGAAGGATAAAAGCTCATTCTAATAAAGAGTGTGATTCATTTTCTAGGTTTTCTGTTGTTTGTCCAACTGAGGATTGACCAAACAAGGATTATTTATATTTCACCAGCATTTGTAAACCACATTTCCCATTAGCATTGGCACAAAGTAGGCTACACTACACAGCAGTCAATCATTTGTAAATGGAATCTTTTTAGGAAAACTGATTAAATCAAATTCCTGACATCTGCATATGTTAGATAGTTGAGGCAAACGAAAGCTACTTTGACATGTGAACAGAACTAAAAACAGGAAGGAAAGGGCGCAGACTACAGGACATTCACTCGCAACTAGACCATTTCCAAATTCCTTCTGTGCAACACTACTTATTCGAAGGAAGCATTAGTAACAGGAAAGACTGCCGTGTTTTTAATAATAGATTAAATCTTTCCAATACTGCGCTACACCTATTAATCAGACCCTGGCTGAAGTGAGAGGCCGCGATTGTTTACACGGCCACAGCAAAGTCAAATATTTGGAGAGCTCTCAAGTCTCACGCACTTCAACAAGTTCACACGCTCTCGTGCCACACGTGACATTTCTCACGCCAAAAAATGATAAAAACTCACCGCACACAGACTTCAGAAGAGATTAGTAATATAATAGATGAGACGAAGGCCGGCCGCCCTGTTTCGACCAATCAGAAAATATCGGGGGCCAATCAGCCAATCAGAAAACAGTATTTGTCGTTGCCAGGTGACATAGGAGCGCCCTAACCGCGCCTTCCACATATGCGCGGAAATGTGCGCTCGTCAAAGAAGAACCGGAAGTGGTAGTACGTGATACCGCGATCTAGTAATCACTTCATCATTTAATTTATTAATTATTATTTTACAATAGTTACTTATTACAGTCTAAGCTTGTCTAATATTTGATTTTGAATCATGGTAGTTTTTCTTTCAACAGCGCCCATGTAAAAACCCTCTCACTCCAAGCTAAATTCAAAACTTAAGAGTCCTACATATTTGGTATTTTTTATGTATTGAAGATGCTGACTACAATTAGTACTTCCGGTAACTTTAATATGACACAAATGCACCATGAGCTTTAGCTGGTTTCTTACTTATAGTTAAAGCAAGGCCAGTTATTTGCCTCCGCCTCCAGTCTTTATGCTAAGTTAAGCTAACAGATCGATTCTTATTGCTTTAAGTCGTGCAGCATTTTTTTGACCGCAGCGCTTTAATATTTGCATGCTGATTCTTGAAACGAGCATGTATCTGAGAATATACCCCACCAGTCAAAATTTTGGAAAATGCTTTCTCTTTGAATTGAATGAGAAGCGGTGTCCAAACTTTTGACTGGTTGTGTAGTTGAGGATCAGGTTGAGGATCAGGCGTCAGTGGAAGTCCACCCTGAGTTAGTACCTCAATCTAGTCAATGATTCATGTTGACACCGTGATAACAGAGTCAGAAATGACAGAAAAATGGATGCATCATGAGCTTTAGTAGGTTTCTTAGTATAGTTAGCATAGTTAAAGCAAGGCCAGCTGTTTGCCTCCGCCTCCAGTCTTTATGCTAGGCTAAGCTAACAGATTGATTCTTTGTCCTTTAAGACACTGCAGCAGTGTTTGATCTTAACATTTGCATGTTGACTCCTGAAACAAACACACATGTGAGAATATACACCACCAGTCAAAAGTTTGGACACACACTTCCTCATTGAACTGATATGAAGCTGTGTCTAAACCTTTTAACTGGTGGCGTAGTTGAGGACCAGGCCTCGGTGGAAGTCCACCCTGAGTTAGCACCTCAATCTAGTCAATGAGTCATGTTGACACCGTGGTAACAGAGTGTCAGAAACACATATATACACATATATGGAAGTTGTAGCGGGCGAGAAAATCCTAGAAGGGCTTTGCTCTGGTAGGCAGACCAACACAATCAATCTGACGTGGTTCTTTCCCATTATTCAGACTTGTGCCGGGAGCTCTCCAGCGCTCAGCTGCTCATGCAATATTCAGCTGTGGGATTTACCGGCTGGCTGAGGAGACGATGTAGTGAAGTGACAGAGCAGAGCTCGGTAGGAGTGTGTGTGTGTGTGTGTGTGTGTGTGTGTGTGCGCTTGTCACGAAACCTAAAATAGATTTGAGTTCAACCTGTCCGGTAAGGGAAGACAGCTACTACAAGAAGAGCACAAGTCTGTCTAATGAGTGCACACACACACACACAGACATACAAAACACTTCGGGTGACATAGTTCAGAGGGTTCACACCATATTTGTGACTGGAGTCTGTGCATCAAATAGAAACTGCTAACAGCTAAATCTGCACACACTGCACAATACTCCATAGCAAAATACAGCGCCGCTTAATAGCATTTGTGTATGAAAGTTAAACATAATTCATGAAAGTAGACAAAGAGAACCCAGTTTATTTGTTTATTCAGGAAAAATTAGCCAATATTACATACCTGCCAATTGGTTCATATGTAAGGAGATTTATACCAGCAGGTGGCAATAGTCTGAATTCATTAGTCCAAAGGGGAAACTGGAAAAGCTTCTATTAGCTAAGAAGCTAGTAAGAGCTATAAAGTGTCATAGAGAGCTGACCTCTGCTGAAACACTTCATTTATTTTTAGGAATATTACTTTTGTCACATCGTTTCTCTTCTCACCCACTGGTTCACTAAGATGAGCATACAGGTAAACACACAAATCAGGCATAACATTATGACCACTGACAGGAGAAGTGAATAACGTTGAGCATCTTGTGACAATCCAATGTTCTGCTGGGAAACTTTTGGACCATGTGGATGTTACTTAGACATGTAGCACCCACCTAGACCAGACCAGGCACCCCCACCCCATAGTTATGACATTCATTGATGGCAGCAGGATGCAGCCTGACACAAACAACGTCCTGTTTCCAGATACCACAGGACACCCTCAGAAGGCAAAAAAGAGCAGTGAGAACTATTTCCTTCAGTCATTCCTTACCCTTGTTTCACAAACTTGACATACTTAATATTTATCAAATCAACAAACTCCAAATTGCTAAATTTGTATTTGGTTCATTAAATAAAACACTTCCCCCATAAATAACTTCTTTATAGATAATAAGCAATGTCATAATTATCCGACCCAAACAGGTCTCCAGCTTCACCATCACTTGATTAAACTTTCTCCAAGGCCATTTAAAAATCACTTTTTTTTGTTCTCTTTTCTGTCTTGATTTCTTTTCCTAAATTAAAGGCTGTTATTTTTTTATGTTATATTTATTCCTCTTCAAGCCCCTGAAGGTATTGTATTGTACCTCCATTATTGTCGTTGTGCTTTAACGTATCCTAAAATGTGCCAAAAAACTTAAATTAAATTAAATTAAAAAATGAAAAGCCCGTGTCCATTCACTGATGAGTCCCAGCTGTTTGGAGGTGCAAGGGAGACCTACACAATATAAAGAGGGTGGTCATAATGTTATGCCTGATTGAGGTGTTTTGGTGGCTGGCACCTTTGGACAAAGCCAGTCAATCAGTTTTTTAATCATTCTGCCAAGATAAGATGATGTACTGCTGGCTCGTAGTTAACACAGATATGAGACCAGCATCAATCTTCTCATGTGACTCTTGGCCGTAGAGCCAAGAAACACATTTCCCAAAAAAAGCCAAATAATTTCTGTGGCATGCCTCTGCTTCTGAGCATCTATAAATAAAAGCGTGCATTCAGATTAAGAGATGAAACAAGTATAAATGTTAAAAACCAGGGAGCGGAGCCCCGCAAACAGATGCACACATGCACACATTCATCTTCCCCTTTGAAGACGCTGGGGTTCACGCACAAAACCGTCTCTCTGCTGCTCATGAATAATAAACAAGACGACTGGAGGCAAAGTCTAAACTCCTTCCTGAACGGTGCCCTCGCTCTGAATCTCGCTCGTGTTTGGTCAGTGAATCTGTGTCAGTAGATCATTAAGCTGCGAAGGCCGGCGGAGGGCACGGCGATAGAACGATACGGCTCTTCACGCCTCGCCCTGCGCCTCCACAACAACACGCTTTTATCATGAAAGGCAGCGAGGAGGAAACTCTGGCTGGGGCTCTGCTCCCCTCTGCCAAACACAGGAATGCCATTAGTTGTGAGGTGGAAGGAGGGGGAATGACAGAGAAAGAGAGAGAACTTCAAACTGCATGCTTGGTATTTCCTAATTGGTTCCGAGGGAGGAAACAATATGAGTGTAAAGATTGAGCAGAAGGAGAAAAACATCAGCCGCGTCAGTTTTTCCCCGCAAATGTTTTTTTTAGTCTGAACCACCTGGAGTCAGTGTTGGTGTGTGTGTGAGAAAGAATTTAAATTTTTAATCTGCACAGCCGGATCATAATGAGCACAAAGGGAAACTGTGTACGCTTCAAAGGGAGAAGTCCCTGGGGTTGAAGACATTAAACATGAAACTGATAAAAAGAAACGAAAAGAAACCAACAAGATGACAACAATCAAAGCTAAACTGGATTACATGGAACTTAATCTTAAAAGCCGAGAGGGAGAAAAAAAAAACGCACATTAAAAAACAAAACCCGAGAGATGCAGGGAAAAACTGAAGGTGGTATCTACAGTTGGAGACTAAGAAGGTGGATTTTTTTTATTTTTAAAAACGGAAGAAATTAAGTAACAGACAAAGAAAGTCTGAGTTTAAACAGACCGCCTCTCCTCTGCCCTCCAGCTCATTTCGTCCCATACGACACTATGACAGCTCAATAATTGACTCCTTATCTTTTATTAATAGATGGAGCCATTAGGCCACTGAGCCGTGTCTGAGCTTCAGTCTGCATGTTTGACTTTATTTATGTGCTATGTATTTGGCCGATCACCAACACCCTGATTTGAGTAAACCCAGCGCCTGTGCTGCCGTCCTCGGTTAGCAGACATTATACCAGTAAAGGCAAAATCGCTTTAACACCTTTACTTTGCAAATGTTTGTTCGTCCCGAGTCTGGTCTGATGCGGTGTGAGACAAAGCGCCGTCGGTCCTCAGATCAGACAGCTCCTCTTTCCTTTTGTCTCATAGTCTGGCATCTGTTCAATGCTTCACTGTAGCGTGGCCTCTTAATTAGTCTCGTACACAACAGAGGTGTCCTCAGTGTCACCGTGGTGGTACCATGTTACCCACGACGCAGGGTGAACGGGTTCTTTTTCCATGAAAAAAAAAAAAAGACATAAAAAAAAAGAAGGAATTTGTTTGTTGACTTCAGGGGCTAAAGTAAAGTATCTGTAGTCTTCAAAGAAACTAAAAATAACTACGCAACTTAAATACCTCATTATCTCGAAATAATAATTCAGTGTTTTTTCAAGCTTCGCAGCGTCACCGAGGATAAACAGAGTCAAAGGGAAAGAAAACCTTCGAGCTAGAGATGAAAATCAATCCGATGAAGGTTGAAACACAAGATGTTGCCGTTGTTGGTCACAAAGTATGGAAGGCCGGAGGGAGCCGAAAGCGGTGATGATTAAACGTGTTTAAACCAACCGGGTATTTGGTCCATACAAGTCTATGTGATGCTCTGTGTTGAAGCTAAATGCTAATATTAGCATCAAATCCAACAGGTTTCCAGGTTAACGTGCTAATATTTGATTATAGTTGGCCATGTAGTCAACAACCAAAGAATTAGATGAAATAAAACTTCAAACCAAATGGTTTCTCACACTCCCTGCTTCAATTTATGTTTAACAGCAAGACATTAACTTCTCTTCAGCTGCCCTCTCCTCTCCATCGCCCCGTCCACTTGAGTGTATTTCTGATCTGCAGAGCTGCATTTCATGGTATAGGACCTAATTATGGTGCTGGAGAATGTACAGCCTTGAGATATTTCAGTCTGTCGCCGTTAGCATAGCTACCCAAGAAAGAATGAGTTGGGAGACACAATGTATTGAAACAGCCTCTTTAGATTAAATAATGCATTGATTAAAACTTCTATTGAATCCACACTGACGAGCTCCCAAATTAGACTAATGTTTATTCATGAATCTAAGAGACGATATTGAGCAGACGAACGTTTCGTTAACCCTGGAGAAAATAAAAATAACCCAACTAAGATCAATAGCAGTGTCCCTTACTGTCCACCCGTCTGCGTGAACCGGGACTGAGACTAATGCGACTTTATGGCTTTTAGGGCCTGCAGACAGCACAGCAGCTGAATGAAATCCCAATGAAGCGACGGAGAGAGGCTCGTCCTCCTATAAAGGAACTGCAGGGAAGATAAGAGTTATTGAAGGTGCACTCGAGCAAACACAGACCTTCAGGCTTCAAGCTGATCAGATTGAGACCACAGATTTCTGCACTGGCAAAAACAGAGGGTGGAACTGAGCGGGCTGCGACGTAGGGTTTTGTCATAAACTTTAATATGAGGCTCCTGCTGCAATATTTACTGAGTTTTTAGTTATACGTAATCAAGGCTGTTTTCATTCTGAGCAAACAAAGGCTCTAAGGATGGTAAGTCCACCACTTTAGTTGAGAGTGGCAAAAACCCGCCTGGAAAGTGCTTCATGGATTTAAACAGTCTGAACATGTATCCCTTTTCTTTTTTTTTTATCCAGCATTCATATCTGCTAAACTGTTTTTAATGAAAAAGGCTCAGGGTCTGTAACAACAGACGGGCTGTCGTCAGTGAATCCAGTTAACGTCTATCCCGCCTAGCTTTAGCACTGACGTTGCCACATGCTCTTCCCACATCTGCCGGATGATTATCCACTCACTTGTTCACTAGAATATTGTTTACTGTCTCAGTTTGGCTTAAGAAGAGACGCTAAATCATAACTCATTCCCTTTGAAGGAGGGGCATGATGGATTGTAGAGCAGCTGAAGTGTGTGACTCCACTGGAGGGTGTCGGGGACTGAATAAGACTAAACATCACCAGTGATTAGTACATTTCCCCATTCGTCTGTCTTGTACTTTTTCATTTGTTGACAAAAGCTGTGAAGTATTTGATAGTCATCTTTTTTCCCTTAAATGTTGTTTTTCTGTCATCGCCTTGGTTATAATTTTTAAAGTAAAGGCACCAAGTTTAAGACAGAACTGATCTTTCTTTGAGTATTTATATCCAGTGCCTGGTAAAACATGCGTGACGCGTGTCAAACTAAAACCGCTTGTCTGGATTTTTGTATTAATTGGGATCAACCAGCATATACTCTTTGGAAATGCACCAGTTTTGTCATATCCACCAATTATTGTACTAGACTGTGTGTGCTACTGGCGTTACACAACAAATCAACGCAAACTAGTGGTGACAGTAACGATGATGGGAAAATTAAATGGAGGCTGTGTCAACCAATCACATGCATTTGCTTCACCTGGTCACGTGTTAAACTCACAGTCAGTGCCTGTTTTAAAAACCTCAAAGGCCGACCTGCATGTTTCTGATCTGTGAAGCTGCATGTTTCTGATCTGTGAAGTTGCATGTTTCTGACCTTTGGAGCTGCATGATTCTGATGTTTAAAGCTGCATGTTTCTAATCTGTGAAGCTGATTAGAGTTGTGAAGCTGACCTGTAGTTTCTGATCTTTGGAGCTGCATGTTTCTGATCTGTAGAGTTGCATGATTCTGATGTTTAAAGCTGCGTGTTTCTAGTCTGTGAAGCTGATTAGAGTTGATTAGAGTTGTGAAGCTGACCTGTAGAGTTGCATGTTTCTGTTCTCTAGAGCTGCATGATTCTGATGTTTAAAGCTGTATGTTTCTAATCTGTGAAGCTAGAGTTGTGAAGCTGCCCTGTAGAGCTGCATGTTTCTGGTCTGATCTTTGGAGCTGCACCTTTCTAATCTTTGGAGCTGCATGTTTCTAATCTGTGAAGCTGGGTAGAGCTGATTAGAGCTGTGAAACTCACCTGTAGAGCTGCATGTTTCTGATCTTTGGAGCTGCATGTTTCTGATCTGTGAAGCTGCATGTTTCTGATCTGATCTTTGGAGCTGCACGTTTCTCATCTTTGGAGCTGCGTGTTTCTGATCTGTGAAGCTTCATGTTATTCATTTGTAGAGCTGCCTTTCACAGAATAAATGAGCCCTTTGATATATGTATGCTGCTAAAGCCTGAGGATTTGAATTCTTGGAAACATGAATTTACAGTCTTGAGATATTTAAGTCTGAACTGCGAGACACTGCCGCTGTTAGCATAGCTAAAGCTAAACAGCCAAACAAACCCCAACAAAGGCTGATTTCACCGTCGCTGGCAAGCTTTGACCAAGCCTTTGTCTGTCTGGTTTTTGTTTCCCACGTTCTTATCATCGTAGCCATGACAACAAAGGTCAACTTCAACTTGAATCTGACTGAATGCAGGCAAAAAATACTGGTGCTATATTTCGTATGCAGAGGGTAGGGATCAAAAAGACTGAGTAGTCTTTTAGTTTGAAGGATATCACGCTCAGAAACTGAAAGCCTGCGAAGCCTTGGGGAGATCTCTCTCCTTGTTAAAGCAACACAGAATCTCCTTGAAATGCTCAGGAAGTGCGTTGCTCTGCATAAAGACCACCTCTGTGCTCAGTAGCTATTTCAATTTCATGTTTATTTGTATGCATGCAAACATGAAAGGAGCGAATCATCCCCAAATTAGTGAATTCTTCAAGCCCTGATGCTTTTATTAGTCTCTATTATGCAAATGTATTCTCCTTTATTTCCTCCAGTAATAAGACATTCCTTAAATTCACACGCAGCTGAGCTATTTCTGAAGCTAACTGAGGCTAACCACACAATCACAGGCTGGAGGATACTGAAGAGTCCTCCAGAAAGAAAGAGCCCAGCAATCAAATCTCCCCACTTCTGCAAGACGTTGTCTGCCATGATTTTTGGTGGCAGAGTGATAAGAGGAAACTCTGGAGCAGCAAGGATAGAGAAACGCATTCATGAAACCGGAAGTAGAGATCTTTTTTTTATTATTCTTACTTATCTATAATGAATACACTCCATTAAAAATGCAAGACAGAGGAATATGAATTTCACGTCCTCCTTCAGTTCAGAGTTGGACTGACCTAGAAACAATTAAAACCAAGGTGGGTCCTGAAACCGATTTGATCTCCAGGGAGATTTTTGTGAGTCTATCCGTCTGTAGTTTAAAAAAAGAGTATCTAAAAAAAGAAAAATATGTGTGTGAGAAAGACAGCGAGAGACGTGCACGTGTCACGAAAGAGGAAAAGGTAGGAATGTAGGTTATGAATCTGCTTTTAGGGTCAGTGGTTAAATCAGCTGACGCAGAGCAGCAGAGAAACATCAAGCGGCTCGCCCAGAGCCAAGGCGCTGTTTTATGTTTTATAGCCGAGGTGTGGAAAATCTAATCCACCAAAGAACACAAAATGATCTGTGCCCTCTGAGAGCCCTGGGGGGGCACAGTAAGAAGAAGAAGAAGAAGAAGCTGGAATACAAAATGAGAGCTTTGTATGCAGCGGTGCGACGCTCCGCTCTGCTCCACCCATAATGCCACACTGCAGGACACCCACTTTAATCATCTCTGCGTTTTCAGCTCGTCTCTGCCCGGTCTCACTTCCGCCACTTTTGAAATCGTCGCAAAGCAACACATGCATGCACCCTTTGACCGGCCAGAAATATTCAAACTTTCAGATTAAAATAGCGATAAAACATTTGCATATGCTAGCACGCGGGGTTTTATCTGAGATATGAAAATGAACCACCGTGTGAATGCTGAACACACCTAATAAAATAATACTCCGCCAGGACCAATAAGAAAAACAGGATTTATTTATTTATTTATTTGTTTTTAATGTGGCTGTAGGGATTTGCTTGTATTTATTAGCAGGAGCATTAGCGCGGCCCAACAACAAGGCCAACACACACACATTTGTCCAGTTCCTCCGAAAAAGGTGCCGGGCGCATTTGAGGAATTTGGCCGGTCTAATTCTCTGTCTGGCCAGACCTTTGTCCTGAAACAAAGGTCATCAGCAAACGCTTTCCATCATAATATTTTTAGGATAATTTAACATTGGTTATCACTGTTTTAACAGGGACACGGCGGCTATGAAAACATTTACAACCCTCCTTTTCAAAAGCAGGTTTTCACGAAGTATAAACAGTAAAAAATGAATTCCATCAAAACAGAAAGAATTTGATTCTGAACGCAGCCACACGCCCAGTTATAAAAGAATGTGCACACTAATGGATTCTTCATTGCATGGCCCGTCCTGAAAACAGCTTCTTTACGGACCAGTCTTAGACATGAATCCACCGTATGGGCAGCGACACAACAGGGTGATAGTCGGCCGTTCGCGGGTGTGGAGCCATCTGCGAAGTCTGTAACCTAAATTTGCAGTAGTTGGACCCCTGACAGTTTTCAATTCTCAGCTGAAGTGCATAAATATTTTCACGATGTCGCGATCATCTGGAGTTAATAAAGTGTAGAGCAAGTGATCAGTACGACATCAGCATCTCAAACTGTGTCTGAATGTTGAATACAGACTGCGACCGCCTGCTGGTATATGGAGATTGTTTCTTTTCAGACGGGCACAGAAGGTTGGTACCATCTGGCCGTTGGCTGTGGTTTGTGAGGTGCGTTTTAACTTGGTCCAGACACAGATGATATATATGCGGAGACTCAGGCCTCAGATGAAGGTTTGGTTTGGAGTATCAAGGTCATAGGTCTTCAACGGGGGGGTCTGCTGCAGTGGGATCGCAAAATCTTTGGTTGATTAGACATTTTTTATACATTTGCATATATTTGAAGAGAAGATACAGCGCAGCTCGCTCCCGTTAACATCCATTCATCCGAGGTTAGATAAATCGTGTGCTTCTCATCGGACGTGTGTGTGTGCCATCACTGCCCCTTCTACATTTAGCTATGGACTCACCATCCGCAATAATTTCCCGCTGTGCAATACCCCATATTCAATGTTATTATAGAGCAACACAAGCTCACTTCTTACTACAATCGCCTACATTGCTCTTTGTTCTGAACACTGGTACTGTTGCACACATTTGAAATAAAAAAAATAATATTTGACCCTGTGTATCATTAGAATAGCTTAATATTAAATGGAATATAATATGATAATAATAATAACGTATATTTATAAGCACTAGGCCGAGTTTAATGTAGAACACATATAATATCTCCATCAGTTTGAGGGTCCTTGGCCTGAAAAATGTTGAAGATCCCTGATCTAGGCTTTCACAGCAGCATTAGTATTAAAATAAATATTTAGTCAAGCCAAGGCCAAACTTTAAAAACCACGCAGATGTGTCAACTTTGGTGAATTAGTTCAAATAACTTTTACAAATGTCCACCAAAAAGTCTGCAGATTAAATGAGCGCAGCTTCGCCCAAAAATAATGTTGATTTATTAAATACTTTAACAAAATATCCTCTGCAGCTGTTTTGACACAGTGAGTGAAAGTCATTTTCATGCAAAAATGGAATTAAAGTATCAGAGGTCTCTGCTTTTCTTTGTTATATACTTTTCACACTGGTTTAGAAACCTGAATAGAAATCTTCATAATAATCATAACAACACTGTGCGAAAAAAAAACAACCATATTCCCAAGTTTCATACCATAATGTCAGGGTTAAAGAAGAAGACAGATTGAACAAATAGCAGACACTTCAGATAACATTACAGCCTGAAGTGTCCTAGATGACAATTTTCATACCGGTGGCGAGTCTGTAAACAGGAGCTGTAATTGCAGAACAAAAAGTTGGCCGAGCTCTTTTGTCTGAGTAATTACAGAGCAAATTAACTGTGCAGTCACAACAGAGGATCCACATCTGCGCTGATCTCTGTGCCGACTGGCTGAAGAGCTCTTTGTGAAGGAGCTCTCACGGATCCTCTGACAGGTTTCCAGATTACAGGGAGCTCAGAAACGGACCTGCAGGGCTCTCTGCACCACCAGCATCAACGTTTATTGACCGATGTGGCTGAAAGGGTCGAACTGTGGCCACCTACGACTGTTTCTGACGGCCTGTTAAAAGTCATCGCAGTCTGAATTTTACGGCTCAAGTGGGTGTTACGGTCAAAGCAGCATGTTTTAATATTCATTTTCAAGTGGAAATCTTTAGGACTCAGAGCCGCGTAAGCCTCTTTGGCAAGAAAAACGTCCAGTAATATTTAACGAGGACCTTTACAAGCTCAATTTGGATCTATCCCGGCATTTTAAGATGTTAAATGTAGCCGTGCGTGTTCATTTGTAATGTTTTAAAACCCGAGAGCAAAGGTCGCTACGAGGTATTTGTGTGGTAACAGTAAAACTCAACGTATCAACCCTTTTCATTACACCGGGGAAAATGAACGCACCCAAATATAACAGTCCTGCGTTAAATCCTCCGTCATGACTGTTAGAAAGTTCAGTTTATGTTGAAACTGTGTCAGAAAGGTGGTGATTCAACCGGATGATCATTCTGGAGGGTGTAGTTTGTAATGGCGTGCGTCTCTATGTTTAGTCCAGGCCACTGACCTAAATGGGGGCACCACACGGGCAACACGATTCAATAGCACTGCAAACCACGGCCTCTAAAATGAAAACAAAGTTTGAATTAACAGCTCTTGCTCTTATGCACATCTTTGCCATTTTATTGGGTCGACATTAGCCGCGTTTCCATTACAGTTTTTAGCTAAATAAAAGTGATATTTCTGAAGTTCAGCTTGTACGTGATTCCACTGAAAGGTGTTTTGCGAATGATCTGAAATTCCTTTCATATCGATACGTCTGAAAAACCGCGACATGAGAGTGTAAAAGTGTTTCAGCTTTAGATATTTGAGAGATTTTCCCATTACCAGTGTTTTATTGCGATGTTTAGGTTTGATGCATTTTTAGGGCAAATGGAAACACGGCAAGTGATGCTACTTTTTTTTTCTAAGCGAGTTTCTTGCTCGAGTGATGGCATTCATCTCACTGTATGAGATACTGTTAAGAGGTGTTTCTGAATGAGGTTGGAGAGCATTGAAGGTCGAGGTGTCTAAGGTTTATCTAATGAACAGACAAGGGAGAGAATATATAAAAAGACTAAAAGGCAGTTGCCTTTGAAGTTTTGAAAAAAATAAAAATGAAAAATCTTGCACAGACATCCAAAAGCTCCATTAGAGAAGTAATGTGTTACTGAGGCAATGATGAATTTAGAAAAAGGTTGGATTGTGTTGAAATTTGTACTGATTAAAGCTCATTATGATGTACATATTGTACATTTTCGTCTTCTTCTTGATATTCCGTTAGATGTTGCATATGAAACTTGTCTTCTGAGATTTAATAAGATGTTTTTTTTTTCGGTTTTGTTATTTTGAATATGTGCTTGCATGAGTTTGCAATTAAAAAACAAATCTTGCTCAGAAACCTTTCTGACAGACGCTGGTGCTTTTCCTTGATCTGTAATTTGTTGCAAAAATGTGTGAAAGAGGAAGATTTTATGCTCCTCTCCATTCCTGACAAAGCAAATACCGTCTCCGTCCTCTGGAGAAGACGCAAAGAGGAAGTTGAGTTTAATATGCTGATTATCATCTCCAGGTCTATTTCAGTTTGATACGCTGAAACCTCAGAAAGTCGTGACATGATGAAAATGTTGCATTTATTTACACCTCAGCCAAGCGTAAAAACCTGTAGCAACATTTCGCTGTTAATTTTCTGCCTTTCCAGTTCCTCATTTTGGGCCTGAAAAACCCTGAAACCCACGTCTGGACAATCAGTTCCACATTTCTCACCGGTTCACTGCGGCTCAGCTCCTTTTTTTTTTTTTTTTTCCGTCGTATATTTCTTTTACGGAGGTCACACATCACATGGTGGCCCATCTGAAAAGATCTGTGCCCTGTCTCTCCTCTAAGCTGTAACCGTAGCTTTTAATATCCGCTTTGTACTAAAACAAATGTGGATTAAAGAGACTCCGAAGCTCCATTTTACAAACAGGTCAGACACAAAACATCTCTCTTTCTGGACCTGATTCGTGTAATACATAAGTTGCCAGACATGATGAATCGCTCTGAGAGTCGTGCATTAAAAGCCCTGCACTTCAGTCTGCACTGCAGCAGATTAGCAGGACCACGCCGCCGGAGCTCGCCCGGCGTCCAGGAGGCCAGCGGAGGTTATGTTCAGAGGCTCACAAAGCGAGTTCTAGGGGCGCAGATGAAAGGTTTTTGCCACCGATGCCAACCTTCAGGATTTTCACCGCGTCCATCTGTCCTGCCAATACATCAGGGAGGAGTCCGGAGGAAGTCATATGACTCAGCCACCCAGGAGCGGGATGCCAGACGTGGCACAGCAGCTCCTCCTAATTACTACAATATGTTAAACCTTACTGAGCTCTCCACCCCGGCCGCAAGTTTTCCAAAAGCAACCTGACCTACATTCTGTCCCGGCACGCTCTGTGGATTCAGGAAAAGTTCTTTAAGCCTCCACCGAAGGGAGACTGACTGAAAATAGCAACTCCTTGTTCTCACGCCGGCTGCTGCTGCTGCTGCTGCTGCTTCTGCAAGAGACGACAACCCCACAAAATCCAACCCACAGGTCGTCCTCCTGGTTTAAAAAAAAAAAAACACACAAGAATGAAACGGTGCATTCACAGGAGAATGTGCAAAAGGCAACAAGAGGGAAGACAAATTGCTGATATCGCAGCGAAGCCGCGGCAGGAGACCGCGCACCTGATGCTTTTTTACGCTTTCACCTCCGCCAAAGGGCAAGGCTATACAAACACTGTTGCTATGGAAATCGGTGACTAACACATTTACAAGGATTTCCCTGGAAGTCAGTGTTTGGACCCCACGAATTCATAAACACAGCCGAGGTGGAAACAAGAACTGCGGCAGCGAGAAACAATGACTTCACCGTTCCACTAAACGAGCAGAACGGAGGGGTGTGGGGGGGGGGGCGAGTCACGACGGCAGGAAGTGAATCAAAGCTAACGATGAATAACTGTGAAAAACAAACAAACAAACAAAGGCTGGGGCAAGAATTCCTCCGTACGCCCAAGTGATGCTGATCGTTTAGCTGTTGCATGACTCAATCACGCGTGAAATGTTATCAATTCACTGCGCAATCAGTAATCGGAGTGACACTGCAGACTAAACAGGGCGCGTCTGTTCACTCTGTTCATTTCCTGATGTTTAAATTGGACCTGAGTTCGTCCTCAATGCGCCCGTGAAGACACCTCAGACGGCGCGTTATTCGACGCGGGCTCTAGAAATGTCACATTTCCTTTCTGGCTCCACTAAGCCTCGGCTGGTCATGAGCAGCCTCCGTATAATCTCATCTACATCTGGCACAAAAGTTTGTGACACATCTCTCTGTCTTTTTCAGCCCTTTGAGCGTGTTTTCGACCTTTTTCTGCATTACCCCCTAAAAAAAAAACAAAAAATAAAATAAATAGCCCGGAAGTAAACAGACCCCAGAGACGGCCTGTGTAATCACGGAGCCATTTCAATCAAATGGAAATAAGGTCACCTCTGCAGGAAATCCAGTCTTACATCACAACGTTGTTTAGAAATGGAGTTTATCTATTAGCGGAATTGAGACGGGGAATGAGATTTGTGGATTTGGGTTAACAAAGGAGCATTAGGGGGAAGTGAAGTGAACGTCGTCACAGTTACAGGAAGTACGACAATTTAACTTGAAGTAGTTTTTTTGTAACTTGGATTTTTTTCTTTTAAAGGCAAAGCAAATTTACATCATTCATCAATCCGTCTTATATCAATAGTCCAGTAATGGTGGGGGCGTCCTCCTATTTTCTTCACATTTTACTTCCTGTAGTCTTAATTTATGCATGAGTTTCTCCATCACAAACATTTGTTTGACAGTGCACACCCACTGCTTCTCAGTCAGTGGTTCTCCTTTATACTACAATCTCATAATTACCTTTATATGACTTGTCAATAGTATTATTTTAACCAGATACTTGTCTCTTTTTTTTTTTTGTATCATATTGTGTGTCAAGTTTCCCAAATACAACGTGTTACATGTTTTGGGTGTCAGATATCCTTTTACTTTTTGCAAACTCACACACACACTCGCCACATTTGATCCCGATAACCTTTTAATTTTTCACAAATCCAGAATACGTGTGTGTGGTCTGCTTCAATCAGAATCAGAATCTGCTTTATTGATCCCAAGGGTAAATTACCCAACATGGCCACGTGATCTCTCATCATGGCTGTTGTGTAGATACCAGTTCTTTCCTAATCTTTGGAGTTATAAAAAATGTGACAATATTTTTCCAATTAAACTCCCTCCTATTCCTGGAGCTCGTCGCTCTGAGAGTTACTGGCTCCAGGACTCAAACTTTGGTATAAAGCTGAGATTACCCTGCAGTGTTACCTCTCACAGGCCTTCTGAAATATCTCAACAACTCCAGCTCCTTCTCATATAATTCTTTAGTTCTACATAACGATATCTCTCATCTTTATCTAGTCCAAATCTGCAGTTTACCCCGTTCCACCATTGTGCATACTAGTGTGATTCCTCTGTTCGCCCATTGCTTTAAATCTTTATCAATCGTCACTGGTATAAACCTGGAATCAAACGCAAACCAGCTCAGCAACTTAAAGTCCATTTTTTAAAGCATCTTGTGGTGTTTTTATTTAATTCACTGACAACTGAGAAAATCCATTTGCTCAAAACGGCATTGAGATATGTGTGGAAGTCGAGATAAAGCCACTATTTTGAGATTGAGTGAAGAGAAAAAGTAGAAATTCCAGAAAGCTCAGAAATTACAGTGAGACAGTTTCAGCCAAACATTACAGCAAGCTTAAGACCTGCGTAGCATCAAAGTTTTTGGGTTACTTGAAGGCAGCATTGCAAGTTGTAAACACAAAACTGACACATTATCACTTGACGTTGTTGACGTGTTATCAGACAGTTGCTTATTTTGGCATCCAAGAGCTGCAGATCAACAAAATCGTAATTTTTCTGGCCACCCGATGAATGCAAGACAACGATGCACTCTCCTTTTAGTTCTGTTTTGGTCTCCACCACCTCAGAAATATCTGGTTGTTTAGCTGCTAACGATTTGTGGCATTGTTTTCTACCAATTACATTAGATTTTTATAACCTACAAACAGAAAAGGCTACTTATTGGAATGGTTTAAGCCTCGCAAAGCCAAAACATTTAAGTGAAAGATGCTAAAATGCTCAAGAAATATACAACGTCGTAATTTTTCTGGCCACCTGATGAGTGCAAGACAATGATTTACTCTCCTTTTAGCTATGTTTTGGTCTCCACCACCTCATAAATAGCTGGTTCTTTATCAGCTAACAATTTGCAGCTTTCTTTTCTACCAATTAGACAATCTTTTCATAGCCTAGAAACAAAAAAAAGCTACTTATTCGAACAATTTAAGCCAAAATAATTAGCTGAAATGCTAAAATGCTCAAGAAATACAATGTTTTTAACGCTACAAATCAGAGCACGGTGGCCCATTTTAAAGCCAGATGTACGATAATGGATCGAGCTTTGTAGTCTATGCCGTAGCCTGACGTACACTTCTACAGAAATGTAACTACATGGTAGACCACAACATTGGTCCAAAATGCAAGCCAATAAATTCACCGTCCCAACTTCAACACAGTTGATTAGCAATGCTTACGTACAAGCGCACAAGTGTCAGTGTGGTCACAACGAGCCTCCATGTAGGCCAGGACACAGGCTCTGCTTAGGTCTGCTGAGGCTTAAGGGTCAAACAATGGCCCTGAAAATTAAATGCCATCCATCAACTACATTTATCAGTCCCTGTGGATACTGGTGCAAACACTTTACTGGGGAAATTCTGCTGATACCGTGTGGTAACTTATTTTCGTCACATGTTGGGTTCAGCTGGGTGCCATTTAGTCTGCCCTCCGTCACCCAGAGGTCTATTTAGACTAAAAGATCTGCTGAAGAGGACGTTGTGACCCTGAACCGAACATTTACAGCAGCAGCAGCAGACGGACCGGACGAGGTCGGTTTAGCTCTGCAGTGTCACAGCGAATGTTTTTCTTCCAAGAAACGCTACTGAACCGAAAAAAGAAATGTAATTTTTCAACTTCGTATCTCAAGAGACACGCGTCCCGTTTTTCTGATTAGCATGGATTTAATTTTAGGAGCGTATGCTAATACAACGTCAGTGCTGTAGTTGCTGGATTTCTTTCTTCCGAGCCCAAACTGCTTTTTCCTCAACCTTTCCTCGCACAAAGAGGATTGAGTCATTTTGTGTGTTGTGCTGCCGTTTCTCAGAAGCAGCTAACGTGTAGATGAACTCATGCAGAACATGCTTGATAAAACCAGACTACTTAGAATAAGCCGCTGTTTATGTCTACACTTTATCATCATTTTGACTGTCACAACCTCGTCTCTCCAGCTCAAGTACAAATTCAGTGCATACTATTTGATATTGTGCAGCCTGGACATACACAGCCGCTTGTCATATAGCGACTCCTTATCTCATTCTACAGAAAGGCAGAGCAGATATTGGTTTTATAGAAATCAAATATTGTCTCTGGGGAAATAACAGGAGAACACAAAAAGCAGGCAGTGAGGCATGGCGCTGAGCACTGAGGCACGATGAAAGTCAGCTGGAGGCAAAATTGATCGGCCTGCGGAGCCACAAAGCATCTCGAATGTGTGTGAAGGGTGTGTGCAGTGAGGAGGCGACTGCCCTTCTCTGTCCCGTCACGTCCGTGGACGAGCTGCATCAGCAAGATGGGAGGGGGGGCGCACGGGATATCTTACATAACACCCTCGGACTTAGGATTCAAAGAATACGGCGGCGGGAAATGCTCAATTTATGGCTTTGCGAAAAGACGGTTTGCGTTAGTCCATTAGTCCAATTACGGTGGCCGGGAGGTGCAAACCAACAGTACATAATGCGAAAGCTTGAGACGAATTAACATTTTAGAAACCATTGTCACGTATCATAAAACAAAATTACATTGCCATAACACATTTAGAAGTCCCGAAACAAATTTACACACATCACCATCGCCCAGAAAAGGAATGTACCAACTCCGAAGGTGGAAGCGGAAATGATAACGGAGGCGGTCAACAGGAGTTTTTCATTGCCGTTGGTGGTAACCATGGTGACCAAAGAACGTCTTTAGAGTTTTTATTAAATGCAGGCCTTTGTAGCAAACTTAATGCAGCATAGCGCAAATTGATTCATTGGAAACACTAACAATAGCGCTGCGTCTTGGCACTAACTTGGCGGCTCATATGATGCTCTCAAAACGGGCACAAAGTCACTCGATTGTCGTCCATCTTTGGGCACCATGGTCACCATCAACGACAACAACAACTCGTATTGGTATTGACCACCATTGGAATGTACCAACACTCCGGAATTGGTACATTCCAATGGTACATTCCCATTCAGGTTGACAGTGACGTTTGTAAAAGTGTTTGTCTTGTTAATTTGTTTTCTGAAATGTAAATTTGTTTTAAGGACTATGGTAATGTAATTTTGTTTTATGTTTTTTAAAATGTAAATTTCTCACAAGCTTTGTATACATTTTCTAATGTTGGTTTGCACCTCAAGGCCGTGTAACAAATAGCTATCACCGCCACAAAGTGATGATTGTTCCAAGAGGATGAATTTCATAAGACTTTCTGACTCATAACACAAAATGTGGAATCATTCTGTAAAACATATAAACATTTACTTGACAGATGAGCTTAAAAATGATTTCTTTAACCTGTTAAACTTGGACGTAGTGGTTGGATTTCCATGAACGTCTTCCTTAGGATGGATGTGAATCACAGTTTTTTTTTTTTTTTAATCCAGCATCATTTTCCGATCAAAAGCTGCTCATAAAATAATTTTCTTTCCAGTCTATCAGTCTCGGCTGCTACCTGGTAGCAGGCTAACTGAGCTAGAAGAAACATTATAAATGGTGAACGGCAGCATGTTAGCGCGTTAATGATAGCATTTAGCTAAGCCATCTGGCCTCTAAGTCAAGTTTAACCTCACAAACATTAGCACAGAACAGACACTGAGTACAGGACAAGGACAACAAGGGGAACATAAAACAATGAGAGGCTTTAACGGCCCCTCATCCATCCTACTCTAAATTCCCGCAGCGTGGCCGTCCCAGCCAGTCAGGGGACAAAAGAGCAAGTGTCTCCCTGCAGCTCAAAGCGACATCTCAGCACTCTCGCCTCCAACGGGCCCAAATATGACAGCCTACTGGCTCCAGCTGCCACTCGAGGGCCGGTTCAATCCCGGCTCTGTCTCAGAGACCGGCCCCGTCTCTAGCTGCACTCAACCTCGCGCCCGTGGGCTGATGTGCAGAAATGCAACTGATGCCCACTTCAGAAATACCAAGATGAAACGCAGCTCCTGGGATCATAGGCGCAGAAGAGGCTCAGGAGGTAAGATCCGGGCGGCGTAATTGATTCGCCAAGTGGCACATAGGCCCGGGGAGGCTCTTAGAAGACACATCCATCCTCAAGAATAAATGTGCTATTATGGCGACACCTTCAGATGCCCTAAGAGTCGCACTGGGCTCTCATTCAAATGCCTCTCACAATGAAGTTGCACAACTGAACGCCGCATTTTACATTCACTGTAAAAGTCAAACCGGCACTTAAACAAGGTAAGTGTGAAGGAGGAGTGTAACGAGGACAACCGTCATCATTTCCTGTTTTAAGATTATGAGCAGCAGAGTCTCGTAAAACCAGGCTGTGTGCTGCCTTATAAAATCTACATAAAAAACATTCGGTGGCCACTTCCCTTTTCAAAATCTGAGATCTGGATTTCCACAACCTATCATCACTCCACTGGCCTCCAGGTTGGGTGATTAGAGCCCCTCCCTCCCCCAGTGATAGGTGATTATTAAGCATCTCAGCGTGGAGCGGCACGTGTCCTGAAGTGACTCTGGGAAACGTGAGATCAGTGCCGAGGCAGCACTTCTATAAGCCTCCCGGCCTAATAGCTGTGGGCTTCAGAGGCCTCCGAGCCACCGAGCAGAGCAGGATTTACGGAAGGACAGACAAATTGCAGAACAAATTGATTAAAAAAAGAGAAGGAATCAGGAGTAGTTAAAAGTGGCCCAAACAGTAATGAAGGGTAAACAGACTCCAGGAACAGATTAGGGAGCAAAATGTTTATCCTGTGTACATGCATCACATTTAAACTTTTGGCAGCATAGAACGGCACATTTTCCTATAAATATTAAAAATAATCTGCACTGGCCGAGGGAAATGTTTGCTCCCGATGATTTGGCCCTGAATGAAGATTTAGATTAAGTACGTTTCCAATCCTACTGCTCCGGTCTCCAATCACATACTCAACTTTTCAAGGTTTGCGCTCGGAGGAAGAAAACTCAGACATAATTAAACTTTTCTTATTACAAACTATTTTAATCATAATGCTAAAGGTTAAATTGTCTAGTTGCTGAAATCCAGATGAGGGAAGAGGGGAGCAACAGTTCCCTGATTTTCATCTCTCAGGCTACTACTCGCTTCCTTGTTAGCTCTTACCTCTAATCATTCCAGCCTTTTTGCAGAAAAAATTGCCAATTTAGGGCATACCCAAAGTTAAATTAATGCTTTTTATGAACATTTTGGAGCTCATGCATGGTCTTGCTCTCCTTTGAAAGCCAAGACTCTGACGTTTCTGTCACAAAAATCACTCGAAGTGTTGTTGTTCTTGAGTAATCAAAGTTGGCACACAGTTAAAAAACAAGAAGTTGTTCGCCTGATTTGTTTGGTTTTGAAAAAAACTTGACTTTTATCAATGAAATCAGAAGAAAACTAGATAGTATTGCATGTAGCGTTTACTCAAACACAACTTATGTACAGAGCTCTGATTGGTTCAAAAAGCTACTGCTGTCCCATACACATATACGACCCAGAGGAAGGTTAAAGGGTTAAATAATACATCTACCACCTAAATGTGAATTTAAGATGCGACAGTGCATTAAAAATACGCAACTTTATATATAATTTCTATTAATTTTGTGGCATCAAACCTTCAGCCTTGAACCTTTTGAGTTTTCATATTAGCCCTGACTTTTGTCTCTCTAGCACTTAATGCACTTTCTAGTGAGCAGGTGGGAAACCAACAACTCTATCAACAAATGTTAACTTAAGGTACAGTTCATTAAAAAAAATCCACTAGTTTAAACAAAATTTCTAGTTATTTTGTGACACCAAACTTACGGCCTTGAACCTTTTGAGTTTTCAAGTGACAATGTCAAAAATACTACATGAAACCACAGATTATAGATGCACTTACATATCTGGAACGGTGGCACATGCTCAGTTTAAATAGTTGATTTCTATTTTTATTTAAAGTTCCCCTCAGTTTGATCCACTTCAGGTGTTATTTGCCCCAGGTGCCCTGACGGTGCATTCATTTCTGTTTATTTTGTAGCACCAAACCTTGGCCATTTACAGTGTTGATGTAACTCTGTGATAGTACTATAGTAAAACAATCTGAAAATGTTGTATATGCTCAGTTTAAACGCTTCATTTCACTTTAAGTTTGAGTGAACTGCATCTGTTATTGTACCCTCATATTTTCACTTTCATTTTGTCTTTCAGGCTCTTTACCTGCGTTTTATTTATAAGGTAAGATTGTAAAGAATCTAACAACAAAATGGGGATTTAAGTATTGACAGAGGATTAGCACCAAACTTAATGTTTTTATGCATATAAACTCTTTCACGGTTTGTAAACAATGTGACGTTTTTGAGGGGCGGAGCTTAACTGGATGCAACACATCTCAAACCCTGTAGCCTGTAAATGGCGGTTAGCATATTTCAGTGGACTGTTATGGCTGGAATGGATGAGGAAAACACATATTTTAGAGAATATACTTATACACTCACTCCCTGAGACCGTGAGTGATGTTTTAAAAAGTTGACTCTGACATTTTCACAGCTGAAAGTGACAGTGTTAGCCTCAACCTTCCCTCTGTTTTGCCTCCAACTAATATTGTAATGTCACAGTGACGTAAGCCATGAAGGGGTCCATAGAACTGAACTCAATTTAGTTGCCTAGCATCTAGAAAGTTTGCCCATGTTTTTCCCATGTGACTACTTGCCTGCTTCCTTGTTAGCAGGTAGGATACCAATGCTGCTAACAAAATTTGAGTTTAAGTATTGACCGTGCATTAAAAATAGACCACTTTATCACTTTATAATCTTGCGCCTTCTCAGTTATCATTAACTCTAAAGACTTTACTTCATCTACATGATGCTCAGTTTAGATGCCTAATGTCTATTTTTACTCTGAGTCTGTCTCAGTTCTCGGACGCTTTAGTAAATGATAAAATAGTAAGTGAAACAAAAAGGTTTCCCTGCTGAAAGACGGCGAGCAGTCAGTTTGTTTAGCCGCCTCGAGAGGCGGCCGATGTGACGTCCGGTTAACAAAGCTGAGCTCCTCCTGTCTGAACTCTGACAGGCAGCGGTCAATAAATAAAGAGTCGCTGCAGCGTCTGCGCCCACTAACACATTAAGTAGATCCGCAAAGTAAAAGCGGCCTCTTCCTATGACAACCCACGCTCCCGTTACTGACGGGTTGCAGGGGATTGAACCCGGGACTTTTTAGTTACAGGAACCTTTTTATCCGTCCGTCCACTCTGCAGAATGACAAGCACTCGCACTATTCCTGGAAATGAATTAGTTTTATTTCAGCTAAAAGCCATGCAATGTAATACCCACTGAAGGTATTAACTTAAGAGGATAGAGAGACGCTAAGGAGACACGGCCATCAGTTTAAAAAATAAAAACACACATTTAACCTCCCCCGAATTCATATTAATTACAGCTTTATTTTTTCCTCCTTGTCCACAGGCTGGCAGCTGCTGACATAAGACTGGATTTTAGTTTTGTCCACAAGCTCGTACCTGAAAATGTCCAGATCTCAACGCTAAAAAGGAGCTTCCTCTTTTTTACGACTTCCTCTAATAAAGCTCTAATTTTACTTCTGAAGAGGGAGCATAGATATATGAGGATTATTTGAAATGATGGAAGCAGCACTTGAACGCATCACAGATTCATTCACACTCGAAGACGTTTCAAACCCCGGTTTCCTGATCTTCCAGCTCCCGGAAACAAAAGTATTCATCACATCTATTTTTAAATTCCGGCACAAATGCCCTGAAAGACATTAAAAGTTTAATAAAAACTTGAAATGGCAGAAGCGATATCTGATCTAACGCATATTCCCGTGAAAACTGCTGAGCAGCGTCTTAGGAGATCAAACGAAAAATGAATCTGAGGGAAGTTGGGGGAGAAACAGCGTGTGTGGGGTTTAATTTTTAATGACACTGTCTATTTTGGGCCGTAAATCTGGAGAGTTTATTTATTAATTTGCTCTATAAACTGATTAATTAAAAAAAAAAAAAGAAAGATGAACTCCTCAGCAGTCAAAACCATATATAGTCAGTTCAGGATTATAGAAAACCAGCCAATACTTTAATGTATTTATTAATTTATTTATTGGCATGACCTCACATCTTCTGTGTGAGAATCAAAGATGTTTGACACTGTTCTTCAGGACGTGTTGGTCGACTCAGAGGCTCAGACAATGACAACATTGAAAAACTATATTGCATAATCTTGATAACTGATAAATTGATTGAGTAAAAATCTTATTTTGGTTCATTCCAGCATCTGAAATGTGAACATCTGCTATTAATGATTGTAAAATGAACTTGTTTGGATACTGGAGCAACTGAGAGTGTTTGAGCCGGATAAGCACTCGGCACATTTGATACCTTGGTTTTGTGTTACAAGCTTGAATGAAACAAACACCGCTATGGGCCTTTTTTATGTGTTGACAAAACGAATGAACTGTTTTACATATCTGTTTGCTTGCTGAGGGTTAAAGACATGCCCCCTGTTTCGCTCTTTTCCAACAGGACTGAACTGTCAGTGGATGAGTGGAGGCTGTTGTTGGCTGCAAAACCTGATAAGGATCATAAATTGAGATGTGCCGCTAATCAGAGACTGACAATGACACAAATTTAACCTGAGCATAAGACTGGTTTCAGTGTGAAGGCAGCTGCTGATCTTCTGGAGGTCACAGGAGCCAACATGATGCAGCCCCGACACAGATTTGTGGCTCAAGGCTGCTCCTGTCCTGCAGCTAAGTGGAGTGATTTCAATGGTAAATCCGCAGAAAACGCAAACCTTTTCTTTACAGTTTGATTTAACTCTACACGGAAGCTGGATGTGCTGTTTTTTTATTTTATTTTTTTTGCATAGGCTGGCCCATTATTTACATGTAATGCTGCAGACAGGCTGAGGACACGGGGCCTGCATGGGCATCCTCCTGGCATAACCATCCGGCTAGCTGGTGCAGCTGTAACATTTGCAATCTGACAGATCTGCAAGCATGGCGCATTGCAAACACTGACTTTAAAGTTTAAAAGGACACACACACAGAGAGAGACAGAGAAATGGGTGAGGTAAGTGCCTGCAGCGACTTACCTCGGGATGCAGTTCGGGGAGGATCCGTCTATCTCCCACGTTGCGAACAGGTTCATGGGCACCGGTCTGTTCAGAGCCCCGCTCCCGGGGAAGCTGAGCCGGCCGCTCCTCTCCGCCATGGTCCGGGCTGCGTGTTGGGACTGTCCGGGCTGCGGGTTTGTAAACAGCGCTCTCTGAATGTCAGGTCCTCCGGCGGGTACGTCCTCCGCTGTCCGTGTCTGTGTGTGTCTCCGCCAACAAGAGCCGTCACACGCTCACGTCAGTGCGATGTGGTGCGGCGGAGGACCAGCTCATTTCTGCGTCCGTGCGGGAGCCGTGCGGTGTGGGTCCTCTGTGCCAGGGAGGGACTGCAGCGGAGCGGCAGGACTGAGCTCACCGACCGCTGGGCTTGTTGTGCCCACCACGCTGCTCCGAGGGTATGGAGGGCGATACGTGCCGCACAGCAGCGGGAGGGGAGAGGAGGGGAGAGGAGGGGAGGGGAGGGAGCGCTCTGTTTTTGTCAATGCGTTAAAAAAAAGGCGGTGAGAATAGTTTAGAATAAGAAACAAATATGAGAGAGAGGGATGAATATGAGCCATGTGACAGAAAGTGAGCAGCAGAAGTAAGTTCCTACTAACTACACAAAACAGTACCTGGAAAAGAGATGTAGACACAAATCAGAAAGGTTTCAGTTTCGAATGAGGAGCTTGGGGTGGATGGTGGACGTATGGAGGGTGACTGATGCCAAATAGAAACTGATTGTCGGGAATTGTTTAGATTACAAATCCCCGTTTTATTATATTATATTTTACAGCACAGCTCAGGAAAAGAGCTTCACTTCCGAATGAGGAGCTTGGGGTGGATGGTGTGTGTATGGAGGGTGATTGATGCCATAGAGATTGTAAGGAACTCAGATCTCCTAAGACAATATCTATATCTATATCTATCTATATATATATATTACTATGATCCAGCTCTGGAAATATCCTCAGTTTCAAATGAGGAGCTTGGGGTGGATGGTGGATGTATTGAGGGTGACTGATGTCAAAAAGGAACTGATTGTCAAGAATTGTTTAGACAAATAAATAAATGTTTTACAAACCAAAAATATCGAACTAATATAAGTACATGTCAAATTCATATTAAAAAAAAAGGGAGCTTGGGGCAAATGGTCGACGTACGGAGGGAGATTCATGTTGCACAGCAGTTGACTGACAGGAAGTTAGATTTGTGTTTACATAACACTTCACAAATTACATTCAACATAACAGGAGGATATAAATTGTTCCTTTATCCTCTCAAACTAGGACTGAACTGTCATTACTGCCATCCATAATAACATCTCTACTTCCCCTAATTTCAAAATACCTCCCATCAAAAACCCAACATTCTTACTTTATTTTGTATATGTGTAAACGATGGTCTATTTTCTCTTCAGCTGGTCACTACTCACCCCCCATATATTTCTCTCAAGAACAATCTGAAGAGGTCAGATTGGTGCATTTGCATGGGGCAAATAATGAATATTTACTGGACACAGTCAAAGTATGAGGGAAGAAGTAGTCATTGTGTAAATATACGTCCTCTGTAACAAATATACTTTATTATATTATTATCATCCACTACTGGGTCAAAGAGTCATCGTGTAGATTGAAAGGATTATGAGATGTAATGTTATGATATATATATATTTCTACAATCTTTGACCTCATTAAGAAGTTGTGACACAGTTATTTATAGGTGAGGTTAATGAGAGTAATTAATTAATCTTATTAGGACTGCACACAACTTAAATACCTATTGCATCAGTAACACGCTGCTGCTTGACAATGATTATCAGTCGTTTAAAATATATAAATGCAGTGGCATTAAAATATAATTTAATTACAATTTAATGACTTGAATCAATGTAATTCTAATTATTATTCAGTGGTGACATGGTCAGTTCATAATAAAAGCAGGCAGTGCCCCCGTGTGGTGACTATGATTCCTGTGTTTTTTTTTTTTTTCGAATTAAACATGTTTCAATTTTTGCTTTTTGTTGCCAACAAACATGTTTCACTCCTGCTCGGGCGTCTTGATTAAAGTGTGTGTGGACGCGGTCGCTTTAAGGATTAGCATGAGCGGCTGTGGATAAGCTGTTAATCCTCAGATAGCTTGACTATAAGTGTTATTTTGTCAATGGCCGCCCCTCTCTCCTCTTAAATGAATATTATAAAACTAAGAGTTTTACTTTGAGGCTTTTATTTGGTTGTGATGATAAAGTAACGATATAATAATCTCTTTAGTTTTATTGTTTTAAATGTGCCCTGTATCTACTAAATGACGGTTAAATGAGGGTGTGACTTTTTTTTATTTTTTTTTATTTCACTTTATACTGACTTCAAAGTCTAAAGGCCGATAGATGGACACTCTGAACCAGATTAAAGTTCTCGGGCCTGTGAAGTGACTTAAGGAACGTCAGCTTGGGTCAAAGCTTCAAACACAACAAAACAAGACTCATAAAAGTATCCTCTAAACAACCCAAGGACACGCAAAATGACCACAAAGAAACACAAAATCCCTACAAGGGGACATGAGATGACTAGAAATACAGAAGAAAAACCTACAATGATACAAAATGACACAAATACAGTCATTTCATACGGTCTGAGGTTCTTATTCTAGACACAAAAGTAAAATGGAAAAAGTAGTAAAAGTGAACAGTGTGAAGTTGTGACGGCAGAACTCGTCTGGTGAACTGTGAATATTCATTGTTTTCTAATAGGTTTCTAATATATATATTCCAGTCTATTTTAATATCTTTGGTATTGTGAACTACGGAGGAAGTGTTTTATTCTATTTTTTAGAGGTTCATAGGTTTCGTGGTACCTTTTTTTACACGGTTGTGATTTTTCAGAATTTAGGAAATGATTTACAGCTCATTTAATATCTTCTAGGATTCATTTTCCTTTCAGTTTGGGTGAGTTTTAGATCCTATTGCTTTGTTTTTAAACACATTAAATGAGCTTAGAGCTGTGTTCTTGCCTTAAATGCGATTGGTAAATGCTTGTGATTGAACAACATTGTAAATGAAAGAAAAACATTTATATGTCCCATCTCTGATTAAGTTTCCCCAAAAATCTCAACCAAAGAGACATAATTTGACATGAATGGGCAACTCACGAGCCACATTCACAAAGTTTTTATTATGTAAAAGAAACAAGACATTACAAGAGGTAATCACAATATGCAGAGGGCGTTTTTTATTAGTATCAAATTAAGAAACATTTAGAGACGAGTATGTGTTCAGTCTCTCAACACCCCACAGGCCGGAGATTAAGTTAATAAGAAAAATCAGAAACATGAGACAATGTCCCGAATAAACATTTTTTTTTGTTTGTTTTGTTTTTTTTACTTTTAAAAAAAAAGCCAGCCACAACAGATGCCAGATTCCAAAGCCATGATACAAGAAATATACCACCAGTTGAGCGGAGATGTTTCCATCATCACGTTCATACGACGGGGGCAGTGAATGCAGCACGTGTAGAAGCGACTCGTCACAGATTCACAGCAAAACCAGGAGCTCAAACCATAAGACGCATCGATAGATTTTTTTTTTTTTCCCTCAAAAAAAGCACAAAGGAGTGGATGGAATCAAAAACATGGCAGACAGCTCGGACACACTCCAGGATTTTCATCACAGATCAAAATCAGAGGTTCATACATTTGATATGAAGGGGCACAAAAAAAACCAAAAACAAACAACCCTGAAATGTCTGACAAAAAAACAAAAACAAAATCTCTTTCTCTGTGGAAGCACATCAAAAACTAAGAAACACAACGGATAAAAATCAAAGCCAAATGTGTGCACATTGATAGCTGGCTAATTTACAACCTGTCATATGTCAAAGGAAGCCAAGTAAAAGGCAATTTCTCCCCTTTGTTTAAAAAAAAAAAAAAAAAAAAAAAATGAAATAAAAAAAAAGAAGAAGAAAAAAATAATAATAAATCACACGCCACCATCCAGGCCCACGGTGAGCAGCTATCAGTCTATTCGACGGCCTACGGGTGGACTGATCTCAGTGCCTGCTGTCGGCGGAGGCCGAGCGGGAGCGTGAGCGGGGCGAGCGGGACCGAGAACGGGAGCGGGACTGTTTGCTCTGGGCCCGGACCGGCGTGCGCGAGTGGGACCTGGAGCGGGACTTGGAGCGGGACTTAGACCGGGACTTGGAGCGAGACTTGGAGCGGGATTTGGAGCGAGACTTGGAGCGGGACTTGGACTTGGAGGGGGACCGGGCCGTGGTTTTGCCCCCTCCCGAGGTCTTCTTCTCTGGAGTGCGGCTGATGGACCTGGAGCGGCTCCGGGAGCGGCTCCTGGAGCGGTTGCGGCTCCTGGAGCGGCTCTTGGAGCGGGAGTAGCTTCGGGAGCGAGAGCGGCTCTTACTGTGACTGTGGGGGAAAGAAAGAGGTTATTTGTTATGTGTGGTGACGAAATAACAACACCAAGAAACACAGACTTGATTCAAGTTTCAATCATCATCAGTTTGGTTCAGGAAACTTAAATTTGTTCATAATGATAATTCTGTATATATTTTGCTTATACCACATTCTATTTTACTTCTATTTAATTCTTATCTTTCGTTTTTTTTTTTCCTTTTTGTGCAACCAAGCTACTGTGACCAAGCAATTTCCCTTGTGTATGATTAAAGTGTTGTTATCGTCTACTGCCTGCTAGCTGGGCTAGCCTTAAAAACAAAAACAATAAAAAAAACAAAACAGGCCGACACCGTGTGAACCGATGTCACGTTTTAATCGACCTTGCTGCTGCCACCGTGTCGAGGTCACGCTAAGCGTAAGCGCCGAGTTTATTCGAACGAGATAACCGTGTAATCAATGCCGACAGAGAGAGAGAAGAAGCTTTCATGGTTAATTGAATCCGGACTAGTTGAAAGGACGTTTATTATTTTATACTTTAGAACCTGTCTCACTGATGATTTGCAGTTTAGATTTCTTTTTTTTTTTTTTTTTTTTTTTTTAAAGGGAATAGTTTAAGATTTATGGGAACTTCAGCTGAGAGGTAATTTAGAAGATGGCCGTTCAGGTTAGCGTTAAGCTGTAACACCTCAGTTTCCCCAGGGAAATGTAACGTCTCATCTTATTAAAAGGGTGTTCACCCAAGGAAGTGAGTAATGAAAAATAAAAAAAAAAAGTAGGTGGGTACTAAGTTGAACTCATTTGGACTTTGACGTGATTGATATATGATGTAGGCGACTTATCAGGAGAAAACACACGTCCACGACTTTGACAAATAGAGAGCAGAGAATTTAAGAAAGACCAGCTCCGTCCATACAACGGCAATATTTCATGTTCAAGAGCCTGAAACGTCCACTAGAGACGGACGAGCAAAGCACTTTATGTATTGACATAGCTCGAAAGCATCACATTATTTTAATTACTTTTAAAAGGGAAAAGCTAGCACTGTCCGACTGTTTCCAGTAATTATTCCAAGTTACAAATCATTTCCAACAAGGACATAAAAGAACTCACCTTCTGCTGTCCTCAAAGATCTTCAGCTTACGTCCGTTCAGTTCTGTCCCGTCCAGCTTGGAGATAGCGTTCTTCATGTCACTGCGAGATGCAAACTCAACCACCCTGTGATCGAGTCCAGACATTACTTCTCCGTTCACACTGAAGACGATGTGACATGTTTAACTTAAAAAAACAAAACAAAAAACAGCAGCTCACCCCTCGTTTTTGTTGGGTCTGTGAGCATCCACAAAGGTAACTTCACCTGCTTTTCTCATCAGGTCTTTCAGGTCCTATTTCAAAGCATAACGTGGGATTAGTAACAGACAACGAAACGCATGGTGTCGGTGAGAGCCTTTTCAGACCTGGAAGGGGAGACATGAACAGACAGCAAAGAAAGCAGCACACAGAAACCTGGGATGTCTAAATGCTGTGAGATAAGCTCTCATTTCAGTGGAGGCCATGTAAACACTAGAGCCACAGTAAATACTTTGTGGGAGTGAGCAGGTGTTGCCCTTTCTGAAAAGAAAAAAATCTGTATGTCCCATTAACTGGCTCCGAGACTTATGAATATATGATCAGTAAAAAGCAAATTCTGCTCCGTGGTGAGATACCAGACAGTTTTTTTTTGTTTTTCTTGTGCTGAAGATCAGATCTAATTAATTTTTTTTTGTACACCACCTAAAACTGGATTTATGTGTAGGAGTACATGAGGTGCAGCTGTGTGTTTATCAAGGGTTGATAATGACAACTGTGCTTAAAGGTAATTTTTGACTCAGCAGACGTCTAACTGTTTACATGATTCCCCCTTTGTCACTGTAACTCTACACCCCTTTACCACCCGACCCTGAACAAACCCAATCACATGAGTTTTATGCTACTTACCGCTCCATACCCAGGTAGATATTAGCATAGAGCCACTTGTCCAAATAGCAAATGGGAACCAATGCAGTGTTAAGCCCTTGAGAAACGCCCTCGGCCTTGACTCAGCATCCGGCCTCCACAAGTAAGGAACCACCAGAGAGCAAGTAGGGGGGAGGGGGTGTGCGCCCGACTCAAGGCCCCCCCCCAGCTCCATCAGCAACAGAAAAAGACCCAAATGGGAGAGTGTAGGGACCGTGGATTTGAGGGGGGTTACAGCAGTCGGGGATGCCAGCCCACAGAACCTCCAGACTGTGGCTACGGACCTCCTAAGGCTACCGTATCCTGCGCTAGACCACTTTCACCCGCTACGGGGCCCAGCCAAGACTTTAGACCGGCGGCAACTGCGTGTGAGGAGAGGCACCAAATGGACACTATTCAGAAAAAAAAAAACAACCAGCAGAGGGCGCTACATACTTCTGACACCCCACTGGAGGGTGTTTTATTCACCTCTGATATAATGGAAACCGGCTGTTCAGAAACAGCTTATGGTTTTTGGTCAGAATGCCCATCATCAGCAGTAAAATATGTTTTTGTCTCTGGAAAAATATAAAAAAAAATAAAAAAAAAAACCTCTGGGTCTTTTCAATATAATTAGCCAATTAACTAATGAGATTTAATTTAATTTGATTTCTGCTGCTTCATTATAATTGGAAGATGGGATATACAATTTATTCTATAAAGCTTATGCCGTGTGGGAGATAAGATAGTTGCGTCATCTCTTACCTGCCAGCTAATCCGTGAAGAGAGATTCTCCACAATGAGTCTGTGGTCTGTCCGCACAGGAGGGCCATATCTGTGCAGGAAACAAACAAATACAACACTATCAATGATCTGTACCACATACGGATTTATTTCCACACCACATGCAGTTTCTCTTCGTGTTCACTGCTGTTTTATTTGTCCTGGGTTTGTCAGATAGTTGTGTCAATATTTGAAAGTGCTGAGGCGGAGTACCAGGTTTTTATTTGCCAGTTCCTTAAACACATCTTTTTCTTCGATAAACATGTTTGTGGGACATCACAGCAGTTACTTTCCACTGCACCCAAACACTTCCCCTAAGTAGTTTGCTGAAGTCTGAAGCAGCTACTTCAAGTATAACGCACCTTGATCCACTGCTGCGTGATTGGCGATAACCGCCGCCGCCACCACCACCTCCACCTCCGCCGCCGCCACCACCACCGAAACGTCCCATCCCGGGGCCACCTCCCCTTCCTCTTCTGGAGCGAGCGTGCTCAATTGTCACCCTACAAAAAAAAAAAAAAAAAAAAAAGTCATGATTCTGTGAGCACATGCGATATGTTTAGAGTTATTAGATAATGTGGGAGGACATATCTGACGTTTTAGGGGTGAACCATGATTCAGTTTGCAATATTTAGACTGTCTGTGAACAGGGCAGACTTAAAATCTGTTACTCTGATGCTGACTTTGCAGAATGAAGAAGCTACTTTGTCACATACCACTTTCAGGTTCCTCATATTAAGATATTTTAAGTTTGCAGGAAGAAGACAAAACTACTTTACACTGAGTCGATAGTCAAAAGATCAACTGTTCATGTGCAACAATAATAATAATAAAAAAAAAAACGCTCATTACCTTTCGCTGCACAATTCTTTGCCGTTCAACTCATACACTGCATCATCTGCGTCTCTGTGGTCATCGAACTCCTGAGAAGAGAAAAATCAGATTAACAAGACAGAATTAAAAAACTAATAAATAAAACAAAATCTCCACAATGTAGTTTTTCTAATACGGACCACGAAGCCAAATCCATTCTTCAAGTTGATTTCCCGGATCCGTCCGTATCCTTTGAAGAACTTCTCCACGTCTCGCTCTCGGGCGTGTGGGCTCAAGCGGCCGATGAAGACACGACAGCCACTCATGTTGATATCTGCACAAATAGAAGAATATATATCATTGGCAAAACATGTCACCAGATGTGAGCGTCGATACTTAAGACTTCTACACTGACCTACATTTGTTTCTATTTAAAACTGAATGCATTAAAAGATCAAGATTTTTTTTTTTACTCATCTGGGTCAGAACTGTTTATATTCAAAAAAATGTAAATGTTTACCCGCTGCCTCTTGTTTACCTATTAAGCCGTGCACAGTGTTTTATGGACAGAGATGTTAACATCGTAAAAGTTAACAAACATGTCTGGAATTAAACATTAACCCCCGACAAAACAGATGCAGAAAATTCTGTATACTTAAAAGAGGACAACCTTCACTGACTAAAATTAATAATTAACCTGGTGATTTCCTTAATGTTGTCTTGTTTTCCCCCCTTGGTGCAACCTTTTACCCATTTGTGGAAAAACAAGTCACATATTAAGCCAATGCTAATGTGAAAATTGCTCTAACGCAAATATCCTGCAGCAGTTTTCAGCCAAAACCACATGTTGAAGTAGTTCTGGTTCAGCCAGTTTCAACAGCCGTTTACTTCCCAAAAAACCTAAAGCTAAACTACGATTTTAATAGGATTATAGCTAATACTTAAAACAAAGGATTTAATACATTTAAGAAGACTTCACTAGTCGGGTTTTGTCATATTGATCTTCGTCCATTGTCGAAGTTGTTGCACGATTTAAAGCGCCATTGTCAACTATAGTACAATAAAAAGCATATCGAATTACCAATAAAGTAATTTTTAACATATGTTAATCGGCTTCAAATAAAAAGAAATTAGTGGAGGAGATGTCTGGATCTCTCTAAGCCGAGCTAATCCTTACAAACTCAGTAATCTTGATTTCCACTCGGGCCCTGCTTCAGCCTGCCAGACCTTCACTCCGAGTACACGCTGCGATAACGTTGTTAAATTTAATATTTTAACTGGCAATGTTAAACTCAAGCTTAAGTATAGACGTGAAAGCTGAGCATATACCACATGACTGTGCTATTTTAGCCGTGAAACATCGACCTAAAGTAGGCTGCATCACCTCGCTGGCGTACCTCGCCTCGAGGTCGCCTTCAGCTAGCTAGCTAGCTAGCTAACTAACGTTAGCCACTAACACACACATCGACGATGAGAGATTTAAAAGTGGCGGTAAGCTATTTTTTTAAACACAAACTTGGTATAAAAGATCGCAAAACACCATCCCTGGTACAAACTCACCAGTTTTACTTGTCGAGCTGCTCTGGGTTTACTGTATATGTCGCTGGTTTGCTGCAACTTTTAACCGTGTCGCCTCCTCGAACTGAATTAAAATGGCGTCGAGTCGAGAGGGCACCGGAAACGTTGCTTTACGGTTGCCAGGTAAAAGTAAATAACATAACGATGAACTGAGGGATTTAAAGGGATTGTTGCTCGTTAAAAGTTATCAAAAGTGACTGTAATAGTATATATAAATTAAAATATAGTATATTTTCTTCGTTTATCGTATGATTGAAATTATATATACGATTGTCATTGAATTATTGTAAAGGGGCATATGATGCGGAACTGGCAACCCAACTTGGGTTCCACCCATAGGGACGCCATATTAAATTCCCGTTCTTTCAATAGTCTATCTCTAAATAACGGATTATTTACAATATTATTTGCTAGAAAACTGAAATATTTCAATAAAAAGAAAAGTTGTTTCTTTAGATAAGGCGTTTACTACTGTAGCTTTTTAGCCTTTTCCACATGATTTATTCCTTTATCTGTTTAACATTGTAGTAAATTAACTATTAATTAATCTTTTAGGTAACAAAATGCGATATTTTGCAGTTTAATGATGAACTTATTTCAAATCAATAAATTTGTATTTCTCTTCCACACTTTCTTCTCAATAATTTGCCAATAACATGTATTTATCGGTCAGGACCTTTACATATTTTGTGTACATTTTCCTTAAAAATAAATATACACATTTTAGTCTAGAAGTGAAGAGGCCAAACATCCGCTTATATTCCATCTCTTTATTCAAGTACTATCATCATTCTTGACATTGTTTTGGGTTAGGAAAAGGAAATGCAGGGGTTAGGTAGACACAGTACAATAGAAAAAAGAAAAGAAAAAATACCTTTCTGGTCTGTTCTGGATAGAAAGTGCCTTTGAGCATGTAATACTGATCACTGTACAGCCCTCCGTCGACTCAAATCATACCAAAAAAAACTGAACACTTGGTGAAAAGTAAAACCATGTCAAAAATAATAAATAAGGATATAGCTTATCTGAGAACATGAAGTAGAATTCAAATGATTCATTTGCACTTCATTCCCACTCAGGTCCGAAGGTGCTCAGCAGGAATGAGGTTACTGTCACTACTTGGAGTTATGTGATTTCCGTCCTGAGAAAGGTCCATCAACACACTGCAGCAGGAGGGAAGATTAAAAACACAAGAGGCCCAGTTCACTTCACAATAAAGAGCCCATCTCCCTTATCATAATCATAATATTCAGTGTAAAATCCTTCTTAATGTGGTTGTTTACCAGCATGACATCATTTATTCCCTTTGTGACAATCCGATCTTTCCATCCAATGAGTCGTTACTCAAAAAAGTTTGTTCTCTGTTGTCAAAATGCTTTAGATAAATCAAACACAGAAACACTGCCTTCATGAGACAGCTTCGTATTTTGAGAAATATTCTTATTTGTGTTCTTGGTGAGAGATTCTCATGTCTGTTAGATGCCTTTATATGCAACTGATTAGCTTAGCTTAGCATAAAGACTGGAAACAGGGAGAAAAGAGGACTAGTACTGATCTGTCCAAATGTAAGAAATCACTATTTGGGGGGTTTGAGTGTCTTTTAATTTACGGTTGGTCGCAAATCACTGACTGTATATAAATACGTTTTGAAGCTCAGCGTGGCGTCTACGGTCGTCGCCATCTTGGTAGAGTCAGGCTCCGCCTCACTACTGTTTTTTTTTCCAAAGATGGCCGAAAAGCCAGAGCGTGAACCAAGCTAAACTATGCACAACTTTAAGCCTAATTATATATAAATATATTGTTTATATTGTTGTCAAGACAGTTTGTTGGAGAGATTACCAAGAGAAATCAAAATAATCAATTGCACCAGGCTTTAAATGTAAATGTTTAACATAACGTACATTTAATATGGATTTCTATTGGGGATTGACTCACTTTTAGAGCCAGCGTCTAGTGGACATCGACGGAACTGCAAATTTTGTGAGCAATTTTCGGGAGGGCTTTTTTTAAAAAAAAAAATCTCTCACAAAATGCAGAAAAAGGTTATTCTTTTCGTCTTTTGCGTCTTTATTAGACTGATCGGAAAAGAGATACCGGAAGTTACAGGTGACAAAGAGCGGGGACGACATGCAGAAATGGCCCAGGCTGGAGTCGAACGTGCACCGCTGCATTAAGAACTGTAGCCCCAGTTCAACCAGGTGTGCTTTAACAGCAAGATTTGTACACCTTTTTTTTGGTGCATAATAAACAAACAAGATATACTGTTGCTAAGTTACGAGCTCTGAATGCGAATAAGCTCAGAAAACCGGTTTCTGTAGCTTCACATTATCGAGACGTTTGCTTAACTCTCAGAAAGAAAAAGTGCATTTTCCCAAAACTGTTTCTTTAACGACCTCTGCAGTTTTAAAGTTGAGATGTGTCTTGTCTACCTCGTAGCAGCTCTGTCTCAGTTGGTTTATGGAAGTTATCGCACCATTTTAATATAAAGACCAGTCGGATATAAAACCGTAGACAAAAAGTGCACTGCGTCACAAAGTCAATATTTGTCAGAGCAGCAGCAGCTGGATTTCCTGTGTCTGTGTCGCTGAGATGTTCATAGTGACCGGGCTGCACGAACCACGACAGTGTTTGTCCCTGATTGTTTTCCAACCGTCTATGAACTCGTTACACAGGCAGCTAGATGAACCAAAGGAGAAGAAGTACTAGATGATCAGAAGTGTCTCAGATTAGCTTGGTCTAATTCCTCCAACATGCAGTATTTTCACCTGTTCAGCCTGAACTCAAGGAACAATCGGATCCTTTCCAACCTGCTCGCCCTCTAAAAATGGCCAAATAAAAAGCTCCACACAAACTGAGTCAACAATATCAACTGAAGGCCACATAGAGGTTATTTCACGAGAACTTGTTGAAGTTGAGCAGATTTGCGGTTTTCCTGGTGTCTACCTACCTAGTTAGTCTACAAAAGCAGCTCTGAAGGCAGGGAACAAGGCTGACAAAGGTTTAAAAGTTTGTGGAAAAGACTAAAAATAACAAATTTTCAGATCTACAAGTGGTTTCTGTTGAAGTCTGAGCCGCGCTCCGGCGCTCAGGTCAAAGTGTGCCTCCGCCATGCCGTCGTCTGCTCGGAGGACGAGCAGGGTCTCCGTGGGCTGCAGCTCCCAGTTCTCCCTGCCTCTTTACTCAGAGGACAAACAGTATGAGGTCAGGTGGTTGTTCAAGCCGACAAATGCCACGCGCAGCGGTGGCAGGCAGGTTCGGAGGTCAGCGTTTGTGGTTGTGGTGGTGGTGGTGCTTGTTGGGGGGGGGGTGCGGGCGCCTCCTCACACCCTGGTGTGGCGACAGCTGTGGGAGGAGCCCGATGCGGCGGCGGCGGCACCAGCGCCGGACGCCGAGGAAGGGTCCTCGTCGCTGGACTCGTTCTGCTCCTCCTTGTGGAGGCCCAGGCTGATGTGGCTCTGCAGGGCGGCCGGGGTTAACCACTCCTTGGGGAGGCAGCTCTGCAGGAAGGGGATGCAGGAGCTGAAGTACGCCAGTCTGTTGACCCAGCGAGGGATTTCCCGCCCACACAGCAACTAAAAAAAAAAAAAAAGATACGATTTAAGCTCTAAAAACAAACAATGTGTCACACCAACCGGGCATAACATTATGACCCCCTTCCTAATATTGTGGAGGTCTCTCTTATGCCTCCAGAACTGGACATGGGCCTTCTGACGGTGTCCTGTGGTGTCTGGAAACAGGATGTTGTTAGTGGGGGTCCTATGGGTCAAATTTCTTTAAATACACGTTAATATGGATCCAGCATATTTTAAGTAAAGCGATAAATGGAGGCAGAATACATTATCTTTCAGTCGGCGATACAGGAGCTGTCTCAACAGGCCACCTTTTCACACACAGTGTCACGTTAGCTGTAACCTGTCAATCAAAGCCTCATTTACCCAATAGGCCCCGCCCCTGTCGCTGTTGAGCCAATCGTGAGGCCACATATGTATATATGCACACTGACTCAGGTTCCATGTAATTGGCCCTGAACCAGTTGTTTAAGGCAGATGTTGTTGCACATGTTGGACATAAAAATAGTTAAATATTGAATACAAAATGATGATAATAATGTATATTTACAAACAACACTAAGCTGAGTTTAATACAGAACACATATAGTAGGTAGTTATATAGTAGGTCTCTACTTAATCTCTCCATCAGTTTGAAGTCCTTGGCCTGAAAAACGTTGAAGACCTCTCTCCTGAAGTGTTTTTGGTGGGGGTGGCTGCTGCCAAGGAGTGTCATTGCTACAGGGTGGGGGTCTAGACGGGTGCTACATGTCTAAGTAACATCGACGTGAAGGAATGCCAGAGATTTAGACTTAGACAGACTTTAATGATTCACGAGGGAATCTGTCATTAAAACCACCTGTCAGTACATGTGATTGGAAAGCCTGCTCCTTTATTACATGTCGTTCTAAATATCAATCAATGAATCACAGTTCAATCCAGTTTTAGTGTTTAACTGTCATAATTACTTTAAGTTTACTTGAAACAAACATCTCGTGTGGACTTGGCACCATTTCTTGACATGAATCCAACCTGTTTTGATTCATTCATGAGTTCATTCTACTAAGCTTCATAAATCTGAACATGCAGCAAATATCTCACGTTGTCTGTTGGATTTCACGAAGGATTTTCTTACTCCATAAAAAGAATACGTCCTCTCGTTGTTTTCTACTTATTCTAATTTATTCAACGTCAGTGAAAGTTACATATCGGATTTAAAGGCCGAGTTCAAATTCCTTTGTTTGTGCACCTTTACATTTTTTTTTTTTTTTGTTTAACAGAAACAAAACCTCAACTTGTGTTACAATGTTGACATCGGTGCAGCTTTAATAATTGATGCCCTGTGCCATTTAACTGTGCAGTTTGCACGAGTTTGTGTTATTTGAGCCTCGTGTGGCTTAAAAAAAAAAGAGAGAAACAAACAAACAAAACAAATCACCTGTTTAACGCTCTTTTGACAAATTGTCCACTTCTGTTCCTCCCTGTGTCGCATCGTTTTTCCTTTTGGCAACACAAGTGAATGTCTGCACAAAATGTTATGGCAATCCATCTGATAGTTGTTAAAAAAAAAACTGGAGCGGGGGACAGACGCTGCGGCTTTATTAAAATTCATAGCCTGGAAGAACCAGCTGAGATATTGGGGATTATCTTTCTCAGGATTTGGAAATCTCTCTACTTCATTTGCAGGTTGAATAAGGACCTGTTCACATCTGGTGTGAACACGTCTGATCACAGTTTTGGGCTCTACATGCAAAAAAAAAAACAACCTTATTCTTTCCCTTTAAATGCATTTCTGCGCGCAAACGTTTCTGTGCAACAGGATCTTTCTGCCTCATTTATTTATAGCTGTTGCTCAGCGGTGGAGGAATAAAGCAGCGTAAAAACACACTGACCTCAGACAGCGAGGAGGAGAAGTGGTTGCAGTTTTTGTGCATGAGGTGGTAGGCGTTCCCTTTGAACTCTTTACCCAGCTCCTCCATGATCTTATCCATGTCCTCCTCTGTGAAGTCTGTCGTGCCCAAAACAATGGCCTCCCTTGTTCAAAATCAGAAAGCCAGAAAGGGGATACATCATTATCTCCGACGTTAACGCCATCGCAGGAACGGAGAGAGAGACAGCGACACTCACTTGAATTTGAAAGTCTCTCCCAGTTCGGCCGCGTTGCCCGGGTTGATTTCAAAGATGCCGCTGAAAGGGTAGGGATGGCCGCCGTACGCGAACTCTGAGCGGCAGAGAGTGAAGGCACAAAACACGTGTTAGATCTTCAGAATGGAACCAAACAACTGTAATTACACGGAGGGAGGTAATTAACACACTGCGCTTAAATCATTAGTCCGGGCTAATTACAGGCCTCTCTGCGCCACGGAGCTTTAAACAGTTAGCGCTGTAGCTTCTGATTTATACTGACAGTAATAACAACAACGTGTTATTTATGCTATTTGGGGGGGGCAGCACGGTGGAGTGGTGATGGTGGTGGTTGGCACTGACGCCTCACAGCAAGAAGTTTCTGAGATTGAAGCCATTAGCCGACTGGGATCTCTCTGGGTGGAGTGTGCACGTTCCCTCCTGGTACTCTAGCTTCCTCCCACCGTTTAAAGATGTGCTCGTTAGGTTAACTAGTGATTCTAAATTGGGAACCTCCAGAGGAGGAAGTAGTTACAGAAAATTAATGAATTAATTAATTGATTAATTTGGGAAACAAATGCACCAGTGGAGAGAAGAAGTCAACGTTTTATTTTCTTCTATTCTCACCACAGATTCATATTTATTTGCATACAACTGCGTATATACGTATATTTAAATACCAAATGTACATGGATATATAAATGTGTACCTTACCAGTCAAAGGTCAAAGGGCACATCTTCTCATTCGGTGATATTACTGAATCACACGTGGAATTAATTAGATTTAGATTTTAAATTCTTCAAAGAAGGCATCTTTTGCTTTAATTAAAGCTTTGCACAAGTTGGCTACGTGAATGGTTTTCAGGAAACACATGTGCTTTGTCATGAGTGAGTTTGGAGGAAGTGTGTTCAGGTCATCGACGTCGTGGCTCCACTCTTGGACCACACTGAGCAGACTCTGGCTACAAAGTTGCAAGATGGTGCCTCAGTTTAGTCAGTGCATGGAAATGAGAACGCGTAGTCCATATTTATATACAGTCTATGGTCTCAATTATGAAAACTATATTAGGAGTAGGAGATTTTTTTATTTATTTTTATTTTTAGCTTTCTGTGACCGTTTATTAAATTCAATACGATTAGATTTAAGGGTTAAAGTACAGAAAAAATACAGTTCAAACTCAAGAAAACTGAAATTCTGTAAAAGGAGTCATTTCCTGCTCCATTATAGAAACATTTCTCACTGTCATCAAATTACTCCGTGCACAGAACCAATATTTCTGGCTGCAGCCGTATAATGGATTCCCGGTGATCCGGTTTCACGCTGGTTTTCTGCCTCTCTATTTTCAAATCGCTCACAGCCAGTGAGTCAGTGGTGAGTCAACCCCGGAGAAATGGGGTCACGTTATTTGGAACACGATCCCATATTCCACGTTTGAAAAATGTCGGCGTTGCTCTGCTCTCACGATCTGTAATCGTAACGGGATTAAAGGAAAGGTCCCGTCTCACCTCTGCCATAAATCTCAATGCCTGAGTGGAAGACTCCAATCCCCAGATTGGAAGTGTATTCGTTTATCCAATACTGCAGAGAGAGAGAGAGAGAAATAAAAGACGTAAGAAACAACAGATGGATACTCTCACTTTAAATAGTGCTAATTATACATACAGTCTAACACTTGATACCACTTATTTTTGATAAACACTTCTTTATTAATGTAGATCTGAACAGTAAATAGCAACATAGCCTAGATTAGCATTAAGACAGAAGAATAAACTGCTAGCATGCGCTAGCTTCATTTTTATTTAATGCTATCGTCTGTAGATATTCAGATATTTAACACAGTGCAGCATTTTTGGTTACTTAAAGCGTCTTAAAGCGAACGTCCGTTGTCTTTATCTACTTATTCAGTAGCAGCGACACCCCCATGTGCACTGAACTGAAAACATCCCAGATCAGTCCATCACGGGGTGGATTTACCATCGATTGCTGAACCAGTGGGGGAAGGAAAATGCACCCATCAGCCGGCGGTTGGTGTAGCTGTGAGCCAACCTGCCGCCCTTCACTGCAGACAGCCAGGGGGACCACACAGCTCAACCCCACCCATCGACACTCCCTCGCCCTTACAGACGCCACCAAGGAAACATGCTAATAGCTCTCCACGCTGCCCCTGTTGTCCCCTATTAATAATAAAACGCGTTTCCGGGGCTCAGAGTAATAGAATTTTAGAATAGAAAGCATTTTCCTCCACGTTACTTTGTGTCAACAGAGGCTTCTCGTGTTTCTGCAGTGACCTCTGCCCCACTGGCTCTCTAGGTTTTGTCATTTCACACCAGGGATAGATGGAAAAACCAAGGCCACAAATTCTTCCACCTGCGAGAAATTAGATTGTGATAAAACTGACAATTAAAAAAACATCTTGACTTTCCCCAGAGAGAGAAAACGACTGCGTCTCATTAGTGGATCTTTCTGTGAAATCATTTTGCACGCAGTCTCCCATGAAACTTCCTCTCTCTGCAGACTCAGCATGCATCCCCGCACACGTCTACCAGTCACATTGATTTCACATTGAAGATGATCGATTTACCATCATCCCTCCTGGCACGATTCACTCTCATCCCGCTGCCCTCTCATGTTCCTGTGTTTAATTCCCTGCAAAGTATTTAAGGTCGACTCTGACCGTCACCGCCCTCTCACAGTTCAACAGCAAAGCGTCGTGACCCGTTACGCCCCGACACGGGTGTCAGGGCCACGCTGGAGTTTAATTAGCTGTTTCAGCTGCTGTCAGTTCATCTTCCACGCCGAGGTCCTCATCTGTGAAACGGCTTCGAGACTTAGGTGAGAGCTGAAAGTCCAAAACTACACCCGGCTGTGTGCATGTGCGAGCAAACTCCAAAAAACCTGCATGTTCTTCTCTTGAAAGTTGGTCTTGAAAACTTGGAGTTGAAAAGAAGAAATGCTTTCAACTCCACCTTTAACAATGGTGGAAACGGTCTCTAATTATTTTCGTTAGTTTCAGGTGACAGTATCCAGCTTTAAGTTAATTTGAAGTTAAAGGAGCAGTGTCGGAGATTTTGTGCCATATAGTGGTCATGAGGCAGATTGCTCCTCTCTTTCCAAACAAAGTATTACCCCTTTCACATAGAAAATACCGGGACGCAGGATTAGACCTCCCGCTGTGAGAGCTGCATCATTAACACTTACATTAACAATAACATAACGACACATTTGATTTGTCTGATTGAAACAATGGACAAAAATCTCCGTCCTTCTGTTTTTGAGCTGCTCGCAGGCCTGGAGCTTCTACAATGACGCAGTATGACAGGTTGTCCAGTGTCAACATCAATATATATGTATTTTTCTTATACTATTCCCTTTATGCTCTAACTTGCTGCCTTTAACTTGTAGCACTCTGAGATCCTTGGATGAAAAGTGCATTAGAAATCAAATTTATTATTATTAGTTTGTCCATTCAGGGCTACTGTACAAGACTGACAAGATAGCGACGCCAAGAGAAACCCACATTGGTCGTTAAAATCAGCGGCTGGTCAGGAAAGTTCCCTTCTTTTTGATCATTTAAAGTTGGATTGTGTGCTCATGAAATTCATAATACATAAAGTAGTGTCTCATTTCATTTCATTCCTTCTTTTTGGACGGAGCTGGGCTAACTGTTTCTGCTTGTTTCATGTCTTTATGCTAAGATAAGCTAACTGCTTCTTGCGTAATGTAGTGCAGCTTATACCTCAGCATCAATTTGACGTCGTATGTGACCCTACGCCCCGAGTAGTAACTACATGCTGCGGTGAGTTATGATTGGTCCGCTTAGTAGTAGCCTGGTTCCACTTTGGTATTTTTGGCTGCTTCTCCATCTTCGCAATTTTCAAATTGGTTGTTTTGGGTCAATAAAGATGGAACACATTGAGGAAAGGTTTACTGAGGAGGATCGGAGAAACATTTGTATGACTCCTTTTCATTTTGGCGAAAGTTTCAGTCGCCACTGTTGAAAGTGAAGCAGGAAGTAGAAACAAAAGTGAACCTGATTGGGGTAGGCTAGACGCTTAGGTTACTTCTCCAGTCCTCAGAGGTATAAGCAGCACTTAAGAGACGAGGATGCTGTAGGATATTACAAGGAAACAAGGTGCCACTGAAATATTTAACTGTATCATCCCATCCCATTAAGCTATTATACACACTTTAAGTAAAATGTGCTTCATGCAACACTTCAATTACACATTTCAATTACTTCTTATTCTTAAGTAAAAGCTTTGGCTTCAGCTTCTTTTTTTCAATTTCTTAGATTTTGTACAAAATTAAAAGAATTTACAAACATATAAAAGCTCTTAAACAAGCCTGTCAGTTATGTGTTTTAAATAATGCGGCGCATTGTTTCAAAGTGAGTAATTCTGGGCAAGAACATGATGCATAATACGCAGACAAGACAATGCTCAGCAGCTGAAAACCAGGCAGTGGGCACAAGTCTGAATGAGCTCCCTTGTCTTTTCATTTTTTTTTTCTTTTCTCCAGTGTGTGGGTTTATGTGCCGTTTATGTGCACATCATGCAAACTGAAGGCACAGTGACAGCACAGCGAGGTTAGCCGGCTGAGGGAAGCTCTCGATTCTCAGGCCCGAGGTCAGAGTCTGAACCTAAAATCTTTTCACGCTCGCTTTCTTATGTGTTCAGATACTTTTACACGAGACAAACGCAGCGATGCAGCTAAATGAGGGTTAGATTTTGGCTTCATAAAACACTAGATATCTGAAGAAAGCTATATGTTGTTTGTCTGTACTATAGCCTGCATACTAACCGACAGTTTCTTCAGTTTGTGTTGCAGTAAATCTTTGACCCTCCAGACCAAAGTCCATTTAAAAATGTTCTGTTTTAAGGTGACATACTTTGGCACAGGTGCACATGTCCCACATTATAGCTGTTTGGTGGATATATTAACTTCCTGTGCTACAAATAATTAAATAAAGAGAAATCTAGTGAAAGAAAACAGTAAAAAGTGTAGTTTGGATTCTTACCATATCATACACGTTAAGGATGACAGGTTCATTGGCCATGGTTCAAACCTGAGCTGGAGAAGCTCCACTTTGCTTTTTTTTTGTTTTGTTTTTTTTAAGATAGTCAGCACCTCCACACTCCCGAGAAGTCACAGGGCCACCGGGTGGACAGCAGGAGAGGGCAGACTTGTGCTGGAGGGACAGTGGCTGCTGCTCATCCCCCTGCAGGGCAACAACGACAACATGGGCACAAGCTCCGCGCGTAAAGCCAGGAACAATGTCCAGAGAGACCTGGCAGCTGAGGGTTAGGTCGATTTCAAATGGCCATGGTGGGAAGCGGGGTCAGGAGTGAATGAAACTCAGATCCGGGCAGGGCAAAGCAGCAGCAGAAGCAGCGGCGGCAGGGGACGCGGCCCATCTCCCGGCTCCGACCTGTTGTAAAGGGGGGAAATCAAAGCTGGCAGGAGGAGGCGTGTTTGCGTAATAGCGGCGACCGCAGATCCTGGGCTGGTGGTGTGATGAAGGGGCCTACGTGCGCTCGAGGTCTGAAGCGGGCGTCCTCGTGTCATCACGGGCGAAAAGGCGACGAGGAGCGGAGCGATGTCGACGATGGAGGCGGAGTGCGGGCCATTTTTTTTTTTTTTTATTATTCACGCGGAGGATGATGGAGCAGGACTCCCGGGCTCCATGGTGGTTAGTTAATTACAGCTGGTGATGGAGAGAAGGAGACAAGTTCAGGAGCAAAATCCAAACCCTGCTGCTGCTGCTGCTGCTGCTGTTTCTGTTTCTTCTTCTCTGCATCCAGCATCCTCTTCGTCGGGAGGGGAGGACTGTCAGCTCAAACCTCCCCGACATGACTTCCAACAATAACCCGGATCTGCTCTCTCTCCCCCCTCTACCTAAAAACCGCTCGATTAGAAGCTTTTAAATGGGTTTCAGGAAAAAGTCCCGGAGCAGCGGAGAGAGGACGTCCGTGCGTCGCGGTGGTTGTTCTCCGGCTCTGCCTCCCCGGTTGATTACATCATATCTGCCTCCGAACAGCTGATGAGAGACGGAGCCGCTGGTGGGAGGACAGCACATTATGTCTCAATGAAAAAACACCACTTTATTCACCTTTTTCTGTCATCCACCTCCATGAGAGAATATACTTAATTATCACCCCAATTTAAATGTACTGATGTCCAATTAAGCAAACACGAGCAACAAAACTCAAAATTCTTTTAATTTTGGGGGTTAAAGCTTTAATTATAAATATATTTAAACTAAAACGGGTGCTATACTTTTAATAATAAAAACAAACTAGTGTGATACAACAGGTTATGTACTTTATTTATTTTTGTGATTACGTTATCGCACAACTCTATGCCTTTATTTTGAAACGGAAATCACAACATCCGCTCTGACCGCATAGGATGCCTGTAAAAAAAAAATGTAATCTAAATTTACACCGCCTGGACAAAAAAAGTTACAATCAAGGTTATTTTTCGTTGTGAGGTTATTTCGATAAGAAGCTTCTGCACAATATTTATTTCCATCCACTGTTGCATCAATTTTTCACCAACATCTTGTACTGATGCTGAGAATCTGACCTGCTCAAAGTCAACTGGGTTCAGGTCTGGACTCTGTGGAGGCCAATCCATGTGTGAAAATGATGTCTCATGCTCCCTGAACCCCTATTTCACAATTTGACCCCCATGAATTCTGGCATTGTCATCTTGGAATATACCTGTACCATCATTGATGGAATAAACTGGTCATTCAGGTTTTCTTAAGGCTACACAGCTGTTCAGTTCCCTTCACATTGTAGTTCTCAATTTGATTTCACCGTCAATCAGGATTTTTTGTTTCCTCGACCACATTTGTTCCTTGAAGACGATGGTTCCCCACTGTCCTTACAGTTTTTAATAATGCGTTGGACAGTTTTTAACCCAGTTTTAGTAGATCCTGCTTAGATGTTTTCTCTGCTTGATGCATCATTCCAGTGATTTGACCCTTCTTAAAAACAGATTAACATCTTTCACCATGGTTGTTTAAAAAATGAGAAGCTACTCGTTGCATCACTTGAGGTTAAATAACTTGTTTCCAGCTGAAAGATAATGATCCATGCAGTAATTATCCAATAGGAGGCTATTTGTTAAGTTAAATCCAGGTGGCGACTTTTTTTTTTTTTTTTTGGCCAGGCTGGACTAAGAATAAACTCAAGAAACAGCAACTGAACTATTCTAGTTTCATGAGGGAGATTATAAACCATGATAGCAAGTATATATATATATATATATATATATATATATATATATATATATGTATGTATATAAGTCTAAAAAATTATTTTGTTTTTAACTATGTGAGAATCTGTAACTCCCTATTAATAGAATACACCGTTTCTTTGGACCTGCTCACTCGTTGGCACACAAAATGTCTGTGGTCTGGAATCTTTTTTGACATTTCACCTGTGGATACCAGATTTGCAATTTGTAAAGACTGTAAGGCGCTTCCACAACAGGAGATATGTGACCTAAAGTTACTCTGGAATTAGTCCGAAAAAAAAGTAAAAAAATAAAAAAACTCCTGCATATATCGGTATACCATATAGGTTGATATCGGAAATGATGAATTTGGACAATATCGGCTATCGGATATCGGCAAAAAGTCAAAATCGAACATCCCTACTTTAATATGTTCTTATTCTATATAAAATAAAGTTGAGAGTTTTGCGGTTTTAGTGAATTTAAAGTTTCATCCGAGTCGATGGGACCAAAAAGTCATACTGGAACAGTTTCATTATTAAATGAAAGTTTAGTTAGTTAAAAGTCAACATATTAAATGGGAAATTGAAGGTAAATATGAAAACTCACATCACTAATGCAACTCTTAACATAAAACAGAAATCTATATATTAACCCAGATAATCAGATTACAGGTTCTTTTGCAGGAGAAACTTTGATGGAAAAGTCTTTTCAGGAGGCTCTGTTTTCTAACCTGCTGTAGTGTTTTCAGGATGTGTCCAAGATCTTAAACTCAATTTAGCGAATCAGCTGAAAATCTGACACCAAGTTCATTTCCATTTTATCCAGATACTATTATTGTTCCACTGGTGGAGTTTGGCTTTTTTTAATCATTTAGACATGAATGTTTAAAACCTCCAAAAAATTAAAGAAGAAGAAGAAAAAGAAAAGCGCGTGAGTTGAACGTGATATTTAATAGTTTCCTTGAAGTCCAACACGTTATTTGTTGCATAATTTATATTCAGTTCATCTGGTCTATTTCTCTGGCAAACTGCACATATTCACAAACCCACTCAGCAGAGCGACATGAAATGTATTTACAGACGACGAAAACACAACCAGTCAGAGACGCACGCTCTCGAGACAGATGTGGACTAAAAAAAAAAAACAAAAAAACAAAAACAAAAAAAACAAAGCACAAACACCCAGCATGCACAGTTCACTCATGCCCCCGCTCTACGGCCGTTACTGGAGGGGTCCCGTGGTTGTGGTTAGTGCAAAAATGGAAAGGAACAGACGTTCATGTCACGAGTACGAGGACGGACCTCAACGCAAAATCAGGAATGTTTTAGTCTTTAGCTGCGACTACGAATTATGCCTTTTATTCTACGATTCACCCTGAGTGACGCTTCATAACAAACTCTCTAAAGGTTAAACCACCTGGTGACGCTTCCAACGAGTGCATCTTCCCTTCAACAATGAGTCCGGTCATGATCTATGTGTAGTTTGGTTTAGTGTTAAATGCCATTTAAAATAAAAAAAAAAAAAAAAAGACCAAAACCAACTGATTCATTCGTCCACTGTCGTCCAACAACTATTAAAAACACATCAGCGTCGCCTTAATCCCACAAACACACACAAACACACACAGACCGAGCTGCTGCCAGAAACAATCACTAGAGCCGTGGATGTGGATTAATCCGCCGCTAAAAATAGTCCCCGACGAAAGTTAGTAAAAACTAGTGAGCAGTTCTCTCAACGCGGATTTGCGATGTTTTTTGTGTGTCTGAAAGTTGGTTTTGGTCTTTTTTTTTCTTTTCTTTTTTTTTTTTTTTTTTAAAGGATTTCTTGGAATAGAGTTTTACAGACGCAGTGGTTTGATTTTCATTTTGAGACTCTTAAGGAGCAACGAGATCCCAACAAGACAGAAAAAAAAAGGCACTCAGAAAGTCCATCGCGAGACATTTTATCACGTTTAAAAGCCTCCTCCCACGAGTCTGTGCAACGGTGCAAAATGAAAATCAAACAACACATTTTGGGTTTTGAACGCACCCCCCTCAGACAGACCTGCCATTCAGTCAGGGAGGGGGGGGGGGCACAGAGAGGGAGACCGAACACAACGCTGTCTTTTAGTTTGTAGACGAAAAGTGTAGCCTGACTCAACCCAAACATTAACAGGTGTGTGTGTTTATAACATGTGTGTGTGTTTGTTTCCCTCTAAGCTCCGCCCCCTCCCCCCCCCCCAATCAGCAGGAATGTTCCCGTCCTTCACGTCCCCATCAGAAGGTCATTAACCACTACCACCTGCTAATCAACAAAATACTTGTCTACAGTTTAGACTTTGTTCCATCCGTTTTTTCACTTCTTCGGCGTTTAGCGAAAGTTTTCGTGAACTTAAAAGTAAATGTGGTACAGACGCCGTCGGCCCCGTTTTCTTAAAACTGCCTCCTGTTCTTGACGTAGATGAAGGCGAGAGCCGTGGCTGCTCCCAACAAGGCCAGCGCCGCCCACAGGGAGCCGGCGGACGAGGGCTCGGGCTGAGAACCCGAGGGTCCGTTCATGTGTCGAGGCAACTGCAAGACAAACGGCACATGTTAACGTTTTTAACACCGGAGGAGTTTAGTTGTTTATTTATTTTAAATATAGAACAGCAGGTCGTGATGAAGTGAAGTCACCTAATCTGTGTTTTAGTGCCAGTGATACTTTGGGTTTCGGTTTCACGATGATTCATCGTTTATGTAACACGTCCACTTACTCATGTTTATCTTTATCCAGTTCCTTTTACACACATCAGGCGTAACATTATGACCACCTTCCCCCACAGATACTTGACCAGTTTGGGATCCGATGGATTTGGAGGTCGGGTCAACACCCTTGTTTTTTGCGTGTGTCTATGTCAGACTGCATACTGCTGCCATCAAGGAGTGTCATTGCTATGGGGTGGGGGGTCTGGTCTGGTCTAGGTGGGGGCTACATGTCTAAGTAACATCCACGTGAATAAATACCGGGTCCAAACGTTTCCCAGCAGAGCTCCCAACATGGTCATTATTATCCACTTCTCCTGTCAGTGGTCATAATGTTGTGGCTGATCGGTGTGTATATATAATGTACTGTGTATCCTGACCATTACTGTGTATGTGTAAAAGGAGGATCTTATTTAAGCCACTGTCTCCTTATGTGAACTTTTTAAAAGTTTAAGGGCTGATTATTGTGTTTAGTAGTAAATTAATCCTTAGTTTTAACTTCTCCTGTTAAACATTTACATTGAAACATAATCACAACAACACACAACGTTTTGTTCGTCCCAGGTTTAAGAGTAAAATAAGAGAGTAACTTTATGGAGTAGATTGATGGGAAATCTTAAAATCATTTGCAGCTTGACAGGTTTCAAGTTGGCACTTAAAGAGGTTTTGCTTTTTATAAATCTATTTTTTTTATTCATTTCTTGATTGTTAATACAGATAAAAACTTGTCGAGTGTAATTGTATGACTGTCTTTGATTAATTGTGCTGTCCTGACCTTTTCTGTCTTTTTTTTCTCCCTCTTCTTCTCTTTGCGCTTTGTGCTCTGACAGAACTGGTGTTATTTTAAATGAAATTGTCAAGTAAATCAAATCAACCATATTTTAGCCTGATACCTAGAAACGAGGAGCCTATTCTGTACTTCACGCATTAATAGATAAATTCATTTATCACCTATAACCTCTGATTATGCTAACGAGGGCTAGGAACCCCCCCCATGCTGTCACTGGGAATTAGGAAACCTGTTTATTATTAATTAGTGAAGACAGAGCTGGGTATGATTTAACTTTAATGACTTGTCCTGATTGTAATTGTAAATGCAGCCGTATTATTCATCTGCTAAAGGTTCCTCACACCCAGTTAGAGAAAGATGTTAATGAAGTCGACACGGTTTAGTTTTGAAGGTTCATATGAGCCCCAAAAAAAAACGGTTTATAACTTGTAAATGCACTGCCATGCTAGAAACTAACATCTGCTCTGGAGAGAGTCTTTGTCTGAAACAATCAGGCAAAACTTCCCTCTGACTCTGAGCTTGGGAAACCGGTTCATTTTCAGCATTTCTGGTGCAGCAGACGCAACGAGTGGCGTAAATTAGATCAGATTAGAAGAGACGACACATTGTTACTAATCAGCCTTTAAGGTTGAAAGACAGAGGTGGTTTTTCACATTTGATCCCCATAAATATAAAAGTCATACACATTTAGTGTCAACATTAGCCCTAAAATACCTAAAAAAAAAATACCCCAGGGTAACAGGACAGACCTGCAGTTAGAAATGCTCAGTTTATGGCGTCGTTTTAAATTTTTAAAAAGCAACACCTTGTTCACATTGTTGCTCAGACGCAAAAAAAAATAAAAATAAATCAGTATAAATGTGTGAGGATTCAAATGAAAATGAATCGCGATGCCCTTTTCAAACAGCAGAGGGCGTCATCGAGTCCTGAGTTCACTTGATGACGTAGCGTCGTACGTCACTGTCAAGTATACAGATGGGAGAGAGATTGGAGGAGATCTGCTGATCCTCCTTCACAAAAACAAGAAACATGTAAATCTCAAACTAGGAACAAAAGCAAGACTTAGTTTGTTTATTTGAAGAGATTTTTTTCTTTATTTGAATTATTCATTTACTTATTTTGATATGGGATTTGTTTTTAATTTATTTTTTGGTTATTAAGATAAATTGTTTTTTTTACTTGTAAGAAGAGGACATGTGTGTTGTATTGCTCAGTGGTTTTTACATATTTAAATATATATTTAAATATACATTCATTGCATAGTTTGTGTTTTGAAGTTACATCCTACCTCAGAAATGTGTTTTGTTTTGTTTTTTTGGTCTGAGAAATAATTAAAGGAATCTTTTTCAGTCATAATTCATCTGCAAGCTCATTCTGTTTTTAAAAAAATATATTGTTAACTTATTGGAAATCGAATCGTGAGTGGAGTGTATCGTTACTTCCCTACTCAGAAGTGAAACTGAGTCTGAATTTCTCTGATTTAAAGTCACATGAAAACAAATATTTATTCAGTTCTGTTTCATATTTCCACCATCGGCGGTGATTTCAGGAGAAGAAACATCCTGCCAGACGGGTTTTTATCTTTTATTTCAACTTTCGTTTGTGTACAGTTCATCCCGTACCTTGACAACAACCTGCAGGTTTATCTTGATAATTCTGCTTTTTTTAAAAGTATCTTACCTTCTTCAGAAGGCGGAGCTCCACGTCCTCCCCCGCCGTCCTGAACAGCTCCACCACGGCTCGGTGTGTCAGGTCCTCCAGCACGACGCCGTTTATCTGAGACCCAACGGCAAGAAACAAATCAGCTGATTAAAGGCTTCAACGGAGCAGGCACATAGATCAGAACAGAAAAGACCCCGAGATGACGTCATATAATCGTTTACGAGATGCAACTCTACCTGCAAATAATAAAAATAATAACAACAAAAATATAGGAGACTGAGAATCTGCAACAAGGGAAAAGACGCAACTTCTGCTTTAACAATTACTTAGAAAATGAACTGATGATGAAAACAGTCGACAGGTTTAGGTCTAAACAGACGATGAAGCAAATAATAACAAGTCTCATTGTGATGAAGATGATGCACACAACATATACACACTGATCAGCCACAACATTAAAACCACTGACAGGAGAAGCAAATACCATTTAAACCATCTTGTGACAATTCATAGTTCTGGTGGGAAACTTTTGGACCTGGACCTGTGGATGTTACTTAGACGTGTACCACCAACCAAAACCAGACCAGCCCCCCTTCCCCCCACACACACACCTCCACCCCATAGCAATGACACATGCAGACAATAGGACGCAGCCTGATACAGACACACACAAACGTCATAAAGTGTTGACCTGGCCTCCAAATTCACTAGATCCCAAACTGATCAAGTATTAGTGGGATGATCCACAGAGGAACCTCCCCTCAACCCATAGGACCCAAAGGCCCCCCCACGAACCTCATTGTGTTTCCAAACACCACAGGACACCCTCAGATGACCCACGTCCATTCTCAGATGACCCACAGCTGTTTTGGTGGCACAAGGCAACATTAGGAAGGTGGTTTTAATGTTGTGGCAGTACGTCGGTGTGTACACCTAAAACTTCTATTACCGCCAGGATCTTGTCCCCCTCCTGGAGTCGTCCGTCCAACGCTGCTGCTCCATCTTCTTTTATTTTGGACACATAAATGCCGTTGTCATTCACAACAAACTGCTGGTCCACGCCGCCGACTATGTTGAACCCCAAGCCTTGAAAGGAAGAAATAAAAAAAGAAGATAAATTTAAAAAATGGAAGGAGCAGACACAGGTATGAGTGAAAGTCAATAGTCCAATCAGTTAACTAACCAGGACTGATCCACTCCTGACATTGATCTCAGTGGATCAAAGTACAGGAGGAATCCTTCCAACTCCCCACTTCACCACTGAATGTTATATAACAAGGTGCGCACAGCTCACTGGCTTCTCCTGTAGCTAAATAAACCGGATTTAAACGAGAACCCCGCAGGTTGAGCGGGTCAAAAGTGCACAAATCACAGTTTTAATTCATTAAAGTAACTTGACACGGCGATATTCAGCTCCCACGATCACGTGGATCTGCTTGTAGCGGCAAACGAGACATAACAGGATGAGATTATCTCGTTGTTATGAATAAATTAAGCTTTGAGGCCTGAACGCGTTGATTTTTCTTTCTTCTTCTTCTTTTCTTTTTTTTTTTGTTGCAGGTAGCCACGTAGCTAACTAACTAGCTCCGCTGTCACTTTCTAGCTCTACGCTGGCGTCTTACCCGCAGGTCCTCGCTTCAGCTTTATGTCCACGACACCGGGAGAGGAGTGCAGAGATCCGTTCATGGCAGCAAGACGCCAAAACTACTTCCAAAGAAAAGAAAAAAAAAAAAAAAAAAAAAAGAAGAGCCTGCGTGGAAAGAAACGGGGACTAACTGTTTATCTGAAGGTGAACTCATTGAGGAGTTTCGATTTGCTTCCTCCGGTGGAGACGGGGGTTGTTGTCGGCTGTGCTGCCCCCTAACGGGAGGAGACGGAACTGCAGGCCTGGGAAATTTAAAACGTATAAATAGTGTCCACAGAAAATCATATGTTAAAGTTGATTTTTTCCTGATCTCAATTATTGCAATAATATCTGGAGTTATTGCTACTTCCTTCCTATATTTCTAAACTACTTATGAGACTTTCTGCCGCTCTCTTCAAAGTTATAACTACTCCATTTTATCTTGTAGAGAAACTGAATGCATCCATATATGCATTTACATCTTCAGATACCTAAAATGTAAACATAATGTGCCCATTTCTCTAACTTTTTACGATTTTTTTCCAACTAGAAGAACAAATGATTACGTCCAAACACCAAAATTGCATCACCTTTAAAAGTCTTTAAAGATGAGCTTTAAAAATGTTCTAATATGTCTTATAAACGCTGACTTTCACTTTTTTTAGTTTCCATTTTCTATTGCCTTTATTTGAATCTTTTCCATATTATTATTTTATATATATATATTTAATTTCTATCTCAGAACTGTGTTGTAGTTTATCATTGTATTTCTTGTTTTTTCTCACCCTCTGATCAACCATTAATGTTCATTCTCAGACAGGAGAGATGACTTCGTATAAGCACTTTGCTTCCCTCCCAGCACTGTACTGTAAACTATTCATTGTTTGTGTTAAAATAATAATAATAATAATAATAATGATAAAATGGTGCATATAAGTTAATTAAACCTTTGTGGGAACGCAGTGGAAGGGTTTCCACATATTAAAAGTGGAGCACAGGCGTGTCCAGCCCCATTTTAAGGGGAATACGCAAATGTTTTCTTTCTTTCTTTTTAAGGTTTGTCTGTGATAAGATGAGAAACACAGTAGAAAGTATGTGTTTTTAAGGGGTGGGGGTTTGGATAAAGTCGCCTGCCAAGAGTCTGCAGGGTCTGTTCAGTCCAAAAGGAGGACAGAGGACAGACTGATATGTCTATGTTTGTTTTGCACTTGTTGTTCCCACCTCATCTTCTCATTTAAATGTAATTTATTGCCAATAACAATAACAACAGTTTAACACTGAAGAACCTCAGGATCAGCAAGTACAAGTATTTATCTGTAATAAGATCCTTCATTCATCCATTTTATTAAATCATAAATATTTTGTTTTCTTTATGCAAAACACAATTTACCTAAATAAGTAAAATAATAATACTCATTAAGAATAATGTGTTGAAAAGATTGCAGTGTTATAAACTAAATTTAATGCTGTGCTGATGGTTAAAGTGAATTTAAATTTCCCTCTAAATCATTTAGGACCTTTACTATTATTATATTATGCTGACTTTAAAAACTCTCATAAACTTGACTAACAGGTCAATTTATGTGTTGTTATCCCACATCGCACCAGCAAATGTATCTTATTCCATTTAATTTAGAATAAACTCGATAGATTTTGTCACTAAAATACATCAAATGTACTAACAGAGGATTCATTTTGTCCCACTGCTGGATGAAAACAAGAGAGAACAGGGAAACCAGTATTTATTGTGTGCAGGCAGGATAAATGTACAATAATCTGATTTAAACAGCCTCCATCATTCATCACTTCATTTAGATCATCCCTAAATACTGTATCGCTGTCGTCTTTGGCAGCAAATCAGACCTTTATTCACGGCGCGCGGCCCCATTTTAATATTTCAAACCCTTTTTTTTTGTTTCTTTTTTTTTTCCCCTCCACATTATCGGATGCGACTTCAACATGAAATCACAGTTCATTAAACATAACTCTTCAGTCTGAGAGCTCAGAGGGACTACGCAGCTCAGAGTCAGCGTAGATTCACGCGCTTTGGGGGGTAAAAGGTTTCAGCATCTCACTCTCATGCATCACAAAAGGCTCGTCAAGATGTTGAAATGAAGGGGACGAATAATAAACAAACATGTAAACAAAACACTAGAGAAATATCTGAAATGTGTTACAATCTTTTTTAGTTAAGGTATAAATTAATTTTTTCCCTAAAATCTTTTTTTTTCCTGTTGTACTTAGTCATTATGTTAAAGTAAGATTGGTTTGTGAGTGGCTTAAAGAAGTTAAACAGAAAAGTGGAGCTCTAACCCGGTTTAATCTGCCTCCTGTTCTGATGGAAATGTGCCAGGTTGGTTGGTTGGTGGGTGGGTGGGGGGGTGGTTGAGAGGGAGGGGGGGCAACGATTGCACTTCGCTGACTATATGTCTTGCACATTCCATCAAAAAAATGCACCCGAGTATTTGAAAGGACTTAAAAATCCAGCGATAGACCCGGGTTCTCGGACTCAGATCATGTTGGGGGCGACGCTGTAGAGGGCGACGTCTCCCGCCACCCTCAGCATGGTCACTTCCTCCAGGCCGCCCACTCTGTGCTCGTACTCCAGCAGGTGTGTGCCGTCCACCGCCACCTTGAACATGTCCTCCTCCACCAGGATCTTCAGCTGCAGGGACACACACGGCGACACACGTGAAAACACGCTGATTTACAGAACGGGTTCGCTGACAGTGAAGGCGTCTGAGGAGGTTCTCAGTCAGACAAACAAAAAGCAGCTGGACTTGTTTCTGACGGGTTAAATTCCTCATTTAAACTTCAAACTTCCCACTAGTTGTTTAAAACTGAAGCTACTCGGGATGAGCGGTGAAATGTCTTCTCTAAAAGTCCAGTTGCTATTTTAAACGCTATTTGTTGACTGGGGGAAAAAAATTAATTAGCAACTCTTTTAAATAAAATGACAGTGATTCAAAGTAAAAGTTTGACCAGTGTTTTTACACATTTGAAATTTCAAAATTCCACTTTTTCCAGACTTCTCTGTTAAAAAAAAACGACAAAATTTGAGTAAATAATTGCGTATCATGTAAAATAATTATGGAATTAATTGTTTGTTTTCATTAATCTGAATGTATACGCTGTCAACAACAGGTCGATCTATTTACTTTTTAAGAATTTTATGTTTTAGAAAATTAAACAGTGGTAAACAGAGTATTTTTCCATACACTAGCTGTCGCTTTCCATACTTTTTCAGACCTGGAAATTTATAAAATCAACTTCCATACTCAGGTAGGAACCTTGTGTGTCGTTTTTCTCCGTCTTTGGCTGTAACTAACTCACTCACTAAACTGAAAATCGATTCTTCTCACTGACTGATAATAAAACTAGTATTAGAGATAAAGTTCGGCTTTGAGATGTTTAACACTGACCTCACAGGGGACACATGTTCATATCAGGCCTAACGTCCTCTACACACTGAGAGATTATTGTCCGAACCTCACCTAGATGAAGGATGGTGTTTTCATGGGGCAGGACAGGATGAACATGAGTAATGACACATGGCTTCGATGGGAGATTACACGGACTTTGTACCCGGTAGCTAGGAGGGTAAAGTTCTCACTAAAGCGTCCTCTGGGTGATGTCTTCAAGGCCACGGTGCATTTATGAAAATGCTCCTGGAAAAGTGACACTCCCTTCTTCAGTTTGCACTGATTTCATAACTTTATGACGCTCTAAACGCGTCAATCTCTTTGCTTCTGCTTCTCTTTTCCCCTTTTATCTGCGTTTCCACCTGGCCGGCTACATGAGGTTCTTACTCAAGAACCTGCAGCGTAATTTTACCTGTAATTTAGTTATAGCTTAGCATTTTTTATTTATTTTCCTTCTCAACAGAAGGAAAACGTGAAAGCAGACTTTTCAACCCAACTTAAAAGGGAAATGCTGGACGTCTAATTTCTACTGCAAAATTAATATCTCACCAGTCTCATTACCGTTTCTGACTCAGAGCTGCACATGCCTGTTAGTAGGGCTGGGCGATATATTGGTTCATACCGAACACCGGTATATTGTTCTGTCGTGATGTGAATTTTTAATATACTGGCACACCGGTGTATTTGATTACACAGCAAGACACTGTTTCATACCGGACCATTTTCAGTGTAGCGCTTCTAAACACAAATGGCGCGACTCACTGTGAGACGTGGTGAAGATGGAAACTTCCGAAAGACAAAAAAAGGTGCCCTGTCGGTTCTTTGTTTTTTTAGAGTGACCAGATGTCCCCGATTTCTGGGGGACAGTCCCCGTTTTGGATGACCTGTCCCCCGAGCTAAAGCTGTCCCCGAAAACATCCCCAATTTTAGCTTTTTATGAATGAGAAAAAAAGATTGCGCACAGACTACAGTTATTACGGTAGCCGGTCGCAGCTAACACGCTAACATGCTAACACAGGGGCCATGTAAACCTGTTTTACTACTAGTGGGGGATTATCCTACAATATTTACACATCATCACAGTAAAACAGTCCATCCTTAGTCAGTCCACTGCATTAAGTCGTCTCTCAACTCTTGACATTTTCAGTAGAAAACGATTTGAACATGAGATGCATAAAAAAAAAAATAATAATACTAATGCGATACTGTCAAAATTTTGAAAAAATACCAGGATGTACAACTTTGGTTATAGCCCAGACAAACCTGTTAGCGCGCTGAAATACTGACTGGCCCAGCAGCTGTTTGTACAACGAGGTCCTGGTATTTACTCGTGTCCAAATGAAACGAAAAGATGAAATACAACAACTCCCTTCTCTCCTTCCAAAGCCGAGTGACATTTGTCTGAATTAAAATAGTACTAGGTAAATAGTCATAGTTAAATGTGCACGGTGTTTCATTTCCTGTTGAAAGTCATCCCTCTAACCTGTCACATAAATATCAGAAACACTTAAAACATATGCAGCGTTTTCAGTTTGACAATCTTGACGTAAGCGTCGATTACAGTTACATCACATTTTTACCTCAAAACGACGACCGGGAGCGAAAGGGAAGCATCCGTCCCGCTCCTCGGGGCCCCAGTATCCGCCTAGGTTGGAGTTTCTGACAATTGTGTTCTCGTGAAATCGAGGGTTGAAGTGAAAGACGACGTCTGGGCCTCTGAGGAAGTCAACATTGAACCTGCAAACAAAGCGTCGTTAAAAGAACTAGTTGTTAAAAGCAGTATAGTAGTAATATGTCTTGTCTCTGTTGTTGGGGTGATACCTGTCTGCACCAGGAAGAGGTTCCCCGATTACTGTGATTACGAGACGTGGCATAATTCCAGCATGAAGTGGGAGATCATACGGCACCATCTGCAAGAAATAATCCCATCTTACGTCGTGAGATTCGTTTAATGTGCTTTCGTTTGTGTATGTTTTGAAAACAAATTCCCAAATGGAAAATATGTGTATTTTAATATTTACCGTGTTTAATTGTTTTATCACTAATAGTCTGGACTTGGTAATATACAGCAAACTTAATGTCACGAAAAAGCAGAGGATTTTAGTTAAATATTACTTAAAAGTTGGACCCAGCCCACATTCCTGCTGTAACTCCACAATGACTCATTATCTCCTTCATTTATTTCAACACGCACTCGTTCGTAAGTCACATGATTAACCAGGGCAACGACAGGAAAAATAAAACATTTTTACAACAGAAAAAACATTGTACAAAATGACCTCTGAAACAAACTGGGAGTAAACAAAAAGAACTTTAATTATAACCATGTACATGAGTGACAAGTCATTGGTTCAAATTGTGACGTTACCTGTAAGGTAACAAGGTAAACATGAGTATATTAGATCATATTGCACTTAATTAAAACTTTACATCGAGTAGATTTAACACCATCTTTAAGTGAATTCTATTGTGTGCACTGTGTAGTATAAATATATCCAGTCTTTGACACTATCAAACCATATGTTGACTCTGGAAGTGACGTCCTTGTCCGACTGAAAAGCTGAGTTCATGCTTTCAATAAAATGGTGGATTATATCTGGGCTGAAAGACAAGAATACATTTTTTTGTAACTACTTTTGAATATTCGTTGACGTTTAATATTTGTTTTGCAGTCCAGCAGAGCCCAGGATAGAGAGAAATAATCCAAACGTAGCCCTCGCTGAGAATGAACCCTCCTTTCACTAAATCGCAGCAGCAGAGGAAAGAAACGTTCTCTGTCCACCATGTGCAGCGTTAAATAAACCCCCAAAGACACCAAGTGTTTAAGGATGCTCCAGTAGGTCACCTCCCCCAGAGGAAAAGAACAACAGCAAAGCAGGAAACGTAATATTTAATATTAAGCGTACTTACCAGCGTGCTTCCAGGAGCAGCAGGGCCACCGTACGGAGCCATGGGGCCGGGGGCAAAGGGGCCGGGGGCGGGAGGGAAGCCTCCACCTGCATGCGGCCCCCACGATCCAGTCGGTATAGGGGGGAAACCTCCGGCAGCGGGGAATGCTGGGAAAGAGCCGGGGCCAGCTGGAGGGGGGAATGCGCCTGGACCTCCCGGTCCGTACATGCCGTTGCCTCCTCCTCCGGGCTGACAACCCGGGTAAGGCACATTTGGGTAAGGCCCGGGTGGAGCTCCAGGGCCGGAAGGAAACGGTCCGGATGGGTACGAAACGGGGCCTCCGGGTAGCTGTCCCGGAGCTCCTTCAGGTGGATACTGCCCGGGGAACTGCCCGGGGGCTCCAGGGCCAGAGGGAAACTGTCCCGGAGCTCCTGGAGCCGGCGGATACTGTCCAGGTATCCCCGGACCAGGGGGGAACCCGCCAGGTGCTGAAGGGGGTCCTGGATATTGCCCCGGTGCTCCAGGACCTGAGGGGAACGGGAACTGCCCTGGTGCCCCCGGGCCGGACAACCCACCGGCGTAGTCACCCGGAGCAGAGGGCTGGGTGGGAGCTCCCGGGGCTGAACCGGGCCATCCCGGGTTTGCAGGAGGTGGGGGGTTGCTGGCCGGAGCAGCCGGGTTGGTGTTGCCTATTTTATTCGCCTGGCTTGGGGTGTCGTCCGCTAAGGCATCTGACAGCTACACACAACAAGGCAAAAAATGCAAAGTGACTCACTTCATCCACAACTAAACATTTGTGTAACTTCCTGGTACAAGTAAATATAAAAAAAAAATATAAAAACAAATACGTGGAGGTGTGAAATTCTTTGGACTCACCGAGAAATCTGCCATGATCTGAAACGAAAACGAGAAACAACTTTCATCAGCTTTACTGGGTGGTTACAACAAGCTGTCAAACACTGGGTTTGTCACACACACAGGCTCTGAGTAAATGTTTCCATCCTCAAATAACATCCACAAAATCCATTCAGCCGCAGTCAAAATAGCCAGACCAAGCTATAAAATGAAAACAACAAGTCAAAACAGACACCGCACTCACTTTAGGGTTAAAACTGTTTTTTTTTTTAACACCCAATTATCTGATGTTACATAGTTGGCTATCGACCTAGCACACAGCAGCTAACTATTAGTCAACGCTTGCTCGTTATTTTATTCTTAGCTTCAACACATCTGAAGAAATAAGTGCCGAAACCTTAGTTTTCGCGCTACCTCGCCAGAAGACGGTCTCCTCTCAAAAGACAGCGGGTGGTTAGTGGTGATTAATCCAGCTGTGGGGGAGCAGGCAGCCAGCTATGTTAGCCTCTCGAAGCTAACGCCTGATCTGCTAAAAACTACAACTCTTGAAAAGGACCCACGTGAACGCGCCGCGCTGGTGACGTACGGCGCGTTCCGGGCGCAAACACAAACACACGCACTTCCTCTACTCCTGTGAGGACTCCCGTTTACGTAACGCATCTTTAACCACCAACCTTTAAATTTAATCCAACCTGAAGCCGATTCTAACCTTAAAAAACAACTCACTGGCTTCAAACAAATCCAGTTTAGCTGACTTTCCGAAAGTTCGTCCTTTTCTAAAATCTAAAAACCCAAGTTGGTCCTCACAAAGATAGATAACACACACCCACACACGCCCTAATGAAAAAAAAAAAAAAGTAAAGTTGGGTTTGACTTTGTTTTAATCATACAATCAAGTCAATACAAGTTAATAAATACTATTAGTATAACTAAATACAGATAAAGAGGAAGAAGAAAGCAGTTCTTTATTAATCTGCATTAATCGGTGCATTAATCTCTTTTTATCGCCTGGAACAAGAATCATTACCGGTACAATTAAATAAACTTTCTGGAATTCAATATGCAGCTGGTATAACATTTTATTATGTTTTATTAAAGCTTTATTTATCAAAATGAATATCATTTTTCATTTCTCATAGTCTCATTCTGCAAAATAAATGTAATAATTAAATATATATATCTGCATAAAAAGTAAATTTATATCTGAATTGCACACCTTATTATTAACCGGTGAATCGTATTAGTACAATGTTTTTTTATAGCTAAGTTTTAAACATAATATTTTTTGAATAAGAAGTTAATTTTAAATTTTACAGTGATTTACAGACAAGAGGACGGATTTATGACTAACTTTTGAAGGAGGGGTGCCTGTTTGGGATTGGTCGGTCAAAGCAGTCACAAGATGATGTGAAGTAAAAAAAAAAAAAAAACATTGAAAGCGTCCCTACCATTCAGAGCGGCAGCTGTAGCTTCACGGGGATTTTCAACTCTGCAACAATGGTGAGTTGTTCACTTTTTACGCAACAGGACGAGCGACATTTTCCTTCCCGCGTCGTGACCGTGGGCTCGTGACAAATGTGAAGTTTATGGGGCACTATTGAGGAAAAGTGAGGTCGCAGATTGGCTAGCGTTAGCCTGCTAGCCTAGCATTAGTTCCGCCCTCCGGTCGATGTGTCAAGTCGGTCACAACAGTAGGGACGGATTTCCGGCGAGGGATTTCACAATAAGAGCACATTGAAGATGTGGAGAAAGATGCGCCCCGTTTCAAAAGAAACATCAGTATCATATTTTATATCAGGCAGTTGACTTGAACCTCTCGGCATTGCAAATGATTTCATTGTATATAATTAATAAAATACTTTTGTAAAATAGCTTAAAGTGTGTGTTAGTTGTGTGTTAGTTATTTTAAATTTAGTATTTGCATATATGGAGAACAAACATGGTCAGATGAGGTCAGACTGCAGCAGATTTTCCTTGTTGCATGTCAACTCCCTTGTGCTGTAATATAATAGTGTCTGGTGGTGTTTTGGCTCAGTGTTGGTGATGTTTTTGTTTTTTTGATTATGTATTAATGTGGTTCAATGTTGGTGATGTCTACATGTTGTTTTATATGTTGCTTGTGAAAATGAGTGTGAAAATGAATTTCCCTCATGGGACAATAAAGGTATATCTATCTATCTATTATAATACACAAAGTATTTCAATGTCTCTGTAGATTTGATAATTACAAATACACCACGAAGTAAGACATTTATTGTACATGAACAGAAACAGTGCAGTTTAGACACTGAAATAGTAATCCATCATTTTGCTTTCCAGTTATTACTAACATAGATGTCAAGTTTCACTAGAGTAAAAATGTTAAAACAAGGAAAAAGTGCTTTCAAATGTGATCTGACTCCCCATGCTTGGCAGTAAAGATTTTGTTGACCTTATTTAAGAAGTGAGCGTGTGATGTGTTGATTTACACATTGCACGAACCATTTAAAGATAACAATCTAACGAGCGAGTGTAGCGTTTTAACAGTTCTGTACATTGGAAATGAGTCAATGCATTGTGAAGTTGAATTTAGTTTAATTGATTAGTGGAGCAAAAGAAAATATTCTTAGAAGGTATTTTCCTGTAGCAAAAATGCCAAAAATTAAGAATAAGTCATCACCTCGAGTGATTATATTGGGTATTTGGGCTGTTGATTGAACAAAACATGACATTTTTAACAATATGTGAATGAACACTCTTAATACGTGCAATATTATTACACCTCAAGGTTTAACGGTTTTACTGCTTACTTTGGACAAAATCATAACTCAGTTACACGTCCATTGTACTTTTTGTATGTATGCTAGTACTTGTATCTTTTTATTCTATTTTATTGTTCATCTTTTATACCCTACACTTTTTACTTTCATATTTTTTGCTGCTCTCTCGTCTATAGATGCTATGTGTAGGGTTTTATTTTGTGTAGGGTTTTATTTTGTGTAGGGTTTTATTTTGTAGGCCACGGTGTGTGGTTTCCGGCTGGTGCGTGCGGGGGAATTGACGCAGAGACTCGCAGCGATGTGTTTCAACACGTCTGGGTTTGGGCTTGAGCTGCTGCCTCAACGTTAGCTGATGTTTCCCCCCCTCAGGCTTTTTCTGAACTGCTTGTCATGACAGATTCAACTCTCCTCACCGTCGATCAACACTAGAGTCGAGTTGCTGCCCTGTCCTTTTACTCACTCTGAGCCTCATTAACCGGCTGTTATCCCCTGGACCAATTAGCAGCCAAACTGACGGGCTAGCTGTCAAGAGGAATTTAAAACCAGAAGTAAACCTGTGGCCACGTCCGTCCTTTTATTGTCGTGCCTGTTGCCCTTCCTCTCCGCATGCATCCTGTTTTTCCACAGCCCCAGACACACTCCAGCCTCTTCTTAATCTGTGAAGATCTCTGCCTGAGCTCATTGAAATCCTGACTCCCACCAGCCATCTGCTCAGGGAAGGTGTAATTATAGATTTGAGGGCGTCTGCAGAGACTCTTGGAGAGTTTATGTCTTTGTGATGGAGTTATGTAATGTTGTGTGTGTGTGTGTGTGGACACCAGGGAGGCTCAGACCAATAAAATCCTGCTCAGACTGGTGCATTGTTCTCTCCCTGGATTAAAGCCCGTGGGTCAGATTGGACTCTTGCGGAGCAGAGAGTAACGTTGGCGTACGGACTGTTTGATGTGCTCAAAAAGCCACTAATGGGCGGCTGCTGTTTGAACCGTAGAGGTGAATGCTTTCAAACTAAACGCCACCCTGTCCTTCATCAACCGTTTAGATTTATGGATCTATTTATTACATATTGAGCTGCGTGTCTCCTTAGGAGTCAGTGCCTACAGATGATCCAATACATGAAATACTTTTGCGCCTTTTACGTCTTTTGACGGAGCAATAAAATGTGTTAAATGCCCTTGAAGTCATCTGTAAAGTATCATATTAAAAATGAAAAAGAGTGTATTTAGCAACATTTAGGTGCAAACAGTTTAATCTGCTCCACAGGTTTTTATAGTTGGTGCATCTTCTTCATGCATGACACACACAATGCATTGCTTTTGCCTTGTGTAGCGTATATGCTCCATAAATCAGATTTGTGCGTTTAATCCAAACGAACGCTGTCATCTCTAAAGTGGACTCTATTGACATGTTTTCCTTTCTTTCTCCTCTTCGGTCAGAGCGAGTCACTGGTGGTCTGTGATGTGGACGAGGATCTGGTTAAGAAGCTGAAGGAGTTCCGTTTTCGGAAGGAGACCAACAACGCGGCCATCGTTAGTAAGTCACCGGCCTCCTCCTCTTTTATTAATTGTCTCCTAAACTGATTGTGTTCCTCATTAAACCCCTGATTGTTTTTTTTGTTCGCTTCAGTGAAGATCGATAAAGACAAGCAGCTCGTTATCCTGGAGGAAGAACACGAGGTGCGATTCCTCTTATGTTGACGTGTTAAATGTGGATTGAAGATTTTAGGTGGAAATAGTTTAAAAATAACTGATAAACTTGTTCATATCTGTCTCGTTTTAGGATATTTCTCCTGACGATCTAAAGGATGAGCTGCCGGAGAGACAGCCCAGATATCCTTTGAATGGATTTTATTTTAGAGTTATTTTGTAAAATAGTGAACGATTTATGTCGCAAAGTAAAATCCGTGAACCGTCCTTAGCACCAGGAACGTTTATCGTCTACAGCTACAAGTACCAACACGACGACGGGCGCGTGTCTTATCCCCTCTGCTTCATCTTCTCCAGTCCAGTGGGTAAGAACGTCTCTGGAATTCGTTCACGCGCGGCGCCCGGACACGACGCTTTACGAGACTTTTGTGAATGTCGGTGTGTTTGTGTCGGGCAGGTTGCAGACCAGAGCAGCAGATGATGTACGCAGGAAGCAAAAACAAGCTGGTGCAAACTGTTGAACTGACCAAGGTTAGTGAACTTACAGTCTAATTAAACTAATTTTATTATGGTACACGATGAATCTTCTTGACTCTTTTATTTAGAGCTGTAACTTGTGTATTAAATGTATTTCCATAAAATTGGTTCAAATATTCATGTTGCTCAGAGGATTAATTAATAAGTAAGATAACGATAAGTAGGGCAAATCTTGAGAATATATAAAATATATATAAAATATATGAATATATTGTGTATATACAATATACATAAAAGCACAGAAGATGAATCCAATAAATGTATCCCTGACTATTCCTATACATTGCGTTAGTCTGACTTATTAATATTTATTATTAATTCTTCTATGTCAGGGTTGTTTTGTTGTATCAGCTGCTGTCGCGCTTTTTCCATTTGTACTTGAAGTCAGTTCTGAATCCAAGTCTTTTCTTTCTTTCATGTTTCATCCGTAGGTGTTTGAGATCAGGAACACAGAGGACCTAACAGAGGAGTGGCTCAGAGAGAAACTCGGCTTCTTCCGCTAAAGCCGTGGCCTCATGCGGAGGTCTGGGATACGAGGAGGAAACCAGATTGCACAACTCTCGAAGAGAACACACTACAGTTATCTCTCCCCTCCTCTCTGTACCGGACCTGGTTTAAATAGTGTTTGCTAAACTACCGCGCGTGCTCAGTTTTAGGTCTGCTCGTGGAGTTTTGAGTCACGTCTTTACTTCAGAAGGTTCAGACGATCACAGGGGTCGTAAAAGCTCCTCTGTGACCGTCGGCGCCTCCGGCGGCCTAAAACTGGAAATGCTATTTGACGCAGGTCTGCTTCCGTCTCCCGTACAATCTCTCCATGTGCCAGATGTGTGTCTGTGTTGAACTAACACTCCCGTAGCTCGTGAGGTGAACAGAAACCTTATCATCCGCCCTTCCGAAGCATTCAGGGGAATTTAAAGGCATTGTACCAACTTTTGTTTCCTTATAGAGTTTACACGGTGTTTTTGCAACTCTGAACATCCCGAGTTTCACCTTTTTATGTTTTATATATATTTTTTTTCATTATTTGAGGGATTTTTCTGTTTAGATTTTTCCAGCGTTTGCACGGTTTGTTAATTTCCTTTTCTTGCGACAGACGAACACAAACGATCCTCACTACGACCCAGAGAACAACACTAACTTCAGTAATAGTCGGGCATTTGAATGGTAATTTAGATACTGTTATTACTCCAGTCTTAAAAGAACAACAACACTAACGCTCACCTTCGCTTGCACACGTGAACGCGCCGGCAGACGCCCTCGCGCGGCGCTTCACGTCGGCCCGTCTTCGGATCTTTTTATCTGTTTAGAGACAAACAGTGAATGCCTTTGACCTGAATATTTGCTCGGACATTTTTCACTGAAACATTCCAGACAGGAACGTTTATACACTAAACCTCCGACGGCCGTGACAGTGAAGGCAACGCTGCACACAGGGCGGCGTTACCTGCCCTCTTTTTAATCTGCTGGGCCACTGTTTATATGCGTCTTTAGACACATTACAGCTTTTACTGTTATTAGTGTTTATGAATGTTGGCTGCGACGTCTCAATATTCCACCTTAATGTTTAGGCATCCGGCCCATTATATATTTTCCAACTTTCGGGAGGCTAGTACCGACATTTATGTGCTGAATGATGCCAGCGGCTTTTTTTTTTTTTCTTTTTTGTGCCAAGAAATATATGAATATCTTCAGCCTGTAAGTGTTTGCACAGTCACACTTTTTTTGTTGCGATTCCATCTGTAATAATACTCTTTTGTACTGGAGAGAAAAAAAAGAAGAAAACAACAAAAATGTGTCACTCTCCAAACACTATTTGGCTTTTTTTTCCCCCCCATTCCTTAAAAAATCTCTTACTTGTCTCCTGCTGGAAATCCTCTAAAACTGCATCTAAACCAATGCTGCTTATACTTAAAGGATTAGCAGCTCTTTCACAGCAGGATGTCTGTGCCTAGAGAGTTAAAAGCCACATAAAGAGTAAATTCAAAAATCAGCGAGTAAAATGAAATGTGTTTTAGATGCGACAGGAGAAACTTTAGTTTGTCGGTTTGACCCTAATAGAGAAATAACAGGCACAAATATGAATTCCACATCATCGCTGTTGTCATTACTCAGAAACTCTTGTTTTTTAAAGCCTGAAGGCAGCAAATCACCACATAATGTATGATGTCATTCTACTCAGCCTGCCGTACAAATGCCTTGTCTTAAATAGTTTTTGTCATTTATGTCTGCTTGAACAATTACGAGGCCAAAATGAAAACACGACAAAAAATATGATAACTCTAAGTCTTTTTTTTTTCTTTCTTCTTTTTAACGTCGTCCTGGTTAGAATAAATAGTAGATGAAGCTTCTTTCCCCCTGATCTGACTCAAAGACACGTACGCACAATCAAACCACTTCATGTAAATCATTTGTTCCGGTCGAATATTAGACGGGGACTAATCATTGACACGTCAGGACAGGGTTCAAACCGACAGGGACGATGGGACATAACTGTATCATTCGTTTTTGATGTCTACTGATAACACTAAAGATTCACGCTGTCAGTTTGATATTAGACAGTAATTTGCTGCTGTAGCAGAAAAAATCAAACCACAACATGTGTGATTGTCATGTTTATGACGGTTTATTGTTACTTGGGATGATTTTTGTTTTAAGATGTTTTATGACATTTTAGAGCTGCAAACCCCATTCAAATAATAATAATATTAATATTAAAAAATTTTAAAAAATGCACATTCAAAGTGAAGTATTTGACAAATTCAAGCTCTGGATCGTGCAATGTACTGGTTTTTGATGTGAATATAGGAACATGTTCATTGGTGATACATTTTTAAAACCTCTTAAATGTGGAAAACTACTGTAAACATATGTGCACAGTTTCCATGGACGTTTCCTCGTTGCATGAATTCTTTGATACACTTTTAACTGCACACGAAATCTTCAAAACGGTGCAACATTTGCTTCTCATGACATGTGTGTTCCTGATCTATCAGTACTTTCTTCTCTGTTCTTGCTTCTCTTCCTGGAAATGAATGGATGTAATAAACCGTCCGTTCATTGTGTATCAGAATCCCCGCGGAGCTCACTCTGATCCTGAGTTATGTGTCTGGTTATGTGGATCTAATAGCTTTTCCCTCCTGTGTGGTAAACTTGTTGTATATTTGGAGTCTTTTTTATTTTAACCTGCAATCGTGTTGTTCGGCTCTTGTTGTCCTCCTGCGATTCTATTTTCTTTCATTTTTACTAAAAAAACAACTGAAACTTTTGTCATAACAAGCCGCCTTGTGGCATCAGTGAAACTTGAGGTATTTGTATTTCCCCATTCTTTATAAAAGTGTCCGTTGTCCTATTTGTCCAAATAAAATGACAGTGATGTTTACTCCTCTGTTTTCCAGATACTTTTTTTACTACCAAAATTTACGTTTTCAGTTCTTGTCCGCTCTGAATCTGATCAAATGCAGTAAAAATGTCAAATATCAAATGTCAGGTTTGAATGGAAGCCAATGGGGAATTTTTGACCACAAAACGGTCCACAGAGAATATCTAACACGACATAAAAAGTGACTAATGCTTTCAGTTCAAGTTATTACTAGTCTTTGACATATCCAAGACTCTAATCACCACCAAATCGTCATCCTCCTAATGTTTATTTTAGGGAAAATTATGTATTTTTTTTTTAAATAATTAATATTTCATATTTTCAGACTGCCATTTAAGGGGTTAAAATCCTGAAAACTATTAAAGGTTTAGTAGTTTTTAACAAGTCTGAAGTTGTTTAAGTGATTTTATGGCTGTTTTTTGCACATGTGCATATTTGCCACAAAGGTGTGCAGACGGTAGTCAATTTGAGGAGGGCATAAAGGTTGAGGATGCAAAGATTATATCACTGGAAACAAATGATACAAAGAAATGTTTGAAATTTGGACGACTAGAAGGCTGATTGGAGAAGGGACCAAATAAATCCAGAAGATGGCAGTAATGCAACTATAAAGGATGCCCGCTAGCTAAACACTCACTGGAACTGGTCTGAGAATAGGTCATACATAGGTCACACATTACACAAAATAAACATGCATCCAACTGGAAAATGCACAAACGGATGAATATGTACTAGCTTATGCAAGATGCACGTTATCTATAGGAAGAAACTTGTTCAGTCACTAAGAAAGGCAAAACATTACGACTTTACATTGTTGTTGGGGAAATCAGCAGGCAAGACACACTATGACATTATGAAGACCCTGAGATTTATTTAACAGACTTGGTATTGCTTTTTTTTGTTAGTTTTTTAACAGCATAATCCCTCGTTCAACGCTCCAGTCCAGTTGGTGGCGGTAATGCACATATAAGCTGGTTGGGCCCAACCCCACAGAAGAAGGAGAAAGAGGAACACTCACTGGAAGAAGAAGAAGAACACGCCGACAAATCTCATATGATCGGGGCTGGGAAGCTGCTGCCTGCATCATCCGCCAACCGAGCCAAGAACCGACTAACAGAACCACAGGGGGAAAAATGGCGTTCACATTCGCGGCCTTTTGCTACATGCTAGCTCTGCTGCTCACGGCGGCGCTTATCTTTTTCGCTATCTGGCATGTAAGTACACGTTTTGGACGCCGCGGTAGCCCGGCGGGTTGCAGCGGCTGATAAAAGCGGGTTAGAAAGCGATGAAGATCGGTTAACGCCGGGTTAACGCCGGGCTATCAAGCTAGGCCAAGCCGGTTAGCCACACACCGGGGACGGTCTCTGTTCGTTACAACTAACCGTTGGTCAACGTCTAAATAGAACGTAGCCAGTTAGCTCCATGGAAACGGAATGAACGGCACACACCCTAACTAGCACAGAAAGTTTAGCTTTTTAACACCAAAAAAAAAACGGACAATATTTACACTTACGCGTCGTTTTATGGCACTTCTTTCTGCTGCCGGTGTTTAATTGAACAACACGTGAATAATGTAAGCGTCTACTAACTTGTCAAAATAGAGCCCGGTGTTGTGTTAGCAGGTAGCCAGATAGTTAGCGGGCTAAGCTAACCTCCAATCTGGTCACAAGATCCTTGAATGAACCGTGCTGTCATGTTTCCTGTATTAATTGTATCGTCTTTTGTTTCCATTGTTTAGAAGCATACATTTAAAGTTAATATTTACATCTCTGTTTCTAAACTTTTAGCTTTCTAAACCTTTTTTATACACCCGACCTCAAGCTGCTAGCAGAGATTGCTGCCAAACAAAATTTCGTTGTAACTTATGTAATACAATGACAAAGTTCTTAAATTTGTTAAATAAATGACATGGAGTAAAACATAATTCGTGTAATTATACTGACATTTATGGTGTTCACTTTGACAGCCCAAATCTTGACCAGTAGTAAAAAATCTATGCTTCCAGATTTCAAATATTTATTATTAAGTATTATTAAGCTAGTTTAATGGCACTCGTAAGCAATTTTCATCAGTCTTTTTAACATTTTGAAAACTAAATGATAGTTTGAGAAAGTGGAAAACATTTAAATGTGTTGCACTTTCTTCTATTAAGCTGACCATTATTACATTGTGATTATCTCCTTCCTGCAGATAATAGCATTTGATGAGCTGAAGACCGATTACAAGAATCCTATAGATCAGTGTAACACTTTAAATCCGGTAAGTAACACCAGCGCACTTCACACACCTCCCATGCCCCTTTTGAACGCATGCAGATACGCTCTGTTTATTTTAGTATAACTTTATCCGCCTCTTTGTCTTTTTCTCTCATTTTCTCTGCACTGTTTTGCTGAATAACCTGCCTGTTATGAACTCAGTTATCTTGTCAGCTGTCCAACTCTAACGCCTTTTGTCACTTTGTTCTTACACTTTTTTTTTTTTTTGAACGGCAAAAAGACAGTTGAAAAGGTCAAAAAGATAAAAAGAGTCAAAATTGCATTAAAGGTTGGTACCAGTCTTTAAAATGCCCGCTCAGTTCAACTCAAGTCTTGTCATTTTTTTGCACGGGGAAGTGTTTGCAAACGTCTTTTCAGTTAACTAATCTCGAGAGTTGAGGGTCTGACGGGTTCAGCTCGGGATTAGACGACAAGCCACCTGTGCCACAGGTTTTTCCAGTGTAGCCGTGCAATTTGTTGGTTTAAACTTAATTTTTAGGGAGTATTTTCAGGTAAACGTTGCAGAAATAAAGTGCCGGTATTAGGATTTATTAAATATTTTACTTCCCAACTCATACAACTAATTAAATGGACTAAATGCATGTTTTAAGCTTTTTTTGAAAGGCATTAGATACATTAGATTAAGCAGCAGTAGATATCTGTATTTTCTCAGATGACATTTCATCGTTATTTATTGTGGATTAAGTTTAGGTGTTAACTGAAAAGACTTGCAAATGCTCAAAACATGCATGATCTTTATTACAACCTACCCTTTGTTTGTATATACTGTTACAGTTACTGGTGCCGTAAACTCCCAGTAAAGTCAGGCAGTTCGACCTTTTTGCATAATTGTCTTTTATAGTGATAATCACAGAAAGGCAGATTAAAACTAATTGGATTCTGGACAAAAGCTTTTGTTACTTTGACCTGAGGATGTCGGCAGGAAACGATGTTCGATTGGTGCTCGAGGAAGTTGATTTGTCAAGGTATAAATCGTTTTTTTTTTTTTTTTAATATTTTCTATGAAGAGTCAGCAATTAGCAGCTCTAAGCTATGAGCTCAGTGTTTTGGCTCCAACCTGCGTCACCTGTGGTTCAGAGCAGATGGCTGCAGATTTCTAACACTCAGCATTATTCAGGATCACCGATTGGTCAGTAGGTTTCACTGGTAGGAGGAGTTATTTTAGTTTAAAAAAATAAAAAAAATAAAAAATCCTCTAGCTTTAATCCGTGATGCAGTCCACGGTCCCAGCTGCAGTTTTGACCGCGGCCGGAACTTTTTTCGCTCAGCTCAATTGGCACAGTTTTTGTGCTGTGATCAGTCCTTTTGTATTTGGCAGCACAGTGCAGGGTTTCAGCACATTTGTAGCCCCCTCTTTCTCTCTGCACCTTCCTCTTCCTACACGCCCCTCACCTTTCCATCTGTGGGCTGTTGGTTGCCCCCCCTGCCCTCTGCTCTTTTTTGAATGCATGGCTTTCATGTGGTGCCTCCATCTGCCCTCCCCTCCGTCCCCTCCTTCCCCGCACCAGTTCAAACTCTGTTCAACCTGAGGCCGGCTGCTGCTGCTGCTGCATCGACACTGCTAGCGCTCACAGCATGGTCCTTCTCCGCTGTGTCGTCCAGTCTGTTTGTCAGGAGTTGAGACGATGTCCGGGTTCACACTCACTCACTGCTGAAAATGTTTGATGATGAGATGCACAGATATCACCTCCCCCCTTTTTATTTTGTCTTGTAGTCCAACGTCACGATGTGTGAAATATAACAAGAACCTCACATACTTTACCGCAGCTACAGTATCTTAGTAAACATCAAAGATTTTTTTTTCACTAGTTTCTAAACAGTTTATCTCGATAATTTTGCAGCTGTCTGGTTTTAATTTTTCTTCTTTTTTGTTGTATTAAATATGATGTCAGAGCAGTGTTTTAACTCCTTAACACCAGTGACTTATTTTTACACATTTATTAATGCATGCTAATTAAACATGAGGCTTGGCCTGATACCTACAGTATAAATACATATAAATTAAAAGGTTACAGCCATTTAAGAGCTCGTTAGACTCTGAGGAGCTGGCTGCAGTTTTTAGACGTCCGGTTCTTTAAATAGCTCAGTTTCCTCTTTGTGCCTTTGATGAGTTGTAACTTCATACTGTTTTGTCCTGTGGCAGTTTGTGCTTTAGCTTCTTTAAAAGCCATTCCTTCCACGTTGACTCCACACTTAATAAATAATAAACTATTTGGTCTTATGAGACGAGGGGAATTAAACCGTCGTATGTGGATTGTGACATTTTCTCCGACTCTTTTCAGCTGGTGCTCCCAGAGTATCTCATCCACTTCTTCTTCTGTGTGATGTTCTTCTGTGCGGCCGAGTGGCTCACCCTCTGCCTCAACTTGCCGCTGCTGGCTTATCACGTCTGGAGGTGCGTATCGGTTATCTCGGTTGTGTCTTTTAACACCAGCCTCTAAAGCTGGGCTCGTTGTTTGATTCGCTTCCTGCTTCACTGTCCCGCAGGTATATGAGCAGACCTGTGATGAGCTGTCCAGGGCTCTACGACCCCACGACCATCATGAACGCTGACATCCTGGCGTACTGTCAAAAAGAAGGCTGGTGCAAACTGGCTTTCTACCTCCTGTCATTCTTCTACTATCTCTACGGGTATGTCTTCACTTTACAATTTATTTTTTATGTATGATATAAAGGATGACTGCCGTGATATTACAGATTATAAGTTTAAAAGGAACTTCTTCTTTATATGGAAATATTCTGTGTACTTTAAATATCTTGACTTTTAGAGGATTTGGGTTATTTGAGGAGTTCAGTGAGGAACATGCAACCACATTAGACTGTAAACATGAAGCTTCACAAAAACAAAATGTGGTTTTAAAATGATTTATGCTTCATGCTTGATCAGGAGGTTTCATGGAGTCTAAGAAACTTGTCTTTCACGCATTTTGAATGCACTCACTTACCGGTTTTTTAGGTACACTCGTTACGAGAACACGAATGCATTTCCACTATAACAGTCCTGAACTAAATCTTAGCTTCATGAGGGTTATAGTTTTTAGTTTTTAAGTTCAAAGTACCTGAAAGAGGCGTTGATCCAACTGTGTTTTCATTTTGGAGATTGAGGTTTGTAGTACTACTGAATTGTATTGTGTTCCTATTATTTTTGGCAACCCAATTTTTAGGCATTTTTTTAGGGTTTCATTCAGTCCAGTTTAACATCACCACAAACTACATCCTCAAGAATGATCTTACAGTTGAATTATTACCTTTCTGACAGCATTTCAATATGAACACAACATTATAACAGTCATTAGTAAGGATTTAGTTGCGTTAGTAGACATATGCTTTCACGTGTGTACCTAATATTTTGGCAAGTGAGTGTACAAGTTGTTAATTTGAGATTTAAACGATGCTGATCGGAGGATTTTGTTTTCCCTAGGTACGCTAGCAGTTTCCCAGTGTTTATGCTAATCTAACCTAGTTGCTAACTTCAGCGTCGTCTTTAACCCGTTTTTAATAAATCTGTGTAAAACTCTACAAACATCGGTCATCGCTCCTTTGCTCTTTCTTCCTGACAGTATGATCTACGTTCTGGTGAGCTCCTAAACGGGGCCGATGAAGGACAAAGGACCTGCATGTACGGTAGACGACCAGACACTATGATCTCGGTGCTGGAACACTGGACCTGCTGGAGACCACCGCTCAGCAACGCAAGACGCCATTAAACGTGGAGGAACTCTCGACTCCCCCCCCCCGCCCACACCGCCACACACAAACACACACTTACAACAAACACAGCGACAGTGTGTCATTTCATAAACCAGTTTTAAGACGACGTCTCGGTCGCAGCGTTCCTCTCATAGCACTATAGTCTAAAGATTTTATGGAAAATACGAAGAAACTGAATGGATCATTTTTTAAAAATGTGTTTTGGTTTGTTTTTTTTTTTTTGATGCTTTTCATTTTGTTTTTCATCATGGTTCCCTACTTTTGAGTGTTTACAGATTTAGATAGACATTTCCAAGTGTGAATTTATCTGTGAGAATCTAAGCGGTCGGTGTGCTGAGCTGCATTAGCTTATTATTATTTTTTCTTCTGTGATTTAGATTCTGGGCTTTAACAGCTAGTTTATATAACTTGCCAAGAAATTCATCACTATCACTAACGACGAATAGCAAAACCACACTTGTTCTGGCCCACGGATACATGAGGTCTAAAGCTGGACATTTTGAAGGTGCGGTTAAAGCTGTGAGGGCTGAAGTGCACGGGGGCTATTATCACTTAGTGGGACGTGTTGCACAGAGACGATCCGAGTCTGGTTGTCGCAACATCGGCTTTCAAACTATTTCATGTATTGTTCCCATACTTCCGGTCTCTCTATCATGTAATGTTTTTTTTTTTTAAATGTGAATCCAGAGTAGACCGCCATGTGTATGTGACTTGTATCTCTGTAAAATTGCCCTTATTGCTATCGATTTAAAGAAAAATAAAAGGTAGACTCAACAGTACAAATCTGCATTCAGCATTCAAGTGTAATTAGGAGGCAGCGGCATTTTATTATCTCAGCTTTCTGCATTTAAAAGTAACCGCTGACGTGCCGCACTGTTGAATGTACCTTTTTGAACGTTTTGTGCGTCTAAATTTCAACCAAATAGTCCACGTTGTTAGGAACTCAAGTGTTTTAATTTATTCAGTGTTTTTAATTACTTTTGTCCAGAATATCAAGCACTCCTCACAATGTCGGTCGTCTCCAGAATCAAAATCTGGAGCGTGATGTTCGTAGTTTCTTTAGAGGCCATCAATATATATTTATTTTCCATTTCCAATGTGTAAATTTATCAGGGAGAAGGATTATCATGCGTCACTTGATAAATAAAAGTTCTATGTATTAGATCCCATCATGTCACATCTAGGAAATGATTTATTTGAATCTAAATAAAAGTATCCCACTCTGTAAATGAAATTGTCTTGGTGCCGTCATCAACAACATGACAGAGGCTCCTCATCAAGTGTTTTATTTGATTATAATGTTGATGAAAGAAAGCAATATATTAGAGTATTCTTTTAAAGTGCAGTTCCTAGAGAATACAATTATATCACAAGCGAGAGAGAAAGAAAAAGGAAAAAGAACCACGAACCAACGGGCACGTTTGAAAAGATCAATGCACGGTTTGTGTTGCTGTAGTTTGATCATCGAGACACTGATCGCTCTGTGGAAGCTCCTCTGGTTTCCTGGTAGGCAGAGTACTTGTCCCGAAACTCGTGAAGAAAGTTGTATTGCTACGGAAAAATTAAAAGCGCGTCGGTAAATTAATGAGAAGCAGCAGCAGGTGCACGTGTTTTGCAAATAAATAATTCAAAAATTCAAATGTGTTACATAAAGAGATTATTTACTATGAAATAAAACATGACTGAATTTTATTCTCAAACCAATGACTGTATTAATCAATAATCTATTAATTCATTTTGATGAATCCTTATTTTTTTCCTTCTATAAAATGCCAGAAATTGTAAAAAATAAAAATAAAAGATAAAAATCTGATGAAAGTGATTGATTAGTATGTGACAGATAATATTTGACATTTATAGGTTTGATAAAGTATTTGAAGAGTTAATTGATTATGAAAATCATTCAGTTTACTGTTTCAGCATAAATCACGTCATCATTTTAACTTGCACTTGAACGGATCATTACCATTATTATTTTCAAATCTCCCATGTTTGTTTATTGTTTTTTTCTTCTGATGTTAATAATTAAATAACTAATTTTTCAACCTGTTCGATCGTTCATTGTACAATTATAAGGATTATAGGATTTTTATTGGTCGTTCACAACCATACAGGACCATGAGATGGAACGAAATTATGCACTCAGGTCCCAGGATTATTTCCCATAGTAACTATAGTATATAGATATTAAATAAAGATAGTATAGATATGAATAAAGATAAATAAAGTGGAAACATAAATAAAAACGGCAACAGAGCAGCATGAATTCATGTAAGGAAATTTGTGAAAAAACATGGGTTATGCAATTCACACAAGTGTATCTCTGTATTTTTGGTTGTTAATTCAGTTGTTCTGGATTTTAAGGACTAGATAATCAATCAATGTATCAATAATATAGTTAGAAAAGTGTAAGACATTTACTCCACTAATAACGCCACAACATTTTCTCTTAATACTTCCTCCTAGACTTTTATTGTGAAGGAATATTAAACTCAGCTGAAACCAGTGATTTCAGAGGTTTTACATTAATTTTGATGAAACGTGTGAACAAATTAAAAACTCCAGACTGAGGGAGGAATAAAAGTAACGCCTCACCTTCACAGTTTGTATCGCTCCTCCTCCTCGGTGCTCCCTGAGGATTTCGATGGCTTTGTTGGCCGTCATGGTTAATGAGAGCTGCAGCAGCAAACAGGCCGCGACTAAGTGGAAGGAAAGATTATTTAGACAATAAAATATATATATATATATGTATATTCAGTTAAGTTTAAAGAAAACATGGTAACTTTGAAAGTATAAGGATAAATGAAATATTCTTACTTAGTCCAGATCGTCCCAGGCCTCCATAGCAGCTGAAGAAGAGGAGAAAAAAAATCCAAAATCTCATCAAATGCGGCTATAAAGAGGTGTCTGCTGAAAATAGAAATCGTTCTGTAGAGACGCCATCTGGCACGTCAGGGTACGAGGATGCCAAGGTTTATAAATAAATACTTCAAAATGTATTTTTATCATTTGTTGGACCTGGAAGAGTTTTTTTAAGTTTGCTTGTTGGTGGAAATGTGGTTTTGATTTACATAGTTACCTGCTCCTGTTGCCTGGAGAGCAGCTTTATCAGCTCTCAGGGACTTAACAGCCTCTCAGGAGCCTTTTAGTGGCAGGAGACGCTTTGATGACTTTACATGCGCCGGGTTTACAGAGAGACACGTGAATTTTCCTTCACAGACTGCTCTGCTTTCACTTTAATTATACTAAAGGTCAGTTAGAACTGAGTAAATGCTTCCTGTAAATATTTTAATCAGAATTAACTGAAACATTTCCTCAGTTTTAATGCGTCTTCTTTATGTTTTGTGCACAGATGTTTGAGTTATACAGTACTCCTTGTAATTTAAAGCCTTCTCTTTACCATTTGTTCTGAGGAAACTGTCTTTGGATTATAAATGCTTGAATATTTAATCAATGATTTAAAACCGATGTGGCAGCATTTGAATCTCCGGTGGAATAAATCCGATCTGATCCAAAACAAAGAGGAACAGAACATTTTTAAATTTTTTTACCCCCCCCCCCCCCGAGTTCGGTTTCACTCACTGGATCACTGTCCTCCTGTTGTTCTCGAGGCTGACCTGCAGCTCGTCGAGGATCTGGCAGCACTGCTCCAGCTCAGGAGCGTCGCCGTCTAGGAAAGGCATGTGGTGGACCGTGAAACCCCGCTGCTGGTAGACGTCCAGCAGGGAGGGAACCCTGTACTTGTGGAGTTCTCCTCTGGTGCAGAAAACAAACACATCCTGCACCCCCTGGTTCTGGAGCTCCTCTGTTAACAAGAAAGGCAAACGTAAGAAAATAGACCTAAATTTGAGATCATAGAGACAGGTTATTTACAACTGAAGCATTTTTTTCATAGTTCTTGTTCGAGTCTAAACATGATCATTACGTACATGTTTAAAATTGACTCTGAATGTTCATATTATTGGAAAATAACCAACTGAATTCCAACACCCCTGCACTGCCAAATTTTCAGAAAACAAGATGACTCCCTTTCTGACATTTATGTATTGCTGCAAAACCTATTTAATCAAGTGTTAGCTGTCCCGTGGTCTAAGACTGCAGACTGATTATCAGGCCAAAATGCCATTTCTTTAATTTTTCTGTCACTATTAGAGAAATAAATATTAGGGATAAGAGCGACAAATCAGACGTGTGGTACAAAGGTTTTAGGATTACGTTTATGAATATGGAGTCATCTTACCAACATCTCTCTGCAAGCTCCTGCGGATGTCTTTGTATTTGCAACCTATAAAGAAAAGAAAGTTGGGAAAAAATAAATGTTTTGTAGTAAAATATGCAAACGTTTACAAAATAAAGTGACTAAATTATATAAATTGATGATATTCACCTGGTAGTGCACATATTCCAAGAAACTGTGAACTCTCCACTATGGCGAGAGGTAACCTTAAAGACAACCAAGACAGAAATGTATAAACACAGTGAATGTGAACCCAAATTAACCAGTCAACGTACAGCACAGCTTTCTGTAGCCAAAGACAAATGTTTTATAACTCACCAGGAGATGTGGAAAGGAGTCAGCTGCTCCTCTCCAACCTCCTCGTCTTCGGATGAAGAGTCAAACTCGCTTGTCCTCATTTCTTCAACCCTCCAGAAAGCTGAGAAATGAGCGTTAAAAGGCTTAAATTAATTAATGTGACACACAGAAAAAAAATCTATTTACCAGAGGTTTAAAAAATAATAAAATTCCAAACTATATCATATTTTATATGTTGGATGCCATTTATCAGTGAGAGACAAACATTACACATACACATATTAACTATGAAAACGTTCATTTCAAGCAATGTCAGACTCTAATAATATCATAAGATGTTATATCTCAGACAAAAACATAAATTTACTATGTCTATGCAAGTTGAGTTTAATATTTTGCAGAATATTTGGAAAGGTAATGACATTAATATACAGTGTAATAATACTTTTACTTCTACACGTTTGTAAATGACCTGGAATAAATCCTTCTACTGTCAAAACTGTCAAATGTTCAGTTTTTGTTGAAGATGTGACAGAAATGTTGATGGAACTCAGGGAATTTCGTTTAGTTTGCCTGTTTTTGACTTTTGCAGGCTTTATTTTATTATGTGCATATTGAAATAACTGATTATTTTGTCCTACGTAGGCTTAAAAAATAAAGACACAAACGCATATGTTCCTTTAACTAAGCTAAGGTGTCAGTAAGGTGAGTAGGTAAAGGTTACACACCCACCCAATAAAATATAAATTGAATATGCTATTATCTGCCTATACCTGCACGTTTCTCCTACATTTAAAACGCATTAAATTTCCCATAAAACTGACGTTTGGTTTGAAACAGAATCAGAACTGAAGACTGGCTGTCGATGAGGCTAGCTATCGTTAGCTGTGCAGCTAACATGCACCAACGACGGAAAACTGTCACGAATTAAATGAAACTTTATCCAACCACCATTAGAAAGGCTTTAAAAACTAAGTAGCTTTGCATATATATACAACCACGAGGCTGAAATGCGGTATTTAAGTGTGGTTTTCTTAGAAATTCCTCACCGGCCACGCTCTCCTCCCGTCGACTGTTTTGACAGCTCCGTCAGCAGCTGCTGCTGCGATTTGAAAACTCCATAACGGCGACAGCCAATCAGATTCAAGGACCGGACAATAGACACGCCCACTTCCACAACAAGGAATACTGTCCTGCGCTTGTTTTACTCTGCGGGGTCATCACGGCGGGCGGAGAGAAGATGATCATCGGTGACAAAATCCCCACAAACTAAACTAAATCATGTAAATTAGATTTCATTTTAGATATTCTTGAGCTTAGTGAAAAAAACTGTGCTTTTAATTGTTAAATGGCATGTTTAAATCAGAAGAATCATGTAAAAGCCGGTAGAAGCACTGAAAAATCAAACAAACCCTAAACAACTTCAATTACTAAATATAACTTCATGGTTATGTGTATAAATACCTGTATATTGTCATGATTTCTTGTACATTTGTTGATATGCAAATTCTGTACTTTTTTTCTATTTTACTTTACTAGATATAACTTAGATTTTATTTTGTTTTTCCACTTTAATCTTATTTTATTTTATCTTTCTTTTTACTTGTGGTTCTTAAGAGTGTTTCTTTTATGTGCAACTAAGCTACTGTGACCAAGCAATTTCCCTTGTGGATCATTAAAGTCTAAAGTCTATGTTTTCAACATATATAAATTCTGCAGGAGATGCACTGACTTCTCCTGCGACTATGTGCCCGATTCATTTATATTTAACAAATAAATGCGTGACTCAGTTGCAGCATATCACTGGGTTATGAAGCAGTGTGTCCTTTAAGGTGTCTACATGGTTTGTACTCCGCCTGGCTCCCTCATTAAATCACAGCGTTGCTCACAGAGCGTCACGCAGGACATCTGCTGTCTACACAGAGCTGCACACAACACAACACGACACGATACGACACGAGCCTTTACACAAATGACTCAAAACAAGTTTTACCGCAGAAGAGGAGTATCCGTGGACCATAAGGATTTTAGGATTCATTGCACCTTTTCAAATGCGTGCAGAAGTAGGACGTAAGAGCTTTAACTGAGGTGAGTTCCTTCCTTGTTACTGTCCTTTTCTAGTGTTTTTGTTGGATATTTAGAAAACACAGATATCATATATTAGATATATAATGATTAAATAACAAGAATGTAAACCACCTTGAAACAAAAACCATGATATTAAATCATATTTAGATTTCATGCAATTAAAAATAATATCGGAGCTCGAATACGTTTATTAAAAAATGGAGATTTTATTTAAAATGTGGAGCGTTTGCATGTGGCATATTTCCTTTTTCTTTTTTTTTTCTCCCCACTGATCCCTGCCTGTCCTTCTGTCAGCAGACTTATAAGGAGGGATCTTGGCTCCTGCAGCCGTTTCCCCTGCAGGGCTGAGCTCTTTGGCTGGCTCGCTACTTCCTTAGCAGAGGGGCTGCTGGCAGGGGCAACATCTGAGCAGGTATTACAAACAAACACGGGCACAAAGGTCCTTAAATCAGGTTACAAATGTTATTCGCACTCTTCTGGTAAACACACAGTCTTAGTGTTTTATTAAGAGGAATAACTGAAGACAGAATTTATATTGTAGTTAATAATCATGATTTGTATATGTTTAAGGAGGATTTACTTTGGTGAATGTTGTCTTTTATGTGATTGTATTCATTGTGTAATTTAAAATATAAGTTTCATAACTTCTGTTGTACAGATTGAACACATTAATCACTGTGTTTGCCAACAGGTCTGTTTGTGTCTCTGTCTGCACAGGTCATGAAGCCTCAGGAGGCAGAGCTTGCCAATGAAATCTCTAAGGTACCTTCCCTCATTAGACACCAGGGTTTTGTTGGCTATTATCATTTGGAAAATTAATCTCCACATGGAAAATAAATAAGAAGAATAAAACTTTGTGTTTTTTTTTTTTAATTTTTACTCCTGCCTGTCTTTAGTTACAATGCATGGTGTCGGAGCTGAAGACGGGGTTTACCAGCGCTCTGCTGGAGCTCAGTCAGATCCAACATGGTGACACGTACCTGAGAGAGGAGCTGGAGGAGAACAGGAGGAGCTGTCAGAAAAAAGCCATCCGGCTGGAGTCTCTGGTCGACTCACTGAGGGTGAGACAGGAAAAAAAAAAAAATGAATCATTAACCAAAGACACACAAACAATAACTGTAAGATGGGTTCAGTCCATAAAATTGATTTTTTTTTTTTATGTCGACTTACAGGAAGAACTGGGAGTGATGAGGTGTCAGATTGTGCAGCTGTACAGTAACAGAAACAGACCTCAGCAGGATGGAAAGAGCTCAGCTAAACAAAGAGACAAGTAAAAACTAAAATAACTTAGAAGGATGTATGACCGTTCACTGATGCAATTACTCATAAACAACATTGTGTCCAGTTATCACATGTAAAACCTGCAGACAGACATGTTGTGTTTTTTGTAGCAGCAATCCTGCAGAGCCAGTGGGTGTACGGAGTCAGTGTGATTGTTCGCCTGCTGCACCGGCCTGTCTGTCCAGAGGAAAACTGCTCCTTCACTGTTTCCTGCAGGGACTCAAAGCCGGGCTGAGCGAAGGCACAGGTCAGCTCACTCATCACTGTGGGAGATCAGTGGCGTCAGTCACAGTTGTGTGATATAAATAACCTTCAAACTAAGAGATTAAACAAAATAAACTCAAGTAATCACTTAATCGAAGGATGAACCGGATGCTATGCTTAATTTCAGTCTGCACTGAAGTGAGCTAAATATCGTATTGTTCGCTGATGCGTCAGTGTGTGATATTTCTGGTTTTGCAGATGCGCGACATCAGGTGGCGATGCAGCTCCTGCATTCAGAGTGGGAGTACGTGTCCACTTTAAACCAGCTGTACGACAAGTACAAGACGCCACCAGCCCACCAGATGACCGCGGAGCCGTAGTGAGTGTTTTAACAAACACGTTCACAGCTCAGGTGTCAGAGGACACGAGTAAATGTTTAACATGTTGTCTGTTCTTTTGTTTTTTTTCCAGTCAGACGTACATGAAGTTTGTGGAGCAGCTGTTGCAGCGGCACCTGCTCTTCAGAAACACCCTGCAGGAGCGCTTATCTGCCGAACACTGGAAGTCTCTGGTTGGAGACATCCTGGTGCAGCTTATCGGGCAGAATGACGTGAGCTGATGCTCTTTTTATGATTTTAGTTTGAACGGTGGCAGACAGACTGCTCATATTTTATTCTGGTTCTTCCAGACCGCCTTTTCAGATATGTATCTGGGATACACAACTACCCTGGCCTCATTCCTCTCGCTTGAGTTCAACAGGCTGAATAATCCAGAGAAGAGCCACAAAATGCAGGTATTTCTTGTGAATTTGATCTATTTCGTTACAATAAGAGAGTAGATTTATCTGTATGTGTTTTTGACTAACCTTCAGAGTGGGCAAATGGAGAAGGAGGAGATAAAACTGATCTCCTTGCTGTTGGCACCTGTCGCTCGCATTCACAGCTACCTGAGCCACATTCAGGTGAGTCAGCAGCCACAAGGAGTCCTTCAGATATATTTCAGGTCTCATCTCACTTGTGGAGGATTTTAATAGATTTGGTTTCACCTGACAATGCACCGATCCTCCCTCTCTAGAGCCTGTTGCAGTGGACTGGTAAAGAGCATCCTGACTGCAGCCTCTTGTTGGGAACCGAGCAAGCGCTGAGGAGCATTTTGTCGCGCTGTCATGTGATCCTGGAGGAAGACGTCCGATGGGAGGACGAAGAAGGCGCTGGACAGAGGTCAGAGCAAAATAAGAAGGATACAACAGAAGATTTTACAGTATCATATTCCACATTCAATCAAATTCAGTAAAGGAAAATAGGATCATTTATCTGCTCATCTAACATGCTGATACTATGTTCTCCTAAACGTCTAAGACAACTAGTGGAAGTTATTTTTTGATTTGATTACAAATGGTGATACTGTAACATCTCAACCATTGAAGTGAATACAAAAAGTAAGAATGTTTTTGTATTTATTTGCTCCCCTTTTGATTTAATGATAGATATCTTAGTATTGTCTGTAGTGCTTCAAAATTGTTTGGTCTGTTGTGTGTTCGAGGGTCATTATCCTCAGTATGAGACCAGCTTCTTGAGACAGGACATTCACTGATTGGTGTCTTATGTTCTCTCTTTGGTCAGTTATGTTTGGTGCTAATTAAGAAATTAATTACAAATTTCAAACTCCTCTTTGCATCGAATAACAACCTGAATTTCCATTACTTCTAATGCTATTTTTTCCACTATCAGAATACAACTGAGTTATCAATGTTGTGCTGGAACCTTGAAGGACAGTTTATAAGAAAGAAATCTGAATAAAGGAGCAGAGCAGTGACACAAATCTAATCTTGACAGCTGCTCTAGAAACAGAGCATTTCTTCATATAAGAATGTCTTCTGGTATTAAATGAATATTTTACAGGGTTTGAAGTCTCAGACAATAGATCTGTATGGGGTCAAAAATGTAATTTGTTCTTTGCATTAGCAGCAGCTACTCTGATGCTGCAGCCGCTGCATCTTCTGAAAACTGTTGCACGAGAAGCCGACAGACCAGAGAGGAGTCGAATCCTGCTCCTCAGAGGTGAGTGTCGCCCTCTACTGGCCTCAAATGATACAGCAGGTACAAGAAAACCTGACATGAAGTTTTTTTAGTAGTCTGATCTGTACCTGTTTGCATTTCTTACAACAGAGATGAACATGAACAGTCGACTGTAAACCTCACCAACGGGGTGGACGGCTGCCACTCAATGCGTCTGGAGTGCTGGTCCTGTAGCCCAGTGAGGAGGAAGGGATGTGGAAGAGATCAGGCCGTCCTGAACCAGCAGGCCCACAACTGTGGACACATGTACTGCTCCCTCGTCACTCCGGACACTGCAGGATGGGGCGAGACCAGCGACTCAGGCCAGGGCACCTTCAGCCAGCCCACGGTGAAAGGCACCAACGAACAGGAGACAAACCACAGCCTGGACGACGGCGACACGGACCCCGACGACACCTCCGCCTTCGACTATTCCTCCGTCACCTCCTGCAGCCCTGACGGCACCCTGCGCAGGGAGACGATTGGCAGCAACAGCGGGGAGGATGAAGAAGAGGACAGCCAGGTGCCGGTGCTGTTGAAGCCCTCTTACAGCCAGCAGCAGCAGCCCGGTGAGGTACCCAGGGAAAGGACTGTGTGTCTGAGGTGGCAGATTCCCAGACTGACTCCTCACCCTCCACTGAGGAATCCCAAGGGCGTGTATGTGGATGGGACGACACCGTGTCTTGTCGGCTCCTACGGGAAGAGGCTGGTCAGCGTCAGGAAAGGCTCACCTCCTCTACATCCAAAAAGTGCCTTCAGGCCCATCTGGGATGATCCGTCCAAACAGGTATTTAAGTATTCTTGAGTATTCATAATAGCACTGCTCTTATTACTGTACATTCAGTCTTTGTGTAGAATTTGGTGCCCCCCAGTAGTGGACTGTTGCAGGCACACAAGGACGTTATAGTCACTGGAATTATTATGTTTTTTAGTGTAAAGAATCCCAACAATTTATCATAAGTGATGATACAAACTCACATATGAATATTACATTGAACTGGAGATTTTCCTTTAAAGTTCAAAGGTATACAAATAATTTACTATTTTTACAACAGTGAAACTTTCCACCAAACAAGATTATTATTATTATTATTATTATTTTCAGAATTTTGATTGGGTTTGGTATCATTTCAAAATATAGACAATGGATATCAACAACTTGATAGCACAGGGTTCACATAAAACCCCTATTAAAAGGATTCTTTACTGGTTTTAACAGACGTCAAATCACACCAATCCTGGCCTCTCTCCAGTGTCTCTGATTTACAGCTGATGTTAATAATTTACTGATCAATTTTAGGCTCTGGCTTCAAGTACATAATGAAAAAGTTGTCCCATTATGAGCCAGTCTACAGCTTTACATTCTCAGTCCAAAGTCGAGTGTTAGGTCTAAAATAACTGTACTTTGGATGTCAGGTCAGAGTCCCTCAGCTTTGGAAGACCAATCTGAGGAGATAAGACTTGTTGACGTGACTTCTTTAATGTCTTGTCTTCCTTATTATTATCATAATTCCAGACTTTTGACTGCTTTCTTTTTTATTCAAATTTTCTTTTGAATTCTTTGTTTTTACTGTCCTTCAGTTTGTTTCTCTGGAGGACACTTTAAGGTTCAACTTAAAGTTATTACTAATATTATTGTGCACCTTCATATCCACGTTATGTCTTATGCCAGGCTGATGCAGCTCCAGAGAAGGACAACAGACAAGGCTTCATACCGATCCAAGCTCCAGCAAGGCCGAACTTTCAGAATTTCAACCCAGGCAGAGAAAATCTGAGGTAAAAAAAAAATGCTTCCTTATGTTATGCCAACGATGATACCTTACGTGCTCTTATGATGCACATGCTGCACGAAAGCATACAACATGCTTAGTGCAGGATCAGTTTTTACCTGTTGGTTCGTGTCTTCAGACCCTGCCTTGTTCAGCGAGGGAACCATGCAGCAGCCATGAGCAGTGGGGCAATGTGGGACGACAGTGAGGACAGCGAGGGACCCTGCAGCACTGTCTGACCTCTGCTGTCCTTCCCAGAGACACGATGACCAACATTAAAAGCGATCACACACAGATATGTAAAGTTACAAACTGCAAGTTGTGACCTTGCTGATTTTTTTTTTTCCAAAAGTCCACAGAAGACATAAATTGCATGTGGATGATATACCTGGAAATTAAAGGCCAGAAAACAGGGACTGTTTTTGATTTTGATTGATCTTGTTTGGGCACTGAAGCCACCTTTCTTCAGGATCCTACCTTCACATGTGGGATGGTGCTTGAGCACAGATTAAACCAAATACTGAAGAAAAGGAAGTTGTGTTGTACAGATTTTTCATTAAACCATTATTTCTTACTTCATTTCCGTTAAAAGAGAACATTAGTATTTCACATTTTTAAATAGATTTGAGGATAATAAATAGCAATTTTACTTTATATGACAGAGGTAATGTTAAAATAAAAAAATAGGGGAAAAGAACTTTTAACTTATTCTCTAGATAACCATGCAACTAGCTAAGTATGAGGTATGAAGCTACAGCTAGTTCCCGGTTAGCTTAGCACATAAGAAGGAAATAATTTACTAATAATACTAATAAATGCCTCCTACCTGCACTTGTAAAGTACTTGCTTATCCAGTTTATTTAAGTGTTAAATTGCTATTTTTTGCTGTCATTTTTTCGCGGGGTTCTTGTTTAAACCGATTATTTGTCACAATACCGTTAACTTCCTGGAAAGTCCGCTGGCTGCCTAGCAACTGCAAACTGTCAGTCACATAACGTTAAGCACCGCTTTTAAACTTTTTTTTATATATAAATACAGGTTAAAAAACATAATACACGACGTAATAGGCCAGTTTATTTATGTTGGAAGACCGCTTTTTTTTTTCTAAAGTATTTTTGAACAGGCAGACATGACATCCTTAAGTATCCACTGGTTGCCTAGCAACTGCTAAGGTACGCTGACTAACGTTAGTCCGGCAATGTTACACATTGATTTGACTTTGAGACAACGATTTGTGAACTGATTTAATTATTAATTAATAATTTAGCAATTTAGCTCACTTGTGCTGGTAGATGATTTTGTTTCCTGCCGAATCAAATCCCAATTTACATATTTTCCCGGTTTCCAGTCAATGCAGGGCCTTTAGCTAATTAAGCTAACCGGAAGTTAGCTTCTTCTGCCTAATTACTTTACTTTCAAGGATATTGTAATTGTATCATAAACTGGATTTATAATAAAGTGAAGAAAAGAAAAACGAGAAGAGAAATGAGTAGTTCAGTACAAAATAAGACTGGGTGATTTATTAATCTCATCAAGACCATTAATAAAAAGCAGTTAAAAGGCCACATACCATCAAATAAGCCAACTGCTGGATCAAGCTGTTACAGTGCCACCAAGAGGAAAAACCAATCTGTTATTCTGTCAGGCATGGGGTTAAAACGAAAACATAACAAAAAAACAAAAAAACAAAAAAAACAAAACAAAAACAAATGTAAATCTTGGCATAATTAACCCCATCAATACTGACATGGGAACCTTTGAGAAATGGACAGAACATGAGCTAAAACAAACCCTCCAAATCTCCCCTTTCATCCCCAGTTTGATCAAAATTGTCTGCACAAAACAGAGCTAGAAGGAGGAGGAGGAGGAGGAGGAAGGCTCTGTGTCTTCAGAGCAAAGCATGGAGACAAAAGGGCACGAGGGAGTTTTTTTAAAAACTCGCGCTCGTGACGTTCGAACCTCCTCGGGTGTTTGTGGCGTTCACAAACATCAGGGGGCATCAAAGTGAGGTGGTAGACTCTGTTTTTTTATTTATTTTTTTTTTTGTTTTCTGCCCTGATCCATGTAGTAAGTGAGTTTAACAGCTGCATAGGACCACTGCATTTACAAACATGACCTATAACAACTGCGGCTCTTCAACAGTACAGCCTAAAGTGCACAAAGTGTGTTTCTCAGAAAAAAAAACAAAAAAAAAAGTCAAATTTTTCACTATGCTCCAATACTTGCGACCGAATATACGTCTGTATATATTCAGCTGCAACTTTAATACAACTCCGACCTCTCTTTAATGAGTAAGCATTAAAAAGTCTTTGAAAAGGAGAAAAGGCAATTAGTAAGATGTACAAAGTGAAGCACACGTCTAAGTAAGTGCTTGGCATATTGAACTGTATATTTCTTTTCATTGCTTTAAACATCTAAAGGGGGGGAGGGAAGAAAAAAATGGCTTTCCTTAGTTAATACTCCCAGTGTTTCAAACTGGAGATTGTCTGTAAGTAAGTTAGTGACAGTGACCTGTTTTTTCTTGTTTTTTTTTTTAAACTTTTTTTTTTTTATCCGACTGTAGCAGCATTGGATTATTAGGCAATATTTGACTGAACAGATGCGGATGAGGGTACAATACAACAGTGGGGGGAGGAAAAACTCGTCACTTTATACAAATTATTTAGTTAGTGTATACATGTTAAATATACACAGTATGCACAAACATGTACAATTTCATAGTGTAAACTAACAAACTAAACCTTACATAGGCAACTTTATTTTTTTTAGCATTTTAGACACCGTTTCTGTAAAGTAGAAAACAAAAATAAAAGGCACATCTGAGCATGATGCATGGATTATTTGAGTTTTTTTTTGTTTCCAAAGTGAATGAAAGGTTTTGAGCAGGAAAAAAAAAAAAGAGAGAAAGAGATAAAGAAGTGTTAAAAGGTTCCTCTTTTTTTCATGGGTTTTCAGGAATATTTGGAGCAGCCACTGGGGAGGGAGGGAGGGAGGGAGGGAGGGAGGGAGCCGACCCAGATTTTGTGGGAGGATGCTTCCAGTGCTGACTATTAGTACAGATGAAGAAGCCATACATGAGGTGGGGGAGGAAGGTTGGGGTTTGGAGAAGAGCACAGTGTCAGACAGCAGCGCACGTCCATGAGGGGGATCGGTTAAGACATCAGCTTTTGAAGAGCAGGATAAGTCGGGGTCCTCGTCTTCGACCTGGATCCCGGTGCTGTTTTGATATCGAGGCAGACTTTTTTTTTTCTTTTTTTTTTTTTTTACATTTTTCTTTATTTTTTAATAGTCTCATCAAAACCCGCCGACTCTGCCCAAGCTTCATGTGCAAATGGAGTGTTCTCGGCTCTCGTTCGCCCCCCCATCCAGGCTGAGAGGACTGTAAGCCCGGGGTCAGAGGTCACCACTGTTGGATTTTATTTTTTTTAAATTCTTTTTTTTAAAAAAAGGCATCGTTTCGCGGCTGTTGAGAGAGAGGCCTGTCTTCAGACACACACACAAAACAAAAAAACAAAAAAAACAAAAAAAAAAAAAACAGTCACGACAGTTTGACTCCTTACAGTCTATACAGTCACAGTGTACACTTGAGATACAAGGTGTAGGGGGGGATTCAGTGTCGCCTCCTTTTGTGTGTTTGTTTTAATGTCACATTTGTTTAAAAAAAAAAAAAGAAAGAAAATCCCTTATCCCCCTGCATAAAATAAGACTTTGGCAACTGTTTGTTTTCAGTTAGTAGGAAAAAAAACAAACGAACAAACAAAAAAAAAAAAAAAAAAAAACAAGTCAGTGGAAATGTCTGCTGCTTGCACACACACACTGTTAAGTTGATCGATTGAGGAGAAGAGAGGTCGCGGAGATCTGTGAGCTGCAGCAGGACAACAGATGATGTCAATGCCCAAAAGAAATAAAAGCATGACGGTTGAGGCTACAAAGTCCAAGGCATCCCACATCCACCCCCCACCCCACCCCACCCTGGGGGGCTGGAGGAGCGGGACGTGGGGGGTGTGGGGGGGTTTAAGTTTGTGTGAGGGGTGAGAACTTTTTTTTTTTTTTTTTCTCATCGGGAGCAGACGGAGCTCGCTCCAAAACAGACACTCATTGTTGTTTATTAGCTGGCACACCGGTGTGGGTTTCTCATTGGCACAGAGGGTTTTATGACGGGAGGCGGAGCTACTGATCCCCTGAGAGGCACAGCGGGGAGGAGAAGTTGATGTAGAGGAGGGTGGAGATCAGAGAGTGTGTGGAGCAGTGTTATTCTTTCAGATCAGTGGCTTTGAGTCAGCTGTTTTGCAGGTTTTGAAGTTTGGTGGTCGAGCAATCACTGGCTGCTGTCAGCGTTCTCCACCAACGAGAGGCCTTGTAGCGGCGGCTGCAGCGCCTCCCTTTTATATGTCTTTGGTGGGAGTTTGGGGAGCTGCGGGCTCGAGTTGTAGCGCGGCGGGACGGGCGGAGCGGTGATGGGGACCGGTAGAGGGCAGAGGCTGTTCTGGCTGGCGCTCAGCGGACAGCTCCGCCGGGGGACGCGGGGGGACGGCGTGCTGGGCGGGGTGTTGGGGGAGCTCGGGGAGCTGCTGAAGTCCCAGTGGTATCGGCCCACGGGGGAAGGCTGCAGGTTCAGGGGGTAGTTGATGAAGATCTCGGGCGGCCGCTGGGGCACCGGGGGAGGCGTGTCCGGGAGGGGGTCGCGCGGCGGCGGAGGGGGCGGGCTGGGCAGGGGGCCGTCGATGGCCGGGCCGTTGTAGACCGGGGGTCGCGGCTGGTTCCTGGGCAGAGGAGGGGGCAGCCGGGGCGGGATGGCGGGAGGGCTGTCGGACCTGGAGCTCAGCTGACGCACAAACAGAGGTAAAATAAAGTTAGATATTTACACAGACGAGTAAATAATGAAATAATACACAGCACGGGGTTCACAACACAAGGCTCAGGATCCCAGGGAGACGTCATAAGATAATTCAGAAGAGGAATAATAAGGTTATTAGACTTATTTTAGTAAGAGTTCCCTCTTTGCTCTAAGTACCAATTTGGAAAAGACGGATGACGAGAGCTGAGAAGAGGCCTTATACAAACATTCAAAACACAGAGACATGTTTGCATTAAAGTCGCATAATAAAAAGACTAAACTACATCTAGATTTATTTAGGAAAGTGTCATTTTACTGACTTTATTAAGGCCCTTTTAATAAGCATTTGACCTTTAACGATGCCTAATCCCTAAAACAAGCTTTTACTTCAAGCCTTCAACTCAAAAACCACCTTTGCGCCACGATATGTTCTTACTTTAGCTTCAGACATGGCGTCTTTCCTCCGAGGCGGCAGAGGAGGAGGCTTCAGCTCCTCTCCGAGCTGGTGGAGGCTTCCGCAAGACACAGACTGGCACTCTGGGAAAGAGAGACATAAAAGGTCAAAAAAGATGCCACACGTGGCTCCACTTTAATATTTCCAGAATAAATGGTCCAACGGCAGTAAAATCAGAAATAATAATAAAAAAAAAACTCACTTGAAGGCGGCAGCATAACTTGAGCAAATATGGAGTTATTCCCTGTAAAATTAAAACGCAAAGAAGATATTAGTTTTATGACATAAGCGCAAAAGCAATGCACGCAGCCACAATCTATAATCTTGACTTATTACCCATCAATAAACCTATTCACTGAAAATAACTTTTAGTCTGCTCCTTTCTTGTAGAGATTACGACATTAATCAAGGTGTAATGAAACTAAACAAACTTTCATTACAGATACGTTTGAAACCTTTAATTATCAAACAAAGACAGTAGAACTGTGAGGTCATAAATGTGTTAATAAAGATGGACGACACTTAAACCCCTTTGTCCTGCAGTAAAAACGGAAGCCAAAACATTTTTAAGTATATTTAGCTTCCTGGTTCCGAGTTCTCAATAAACACAGATTATATCAAGGATTCATCAGATGAGTCACATCGAGTGACATGGGGACAGTGGTTTTTAACGTCTGCAGGACTTCAGCAGCATCAGTTTCACTCACCACCGTAGGAGCTGCTGAGGTCGTGCTCCGCGAAGACCGAGCTGAAGTCGGACGAGGCCGACTGCGGAGGGGTGGGCGTGTTCGGCGACGTCGGCACCGACACCGACACCGGCGTCTCCGGCGGCTCGGTCTCCGCGATGCTCCGGAAGGTGATCTTATGCGGAGGCTCCCGCTCCAAGGGGACGGGGTGGCCTTTCAGCGTGCCGGAAGAGGTAGACATTCGCACAGGCCGGATCCCTGGGGATTTCAGAGTGTACGTGGTCTTCCTGGGCTGGAGAGGGACGAGGGAGGACGATAATCAAACACCTTCATCTCTCAAAACATTTACTTCAAAAGATAAAAACTGAAGGGGGAAAAAAAAAAAAAACAGGTTATTCCGAATAATTTGCGGTATCAGGTGACGAGAATAGCCTGTGGTGGCACCTGATTCTCCAAAAATAGAATCTGTGAGAGAAAAGCAAGTTGAAACTAGTCCTACAGTATCACTAGTTTCCTGGAACTACCTAATACTGAAGAAACTGTCCTCAGGGAGGCCTGTGGATTACTCGGAATGATAAGAGGAATTATTTCTGGGAATATACACTCAACACTTAAAGTTTTTTGATACGATACCAATCTTTTAACGAGTATCGAGTATCAGCTGATTAGAGTCCCCCATCGGATCTTAAATACGCAAAATTTTCCTCACTTTTCTTATATTACTTGCATTCTCCTAGACCTCATGTGAACAAACAGCGCTGTCAAAGTTAATGTAGATTCGAGATCGTCGCTTTTTTGTCCCTGACGCCGTCTCGACCGAACTTTTCTCTTGTCTTAAACACAGCGTTCACTGTTGTGAATGAGGTTCTCCTGCTACCAGCTCACCAAACAACAACATAACACGATTTACTAACGGCTGTAAGAATTCATCCCTTTTCCAGAGTAAAGCTCTTCCTCACAGCAGACACGTTAAGTCGTACCAACTCTGATTCTTCTTTGATTTTGGTGGTTTTGGTTTGTCCGGCTTGGATGATACCGATACGATCGTTTTAAAAAATGCCTGGATCGTCCCACACTTCACCCATAATTACCACACAGCACGTTAAACACGGGTCAACATGGACGGACACTGTGTTTTTCCCCCCCAGAACTAGCATAAACAGAAGCTTGTCTGTTAGATCGGACCAGAGTCGGCCTTGGCTGATGCAACTCTTTTTCCTTCCCTTTTTTCCAAACAGTTTTGATAGATATCGATCACTGAAGACTGGGGGAAAAATCCTGCAAGAACTGCAGTTGTGGAGAAACTCTTGACCCAGTCTTTTAGCCATCGAAACCGGGCTCTTGTCAAATTTGCTCAAATCTTTCCATTTGTCTATTTTTCCTGCTTTTTTTCCAGTCTGGTCTGGTCAAACGTTCACATGTCACACAACTGGAGGCGGTCATAATGTTATGGTTTATTAGTGTATGCATTTCTTGCAATTGTGCATTTTAAGCTTAACAAGCAAACATACAGGAGCTCCACTTAAAAACGTGCACACTTACAAATCGGGGAGCCTGCCTGCAGTTCCGTGGCTCGATGTCCAACGACATTTTGAACAGATAGTCAGAAAACTCCTTGTCGCTCCTGTTGCCCATCGGGTTCAGGTTCTCAAAGAACTTCTGCTCAACAAAAGAAGAGAGACACGTATTGAGTTCAGGGACTTTGTATTAGCATGTGCAAGTTAAAACGTGCCTGAAGAGGTTAAGCAGAGGAACAGGAAGGAGCTCTCACCCTGATTTCTTGCTCCACCTTCAGACAGTAGGGCTGGTTCTGGTACTGCTGGATCTCTCCTGTGATTTCGGCCACTTTCCTCCTCTTGCTGAAGTTGATCAGCTCCTTGCCGTGGCGTTTGAGGAAGTCGGGGTTGCCCTCCTCTGTCTTCAGGATGTTGGTTAAATAGATACCTGGATGGATGGATAAACGTTAGCTGCTCTAGATTTTCTGGTGCTTTTTTTCCTTTTAAACCTGTTCTGTTCATGTCATCAATTAATAAGCTCAATAAAAGACTGAATGGCTCCGTGATAAATAACTGTAAGTCACAATGGAAAGGAGCCAGATGAGATAGCTTTGTATATAAATAGATTCTTTTTTATTATTATTTATTTATACTTGAGAAACACTCCAGAGTCAGACTTACCAAAGAAAGGCACACAGGGTGGGTTTATTGACTTGAGTTTAGCCAAGTATTTCTTAAAATGGTCCTGGCTGAGTTCTGTAGCTTCCTCCAGGATCCGCTTTTTCCTCTCTGGTATTGCCTGTGGAAGAGGAGACAGAAAAAGACAAATCATTTATATTGTGATAACCAGCATAAGTGTAGAAAAATAAAATAAATAAAAAGTCACAATAAACATCAGATGTTTCTCAGGAGCTGATGAAATAATAACACAATACAAATTAAATGCTGACATGCTAACAGGCTAAAATGTCTTGTTTGTTGTTTACTCTGAGCATGTTAGCATGATATAGCAAGTTAGCGACCAAGCATTCTTCTCCTGTGATAGAACCTGGTGACTACATTACCCACAACCAATCGCAAATTGTTCATCTTAGGTTTGTCATTACAGGCTTAAAATGCTACCAGATGGTCTTGATATCACACTTAAGATGCATACGTTGTTGTCCCTAACTTCAAATTTGCACGTGCTACAGGAATTGACGGTAATATTGAAACATACCCTAGAAGAAGAAAACAACAGCAGAAGAAAATAGAAAAAGAAGAACAAGCAACAGCAGAAGAAGATGCAGTGGAAGAAGTAGAGAGAAATTAGCAGAAGAAGAAGAAGCATTAGCAACAGTAGAAGAATTAGCGAGAAGAAGCATTAGCAACAGTAGAAGAATTAGCAGAAGAAGAAGCATTAGCAACAGTCGAAGAATTAGGAGAAGAAGAAGAAGCATTAGCAACAGTAGAAGAATTAGCAGAAGAAGAAGAAGCATTAGCAACAGTAGAATAATTAGCAGAAGAAGAAGCAATAGCAGCAGAAGAAGAAGCAACGGTAGAAGAAGATGCAGTGTAAGAAGTAGAGAAGAATTAGCAGAAGAAGAAGAAGCATTAGCAACAGTAGAAGAATTAGCAGAAGAAGAAGCATTAGCAACAGTAGCAGAATTAGCAGAAGAAGAAGAAGCATTAGCAACAGTCGAAGAATTAGCAGAAGAAGAAGAAGCATTAGCAACAGTAGAAGAATTAGCAGAAGAAGAAGAAGCATTAGCAACAGTAGAATAATTAGCAGAAGAAGAAGCAATAGCAGCAGAAGAAGAAGCAACGGTAGAAGAAGATGCAGTGTAAGAAGTAGAGAAGAATTAGCAGAAGAAGAAGCATTAGCAACAGTAGAATAATTAGCAGAAGAAGAAGAAGCAACGGCAGAAGAAGTGATGAAAAAGCAGCAGTAGCACTAATGGCAGAAGAAGAAGAAGCAGCAGAAAAATAGATCAGAGAAGAAGAAGAAACTCGCTGTATTAACTTTGTATTGCTTTGCAGTGAGAAAAAACTCACCTCGAATGTGTGGTCGAGCCTGTAGACGGGGACAGAGTTGATGGCGCTGACCACCTCCAACACGCCGTTAAAGTTGTTCAGCTCCTGGAAAACCTGCAGAATCTCGATGATCCGCGACAACATGGCCACCCTCTCCTCCAAGTTCATCGTTTCTACAATGCACCTGAAAACAGGGACGCACACAGAGAGTTAGGTGGATTCTTCTGTAGGACTCTAAAAAAGAAAATATATAAATGTCGGATATTCCGGTGAATAACTCACTTTTCAAACCAGAGTGTGAGGTTGGTGGTGTGGCGGATCATGCGGAGCAAGTTTGGCGAGTTCTTCTCTTTGTCCTCTCTGGTCCAGACGCTGCCGACCAGCTCAGACGGCCGGACGGCTCTGTGGATGAAACAGACGTTTGTAAAAAAATTAAAAAAACGATTCCTTACACGAGACGTTTAACTCCTAAGATCTTATCCAGCGCTCACCTGTAGAGCTCCGACTCCAGCAGGGTCAGCTGGCGGGCGATCTCTATGGGGTGAAGGGTCATGAGGTCAAACAACTCCATCTGGCCGACCCTGCAGATGTGCCACTCGATGGGAGGAGGCGAGCTCTCGAAGGTGATGTTGTGACTGACGCCGTTCGACTGAGTCTGCAGCTTTCTCCTGATGATCTTATTGATGGACTCCACCCACTTTCTCATCGATTTACCTAGAACGCAAACACAGAGCGTTGCATTTAGCTTAGCAGCACAGTATGCAATGAGAAAAACATACACAGTATAATACAGACGAGAGGATTCACTCACATCTGAACTGAATTAGTTTCTTTTTGCAAAAAAAAAAACACCTATTTAGGACATGGCCAAAGTAAATTCAATGCTGTTCACGAACATTTTGAAACTCATCCGTGGTCTTTGTCTCTTTTGAAAGCCAAGACTCTGGAGTTTCTATCACAAAAGTCATAATCACTCTAAGTTGTATTGGTCTTGAGTAATTGAAGTTGGCACACAGTTAAAAAAATAAGCTAATAAGTTGTTTGGTTCGCCTGAATTTTCTTGAAAAAAATATGCTGGTTGAATCCTATAATTACTTTTATCAATGAAATCAGAAGAAAATTACATATTGCATGCAGCATTTACTGAAACACACTCATGCACAGAGCTCTGATTGGTTCAGAAAGCTACTGCTGTCCCATATACGACACCAGCTGAATGCTAAAGGGTTAAGGTATATGACTTGTACGTCATTGTGTTAATCTGTCATCAGTGAGTGATCTCTACAGCCGCCACCACCTGACACTCTTGGTACAAATTCCAGTTCTTATGCCTCTAAATGTCTCCAAACTAATTAATGACTCATTGCGGTGTATTAACTGCTCTATGATTCCAGGAAAAGAGATGATATCAAACACTATATTTAGGTCAGGTGTGAGACAGTGCTCCAGGAAGGGGAAAACCTACCTCAGCTGTAATTCACAACATTTATCAATCATTAAATAAGAGTGTCTGACATTTAGTTTGAGCAAAAAACATGAAATCAAGCACTAAAAAGGAAAAAACAGATTAACACCTCACACTCAAAATAAGCTGGGGAAAAAAAACTTTGACTTTATAGCATGAATTTTGAATTTTTAACATTTAAAACTAACAACTCATTAGTTCATTAGCTAACGTTAGCATCATCATGATTAAGTGTTTGCTCCAAACGTGCTCACTTTCCATCTCTGTCCACCTGTTTTATGGTCTGAAGCCAAACATTTATTCGTTTATTTTGTCCCTCTCGAAAGAGAGGAGCAGAGAAAATCTCAGAGTTTTATCTTTTAAATGGTTTGAAGAGCAATACACAACACAGAAGCTTGTGCTTTGTTTTCATCCATAAGGGGGCGTGGCCTTTTCAGTGAAATAAAGTTACTCTCTTCCATAGGTCACAAGCTCCACCCCCTCCATATTAGTGAAATAAAACACTGAAATACACGTCAAATAATTTTTTCAAGGATGGTTTTTGTTATTAATTTAATGCTGATGCAAGTTTCGTTTTATTTTAGTTATTTGATGCTTTAGAAAGAGGATGTGACATGATGACAACTACTAGTTGCCATGCCAACCGCTTCATTAAACGCTCTGTTGGTCCGCGAGAGTTGTGACTGGAGGAGGTAGAGAAGGGTGCAATATTAATTAAATGAAAACTCAAGCGAGTCTGGAGGAAGTCTGGTCTATTCATCGATATCGACCGTACTGATTAGACTTTTGGCTCCAAACTCCCAAGATGGCGCCACCCGCATCCCAACGGGAAGCCAGCGTCAGTTTGGCCAACGGAAGGAGGCGGTGACACGCCGTCCATATTTATACAGTCTATGGTTTGAAGAGTTATCTGTGATTACGGAAGCAGTGGTTTGTGTTTTATGACCGACCTCGCAGTTGAATCTTGCTGGTGATGTATTCCTCTAATCGAGTCCTCAGCTCAGGATCGTTCTCAAAGTCGTAGAAATGATGTTCGACCCATTGGCGGAAAACGTTGAGAACCCTGCAAGAACAAAAAAAATAATAATTAAACTGATTGTACAGATCGTCAAAACAAGAAGAAAATTAATTTATAAAAATTGTTAAAACTGTTAGAATTGTGATTGTTAAAGTATTGGGACAGTTGATACGGTTTCACATGAATTTAATGTTTTATAGATATTTTAACTTGTTTTTCAGTTTTTTTGTTTTCTGGCTGGTGGTAATTTCTTTCTTTCTTTTTTTAAACAGTGGGCAGATAAAAAAAAGCAAATTTTTTTTTGTGTTTTAAAAGGAAGAGGTATCTTTACCTCTTCAGACATGACACCATTTTCACTTTGAGTGTCCTGGTTTTTAAATAAACACAGGGGCCTCGTAGCAGTGTTTACTTTATACAGACCACCCAAACCTTTGTCCCCAATCTATACTCTTATAACACAGTCAGGCGTCCTAATATTGCTCCTTTTATGTTGTCTAACGCAGACAGAAAATCAGAAACTACCATCATACGGTAGTTGTGTATTACCAGTATATATACTACAGTACTGGTGTCACACAGACTAAGGATCCACTCGCGTTTCCACTCTTTCCATGACGAACATTTAAAGGATTTTATTGCAGCTGCTCGACATTCAGCCTGATACCGAGGGGCTCTTCGATTTTAATGGTCCTTCAAAGATTAGTTCCAACTGTTTCCTCCTTATAAGGAGACACAGTCCTAATGCAAAAGTAATTCTGCGGCTCGGGGAGAACATTCGGGCCTTTAATGGGCGAGCGTAATAAAAGACAAACAACAACAGAAGACAAAGATGTGCCAAAATCTCTCGGTAAAGGCCTTGTTGGGAAATCTAAGAAATCAGTCAAATGTGCAACTATAAACTCTGTAGATTATTAAAAAAAAAACAAACATACTTGAGCCAGTTACATCTAAAAATATGGAGTGGACAACTGCTCGGTTCCAGCTGCGTGTTAAAGTTTAAGAGGCAAACACAACGGGAAGAGACCAGCAGAGACCATGGAAGTACAGGTCATGTAGAGCGGGAAACAACAACACGACGGTAACAAGAGGGTTACCTAGGCAACCGGAGGCTGGAGCATCCAGTAGCGACCAAAGACACGACGAGGTAATTGCTTCATGTGTGGACGTGTCAGCTTTTTATGCATTTTACATGTATTCACACACATTATAGCCTTATTTGCAGGGGACTAGTTTTACCGTAACTCGTGATAATTGCGCAGGTCGTCTGTGATTTGTTTGTTTATTTTTGTTTTGGTTATGACACGGAAGAGAGTTTCCATAAGGCAGCACGGTGCGACCTACTTCTTCACCACGAAAAGACACAAATTCAGTTATTATTTCCACCACTTCCTTAGTATCTACGGTGGAGTCTAGTCCATTTCTTATTTTTGTGAACAGTTTTGTGAGATCTGAACGGACGGCTGTCGTACCTGAGCTGGACCGGCTGCACGTATTCCTTTCTGAACCTCTGGAGCTCGGCGGCCATTGGCTGATCTCCGTTCCAGAGAGCCTGTCTGTCTTCTTCGGTCGGTTCCGGCTCAGGGATCTCAATCCTGAGCAAAACATTAATCGGTGTCAGGGTACCAACAACAACTACTTACCTAGTGGACGACATATAGTGAGAACTGTACCTGTCTATGAGGAGGGTGAGGAGCTCCTGTGGTTTGCAGAATGATCGGTACGTGGTAAGAAATGTGCGCACAAAGTTGGGATCTAGAATCAGATCGAACAGATTAGATGATAAACATAACTACTTCTCTTTTGTCTTTCCACGTGTGCAGCTACAGCGGCGGCAGCTTACCGGCATACATGTGGTACGTGAGCCTCTCGATGAGCTTGACCACGGTGCCGGCCTTAATGATGGGGATGCCCGTTTTGCTCTGCACTTTGTCCTCAAACACTATATTCTCCTCAGAGTCCTGCACGGCAAAGCGGTAAACCTCCGGGGAGGGCAGTCTTAGGGGATGCGCCTGCTCGTCGTGCTGCAGGACCGTGTCCAACATGCGGTCCAGAGTGGAGCGGTACTGCAGCGTCACCAGCGCCGCCATCCACGCCGCCTTCTCCTCCGCTGTCCGTGCGCAGAAAACCGCGCAGTTCTCGTCCTTGCTCAGCACCTCGAAGGCGTGCCGCAGGTCCGCCGAGTCCTCGCGGTCCACGATGCGGATCTTCCGCAGCACGAACTTCTCCTTGAGGCGGTACTCCGCGCCGCTGCCCGACCCCGGGAGCCGCGAGCTCTGGTTGGCCTTGCAGCTGATCATCAGGCCGTCGAAGAGGAAGTTGTGCCTCTCGTGTTTGGCGCCCGCCCGTATTAGCGGCCCCTCCAGGATGAACTCGCTGCAGCACTGGCCGATGTCCTTCCCCTCCCAGCCGTCGATGCTCTTCTGGATCTCGTTCATGCGTTTGATGGCTAGTTGTTTGCTACGGACCTGCCTGCTGTACAGGCGGTACATGGGCTCGCTGTGAGGGGGAGAAGACAGCAACTCTGAGCGCATCGTTTAAACATTAAGAAACGCTACTATTTTTTTGTGATATAAATAGTTTCTATAAATAAATAATAGTGAGCGTGGAGCAGGAGCAGACGTACCCTGGTTTACGGCGAGGCTGGTGCTTGGCATAGATGCGCTCCACGCTACATTGAAGGTTGAGCAGAGCCGTGATCGCCTGTTTCAGACATTCTCTGTCGTCTTGGTCTTCACTGCGCTCCTGAAGTTGCTGTAAAAGAGCCAACACAACACAAATATTAGATAATCAACCCATATCTCATGATAAATAACCCGACAAGGACGAGGGCTGCAAGGTTCAAGGTTTATGTATAACTTTTTTATTTGACCGTGTTTTATTTGTCCTGATCTGTATCTGGGAAGATCAAAGGCATTTTAAGGAGAAGCAGGATGAGGAGGAAGGAGGAGAATAAAGAGGTGGAAGTGGTGAAGAAGGAAAAAAGACGACGACTATGGATGTGCAACACCTCTGGTATAATTCATGAAAGAAGTATGATATTAAAAGCTACGTAGCCTCATTAGCACAGAGTTTAGCGTCTAAAAACCAAATGTTAACATATTTATTATTAACCAGAAACGTCAGGAATGTACCTGTAGTAGCTCAAAGTAGTGCATACAGTGGTACACTGGGACCATCATCAGCTGGGGAAGGACGTACTGGACAGCTTCTTTAAATCCCTCTGCAACTGACTGGAGACACAAAGACGCAGAAGTTAGTGATGGACCAGCGTGAGAACCAACAACCTGAACCCCAAGTGCTTTGCGAGTTTAAAAAATAAAATAAATGCCAAGTTTCATTTTGACTTCCACACAGGGTTTTCCAGTCATCCGAATCACCACATAAAATTCTTGCTGCGGGATGATTCAGGTCCACGGCAGCTGCAAAAAAATGTCTATGTCAGTTTATGTTTCTTTAACGCTAATAAGGAAAAAAAAAAAAAAAGACGGTTCCAGTCGTGTGAAAGTCGCTGTGAAAACGTGCACGTTTCAGTCTGCGGACGTGAAACCAGATCAGACGAGGAGGAGGAGGAGGAGGGTGCAGGGTGACGAGTGGGAAGGAGAAGAAGAAGAAGGCAGCAGGGGTAACCGGAGAGGGGGGGGCCGTCATAGTATCCATTTAAATCTCCTGTTCCCCCGATAGACGACTCAGAATCAATACGCGAGTACTCAGACTCCACAGCAGCGGCCACAGCGTCTGCTCCGAGGGAGGGAGGGGAGGAAGAGGAGGGAGGGAGGAGGCAGGGGGTCGTGAGCGCCGAGGAGAAAAGACATCAGCTGCTTGACGCACGCTGATGGACAGCGGGGGAACAATGACCTAAGTTTAGATCATGTTATTGATATGTCGGCTTCCTGCAGGTTTACAAATGATCCACGCGGGGATGCAGGAGCGGCGCTACGCGTTTGAAGCGCCCGATGTAAATCTGCCGCAAAACATTTTTACTGCACCGGCTCTCAGTACGTGGGTTATATTCAGATTTATTAGCTCATTGTTGGAGGCTCTCGGCTACTTAGGTCTATCCAAAAAAAAAATTAGGAATTACAGTTCACCGGAGAACGAAAACGGGATCAGAACGGTTTCCTCCAACTACAGGTCGTTGAGTATCCGCTCGTAAATCGAGTTTAGCAAATTCCCGATGATCGACACCTACAGACGTCGTGCGTATGGATTCATATTTAATATTTAAACCATTTTTCTGGGCGTTTACACAGATCGTGACAAACGTGGTTAGCTCAGCTCTGAATCAGCTACTGAACAAAACAGCTGCATTCATGTGGTCACGAGGGATGGGTATCGTTAAGCTTTTTATTTGTCCCAAAACGGTTCCTTTTTTTAGTTTTGAGGCATTTTGTGGCGTGCGAGCTGAACAGAATATCAAAAATTAAAAATGCTATGTGTCGCCAGATGTTTTATCAAATTCCAGGTGTTACCTTCCTTGCACAACATCTCCTTCGAGCACTTGTTGCAGGTTACCCAGTCTGCATCTTTGGTGAAGTCCAGCAAAGCTTTTGACCGTTTTTTTTTTAGGCATTTTGAAGATTCACTTCCATCCATGCAGGAGGAAAAAAATTCAGTGGCACCGAAATCTACGTCGCATTTTTTGGTTTTGGTTACTACCGTTTGGTTACTACCCATCCCTAGTGGTCACCAGTAAAACTAGAAACAGAAGCGTGCTTAGATTTCTTTTTATAATGGTATTTATCGTTCTTACATCATTAACCATTACATTTCACCAGTCGTGTTCACATGGAGACTTTTTTCTCATTCCGATTGAAGGTTTCAGGTCAAATGTTGACATGTGAGGTTCATCTGTGCCTCTACTTTTAATCAGAAAACAGCTGTTTTACAGACTGATCAAAGATGGAGGTCTCTCATCTAATCAGCAGTAGTTGCTATTGTTTTAAAACTTCTATTATTAAAGCAAAAACAAGCCTGATTTGGGAAGTTTGTCCACTTTCGCTGTTGTGTTGTGCAGCCTTTTATTGTAGCCGGAATCTGTCCCACGCTTCGGTCGGTCCTGGCTTCAATTACTTTTTGATGGACCTCTTTCAAACAGTTCGATACTTCTGTTTTTTTTTTTTTCTGCCGTCTAAGCGTGCGATAATGTCTAGTTCTCTCAGACTTGTTATTAAAAACAGGATCTCCGCGGAGCCGTAGATCAGTCGGGGAAACGGCGCACTTGCGTCAAGACGGAGCATGCTCAGACAGAACGGAGCCCGACTTCATTTAGATTCAATTAGTTTGGGGAGAAGGAATATTCGACCCCTGTGAAACCGACTGAAATTTTAATTAGCTTTGGGCTTTTTCATTCCAAACGAGGTGTTTATATGGAGCATTTTCATACGGTTTGGGCGTCTAAACCGATTCTAATCGTAATATTTAGCTCCGTGTGAACCCAGCTACTGACTGCTATGTAATTTAGTTTACGTGAAACATAATTCAATCATAAACAGGATGAGAAAAATGCAGGTGCCACTTAAGTAGGTGCTACCTTTTGGTATATAATTTAAATACTTAAATGCCATTTTTTCCATCGTGACGTGTCTCTACGTGCGTCGTTGCGGCAGCGGCCTAAATATAAACACAATGACCACGAGAACAACGTGTTCCCATTTCACAGAAGGAACCGTGGGGCTGCTTGAACTTCTCGGCTTTCGCCGTCTTAATTCACGGCTTATTTTCGACATGAAATGTGCCTTTGGGCCACACGCCGCCCACCCTTCCTCCTCCTCCTCCTCCTCCTCCTCCTCCTACCCCCCCGGGAGAAAAATGGCCCGCAGTGTGGCTGCCTGTTCTATTTTTAAAAGGCGATGTAATTTACCCACAATACCAGACGCTGCAGAGTGCAGGGGCTGAGTGCTCGACAGACACATCCATCTGACAGGGAGGGGAGGGAGCGAGGCGCAAAGTCAAGAAGGATGGAATGAGAAAGATGGAGCGCGATGCAACGAGACGGAGGCTGATGAGGAAGAGCGGCGGCACAGATGATGATGACGATGATGATGATGAAGCCACAGCTGCAGGTTTGATCCCGTAACACATGTGTTATGGGATCAAACCTGCAGCTGTGCATGAAAGTGTTCACATAACGATTTGTGTTGCACAAAGAAGGTGGAGAGAGATGATGAGATGAGGTTGGTGGAGAAAAACAGCATTACACCATCAACCCCTGGGACCACTCATTATCAACACACATAGACACACACACAGACGCACAAATAGCTCGTAGCTCTAACACTCAAGTAAAATGGATTTTAAAAATATCACATTTGAAACAGTTAATCAATTAATCTCTGAGCTGCTGGACTGAAAACAGAAAAAAAAAGGTTCTTCCCGTTATCAATTAACAGTTTTCAAATCTGTTCTTGAAAAACATCTGTAACTGGTCAAAATTTGGTTTCGTGGATTTGGACAAAACAAACCATTTTTGTGGTCCAGAAAAAAAAAAAAAAACGTTTTCTAAAATAATAAATGAATCATGGAAATAAATGGTAATTTGTGTCTTTGTGACATTTATATAAATACCTAAAACTAATGTGTCACTATAAAAACATGGTGATTAATACAGACACACATAGTGAAACTATTACATCTGAAGGAGGTTTAGAATTAAGGCCATGATAGATATGAAGCAACATCTTATGTTTTTAACTTGGTCACAGAAATTTAACGGTAACAGAAAAAAAAACTGCTACAAAGATGTTAATAACAATAATATTAATAATAAAATAATAATGTATGTCTATAACAAATGACATATAACTAACTTCTTAATTAATAATTATAAATTAATCTGGATTTGTTTTTTATTTAAAAAAAGTGAAAAATATTCTGTATATTTTACTAATTACCAGAGGATTAGTTAATCATTATTTATTAAAAAATAATATTAATTAAAAATTATGTAATACTAAAATAAATTTGATTAAAAGTTTAATTGTTTTGTCAAACTAATGTTGGTCTCCCTGGCTTCTAACACCCCGTTGTTTTGTCTTATGTTACTGTTTAGCTGTTTCTACTGATGTTTTATGTCTTTTTAATTTATCTTTGTATTTGTACCTTGTGTGAGTCGTCTTTTATTTATTCTTTCGTATAAAGCGTTGGAACCCTGTGGGTGTTTTAAAGAGCGTTATAAATAAAGTTGGATTGGATAATGTTGGTGACTTCTCCTCTAAAATTACGATGGCACAAGTTTTCTTGACATTTTTTTGTCTAATATTGACGGCAAATGGCACATAAGAAAATAAAACGAAAAACATTTATTATATAGACGCTGCATCAAGACACTGTTTGGCATTTGATCCGACACTTAATTGATTATGAACGTGGACCAATTAAGAATCAATTAATGAACTTTCAGCTCTAACGTGGATAAATAAAGGATTAAATATCTACGTGGCTGATATTTTACAGCAGATATAAAAAACACTCACTAGGTTTATGTCATGTAAAGAAATAAATAATATTCCAAATTTCCAACGTCACTAAAAACCAACATGACATATTATAGAGAAAAAAAACCTTTGGGCTTTATTCACTGTAAACGAATACCGTGTTGTCAATAGAGTGCACAGTATTTTTAGCTCCTGTGCCCTTTCCCTCACTCCTATACAATGAGTTTATGAAAATAAACACTGGGTGTGTGTAATCAGAGGACAGTGCCAGCGGTGTTGATCTAACTAAGGTTAGCCCGGCTGGTCGGAGGGTAAACACATCACCAGAGGTGCACTACGGACTGTAAGACACACAGGAGGCCTGAAAGCAGACGGGTCAACGACACATTTAAATAAAAATCAGATGTTTGCGCTTAAAAAAAAAGATTCTGTAAATCCAGTCTGAGCAGGTTTGGGAGCTCGCGGCTCCATGCGAACAGTCGGCCCTTTCGCTGGTCTCTGGCCTGAGAAAACACCAGCAAATATTTCATCTTCAAAGGCTGCCAGACTGCACCCCACCGAGCATAATTCAATGCTATTCTTGTGAGGAATGTCCAAATAAAACAATGCGGCGGCAGTGAATAAACTGTACACAGGACGCCGAATATGTCATGACATGCCCTTCGAACGATATTGGGAGGAATTTCAGCCGGCACCCAGGTTCACTTCAAAGCGGAGCAGGAACAAATACTGAAACCCTGTTTGCGAGGTGTAAACACATACAGTGACCTACTTGTGCCTTGATGATTAAAAAAAGAAAGAGAAAGAAAAAAAAAAAACCCACACACTTTTGTCTTTTCATTTTTATGGCTCTTTTGGATCGATAAGAAAGTGTGCATCGGAGAATGACAGGAAAGATGTGAAGTGTGAGATAAAGCGGTCAGTTTTTAACCCACAACGTTAACGCAAAAACAAGATTTCAAGATTCCCCGACCACAGGTTTCCACATTTCTTCGAAAATTTGGTCAATATCCTCCGAGAGTACGGTTCTTGAACTGTGAAACTCATCGTCAGAATATGCGTTTTCAACATTTTTTCCATTCAACTCGTGTTGGTCGAAAAAAACCCCAGTTTTCTAACGCCCTCACCTGGAAGTAGAGGCCGACCGTCGGTCGCGCCATCAGGTGGTTGAAGTGCTCGTGAAATTCCTTTCTGAGGATGTCCTGGGACAGGGTCTCGTAGGGATCGAACGCCTGCTCCTACACACGGGGACAGAGGAACAACAGAGTCAATGCCTACAGGGATGCGTGCGATGACGGACGGCGTCTCCTTCCCGCTCTCGGAAATAAAAGGAACTGGTTTATGAAGCAATCGTTTTGAAACTGAATGATTTCTTTACTTTGTGAGTGCAGAGACGGATCTGATTATCTCTGGAGGTGAGAGGACCACCTTCCATCATCATCAGCCACATGGACGGACAGTGGACTCAACCAGCGTCCTCTTACACACCTCATTCATTTAGAAATAAACTAATAATTTGAATGATCGCCAGAGAAAACGAAAGTCACATCTGTTTATTAGTGATATTTTATGCATTAAACAACAGAAAAATACATTTAACCCTTATTTAACCCGAGAAGGACAAAAGTGTACTCCATTTTTTTTTGATAACTTCATGGTAGTTATGCTTTTTGCTATCATATTTGGCAAAGGTGTGTATTTTTTTTTTAGGAAATTTTAATATTTCAAACTCTAATGTCATAATTTTCCATTTTTACACTGTGTTACCTAAATTGTTACGTTGTTACCATCAAGGAACAAAAGTGTCCTCTTCAAAACGACCTAAAAATAATGTTAATATTTTCTAATACTTTTTTTTTTTCTTTACATAAAGCTTTTAATCCACTTCAGTACTAATCATAAATACCAAAAGCTTGATTAGTTTCTGACTTTTAACCCTTTATATGTCAGTGTTTTTGATGGCACCACTAAATTTTATTTTCTTAATGGTAACAATGTAACAATTTTTGTAAATCAGGCACTAAAACAAAATAAAAACCCATCAAAACTCAATGCTGCTACTAATCATTCTAATAATCCCCCCAAGAAAAATCTAACTTTTTGTTTTTTATGGTTAGTACTGAACTTGATTAAAAGATTTATGGGAAAAAAATGCAGATTTTTTAAACATATGCCATTTATAGTAACAACGTAACAATTTTAAAATCAGGTATGAGGGTTAAGCAAGAATGAATTTATTTAATTTGTTAGATATGAGTTGTTTAATTCTATGATAAAAATATATTGACACATGCTTAATTAACCATGCTGATATATGATATATCTAAAGCAGACATGTAGAGTAAAATTTGAATTTCGGCTTTTATTTATCTTTAGCCCTACTTGCACGGGATTAGTTGATTCAAATATTCTCCCCCTATGTCTGTGTTTCATGTGGCGCATTCACACGATATAAACAAACTTGGTGTTTTACTCAAATTTACGTTCTATTTTTATGGCTCTGCTACTTCCCGTCTAACTCCACTGCAGGTCAGAGACACTTCTAATTACTTTGCAAATTATAACGGATGATAAAAATATATTTTTGATACTAGAAATGACCAACAACCCGTCAGTATTTAAATCAGTCCCACCTTTACAGATGAACACATTAATGATTTAATGGTTCCATCCGTCTAAACGGGCAAATAGTTCAGCGACATCTGGACTTTGCTCTCTAACATTTGTCCAAACTTTGATTTATAGCACATCCTTCATGATTCTTAAGTGACAAGAGGTAGAAAAAAAAGCCACAAAAAAGTAAAAACTCACCCCTAAATCACAGAGATGTGTGAACTAATCGCACTGGATTAGTTTTATCAGAGGACTTCTGCGTTACGATGATTATGGTAGGTAATTTACGGTGTAATTTTTAACTTTACAAATCACAGACATGGACGATTCGCACGGGATTAAGATCAGAGTCGACCTGTGATTGTTAGAAATTACCGAGGGTCTCCAGATAAAACTAATCCTGTGCGAATAGGGATTTAATTACTTTTTTCTTTTTTAAACACTGAAGCAGTATCATCATGCAGCACATGCCAGCTTGCAGGATTTGAGTCATAATCGGAGCTTTGTGCAAGTGATATGAATAAATTAATAATTATAATAATTATAAATGTGAGCTTTCAGCGATTCGGCTCCTTACATTTTCATCATATCCCCACATCAGGACTCAGACATGAAACAAAGTCACATCGCTGGATGGTAAAGTACGTTTTATAAGTATAAACCTCTCCTTACCTCTGCTAAGTCTTCAAAGCAGCTGCCCACCAGCGGATGAGGGCTGCCGTCGGCCGTCATCTCCACGGCGTCCTCGATCAGGCCCAGCAGCTTCACGCTCAGCTCGTGGATGTCCAGGATGTTACTGAAGATCACCTCCACGTCCTGCAACACACCACGATTACACCGTTATAATCGCGTTATAAAACGCTCTCAGTCAACCAAAGTTTAGAATAGAATAGTTTTATTGTCAATGCGCATCACCATACGACAGTGTACATTAAAACAGATCCACATTGCAAGGTTACCACACCTGCATGAAATCATAAGCAATAACAGACAACAAGACAAACGTGGCAGTATAAAAATAGTAAGGTGTTTTAAAATATGTTACAGCTATGGGTGGGAATTCATTTTGACTATGACTGTGGGGTAGAAGCAGTTCTTTAGTCTGGTGGTTTAAAATCCTTCATGCCCTGCTGTGACAGCGAGCCCTGTAGATGTCTTTAGAGATTTAATTTCTCATTTACATGAGCTTAGACACAGCTTTTTGTCTCTGCGAAAACCTATTTACGCTTATTTATTTCAGCTGTGACTCCGGATCATTTCCTCCCACGACTCCTGCCATCACAGAGGCGTCGTGTTTGTCTTAATGTTACACCAGAGATTTTTTTTTTTTTTTTTTTTTAAAACTGAGGAGCACCTTCCCGGGGGAGAAACGGGCGGGGAGGTGAAAGGGACGCGGGCATCACTCGCTTTTGAGTTATTGATTCAACTCATGCATCGACACAGTCATTAGCTGCAGCAGCGTCAGAGTTTGTGGCACAAGCTACTTTTAAAAAATGATTCGCATTCAGGTGCTAACACCCGCGAGAAGTTGAGAGAAAACACCACTGGTAGGCAACTGGCGCGTAGAAGCGTCCGAAGCTAACAGCTTAGCATCAGTGCTAACCACCGCTCTACTGTGCTGCCCACGGGAGGAAATACAGAAAGGGAAAAAATAAACATAAGGGAGAAAATTGTATTTGAATTACAATAATTGAGCTTCACCAGCAAACGCATCACAGCTCGCGAAATTGGGACATTTCCGAAACATTTCCACTTACTAGGTTGTGCATACCACAAGAGGGCGCCATTCTTATTCAGCACGTTTACCTGTACGTGCAAAAAAGTAACCACACTCTCACTGGACAACATATGCGCATGTAAACACACGACTTTGACTCATATCAGAGTTCTCCTTGTCCGACTAAGACACGCAGATAATGCGACTGGAAGCTTATTTTCATCGGGTTGTATTCGCCTTAACTGGAGTTAAACTAGACCACGTGTGTGCGCATGCTCCACAACCACTATGACCCCAGAACAAAAACATCCATGAAAGCCGATCACAGAAGAAGAAGTTGTTTCTGTAAAATCCAGAGTGTCCTCTGTCATAGAGTATTGACAGGAATGACTTAAATACTATACAACACAAGGTTGTTTTTCACTTGCTGTCTCTAAAACGAATGCAACAGAGGAATGAAAATATGGACCAAGCAATACCTGATGTCACAGAACGACGCCTCATCTAAATAATTTCTGATTAAATGGTCATCAATGGGAAATTTTCTCGGAAACACCTCTGCAGTTTTAGTTGATTCACCGCTATTTACCGTCACCTCTGAGCTGTAACGAACGGTTTATTTTTAGATATGCTGTAAATACCTGTTGTTATGGGAGTTTAGCTGTTGTCGATTCGTTTTATATTATTGTTTTAACACGTTTTTTTTTATTGTTTTTATTGTGTTTTGTTTGTTTTTTGTCTTAGTGATGTAATGTAGACTTGGGCGGACTCCTGGACGAGTAGTTGTTTTCTTTGGCAGTGACTAATGGGGATCCAAAAAGTAAATGGATGAATTAATGAATAAAAATAAACATTATATGACGTAATAGGTCAACCAGAAACAGGGCATTAACCGCATTAACCCAAGGAAAAGACACTTATCGCCACCTAGTGTGGGGGAGGACATGTTCCCGTCAAGTTATTCGATTATTCGGAAAGTCGAATTTTGAGCAAAGCTCAATTAAATGTGCATGTAAATGTATTGATTGAGATTTCTCATAAACCCAGTAAACACGATCCCATTTGAAGGCAGCATTTCAGCTCATAGAGACAATTAGGCTCTTTGCACAAAATTAAAATCATGCTCTAAATTATCCATAAATAGACGTAAATGTAAACAAATACACTGTAAATGCTGTTGCTTTCGTCTTGAGTGAAGGTGCCTGAATTTAACAAAAAACAACCTTCTTGTTTTTAAGTCATCTCTTTGCCAAAGAAAACTGACAACATCCCAGTTACCCAAGTGCATGTAAACACAGCGAATGTAAAGGGTGGTGCTGAAAGAGAGAGTGCCCCTGTTCTCGGCCGGCTTCCCTTAGATAAACAAAAAAAAAAGATAAATAAATAAACAGTGGGACATCAACAATAACAACAACAGGCTCAAATCTGCCCGAGGAAACAATTAGCCAGGCAGACGAGAACCCTAAAATAGCACGGGGGTGATTATTGACTGCTGGAGTCTGAATGGAAGCCCGAGCCCTGTCATTATTTCACCGTAACACTTTCTTGACATCTTCCGAGTAATTTCAGATTGCGCCGTGTTTCAACAGACATAATTGAGGTTATTCTGGCGGGGGCTGCAGATGTTGTTCCTGTCTCAGCATAATTACACGTTCTGCATTCCGCTGGGCCTCGCAAAGGTTTATCCTCCTCACCCAAATGATACCACAAATTACCCAACCCAAAATATGCAAAGCCACAGCGAGCCATTAAACTCAACTTTCCGCTCACTTCTTCTCAGCCCGTAGAAACGCCGTTCGATTCCTTCCCTTGACGAAACTTTTCTCCTCCTAATTTTTATTCATTTTATTTTTTTTGTGAGGTTAAATGACTTAATTGCCATATTAGACATGATGTAATTAGCACTTTGTTTCTTCGGTTAACCCTCAGAGACAGATATGAACGCACAGTTACTAGAAAACTCAAGACATAATCATTTTTATTAAGCATGTAGGTGTGTGCACACGAGATGATATTATTGCCTGATGTAAAACCAATCTCGTAAAAAAAAACAGATACTGGGTATTTCATGCTGCTCCATGACGCTGATCACCAGTTAACCCCGATTACAGAGTTTCAGCTGTAATCTTTAAATGATCTTACCCGAGATTTGGCTCAAACTGCTTTGATGGAAACTTGACTGTTTGACAGTAAGCTGGCTTTAGCGTAAGCTGCTTATTCTGCAGAAGTTGGACTATCCATCGCTTTTAGGTGTGTTTTTTTTTTTTTTAAACTAATTTCAACCAATAACACAAAGAAAGAACCAATGTTTCACTCTTGTTTAATGTGCAAACAACCCGACTCACGTACGTAGCGATAAACGTGAAGTGTTTATTTTAAAGTAAAGCTCTGCCACTGACTTAACACAGTGTTTTGCAACAATAAATGTTTGATAAGTTTAGTAAAGACAGTTCTGGAGGGGTTTATATTTGTTAATACCAGCATCAATCCACACATATCCACATCTACAGAAATTAACATGTTTGCAACCTGCTAGAAAAAAACTGTTTTGGTCTCTTTAACCAATTTCTCCGTTCATGACGACTGTACATGCTGTTAATTTCTATAAAACCCACTTACATAAGTTATATACCTCAGGCTTAAAGTCATGATTAATTATGGCTTCTGCAGCTCTGAGGGAGCGGTAGGTGCAGTCGCAGCTTGCTAGCTCTGCCTCAGCTTCATCTCGTGGCCCATTTATTTATTTATTTATTTATTTTGAATTAACACGGAGTAAGATGGCGACAACCTGAAGCCACCACGCTGAGCTTCAAAACCTTTGTATATGCATAAGAAGGATCTTTATATGCAGTTAATGCTTCAAACTGAAAAGTCAATATTAGCAGAACAAATGCAACAGAAAATGTAAAGATAATGAGATGCATGTTTAGCTAATGTAAGTTTGGTCATATTATTGTGCAGACTAGTATATTTTTCGCTTATTTTTCGAAAAATCTTGTCTGAACATGGAAAAAATGTGTTTTAAAATAGTAATAGAAATTTTGGTCAGTGGTTCTGCACATTTACACATTTACATGAGTCATTTGAAACCTCCTCTGCACGGGAAAGACTGTGTTTCCACTACAAAACGAGAACATTCATTTCATAGTTTTGAAGCTGAACCTCCTGGATCTGATTCAGATAAAACATAATTTGTGAATGTATCACTTTTTTATATGTTTGCGTGTCCTTGAATGCACCACCAAGACATTTTTTTCCATCTACCCCATTAAAAGTGAATTAATTTGCATTAATATCTAAATATTCACTATCAACAGCTTAATTCCTCTCTCCAATTGAGAAACAAGCGGTAACGAAACATTTGCAGCCTTTTTAAATTCAAGTCCCTCCTCACCTGCGCCGTGAAGATTTTGGGGTTGGACAGGAAGTGATGGCGGAACACTTTGATGATGAGGTCGAGCTCTCGCAGGTACTGCCGCTCCTCGGCGATTTCAAGCCTCACCAGGTCGTCGTACGTGAGCTCCCCGGAGGACGACGGCTCCTCCGTGCACTGCGACATCAGGCCGATGTCCTCCTCCTGGTCAAACATGTCCATCAACACCTGGACGCAGACAAACAACCGGTCAGTCAGTTAAAGTAGAAGCAGAAGCAGGTCCTTCCTTCCTTTATTCATTCGTGGTGAGCTTAGTTTCTTACTTTGTCTGCACACATGGACACCTTAATGTCCTGCTGATGGATCTCAAAGTGCCGAATGTTGCCGACATAGTTGCCCGCCAGTTTGAGTATATCTGCTGATATGTATTCAAGCACTGCCACGATGTACAGGGAGACATGGTAGTCCACTTTGTAGCCCAAAACCTCCTATTAATAAGAAGAGAGAGCAGAACCAAAAACACACACGGTTTTAATCACTGAATTTAAACGGTTCACTGCAAAAGAAGAGGCAACGTTCGCTAAACTTTACCTTAAGTAATGGGTGGATCTTGTCCACGGGGAGAAGTAAAGGGTTCCTTCTCTTACGCTTCTCAATAGCTGACTGGGCGTCTGCAATGGCCCATTTATCTATGGGGTGGGGGAAAGTTTTCTGGACGCGTTCCTGGTGACAAACAAAGAGGCAGAGTTATTTTATATATATATATATATAAATACGAGGTACACAGGTGAAAGAGTCGTTGTAAACCAGGAGCGGTCTGGTAACACTAGTTTGATTTCATTATGGGGCATGTTTCAACTGATCTAACAAAACAGAACTCGATTGGATAGTCCCACAACCGACCTACAGCACGGAGCATGTGACATTAAGGCGTTCTCAACAAAACGCTTTTAATTGCCGTTTTAATTTTCGCCCTTTGAAAGTTATTTGCCGTCAACACGTTCAGCGACAGGTACGACGGCGGAGACATTTAGATCTGAAGGAATTCAAACCAACGACACGTTCGTCAACGCTCGTTCAAAAGACTCATGGATCTTTGCAGGAGCGCAGTCGGTTTCCAGCAGAGAAAGTGTCGCGGGCCAACTTTACACCCAAAAAAAAAAGTTGTAGGAGGAGGAAGTTGGTCTGGCTTCCAGGCAAGTAAAACACTGTGGTGGAAGCACTAACATTTTAGGAGTAGTTAAAAAAAGAAATGTTGAATCACCTTGGACGTTGTTTATAATGATAATTCTTTACATATTTTGCTTACACCGTTATATTTTACTAGATAATACATATATTTTTATTTCATTGTGGTTTTTAAGAGTGTTTTTTTTATGTGTAACTAAGCTACTGTGACCAAGTAGTTTCCCTTGTGGATCATTAAAGTCTGTGTAAGTCTAAGATACAGGCCTTGACACAGCAAACCGTCCCTTTTCACAAACGGCAACAAACTCTCTAGCAGCTGCACACACTGCAAACACTACAGGCAACAACTGGTTGTCTCATACGTCCTGCACCTGTGTAAAAAGCAATAACTGTTCATTCGAGCAGGTTATAATAGTTGTAAACCATCTTATATTAGCTGGGAGGATAATAAACTGAGGGACCATGGGATAAACCATGCATCCATTTTTATTAAGTAAGAAAAATAATGTTTTTATGTTCCTTGTGATCATGTCTTTACAAAATCCATAATTATTTTATTATGAAAACAATCACGTATTAATACAAATGACTAGATAACCATACAAATGTAATAACAACCACCTTCTTATTCACTAAACAATGATAAAATTATCTTATTTAGAATTAGTTTCATGGTGTTCTTTTTGTTAAGTTGAGATAATCATGACGGGATGTTTCGTTTTTTTGACAATATATCAAATTTCACATGGAAAATAACAAATTGTACCTATGTCCGAGAAAATCGCTTTCAGCCAAGTTACACATTACAAACACATTCCACCTCCATAGGAAGGTAAATCCAAATCACATGACCTGCTCCAAGGTTGACCTGCTTCTCTTCTTTAGTTATTTGATATAATATTTATATAAAGTTCTGTGTAACTCATGTGTTGATTTATCCTATGTCAAGTGTTACTACAATGCATTTATAAATAACTTTCAATTGCAATTTAATCAAACGCCACGTGGTGTTTGGTTGTAGGCGGCCATGTTGATTTTAGGCCTAAAAACAGCTAAAATGTGATCAACTATGATACAATTATATATTATAAGGAGGATGAAGAGGAAAAACCAGATCTCAGCAGTGGTCTGACTAGTGCCAACGGTTCCAGGACAAACTGGATGAGATCAACCGTCAACAGCCAAAACGATGCTTCGGTGGGTCGCGACCTTTACTTCTGTGCATTTTCCTAAACTTTACATACTGTGAGATCGTGTACAGGCCAGGGGGCATCACTGGGTTTTAAAGATGGGAGAGGAGATGCACAGGATGCGAGCGAACACACAAAATTTCACAAAAAGCAGAAGAAAAAAAACTGAGAATTTAATTATTGTTATTATTTCAGACTGTTTTTAATCACATTGCAACAAAAAACACAAGCTCCAACAGTAACTATTAATAATTAAAAATATTTTGCACTGAAAAACATGACTTAATTGCTTTAATTGAATTAATATTAACGAGTGGAGTGGATACCTTACACTATAAAGTGAAGGGAACTCGACATATTTATAATCATATATTTATTTATAACTCATATTCTGGCCATTTCACATTGAATTTTTACCTCTACATCCTGTACGGAGCGAGGCTGGGCAACACACAGCATGTTGAGCAGTTGCAGGATCAGCTCCTCAATGTGCTGGAGGGCATCCTCCTTCGCCGTCAGGTTTGGGTGGACCTGCTTCTGTACCTGCAGGTTAAAGATGACCGAGCACAGAGACAGTGATGAGAGTCATATGAGATACAACAGTCACACAAAACATTGGTTTTCATGATGTAAACTGAAACCGTGTAATTCGTTGAACTCAACATCTGGTATGATGCACCTCAGTCGGGATCACGTTTAAGTGACGTCAAGGCTGCAAGTACAGACAACGGCTGAATCTTAAAAGTGATATTTTCTGTCTTTTTCATTTTATGGTTCTTAATTACAAGTTTAGCTTTTATTTGAGCTGGTTATTTTCCAAGGTATAATCACGAATAATTAAAGACCACAGGTTTCTGTTAAATTCAAAACAATTTTTTAAATCCTTGATGTTGCTTTCAAGAAAGCTCAGACATTTGAGAGTCAGCTATGGAACATTTTAATTAAAGACACAGCTCTAATCTTCCATAAAGTAATTTTGTGGGGTTTCAGTCACCTATGTGTCTAAATCTTATCTCTTAATTGAAATCCTTAACTTGTTAATATACACTTACATTCGTGTACTCGGATAGTATTTGAAGAGACTCACCAAACCCTGAGCTTCATACAAAATCTTTCTCTAAGATTAGTCAACAAACTGAGCAGGTTATCAGTGATATCGTAGCAGGAAGTGTATGTGTTTGGATGGCACCTGGCAAAATCCTTCTTTACATTTCATTCGGAAACAAGTCACATTATGGGAGACAGGAAAACAACTATATGTGCATGTGCTTGAATGCTTCACAAAAAAATATGAAAGTGAATATTTTGCATAAAAAGTTTAATTTATCCAGATGTTTCACATTTGGATATTCGTTTCTTTAACCCTCTGGAGTCCAGAGTATAATTGGCCTTTTGGTTTAATCTTTATATTTCATCTTATTAAACGGTTATTGCCTTGTTTGGTGTCATTCTTTTCAGCATAACCTCACATGTTGACACATTTTGACAAACTGTATTAACACATTGGACTCAAAACAAGACTAAAAACATAAAATCCAAGCAGGAAAAAGTCAGATTTTTCTCTGTGAAAACCACAAACTTTAATAAACAGCAAAGGCAATTTAAAATGCAGGAAATGCCTGCATCGTGTTTTTGTACAACTATTAACAACTAGGGCTGGGTAGTATGAACAAAAAGTTATATCACAGCATTTTCAATATTCTGACAGTAACACGCTATATCAAGATATTTTTTTTTTTCAACTGGGTGACAGAGGAATTAATGCAGCAGACTGACTAAGAATGGAGACATTTTACTGTGAATAATCCACACTAGCAGTAAAACAAGTTTGCATGGCCCCATGTTATCACTGCCTTTATTTTACCATATTTATTCATATTTAAACATATGTAAATTACTATGTTTGTAATGTCAACAGCAGTGCAACCGGTTACCGTAATAACTGTAGTCTACGAGCAACATTTTTGTTTTGTTTTTTCCTCATTCACAAAAAGCAAAAAAATTGGGCACCGCTTTAGCCGAGGGACAAGTCATCAAAAAAAACGGGGACTGTCCCCTGGAATTGGGGACGTCTGGTCACCTTAAAAAAACGCAAAATAACCGACACGGCACGTTTCTTTTGTGTCGTCTTCTTCTTCTGCCGCTTAATTTCTATCTTCAACACGTCTCGCAGTGACCATGCGTGTTTAGAAGCACTACATTGAAAACGGTCCGGTCGGAAACAGTGTCTCGCGGTGCAGTGTTCCAAACATTGTGTAATCAAATACAACACCTGTATGCCGGTATATTAACAAATATATCAAAGAAAAACAAATATACTCAGTCCTGTTTACAATCATTTACAAAACTATCAGGTTTAACAATAAGTAATAATACTTTTCTTTCTCCCTCTTTGGCTGCACTCGCTCCATACACTGACCATAGTGTCAGTCTCTTTAACCATAAAGCTGCAGCGCACAAATCGACAAGCATCTTCCTGAGAAATCTGGCCGCGCACAACAGATAAAATCTCTTTCCACAAAGGAAAGAATTCAGCCTCAAAACAATCTGCAAGACACTGGAGGAACAAAAATAAAAAAATGAATTCAAAGCTGAGCTCTGTCTTCTGCTGCATTATTATTATTTATTATTATTATTATTATTGTGGCACCCAGGTTTGCTCAGCAGCGGCACACCAGCCTGACAGAAGGTGTGGTTTCAGGTGCAGACGGTGCAGAAGGTGTGGCTTCGTCAGGTCTGCAAGCAGAGCGGGAGAGGGAAGAACACCCCCCCCTCCACACACAGCTACCCTGCAGCCTCCCGAAAGTTGTCGTCATTCGGGCCGTGCCCTCTCGCAGGAATGCTGTCAGTTGAGATACTATAATAGCACCCGAAGCCGACTCAGAGGGGGGAGGAACACGAGGAGCGAGAGCGAGGGGTGGATAGAAAAGCCTCGCATTTTACTCGAGGTTCACAAAAGCCCGGCCTGTTCGCACGCCACTGACGGAATTACCCTGGCGTATAGTAAAGGAGGAGACTTTATGATGACAAAACGTTGCCCTCGGATTAAGGAATGTGAGAGGAGAGTTAAAAAGGTCAACGCTGACCGGGCTCCGTGCATTCTTCTTCTCTGACTCAATAGCGGCAGCGGCGGCAGCAAGCAGGATGTCCCCTCTGTCTCAAGTTTGAATTCACGTCTTCGTGGGATGGAATAATCAATCAGAGGGTGAAAGAAAAGTTAGAAAAGACCCCCGTCCTCGATCTGATTCACTGTACTCGGATGCTTTTGTTCAAGCAAATGGGAACTTTTTTAAAATATTTCTCTACGTCATTTCTGTTTTGATGCACGCTCACAAGACCTGACGGCTATAAATAAGCTGTAAAACTCCATTCGGAAAGTTTCTAAATACATACATCAAAGCAGAAGTAGGTTATGAGATTCGGTCCTTTCAACCGCAAAATAGGCACTTGACCAAATTCCACAGGACACCAGGAGCTGTGAGTCACCACACTGAAACTACGGGGGTTTCCCTCCACTCCATTCACAGAATAGTTTCTGAGAGGCCCACGTCCAACGAGTGTCGTCTATCTCCAACAATGTCAGGATGGGAGCCGGAGCAACAAAAATACACAGAACCCAATGTCATCTGAATAAGATCACGGTCGTCATAACAGAAAGGGGATTCAAATAAAAATACGCTCGGCTACACAGGGACCAACGTGAAGCTGCTGGATCCTCCTGCTAGAACTAAGGAGGAAAACTGTGTTAATAGATGGAATATTTACATTATTTGTCCACTTTTTGTGTGAATATTTAATTTATCTTAGTATTATAGGATAATTAAAAGGGGAATTATGTTTATTTGGAACAAAAATGGACAGTTAAATGAGTTTTTCTTTACTTTTTTTTAGACATTTTATAGGCCAAACAAACAATAATCAGGATTAATTAATAACAAAAATAATAAGAATAAAATTGAAAATATATAATAAACATAAAATTCAGCTCTGCTTGCATCAAAATATATTGTAAATATTTCACATAATCTTTCAAGGAGAAAATATTTAAAAAAAAAATAATAATAATTTAAAAAATCTGTAGTTACAACTTTTCGGTTTAACTGTTTAGTCTGTCCTCATTATTATTATTATTATTATTATTATTATTATAGGATAAGTTTATTTGGAAAAACAAGTCATTTAAATGCATAAATTAAGAATATTGTCAGTAGACTAATCAATGCTAATAATAATGAAGTATTGTATGGTAAAAGTTTTAAATATTGCAATAATTGAGACTGAAGTCAATTAAAAAATCAAATGGTGCTTATATATACAAATGATCATTATATTATTAATATCTTAATACAATATTTAGCGTAAATGACATTATTCACCTTTTAGGGACCAAAAAAAAACAAAACAAATGGATTAATTAACAAAAATAATCAGAAAGCAAACAAATACTGGCAATAATCTCAGCTGCAGCTCTGCCTGTTTTAATATATATATACTGTGATATATAATATATGCTGGTTATAAAGTGCCTGAATCTCTGGCCTGAAATGACACATGAAAACATCGTACAGCCGAGCTCGTCTCGCTGCAGGAGTGGGAAGCAGAGCGGCTCCGTGTATTTACAACTCTGCTGCAACTCGATCCTAAAGGGCGACGGACTAAAGCGCGATCTAGTGTGAGTCGGCGGCACGGACCAAGTAGGAACCCTGTGAAAGTGAAAGCAACCGCACGGACCGATGGCAGGTCAACTCCTGGGTTTGAAAAGAACTAAAAACCCAAAAATGAAATGGGTTGGAAAAAAAACAAAAACAAGATCATCCCCGTAGACGCACGACAGCAGGTGAATTTGTACCAACGCAACGTTTTCACCTGCTGTAAATCGAGAAAATGATTCATATATATAATAATATAATGTAAATGGAGTAAACAGCAATGTCTTTAGTCAATTAACAGTTAATAATTGACAATCCAGCCATAAAATTATGACCACCAGCCTAATTCTGGTGCCAAAAACAGCTCCGATCCATCGAGACTTGGACTCCAGTAGACCTCCGAAGTTGTGCTGTGGTAACAGGGACCGAGACGTTAGCAGCAAGACCCACATGTTGGGAAGGTGAGGTGAGGATTTATTAGTCCAGAACATCCCACAGAAGCTGGATTGGATTGAGAAGTGGGGGAATTCGGAGTCACTCCTGACTCATTTATCCTCTGTGACGAGGATAATTATGCTGTTGAAAGAGGCCAAAACTGTACCAGGGAAATACAGCTGCCACGAAAGCTATCGACACGGTTCCCAACAGCGCTTGGGTAGACGGTACGTGTCAACATTGCCCAAAGAATCAAACTGCCTTGTTTGTGCCAACCAGTCAACAACATTTGAATCTGGTCACTCAAGTCACTCAAATCCTTCCACTTGTCCACTTTCTCCGCTTATAAAATCAACTTTGAGGACTAAATGCTCATTAGTGCCTCATATAAAGGCACACACAGTGGTCATAATGTTATGGCAGATTGGTGTATCATCATGAAGTAAATATTAGATGAGAAGAGATGAAAAAAATAACCTAATAACACATAAAAAGTGTGTTTCAAACAAACTATATATGAAAAAAAACATGCAGAATATCGCAATATCATAATATCGCAATAATATCGTGACTCAAGTATCGCGATATGTATCGTGAAGTAGATATAGTAGGATGGTTGTATGGAGAATATACAATGAGGATAATTGTTATTTGCACAAGATGACAAACCCCTAAATGGTTTTTAGCTTAGATGCCGCCATGCCAGCTACAGTGGCACTAGCTTCCTGCCATACCACCGAAGCTGCATCTCGATCATATGTAAAGATTTCACGCACTATCGCGCCGCGCCACGTTAAGGTGTTCAGTTTCATGGGTCAGCTCCATTAAGAAGGGAAAGGCCGGCGGTACAGGAAGTCCCAGCGCTCGCTCACTCGCTCACTCTCACTTTTCCGCCTCCCTCCTTTTCAACCTCCCACACAGAGCGAAGCCTCCCCCCTCCCTCCCTCCCATCCCATCCCCTTCCCATTCCCTCCTCGGGGGAGAGCAGATCATAGCGGCAGACTGAGAGGTATTGACGTGAGCGTAGTACGAGGAGGCGGCGGCAGCAGCAGCAGAAAGGCTGATGCTACACACTCAGACTGGAGGCAGAGCCACAACGCAGACACAAACATATACAATAACTCATTTACCCACAGTGTCCCGGGGTCACGTTAAAATTATTCATTCGATTATTATTCCACTGTAATTTAACGACAGGAGGAACGGTCCCGATCAACAACGCCGGTGCCCAACGTGAATTTGTGAAATAATGAAAAGTCTCGACATCCTGTTCAAACGCAAAAGGTTATTTATCTGGAACTGAAACCAAACCACATCTAAAACGTTTAATGGAAACATCTGAACGCCGTTATTTCTTCTTACAGAACTATATAAAAAAATGCAGCGGCAACGTATAAACAAAACAATAACAAAGTTGACACAGACGTCACGTGGCTCTAAAATGACGCCTCCGGTCCAGTGACATATTATTTTGTTACATGTTTTGTTGATGATTGCAAGAAAAATGATGCCTATTAATTGGATGAAACCTGACTCTCCCATGATCGGGTTACAGAAAGTAAATATATGACCAGTTACAACTAAAAGTACATATTTTTACCCCCGTTCTCTTATTTTAATCATCATTTGACTTATTTTTTTTTATTGTTCCAATTATCCCTTTATAATATACGTCCTCTACCTTTATACTGCGCTATCCCTGCATGACAGATGCAACCGAATCTCAAGAGGTTTTCCTATTTGTTTTCTTTCAGGATGTTAATTATCTGTTAATGTGCGTTAAAGTAAAATAAAAAACATGCCGCCACAAGTCGTCTCTCCTTGGGTCCTTTCCTCGTCTCGTCCTTTCTCATCTTAGGTGAGAAGGCTTAATGGGCGGTTTAGACTGTAGCTGTAGCCATGGCGACGGCCCGGACCTCGTGCAGACCTCAGCGGCGCGATTTGACGTCTCCACACTCTGATGAACTGATTTGCATCAATGGAGACTTTAACAACATCGAGGAGGAGATTCGTAGAGATGCAAACATCTGCACGACTCGTTTTCAGTCGCCGCTGTTTGAAAGCGAAGCCGATAGTGAGAAAGAAAAAATTAATCCGGACTGGGTGGTGTTTTTTTTTTACAGAACGAGCCAGACTGACGAGTGGAAATGGTTCGCGCCGGCGTAGGCTACGTGCGTAGTAGGTTACGCCGTCTACGTCCTGCGGTGTTTTAAATGAGCCTTAACGCGTGAGGGGGGGGGGGGGACAAAAAAAGGCAATGATGCACAAACTGGGACGTATTCAGTGGGAGGACGACTCGACATAGCGGAGGACGGAAGATGCCGAACGTTTTGCAATATCTGTTTTCCATCACTACAAAAAAAACACTGTCAAAGTGATAGACAACTAGAAAGCTAGACGATAAGTCAACAACTCAAATGCTCGTCCTCTTTCATGTCTCCAGTGTCTCCTTCTCACCGTCCACTGAAGTGATTTCAGTAAAAATATCTGTAGTCGAGTATTTATCAGCTTCAACGCAAGTGCACAAATATAGAAGTAGACTGAAGCAGGACGAACACAACCTCTGGTATGTTGTAGTTAAAGCCAAAGAAGCAAGGTGCCCAAAATCTAAAAAAAAAAGGCCATTTATAATAATTTAAACCTGATTTTATCCAGTTAATGCTGCACATTACTGATATAATAGATACGAAGATACGAGCATGAACCGTTGTAACTTTAAGACTATTTTATAGACAAAACACTAAAAAAACAACAGATTAACCGTCTTTTAAGATTCATTTTATCGACTTAATTTTATCCATTTGAAGCAAAAGCACAAAAGCCGTGTTTATAAAGACCATTTTAAACTTCTACAGCGATCCAGAGTTTTGGCAACACGTATCTGGGTGTGTGTGTGTTTGAAAGTGTCTTCCCACTGTACACACTTACACAGCATCTTAAACACAACACTGTCACGTGGTCCCGCCTCAGCCCACGGAGGAAAATTAGATCCGACGTCAAAACAAAGGAGCGAGCTGTGCAGCCGACTGGATAAAGTTAAGGAAAAAATAAATAAATAAATAAATAAATAAATAAATAACACACAGGCTTTTCTCCAAACATCTTCAACCGCAAACATTTTACCTCAAATAAAAACTGATGTGGAAACTGACAAAAACTTGCTGAGTTTGTGATTAAGCTTTAATAAATCTGTGCAGAAACTACAGTGGATGTTCAGGGATTTTAAATAATAATAAAAATGCAGGTCACTAGAACAAAGGTTTTCAAAAAACGGGCCCTGCATCCAGTTTCCATATCTCTGTGCACATCTGAGCTGTAACGCGCGGCGCGATCAGGTGTTACGTGCGCTGGCTGCAGGAGAACGGAGGTAATAATAGAGGCAGGACGGTGTTAATACAGGGTTAACATTTCTAATTCGATTGATTATTCTCCAGGCTGTGTATATGAAGCTGCACGAGGCTCAGGTTGCAGGTAATGCGGCGTGTGTGCGTGCGTGTGTGTGTGTGTGTGTGTGTGTGTGTGTGTGTGTGTGTGTGTGTGTGTGTGTGTGTGTGTGTGTGTGGTGGGGGGGGCTTGTTATTATACCCGAGCATGTGTCACTGTTTTGTGATTCATGCCATGACATCATCTGCCATTACAACTAGACCGTCTGGGGAACCATAGGCCACAGATCAACCCTGAGACAATAGGCACATACACACATGTGTACATAACGTACACACAATATTACACTCGTCTCCCAAAAAAAATTAGGTACACGAGTGAAAACTAATGCATTTTTATATAACAATCCTGCCTCGTGACTCTTGTTGTCGTCAGTTTATATTGTAACGCGCCTCAGAAACGTGATGAAAATTAAAAATAATGGCAGCATGTATCAGGACAACACAATATAAAAAGAAATACTAACAGCTTTCTGTTGTTTTAAACAAATATTTGACACTATAACCGTCATAAAGCTAAGATTTGAACAACGCTTTCGGTTTCCACTGGTGTACCTAATGAATTGGCAACTGAGTGCACATTGTTTAGACACAAACAAGAACCTGCGCGTACGCGACAAGTTAATTAAACCTCCTGACGTTTATCTCGCATTCAGGTGCTAAAGACGGTAGCTGGCTGAAAATGCCCGCGAGCATGCACATGGCCCCGCGCTGACCCCGGTCTGGAGCGACCCGCTTGACCCCTGCCCCGCATCCACCCATCCTCTGCCTGAACCCACGTCAGAGGACGAGCTGATGCTTCAAATATTCTGATTCAAAGATCCTGGGGAGGGGTGGAGAACCCTGTGTTTTTAATCGGACGGCCTGGGGGGGGGGGGGGGGGGGGGGGCACAGGAAATACAACCTGTTACCAGGGACATCCTGTCATCAACACGCACGCCGGCCTCATCCCGGAGGTGAAGCAACCCACGGCTGCACAAGATCAAGGAGGTGCACATTATCTCATGTTGTGCGTTTACCATTTCCACTCTGACTGCACAAATCCAGAGGAACTTTTTCCACACACGGTTGTATTTGGCGGAGATTAACGACTGCAAAGAAGAAGTGAATGAAGTCACTTCCCAAACCGGCCTTTAATTATTAGGGGCTGCAACTAGTTGTTTTCATTACTTATTTTTTTGACCATTTATAGCTATAAAATGAACTTCGCTGAACTAATAATTCACATATAATCAGAGTTGTTATTGTTTTTATAATAAAAATATCATCATGTATTCATTCACCAAAGCAAAATTATATAATAATTTACAAATACACATAAATGCTCAATTTACTGTTAAAATCAGCAAATTTCCAAACACTAGCAGCTGAAGATTAAAGTCTTAACTGTTTTCCTATGACACGTTATGATAATAATCAACGAAACTAACGACATAAATGTCAATGTTTACGTTCATCCAGAGTCAGATCCCACCGCCAGGTATGTTCAACCTCCTGAGACCCTGCGTCCTCATATGAGGACGTTGAGTTTCGGGTTTTGTGGCAGCTCATTCTGCTTCATTTAAACTTTTACCCTCATAACTAGACACTGGTTGGTGTAAAAACATGACAGCAGCCGATTTATTCTACAGCCGATCATGGACAAGGTTCAAAACCTCGGCAAATTTTGCAGGTGAAGTTTGTTTATTTTTATTAACTAGTTGACAGACAAGATGCAACTAGATGACGAGCTAAAACTTGGCTAATTAGCAAGCACTTAATTGAAGACATTGGGAATTCAGACACGAAAATGAACAGTTTTCTATTTTTCTACATGTTGGTGACTTTATTATAATATTGAATAGCGAAATAATCCCCGTGTCCACACATGAGGACATAACTTATCCCAGAAAACTATTTCCTGTTCAAAGACGGTGCTTTAGTTTTTATAGTTCTTTTTATTTGCTAATCCCAAATAAAGAGACACGGAGGAATTAAAAACACATAGCGAACAAAAGCTCAGGGTTCAGGAGGTTAAAATGTACGAGCATCTCAACAGAGTCGATCCCCTGCTTTTACAACTTTGAAAGATTCTCTAAAGCAGACGCTAAACGCTAGCACAGCACCACTACGGGCCAATAAAACCAAATAATGTAGATTTACAGCACTGTTTTATGCTCTAAATGGTTGTAAACTACCTCTTGGAGATAAATAAAACAGAATACCGATAAAAATCAACACGATCTACACTAATTCATCTTAACACCTTTTAAAGGCACGTGTATCCTGCATGAGTCTTGACTTTTGTAATAATTAGTATCAGTAGGTTTAAGCTAAGATTCACGTAGTTTCTCCATTTATAGAATTAATGTCTTAACATGTAAAATAATAATTTGTAGCCTTAACCCTGCAGGATGTTTTAGCAAAATAAGAAAAATAAATGGAAAAGTGGTGCAAGGAGACGAGCGGTAAAGTTTGCACATCGATTTCTCTCACCTTGATACTTAAAGCATAACATACGAATGCCGACCTAAACAAAGTTGTTGCATATAGTGAATCTTGTCGATGTAGACGGATTTGAGATAAATGGAAAAACCAAAACCTCGACCGTGGAGGTGAGTGCAAAGATCTTAGATTAACACAACTCTACATGGAAAGAAAAAAAAAAAAAAATACAACCTCAGACGACATAACTGGTGGAGGATTACATATATAAAGTTACACAACTAGCTAGTGCAGGTCATAAAGATATTTGCGAGCGTGCCAAATCTTCCAGCAGACAATGCCGCCAAATTGCGATGGAGCAGAGTCAACTTAGGTCACCTTCTTAAAGTGAGAGTTCGTTTATCTAGACAGAGAGATGTAGATATAAGGTAGAGCTGAGGTTATAAAAACAGACAGACACAAATAAAACACATCTGACGCGGTGAGACTGGTTTCAGGTAGTAGGCACTTCTGCTGCTGCTGCTGTTGTTGTTATTGTTGTTGCTTTTTTTCCCCCAGTGCCCAATTTAATGCAAAAAAAAAAAAAAAAAAATATTAAGATAAAAGAAGTGAAAATAAACTCTCAGCTGGAAATGTCTGTGGGAAACTTAAGAGCAACTTTCTCGGGCAACAATGCACAAGTAAACGCATTTGCTGATTTCTCAGAAACCTCTGTGGTCAGACTCGAATGAATTCTTCTGCTATTCTCCACTTCCTGCCTCTATGTTACTTTCATTTACTCCCGAAATGTTAACTTCAGCAAATCTGACTCTCTTGGCTGTGTAAATATAAAAACACGATAGATGACAGATGTAGCAGCACACGCTGCGTGTTATCACAAACTTACTGCACCGTCTGACGCTGAGGCGACAACCGCTCCGTCTAGTCTGGGTTAAATAAGCAACAAAACCGTCGGGCTAAAATAAAACAACTATCTCGGCTCGAAGTGAAGTCACCCTGTCAGAATTTAACCGACTGCTCAGGTTGGCAGGATTAGAAAGGCAACACACACACACAGACACACACACACAGACACACAATGCGAGGCTTGTAACCCGACCAATAGCAGCTTTAAATGTTGGCCTGGTCCTCGTGCAGCAGAGCAGCCGTGAACTCAGCAGCACGGCGCTGCCCGAGCTCAACATGGCAATGGAATGAAACTGGACCCCGCGAAAGCTCTGGCCCGACTCCCGATGCCAGCGAAAAAACAGCAGACCTGGGGAATGCACAGTTATTATTAACGCCAGCGTGTCAGCGGTGAAATAACGCTCTCTCGCATAGCACCAGACACGAGCCGCGGGGATTCAAGAATAACCAGACGGGAGCCGAGAGAGTAACGCTGAAATATCACAGAGAACGGCGAAACAGACGGAAATACAGACGGACGAGCGAGGCTGCGCGAAAATAGTCCGCGTCGTTGACGTCAAGGCAGGCGGACCGCGTTCGTCAAACAAGCATCGAGAGGACACGAGTGTTTTCTGAGTAGCAGTCAGTTCACCCTTAGGTAAAACCACCACAGACGGACACATTTCAAACTTTAAACCAACACTTTCACTATTAGATGCACCGTAAAAGTTAACACAGCCAAGAAAGAAAAGAAATAGTCCCATGACTTGTAGCCGTGTTATTAGTCTGCAAAAGTTTGCTAACAGTTTCTAGGAGCGTTCGAATAATGGAAAATGGAAACATACGTGCAGATAAATGGGAAATAAGTGGTCATGCTAGACATTAAGCTTCTGTTCTCTGAAGTCTTTGTCGAGTTCTTGTCTGAAAAATAACCCAAGTACCGAGAATCAGACAAGACACAGGACTAGTTTGGATACTGATTTTGCAAGATTGGTTTTTTGATTCTTGGTTGAGATGCTCAACACGACAGAGTTAAGGCCTTTTTGTGTGCAAAAAAAAAATAAAATGGACGCGATATTGACGCTTTGTTGCAGATTTGTTGTTTGTCTTTCTCTTAAGCGTCACCGCATTGGATATTCGTTAACTGAGCGAGACAATGAGAGACTTAACAGAATCAACACAACTGGGAAACTAAGATAAACATTTATTCCACGCAAACTGAGGCACGTATCGATTATCAACGCACGGCTGCAGCCCTAATTTTGCGTTTTCCTGCTTTTGCTAAGCGGCGATGACAAGATATTAGAGCAATTCAACAAAAGTCGGGGAAACATTTTTGACTTGAGACACTGTTTCACTGGAAAGTGCAACTTAAGTTGCTTCCCACCTTTACCATGCATGTTACAGGTGTGCAACTAATCTTGCATTTCTTATATGTAAATAGGTCAATGAACAATTACTTTTATTATGACTCAATCTGTTGATCAATTGTTTGTCCGAAAACATGCCGACTGTCTTCAAATCACTTTTCCTGTTTGACTAATGGCCCAAAATAAAAAAAATATTTCATTTACAACGGCGTAAAACAGAGAAACGCAGCACAAACCTCCAATCTGAAAAGCTGCACTAGCTTATCTTTGGCATTTGGGCTTGATAAATTAAACACTTAACTGATTATGAAAGCAACCGGTCATTAATATTCTTGTCAGTCAACCAACAGGCTCAGTCATGCCTCAGCTATCGGTCAAACGTCAGTAAATAGAAGCGGTTTCTAGACGGTTCAGCGACCGACGACCACCTGGAGCCGACTCCTCCTCCTCCTCCTCCTCCTCCTCCTCCTCGCGATCGGGGGGTTTACTTCCCCGCTCCGTCTCTGAAGACTAATCCAGCCTCTAAACAACAACCTTAATGGTTCTCGGGGACGTAGTCATCCGCCACGGCTCATTTCTGATAAGGAAACACTCTGGTGGACAGCTGTGAAAAACAGCGAGTCACAGTCTGCCAAAAACCATAACAAACCTCTCTTACGTCAATCTCTGACAGGCATTCCCTCCGGCAGTTGTGCGGCAAGTTGAGACAATGAAACTGTGGCATGACCCACCACCTGCTTTCTCAGTTTCACCTGATTCATCACTGCATTTCTAATGTAATGCGGACAACTGACAATAACAGGGCTGTGTTATTTATAAACGGCAGGTTGCTGTATGGATAAATCCAAGGCTGGTTCCCTTCCACAGAAACAGTGCTGCTAAAATCAACACGTTTAAAGCATATGTCATAACAGTATTTAATTAAAACTATGCCATATTTGGTTTAGGGTCAGATTAGAATATGAGTATTTTATTGTAATTTCAAGTAGAAAGCAATATAAAAAAATGGGGGGAGGTTGAAGAACTCTATGAACGTGCAAAAAAAAAAAAAGGTTAGTCATACAAACAAGTATTTTTAAAGAAAACAGTCATACATCTTTCATGCAGTGAGAATAAACTTGTTCTGCAATTCTTTCATCTATTTTAAGAACGCAGTCAGTATTTCCGACAATGTCTCATTCCAAATAAGTCCACATGCTGCAAAGTTTCTGCTGCAGCGTCCTGCGTTTTAAAGTCTCATTCTTTAAACTCAGCAGCACCTGACAAGACGAGTCCTCGGCTACGTTTTTTTTTTTTTTTTTTTTACACAAATAACACACTGAAATCATCCCGATTAGATATCAACCGTTTACGTGGACGACAAACAAAGCAATCAGAGATAATTCATGCATTTGCAAGCCCTGTCGGCTGCGCGGAGTATTGAATCTGCCGTAAATACAACCAAAGCAGAAGAAGAAGAAACGTTTTTTCCTGACACTGAATTCACTCAATAGAAGAAGAAAAACAGAGGCGTTCAAAGGGGAAACGTGAGCGTTGCAAAGAAACGTGGAGCGAGAGGATTGATGATGCAGATCATAAGCACATCCTGTAGTTTGGGTTAACCTGAAACCGCATCTATGCTACCAAAATCTGCAACACAGTTTGCCTTTCCACTCGGAAAAAAAAAACAAAACAAAACAATGCTTGCATCTTCGGGTCAATGTATTCCAACCAGGTACGGAAAATGAGAAACGTCCCGTCTCTTCTCCGAATAACAGAACGGTTTCTCCGCAAACCGACGACTTTCGAGCCGCGACCGCAAAAACGTTCAACGAGGTCGGCCGTGACGAGATGTCACAGGTTTTGCAGGAGAAACGCGCTCAGATGTCAGACGTCAGCTCCAGACCGTCATGACTTTGCAAGCCTGAGCTGAAAAGAGCCGAGGGATGTGGCCGGATCAGAAAATAGAAAATTAAACCTGGTGACGATGGGAAGAAGCCCCGAGATGATGCAAGAACAGGGAAAGAGAGGGACGACCAAAGGGGAACCGATACAGGTCAGTGCTGCTGACCAAGGAGATTAAAATCAAAAACGTTTCCCATCCGCGCAAGTTTCAATCAAGTTCGCAGGAGTCGAGTTTCTTTTCTTCGAAAGAGAAAACAGATGCGTAAGCACCGCAGAGCTGGTTGCGGGAGGCTTCTGCTTCAGCGAGGATGAGACATCTCCTCTGTTTGGCGCACACCTCGAATGATGTTTCTCTGCAGGCATCGGGGCAGCTTCCCCTGGTATTTTAACCTGCGCCGCTCTCGCGATTACACACACACACACCCTCCGCCAGCAATGCTCGAGTTACTGTAAAAACTGCTTCAACTTCTTCAAAATCACCGCAGGGGGGGGAAAAAATATTGTTAAAGGGAACTTGCTCGTTAAAACGAAGACGTCGGAGGAGGAGTGTTGCAGAAGAGGAGCGCAGCAGTTTCAGTATCTCCAAAACAATGATTAGTGATCTGTCTAAACATTAAGCTTAGTTTGATTGATTCGAGTCTGAGCTGGGTCACGTAGCAAAGGTTGCACAGTGATTTTTCTTTTAATATAACGTGAGGTTTTAATTAAACCGGTACCCGGCTGTAATGAGGATTTAAGGATCTAATGAGGGTTGAAACACCTTCAAACACTTTTTTTTTTTTTTTTTTTTTATCTTTGGGGTAAATTTGACAGCAGCAATTTAAACCTGTGACAATTAAAAATAAAGAAAAATCTCAAGTTTATGTTTGTTTGTTGACAACCTAATAATACCTGTTACATGACTATAGAGAAATATCACCTTAGTGTTGTTATCTACAACATTTAGTGTGAAACATTATGATCACAACCACTGTCAAGCATAATTATTATATCGGGGCTGGTGTCCTCGTTAAATAAGGAAACGTCATTAATTATGGAGCAAAAGAGAAACTCATGTTAATGAGATATATATATATTTGGAGACGTTGGGGTCCAAAGATAATAATAGAGAGAGCGCAGTAATCACCTTTCGTAAAGCTTGCACGAAGAGGCCTCTCCATTTGTGACTGTTCTCGTCACTAGAAAAGTCGTAGATCTGCTGGGGCTGCATCGCTGTAGCGGCTCCTGGCCTTGCCGTGATCCGGGCTGAACTGTCAGCATCGGCCCCGGATAGATAGTAGTCCTTCTGGGTGGGTCAGTCCAGGGCAGGCACCGTGGAGGAGGAAGGGGATAGTGGTGGTGGTGGTGGTGGTGAAGGTGGTGGTGGTGTTGGGGAGGAGAAAAGTCACAACTGTCTCGCTTGCAAACGTGAAGAAAAACACTAAAGCACAACCCGAGTCCAGAGTCGAGCCGGTTGAAGCGGCCAAAATGCAGCTGGGTTTGAAAATAAGCACATGTAGCAATAAAGTTGAGGCGCTAGCTCGGCGGCTAACGCGGCTAGCCCTGCCCGCTAACTGGAAAGCTAATAACAATGTCGCTAAGTGTCGTGCTCGCCGCTTTTAAAAGCGCATAACAGGCACGTTAAGTCGAGACACGGGAGGCCAGCGTGTCGCCGGCGAACCACAGCCACGAGTCACGTTTGGTTATTTCGCTGTTTTTGCCCAAACACCTGTAATGAAAGGTAGCAGGCTAGCCTTTAGCCGACTAGCTCGCCGCTGGCCTCGCCGCTGCGCTCCGACTCCTGTGTTGTGGCACACGACCCGTTCAGCTCCAAACAAGGCACACTTTCTCCTGAGCCTCTTCCCTCGCGTTTAGTCATCTTCTCCGCGGCGATAGGACGACTAAATCCGGAGCAGGATAATCCCAGGGGCGAAGCGCGCGGTCCGAGGCATGTCTCCGTCTCCGCGTCCGTCTCCGTGTCCGTGTCTGCGAGTGAGTGAAAGCGGAGCAGCTGGAGACGAGTCGAGGTGTTTTTGGTTTTGAGAAGTCGAAGATGTTCGTACCAACTCCTCTCTCTCTCTCTCTCTCTCTCTCTCTCTCTCTCTCTCTCTCTCTCTCTCTCTCTCTCTCTCTCTCTCTCTCTCTCTCCGTGCGTCCTGTCAGCCACGCACGCTGCGTAATTGCACATTTTATCTTATAAACAAAATCAAATAAATAATAATAATAATAATAAAAAAATGAAACCCCAAAACGAACCAAAACAAGAGGCCTGTGTTAAAATATAATAGCACCTGAACTTTATTCAACATCGAGCCTTTTATTTTGTTTGTGGATTATTTGTTGTTTTCCATTTTTATCCGACCTTTTTTGCGTAATTGTACTTTTTCTGTATATATTTTGTAAAATAAATAAATAAAAATAAAAAATAAAAAATTGTCGCATGCAGTTATGCACAGGGAAATGTATTGTTGTACCTGCAGCCAGTAAAAAGTAAACACACATAGTTAAATAGGTAAAATAAAATTGAATAAAATAATATAAAATATAAACTATATAAGTGAAATTTATACTTCAAGGTGGTGGTTCCTATATGCATGAATTTACTTTATTTTAAGAAAGCTGTGTGAGTAGTAAAGAGAAGATTTATTTGTTTAATAAATCTAAAGAAAAACTTTAATGCTTACAAACAAACTCAACCATCTCAATTTGTCATTAGCATTAGATTTAGACATATTTTGCTCCCACTCTTCCTCTGTGTTGTTGTGACTCTGCCTCCTTGTGGACAAACTCCATAAATACTCACGAAAATGTTGAGAGCAAATCAGCTTTATTGACCAAGCAAATAACATAACAGTCCCGCACTAGTTTTTTAGCTTAATGAAGGTCATATTATTCAGCGTTTGCTGAAAATAACCGAGATAGGTGTTGATTCAACTGTGTTTTCATGTCGGATTGTTTTGTACTGAATTGTTTCGTACCCACACATGACATTTTATTCAGTGGGTAAGGTTAAATAAACACTTTGGAGTTTAATCAATCCAGTTTTACATCACCACAGACTACATCTTACATCATGCTGCTGAATTACCACCTTTCTGACTCAACATTATAACCTTCATGAAGCCAAGATTTGACTGGCACTGGCAACATTCAATGAACATTCAGACAGGATACAAGGACTTTGTTTTCAGCATTTAATCCTTTCATTTGTAAACACAGAGAGTATAGTGAATATATTTGGAGCAGTTCGGGTTTTAGGTGACTTGCTCAATTTGATATAAGTGTATATAAAATACTGCCATCAAGCTGAAGTGTATAAAAAAACTTCTCTTCTCTTAAATACATCACATTTCATTGGATGTGTATTTATTCCTTAGATGAAAAATGTAAAAGGACATGTTTAAAAAATACATATGGCACAAACCACAAAGACTTTTTAAAAATAGATATTTATGGAAAAAAAATATAATTAACATACATTTGTCAATGAAATGGATGAAATTCTAGTAAAGTTACACGAAAACAGTGCCTCACAAAAAACAACACAAGTCTCGCCTTATTAAAAAACAAGTCTTATTTAGCCTTGATATCATTTAAGAATCTCTTTAACATGACGTCTGAAGAGAAAACACACTCTCATAGGAATTCGTTGTTGCGTCATCTGACAAGACAAACCGTCGTGCGATATCATTTATTCCTACAGCTCCTACACTGTTAAATAGATAGAAAATGATTATTGACTGATCTGGTCTTGGCACAATGCACTTTATTTATTCATTCAGTTATTTTTACTTATTATTAATATCTGTTTCTAATAAGAACACATTACCTTTTATTTTGGGGTGTTATTATTCATCTCATTTTATTTTCTCTTTTATAACCATTTATTCTGTTTCTGTCTGAACATTAATTGCACTTGAACTTCATATCATACTACTCCTCCTATGGATTATTGTGTGAATGTTTGTATGTCCAGATGGTGAACTGCCCTTTTGGGATTAATAAAGCTTTCTGTATTTCCGTCTATCTTCATAAACTGTGCAATTTGTAGCAATAACTGTGCTATTAGATGAAGAGTGTCATTACCCAGTAATAACCACGATCAAATTCTGACTCCTGATCATTAATTAGTTCATTTTCTACTGCGGTATAATTCATCTATTTAAAAAAAAAAAAAGCCTAAATGCAGTTGTGAGGGACTGAAACTCTTCACCCTCTATTACATATACAACCGTATATACAATATCCAAACAACAACCTGCTCCATTAGCGTCAGTAGCTGCAGAAGCTCGTCCAGAAATAAAATAAAATCAGTACCAGAATTAAACTACTGAAAACCCCTCATTTAACATGTTAAAAGTTCACATTCAATATAATGTTGGTTTGCTACTTTTGTGCATTTCAACATTCTGATTTCAGACTGATGATGTTTGTTAATGTGCAACGTCTTTATTCTTAGTGTGTAAAAATGTTAAAATAGCACCGCTTAAGTAAAAATATAGTCCGAGACATTTCACTTTCATTAAATTAAGGCTTGACCTGTGATAAAAAAGTCTGTGACGACAGCGCTGCTGAGGTAGACGAAGCTTGTAGATGCACTGCGACCTCAAGCCGACTCCTTTCTGGTTGACGTTTCTCTAAAGCGTGAAGCGGCTCTCCACTTCGTCTGCGACCATTTCGGCGATGGCGAGGGAGGAGGTGGCCGCCGGCGAGGGGGCGTTCCGCACGTGGAGCACGCGGCTGCCCACGTCCCCGACGCCGCCGTCGAACACGAAGTCGTCCACGAGGTTTCCGTCTCGGTCGAGGGCCTGAGCTCGAACCCCTGCAGGACCCCTGGAGAGGAAACGAGTGACGTTACAGAAAAATAACTGCACCCCAGCATTTAAACATCTGACTGATTACTTCTGTACCTCAGCACGTCGCTCAGGGAGAGTTCAGGGATGTACTTCTGCAGAATCTTAACCTGTGACCCAATGAAAACCCCTCTGTACATTTCTCCAATCCCATATGTTAGATTCTTCATTATCAGCTTCTGAAGGCCTCTGCAGCGAAACAAGAGGAAGTATTCAGCATCGCACATCGTGCAACATTCACACAACTCTAACAGCCAAAAAATTCCACATTGTACCTGAAGGAGAGTGAATCTGCCAAGTCTCGAGCGTTGAAGTCGTACACTTTGTAACCCTCCCTTTTGAAGGCGAGCACTGCATTGGGACCGAGCCAAACACTCCCATCCATCCTGGGGGTGAAGTGAACTCCGAGGAACGGGAAACGAGGGTCAGGAACCTGTGGAATATTTTAAATAAGCCGACTTATAACAGGCTTTGTTTGTTTGTTTAATGAAACAACAACTGTCATGTTCACATAAACACCTGGCTACATTTTCAGCATGTTAAAGGGTTTCTGCAGGTCTGAACAAGTGAAATTTTAGAATTTTTAAGACCTTTATGGGTTAAATTTAAGGATTACTTTCAAAATAACAAAATTTACTGTCATTCAACTATCAACTCAGGACATAACTGGGGTGGGATTCACTAATGAGGAACAGAAACATAACAGGCCGGAGCCTGAGGGGGGATTTAAAGTTTGACTAAATGTTAATTTAAGACGTACGATGCACAATATGCTCGAATTTATGACTTTTTAGGACTCTGCAGAAAGACTCTGGCATACTGGGATTTTAGAATCGAGTCTAGCTGAATCAGAATGTCACTTTAACTACATCACCTAAAGGGGGCGCTACATATTGCTCGACTCTTTCTGTTCTACCTGGCAACACTCGCTTGGTCTGACTAAGAAGAGACCGAAACTGGAATCAGCAACATTTAAAATTAAAAAAAAAAAAAAAAAAGTAGTCCAGAGCCTGCAGCTTCCTCACGTCTTGTTTCACTATTAGTCTTTCTGACACTTTTATTTGAGATTTCCCAGATTGTCTTCTAAATGAGTTAGAAATCACATTCAGTCATTTGCAGGTCGGATCAAATCCTCCTCATACTCACGGGGTAAATATTTCCTTTCACCAGATAGTGCTTCTCGGGCTTCAGGACCAAATAATCTCCTCTGAACGGGACGATCCGCGGCTCTGGACTGCATCCAGATATCTGAGACAGACGGTCCGAGTACAAGCCGCCACAGGTCAGCACGTAACGACACTGCACCTCTCTGCCCTGTTACAATGATAACGCACAGTAATCAATAACAACTGAACACAACCGGAACATGGTGCTGCTTTCATCTGCACGCCTCCTACCTTTTTGTCTTTCACTGCGATTGGATATTTCATTCCTGCAAAAGTCGTGAATGTGGACATAGAGTTAGTAGAAGTAAAAGAAGATCTTGTTTTAAATCTTTTGAACTTGTTTGTTACCTTCACTGCTCCCAGCTGGGCTCTCCTTCACCATGGAAATGTCATTGACTTCAGATTCAGTTACCACCGTGCCGCCTGCCTCCTCAAAGTCTGTGCCGTACCTCAGAGCCACCATCCTCCAGTCTACGATGCCAGTGTACGGCGAATCCAAGGCCATTATCCCCTGGAAGGACGACACGCCACAAATTAGCCCACACTTATTCGTTTTCTCTTGTCTCAAATAAAAAAAAAATAAATTTAAAAGAAAGGATTTTTACCCTGCAATACGGCTCTCGCTCTCGGATGCCCTTCGCATCAACAACGGTGAGGTCACGCACATTGTTCTTCAAGCCGCGCTCGTACAGAGCTTTTAGTCTGGGAATCTCCTCCTGCTCCACAGCGACAATAAGCTGCCGGTGAAGAAACAAAATGTTAAATACAAATACAGTGGGTGGCTGAAAAATACTAAAAGATCTGCAGTAAAGACGATCAATAAATACACTATAATGCACACAAGTGCAGACAATTTGCCAGGCAAATGAAACATTTATGACACCAATTCATGTCCGACCAACATCGGCTGCTAATATCTTATCGTGCAATAACATCGTATCATGATAATATCATATTGTGATAGTATTATAACATGATAATATCGTCTTGATAACTTAATCTTGTCATATATCGTAATGTGATACTGTGATAATATTGTGTCTTGATGATTACATTGTATTGTGATAATGTTGTAATGTGATAATACCATATCGTGCTGATGTAACGTGATTATATCGTATTGTGATAATGTTGTAACGTGATAATATCGTATCGTGATAATGTTGTACCGTGATAATATCGTATCGTGATAATGTACCGTGATAATATCGTATTGTGATAATATCGTAACGTGATAATATCGTATTGTGCTAATGTAACATGATAATATCGTATCGTGATAACATCGTGTCTTGATAACATCACCTTGTCATATATCGTAATGTTGTATTGTGATATTTTCGTGTCCATAGCATTTTATTGGGACAACATTGCATCGTGATAGTGTTGCATGTGATGACATCATATTGTGATATATTATATAGTGATAAGATCGTATCGTGATAAAGTTGTAACGTGATAATATTGTATCGTGATAATGTTGTAACGCACTAATGTAACGTGATAATATTGTATTGTGATAATGTTGTAACGTGATAATATCGTATCTTGATAACATCATCTTGTCATATATTGTAATGTTGTATCGTGACGATTTTGTGTCCATAGCATTTTACTGTTGTATGTGATGACATCATATTGTGATATATTGTGATAATATCGTGTCTTGATTTCATTACACTGTAAAAACATTGTTTGGTGATAATACTCAAAAAAAAAAACTATTCTGTATTGTGATAACATCGTGTTGTGATAATATCGTGTCACGATAATATTGTGTAGCTGGAGCAGTCGTATTTCAAACTGTTATTAAACACACTTTTAACAGTCTCATTCTGCTGTTTGTTATCTAACATCTAACCCAACGTTGTCAATTCAACAACCAGATTCTGAGGGTTTAGTCGCTTTGTTTGGGTTATGACATACGACTTTTATCACAGCAGCGACGTCTGCTGTCGTCGCCGTGTCAGCTGACCACCCCGAGAGAATCATCAAAAGTAAGCTCACTGTATCACGCCTATTATTATCTGGTTAAGATATTAAACCTGACCTTTCCACATCTCTTGTAAGGCAGTCCTTTCTTCTCGCAGTACTCGTAGGCTAAAGTGGCTCCGCGCACACACAGACGGGCCTTCAGCGAGCCCGGCGTGTAGTAGATCCCACTGTGAATGACTCCACTGTTGTGCCCACTCTGATGTGCAGCTGGTGAGACGGAGACATTGAAGAACAACAAGAAGAAAGCGATGAACGCCCTATTATTATTGTAAGACTTATAGATCAATTAGCTATGTCACTTTTAAAGGAGAAGTTGGGATTATTCATTTCTTGCTCAGAATTAGATGAGACGACTGACATGACTCATGCGTCTGTAAATATGAAGCAATCAGGAGACTGGTATGAGATTAGCCTTGACTGGAAACACAAGCAGCCTTAATTTCAGTTTAAAAGTGTCCACCCTGTAAAGACATGTGCACAAATTTGTTTTTATTTTAAAGTTTGGCCTCTATGCTCCAGCAGATTGCATCTAAAATAAAACAGTTACCACAATTACATGGAAATGTGTTTCTCCAATTCCAATAATTCTGGTGAGTTTTTTAAATGTTCACATGGACGGTAAACAAAAACATTTGGAGGATACAGATGAAATAAAACGTTCACAAAAGAGGAAGAAGAACTGTGCTACACCCATGTTCCTGTCCTTCTTGGAAACCATCATGTCATGTCTGGGGTTTGCCCTACATGGGGCAAACTGCTCGCATCAGACATTTACATGTTTTAACAAGTGTTAATGTTTTTTAAACCGAGCAGATGACCAAAGGGTAACACCACCCTCTAAGTGTGACAGACGCTTTCTTTCCGATGTGGTCGGCCTGTTTTGATTGAGGCGATAACATTAACACGATAACATTAGCAGACACATTATAACTTTCAGAACTCAACGCACCGAGCTCTTTTTCTTTCTCCAGCAGGATGAAGCTGAGCGACGGGTGTCGCAGAATGAGTTCTCTGGCTGTGGCCAAGCCCACGATGCCACCTCCAACGATGGCCACGTCGTATGTGCTAAAAAAAAAAAAACAAACAAACAAACAAATAGTCAACTGAGGATTAGCAGGTTGCAAAATCTAGAGAGCAGAGCAGAACATTTAGGTCCAATGTCCACGTGTGCATGTGTTTATGAGAAATAGACCTTTGGAACTGGTCATTAGGGAACCCCATGACACAGATGTTGTGGTGAACTAGCTATTTTTTAACCAGACAAGACAACGTCCAGACGAATCAATTTATAGACTATAGCGTAAAACGTAGTGGGCGTGCTCCATGTGAGCTCCAGTCTGCTAAACCTGCACTCGGTTCTCTGCAGGATTTCTCATAAAAAAACATCTTCAAAGAGCAGAAAGAACATGACGTTCAAGGCTGGGAGAACATCATGTACCTTCAGTACAGGACAGGACACTGGCAACACTCCGCAAAGGAAAAGTGTTAAAAATAACGCTCCATAACAAACAGATAAAATATAATCTATTACTGGTGGAACAAATAAATCCAGTTGGAGATTGGATGCACCATAAATAATCTGCACCAATAGGTGGATCACAGTTTGTTACCAATGTTCAGAGGACAAACTTTGCTGCAGCGATACAGGTCCTTAGTTAATTAGAACCAGACTGACAGGACTTGTAAAAAGCAGTAAAGCCATAATTGGTTCAACATATAGAACTTTTAATCTGTGGGATAAATTCAAGGATTTTATTATTTTAAATAGTGTTAGAGTAAGAGCGAAATTATGTAGTTGTTGTTAGGTAATATGAATATATATCATTTTCAGTCCAAAATGATGTTCTGTACGAGAGTTAAAATATTTATTTGAAACATCTGTAGTTGGTTCCCACCTAAAACTCAACTGACTTGGAACAAGCAGATGCTCATATTACCATTACACTTTTTTTTATCTTATCGTTTTCTGTTTATTTTTAATATCTTGACTTGACTTCTATGCTAACATCACCACAAAACTAAGTGGTGGGAAGTTCAGGTTTGTTTTTGAAACATCTGTAGGTGGTTCTCGCCTGCAGCCTGTTAGACACATTCGTAACCAGACACTCCGGGTTTCATTCACACCTGGAGCCATTCATGTCTCTTTACAGTACAACTCACAATTAACAAATTCCTCTAATATCATGCAACTTTCAGTTGCCACTAGCTGCCTTTGTGGATACACCATTTAAAAAGAGAGCTTAAATTCCCCCAGAGCACGGTTCCCCTGTTAATAATGTCTAATGTGAAACACATGTGTCACAGACATGAGCTCCTACAGGCACAGATCCGGCTTTCTGCATGCAAATCTGACAATATAATATATGGAAATACATGAGTTAAGACCTATAAATAGTCTGCATGTTGTGTAAATCAGGTTACACATAGATCAGGAATGGTATGCAGCCTGGTATGTGGGGTCCTAAGTAAAAACCTGTAATTAAAAGGTAGATATTCAAGCAGGTACAAGCCTGTTGGTTTAACTTATCCGTCAGTAGGTTTAATTATTAGCCCCACTTCCTTGTCATGAGTAACCGAGCTACAGGGAGCTGCAGGGATAGAGGTAGCATGCTTTACTTCTTCTTCTACTTTGAAAAAACTACGGTCTTGTGGTAATGAGACACGGGTTCGAGTCCCATAGAAGTCTTATTTATGATATAAAAAATAACCTGCACCATAAACCATACTATTCATGCTACACACACTTCTGGTTATACGCTAAGCTCCAAGTCTTTGCTCTGTACCTGTACATGTGTAAAAATACCTGTGGAGCTGTCTGCTTGTTATGTCCTTTAGCAGTTTCGGCTGCGCTGCTAGCACCGGTCTAAAAGACGCACAACTCAGTATCCGTATCATGGTGACAAAGCTTTAAAAAAAGCTAATAGTCGTTTCTTTTACTAAACGAGTGTCGACCGGACTCCTCCTGAGCTCCGTGTCCTGTGTTGCCTGCTCTTGTTGCGGCTTTTTGGTTGTTAGCTTCCCATTGACTGTGTACACCAAGCTCCCATTCTACCTGCCTCTGCGTGGCCACGCCCCCCCTCTCTCACGACAACGCATGCGTAACCCCGGGTCAGCCAATGGGAGGGCACGCTTTTAAAGGCGTCACGAGGTGAAAGGGCACGTCAATGTCCGCCTCTCAAATGTAAACAGTGCGATCCGTTTGGAGGACAGGTGAGAAGCTGTTAATCTGTAGCTCGCCTGTCGCAATTTCAAGAATTTAAAACCAGACAGAGCTGATGTTTTGTCGCCCCTTTTTTTTCTTTCGTTCTTATTTTCAGCTCAGAGATATGAGGCTGTTGTCGAAGGCGGTGCAGTATGCGGTGCGTCAGAGAGAGTGCAGCCGCAGACACTTCTGGGGATGGCTCAATGCAGTTTTTAACAAGTGAGACTGCATTAATCGATCACTTTTAGCCTAAAGCACAGGTGTCAAACATACGGCCGGCGGACCAAAAGCGGCCCAGCAGAGAGTCTAATCAGGAATTTGCAGAATGTGCGAAAATTACGCATTTTTTTTAATGAAAATAACTTATATCCATAATTTGGATAATTTGTCCACTGTTTTATAAAGAGAGGTGAACAGAGACACAGGACTAAACAGCAGATAGCAATGAGTCCAGTTTGCACTTATTTATTTTTTTGAAGGATTGTTTATTAAAGGCATGGTGTGTAATGTTGTCCAAATTCTGTAATAGCCTGCCAACATATTGCAATTCAAGCATTATGGGAGAACACTCCTTCTAGCTGTGTTTAAAGGCTTCATGAAAAATCATCCTGTGCCTCACATCGAGACGTCCTGGGTTCAAATCCGCCTGGGGTCTTTCTGCGTACTCCAGCTTCCAAAGACGTGCTCGTTAGGTTAATTGGTGATTCTAAATTGGCCGTAGCTGTGGTTGTGACCCTCTAGAGGACAAGCGGTTATAGAATATGAGGATGAGTTTATTACATACGTTCTCCTAATTCACTTCTTTGCACTAAAACAAACGTCAAAAGTGTGGAGTTGTCCTTACTTATAGTTTATTATGCTGTTGTGTTACTGAGCTTGACATCCCTGGTCGTAATCTAATGAAACTGTTTCACCCTAAAGTTGAAATTTTAGTTTAATATCCTAAAAACTAAGCTTGATGATTTACCTCAAAATATGAATGACTCTGCAGCTTCCTGAGGAGGATTTGATAAACTCACAGACACAGAGTAAAGTCATTATTTAGTATTTCATTCAGCTGAAAAACAGCATCAGAAATGTCATTAATCAGGCTAAATTACAACATTATGTCAACTATAACTTACAGGATAAGCTTCATGTTAAGAAGATGCATTTTTGTCTGAGAGGTCTATTATTTTCATAACTTATTATAAAGTTATTACAAAAAACTTCCTTCTATATTAAGCTTAAGATTAAAAAAAATGACAAAACAAAGTCCAAAAGTCTCAATTTAGTTCATTAGGTTTATTATGTGTCCAAAATCTAAAACACCCAGTTCCAATTTGTAAATACAGGAACCTACAAAAGGGACATTTTTCTTGACAAATTACACCATAAACAAACTGTAGGCAAGAATACGAGGTTAAACCAACTGTTCCAGTGGGCAGGTTGCCATGTTGACTCTTTTTTTCTTTTTTCGTTTCCCCTTGGCCTGTTTAGCGCGTTCCGGCTAATGCAACGCACTTCATGACATCAACGTCTGCTGCACTTTGCCCAGTGTTTGTCTATGTCCTCTCAGGGTGGACCACGAGAGGATCAAAGCGGTCGGCCCGGACCGAGCCGCGGCCGAGTGGCTGCTGAGGTGCGGTGCCAAAGTGAGGTTCCAGGGTTTCGACCGCTGGCAGCACGACTACAACGGGCTGCCAACTGGGCCCCTGGGCAGATACAAGATCCAGGCGATCGACGCCACCGAGTCCTGCATCATGTACAAAGGCTTTGACCACCTGGGTCAGTGTTACAGCGGTGGAAGACGTGACGTGGTCGAGGCTCGTCCCAGACTCATTAGCTTGTTCCCCAAAGTTTTCGCAGAGGTCCCCTTTCAGACAGATTAAAACTCGGAGGCGGAAAACACACTTTTGGATGGAAACAGATCCTGATTCCTTAACTGATCAGGGCAATGAAGTACTAGTCACCATTTTTCCAGCCTCGGATGATTAATGACTGAGCATTCATTCATTCATTTATTTATTTATTGCTGGTGCTTGATGAAAAGTCTATGAACGTTTCCTCCACATCCAGTACATGTCAACAGGCTCCACTCCCGTTGTATTGTCAGCGCGGCCAAATCAAAGATTAAAGCCATGTTCAGAACGTATAAATTTTACATCAGACACGCTGCCGTGAGCTCGACCTCGACTGTTGACCTGAAAGCGATTCCTGTGTGTTAACAAGAAAGGAAAGGCGAGGGTGAAAGTGTATCTCCCTCAGCCTGATTATCCAAGTGACGCAAGTAGCCGGGATGTTTTACACCGAGTGGGCACGAATACACACGGTCTCTGACCTCGTTGGCAGCTGAAACCAAAGTGCAGTTTATTTATTTTGGTGTAGAGTCCCTCTTTTCTAAATGTGTTCTGATGTTTGTTTTGTCCAGATGGGTTGAAACATGTGGAGGAAATAAAGCTGAATAAGTGCATCTACATTGAGGACGCCTGTCTGGAGAGGCTGAGCTCTATAGAGAACCTGCAGGAGAGCTTGTACATGATGGAGGTGGTTTCCTGTGGAAATGTGACCGATAAGGGCATCATCACGCTTCACAAACTCAGGTCGGTCTGAGTTAAAGTTTGTTTTTATTTATTACCAAAGAGTTCTAGCCAGTAATTATGTTTGACTTCCTCTCAGGAACCTGGAGTATCTGTTTCTCAGTGATCTCCCTGGAATCAAAGACAAGCAGACGACAGTTGGGAGATTACAGACGGCGCTTCCTCGTCTGGACTTAGTTCTGGACCTGGACTGAAGCTACTTCCTGTTCTGAATGTAAATTAGTTTTTTGTTGTTGTATCAGAAAATATAGAATAGACTTAAACTGAAACTGACTTTTTATTTGAGCCTTGTTTCGGGGGTCGACCATCTGTGTTTGGTAATAGGCCGACTGTGGACATAAACCGATCAGCCACAACATTAAAACCACTAACCTGAGAAGTGAATAACACCGATCATCTCAATCCTGGGAAACATGAGTCCTGGCATTTATGTGGGTGATACTTTAATATGAACTAGGGATGGGCGATACTGGGAATTTTTGGTATCGATCCAATACTGAATCATGATCATTGAATAACTTTGTTATTTTGCCTTTAGTTAGTTGGTCAAGATCATGATGAAACACAGGATAAATATTTTAGGCAAATAAACCTGTTTTTTTTTTTGTTTTGTTTTTTTAACTAATTACAATTGAAATTAAGTTAACAGTATAAAATTAAACAATTCCCCCTTTACTACACAATTGTATTAGGAAAAATAGTCATTAGTGCAAAATAAGAAATCAGGAGAAAAAAAGAAAAAGGAACTATGTATTAATAATTAATATAAAAACTGCTCAGAGACGGAAATGCTGCCTCATTTATTTTCCACCAAAGAAGTGGGTCTGCATCTCGTGTAATTGTCTTCTCTTCTGAGTACGGACACATTTAAATAACAGCATCACTTCCAGCTGTGAGATGCTGCTGTGATGCCAGGATTTGAGAGTCAAACTCTGTCCATGTCCACCTTTTACTACAGGTGAGGAGACTTGGAGAGAATCTGCAAATAAAGTCTGGGAGGAGTAATTTACCAGATGTATAGAAGAGCAACTGTAACAAAAGTATCGATGCGATACGCCCTTAAATGAACCAACACTTGATCATTGTTGCAGAGCACACACAACCTTATGGCAACAGCAGGAGGGTCTTCCTCACGTAAGTGACGCTGCAGGCCGCCTGTATGATGTGTTCCTGCTTCTAAAAATCAACTTTGAGGACAAAATGTTCACTTGCTACCTAATATATCACATCCACCAATAATCAGCGTGAATTAGTGGTCATAATGTTATGGCTGATCAGAGTAAAACCCTACTTCAAAGATGCCATCCATCTTTTTTTTCCCTTCTCGTTTGCTCCAGGTTTAAAGAAACAGTCCCACAAAGACAAAGGTTAAAGCAGTCGGTTGATATCCTGTAGTTTATTAAAGTTACTCCACATGTGTGAACACAGAGAAAAGCCATTTGTGAAAACGTCGAGCGCTTTAAGAGTCGTTTACATCTTTCATTTATTTATGTTTTTTCCCAGATCAGTTTGGCATTTTTTGTATTTTTTTATTTATTTTTTTTATTTTTGTTATAAAGTATCTGAGGACAGACAGATGGCTGAAAACATCCTTAGCACCAAAGTTCCAGAGATAACGACGCTACTGCTACTGATAAACGGATAAATGCTCGATGGGGTTAAAGGAACGGCCGCGCTCAGTCCTGACGTCAATAAATATCGCCTCCAGAGATGCTCGTCCTATTCATAACTTAATAAATGATCATTAATCTTGCTACCAAAGAAAATAACATGTCACTCTAACAGAGTCCATCATTATATATATATATATATATATATATATATATATATATATATGTGTGTATATATATAAAAAAAATACATTTGGCAAACCAGACAAGGCAGTACATCATCGCTTTACCTTCAGTCTACTCAGCGACTACGAGCAGAGCGGCAGCAGGTCGCTCCAAGTCTTAAAAAAACAAAAAACAAAATAGGCAACATACATGAACCGACGCGTCCCGAGTCGACGCGTTGGGATATAGTGCATAGACTATAAGACATGAACGTCTTGAGAGAAAGTAGTTTCCAGGATTTGCTTTGTTTCCTGAGGAAAAAAAAAAAAAAGTCAGAGCGCTTTATCTCAGAGCGGTTAGATGTTCGGGAGGTGGTAGTTGAACTTGCGCAGGTTGTTGAAGTATTTCTTATTGTCCAGAGCTGGAAAGATGCTGCTGCTCGTCAGCTGTGGCAAATACTGGGGAAATAAACCAGTGAGAGTTTCAGGGATTCAGCAAAAAAAACTTTATTGTTGTGAATGTTTGATTTCTAGGCCCAAGAGAGAAAAAGGAAATTTTACTCATATAATACAAAGTTCTATAATTTGGCCTGAAAAAATATTTATTGGCTCATTTTCCCAAATAAATACTAATTTGTTTCAACTGATTCTCTTTTAGGCTGAAATGTAGAAAATTAATTTCACATTAAATCTTCCACCTCTGTTTATAATTTCAACAATCTGGGTCGTACGTGGAGGTAAACCTGTATCTAAAGGACGTATACAATTAATCTACGGCAACACGTCCGTGTCAGGAACCAGCCTTTAGGAAATACTACAGTATAAACTCACCCTTTCTCTCTCAATAATGTTACCTGAGGTCATATTCTATCTGTAGGGTTGAGTTGGGACTTAATTAATCTTTGGTTGATTAGACATTTCTTATATATATATATATATTTTTTAATTTTCCCTCTGCAGTTTTTCCCCAGAAATTGAATTATCTTTAAATCCACATTAACAAGAATCCAACTAATTTTAGTGTTTAGCTACGTTTAAAGTTAAAACTGCCAAGAAAATAATTATATATATATATATATATAAAGTTGACAGATAAAGACAATAAATGATAGTTTTAACTTTAAACATTTAAGCTAAATGTTTTGTCATTAGGGAAACATGACAGAGTCAGTGTTTATTATGTGCCGCTGTGATTGGCTCAATAGCGAAAGGGGGCGTGGCCTACTGTGCACAGAAGGCTTAGATTGAAATATGTGTATTATTTGAATAACTTGCTATTGAATGCAATATGATGATAATAATGTATATTTATAAATAGCACTAGTTTAATATAGAACACATATAGTAGGGAGGGGGTCCCTACTTAATCTCTCCATCAGTTTGGGGGTCATTGACCTATTTCATGCCCACGCAGCCTCCGCAAAGTCTCTCACTCAGAAAATAACTTGGATATTTTGCAGCATGGGCTCCTTTATCTTTATTATTCTTTGTTGTTCCTTATTGTTCACTGCTGCTTACCCCGGGGGGCACGTGTCTGCGAGGTAAACGCGTCCTCTTGTTTCCGGAGCGGTCCTGCTCTCGGGAAGAGGTGCCCTCGCTCTTTTCTCTGAGGCTGTCGAAGTACGGGTGCTGGAGGAGCTGCTCGCAGGTCAGCCGCTCGGACGGGTCCATCCTCAGACAACCCTGCGCCAGACACCAGAGGGTAAAAACACGCACATCTCACGGCGTTAAAAGCTCAGCTCTGTGCGCCGCACTGTCAACGTCTTTTTACCTTCATGAGGCTCAGAGCCTGATGGGAGAGGTTCGGATATTTCTGCTCCAAAGGTTCCTGCAAGAACCGGAAACGAAGACTTTTCATGAGTCTCTTTCCTGATTTGAACTGACATTCTAGGTGTTGTCTCACCATCTCTTGTGGCTCTGGGATAGAAACTCCACAGAAGAACTGGTTGTTGCTGAAGACCTGCTGGTGTCGAGGGGTCAGATCTCCTGCATTTCAAAATTATGGAAACATGTCAACATGGTATCATTATTATTATTATTATTATTATTATTATGTCGCCACAGATTTATGAAAACACTTCAGCGTCCATCATATTCACCACTGATACCCCAATAATACTAATAAATACATATTAACCTCCTGATACCTTAATTTCTATAAGATAAGATCAATATCTTTAAGTATTTGGGATAAATAGACCCTAAGAAGCATAAAAATATTACAATTTAAGTCACCGATGTGAACCAGAATATAAAACTGGAAACGTCTGCGAAAAAGTACTTGTTAATTTGTTAAATTTGCACATTATATCAAACTAGAAAAGTTAATAAGCATAAATAAACAAGTGTATTTACGCTTCGCTGCCAGCACATGGCAGATAAAAGTGTCTCCTTGTGAGGACAATAGGTCATAATGAAGCAGAATGAGGTGCCACAAACCTAAAACGTAATGTCCCCATATGAGGACGCAGGGTCTCAGGAGGTTAATATGTATATGCATTTATTATGAATCTATGCATTTGTTGCTACGGGATGCTAACGCTGCAGGCTTTGTGGTTTACAGTGACCAAAAACAGAGAGTTCAATGCTAATTTAGACATTTGAGGCTGTTTTTAGCTTTAATTTTGCTACTTTTTATACATACATTTATACATAATGCTGAACAAAAACAGCTGACACAATCGTGTCATTTGAGCCACAACGGTTCACTTTCATGAAAATAATGACTGTGCAATAAGCTTTTTCCTTCTCCACAAACAGAAGTGCAATATTATACAGCCCTGTTTACATTCTAATTTGTATATAGTGTCCTTTTTAGTTCATTTGTTGTACATGCCTTGTCTAGTTTAGTTATTTATTGAATATTTATCACTTGCACTGACGGGAGAGCTGTGGATATTGTTATATGCTACCGTGCAATGACAATAAAGACTCTAATCTAATCTAATCTATAAATGTATTTATTTGTAATGACAGAAAGAGCAGTGATCGATGAATACGGATACTTCCGATACCAGGCCTTTATGCTCTAAAATCGATTCTCAAATCAAAATATCGATACTTTTCGATGCTTTTCAGTCGTTTCAGGTAACGTAGGTACACAGTGGAAAGTAACTAATAATTTTTTAGTGTTTGAAACAGTGTTTTCACATATTTTGTGTGATTGTGTCTCTGTTTTGTTTTGCATTATCTTGACTATATAGTAAATGAGGCCGCAGCCTCAATATACTTAGTTTAAAATAATAATAATAATAATAAATAAATAAACTACTCTGATGTCTTGTATTCTTTACGAAGCTATGATGTAAAATATGTTACTTTTTTATATTTACCAGACATATTATCGGTATCGGATCGGTATCGCCGATACCAGCCAGTATCGGATCAGAAAGGAAATCGTTGGTAATAATTTTTTTTTTTGTTTTTTTTTAAAGCTACACATTTTCCCGGCTTGTCTCCAGCGGGGGACTCTTACCGAGAGTCTTTCTGATCAGGTACAGCTGGTCCATGTCGGACTTCCCGGGCCACAGAGGAATCCCCGACAGCAGCTCGGCGAACACACAACCCACCGCCCAGACGTCCACCGGCGGGCCGTACTGAGTGTCCCCCACCAGCAGCTCCGGGGCCCGGTACCACCGGGTCGCCACATAGTCTGTGTAGTAGTCACAGGGACCAGCTGGTGGAGCACAAAACACCATCACTTTAAGTTTAGAAATGTTTGTCTGTATATAAAGACGCTCACATTATTTTAATTCTGCCAGAAATATTTGATTAATAACTGTATGTAACTATAAAGACACTGGATGTCTGTAAATCTGTAAATGTAAAGTCGCCACTGACCACTAAGTGGCAGCGTCACTGATTTCACAGCTGCTGATTAACTTACTAAGAATAAACTTACTGAGAATAAAGTCACTGAGAACAAACTCACTGAGAATCCTGGCGAAGCCGAAGTCGCAGAGTTTGATGACTTGGTGTTTGGTGATGAGAATATTCTCCGGTTTGACGTCTCTGTGAATGCACTGGAAGTGAAAACCGGCGACAGATGAGAATGAGAGAGACGTTAAACCAGAGGAGACCTGGTCTAAACATTAACCGGTGCTCAGCCATAAAGCAGAGCTGGAGGAGGGAGGAATTTAAAAACAAGCCGAGGAGGAGGAGGAGGAGGAGGAGGAAGAGGAGGAGGAGGAGGAGGAGGAGGAGGAGAAGAGGAGCAGCCACTTACGTTTTGTTTGTGACAGAAGTTCACCGCCTGCAGCGTCTGCCACGTTATTCTCTTCACTAGAAGCTCTGGGACTCTGACCAACGAGAAACAACACAAATAACTTTGAGCTTCAACCAGTAGTTTTAGAAGAGAATTAAAACTAATTAACTGGAAACGAGAGCAAAGTGTGAATGTTTAGCTTTTAATATAAACAACTATCAGCCATAACATTATGACCTAATACTGAGTCCTAAGTGTTGTTGATACATTCAACTTCAACCTGAAGCATTTATTTATTTATTTTTATTTAGGAGTTTAAATTATGTCAAAATGAGAGGAGGAACAATCTGCTCCACTGTCTGATAATGTGAAATCAAATACAGAGCTAAAAATGTTTTTATATTGTTGTTATTTGGGACAAAAGTTGTGATTAATAAATTATTATAATAAATAAGATATAAGAGATTGTTTATTGATCCCACGTATGGGAAACGTCCTTCACACAGTATCACAGAATTAGACAAGGATATATAGAAAAAAAACACATGAAATTTGAAAGAATAGACAAAAAAAAATATATATATATATACAAAAATAATGTATGCTCGGTAGATTTGTAATGACAGGGGGGAAGGAGGTGACTCCTTGGGACAGGTTTTGGGTTCACATTAAGGTGGGTAATGACTCCGATAGGATACAGTATTTTTTTGTTTGTTTGTTTGTTTTTTTTGTATCTGTTGCATTATCTTGTACACGTTCATGTGTCTGTCGCTATATTATCTGTTCCTGGATGGAGACACTGGCTAAACTTTGAAAGACGAAATAAAAATTTGAATTTAAGTAAATAACAGCACTCAAATACGTAGTGGAAAACAGAAATATAAGGGAACGGGAAAAAACGAAGTCGGTCTGAAGTCTCAGGTGTGAGTAATTGTACAGGTGACTTTGTTCTTGTGTTGTTTTCTTGTCATTTCTGTGTTTTTCAGACGTGTTTTCACTCGTCCGGCCGCAGACACTGAGCCTTTGTTGGTCCGGGGGCCGCCGTGGACCCGCGTTGCTGGGGAAATGGCTAATTTGAGCCTTGTGACCGGCAATTAATAACAGTCCCCGCCTCTTTTCTCCACTTTGTGCTCCCTCTTCTTTTGAAGCCTCTGCGGCCGGAGGCGGGTGTCGGGGGGGAAACCAGGCCGTCAAAACACTCCCGTCTATAAAATGTGGCTCCCCGCCAGCAAAGCATTCTGGGAGAGCATCACTGTAAGCATACCGCGGAGAGCTGCTCGGCCTCCTGGGAGACGAGGCCGGACAAAGCTCAGCGTACGTTCAGTATAAGATGTGGAAACGAGTGGATGTAGCTGTACAATAGAGGAGCTGAGCTTTTCTTTAACTGTATTCATGATATTAATAATAACTAAATAAAACCTTTTTTGTGCTCACACAGCTTTATGTGGCATTTAGAGGAAGCTCAGAATGAACGCAGATGTTTTTGTCATTAGTTTTCACTGTGAGTCAGTTTTATGATGTTCGTTTTAGCTCAAAATTCAAGTTTCTTTGCCATAATTTGGACTTTTTCAATAAAATCAAGCTAGACTTTAATGTCGTACCTCATAATTAAGTCCTTTAATCTGTCAATTTTAACTTGCTGAGCTAATTTATTACAGGATTATCAGAATTTCTGCATTTTACGTCATAGTTTTAACTTATTAACACACATTTTGCATGTGATTTTTGAATTCTGACGTTTTGCCTTCATTATATTTGACTTAATAAGCCAATATTTGATGTAATATGTCATAATTTCTACAAACTCATCTCTTTTTTACCGTTAAGCCACGTTTAGCATTTGAATTCTGATCATTTGTCATAACTTTGATTTAACAAGAGCATTTTTAATGTAATATATCATAATTTCTTCAAGCTGTGTCAACAGTTTAACATTTTATTAGATCATTTTACCATAATTAAGCTACATTGTGGACGTGCTATTGTTGAATTCAGATTTTTAATCTCATCATTGTGACTAGATGAGACAGATGTTGGATCAGATGTACAATATTATAAATTTAACTGTCTCTCTTAGAGCTGAGTGGTGTTACAACTCAATAACAAGATATTAACAGTAAGAATATTAAAGAAAACAATAAAATAATTGGTCGTTAAGGTAGATATTTGCAAAAAAGACCATTCAGTGCAGGTTAACTAGTGAGTTTTTGTTTTTTTAACGTCAGGTTTCATGTGGGAACCAACTATAGATGTTTCAAATAAAAACCTAAACTCCCCATCAGACATTTTCAAACACGGTTGTGACTGGAAACATAATTAAGTCTCACGTATACGACAATAAAACCTGAGTTATGCAGCGTAATTTACAAACGAAGTGGGACTCTTTGTGTTTTTGTGCAGAATAATAATGATAATGATCTGTCCTACTAAGTGCATGCGTCCTTTATTTCTGTCTCCGGTGGAGACGCACCCACCCTCTGGGATGCCGGTCCAGCTCGTTGAGGACGGTGTGGTCGCAGTACTCGAACACCAGGTGAAGCTTCCGTTTCCGCCTGAACACCTCGATCAGATTCACCAGGTTGGCGTGTTTCAGTTGCTGCGTCGGGACACGAAAACGGAGCGAACGTTAAACGAGGCTGGAGCGCTGCGTCATCCCCCGGTTCGGTTTGCTCTCATCAAACACAACAAACTGGTAACACCAGGTAATAAACATGCTGTTGCCCCTGACAACCTGTCCTATTTATGAGCTCCGGGTGTCCAGCGGGGCCACCATCCCTCCCTCCCTCCCTCCCTCCCACTCACTTACCCACCGCATGACTAATTAAACCACCAACAATTGCACCAGTTCATCCACGATGATCATTATGCAACATTAAAAACAACAGACTGAGGCGGGTTTAAGCTTCAACCTGAGACAAGAAAATCAATCATCGGTTTCCACAAGCTGCTGCGTAAGTTCCTCATTTCCTGTTCCCAGTATTTTCTGAGACTTTTCACATAAAAACCTTCTCCTCTGAACCCTGTCTGGGGCGCTGCTGTTTTGAATGTGAAATGTGCTGCAGGGTTAATAACGCAGCGGCCCTGCAGCTGGCTGCACAAAGGCCGGAGGAACACTTCATGTTACACGGCGCTGAAAGCAAGATTCATGTCCTCAACGCAGCAGAATAAAAGACACGGTTAAAAAAAAAGGTTCTTAAACTGTTGCTGCTTCACACATTTATTTATATGAACTTAACTTAACACAGACATCTCACCAGTTTTGACTCACAGGGTAAATATGGATTCTTTGAATCATAAGCTTGACTTTTTATCTCATTATTTCTACATTTTAAGACAAAGGTTAAAGTTACATTTGATCATTTCGTGTCTTATTTTGCTACTTTCAGGTCAAATATTCTCATAACTGTGTCTTAATCATCTGTGTTTTGATTCACTGTGTTGTCATCTGAACTAACCTTTTCTTTATGATCCTAAATGAGACAGAACATGTCGTTTATTGGACATAATTAAAATGTTTTACACATGTAATTGTCATGTAGCATTATCTTAACTTTGACTCTACCTCAGAAATTCAACTTTATAACTCTCGTTCTCATAGTTTTAACTTAAATAGGCAACTGGGATGTTTTATAATTAATTTAATAATATAAGAATTTTACACACTTTTTATGCTTTATCATATGTTGGATGTACAACCTCATAATTTTCACCTGATACATTTTTCACCTATATCATGTTTTTCACTCTTATTCTCTAGAAACTAAACTATTTTTTAACAACTTAAACTTAACATTTTACTGTTTTTTTAATCATGAAATCTCAACTTCATGAGCCATGATATTTTATACATGCATCACATTTCCATCTTTAAAGTAGTTTCTTATAACGTCTTCTTTAAAAGCCTGAATTTGACATATTATTATGTCACAGCTTTTGCTTTTTATGTCACAATTTCAACCTTATGTTAACATTTTTTGTCATAATTTTGACTTAAACAGCCACACAGACTTTTAAAAAGCATTATATCAGGATTCTGATGTATTCATGGATAATTTTCCGGTTTTAATTTTGAATCAATGACGTATTATGACATAATTCTGATGTTCTACCTCATAAGTTTAATAATAAGATAATTTGATTTTAAGTACATAATCCTCATAATCCATCGTCTGTAATTTGTATTTTTGGTCTTTTCCTGCCCTTTGATTTCTCTATAAGCTACGTTACTTAAATATCACTAAATATAAAACATGTAGCTCACTGAATAAGAGAAGAATCGATGGTGTTGTGTCGTTACCTTGAGCATCCTGATCTCCCTGAGCGCGATCTTTTTGATGACGGGGTCGTCCTCGGTCTCCACGAACTTCTTGATGGCGACGATCTGCCCCGTGTCTTTGTTTCTGCACTTGAAGACGACGCCGTACGACCCCTCTCCGATCTTCCCGATCTTCTCGTACTTCTCCATCCTCCGGGAGACGACCAGCACTCGCCCAAAGGTTGACGGGTGAACTTTTACAGGCGAACCCTCGGGGGAAGCAGGACGACCTCTGCAGCCTGACAACAAACAAACACAGGAGGAGATCTCAGCAGGGACGGACAATTTCACCTCCTGCTGCTTTTATATACAAAAAAAACGTATATTAATATAGTTCAAGTGCATAATGTTTCTGATATCCTCACCTGACGAGCATCAAATATAATTTAAACATGTAAAAACAGCAGCAGGCCTGCAGGCTCAGATTGTGTGTGGCCCAAAATGTCCAGAAAACCTCTTAAACTGCCTCCAAAACATGGATTAAATGGCAAACGGGGAACATTACACCTGTCTCCCCAACAGTTAGATTGCGTAACAAAAAACATTTGCAATGCAAAGTATATTAGCACATTTCCCTGAGGGGACACACAGACACAGAGAGAAACCAAATAACACACAGAGGGGGAACAAGGCAGGGGAATAAAAATCAAAGTGCTGCACTTAGAAGCACAACAACGTATCATATAAACGCTTTAAATGGGGAATTAATAGATTACATCGCATGTTTATACCTGATAATCTGAGTCTACATATGATGGAAAAATACACAAGTCTGAGTAAAGTTGCCTCATGAAATAAGTTTCTGGGAGAAATGCACATAAAAACACAACCTGTTTGTTATTAAATGAAATGTTTGAACTTACCCTTTTTGTAAAAAAACAAAACAAAACAAAAAAAAAATGTTCCTCAGGCAGAGATTGAGAGTCAGAAAAGAGGATCTTCTTCTTCTGCTTCTTCTTCGTCCTCCGAACACCGACCTCTGGGGTGGACGAGCTCAGCTCAACTGTCCCTGCAGCTCCAACCAGCTCCTGCTTTAAGGCGTCAAGTCAGATACAGTGAAGTCCCAGGTCCTTCTGGGCTTTTCAAAATAAAATAAATAAATAGAATAAAAAAAAACTCGTGCAGGGTTTTAAGCTCAGCAGCTCCTTTTAATTTCATGTTGAAAATAATCAAAGGACAATAAGCCTAAAATTAGATGAAATATATTGTAAAAAAATGTGCATTTAACCGTGCAACACCAAGATTTTATCCTGTGAATTATCAGGCAAACAAGCTTTTTTCCAGCATGGTTGTAATGGTGAGACAAGCGCCACAATTATAGCCAATAAAAGAAGCATTAAATATGTTTAAACCACCATTTTAATTACTTTAGGAGCAACTTCTGTTTAGTGCATCCCTTAAAACTAAACTACACCTCTGAAACCAGTCTTCACAGGTTTATGGAAGCACAAATGCTCTAATTTCTTTTATTATCATAACTTTAATACTGTTGACTCACATTACCTGCTATTAATCATGCTCAACCTCTTTATATTGAAACTAAAATGCACAATAAATAACAAAAAAAGCAATAGATCTATAAACAACCTTCCACTTCTTTGTTTCTGCGGGTTTTATTTTGAAGGTGAACTCGGCCGACTTCCCGTTCCGTCCTCGGACGCTCTCACCGAGCAGCTTCACACATTTCTGCCTTTTGCACTGCGGTCGCCATAGAAACGTCCAGCTCCACCTCCAGAATGGCAAAAAAAAGGGAAAGCAGGACTCCTGAAGGTTTTCACACCTGAGAGGAGACCTGGCGTCAGAGAGACAGGAGAGACAGAAAGGACGCTTACAAGTCCAGCTCACGTCTTCTTCACCTCATCTAAACATCATCATCATCCAGAACGATGGGTAGTCAGGAGAATCCGTCCCGCCGCACGGAGACCAATTAAAAAGCTCAGCTCAGTCGAGCTCAGAGGAAAGGCAGACTAAACGGGAAATAATGGAAACTAATACTCACTCGTCTTCCTCGGTTCTTCCCACAGGAGACTCGTCTCCACCCGTCACGTCACCACAACAATAAACCAGTCCACACACTTCACCATGTTAAAACAACAGCCTTTTTTTTTTTTATTACAAAAAAAAAAGAAAAAACATCAGTATACATTAAACGTTTTGCGAAGGGAATGCAGAGATGTTAATAAAAAACCTAGCATCGTCCCTCATTTTGTCATTTTAAATAAAAAAAAAAAAAGAAAATGTACAAAAGTGCTTACATGGTGCAAATAATGAGAAGTAAAAGGTCTATAAAAGAGGAGGGTAAAGGAAAAACATGTACATTATATTCTAAAAAAAATAAAAAATAAAAAAAATAACGCAGCAGAGCTGGAGATGCAACTACATTACATCGCGGTAAAAATAACCCAAAGCTGCTCGGGAACTGTTCACTAGGTAGTTAATCCTCTCACAGCAGACTGTCGCCGTGTCAACCCAACATACTGTTACTGAACATGAGGTTAATAAATATTGCTTAAATAACCCACAGCTCGCGGGTTCCTGCCTAAACTGATCGATTAGTTCCGACTAAAGAGATCATAAAAACCTCCAAACCCTCTAACGTCCGCTACCGGCCGGGGATTATGAGTGACAGTCAATAACACAACAAGTCTCCCATTGGTTTCTAATACAATCACAATTGTTGTGAATATTTTTTTAATGGCACTTTTATCAATAATACCTCTAGATATGCTGTAACTCAGTCCACAGTACAGAGAAGAGAGAGAAAAGTCTAAGTAACAAAGTCGGTTTGAGATTTTAATGTTCCCCCAGCTCCCGTACAACACGTCCTCCTCGACACGCGCGCGTGCGTGTGATGAACGGAGCTGCAGCGAACGTCTCGCTGGTGTTAAGGCTACTCATGAATCCAGACGGAAGAGGCTCCTCTTTTACTGACCTGCGCATCCGGGGGACCGGTAACAAAACGCTCCCAAACGATGGTTTTCAAACAAAGATGCTTTTCTCAAATAAGAGTTTTCTCCCAAAGCCGAGGACGTCGCATTCCCGCGTCTCAAAAGAGCCCGAGGATCAATAACTGTTCTCGTGACCGGCTAAAATGTAAAGGTTGCTCTGGGCCGTGGGGTTGTCGGTCGGCCGGCTCTCCAACACCACCACCCTGCAAGAGACACACGGCAACGGGAACAGAAAGGTTAAACACAGGTGGATATATTTAAAATCAAACAAGCAGATGCACTAAGAGACTTTACTCTTTAATAAATGTTACTATATGACTATAGGATCCATTCTTATACAAACAAGTTCATTTCTTATGAGGGTTTTAGACTTTTTGAACAGATCCTGCTAATCTCCCACATTTTAACTTAAGACATAAGACATAGTTTATTTATCCCACATATGGGAAATTACCTCGTCACGGTAGCACAGAATTAAATATGTACAAAAAAAACAATAAAAGACAGTATCAAATTTGAAAGAATGTGCAAAATATACAAGAATAAATCAGCACTGACAGTCAGTATATATAATGTGCGCAGGGAATATAAAAAATTGCATGTATTCCTTTATTTCTGACATAACATCCCATAACCCTCCATCCATCGACTCTCTTTATTCATTACTATTATTTTATCAGAGTAAATATTGTATTTAATACTCAGTATTTAGGATCTTCATGCAATGTTTGTCTTTATCAAGTATGTTAACCTCAATACAAACTATGCACTATATTAAAATCCTCTAATTAAAAAACATAAACTTCAGAGAAGTTCCCAGTCTTCCCATACTTCTTGTCTTCAAGCTACTCTGAGCTCACATTAAAGACAAGCTCAAGATTTACCTTTTTAGTTTGGCTTTTAATTAAATCTTAACTACTATTTATTTACTCATTTACCTTTTTTTTAATCTCTTTTACTGTCTCAGTAGGTAGCATTTTATAGCGCTCTTTTTTTATGACCTTAAGTTTGATTTTTATTTATTTATTAGTTTACTTACTCATCTCATTTTATGTTCTTAGGTCTATATATTATTATCATTATGGTTTTTAGGGTGTTGATAGTGTTTCCACAGTTTATTTGTTCTACATGATGAATTTTTAAGTTGTTGTGTGTGTTTTAAGTTGTGTTGAAGTACAGGGGCGGGAGGTTTGGGTTTTGTTTGTGTGAAAGTGGCTTTACAAATAAAGTCTGATGGATTGATTGATCACATTTGATTCTTTTTCTCTAAATGTTAAAAAGTTAAAACTGACATGTTTGGCATTATAAACGTTTTAGGTTTCAGCTCAGGACAGAGGGGTTTTAAATTCTCCAGTGAACAATGTGTTTCTTTTTATCATCTGTAACTGTATCTCTATAAAATGGATGAAAATAATGTGAATTATACTTATTCTTTTATAATAACAAGACATACAAGGTGATCATAAGAAGTCAGCAGGTAATTATCTCCTTCCACTTCTGGAGAAATCTGCAGCTTGTTGATGGTCGGAAACTTAGAAATAATTCAGCTGCACTGACAACTAATGACAAGCCTCACGTTGATGGTATCAGTCTGCATTTTGTGCATGTCAAATGTCACGTTAAGCGTCACTCGGATCGGGGACGGGTGAATCTTCAGATGTCTCCCGAGGCGGTGACAGGTGAGCGGCGGAGCTAAGTCTATACTGTCCGTTCCATCAGATGAAATTACAGAGGCGTGGAGAGACACTCACACCGGGCTGGCCGTGCCCGGGCGCCGGTGAATAAAACATGTGGGTGGGGAGGACGGAGGTGGGGGCGCCACGGAGACGCCTTCGGTGCCACGGGCAGGACGGCTCCGTCGGAGCGGCACAGCTGGGACCTCGTCCTTCGCTGAGCATGTGTTTGTTTGTGTGTTTGTTTGTTTGTGAGGGAACTAAATCACATCCTGAATCGCCTGCAGCTGAGTGACGTCACTACACGTTATCAGAATTATCAGAAGCTGTTGATTTACCAACATGTGACGTTGGTCGGTCGATCAGTCAGATCAGATAAGATAAATAATATCAATTGTTCCACTATTTCCTGAGACCTGAGCTTTTGTTTGTAGAGAAATTTTAATTTCTCCAAGAAATTTGGGATTAGTTGGACCTGAGAAGCATAAAAACCAAGCGTCATCTCTGAACAGGAAGAAGCTCTTAAAAAAATACTAAAAAGCAACATCGCCAATGTGTAACAAAATAGTCCCAATGTCCTCAAACGAGTACGTGCTAATTAGTGACGTTGTAGCTCGTTGCTACTGATAGAACTTGTTGAATCTTTGTGTCATATCAAAGTAGAGAAGTTAATAAGCACAAATAAATAAGTCACAACCATAAACTTTGATGAGATTTTGTGTCTTATTCACTTTTGTCTCATTATTCACTGCAGAACGGACTTACACCGACTACTGTACTGACCCTTTGCTGCCACTAGATGGCAGACTACGATGTCCACTTATGAGCACGATAGGTCTAAATGAGGTAGTATAAGCTCCAACAAACTTAAAACTTAATGTCCTCATATGAGGACCCACTGTCTCAGGAGGTTAACGATTTGTTGTTTTTTGGTCAGAAATAGTTTGTTATTTCTGTATTTTTTCACTATTTTTTTTAAACATTTCACTGGCAAAACTCGTATATTTCAGTTGCTTCGACTGCAAGTGAACATAACCAAATATTTACTTTATGTAATTTACCAATTAGAAATAACAAACATTCTCTGTTGGCACCTTTTCTAATGCTGTTTAGGGTTTGAAGCAATAATCTGATAAAATAAGTGAGACGTTAAATCAAAGTCATCTCAGTTTTCTTTTTTTGGGATGTATGAATTAATTAAAGTGCACCTTGTTAGACATTTCTGCCACTGGGCATGAAGCAAAGACAGTGACGGGGTATTTAAGGATGCCTGTGGTGCATTCAGGGACGTGGGTTCTCAGAGTCATCAGACAGATGAGTGGAAAACATGATTCCAGGTAGAGAACCAGCACAGTGAGAGATGAGAGAGTCGTGTGTGTGGAAAGGAAAACTCAGCAGGAAGTTGTTTGTGTTTTTCTACTACCTGGAGAGACTCAGAGACCTGAGGGAGGATAATATAGCGAGGCAGGTTTCATAGATTACACCATCTGTAGCGACGGCGAGGAGAAGGAGGGTGATCCAGTTCGCCTGTTGCCCTTTGAGGTTTCTATGCTCCTACACTCACGGCCTTGATAACTCGTGTGCACTGATGTAGCTCAAGTGTAAATATCTCTGTACCAACCTGTCGGATCCGAGGAGGCGGAAGACTCTGCTCGGATCAGAAATCTCCTGGGTCACCTGGAAATGAAAGAGCACGAGAGCATTGAAATGACAGCGAATCTCTGTGTATGTGAAGTAAAGCTGCTATAACGGGAGCATGGATGCATCTCAGACTGGGCAGGAAACATATTTTTATTTATCTTTATCTACCCATAGTCACAGGACGTAGTACTCATGTTTAAACCCAACAAAGCTTTATTTTGCAGCAGCTTCAGTCCCAATATGTAAAATATGACTCCAATAAAAGAAGCTTAAGATGAAAACTAATCTGATTAACCAGATTAATGATCTGTTAGGAGATTCATCCCCCTTTAAACTGAACATCGAAGCACAAGAAAAAATCAGATTCTGACCAATTTAGGATTAAAATAAGGTGTAATCTATAAAACCTGTATCTGAGTCACAGTCATTGCTTTTATATATATATATATATAAAAAAAGGAAATAATCATCACTAACATAGATTTACATGTGGTTTAGCGACAACCGGTGCATTAAAAGACCCATCGATAACTTCTGAGTCCGACAGTTCGTCACCTGGGTTTTTATTTTGACGCTGAAGTAACTGTTTACATGAGGATCACTGATCGTCTTCTGACTGAACGTCTGTCTCTTTGTGTCACCGTGTACGTGGACATGCAGCCGACCTGCTCCCGTCTGAAGAGATGTAGCCTGACACTTTTCCTGCGTGAGCGACGTGGGGCCCCATCTAAACACTCGCGTGTTGACATGTCATGAAAACTTGTTGACAGATGTGAGATAGTGGGTGGGGGACACCTGCTAGGTGTAAGTCCTTGGCCTTGGGGGAGATCTGATCTGTTTGAGCCTAATCGAGAACACGGTCTCGGGTGTTCGGGCGGGTGCACCCACCGAGTCGAGCGCGGATCAACAGGCCTGCCCCCCCACAATGAATGCCTCCGCTTTTCATCATAACGAGACAAAGGCTGAATTATTTAGTGCTGCTCCCCGTTGTGTGACGGCTTTCGTTTATGATCGCGCATGAATTTTACATGGCCGCTGACATTTCTAAAAAATCCTTGCTACGGTTTCACCTGCGTCGCCGCGGGACCACGTCTGACGCGGCCGGGCTTTCAAAAGGCCTGGCCCCCGTCGCCGTATCGCTTTTCATAAAAACAGAACGCTTCACCTCCCCGCGATCTCCTGAACTTTCATTGTGCTGCTGAGTCACGACTCGTGACACGGCCTCAGGTGCATGGGATCCCTCCGTGAAACGCGGACAAATTCATTACCTCAGCCTGACACAAAGACACTTTGTCTGGCTTCACCTGACGATAATCCCCCGGGATCACCTGCAGCATGTAGCCACACATATACAAGGCCGGGGACTTAGGGTCTTTGTTGACATGGCACAGGGCGGTTGTTTGTGTGTGGAGTAAACAATGCTGCGTTCAGGGAGGTGAAACATGCTGAATTTACAGTTTCCACTCAAACCGCTGAAGTTTTGATAACAAAAGTATTTTTAAGGACCAAAAATCATGACTTAAGATCCTATTAAATAAAGTGGTATATCTGCATTTAAATGAACAATCGAGAGACGAGAGAGATGTTTTACCTCATTGGACTTGAAGCTCTTTCCCTGCATCCCATGTTTCCAGAAGGCCAGGACGCTGTCTTGAAGGCACACTGTCACAACAAAACAGTGTGTATTAGTGCGGAAGGAAATAAAAAAATAAATAAAATAGTCATATGTAAACACTAGACAATTTAATCTTAATAAGATATCATCGATGGATGTATAACAGGTTCGTTTTTTAATGCAAGGAATTATTTATTGCAGGGAAAATGGAGGAGCAGCGTGGAAGCTTACCAACAGAGCCGATGCAGAAATCAAAGCTGAGCTCGGACGCCAGCTTCTTGTTGGACTTCAGTTTGCCCTGGAGATTAACGATCTTTAAATTCTCTGCGGAGAGTAAGAATTAAAAGAGGAATTGTGATATTGATCTTAAAGAAAACCGGTGTCAAAATATTTGCCGAGATAAGAATGAACTTACGGTCCAAACACACCAACACCGTGTCTCTCTCCAGCTGAGTGACGTGAATCGCATCCACCTGTTGATTACCTGCAGGGCCAAAAGATGCAACAACAAAGATTTAACCTTTTTATTTTTTGATCAATGCATCATTCTGCACAACAAAGCGTGACTCACTCGTCCCGATCTCTGTGAACCAGGAGGAGCAGGAGTTGAGGTTGATGGTCTCAAAGCGGACCACCTGGCCCGGCTCTGTGCCCTGACTGATGGCCACGCACACCAGCGGGTACTCCTGCTCCGGGACCACCAGCATCTCAAACACTTTGAGCGGGCTGGGGAGAGGGAAGTCAAAGTGCTGCACCGGGAAGAAAAAAAAAATAAGAACAAAATAAACATGATGACCTCCTCTTTAAATGAAGCTATGATTTTAAATTGAAAGAAAAATAACCAGCTGACCTTGATGAGCATAAACCTCTGCATTGGCTCATACCACTGCAACAGCACAATCCCAGACTGAAGAGCTCCACACAGGTACTTATGTCCCGTGTAGGGGTTTCTCACTGTGAACAGGGACAGAAAACAGTCTCAGCGTTGAGAGTCTGAGTGGTGTGGATCCACCAAAGCAGAGTAAACAGTACAGTAGGTGCACTAGTCAAAACAAATGTATTCTAGTGTAACAGCCCTGCCTTAAACCCTTCCTCATGAGTGTTACCATCTTCAATTTGAATTAAAATCGTGTCAAGATCCCCTTGGAGGATGTAGTTTCTGTTACTTAGTCTAACCCACTGACTAAATTCGTATGGGTCACTGTTGAGTCCAATTGTCCTTAATTTGATCTCCACATTTTCTCCAGTTTCTCTATATTTACTAATACATGATTTCGCCACTTAGGGGGTCGTGGTTTCAGGCAACAGTGACGTCAATGCTTACGCTCTGCAGCTAAAACAACCAGGCCAAAAGAAACTCAAAAACAAATATGGTTTATGGAGAAAAGGAATGTTGCAAGTTAAAGGAAGGCCTGACTATTTTCAGATGCTTGGAAAGCGAGTTGTTTGGAAGCCAGTGACACTCACCAATGCAACACTTGTGACAGCCCTTTGTGTCGGGTATCTTAGTCGTCAAGGCAAACCTCCTGAGGACGAGAAACAATGACGTTGTCGTGACCACAGTCTTAAAAGAGAATCAGGGAAGTTAGCCGGCGGCTTCTCCTTTTTCTCCACCACAGTCATTTGTCACAAGAGCGGAGAGTGGAGAAATACGACCAAAAAAAAAAAAAAAAAGAAAGAAAGAAAGACTGCAACACTTAAAGTCAGAGAAGCTTGAACTCATCAGAAAAAGGAACATGAGTGCTGCTAAAAAAGAAAGAAAAGTTTCGTTAAAGAATGTTTTATGCAAGACTCGGAGGAACTGATCTCACCTGGGCAAAATTTTATCTGGGAACCGATGAGTCTGGAACTGAGCGGCCAGGCCGGGTTTCTTCAGCTGCTCGAACTGCCCGATGAGATTGTGGGAATACAGCTGGAAGGTTTTACCTACAGCGAAATACAGTCGGTTCAATCGTGAGCAAAAATCTAAACCGATGTTTTAAAATGTCTCAAACAAAATAGATGATTAATAATAATAATAATAATTATATAAATCCAATGAAGCAGTTTTGACGTGTAGAAAGGTTAGACGTGGACGGGGGTAAAAACAGAAGTGTGATGACGATGATGATGATGATGACGATGATGTGAAGCAATGATTACCTTCTGATGAAGCCAGTTAGTAGTAGTATATCAAATCAAGCCAGGCGAGAGGAGGATGGACAGTGTCCAAGGGAAGAGAAGAAGAGAACAGAGGTTAAGTATACCAAGGGGCAACCTGCTGAAGGTAAAACCGAAAGTGGACCTCGCGCTTTGTAATCCCATCCTCAACATTTAAACCGAGAAAAGGACAGGCTCCTAGGACGGCCGAGTGAAGGTAGCTTGGTTTCAAAGTGAGGTTTTTTTAACGGCGTTTCTGCGTTTAAACATAAAACCGACTGCACCGGTTAGCTTTTGACGTAGAACGCTAACAATCGTCACTCAGGAGTCTCTGTGTTATAAGGTCACAGCTCCTGCAGGGGCTCTCGGGCGGCAAAACAACAGAAAACATTTATTTTAGGGCTGAAGATGCGGAGTGTGGAGTGTGTTGCCTTCAGGGTACGGCCAGATAACACAGGACAAAGGAGCAGCGGGTTATGACAGTGGCCGGTGAAGCGGGGGGTCGTGATAAGTCCATCACTTACCCGATAGAGACATCAGGTTGTTGTTGATAACGTACAGCCACGTGCACTTCCTCGGGAAAAGCTTGACAGGGAGATTAAAACAAAAAGGAGACAACATGTTGAATGTTAGTGGGGACAGAAACGTCCAATCAGACCTTAGCAACTTTAAGTTAGTCAACATGAGTCGACCAGGAGTTTTGTTTAATGTCTTCCAGACGGAGGTATCTCGCCCCTCCAAGGAAAACAAATAGATACGTCAGTTCATTTATTCCCTCAGCTATCAAGCTGCTGAATGCTACTGATAGCAGCAATTAGTCATTTATTTATTCCAGCCATAATGTGGAAATGTATTTGATTCTTTGCACTGTGGTCCTTTGGGGACTGGATATTGTTGCTACTGACAGAGGGAATTGTTTGGTTTATGTGCTGTCTTACTTCTTTTGTTTGTTTGTTTTGTTTCGTGTGCTGTCTGACTGGAGACTGCAAACTGATTTGCCCTGTTTGGGATAAATAAAGTTGTTTGAATTTGAATTGAATCGAATGCCGAGCCTCCTCCCTACTGGCAAACGCCACCAAAATAAAAGGACTCATGTCGTTCGTGTTAGTGCCTGTATCCAGCTTTGCAACAATCAAACACACTCATTGTTCCTTACAGCCAAAACCCTCTCACTTCACATGATGTTTGAAAATACAAAGAAATATGGAAGCTCCTCAGCCAGAGTTAAAGCTGGAACAGACTCTAGTCAGATCTCTTCAACCTGGACTTGATTTCCATGTCCTATAGAGCGTTTAGTCTCAAGAAACTATCATGTCTGAGGCCTTCATGGCCACTTTTATTACGCTCTTGTTTCGTAATAAAACTTTTAAAAGGTCAGTTCAAGATGATGCATTTAACAAACTCATTGACAAAAACCAACAAGCTGCCAACATTAACATTAACATTAATGACTCAGCTCCGGGCGTCACGTGACTTTTTTGTTGACGCCACCACGTTGGCAGGAAAACTCTGAGTGAAATGACTTTACTGCACCTTCAACAGATACAAAATGACCAGTACAAGGCAAAACTCAACAGGTTTTTGAGCATTAAAACAGCTGGCGGGGAGAACTACCTTATTAACCTTTCTTCATCCTACTCCTGAGTCACTGAAAACTTTTGGAGTCACTTTTGGAGTTTGTGAGCTAAAAACAGCATCTCTTAGCATAAAGTAACAAGATAAACACTGTGCAAAATAATCTCTGTTATACGTCTTATCTTATTTTTAAACGAATGTCTAAATGCACCACGAAATTATACTTTTATACAAGTGCATTGTTCTGTGTACAGTAACATAATCACAACAAATAACTGTTTAATCTTGAATTTCCTTCTCATTGTGAGTAGTTTTAGTGCTGAATGAGCAACATCCCTTTGTAATCCATGTTATAAACATTGGTTTATTGGTTACACAACTTGCCTTTACGAAAAGAAATCTGTCGGACAGCGTGATATCGTGCATTAATCCACATCTGGTGTCTTGCAGAATCCTATAAAAATGATTTCCACTTTTCTTGTCCCCGACTATTCCCCAGGTTAATCAGTTAGTTGCTCACATATGTCAACCCAATAGTTATTAGAGAAGCGCCCTTTCCTGCCAACATGGCAGCGTTGTGTTTAACAGCGTGAGAGTGAAGTCAGTTCCCAGAGCTCAATAGTTGTGTAAATGTACTGATTGCTGTTGAACAGAAAAGCTGAGGAGCTCATGTCTACTTCTGCTTGACAGACTGAGCGTCTGTCTGGGCGGACGTACACATAACTTTAGGTCTTGATATAATTGTTATTGAATTCCAACAGGTGAGTTATATAATGATTCTCTCCCTGTAAAGTTGTTTCATGCACCGGGCTGTAAATATGTACATATGTTTGTTTGTGTCACACTTTAACATTGCGGTTTAGGGCGCCAGCCTCAAGTAGCTTTTCAAGGAAATGTAATTCTGGCCATTCAGATGTTTCTGCTAAAGGGGAAGTTGGAACTTTAAAAAAAAAAAAAAAAAAAAAAAAAAGAGGCAATTACAAAACTACAATTAAAGACACGTCTTACTTTGTTTTTGTAACTCTACTGTAATTTTACAAATATTCTTTCTCATCACTGTTTCAGTAGCTTGTTCTCAGCTTCTGTTACCTGCTCCATCGTGGCTTCATGCAGCTCATTGAGATTCAGCGTGTAGATGCCGTCCTCCGTCCCAAAGATCAGATACTGATCTAGGAGGAGAAAAATAAAATAAATTTAAGCCTCGGCTTCAATAAAACACATTAAGTCAGTGCATTTGTGAATGGTTCCCACTTCCGCTACCTTTAGTGTCTGGATGAATCCATGATGTGGCACAGTTGATCTTCAATGGGCAGCCGTCAAACACTTTAGAGAAGCAGGCTCCCATCTGCAGTGAAAGGCAACGCAGCACAAAAAAACAGTCAGCATCTGGCTCGGCGAAGTGTCAAAGCGTCAGCCAGGGTTTAACGAGCTGGAGCTGTGCTGAACCACAAAGCAGAAAGCCCCGCGGACCCCAAATATCTACAGAATGTAGAGCAGCGGCTCAGACAACAGTTTAATAACAGTGTCCATGAAACCGGGGCAGCGGCAGGAAAAGAGCGAGAGGCTGTGATGGGACAATGCAGATATTCACTCACCAGGACTTTAGGAGTGGGTGGCAGACCGTTGATGGCTGGTTTCTGAGGAGGAGCAGGGGGAAACCATAAAATAGCATGGATGCAGGAGACACAGACAAAAGCAACAACAATCATTTTAAATGCGGCTGCCTGATTTAGCTGCAGCCTCAACAATGATCCAAACAACAAACAATTCCGCGGCTGGGTTCTGTGCGTGTCCTGGCAAAGTTAAACGCTCGCGGAAAGATGCCAAATCCCCCTCTCAAAGGGAAAACGGCATATTTGAGGTTACACAGTGCGAGGTCGGCCAGAGATACTGCACATATCAAATATAGACCCCGAGCAACATTTTTATCCTGATGAACTTGATGAAGCTAGAGATCACCAGCCTGACTGTCGAGTGTTTAAATGTCTTTAGACTCACAGGGAATTCCTTTTTCTCTTTGCGGTGCTGCCGGTTGGGCGGCGGCTTTGGGCTGCCTCCATTCACGCTGCCGTCTGAATCGTTATCTGCAGCCGGGTGAAATTACACTTCAGTCATAAATACTGTCACAGCTGGAGAACGTAGATCCAAAGAATAAGACATCCGACTGCCTCACCTTTGCATTCAGATTTACTGAGAGCTTGCAACAATAAACATAAATGTTCATTTATCACTGATTCAAGGAGACTCATAACTCAAGGCACAAAACGTTGGAAGAGAAAGCTGAGACTCACCAGGATCGGAGGCGTGGGACAAAAGGCCGGGGCTGCTGACGCTGACCGAGAGGAAATCTGGAGAGGAGTCGTCCTCCTTGTTGCCCTGCTCGGGCGTGCTCTGTCGGCGAGACACCTGGTTGGGTCCGTTCTCCGAGTTCGGGAGCCTCCGGACCGTCAGGGACTTCTCGTCATTAAGGCCAAGCTCCTCGGATGAGCTGTTTAACCGCGGCTGAAAGGGAAAGTATGGAAACAAGACTCATGAAAGTTGTGAAATAGGATACAAATTAATTTGATTTATTTATTTATTTTACCTTCGGGGGCAAAGGAGGAGGAACAATTGGCTTGATGGTCAACCTGAAACAGACATTTTTCAGCATCAACTGGCTCCATATTGTATTTTACATTTACATTTAAATTTATTGACATGACTCACAGCTCTGGATACTCGAAGGCGTCTTCAAGATGAGCGACGTGTCCCCTGTGTGACACAAACACGGCAATCAGAGCGGAAAATAAAGGAGGGGTGCTAATGCTGCAAATGTTTGTATGAAATCTCTCCTTTGAGTAAAAAATCTCAGGAGAAGAGGTGACGTATGTGTTCTATAAATGAACTCGTGTCATAAGTTTCCATATTTATACTGATGCTAGTCTGCAAAGGATCAAAAATTATGATCTGACTCCTCTGGTTACACGGCAGCACATAAAACTGGAATTAAAGCAGCTTCTATTACATTTTTTGGATAAAGATTGTACTAAATAAAGTATTTATTGCTGCGTCATAGCTTTATGCTCAGCTTGGACAGTGATAATATGGACACCACACATGGTGAATGGAGGGGTTGATCAGGGAGGGTGGTTTGTGAACCTGGTGGCAATAAAGGGGGGTGGTGACAGAGCGAGGGGTGGGGCTGGATGGCGTAGGTTACAAGAGCAAACATTGTTAGTGTTACCGTTGGAACAATTCATCCTCAACGCTTTTGAGGAGGCTCCTTCGAGGTGCCAGAGAGACAGAGAAACAGACAAAAGAGGACAGCAAGAAGTGAAAGGGAAATAAAAAACAAAACAAAAAAACAACAACAGTCAAAGCACATGGAAAAAAGTGAGGAGGAGTAAAGCGACATTTCAAACGTGGGAGTGGGAGTAATGCAGGTTAATGCGAGAGACACGGGGGAAGAGGGATCAGTATCAAAAACTACCGAACGTGACTGACCCGCTCTTTCACGCTTCATTATAAAACAAACTCAGAAGAGAGACATTCGTCTAATTCACGCCAGCTCCAAAAGGGATGGACGGAGAGTGTGTGGAGTAAATAGCGGGGCGGTTCCCATGACAACCGTTTCCATGGATTACCTGGCTGTTATTCCGCCCTCGGCGAAGGGACTCCAGGGGGAAGGGAAGTCATTATCTTTGCTCACATCCTGTGGAAAGGCACGCGGACACAAAAATAGGACTTTTACGCATCAGTTTGTTTTTTTTCAACTTTTCAACATGTGTGTGTTAAAATGGACGAATTAGAAACATGAACACAGGTATAAGAATTAAACAATATAATCACCATTTCAGCATGAGCCTCAGTTTCCTTCTGGAGGGGGGGTCCGAACTGTAGCTTGTCGACTGTAAATGAAAAACATTGTTGTTGTTTTGTTTTTTTTAAGTTCTTGAACGCACCTTCAACACTAGAGGGCATCAGCACCCAACACTTCAAGACACACACACAAGGCCTCAGGAGGAGTTACTGTTGTTGCACTGGTAGTAGGAGCCTTAGTGGTGAAAAACTCCACGGCATAAAAATCACTCGTAAGAATGAATCGAACGCAGATGAACCGTTTCCATTACGGCGGAGCTGCCAAAACAACACAGAAGTCCTTGGCCGATTTATGAGGCTGCTGCGCGAACGTTTTGTCTGGAGGCCGAAGATGAGTCGGTCGCTAAAGACAAACACAGATTGCACTTGACACTAAGCAGATCTGTTCGCTTTGGGGGGAAATATCGGCGAGAGAAAAGAATTACAAATAGATCGTGCCGCGGATTCTTCTTAGTTTAGGTTTGAGGTCACATTCTGTCAAACTGTTGATCCAAGGGGAGAGACGGGTTTAAAGTCCAGGATAAACAGGATGTGATCCCTGCTGTAATTGTGAAGGTGAAAGAAATCCGCCGACCTGCCAATAAATACTCCCACATAATCAGCTTCTCATTAACAAAGAAACCTTGTATTCAAGAATTCGGAGTGTTTTTCTGCTTGGGGTATGCCGACAATGTGGAGGTGCTGCAGTTTTTTCTTTTTTTCTAAACACAGATAACACCGAGGAGGTTATGAAACAGACACACGAGGGGGGGGGAGGTTTGAAATGTCAGGTGAGAGACAAACTTAACTTCTTTGTTTAGATAAGTACTCATCTATTTTCTGACAGGAAACAAGATGACACAACAATGAAACCACTCAAACTTTTCAGCCCACTCCATGCACAGGAACTCGCCATAATAGTGTCACTTAAACCTAATATTATCCTATTTCTTAGTGCGTCTCAGGGGCGGACGGGGGAATTAGACAAACACACACCATCTCACTACACCGTCACCAACCTGCATCCCCCCTGTGTCCCTCAGTGAAGCTAGGACTTGAGACTGGCCCTCCTTGGTTTTCTCCATCGTTTGCTTCATGTTGGAGGGAAGGAGGTCAGATAATAGTGAGAAGTTTAGATTAAAAAAAAAAACCAAAGAATTAAGTGAGTCTGGTGCAAACGGTCACAACGTGAGCAAGCACAAAGCACGGCGAGACACAAGTACGCATCGCCACAAAATGAACACGACGCACACGGGTCTGACACGACAGCCACATCGCAGCGTTCACCTTCACTTACGGCGACAACAACAACAACACAAACACACAACTTCTTCTCTGAAGGGTTATACAACGGGAAGTTACACAATCAATCAGCCTGGATAAGCCCCAATAAAAACTTAACTCCTCCGGACGCTTTAATGACCCTTCAGACAAGCCATTTCACATATTTTCAGTTGGAACATGTGCTACCCCCGGAGCATCGTGGACTCTGCTCGATCCACTTTTTCTTCCGTGAACCCTCGGGCTATTTTTACACACACCACCGCATGCTGAGGTCTGGAGAAGTGCCAGTCATTGCTGCAGGATTAGCGGGGTGATCCTCAGACGAGCTACGGGACCTCTCTACCGACCTAAGCGGGCAAAGCTGACTGACACGCCGACCAATGACGGGACAGATGCAAAGCAGAGGAGGGCTGCCGGTTTGGGGATTTTTTTTTTTTGTTTGTTTGTTTGTTTGTTTGTTGTTCACTTACAGTCCATCTCTGAGCGCGTCTTCTCAGCTCTGGCCTGTTTGCTGGTGGTCGTTTGTTTGATGGTGTGTCTGACAACAGAGACGGGCTGAAACAAAAACGGTCGAGAGGACAGAAAGTAGAAGCAGGGTTAGAAACGTGACCGTCTAAATAATCTGTAAAAAAATCAATTCTGAAACTTGCAGCTCAAGTTAAAGGATAAAGGGCAGCAGAGAAGTGCTTTTCTTTTTTTGCGTCATCACATTATTATGCATCCCAGAGTCTGTGTGTTTGTAACAAGCTCCATTGCTCGCAGTCAATAGCCTTCAGGATTTTTTTTTTTTTTTCTCCGAACGCATCGTGGCTAAGACAGTGCCACTGCTGTCAGGGGGAGAAAAGCACAATGGTCTTTTAAAAAGGCACTGGTACCACCTCTTTGGCTGCCACATAGTGTGTGATGCTAATTCCAGTTGGAATAATAACGTCAATGGGACAGAATCAAGATGTGGGGGAGTTTTCCTGGGTAAAAGAAGCTCAACGATTATCTTATATTGCTAAGCTGCTGGAGAGCCAAGCTGCTCTAATATTTACATTCACTCCTGATAGAGTCTGTCAGTGTTTGTGGAGCCTGTTTTATGACAAGGCTCCATTCAAATATAACACCATTATTTTTTTTTTTAAAGCTTCAGATGGTTTTAACTATCGATCTTGTGCATGTTTCCAGATCGTTCTCTTTGCTACCTCGAGGTCGTCGTCGTCCGCTTCGCTGTAATGTTGGTGGTTGTCTGGGTTGTTCATCTTATCGAGGAGGTCGACAGCGAGCCGCCGTGTCAAACCCGTCTGGGCCACAAACACATGCTGCAAGAAACAATGCAACGTTAAAGGTCGTTAGCGTAATCACACATTTTCTGTTTTTATCAGCAGCTCGACATCCCTCATCTGACACACAAGAGCCATGGAAGTAGAATAGTTCCAGTTTTACTGTCAGAGTAACGACTGGTGCCGTGTAAATAACGATAAAAGACCTAGAAATCAAAAGCAGTCGCAATCTGAACTTCAGCTGCCTTTTCAGGCACTTTAAATGACATAACTATACGGCTTTAATTAATATGTAACTATCGAACGCTGAAGAATCCGACCAAATGTCAAACAGCTGGAAACGGAGCCAAACCACACAGAAGCGCAGATCAACTGAGATCCTGCCATGACTGAGACTTTTCTCTTTTTCTTTTTTTTTTTTTAGTATGAAATATTCAGGACAAAGAAATAAATAACAGCTGCGGAGGATAAACGTTTCAATCTCACATCGCAGATAAAAAAGAAAGATTTATTACCGATAGAAGTTTCTCTGCAGTTGGCCGCTTCTTTGGGTTCTTTGTTAGAGACACTTTGACAAAGTTGTGGAAGCCAGCAGACCTGTGGGAGAAGATCATTTTGTTTTAACACAGTGATTATTCCCGCTATCAGCTAACAGCAAAATATACAATTTCGTATCGTGATCCCACAATAGCAGACTGATTATTTCCGGAGACACTCACCATTTATTTTTGTCTTTTAGCTTGGGAGGCTGGAAGCTACTCTTCGACATCAAAAACAAGGCCCTGAGGAAGAAAAAGAAAGTGGGGAAAGAAAAAAAAAATGCCTGAAAAACCTTCTAAATATATCACAAATAAAATTTGCTTAAAGCCGGATGACCGTTGAAGTAATCAAAAGACGCGATAAAACATTGGAGGCACACAAAGGCAGGAAGCAGCCTAGGAATCGTTTGAGGAAGCTTCGACTGATCTCTCTTTTTTTTTTTTTTGGTGGTGGCGGTAAAACAAATCGCACCTCATCGGGTGCAGGTCGAACATCGGAGGCTGCAGCTCGGCCAGCTCTATGGACGTGATGCCAACGGCCCAGATGTCACACAGCTGGTTGTAGCCACCGTTCTTCTCCACCGCCGCCACTTCTGGAGCCATCCTGAACAAAGTCGAGACAAGGCATCACAGGCTGCTCCGTAGCAAGGACCCAAGGCTGGTTAGTTTAGTCGGAATTAAAAACAGAAACCAACAGGTATCAGGGTATAAATTAAATTAGGGGGAAGGGGAAGTTACTGTTCTCACAAAAAGGTGGAAACACTTTCAGGCTACTTTTGACTGGTTTATTAGTATTTTATTATGTTCACCTCAACATCAACTTCTGCTTACTTTCAGCCTAGTGTTTTGCGTGTTTTAAATATGTTTTATTATCACAATCAACGGCAGCATGACTTGAATGCTGGACGTGACGTGGAGCAGGTAGATGCACAGTTGCATCACAGGTATTTAGACAAACATCAATCTAAAGAAACATTTGCTTCCTTGAAAAACGTTCCCGGTGCTAAAAGTTTCTAGGAAGCGCGGATACAAGGGCATTTTAAGATTGTGGTAATCCACTAATAGTGACAGTGAATAAGAGGTTTGTCTCGGTGACAGAAGAGAGGCCGGTGTCTGAGGGATTCGTCTCTTTCTCCAGGACACTACTGTGGGAATCTGAACTTGTGTCGTTCAGGTGAAGCATCCGTCTAAAAAAAAATATTCTAAAATGTGGCTGAAAGTCTTTAATCACGGTTCCTTTGAATTAGATTAACAAAAACCTATGAAGGGCACAAAGGCTTGTTTTGTGAGGGGTGACACACTCACCAATAAGGTGTTCCAATGAAGGACTTTCGTTTGGCAATGGTGGCTGTTATTTTGGCTGCAACTCCAAAGTCAGCTGTAACATGGAGCGACAGGGCTTTTCAGGTTACGTAATGCACATGCGACTGAAAAGCTACCGAGGAGTTCAAGTCCTTGGGAATTAAGATGCCGAAGAGCCGCTTACCTAACTTCACATCTCCGTTGTCTGTGAGAAGTATGTTGGCACCCTGTTGAACGAAAACACATTCATTTTATTAGAAAATAAGAGAGAGGCCGTGATAATATTTTAGTGTCAAGAGTCAGAGATTCATGTGCCAGGCTGATGCGTTCACTCCTGATCTGTTACTGATCTGACATCAAATACAATCGGGCCGATGGGTTTTTTGACAGTTCCACCGACAGTGTTTCTGTTGGCTGTGACTGACAGACTCTCTGGAGGCATCCTGGGGTGAGAGCAGAGGAAACAGGAAGTGCTTGCTGCGTAGGGCTGAGAAAAGATAATACGTCCAGCCCTGACCTTTACGATAACACATGCGAGCGAGGCATCGGCTGCTTCGTGCATGCATCAAACACCGTCAAGTTTTAGCTCAACCTCAAAACCCCCCCCCCCAGAAGGAGGACAGTGGTCACATGCCTTCGAGTGAGCACATCCTCACCCATGCTTTTCCTGTGACGTCAGCTCACACATCTGCTGCAATGCTGCGTCAGAGACAAGCCTGACCTCTAGACATTAATAGTTCTGAAGCTGAGCTACTGCTACTTCCTTCCGTCCGTCTCAAACGTCTTACTTTTCTTTTTACCCTCTTCCTCCTTTTTTTTTATTATTTTGCAAAAACTGCTGCTTAAAGATTTTAGTTTTAATCTGCGTCTGACTTGGGATAAAAATAGTTGTGTGGTAAAAAAACCGACGATACCTTGATGTCTCGGTGCATCTTGCCCTTGCTGTGCAGATAACTCAGGCCCTGCAAAGGAAATGAAAGCAATATGTAACGAGCCGTTAAACCACAGACTATATGGTATTTAATAAAAAACATGATCTAAAACTCAAATTACCTGCAAGGTCTCTCTGCTGACATACGCTATCTGAAGCTCTGATAAAGGTCCAGTCACTGGAAAGATACAAATTCACTCGATGTTTGCAAAAGGCGTGAAAGGCAAGAGATGGATCACACGATAGCAACATAAAGTGATGACAAATGCATCTTCTTAGCTATGAAGAAGAGAAGAGCTCACCATGATAGATGTCCTGCAGAGATCCTCCGCCGCAGTACTCCATGCATATCCAAAGTTTCTCTCGACTGAAGAAAGCAAAGTAACAATACATAATTAAATGATATGTTTTTTTAAGGCTGTACAAATCCACAATTCATCCATGAAGCAACACTGCAAACTTGCTAGAAAAACAACAAGTAACCAGAAGCGGGTGAATGATAAAAGGAAAAAAAAACAACATACTAAGAATCCTAGTGAGGTGTTAGGCCACCACATCCTGCCACTAAAAGTTAAATGAACCGTGGCACTGAATGTACAGACGAGATCTACTGGAGGAAGAGAACGCCATTCAACCATTAGGTGTTTTTATTGTGGAGACGGTGCAGAGCAACACGTTATCCAACACGTTAATCCATAAACTCGCATAGGTGACGAACTGGGTCGAGATCTGTTCGATTACAAACTTCACAGCGTGTGTTTATGTTCACACTCTTAGCATTCAGTTACTCCTCGTGCCCTAAATACGGCCTCTAATACTTTGCTGGAAGAGGCCGCTCCCATCGGGGGGTGGGCAGGGGAGGGGGGAGTAAAGGTTTCATCATGGGATAAAGATAGTGGATAAATATACATATCTACAGTTGCCTAGGCAACCCTGTTATTCATTTCCAAACTCGGATGGTTACAAGTGAAACAAGCGTAACACAATAATTTGGTAGTGTGTGGAAAGAGCTAGCTCTTCTTGGAGGCTCTGAGTTTGAAGAGAAAACACTGTCATCAGTGACACAGCTCCTCCGTGGTCCACCCGGTTCTCCAAGCTCGCTATCAGCAAAGTGAGTTTTGGTGGTAGGAAGCAAAGGCAAAGCAAAGTGTTGGGGTAAATGTTTGGACTATAAGGCTCGTCTTTTAAGTTGTGGCTTGTTTTGGTTTTTATTTTAAAGCTGGCAGTGAATGCCCGGCAGAACATTTAAATAAGAAATGATGTAATCCATTCACAGGTCATTAATAATAAGAGGAAGTGATACAACTTTGAGATGACGATGCAACAAGCTTTCAACCAACTGTTGAAAGCTTTTAAAACACAACGTGGCCACTGCTTTCTCCAAAAACAAATACATTCTTTTAATACAATTAATCTGATTTTATTATAATTAATCCATGATGGGGCGCTCGTTAAGGGTTCACTGTAACCTGTGTGGCAAGACTCTTCCAAGACATGCCCGCTGTGATAAGACGAGCGCATAAAAGAGTTCAGAGGCTCCTGATCCAGTTAAACCTGTTGGAAGTCTGAGGAGGCGACCGTGGGCGGATTGGACCTGCTTCCTCCGAGATGCCAGCCGCAAAACACCGGCTCCATTAAAAACATGAGAGCAGGCATCCTGGTGCTGAAGGGGCCTCGTCAGCACCAGCCAGCGCAGATGAATAGCCTGAGTCATACTTTCACACACCGGCGTGACTAAGTAATTAAACACAACATGTGAGTTTCGGGCGACGGCTTGTTAAATCCTTCTGACAGTTACATATGAATTCCACAACTGTTATACTGGAGAGAGAGAGGGGAGAAAACACACAGAGTATAAAATGACAAAGCAGGAGTATTGTGAGTTGGCTCTTACCAGAGGTAGCTCCCAAAGTAGGCCACAATATTGTGGTGCATGCATTCCTTCACCATGAAGATTTCCTGCTGTATGATGGAAAAGTCATCCCCTGGAAACAGAGGGAGAAATCACACAGACACACGGACACAAATTATTTTCGTTTTTTCTGCACAGGGAGCTGCTTTGTCTTAAAAATGACGGCGTCGCGAAATTAAAAATAATTTGTTTTCGGTGCGGACTCAACAAAACTAATATTGTTGACACTAGAACAAAGTCTGAATTCAACTTTAGGAAACACTCAAATCTTTCCTTTTTCGGGTTAACCACACTTGAAAAAAAAAGACCACAGAGCAAACTCGTCCCCGTATTTGCTTCTCTGTGGCTCCATACCTCTAATAATCTCTGTGCAAATACGGCAGATTACAGAACAGCCAATAACATTAGGAAGAACATCTTGTACTTTTAAAAGTTTATTTGGTATAGGCCGATATCCAGGCTACTTTCCAGTTTCGGCAACGCGCTTTTTAACATATCCGACCAGTAGGAAGCAAAAAGACAAAAATATGTAAGACCAGCTGCTCCCAATTGTGGAGAGACACAGCCCTGGAATACATTAACAGGAGGTTAAGATCTAGCAGACTCTGCCAGCTTCAGCGCTCTATCAACAGACTGTCATCGTAGGCAGCGGGCCAGATTAAGCTCATTTAATGCACACGCACTCTGCCAAGAAACATTAAAATCAAAACAACAGGCCGCACATTAGCGGAGGTGGAAACTACGGACAATATTTCTTTTCTTTTCCCAGGCACGTGACCGAATGTGTCAGTCGTGCCTCGCAAACACGGGTCTGAATCCTGAGGCCGACGACTCAGGCGAGTCGAGCAAATTTTTGGCTATTAGCGCTTAACCTTGAACTGCACGCGGCACATAGCTCCAGAAACTGAACCAGGTGTCTCGTGGTCCGAGTCAATTAAAGAGACGTGGGGATATTTGAACTCGGGGAGGAAAACACGATGAACGCAGATACCTCACACGGGCTCTTTATCGAGCAATAACAGTTTGTCTGGGGAGGTTTTGGTCTCTCTCACGTGAGCGTCTGAATTAAAAACCGGTTGAGAACGCTACCACATGCAAAAGCATCCAACCAATAAAAACAGCCGGCCACTAAAACTACTTCCACTTGCTTTGAAGTAAAGACTTTGCAGTATCGAGTGTCATCACAAGACTCATGAGGTTTGACTATCAACACGTCTTATCTGATCTAAAGCAACACGTGTGCACACCGGTTATTGTTATATATAGAATAGTATATGAGAAAACATCTAGTGTCTTCTAATCAGATTATTCCAAGCCACAAATAGGATGACCTTTTTTTTTTATTTTTTTAATGTGATGACAGGTCAAAAAACTATGTGTCAGATGTTTTATTACGCAAAAGAAAGAGCAAGTCACCAGTAGGAGGATTAAGAGGATGTATTACGCAGTCTTATTGTTTTTTTTAGGCATCAGAGCAGCAACAAGTTGCCTGGAATAGGTTGACGTGTCTCAGTGTTTACATTCACCCTGCGTTACGGTTTCTCCTCCTGGTGCCAAGAATGCAGAAAATTACCAAAAAAAAAAAAAAAAAGTCCAAAACTGAACATGAACAGCGTGGGAATACTTTTCAGAAAAAACAATAAGTTTCACAATTAGTAAAAATTTAACCACCAGCCCCTTGTGGCCCCGGCCGTCATGCATGAGCGTTTCAACAGAGAAGAGAGAATTTCTGCAGGATTTCCAACCGTGAAACTATGAGACAGTAGCGTCGGTATTTGGACTTTTGTCTGATCACCGGCTGGTTATTTTATGAGTAATATTCCCAATAACTAGGACAGATACTGATTGTAATGTTGCATCCCACTGTACTAAACAGCTTGTTCATGTTCTTTTATACAGATACAACTAAATGATGTGGACTTCTACTGACGTTGCACTTTAAGTGGCTAAAAGTAGTTTTTTTTGCAGAGAAGTGATACAGCTGCAAATGCAATCGGCACAAATCATTAAAGTTAAATTATGTCTCTGCTCATTAATAACAAAACATATTAAAACTGCAAGTTTCCTAATTAGGTCAATGATGAATAAATGAGACTCTTGTTTGAAATGGGCTCTTTATTTGTAGATATCATGTGTAAACATTGTACTATAATTACGTTTGAGTTTAATTGGTTAAATATTTGGTGGTTAATCAACGGATTAAAATAAACAATAGATTAATCAATTGGAGAAACGCCCTACTTGACATTCCTGTATTAAGACTAAAGGAGTATATGCTCAACTGTGAAAGTGACATGTTGCACTATTCAGTCTGAACCTTCTCGTCTATCACTGACATGTAAACAGGGTCACGAATGCCTCACATTTGAAGTAACAGCTTCAGTGTAAATGATGGCAAACGTGTTACTACTCTAAAAATACCACACTTCACTTCACGTGAGGCTGAACTACTGTTCTACACCTACGTTTTCCAGTGTATTTGTTAACGGACGCCTTCGAAGAGCCACAGAAAATGTGAGCGATTTCACTGACATGACTCTGACCTTGGAAAGAAAAAACAAAACAAAACAAAAAAAAAAAAAACATATATATGACAAGTCCCGCAATCTTCTCTTCTTGGGGACTCGAGGCCGAAGAGCGTAGCCACTTCCCCTCAGACTGAGCGCTTCCTTCTGCTCTGAACGTACACAATCTCGCTGCGAGTGTCGGGTTTCAATTCAGCACGAGTTTTTCAGCGCTGACCAATGTCACGTCGAGGTGATTTTAGGTGCATTATAATTACATTTATGAAAGAAGGCGGCGGTGTGTGTTGTTTTTTTTTTCTTCTTCTGACTATTCAACCACCAACCTAAGAGGTATTTTTACAAGTCCGTGCTTATGTCCTGACGTGACAGTCTTATAGAAAGTAAAATTTGCTGGCATGGCTGAGAGAAACTGCACCGCTCTTTAACGTCTTGCAGCAGAATTTATAACGTGAAGAGTCAGGAAGTGGGCGCAAAGCGCACAATGCTGAAAACTTAACCGTCATAAGAGGAACTAAGTTAGAAAAAGATGCCCAAAGCAGTTTGAAGACAGCCAAAATGAAAGAAAAGAAAAAGAAGTCCTTAATGGTCATTATTTATAAACGATCTGATCCCTGCAGTCAGAGGGTTTCACCACTCCTAACTCCGTCCTTTGCTTCATCCCAGCGTCACTCCTCCTAGTCTAACCTGTTTGATTGCACGGTCCACCCAAAAGCTGTTTACCTCAAACTCAGAGAGGAGTGACTCTTACGAGTGAAAAAAAAGCTGGGGTAAAAAGAAAAGACGGTCCTCTTTAAAACGGGATGACGCAGGCTATGTTAATCCTTGTTTAAAAAAAATAAATAAAGCAAACAAGAGTAAGGCAAACACGAGCTGGATTTAAAACCTACTCAGAGCTGCACATCTGGTGTATATGTAAAGGAACTATTTACATTTTACTGCGTCTGAACTATTCATATATATTTTACCTGATTTACAATATTACAATTTCTACTCTCAAAGATCATGACGGCAAGAACACAGAAAGATTAAATCTTTCTTTCAACTTGCAGCTAGCCCCTCCTGATCTTCTGACACTCTAATCCTCTCTCCTCTGATATCATGCACAATGTGCAAGTCTTACATTTAGGCTCAAGACATTTCAACTGATCAGACAAAGGGAAACGGATTTCAGCTTCATTACGTTGAGTTTATAGGTTAAAACACCGAACGAGATCATTGGTGAGAAAACAAAAACAAACCTAGGATGAAAATGTATCGAGCATATCGTGCATATTGAGACGTGATGAATGAAAGAGAAAACAAACAGAAGCGAATCTCTTCCTTCCCTGGCTTGGTAATCAGCTGAGCTCTGTCTGGATGCTGGTGGTACAAAGCCCTCTCGGTAAATCCCACTAATCTGGATCGCGCTAACTCTGTCACTAGGTCATCGCCAGCACAGACCCCGACGCTGGGCACAGTCAGAAACGTTCTCCTGTCATCCTCAATGCAGCTCAGGTCCCTCAGACATTTACATTTTCTTCTTCAGCGGTTTGATCAACGGGTAAAATAATGTTTCATAGGATTCAGTGTTAATATTTCTTATACCAATAGATACCAAACTACGGCCATCAATACTGAGCACATACATTTGAAGTGAACTGATTTTAGGTGTATAGAGATTTTTTGTCAGGATTTTAATTCATCCCATTCATAAATATGGAAAATGTGTTGTAGAGATTGTAAAAACAGCTGTTCACGTTCATTGTGATGAGAAAAGTTGGGATAATGAGAGAGAGGGAGAGAAGATGACACTTACCCGGTTCCAACTTTATGATCTTCACAGCAGCGAGTTCTCCTGTCTGTATGTTGCGAGCCTGAAAGACACAACAACAACAACTTTCAGCAAAGCAACAAATAATAAAGCTACTTCTGCTGCTTTCATCACTGTTGTTCAGCTTAACTTATCTCCTCTATTGTGAGGATTTGTGTCTATGTCATGTTCAAGAAAACGTGTTTCTCTTCTGATATTTGCCGGTGACATTTATTCTGGTGCGTATTTATGACTATTTTAAGACACTCGAAAGGCCAAATGTTTGACTAACTAATCTGAAATAATAACATAATAACCTGTTAAGCAATGATTTAGGGGAACTACTGCTCTGCCAAACCTGAATTTGTCAATACAAACCCTTAAGTTGCTGAGACCTGAGTGAGTGTTTTCCACTTGGAGTTAAATTGACTTTAAAAATAACAAGCTAAGAGATGACATAACGTGACACGGTGCTCTAATGGGACGGGACTTAGCGGCTCGGGCCTGCATGGGCATTAAAACAATAAATGTCAGCCGGATGATGATGCAGTTCTGTAAAATGTTGGCTCGCCCGTCAGACGAAATCAGCGTCACTGCATTTTCAAACAGTCATCTAGATATTCGTCAACTAAAATCCAAACTAACATCTCCCTAAATTTACAGGTCATTGGGTCAACACATGGAGAGTGTTAGTCAGCAGGCAGAGGTTGGACTCTACTCAACTGTTACTCATAAGTGAACCGTTAAATATAAAGCTATTAATGACTTTTGATTTAGTCGGTGCTTAAGTTGCACATTTTCAAATATCTTTAGTTTTACCAGCCTCACGTTGAGACAATTTTCAGTGAGCGATATTAAGAAGAATCGGTCGCTTGTGAATTTTCTGTGCCAGAGTAGGATGACTTCCAAATCCAGGTCAAGACGGGATGCTGGCTAATCCATGGGAGTGAAGTGACGGGACGGGCGGCTAAATCGCCCGTAAACCATAAAACCCTCCAGCATGGCCACCTTTCAACGCTGCAAATGTATAAACACAAACCCACACAAAGCTCTGCAGCTGATTCCACGAGCAAACAAATATCCACTCTCTAAAAAAAGAAACTTTAAAAAAAAAAAGGGGCATTTATTCTGTTTTGCACCAAGGCACAGCGGTTCAACTTTCAGATTCAGAGAAACAGAGTACACGCTTCAAAACCTGTGTCTCGTTTTACACTTCCTGAATAACCAACCTGAGAAGTAAAGCTGTAAAAGGGAAGTGGCCTGTTCGTATGTATGATGCAGCAGAGAAGAAAGCTTTATCAACCCTGAGCAATCTTCTGACTGGAGCCATATAAAGAAACGAGATCTGACGCGTGATAAATCACCACGTCAGACCGGGGGATAAGTGTCTGCGTAAATCTGAAGCTACCTGTAGTAAAGATGTCTCCTTCAGATAAAAATATTCCACAACGACTCTTTAAGAGCACTGCAGGACACAGACGCCTTAATGTTGGTGCAGGACATTTATACTTAAATGCTCACTCTGTAACAACACCACCCAAACACTAGTCAGCGCTGTGTCTTTTTTGTTTTTTGCCAGTCGGGTTAATATTTGTTTCCACTTCCTGCTTCGCTTTCAACAATGCAACTGAAACAATTGCCAAAATTTTGCCAACACAAGTCATGCAAACGTTCGTATCCCTGAACCTTTCCTCAAGGTGTTCCATCTTTATTGGTCCAAAACTCATCTCCAATCGATTAAAAAATTGCGAATATGGAGAAGCGGCTGTTAATATTGAAGCAGAAACATGCTACTACCAAGCGAACCAATCACAGCTCTAGCACAGCTACATTTCTGAGGAGGTGCACGTCAGATACGGTGCTCGGGTCTGTTTAGGTTCTGGGCTGTTGCCATCGCTTCTGCGTCAATTTAGGATTTGGATAAACACTTAGGATAAACGTTCTCGAACTAAAATATGGCTAATAAGAAGAAGGGATGTCCAAACTTGAATCGGGGGCCAAGCATTTTTAAAAAAAATATATATATATTTTGTAGTTGTTTATTTTAGCTCTTTCATAAACCAAGTCATTGTAGCATCAAAACTACTTTCTTCTTCTGCAAAACAAACCAAAGAAGAAAAAGCAGAAGAAGACGTCAACTGTTTCTTCTTCATCTTGTGGTTTAGTGGCAGTCGGGGAGTGTCAAAGCTGCCCAAAAAAAAAAAAAACAGAAAAAGAAACGGAGAAGATGGAGAAATCTACTACTTCTTCTGCGTTAGTTGTGGTTGGCTAGTCTCAAAGCCACTCTGGTAAATTAAATCAGTCAGACAGAAGTTTGTAAATTGTGCAACGTGTTGGCGAGTTGGTAGAAGCAGGTCGTCATTCAACAGTACCAACGTGTTTGGCTATACAATGAGTACAATCAAGTAAAGGCTGCAACAGAGAGTTTATGGCATTGGACGAAAAGCCCATTTCTGTGGTAGAGAACACAGGTTTTCCATTGATTCTCGACACTACATCGGCTTTAACAGCCCTATTTATTGGACTTAATACAGTCACACAATGCACAACAAATCTAGGAGAATAAAAGAAAGACAAGAAAAGGCTTGAGGAATCTGCAAGGGAGGAATTTAGTTGAAGATTGAGACTTGGATCAGCTGATAATCAATATCAGAAGATGAGGGGCAAAAAATAAACTTGACCAGAAATGTATGAAATCTAATAAGAATATGCTTCACAAAAAACATTAAGACTCTAATTTTGTAAAAAAGTACTAAATATCAAGAGATACGACCCTAGAATTAAGATAAATAGAATAATATATATATATACATTCTATATTGTGTTTTTATTTTCTATTTTTATTTTTTATCTATGTATCTGTCCATCAACAGTAGCCATGTGTTAATTGTATGTGTCAAATGTACATATAATCTAATTAATCATTAAGGGTGATAACGAGCCACTAAATTCACACTGTGCGGGTGCGACCGGCCATACGGGGACTTTTCCCAATTCGAGGTGTTTCCGCCGTCAGTACGGCCCAGAACACACCCATGGTGAAACGCGTGTTTAGACAGGGGCCTGGTCGTATTTCAGGCCGCTCGGCTCGGCCCTCGGCTCTGGGAGAATACCAGGCGCAGCATTCCACCGGTGGCCTGTCTGGGGGTGGGGGCCGGCCAGAGAGGCTTTGTACGGAGCCCGTGACAGACGGGCTGAACTATCGCGTCTGGCTCAGATGGTTTCGTCTGTTTGTCTGTGACAGATGCACAAACAAGTAGAAAATTCTCCAGCGTAACACACCTCACAAACAGGAGCTAGAGCATCCAGCGCGTTAATCGCTAATTCAGATAAATACAGCAGCTCAGCTGTGTTTCTGTTGGACTTTCTGCAGGAAAGCAAAAGGTGCACACTTCCTCATAGGCCTGCAGCTGAATCTATTTTCAAAATAAACAGTGAAAATTCTCTGAGGGGGATATATCTCTATATTGGTTGGTGGTTTTACCAGGAATCTGAATGTAAAGAAAAAACATATACAAAACAAAAACAGCATTCGAGCTGTTGAATAAAAGTGAATGTTGAGACGTCTTCGTATGCGAATTGTGTGAATTATCAGAGTAGTTTGCAGTTAATCAAGTATTATTCAGTTTGTGGCCGATCGAAACGGTTCCATCTCAGCTACTGAATATTAAATTGTGTGAGACAGGAAGGGCTTTTCTGCAAGACTGCAAGTAAATACACAAGTTCACTTGCATACTCCCCCTGCATACATATAGTGTCCGGTTCATGTTGAAACGGTGGTAACTCAACTGTATGATCTTGTATGATTTAAATGTTTTACATTTTAAATAAATGCTGGATGCTGTAACCATATTGAAGCCAGTGTAATCTAGTGTAAAGTTAGTGCAGGGCTGTTATATCAAAAGTGAGACGATAATAACAAGTCAATAGGACACTAATGTTTCTTTAAAAGTGCGACTGTGATGTGACTCTCGGCCCGATTTTGCAGTTTGGGAAACGATGCAGAAGCGATGCTGTGGATGTCAAACAGAAAAAACAAAAGGGTTTTTTCCGAATGGCAAGGCTCAGACCCAAAGTCCTGCCAGATGGCTCTGCCGACGAGAGCAGAGCCATCTGCATTCACCACCGACCAGAACCGAGCCAATGCCAGAGCGTGACAAGTCCCAAATACCCTCCCTCCCTCCAGCTCACAGCTGATACAGGGAGTCCTCCTCCTCCCCCCTCCTCCCCTGTCACAAGGCACACCACTCTGGATAGTTTGCAACATAGCTGCAGCATATTTGGACAGAACTTGTTATTAACAAACATATCTGGCATGTCTCATGTCTTAAAGACTTTAATAGTGACCATTTAAATACATTTTAACCGATTTCACTATGGAAATCAGATGATTAATTGTATTTTAACATCTTATTGATTAAAAGCCCTAATTAGCATGCGTTTGTTTCCACTAATGCACCTAATGAAATGGGAATTGGGTGTAGTTCAAGGCCGGTTCCTTCTTTCTTATCAGATATCAAATGTGTTACAGCCGGCGATGAAATCTACAAGCTGCACGCTACTTAAAGACCAATGTTATTGTAAATAACTGGCTGAGTGAGGCTGTGTCCACAATAAAATGGCTCACTTAACGGCATTGTGTGCAGGAAACTGCAATAATCCAGCCTGCGCAAACACGAAAAAAAAGGGCAAGCCACCCCGATCGCTGGTGCTGCAAAAAATAAATAATAAAGAAGTAAATGTGGCGAATGAATGAAAGCTGAGGGTCGACTCCCATTCAAGACGCCACTGTCAAAAATGTGTCCACCACATGTTGTCACGGCTTCACAGGACACAACCGATACTTAAAATTACAACAGGGTGATTAGCCCAGGAGTTGGCAATTATCTGGTGTCTCTAATGACAGACTGTGGGAACCAGTGACTCTACTGTACCTTGTACACGTCTCCATATGTCCCACTTCCCACCCTCTGAATGCGCTCAAAGTCATTCTGAGGGTTCCTCCTCTGGATCTCACCGCTCGGCCGGGGAAAAATATCCATAGTAGCTTGGACCAAACCTCCTTTTGTGGCTGTTGTTGTTGTTGTTGTTATTGTTTTCCTTTACATTTAGGTGATCAAATCTGGAGTCGGTGGTTTGACAAAAAAAAGGAAGAAAAGCAAAAAAAAAAAAAAGCAAAGGCCTTGGGTGTCAATTGGTGTTAATCAGACAGCTCTTCTCTTTGGTCCATGTCCTGAGAATAAAGGCATAAATAAAGTTTAGGGAGAAAGTGGCTCAATGATAGCAACAGCAATAACAACAACAATAAGAAAAAAAAGGTGAAGTTGGGGCATTTTTTTGACATCTGTCCCAGAATAACTTTGAATCTACCGTAAACCAGCGTCAAAATTGTGTAGTTTTGCATCATTTAACAAATACAAAAACAAAGCAGCAACCACTAAAAAATAGGAGCTAATGTAGCATTAACGTTGTGGTCACTCCAGCAAGTAGCCTTAGCCTGAAAGAGGAGGAGGAGGAGGAGGAGGAAGAGGAGAAGGAGGAGAAGGAGGGGGGCTTTAATGCTAATGCTAACTAGCGAACGTTAAGTTAGCCTCGCTTCTAACTTCTAGCTCTACGCACCTTTTTTACAACACAAACGCGGCGGGGGGAAGAAAGTCTTGCATTTTCAAAATCCTCCCCGGACCTTTTACGGTGGCGGGGTCGTCGAATAATGGCTCAAAAAGAATAAGAAAAGCGGAGCCCCTTTGTTATCGAGGGCAACAAGAGTAAACTTCAGTTGACTGCTGCTGCTGCTGCTGCTGCTGGTGGTTGTTCACTCGGCAACCGTCCACTTGAATCCCCGCAAAAACACCAGCGTTAACTCCTGCCCTCGACGTGTCATTTCCCTCCGCCGACACGTTCAGAGACGCGACAGACTCGGGCGTGGGGTAATAACGCGAAAGTGCAGAAACAATGCGTCAATCTGGAGTATTTGGTGAAAGAAAGAAGGAGGAAAAAATGGAGCTCCCGTGAAAGCAACAGTGTGCCGCCGCTACTAATCTCTGCGGAGCCGCATTTACAGGAGGACTATGGTGCCGCGTTCAGGAGCACCACGGACTTTCCAGGCGCCCAACAGGAAAAACCGGTCCACTGCAAAACAACGGCCCGCAATTATAAAATTAATAAATATAGAACACATCAATAAACATTTTAACAAATAGCGGTGCGAATGTCAATTAACTACCTCACTGTTTACATTTTGTAACATTAGCAATTACATTATATTACTAATTTTTCGTGCTGTTATTTTTTGTATATTTTGTATATTCTTTCAAATTTGATTTTGCTTTTTTTGTATTCCATGCTACTGTGACAAGGAAATTTGGTTCTTGTTTCGTGTGTCTTTTTTTTCTTTTAATTTCCTGTTGCATCATTCTCCTACCCAACTACATTTATTTTTATTTGTTTTATTTATTCCTTTGATAGGGACAGTGCACATTAATGAACATTTATTTAGGCAGCAATAGACGGATTATAGCATTATTATAGCAACAATTTGCATCTGCAGGCAACACAAAAACATAGTAAGACATAGAACGGGACAATAGATCACAAGATTTCTACCTTTCTTTCTTTCTTCTTCCTGAGTGAACATATTCACCTGCTGAAAAATGGGGTGTTTTATGCTTGAATTATCACAAAAATGTAATGGTCTGGTATAATATTTACACAGCCATGTTAGAAAATATTTAATATTTTCGCCAAGTTATTATGATTATTTTATCAAAACAACTCGACATCTTGTGGGAAAGTATGTCAGACACAGACTCTAAACTGAGTGAAAATTTCCGTGACCTAATCAAACCCAAATGGTTGAAATTTTTTGAATTAAATAAATAATCCGAACTCATCAGTCTCTCCTCGCTTGTTGATGCATTTGAAGTTTACATATTTACGATAGTACCCGAAGGCAACGTGGATTCCAATTTCTGTGTAACTACTGCCGCCTACTGACAGAAACTGACATTGCACATTAAGTATTTTTTTACATTAGTGTTGAAGAAATCAGTCCTGGTCACAGCTGCGACCAGATATGCAGCTGTCGTACTTATTTTTATTAACTGTGCCACAAACTGCTTTCGATTTCCCCGAATTGTTGAGCTTCACAATAAGCCGGAAAAGGGGACAACGTCGCCCCCTGTCGACATGCGAGCCCCTTGCGTCTCTACAATAAAAGCTCCATCATCCTCCTGCGGAGAGAGCATCGTTTCGGTGGAGTCGGGGCGTCCTCCCAGCTCCTCTCATGACTGCTGACTAGGGTCGCTCATCGACGCACAAAGCAGAGGGATACACGGACAACATTAATGGCGAAGCACCGTCCCGACAGAGACAGCTGGGGTGAGTGTACGTACACTGTTTCATATTTCACGCTCCCCTTGACGCACAGACATTTTTTTTTTTTTTTGTTCCTGTCGACGGGTGTAAGCAATGCAGCCAATTAGATGTTCATTTTAGACTCCACCGCATAGGGTTTGTTTTTGAGCATATTGTGATAATTTCTCTTTGTGCACAAATATCTAATGATCACAAGAGGAATACGCCGCGTTTCAGCCCATCTCTCTGCATGAATATCGCTCAATCGAACACAAACAAACACGTATTTATTTTTAAAGAACATGTTAATCACTAGTAATGGCAAGAAATGCCTGTGCAGGCCCTGGGGTGGCCTAAAAATCACCTTCTGGATGTATTAAATGTGCGCATCTTCTCATGGTTCTGTGGTGCATTTGCCACAGAATTATGTAATGTTGCATCTGCCATCATCTTCATCTGCACTCTGAGCATCACAGCTATCATCACTATCACCTCCAGCATCATGATTATGATGATAACCAGCCTCCTAATTCACCCTGACATGTTAACTTTAACACCTAGAAGGGGAAGGAAAGGAGATAGTGTTGAGGGGTGAGGGAAAAGAGACCAAAAAAAAAAAAGGAAAAAGAAAAAAGGCTGCTGTTTGTCATTAGTTCATCTAGTATGACCCACTTTTAAGCAGACTGGGCTTCTGACGTCTCCTGCAACATGATCTGGTTAACCAGGCAGGCTCACGCTGGGCTGGCCGGGGTGAGGCCTGCTCATGCAGGAGACAGGAAGCCAAACCAAGCTGACGGTCCTCCTCAGGCCCGAGAGGAAACCTCGGATGATTCCTAGCTGAATTATTCACGGTGCATTCTTGGCGCCCTGCATTTGTCTTCTTTTTTAGCACAGCCCTCAAACTCTGCGCCTGCTACTCCTCAATCTGTCACGGTAGATTTGCGAGAGTTACAGCCTTTAATTTGGAATTACACCCTTGAATGCCGGTGCGAGCGATGCGGTTGGAGATTCAAGTTTGTGGCAGCATTAAGCAAACGTTACAAGAGGGAGATTTGGCTCAAATGCCCCTAAAATGTTTCGCCTCGGGACGGTCCTGGAGCTCGCACGCTCGACATGAGGCAGCAAAGGCTGGAAACATACTGAGTCACTGCCTGGAAGTCACGGGAAAACGCTCTCAGTGGACATGATTTCACTGGATACAAACAGATTGGATGACTAGCATGGCCTGATTCACTGTAATTATTATTAACAGACGATGCTATTGATTCATTGCTAACAGGAAGCATTAATGGACTCTGCTTCCTCTTTTCTTTCCTAATGGACCACTGAGTCCACTCATCATCGCTGTGCCAGAAGTTCAGCTGTTCAGACTCTCACTTACTAACATTTCAGCTGTTATTTCACACCCAATGTACATCTCTTGCTTGCAAGTTCACATAGGGCTGAATGTGCTTTCCCACTCTCTCGCCCCTCCAGGGTCCCTCAGCGACAAAAATGTTTACGACTGGAGCTCGGAGGAGGAGGAGCCGGACGGAAGGGCCCGGCCCGTGCAGGTGCTGCTGGTCAAAGACGACCACACCTTCGAGCTGGACGAGTCGGCTCTGAACCGGATCCTGCTGTCCGAGGAGGTCAGAGACCGGGAGGTGGTGGCCATCTCCGTGGCCGGGGCCTTCCGCAAGGGCAAGTCCTTCCTCATGGACTTCATGCTGCGCTACATGTACAACCACGTAAGTCTCTGGAAAGATTAACAGTCTTAACTTAGGATGCGGTGAACAGTATAAAATGTATCTCATTCATTTAAAGTCATTAAATCTTGTCGAGTCTGAGGAAAGTGCATGAGGACTGCACTTAAAATCAGACTTTTTTCTGTTATTTTAATGTAAAAGGAAGTAAAGAAAAGTATTAAATGGCGTTTATAAACAAATATAACTTGTTTTAGATTAATCTATTTGCAGAAAAATGAATAAAATGTACAAAAATATTTAGCAAACAGTTTCACACCACATATATGAACAGTTATAACCTATTATGTGTATTTGAGTACATATATTTTAATTACAACTTAACTACAAATTGAAAAAAACACAGGGTAGATGATAAACTGACCTCCTCCGTCTGATCTCATGGCACTCAGGCGGCGGAGGATTGGCTCGGAGCCGCAGAAGAGCCTCTGACCGGCTTCTCCTGGAGGGGCGGCTCCGAGAGGGAGACCACCGGGATCCAGATCTGGAGCGAAGTCTTTCTGGTGGACAAACCAGACGGAAGGAAGGTGACGTCTGAGAGCGTGCATCGTCCCACAGCTGATTTAGAAAGAGTAGACTGTTATGGTGCGATCGGGTGCATCATTAAATATAACACGGGTGCTTTATTTGATATGTTTTCTCTGCTAATGTAAAGTGATTCCTTTAAATCTGGCCACAGGTTGTCTCAGAGTCTTTCTTCACCTTGATATTCCTAAAAGTTGCCCAATATAAACACAGTTTAGTAGGACAACTCAAAGGAAAATATTTTTTGTGGCTTTTACAGCCAATATTTAGTTGTTTTAAACATTTTAATGTTGAACCTAGGTGTGTCGTTTTGTGGCCGATATATTTTCTGTTGGATCGAGGTCAGTGCTTTGTGATGACCACTGCATTTGGAAAACCCCGTTTGCAACCAAGCTTTAACTTCCTGGCTGATATCTTTAAACGTAGCTATGATAACATGATGCTGCCGCCGCCGTGTTTCACAGTCGGCTGGCAGCCTTCATCATTTTCCTCTGCACTCAGTGCGAGCTTAGTGAGCTATGGAAATAATTCAAGCCACTGTCCTCATCTGTCTCATTACACAGGTGGCTGTTTTGCTAATGGACACACAGGGCACGTTTGACAGCCAGTCGACGCTGAGGGATTCAGCCACCGTGTTCGCTCTGAGCACCATGATAAGCTCCATGCAGGTACAGTGACCTTGACTCGGCTTTAATTTAATAGGAAATGCTGTGTATGTATATGAATGCATGAATATATGTTTGTAATTTAGGTGAAGCTGTTGGTTAAATTAGGGCGTCGTCGCGTCTTTTTCACATTACGTTCTTTTTAATTCCACTACTACCTATAAAAATAAAGGCATTAAACACAAACAATAACTTATTTTTTGAGTTAAAGTTATTTAATGAATTTATGCCTCCAAAATTGACACTTAGCTTCCATTAGCTTCAGTGCTGCTAATTAGCAAACGTTAGCAGCATGCTAACTAATTATGGCTTCTAGACAAAGTAAAGGGTCACAAAATTGTTTTCTGACATCCAATTATTTCTTTATTAAATATGTGCACCATATATTTTTATTTGTTCAACTAAATTAGATGAATAACACTGTGAATGGATGTTATTTTCCAGGTTTACAACATCTCACAGAATGTACAAGAGGACGATCTTCAGCACCTCCAGGTAAAACTGGAAACAATATCTCTTCAAAAATTAAATCTCCTTCCAGCCACATGTGTATTTTAGAATTTGGTTGCATCTCCAGGGTTATGACCATAAATTATCTCTGTGAATCTTTTATAACACATATAATGGCTGATTCTGTCTTTTATTTCAGCTTTTTACCGAGTACGGCCGACTAGCAATGGAGGAGACTTTCCTCAAACCGTTCCAGGTACTAGTCGTTGGCGTATTACTATCTGCTGATTGTCTAAAAATGTCTTTTAACTTTTATTTTATGCAATTTAAAATCATTTCCTTTCCTAGTCCATGATTTTCCTGGTTCGAGACTGGAGCTTTCCGTACGAGTTTACCTACGGACAGGAAGGAGGCATGAAGTTCCTGGAGAAGAGGCTGAAGGTCAGAATCACCTTCACGTCCTCTGCAGGCTTTGCTGTGAACAGGACACTTTACTAATGGACCTGTTTGTGCTGCAGATCTCAGAGAACCAGCATGAGGAGCTGCAGAACGTGCGTAAACACATCCACTCCTGCTTCACCAACATCTCCTGTTTCCTGATGCCTCACCCCGGCCTCAAAGTGGCCACCAACCCACACTTTGACGGAAGAATTAAAGGTAGACTCACGACGTCTGAGGCTTTGAAATGTAAAACGTTGGAGCAAAGTGTATGGATTCATTTAGTTTAGACCTGTGAGGACATTTGTGACCCTCAAAGGATTCATCTTTATGATCCTCTGTCCCCTCATCTAGGACCATTTGTCAAATATCTCAGTATCTAATACCTACTTCACTGATTGATGACTGTTGGCTGGGTCACTATGGAATTTGGCACCGTTTACTCCGTTGAGACAAATTACTCTTCATCTTTTAGACCTGCAGGAATCAGTTGCATGTTTGCTAGCATGCTAACTTTCTAAGCTAAGACTGTATCCTTGGTAATCTATGGAGATGCTAACCAGCAGCTTGTTAACATGAGATTGATATCTTTATTGTCAATGTACAAGTAAAGTGAATGACGAAGCAAACCCATTAGACGCCTTGGATCCAAGAAACAGTACAAAAAATAGAAACTTAGAAATTAAAATACTATTTACAAATGTACACTCCGCAGTTAAGACCTGAGAGAAGATTATTGTTGTTTGCATGCTAACATGCTAAGGTAAGCATGTAATTCTGGTAAACCCTGTTGTAACCAACCAGCAGCTCGTCAACATTGTCCTTGTTAGCATGCTAAAATTAGCTCTCAGGGGAATGATGAATGTTTATTTATTTTTTTTATGATCTTAATTTCTTATTTTCTTGGATTTCTGCTCACCAGTCATTCTCCTCCTTGTCTAGAGATTGACGGCGAGTTCATAAACAACCTGAAGATTCTGGTCCCCTGGCTCCTCAGCCCTCGTAACATCGACGTCAAGGAGATCAATGGCAGCAAAATCACCTGCAGAGGCCTGGTGGAGTATTTCAAGGTCAGAACAGAGAGAGCGTGAGGATGAGGATAGTTGATCATAGTTAAAACTCTTCATCAGATGGTTCAGTTATCAGCTTTTTTATAAAAACCTGTCATAGACACATGTTTCTGCACAGGACAGGTTCAAATCCAACTTATTCATCGAATCATTCTGCTTTTATTATATTTCAGGCGTACATCAAGATCTACCAAGGTGAGGAGCTCCCACATCCGAAGTCCATGCTACAGGTATATTTTTTACTTTTTTTCATTTTCATACACTGATCAACCTTAACATTACGACCACTGATAGTTGATGTGTTAGAAATTGGAAAAAATTAAGGATTTGTGTGTGTTTGGGACAAATTTGGGACAGACTGTGCTGGATATATGACTGTATCAGAGCATTCTGCAAAACTGAAGATCTTGTGGAGTGTTCTGGGTTTGCTGTGGTCAATCAGAAGTAATTTCAGGCAGGAAAAGCGACATCATGGGTGGGCAAGGCTCAACGTTGGGCCGAGAAACTTGATCTCACATTCCTCAGAGCTCAATCCAACTGAGAGAATAACTGTTTCTAGGTCGGAGGGTGGTAGGAAATGCCTAATTTTTTAAATGGTTCTGAGCTGGAGGAATTTACATGCCTGTTGAAATGTGAATTATTGTCAAATAACACACCCGGGTTCTTTTTATATGGTGTGATATAGGAGGAGAGGTGGTCGAGGTTCTGGGCGGTAGCAGTAGTATAATGTTGGGGGGCCAAAGAGTAAGACTTCTGTCTTGTCCTTATTTAGTGGAAGTTCTGAGCCAACCAGTCCTTGATGTCTTCAAAACTGTTTTTTATTCCGGTGATGTCAGTCTGGCTTTGATAACTGAGGAGGAGGTAGATCTGTGTGTCATCGGCGTAGGAGGAGATGTTGTGTCTTCAGATAATTTTTCCTAGCGGGAGCATGTATAGACTGAAGAGAAACCTAAAACTGAGCCATGAGGAACCCCACATGTAATATTTGCAGATGTAGAGGAGGAGTAGCTACTAATTGAAACAGTGAATTGTCTGTGCTGAGTATCTGTGGGATGTCCTGGACAAACAGATCCCACTTTGGATCTGCTACTAATACTAATACCACAGCAACCCTTAAAGTTCTAGTGGTGTCTATGCTTCAAATGGGCCGGGGCTACACAATATTAATCAGCTGGTCATAACGTTATGGCTGATATGGGGGTATAGTTTGTTGCTTTAATCTATTCAAACAATATTTCCATGCTCTTCCCCTCAGGCCACAGCAGAGGCGAATAATTTAGCAGCCGTCGCAGCTGCAAAAGATCTGTACAACAAGAAAATGGAGGAGGTCGGTGAAAACACGATTCTTCATTTTAAATCAATTACAACCATCTATTATCCAGCTAATTCACCTGCTTTGACCCGTCCCATCTGCTCCCAGGTCTGTGGAGGCGACCGGCCCTTCCTGGCCCCCAACGAGCTGCAGGCCCGGCACAGCGCCATCAGAGAAGAGGCCCTGCAGGTGTTCCGGGGCGTGAAGAAGATGGGCGGCGAGGAGTTCAGCCGGCGCTACCTGCAGCAGCTGGAGGGGGAGATCGATGAAGTGTTCGTCCAGTACATCAAGCACAATGACTCCAAGAACATTTTCCACGCGGCCCGCACGCCGGCCACGCTCTTCGTGGTCATCTTCGTCATGTACGTGGCGGCGGGCATCACGGGCTTTGTGGGCGTGGACATCATCGCCAGCCTGTGTAACATGATCCTCGGCCTGGCGCTGATCACCCTCTGCACCTGGGCGTACATCCGGTACTCTGGGGAGTACAGAGAACTGGGAGCCGTCATCGACCAGGTGGCTGGAGCTCTGTGGGACCAGGTACGTCACAGATATACTCAGTCACCTCTAGGGCTCATAGGAAACTACAGAAATTACTTTAAATGGTTAAAGTCCCAGTCTGTTATATAACCCGAAACAGTATGTAAGTTATATAATTATAAGATTTTATAATTTTTTTCTGGACAAAAATAATTAAATTGTGTTTTGCTGCTTCACCGACGGAAAAAAGCAACATTTTGTAACAAAAAATTAGAAACTTTTCAATAATTCAAATAATTCTGTGTGAAATCAGTGAAAGTGAATGGGTTTTAAAATGTTTTAAAAACTAATATGTTAAAAAACACTTTTCTAAAGATATTCAGTTTATTGCAAAGGAAGAGTAAAAAAAATATAAATTCTATTTAAATAAATTTAACATAGAAAATTATCCGTATTTTTATTCACAAGAAATATAAAAAGACAATTATGTCAAAATCCACACCTCGTTAGTGACTAGTGGCATCTTTAAACCACTAGGGGGAAGCAGCCTTCTTTAAATCAGTATAATGTTGATAGAGTATCTTTACATACTGAATGTTTTCTTTTTAATTTAAGGTGCTTATATGCTCATGTTTCATATTTTTATTTCTTTTCATGCCTCTGCAGGGGAGCACAAATGAGGTAAGTGGATCAGTATTTTGTGTGATTTGTGCCCCAGCTTCAGACTAAAACCAGTTTATAGTTGACTTTAAAATTAATTAAACACATTGAATTGCACTTATGGCGCTTAACTAATTAATTAGCTGTAAATTTTCATTCATTATTGAACTAAAAGTCTGAACTCAAGTTGTGTTTTTTTATTTTTAGCTCATTAGTAGTTAATCTGGCCGCTGCTTTTCACAACTCTTAACCCACGTGATAAAAAGCAGCACTGTGTTTTACTCCTTGTCGATTTGTCTAAAGCTTGTGATTGCGTTCCTGTAGATGTTTTAAGTCATATCCTTATGAGGGGTTCAAACTGTTGTGTTTGGAGCAGTTTAGTCAGCTGAAGGTGTCCCTCAAGGATCAATACTGGTCCCACGTATTTTTGTATCATAAAATACACCTTATTGGCTGTTTACTGGGGTATGCATGTGTCCTCATGCTGCAGCCGCTGGCCTTAAGTCGTGCCCTCTCCATTGTGGGCTACCTAAATGGGTTGTTCTTTTTTTAATTCAAATTTTAAAGGTTATAGCATTACTGCGGCATATACAGCAGCTTCAAATCAGTTTAGTGAGAGGTCTGAACCACCATGGACACAAGTGGCATGAGCTGCAGCACTTAGATTTCGAATAATATATGTGACTCTTTTGTGTATGTAGACGTGAGCATTAAATTATTATGATCTTGTGTTTGCGTAATTAGATAAACCTAGACTAACGAGCGTTATTTAACTAAGTGAGTTAAAGTCTCTACCTGTCTTCTCTACTCAGGCTCTCTACAAGCTCTACAATGTAGCGGCCAATCACAGGCACCTGTACCACCACGCCTTCCCCGGGCCTCAGGTGGACGAGGTCCCCGAGGAGCAGGACAAGAAGAGGGACTGATTACGTATAAAAGTCAGACGACAGCAGGGACTTTCCTCGTGATGGACAGGGGAGGAGTAGGAAGAAGAAGAAGAAGAAGAAGAAGAGGAGGAGGTACATCCTCACCCATCAGGACACTCTTTTATCCACCACTACTTTAATCCTTATAATGTTCACACGTAGTTTAATGTCAGGGCGTCTCCTCGGCTCCTCGGAGGCTGCTTTCAAGCGATGGATGCAACGTTTCTTCATCTCTCACCTTTTTTGTCTGTGGAGAAATAAGGAAAACACACACCTGTACAGACACTGTATGCACTCTGCTGGAGGAGACCTCTGCGTGTCCGGCTTCACCACCTGTCTCAGATTTTTATTTATTTATTTATGTATTTATTTATTTTTTTTAAAAACAAAAGCATAGCCCAACATGTGAGATCCCGCCCCCCCTCCCGTTCCCTCCCTACACATTCGTGAAGATCGTTCAGTTCCGTTGAAGTTTAGTGCCGTTTATAAAGAACAATATCTAACGAAAGCCAAAATATCTACTGTGTGTCAAGTAATGAAGCGTTATCATCAGCATGGTAAATGGTTAGTGTCTGTCATCTTTTAAGCTCTAAAAACCAGGTATATAAAAACAAAAAGTAATTTAATGGTCGTGACGAAAGTGCCATAAACATGTAAAGCTTAGTGGGACGCTCTAGTGGGGCACATTTATTGAGTATATTTGCTTTTGGTGGATCACATCAGGCTGGCGTGTACATAGGAGTAGCAGGCAGCGGAGGACGGGAAGCGAAAGGACAACAAAGTTTACACAACATGATCTCTCACTTTATAGTCCGCTTGCAGTTTTGTAATTCTCTCTCTCGCTATATATATATGTGTGTGTGTATGTGTGTGTGTTTTGGCTTTTGAGAGACTTCATTCATTGTGCAGGAGGCGTTCGTTCGTTCGGTCGGTCGGTCAGAGCCAATGTTTTGTTGTGTTTCTCGCCGAATGTTCGAGCAAAAAAAAAAAAAAAACGAAACAAAAAAAACCCGAGGAATGTAGCCGTCCCGCGGCCGCCGCCGCCGTAGAGGAATCAAAGCTTCGTGTTATGAGGTGTGGCGACGAAAAAAAAAGAAAAGAAAGAAAGAAAGGATCCTCATTCCACGTCTATTTCATCATCTTCACACACTGAAGGCGGTTTTCCAAAAACAGCTTGCATTTGTATAAAAAAGAAAAAGAAAAAGAGGCTTGTAGTGGTGTGTGTGTGTGTGTGTTAACTGCGCTTCTTGTTTTGAGCTCATTCAAACTTTTGCTGTGACCTGGCAAAAAAAAAAAAAAAAAAAAAAAGAGCTGCAGCATACAAACTTTTTTTTTTTTTTTTTTTTTTCTCTCCTCGCCTCATTACAGGAACACTGTCATGCATATTTAGCAAGTTTATAGTGAGGTTTGACCTCAAGGCCTGAAAATTGAAAGGCACTGCAGCAGAGTGGCTTCTCAAGTCTTCCACAATGTATAATCAGCATCACACAGAGAGCCGTCGGTTTAAGATACGTCAAGTTTTACGTGTTTTTTTGTTTTTTGTTTTGTTTTCATTTTCACGACTGTGTTCTTCTGGGCGTCCGTTCATGAGTCAGAGACGTACTGTAGTATCTGTTTACATTGTGTTGGAAGATTCAAGTCTGTTAGGAGAAAGAAAAAAAAAAAACTAAACAAAAAACTATTTGTTCCCAAAGCTCATCGACGCTGAAATCATCTCCGGATACGGTGGGAGCCTCTTTGATAAAGGTCAAATGAATAAAAGTCAAGCTTCCCACTCTGCTTAGTTTCAGCACACGCACTTGCAAAAATTTCAGTTACAAAGATTAATAAAGTTGGACCAAATTAATGAAATCCAGACTTGACTTTGGTTTTATCAGACATGTTTGAAGACATAAACTAATCTGCTCGGAATGAACGACTCCCACCCCCTCACTGATGAATCCAAACAGTTTACAATTAATTTAAAGATTATATGTGAGAGGTTTGTAAAGGGGGATGTTTCTAGCTTCCAGTTCGCTCTCTTTTAGCTCTGATTTGGGTCTCCACCATCTTTGTTTGCTCCTCAACGTCCACCAGCTCGTCTCAAACTGAGTCCGTCTCCTGTTTGCTGTTAGATGTGAAGCAGAATAAGCAGAAAGACGTTTGCAAAGTTAAAGGGAGAAGAAAATTTGGCTGATACGTCTTTATTTTTAAAGAAAATATTGTTTGTATCCGTATTAATAAAAGGCAACAACTCTAAGTTAGTGGGTGTTTAGTTTAATAACTAGATAGACAAAGTATCATTTAGCTCTGACTTTGGTCTCCACCATCTTCTTTAGCCGCTAAATGCATGAGGATATTGTTGGAGCCTCTTTAATAAATCTTGAATGAATCAAGTCAAAACTTCAGTTAAAAGTTACAATTTGCATAATTAATAAAGTTGGAAGACTATTTTTTTTTTAATGCAAATTATTGAAATATTCTAAAAAAAAATACTGTGAATGCTAATTTAAAAGTGGAAATTACTTAATCACCACAGGCTAGAAATGTGTGTAACCAAAGACTTCGGGCTTCAGGTTCGCTCTCTTTAAGCTCTAATTTGGGTCTCCACCATCTTTGTTTGCTCCTCAACGTTCACCAGCTCGTCTCAAACTGAGTCCGTCTCCTGTTTGAAGCAGAATAAGCTTCAGACGCTGTAAAGCTACGCAAAGCTAAAGGGAGAAGAAAATTTGGCTGATAACATCTTTATTTTTTAAAGAAAATATTGGTTGCATCGGTTTAAGAAACAAAAACTCTCAAGTAAGTTAGCGTTTACTTTAATAACTCAATGCAAGAAGTATCATTTAGCTCTGATTTTGGTCTCCTCCTCAGACCGAGTCCGTATTATGATTGTGGCCGAGCGAAACTAGTCAACTGTAGGACAAAGATGATGTTGCTAGATGAAAGATGTGTGTAAAGCTGGAGGCTTCAGATTCCCAATTCCCTGATTTTGGTCTCCACCATCTTCTTTAGCTGCTAAATGCAGGAGGATGTTGTTGGACCCTCTAGGATTCCGGTTCACTCTCATTTAGCTCTGATTTGGGTCTCCACCTTCTTCATTAGCTGCCAAATGCTCCTCTACGTTTATTTTCTCGTCTCAAACTGAGCCGGCGTCACTTATGCGACCGAGGACGAAGCAGAACGAGGATAAAAAAAAAAGATGCAAATTCAACTGCAAACAGATGCTGTAAATTCACAAGTGCGCTTTTTATTCGTCACTGCAGATTTTATTGCTTATGTCCTGTATTTGCAATCCACAAAATCAGATATGTACAAAATTGATGACACCGTCGTGAAACGATGAACCGAGACCTCGTTGCATAGAGAAGGACTCATTAAAGAGGTTCTTTGAAAGCCTGCTCTAGCGTTTCCCAATCAATGGCTCTTTGAGGAAGCTCAGAAAGGTCCCAATGAAAACTTTACATTTATTTGTGTTGTGTGAAGTATTTCATTGCTCTTTTTTTTCACTTAATAAGGCATTTATGGTCATTTAACAAACCGTCTCCATGAGTGCAAACATTTCTGAGGATCCTACGGAGCCGACTGATTAGTGATCGGTAGAACACGCTTCCATTAACCTGCACTTCCATAAAAATAAGGCAAGAGAAAAATCCAAAATGAATGAAACAAGCAGGAACGGAATTGCACTTGTTTGGCAAACGCGACGTGTCTCTTCTGTTCCAGTAGCTTATTCGTGTTTCATTAAACGCACACAAGAATTAACATTCCTGACCCATGATAATGCCAAGAGCTGAGAGACGCTCAGACCGCCGCATCAAATGTGATGCTTCATCCGTCTTTAAATAAAAGACGCGTTTTCATATCAAAAATTAAATATCTGTTAATGTTTTGGTGGATTGTCTTATAAAGTATACATTAAAAAAAAAAAAAAAAATTCTGTTTAGTGTAAAATAATGAGGTTTCAGTTTATGAGGGTGATACAAAGCAAAAAGGTTTCAAATTAGAAGAAGCCGCTTGTCGTTTTCTTCTGTAGAATAAAAACGGAAAAAATAAAATAAAAAACAACAACAACAGAGCAGCCGGTGTGTATATGAGCAGACTTTGTAAAAATGCTGCTTTTCATTTTAATGAAGGCACAATCTCAGGATGTTTATCCACAAATGTCCAGAGCTGTTTGCTTTTTTTTTCTTTTTTTTTTTTCCTGACTTCCAAGTCTTAAAAAAAAAAAAAACAGGAATTCAAACAGCGATTCAGTTCTCAGGCCGGAGGCCGTGAACAGTCAGCCTGCCCCATGTGTAGCGCGTTATTCGAGTGTTTCAGTCTTTTCAGTCATTCACAAACCGAGTGTCACACGAAGGCACGAGGGGCCGAGAGTGTTTTGACTTCCTGGCTGTTATATTTGGATCAAGCGAAGGCACAGATGTGTTTGGTAAAGAGGCAATTAAGAGTCAATAAGGATTTCAAAGGAAGCTCCGGCCGCTCCCAAACTGTGGAAACCTCAGAGAGGCGTGGCGGCGAGGCGTCCCTGCTGCACACACACACACACTCACACACACACACACACACACACATCACACACATCACACACATCACACACATCACATGTTCCCCATGAAGTTCTTGTTGGGCTGCTGGTTGTACCACTGCTGCCGCTGTTTGCGGGACTCCACCTCGGACAGCAGCGCCTGCCGGTAGGCCTCGTAGGACTTGACGATGTGCTCCAGCTCCTTCATGAAGAGCAGCTTCAGCATGCCCTGATACGTGTCAAGGTCCGCCAGCTGGAATAGCTCCCACTTCAAGATGTGGTCGTACCTGACCCCCCAAAAAAAAAAAAAATGGGTTGTTTTGAGCCGCGTTAACGGGGAAACGCCGTCAAAAGCTGAACTGATTTCACGCTTTAATTGATATAAAGTAGTTTGATGCGGAGACGAAGTAAATCTCGGAAGAAATAAGTAGAAGAAAGGCCACAAAGACGCATATGTGGTTTTTGATTAAACAGTAAACTGAACTGTTATAGAAATAAATCCTCCTGAGACCAGAGCTTTTACTTAGTCTGTATTTTTAAGTTCTCCACGGTATTTGGGATCAGTAGGACCGAAGACGTATAAAAACTAAGCATCATCTATGAACAGGAAGTAGTAGTTTTTGAAAAGAAACAATGTCCTCATATGTGGACACTGGGATTCTTTCATTATTTATATTGTAATAACGTCACCAGTGTGTGACAAAATATAAAACTGTTATGAACATGTCTGAGCAAAGACAGACAACATCCTCAAAATGACTACCTGCTAATTAGCGACGTTGCTATTGATAAAAAATTGTTAAATTTGCGCATCATATCCAACTAGAAACATTAATAAGAATAAATACGTTTCAACTGTAAAATGACATCTGTAGAATGAGCTATCATGTTTTTACACCGACTAGTGTACTGACCCTAGATGCCACTAGATGGCAGACTAAAGCGTCCACTCATGAGGACAACAGGTTTAAATGAAGCAGAATAAGTGTCGATAAAAACCTGAAACTAAATGTCCCCATATGAGGACGCCGGGTCTCAGGAGGTTAAATTCCTCCATCCACAGAAAAACCTCCTCTGATCGCCAGTAAGTAATTATAATAAAACTATAGCAGAGAACTGGGGCAGGGTGTAAAAAAGATAAATCCTTGGATGATTTTTTAATTTTTTTTTTTAATGCATGCGATTGCTTCGATCTAATTGTGAGAAATCTTGCTGATGAACACATTAATGCCTCACTAAATAAAATCCACCACCATCTCAACCCTCAGCGATTTCGTTCATCCGATGGTTTTGAGCTTTTTTTCTGTGAATGTGTCAACGTCATTTCGATTCTTTGGACCCTAACGTCTGTCCAGACCGACGGACAGACGCCTTTAAACACAGCTTTAAAATTTCTTTAGTGCTTTTTAACGTCGCTAGCAGCCGATGCAGGTTTTCGAGGCGTACTCACTTGAGTGGGGCTCGGGCGTACACCTGCAGCCAGTCGGGGATCTCGGCCGTGTGGTACGGGTTCGCTGGCACGAGCACCGGCTGGTTCCTCTCGGCGGGTCGAGGCTGATAGGTGACGGGGGGCGGTAACGGAGGGGGCTGATCATAGCGGGGCACGCTGATACAGAGAGAAACAATACGTGTTATATTTATACGTCGCTTCATTGGTATAAGAATAACTCTGGGTAAACAGAAAGAGTTTTCTAACAAACCTCGGAGCACACGGATGACGATACTGTGCCCGCTTGTTGATGTGATCCACGTAGTAGACCCCGAACTCGGCGGACTCCACCTTCTCCCAACCCGGAGGGAGCCCTTCCCTCTCCAGAGGGTGGCTCCAGTGTGTGGTGTTAGTGTTGTGGTCGATGTAGTACTTCCTGCCACGGATGGTCCAGTCAACAGTCCAGCCGGCCGGAAGTGGGAGGTCCTCTCCCGTTAGACTGGAGAGGTTCCCCAGAGATTTGGCCTGTATTCGACCTATGCCTGAGGAAAACAAACACATTTCTTTTTAGGAACCGAGAGGCAGAGCAGCTGTCGGCTAACAGCGCCTCTGGGAAAGTACAAACATTTAGAGACATTTTTTTTAAAAAACAACAAGTGTGGGAAAATGTCACTTGTTTGTGCAGCGTCTAAAAGGTCCCGCAACGCTGTGATTCTGTAGAGTTGTTTAATCCCCCTTTGAAGCATCTTATTCTGACACCGCTTGATGAATGGTAGGAAATGGGAGCGTTGTTATTTTGGACAGGAAGGCCGAGGGACCTCTGCACGGCCAGGCCTAAACACAGAAGCTTTCACCGCGAGAGAACAAACCAATGAACACTCTGAGAGAGCAAAGACGGCCGAGAGCGTTCCTCTCACCAGGTCCCGTACTTTTACTGGCGGATAACGTCAGCGAGGAATGTTGAGTGAACAGCTGTGGGGGACGAGTTGGAAGAATCAATGCGAAACGCGGGGACCATGAAAACACGGGGAGAACGCTCGGCAAAATGGCGGCTACAATCTGATAAATTCTGCACGAGAGTGACAGCAACAGAGCCGGAGCTCTTTGCCAGCTGTTGAGTGAAGGGATGGAATGTGTGAGCGCTCCGCAGAAATGTACTCCTCCTCCTCCTCCTCCTCCTCCTCCTCCTCCTCCACATCATCATCATCTTTGCCCTTTTCCTCAGAAAACACTGCAGATCTAAAGCTCGGCGCAGTCAGGAGAAGACAACATGCACCCGAATCCATAGGGTTTTGTGTTTTTTTTGCCTAAAGACAAACAAGTAATGACCTACAAGTGTTTCCCATTGGTTTCCAAGACTACGAGGGCCCGCCGAGGTCTAATCTGCCCTAACGTAGGTTTATAACGAAGCGCAAATGATCGTGCACATCTCAAATAACATAAACACTGCGCTAGTTAGATCCGATTCCCTCCCTTCAGATGCTAACATTACGGATGTGTTTTCCTGAAGTGGTGTCGATAGATTTTATATTAAACTGATCAGACAATTTCCATTCGAATTCGGAAAATGAGCTCGTTACAAGAAGGATGAATCAGTCAGAATTAGATGAGTGATTCCTGTGAATTATCTCTGATTAACCACAATGCGAGTGTGAAATGCAAACCATGACGAGGGCGACGCATTCATACAAAGATGAATGACGGTCTTGCGCAGTTTGAGGCTGGGACTTGTGACCGGGGGCGCTTTGCAAATTACTAGTTTGCCAGCGAAACCATAAGGTGAAAAATGCAGAGCATCTAATGCCTTGTTTGACTTCACTCCGAGCGAGGCTCTGTGATATGCGATGGGCCGCCTCCCCAACGTAACATTAAACCGTATACACGTTTTCGACAAGTCGCCCACAGAATGTTTTTCCAGGAGCTTTTGGGGTCTCCTGGAAAATTCCTGCGACCCCATACGTTTAATCCCCGTGCGTAATGACACGCTTACATCACAGTGATGTTTACAAACTAGAGGAGCAGGATAAAAATATTTAATCCTGAGGAATACTGAGCTAAACCAATTTCAGCTTGACAACCAGTGCCCTGCATTCCTTTCAGGGTGGTGTAAGAGGCCAAAACCACCATCATACAGATGCTTAAATTGCTTTCTCTGAATACAAAGTTTCATAGGACAATTCTGAAATGTTGTGGAGCTGCCGGTGTGATTTCATTCAATTTTTAACCACACAGAAAGCCATAAAACGATGAACTTTATTCCCTCTGAAGCCTTACGTGTGCAGTTTCATGTGCAATCTATATGACGACCTCTCAGTTAATGGTTAAAAATAAAAATAAAAATAGCTACTTCATGTTTACCTGAAGGGGGTCTGCTTGGAGCTGGAGGAGTGTGCTGTCGAGGAAGTCTTTGGAAGTTGTGTTCATTGTGCTCAAAGTATCTATAGTCCTCAGGAAAACGATCGGGCACTCTCCTAGGCTGCTGCTGCTGCTGCTGCTGTTGCTGTTGTTGTTGTTGTTGTTGTTGCTGCTGCTGCTGCTGCTGTTGCTGCTGCTGCTGGTGTTGTTGGTGTTGCTGGTTGTCGTAATAAGGTTCGGGGGGGTAATAATACCGGGCAGCGTCTCCGTTCTCGGACATAGGGCTCACGTCTGTGAGGAAGGACTGCGACGAGCCCCCGTACTCGTGCGACAGGTCTCCGAGACTGCGAGGCAGGTAGGGAGGCGCCGACATGCGGTGGCTCTCTCTGCGGGCCACCTCGTGCGGAGGTCTCTGCACGGCGGGACGGAGGACGCTCTTGCTGCGGGACACCGCAGGCTCACGGTTGGGCGCCACGGGGTAGGAAGAGGGCCCCATGTCTGGCAAAGGGACCTCGGTGCGTCTGGGAATAGTGGGTCCATGGCGGATGAAGGAGGGCATCAGATCTGTGAACAGATTTGAGTCAACAGAAAAATAAAAGGACAAGAGAATAACAATAAAATACACGCTAGCACTTTTAATTTGCCTTTTGGTTTTTGCTGGATAACTGACTGATCTGTGTGGTAATTTAATTTACTAAATCAGACAGATCACGGAGGGAAAATAATAGTTTTACACTGAAGAGCTGGACCAAACTGTTACCATTTAAAGCAGAGAATCCTGTGAAATTAATCTTTACCTGATATTGTTTTTATTCTATAAGCAGAAGAAAAAGGCTGGAAATTTAATTTAAATGTGCATAAAGTGGGAAAACTTAACTTGCAAAAAAAAGTAAAAGGAAAAACAAAAGGAAACAAAAAAAGGAAAGATGGAAAATATTTTGTACCTTTAGTACAATGCTCTTACTAAAGGTAACAGAGTCAATTTTCCAGTACTGATTCCAAAAGTAAAGACCAATTCAAATCATTATTAAATTAAATTCTTGTTTGCAAAAAAGTCCGATTTGCATGTGTATGTTTTACTACTAAGTTAAATGAAGCTCTGAACTACATAGCATATATGTAACTAACATATGTATATATGTGTACATAGATATATAAAATAGAATGCATTACTTTGAAAATGTAATAGCTCAATTTTAAGTTAAAAAAAATACACATAATAATTTAAATATCTTCAAACATTTGGGCACTAATAGCGGAGAAATTAATTATATCGAATAATTTAAATGTCAGTTAAAGGGCATTGACAGCTAGGCTAACTCAACAAATCTGACTTTTCACTACAGAAATCCACTCAACATAGCTGCGAGTAAACAAATTAGACTAAGTCCAACTCGTCTTTAATTTAATAACTGGCATAATTACCAAAAAAATACGAGTTTTAACTGTCATTTTGCAACTTTTTGCACCAAAGTTGACGTTCAAGTTGGTGAGATTTCGGCTAGCTACTAAGTTATCATGTTAGCAGTGTGTTTGGTTAAAATGTACAAAATAAATAAATAAATACGGGAAAAAGAATAGTTGTTGGCAAACAAATGAGCCATAATAACGTGAGAAACTGTTTCTGTGTTGTCCCTTCACACTGTTAATGTTTAATGTTAAAGGACTGCGGTTTGACGCTTGTTAGCTTCGGCTAGCTCGGGCTACCTAACGCTAGTCCGAGCTAGCCGATGCTAACTGATTACTTTCTATGTATTTATTTATTTATTTTTTATCTAACTGTCTACTTGTTGCGCTTACTCACTTCTCAGGAGCGGCGACGTTTCCTTCTTCACATATTTCCCGTGTACCTCGGCTGGTTTCGACGACTCGTTTTTACTTTTTCTTCGTGAGATCATAACTCCAAGACTCAGAAACGTCAACAACAAATACGACGAGGCGCTGGGTGGACATGGCACAATCCCTCGACTCTGCTCCTCGGCAAAGAGTGGAGAGTAAACATTTTTCCGGCCTTAGATTAGCTGGCTAAGCTAAACCAAGCTAAGCACAGCTAAGCTAAACTAAGCTAAGCTAACTCTCCAGCGATTGAGTCCCAGAGCTTCTCCTCTCTCCTCTCCTCTTCTCTCCTCAGTGGGAATAGTTCGTGTACGGTCCTCCCCTCTGTTGACTCCTGCTCAACTCGCCCTCTGCAGGAGGAAAACTGAGCAGTAGTGATGTTGACATCTGAGATACGGGGCCTTTCATTGACATAAAACCCAACTGGTAGTAGGGATGTGCGATACCACCGTTTTTCATTTCGATCCGATACGAAGCAGAACCGTGGCTGATATTCCGATACCGATATTTTTAGAGTTCATATGGATATGGAAATTATGACTTTTACAATGATTACCTGTTAATGTAACTATGAAAAATGTATGTTACATTAATGCATAAGAATTAAACAAGCTTATTTTTATCATATTATATTATATTCTAACATATATCATATATATTTGCGTTGTTCATATATGTTTTTCTTATCTTGTGACTCCTTGGACAAAATAATTTTCCAGCGGGGATCAATAAAATGATCTTGACTCATGAATTGAATTTTTTTTTTACCAGACACAGTGGTCTTCGGATAAGAACTTGACATAATTTGAACTGGAACAAAGATCTCATTCTACATTCTCTATCAATTTGCCAAGTTTCCACCTGATGTGTATATTGTATAATGTTCAGTCATTGCACTACTCATTTTTTGCATTACTTATCACTAGGTGTGCGTTTTTTTTCCATTTATTTTATTTCTGTATTTATAACAATTTGTTTATTCTGTGTTTTCTGAATCTGAATAAACACCACTCTCAAGGCATTGCCTGCAAGAAAAGGTAATATATGTGCATCTGTTTTTGTTGTTGTTTTTTGTCATTTGAATTTTTATTAAATTTCTTATATAAATGAAAATAAACATAATAAAAACAAAATATGCACATACATATAAATATATACTCACACAAAGCCCAACCCCAGAGCTGTTTTCATTGTGGAAGATGTTTTTTTATTTTTATTATTGCAATATCTATATCCTAATATACCATATATGTTGTGTATATGTCTTACATTTATATTCATGTGTTCATATCCATGTCTATAAACACTTCATTCTTACCTTTTTTACACTTGGTAGTCAAGGTGTGCTGACTGCGTTTCCTTCCGTCTCTGTGTACTGACACTACTGGATACGGACTTTCCCACGGGATCTATAAAGCATCTAGATATATAGACAGGTACTTTATTGATCCCGTGGGAAATTCCGTGTCCAGTAGCTTCATCACATAGCAACACTTGGAAACGTGAACAACAGAAAAATATTCAGTCGTATCAGCACCACAAACTACGCCCTCCAAAATGCTCACCCAGTTGAATTGCCACCTTTCTTACACAGTTTTAGCATAAACTAAACATTATCACAGTGCTAAAGGAGCATTCAGTTCCAGACTATATTAAAAGAAGGGAGTGCAACTCTGATAGAAAATGAGGTGTAGAGTGCAATCAAGTAAAACATACCACCTTTCTGCATTGCTTGAGGATAGTTATCTCTATATAATGGACTCTCAGTACATCCAACACAGTCCACACATGCATTTTATTCATACATGTAACACAGACATTACCATGGTTTAGTCTTTAGTGCTTACTCTGCGACAATCAATAGTTCATAATGGCACAAATGCATCTTTACATGGTGCAGCAGATCATAAAAAAGAATAAAACAAAAAAACATTTTATTTAAATATATTTAAAAGTATTGCAACTGGACAGACGTCAAAGGTCTGCGAGGCCTCAGGTAGCGTGAGATAAAAGACTTTCAAAGGTCATAGGATTATTTGACTTTCTGTTTGCATGATTTCCCTACTGACGGACGGGTTTCTGTACATAAAGGCTGGAGGTGGACAGATAAAAGTACACTTACATCGAAAGTACACGTGCGTATTGCGTTTCTCTTTGGACAGAGACTTTTAGTATTGTTGTAGTGACAGTTATAACACATATAAAAATATAAATTACTGTAAAATAGCACATCTCATTTACAGTGAGGCTCCAAATATTAACTTAGAATAAAAATAATAAAAAAGAAATACTGCATATTCAGCACAGTTACGAGACAAACCCTGCTACTTGTGCATTTGGCTGGACCCGTTGCACAATAAATAGAGTGCAGTTTAACAGTTTGACACTTTCACTTGAGATACATCAGCGACGGGACGGGCGACGGACTCAGCTCGCGCACAATCTTGTTGAGGCTGGAGATCTTCTCCTCCAGCAGATTGTTCTTCTTCTCTGCGATTATCTGCCGCTGCTCCGTGATCTCCAGGGCCTTGATCAGCTGGGAGTTTTCCGTGTACAGGTCTTTGATCAGCACGTCGGCTTTGCCGTTCTTGTTCAGCTAGAAAAGCAAGAGCAAGAAAAGGGACTTTAAGTACTCGGTGAAGTAATCTTTTTGGAGAGGCCAAAGGAGAAAATATGCTGATCCTAGGGTTACATCAGACTCCTCAGATTAACATACCCACACGACTATGTACAGTAAGGAAAAAAGCTGCTTTAACTTAAGCACAAGATCAGTTTTAACCATAATCTGGTGACCTAAACAAGATAGCAAGAAAATACACTCACTGGCCACTTTATTAGGTACACCTGTTAAAGTGTTTGTTAACACAAATAGCTAATCAGCCAATCGCATGGTTGCAGTTCAATACATTTAGGCATGTAGAGGTGATCAAGACAACATCTGGAACATGACGATGAGTTCACTGTACTCCAATGGCCTCCACAGTCACTAGTTTCTGCGATACTGCGTGATGCCATCATGTCAATATGGACCAAAATCTCTGAGGAATGTTTCCAACACCTTGTTGAACGCATGCCACAACCTTTTACTAGCAAGGTGCACCTAATAAAGTGACCGGTGAGCGTGCATTTCATATGGACTGACCTGGTCTTTCAGCTGAGCGACCTTCTCTTTGAGCAGCAGCTTGACGTTGTGCAGCGACAGTTCGATTTCCCTCATGCGCTCCTCCATCTTCCTCATCTTCCGCTCCCTTTCATCCTGCTGAGGAGACAGTCGACAGTGTCACGAGGCTGCTACACGCGCGACAAAAAATGATGAGAAAGTCTCGACTCTCTGGCCTCTGAGGCGGCGTAAAAGCAGAAACAACAGACGGACGACGTTCAGTGTCAGCTACTTCCTTTATTTTTTAAATCTAATTCAATTTCTGCAATGAATGATTTACTGGTACATTCCTAAGAAGAGGACAACTCACTAAACAAATAAATAAAATATAAATAAGTATAAAATAATGCGATTTGTTCCAGATACATCTACAAAAAAAATAAATAATAATTTAATGCATAAATAAAACAAACACTAACATGATAAAATAAATAAATTAATAAATCAAAAATGCTCTGATTTTATATCCTAAATGAAACAAAAACACAGATAAAACGACACATTGTACTAATGACACACTAACCTGGGACAAACATTGAGTTCACATCCTAATAATAAATAAAAAGATAAACATTCAGAGTTGACAACTGTCGTATTAATGTGACGTGTTTGAACGGTTCTTGTTTAAGAAATACTTAAACCAGAAAGATGTGATTTACTTTGGTTGTGCAGCAGCAACAATAACAGGCCCAGAACACAAATACAAACATTCGACATGGAGTAGGTAGCTTATAGAACCATTTAACTAGTGTTAAACATGGAAATACACACCGTGGAAACTCGGTACCTTCGTTCAGAAACATCTAGAGACCCTGACTGGACTCGGACATCACCCGACTTTAACAGGTGGGAATGGTTTGATTGTTAGGAAAAGGCCTCAGCTCCTCGAAAGGCAAATAAGATTTAACCTCTGAGGAAATACATACCCTGTCACAATTATTAAAAAGAGAAAAAAAAAAGAGGTACAAGTGCATAACAGTAACTCCCAGAAAACACACGCTACATTAAAAAGATTCCCTGTAATCAGGACACGTATTTGAAACTACAAAAAGGATTTGGTCCCGGTTTGAATTTCCAGTGTCATTATTATTAGTAATTAAAATCCCATTGGGAGAAACATCGTTAGCCTTGTCTGTGTCTTCCTGCCACCTAGCAGCAGTGGAAAATACAAATACACCTCCAGGCTCCACGTTAGCTCACAGTCTCCTATAAGGAAGCAGAACGCCTCGGATTTTTCCCCCAAAACGCAGAAGAGGAAGAGCAGAATACGAGGAGAGAATAGAGCGAGGAGCAGGAAAAAGACGCCGGTGTTACAATCCACCGATCCGCCGGTAGCTGTCTGCGTGAGCCGCCCGCTGCTCCGGCATCGGCCCCTGGAGAGAAAAGGCAGGTACACTTCACCAGGGCTCTACCCCTCACCTCTAGTCTAAACACCTACTGTATACAGGCTGGCAAATAACAACTGCAGATGTGGGTTTAACCAAATTAATAAAGACAAGCAGCATATGTGAATCATGAAATTGTGAACTTATCCCATACAAACATGCACACGCACTTTGAAGAGTGTCCATAATAATTAACATATGTGACAAAATCAAGAGTTGTCTAAACGAGTCAGGAGTCGACAAAATGATGTCCCGACCATTAGGAATATAATCACAATTTCATGTTTATTTTACATAAAATTAACATTTTTCTTAAAATTTAATTTTACTTAAAGGTTTACACCACTTCTATGTGAAGTTTAGTCTCTCACCATATTCCCCAGAGTTGGATAAGTGAGAAAAAGTGTTTTTTAATCGGTCCAGGCATCGTCCTAATTCAGCAGTGCAGCTGTTAGCTTTAGCTTAGCATAGGCGCTGTGATGTAGAGTTTCCAATTTGCCAGTCGTTCGCAAAAAGTGATAAATAACCATAAGAATAAATAACAAAAAAAGCACGAGAAGCACCTGAAAACCTCCCAACTTCCATCAACACAGCGGCATGACTGGTATTTGCCGGAAATTAGTCGCAGGTCTGTAACTGCCCCAGACAATCCCTTTGTGTTAATGGCATCAACATTTGCAATTAACACAAAGTGATGTGAATGTACATGTCACAAGACGTAATTAGGAAAACTCTTGAGTTTATTTATCACTTTTGGAAATGACTGGCTAATTGGAAACTCTACATTACAGCGCCTATGCTAAGCTAAAGCTAACAGCTGCTGGATTAGCACAAGGCCTGGACTGATAATAAAAACGCCTTTTCTTACTTATCCATCGCTGGAGAATCCGGTAAGTGGCTTAATTTCACATAGGGGTGGCGTATCCCTTTAATGCAATACTTCTTCAGAGCTTCTTATTTCTCACAGAGCTGCTTTAGTCAGTAACCGAAACCACAGGTAGCACAAACAATTTATGCAACACCTGCGCATTTACTCATAAGTTCTTAGTAATAGATGGATAGTGTCATGCTACACATCAAAACAATAAAACTTGGACAATCTACATCTACCTGTCGGGGTGATAAGGAAGCTTGTGCAACATGAGTCAACAAAAGGTGACAAATGGAGGAAAAATTAAAACAGCCACCAGGACCACACCCAAGCGTATCACACCACTGAAACTACGTCAGCCTCCGAGATGGAAATCAAATAAAGACGACGAAGCACGACTAAGAGACACACAGGCACCACGGACTGAAATACCAAATCCAAAATGTAAACACTACACACACGCAAACAGGAGGATATGAGGGTGTGGAGATGGATCTGTGGCAAGCGGCGAGACGAGGAACACAGCGAAACCCGGTGCTCAAATATGAAAGGGGATGAAAAATGAAAAATAAATACACCATGGACCAACGTGACTAAATGACACTCAGCTCAGGTGTTTGGAAAGTTAATCATCAGGTTATTATAGTTTTTAAAGCTCTAGTGTGGACGGTTTGTCTCCCCCTTCTGGTAAGAACGGGGATGCTGCTTTGTTTGTTTTTTTGGAGCATCAGAGGAAATGTTGGTACAGAAAACTAATTTAAAACCCCGATGTCATGTAATGTCCAGCAATGTATTGGATGTTGACTCATAAAAGTTCATTTGCAGATTTTTTTTGATTGTTTGTTTTTTTTTTTTTTTTTACCAGAAATTAACAACCAGAAAGTATTTGAAAAATAATAAATATATAAAACCTATTATCCACCACCTGAATTGAGCGATTTCTCCAAGTGTTTGAAATACAATGAGTGTGTTTACATTCAACTCCCATTATATCTCACTCAGATGCCATGAAATGTGTAATGATAATTTTATTATCATTAACACAACAATAAACCATGATGTGACAAAAAAAATAAATAAATAAAATGTGGTAGTGACAGAAAATGACAGGAGGAGAATGTAGTACTAAATATTCATTTTTTTACTTCTATCCAATATTTAGCTTCTGTATTTTTTATATACAAAATATTTGGAAAATGTTGTACCTGCACGTTGTCTGGATCTTCACCGCGATGTTGTCCTCTGGGCATCCTGTGAGGAGATGGAGGAAGAAGTCCGACTAACTGAGCCTGAAAGGACTGAAAGTAGAAAAAAAAATAGATAAATAAATAAATGAAGTAAGTGGAGAAGGCTCTATCATAGAGAGAGTCTGAAATATCCTATGTAATTAGGGGTAAAGCACAAGAATTTGAAGAGAACTTCCTTAAGCAACAATAGATTATTTTTATTTTTCCTCTTATGTGTTGATATGTTATGTACGTTCAATTGAAAATCAATAAAAAACATGTTTAAAAATTAAAAAAAAATGGAAGTGGGCAAGAAAAAGTGTCCAGAGTAAATCTGATTATTATTATTATTATAATTTAAGCTACAAGCTCTTTAGAAACAGGACTCAATGACGTACCTCTAAGAGCTGTGTGGACAGTCGAGCCATTTGGGCTTTGAGCGCCTCGTTTTCCTGCTGAAGACTCTCCAGCTCCGAGTGTCTCTGTGCAGCTTCGCAGCCCTGAAACCAAAGAATGCACGCAATAAGAATTAAGGACTAACAAGAAAAGAAGACTCCTCGTTTAGATGAAAGGCGGTTTGTACCTTATTCAGCTCCCTTTGTGCTTCAAGCTCCTGCCTCAGAGCGGCGTTCTCCTGCTCCAGGGCTTTAACCAGCGACGACTGACTGTGTTGTTTGTTCTGCTTCAGAGACGAGACGGTCGCGTCCAGCTGACGGGCCTGAAACACACACAAAATAAAAGGGCTTTCAGAACAGTCACAAGGAGGGGAAATGGGAGCATGAATTTACTCGGTTCATAGTAAGCCTCATCCCACCTTCTCTCTGGACTGGACCAGGTCTTCTTTGATGCTGTGAACTTCTGCCTGGAGGCTCTCGTTGACTTGCCTCAGCAGCTGCAGGTCCTTGCAGGTCTCCAGACGAGACGTCTCCTCTCTGTGCAGCTTCTTGCTGTGGTTCTGCAGACTGCCGGAGCGCATGGACATCTCCAGGACATGGTTCTGAGATTAACAAAAAAAAAGGGTCAAGTTTTTTTATTTCCTTTTACCGATATGGTTTTATATTTGTTTTTATTACGTATGGGGGAAAAAATATCGATAAGACAACACATCGCAATACTCGATATTGTTATAGATTTGTGTATGTCTCTCTCTGCTGTAGTCCTGCAGGTGAGAGGTGGAAGGTTGGCTGCCAGCCTGTGGATTGGCTCATACTCCAGCCAATCAGAGAAGGAGGGACATATGAAAAGCTTCTGTTGTGTTGCTCTGTGGTGGGGACTAGGGACCAAGTTAAGACTGGGGTACCCTCTACATCTGCACACATAGACTACAGACTATGTTATCACACTAGGTCATGGGTTGCTGCCACAACTGTATTTTTATTATTTTTGGATGTTTTTGTAGCTAGAACAGTCAGGCCCTTTGTTTTCTTTTCTTTTCACACAGAGATAGTTGAGCTAGGCTCCTTTTGATTGTAATTTGTCTATTTTATTTGGCACAAGCCCCACATTGTTTGAAACCTACATCTGTTTGTGTACCTTTTCATTTAAGTATTGTAAATAAATCTCTTTTCTTAAACTGCCTCCCACCATCTCTGAGTTTTTCTTTGTTGATTGTCAACGTTACTGTTTCCAAATAAATGGAATAAATGTAACAGATATTAAAAGAAAAAGTCATGTTTTGGGCTGAGCAGGAGCGGTGGAAAGGCAAGTAACAGAAGCGAGGATGATGACGTTTGGAGACACTTTCTGGAGGTTTTCAAATGGAAGAAGGAACTAATGAGCTGGACAAAGAGTATGCAGTTTATAAACTGTGTTTTGACATTTATGTGTTTTGCATTACATGATGCTGAAGGCACTTTGGTGCAAATGCTTGTTGCTTTTAATGCGCTATATAAATGAAATAAACTGAAGAAACTTGATCCAGTTTTTGTGCAATATATTGAAAATGGATATTCTGATTCAACTTCTATACAACTTGTATTTTAAGCTGCATTTATATATATCGCAATATCATAATATCGCAATAATGCATAGTATCGTGACTCAAGTATCGTGATACGTATCGTATCGTTAAGTCCTTGCCAATGCTCACCCCTAGTTTTTTTTTTAATATATATCTACTTACTTTATCATTGGCATTCTGCAGCTGTTTGTGTAGCACTGTAACTTCATGTTTGAGGGAATCCCTCTCCTGCTGCACGACACGGAGGTCTGACTTCAGACGAGCATTTTGACGGCTCACGCCCTGAAGAGAATCATCCACGGTTTTGACCTGAAGGAGAAAATTAAACTCGTCAACAATCTTAAAAGATGGCAGATGGCGGGTCAGGAAATTAAGAGGATTTTATCTAAGATTTTATTGGCTTAGCCACTATGCATGCTGCTGCTGCTGCTGCTGGGGATGTCAAATGGCCTCACCACTGATAAATATGAAGGGAAACCCCCTCCTAAAACTTAATGGCACAATGTTGTAATACAATATGCATCTCTTGATTATTTGACATCTATGCTACGTGATAAGGACGACACTTTCCATGGATTATGATTTTATTATATTGGTCTGAATATTGCATCCATATTGTGCAGAGGATTTACTTAAGAATGGAAAATGTGGGGTATGAAACTTCTGTGTGTATGTGAACGTTTTTGTGTTCAGAGCTGTTCGTGTTATTGTGCTATTATCCAATCAAGCTGCTCATGGATGAATAGTGGGAAAAGTGTTAAATTTATTTTCACAATTGTAATTGTTCAGACTCTACTTACTCTCTCTTCAGCTTTGTTTAGCTGGCTCCTCAGACCGACAGTCTCTTTATCCACAGCCTTCCTCTCCTCGACGAGATGGTTGAGCCGACTCTCCAAAGCGTCCACTTTACCCGCCTGAAACAAAGACAACCACAGCTGTAATGAGCCTATTAGAGATCGACTGATACTGATTCTTTCAGCTTATGGCCGACGCGAGCTGCTGATATTTCCACTTATGTGACAAAAATGACACATTGACAACAAAGTACAAGTAAATACCGGCCGAGAATCTATACACAAACATCTCCACAGATCACAGCCCTCTCAAAGCTAGAAGATGGTTTAAAGAAAACAGGCAAAAGCAGGTGGACCCAACCAAACTTTTGTGTCTCTTTATTCATAATCTGATGCTCACCTTCTCTCTGAGCTGCTGTGACAGCTGGAAATTCCTCTCCTCCAGCTGTGCAGCGTTCCCCAGAGCCTTGGTCAACTTTGCCTTCAGAGCGGACACACACGCCGCCAGCTAACACAAAACAGCCACCGATTAACTACCAGCTACCACAGCACCACGACAACCGTCGACCCGCCACCCATCGCCGCTCACCTTCCGCTTCTCCTGGGCAGGGAACGCCACCCTCTCCTCGTTCTCCTTGATCAGCTCCTCCAGCTGCTGCTGCAGAGTCTCCATGTCGGCAACGTTTTGGGAATTTTTCTCCGACAGCGTCTCGTTCTCGTCCTCAAGCTGCTGGCTTTGCAAACGCAGCTCTGAAATCTGCAGGTGGACGGAGAGGGTAAATCTGAGCAGCTGCTTCTACTCACGCTACTGTTGAGCTCTTATTTAGTTTCTTCATTACCTGTTTCTTAAAATTTTCTGCCGCTTTTTGAGCTGCAAACTTCTCCTTTTTCAACTGCTCCAGTGTTTTTCTGTAGGTGTCAAGAATAAAAAAAAAAAAAATACATTTCAGGAACTGAACGAGGATGCTTGAACTGTTAATTAAGTTGTGTGCCGCTTACGTTAACCCTTCCTGGGCCTCTTTCAAGTCCTCTTCCTTCAGTGCAGCGATTCGTTGCCTGAGGAAGACGTTTTCTTCTGCAAGACGACTGGCTTCAGACCTGCAGGAAAACAACCAAACTGCATTAGGAAACGTCAGATTGGTGCTAAATATTTTTAACCTAATCCACAGTATGCATTTTTAGATTACAGAAACACCAACTGTTCACTGAAAGCAACTTTACACACACATTTCTTTTTGTTTTTTCCACTGGTGATCTACGAGGATCAAAGCAACTAAAACACAACGGCCCAGGATCTGTTGCATCGCACAAAGGGTTTAGGAGCTTAAACCACAGGTAGAACAACAGCGCTACGTTTTGTGTGTAACATCAAATCACAAGGGGGTGGGATTAACGGGACCACTGGAGACACAGAGGGTCGGGATCCTAGGCTTCTCTGTGTTACCTATGAGCTTGTGTCGTTTCGTTTAAAGTCTGTGACTTGTCTTGCAGCTCTGCGATGGCTCTCCGAAGTTCGGTGTTCTGCTTCTCGAACTTGGACACCGACTGAGCGTTCTCCTCCAGATACAGATCCAGTAAAGCCTCCTCCCCCTCCTCCTCCTCATCCTCATCCTCCTCCTCCTCGTTAGGGCTCTCTGGTTGCTCTTTGTCATCGGGGTGCAAACCTGAGAGAATCCCTTCCTGATTTTCCAACTCAATGAAGAGCTCAGACAGCTTTGTGTTCTCCTCCCTCATCCTGCTGATCTCATCCACGAGAGAAACCTGCTGATCGTGGAAGTCGTGGAAAACGTTCACCCTACTTTCCAGGCTCCAAACCCTCTTCTCAAGCTCCGCGTTTTGGTCCTTCAGTTTGGCGTTTTCACACACGCAGTCTTCGTATCTGATCTGAAGCTCGGTCGCTTCCAAGGCCTTCGTCTCCAGCTCCTTCACGTGATCCATCAGCAGCAGCATCTTCACCTTGAGCCCGTAGTTCTCCTCTAAAACCTGGTGGCCGCTTTTGATCTTCTCATTGTTGTGGGCCAACAGGTTCTCCAGTATCTCGGTCTTCTGCTGAAGCAAGGAGATTTTCTCATGCAGGAGGACGTTCTCATTTGTGGCGGTGTTATATAAAGAATGGAGCTTCCGGAGAGAGCTCCCCTGTTGTTCACGGTCACAATCTTCGCCCGCCGTTTCCACACAATCGTACTTTTCATCCGTCCCTCCTGTGGTTAAACGTTCACAATCTGAATCCACATTGATATCAGCTTCCTGTCCGCTGTCATGAGAGTCATTTGGTAAACGTTTAACCTCAACGTCCACAGGAGACGGTTCATCTGGGTCACCTGCTCCCTCCGGCGTTGAGGGAGCAGGGACCACATTCTCGTGACTTGGCTCGTCTTCGTGGGAAGAGCTTCCACGGTCCACAGCTGGAACATCTTGAGGTTCGAGTTCCTCGTCAGGCGACTCAGAAACTACTTTATTCTCTCCCAAAGCCTCAGGTGATGAGACGGGCTCACGCAGCATCTCTGGGGAAACGGCCTCGTTTTTTTTGTTTTCAGCATTCAAGTTATTTTCTGGGGATTGAGGTCTGTGTTGGTCACAAGGTGTCGATTCATGGCTTTCACAACAAAGTTCAGCTCGCCTGGGGCTTGTGTGCTGGGAATCAGGAACATCAACAACCTGATCGTCACATTGCTCACCAAAGACAGCGGCATTTTCAGGCTGTAAAATACTTGTCTCAGTCATTTCTGCTTGCAAAACTCTTCTATCATCTTGTTTTTGGTTATCGTCCTCATTGTCCTGATCAAGAGTCTCTACATCTTGTTCAACTAGAGTCTGAGATGGTTCCTCTGCAGACATCTTCTCCAGAAATGAATTAATTTCATTGGATTCATTTATTTCTTTTTCCTCAGCATTTTCTGCAGAGGCCAAAAGCAGTTTTACTTCCATCTCCAGCTCTTTAATTCTGATTTTAAGTGCATCCGTTTCCTCCCGAACCTCTGCTCCGTCACTCGCTTTTAGCTTCTCCTCTAGAACGGACATGTTTTCCTGCAGCTCCTTCCTCTCGAGCTCAAAGTCCACCGCAGACTGTTTAAGAAGCACCTCCAACTCCTCTATCTTCACCTTCAAATCGTCACGCTCGGTTAACAGCGCGATCCTCTCCGCGATCTGCCTCTCAGAAACGGAAAGCATCTCCGTGAATTTCGCCTCGAGCGCTGAATAGTTGCTCACGAGTTCTTCTCGCTCCTGTTTAAAATCCTCCACGGTTTGATTCAACAGGAGCTCCGTCTCGAGGGCTTTGTTCTCGGACTGAGAGAGAAGTTCGTTTCTGGCTTTCAGACTCTCCTGGAGCCTGTTATGGAGCTCGTTCAGCTGCCTACTCAGCTCGATTTCTTTCGTCTGAGCCTTACTGACCATGTCATCAAGCTCCTTCTGCAGCTGCTTGTTCTCCATCATAAGTGCTTCCACTTCTTTGTTGTGAACACTTTCTAGTTCCTGTCGTTCTTTCACCCACTCTTGATTCAGTCTCCTTCTTTCCTGATCCATGGCATCCTCTATTATCTTTCTTTGTTCCTCAGCGCTCTCAATAGCTTTCTGGATCTCTGCTTCCCATTGGAGCTTCTGCATGGCGTGGCTGTCACAAAGGTCCTTCAGCTCATTTTGATAGTGCTGCTCTAGTTTCAGAACGTCAGCTTGAAAACGCTTTGCAACAGATTCCTGATCACCTGAGAACCGATCTTCCACTTCTTTGATTCTCTGGTTGAAGCTGATCTCGATTTCCCTCCTGCACACGGTTATTCAATGATTGTTACAGCAACAGTTCAGGATTTTGGAGAATAATAAATATTAATCATTGAAAATGTGTTTTAAAGTAGTTAAACATATTGGGAAACTTAAGAGGACCAATGATAGACATTAGCTCATAATTCTACAAAATGTATCCTGTAAATAATAAACATTTAAGGCGAGACACTACAGGTGAATAGGATAAAATCTTTAACGAATAGAAATCACTACAAAACCTCTCCAGTTGATTACTTACATAAATACAATATTTTTTTGTACTACAAGTTTTCTGTGACTTTATATTTAAATACGCTAATGAGGGGTTATCTACTTAGATTTGTGCAAATTTGCATACATTTCCAGAACAGAAATCTGAATAATGGCTAAAGCGAAGTTCAAAATTCTTGTTTCATTTTGTTAACTTATTAGATTTCCAGGGATTTACAGAAAGAATATTGAATATCTGTTTTTTATCACTCCATAAATAACAAAATACTGTCAATAGTTTCTGTTCTTTGATTTTTCTTACTAATTTAGGCAGTAATTTTCTTCTTAGCGAAGCATTTTAAAAGTGTCCCTCAGATATACACAGACCGGCAAAATATCTGGTCACGTGACACTTTTGAACCAATTACGTTGTCAGAAATCGACACCAACCAATAAGAGAAAGACCAATTCAAAGCTAAACTCACATTACTTTCACACTTGGGTGCCAATACAAAGGATATGACCATATGTGGAGTCAACAGACTTCTGATGCAGAAAAAGAGCTTCACAACGGTACCTCATACGTCGGGGTAGAGACGAGCCTCACAAAGCTACGAGCCGGCTTAGAAAGTTGACTTTTAGTGAATTTAAGAGTAAATTAGAGGCGCTTTTTACAAACTAGTTTGACAGAAGACATGTTAATGAAGCAAAATAGCAAAAAAATCTCAAAATTGGGTGAAAAAGTCGCTGCCATGTTTCGTCTTAAGGACAAATAAAATGATTCTGACGAACACAGTAAAGTAACTCTCACCTCTCCCGAGCGATGTCGTCTCGTAGCTGGTCCAACGTGGCACTGAGAGCATCCCTCTCCTCAGCGTGTTTGCCGCTCAGCTCCTTCACGGCCTCTCGGTGACTCTCCTCTAGACGAGCCTTCTCCTCGGCCACCAGTTTCTCCAGCCTCCTCTCCTCCTCCTCTCTCTCGCCCTCAAGCTTCTCCTTCTCCTCGCTCAGCCTCTCCTGGATCATGCCTTCGTAGTCCTCCTCCAGCTGCAGCCTCTCCCTCTCCCACTCCTCCCTCAGCCTTCTCTCCTTCTGCCCAAACTGCTCCTGCAGCTGCAGCCTCTCCTCAGCCATCCTGTCCTGCAGATCCTTCCCGTGACTCTCCTCAAGCTGAGCTCGCTCCCTCTCCCACTGCTCCCTCAGCTTCGTCTCCTTCTCCTCTTGCTCCCTGACAAGTCTCAACATCTCCTCCTCCAGCAACACCTGCAGAGTCTCGTTATTCTGCTCGTCCAGCTGAGCCCTCTCTTTCTGCCACTGCTCCGTCAGCCTCTTCACAGTTTCATCGCGCTCCTCCTCAAACCTCAACTTCGCCTCCTCTAGTTCAGCCCTCAGTTTCTCCTCATGGCTTCCTTCCAACGTTTCCTTCTCTCTTTCCCAGTCATCCATTAATCTCCTCTCCATTTGAGCCATTTCTTCCTGCAGTTCCTTTCTCTGCTCTTCCAGTCTGACACTCAGCAACTCTGCATGCTCCTCTTTTAGCTTCTCCATCTCAGCGGCGTGTTGCCTGCTCAGCTCCTCCACCTCAGTTGAAAGTTTTTCATCGGCCTCCACCCGCCGGGCTTCGAGCGTCTTCAGCTGCTCCTCCAGGTCGGCGACGTGGGCGTGGGCTTCAAGCAGCCGGGCCCTGAGGTTTCCCACCTCCTCCTCCTGCAGGTTCTCGAGGTCGGCCCTCTCCTCCGCCTGCTTCTCCTCCAGACAGGTCCGCTCCAGCTCCGCCTGCTCGAGCTGGATCTGGAGCTCCCGCGCGTGGCTCTGAACGCCGGCCATCTCCTCCCTCAGCGCCTGCACCTCCTGCTGGTACTGGAGGACCAAGGAAGCTTTCTGGTCCTCGTGGGTCGCACGCTGCTTTTCCACCATTTTGTCGAATTCACTGATCTGCAGCGACATGAGGAAGATAGAGGAGTTTGATGAGGATGTAGCAAGACGAGAGATCAAATGAGCAGCTGATTCACGGAAGCACTTATAATTACATTTAGACTTTTTTCTTTTATATATATAATTGTGGGTCAAATGTTTTGCGATGATATAGTCTGTTTTGATATTGTCGGTCTGTGCCAAGGACCCCCAAACTGATGGAGAGATTAAGTAGGGACTATATATATTAAAGTCAGCCTAGCGCCATTTATAAATACACATTATTATCATCATTTTGCATTGAATATCTAGCTATTAAAAAAATACACTGGTCTGCAAGTAATATATACAGCCTTGTGATTGGCTCTACAGCAATAGGGGCGGGGCCTACTGTGTTGGATTCATGTGAATGAGCAGAAATTTTAATTTATGAGCGAAATATAAAAAAAAAAAAAAAAAAGTGTAATCAACCAAAGATTTTGCGACCAGGCTGGTATCATTTCTTAAACTGACAAAGTGCTGCTCTTCCAGACTAACCTTTGCTTCCAGCTGGTTCCGCAAATCCTCCATTTCTTGAAGGTGCTGCTCCTTCAGATGCTCCAGCATCATCTCTGCCTCCAGACTCATGCTGAAAGGCTGAACCTCCTCTGAACCGATACCTTCAGGAAAAATAAATAAAGATAATAGAGGAATCAAGATGAGGTCTGGTTAACTTTTGTATCAAAAATCAATGAGATGGCACCCAAACCTGATGGAGAGATTAAGTAGTGACCCCGTACCTACTATATGTGTTGAACACCTATAATTTACTATAATATCAGACTAGTTTTTAAATGTCTTCACATTTATGTCTCACCCCTGTTTTCTGCACTGAGAAAAAGACGTTGGAGCAACAATGTTCACGTGGACTTTCTTTTATTATTGTTGTTAATATTATTGTTATGATCATGAACTTTGTTCGTCTCATTTCCTTTATCAGATTATTCTGTGTGCACTATATAAACCCAAGCAAAGCATCTGCTGCGTCCACCGGGACAGTCTCAATGTACTTGTGATGTAAACATGACAGAAAATGAACATAACATTTGAGGCAAGGTTTCAGGTTGTTGTTGTGAACGTATTGTCCTTAGCGCCATGTAATGAGCCCCCCAGGGATTCTGTGTGTGCTGTAAATACTCATTAGGCCCACCTGGGTCGGACTCCATGCCGGGGCTTTTACTCTCCAGCTCCTCAGACAGAGGCTTGTGTCCGGGCTGATGACTTCGACCCAGACTGTGGAAGTCCTGCAACTCCGACTGCAGCTCGTCAATACGATCCTGCAGTTCCTGACAAATAAAAAAGAAAATGTTAAATGTTCTAATTCAAACTCACAAAAGAAAAGAATAATGAAACACTTTTCTGGTTTAGTTACCCTGCACTGAGCTTCGTAGCCGTTGCGTAGCTGTTTAATACGTTCCTCTTGGAGTAAGATGTCAGCACTGTTGGGGTCCAGGTCTCCAAACTAAACAATATAAAATCATATAAATGATTAAAAAAAAGAGACACACAAAGAGAGTTGAGAAAACCTATTTAAGAGGAAGTCACATAATGTCTCAGGACCTTGTCTTTCATAATGTTGTCCAAACTTGTCTGGAGTTTGGAAATGTGACTCTGCGCCTCCATAAATTTGTCGGTGCTGTCCAGTAACTCCATTTCAAGACGCCTGTTCTCCTAAAACAAACCCATAGCGTACAGTCGGTCATGTTCACGCTTCATAACCACGTATTACTTTAGGATAAACACAACATACTGTAACATGGTGATACAGCCGAAACGCATCCATAGCATCTTAAAAATTACAAATAAATGTAAAACATCACAGATTAATAACATTTTTTTTTCTAATACCTTCACTGAGATAGAGAGGTGGTCTCTGAGAAAAGACTCATCCTCCCTGATCTTCTCGATCTCGGCCTCCAGCTCCTCGCGCTGCAGGCCGGCCTGCTGCTGGATCTGGTCCATCTCCTTCATCAGCTCCGATCGCACCGCTGCCAGCTTCTCTTTGTGGTCCTGCTCAAGCTTCCTACAGACGTAAAACAACAACATTCTGTGTCAGGTTAAAAGGAAGCAGGATTTTTCTTAACCCACATCCCCTCAAAACCAAGAAAATATCTGAGTCCAGGCCCGTCACGATAATCACTAAATCATTAATTGTGCGGTAAATGAAAAGGAACTGGATAATTGTGCCGGCCTCGATACATCGCCATGCGTGTTTGTTTTCCTCCACGGCCACAAGCAGCAAGTAGAGAGCAAGGTAACGTAAATTTATAGGAATAGAAGGAAGGATTTCAAAGTGAAATGCCACAATCCCAGTTACATTTTGGATGTAACTGGAATGAGCAAGGTGAGAACATTTACACGACCGAGACGGTTCGGATAAAAAAAAAAAGGTAATTCAACCAACTTTCACATGCACCTGAAAAACAACCGTCCGATCCAGTTTTACCAGCTGGAAAAAAAAACTGCAGCTGAAGATGCAGGCTTCGACCTGATAGTCAACACTCACTGAGGCTTCAGTTGATGAAGTAAATATAAACAAAAATGCAAAAAATGGTGTCCGCTCACAGAGAGAAACGCAGCTCTTTCCTGAGAATCCATTTTATTTTTAGTGTTTTTTGCTTATTTTATTTATTTAGGATATTTAAAAGTTCTTGACATTCCAATTACAATGTAAAATACTCTTGACAAATAGGAGTTTATTGCTTTTGAAAGGTCATTATTAAGCCACATTAGTGAAAAACATGTTCTAATTATATTGTTTATCGGCAACACATCGTCCAGTAAAGTTTGTTGTCGTGACAGGGCTATTTGAGTCTTAAAAAGGAGAACAACTACATACTCTCTGAGGGGTATGCAGACACATTACAGGCTTAATAACTTGGAGTATTTTCCGAATATAATATTTAATTTATTTGGAGAGGAAAAAACACTGGATACATGTGTGTTAAGAAACTGGTTTAGAGAAGAAGAAAATAGCAACAGATTTTGGCCGCTTCAACGCCCAGAGGCTAAATCAGGTATTAGCACCTATAAATAGCCTCTTTATATTTATAAAGTGAAAGTGTACAATGCTAAATAGGATCAACTATGAGTGTGTGACAGAAACAGGAGTGACGGCTGTAATCTCTTAGTATTTTAATCCTTTAAATCCACCTCAGTGATCAAGCTCAGATCTTGAGGAAGAGACGGATTAAAACGTTGTGTATAGTCCGTCGACACGCGTCTCCTCACGAAGAACGGAATAAGGCCAAGTAATCTGAACGACGACGAATTACCTGAGATTGAGATTATTCATGTGCTCGATTGCAGAGTGATGCTCATCCACCTCGGTGGCCAGCTGAGTTTTCAGCTTCTCTGCTTTGTCCAGGTCAGACCGGATTTTCTCTTTCTCCCTGATTTCTCTGTCCACACGTTCACTGACAAGAGACAAACAACAGGAGCAATAATGTTACAATAATGAAGATTATCAAACAGTGTCACGATCTGAGGGAGCTGTACATTACTCTAATGATTCGTACTCACAGGAGATATCGAATCTCGGCTTTGAAACTCGCCAGAGCCGCCTGGTGAATCCCGTTCCTGGTAACGAGCAGCTCGTTTTCCAGTGCCATGGTGAGATCACTAAGACTCAGCTTTCCATCCAGGTCGAAATTCAAAGCCTGAAAAAAACGCTTTCTTTTATTCATCCTCTACTTGTGTTAAGGCGAGACACTATGGACGAACAGGGTAAAATCTTTAACTAATAGACATCACCATGAAACTTCTCCAGTTAATTACTTATTACTACTGTATCACAAGTTTATTGTGAATTTATATTTAAATATGCAAATGAGGAGTTATCTACTGTAATATGCACAAATTTGCATAGATTTCCAGAACAGAACTGTGAATAATGGCTAAAGTGAGGTTCAAAATTCTTGTTTCATTTCGTGAACGTGTTAGATTTCCAGGTATTTACAGAGAGAATTTTGGACACGACTTTCTACCACTCCATAAATCACAAAATACTGTCAACAATCCATAAAATCATGTATATTTTAATTGGAAACCACTATGTACCAAAACCAAACCTACTCAAATCTTTCAAAACATATCATATAATCATATCAACATATATAATATCAAAATATCAGATTGAATTTTCAGTAAATTAATTCAACATAAATAATGATCCATTGCTGATCGTCTCCACCTTTGTCTCCTTTTACCAAAGACAATTTACAAAGACTTCCTCTCTCCTCGACTTCGTCTGTCTTTTCTCTGACTTTTCTTACTTATTTCAGCTGTAAATTTCCTTCTCAGAGAAGAAGTTTTTGCAGATAAACACAGACCGGCAGAATATCCGGTCATGTGATACTTTTGAACCAATCAGAAATCTCGCCTTAAAATTTGCAAAAAGAACTGATTTCATACATTTTAAAAATGCTTGTTCAATGAGAGCCGTACCTGCAGGATCTCAGTGCTGTTATCTATTCCCTCTTCTACCCAGGCGTCCAGGATGTTTTCAACCGGAGCGAAACCAGTGCCGTCATCAAGTGTGGAGAAGAGACGCATGCCGATGGTGCTGGTCAAAGCGGAGGGAGTAGCGATCCTCCGGCCTCCTTCATCAAACGGCTGTAAGTCAAAGGAATCGTCTTTGGGAGGTTAAACACAATCTCAAAACTACTTCCTATGCATTTTTGTCATCCTATCTGTCTGTTGTCTTCAATACAAAATAGTTGAAATCAGCGAGTAAGTCGTGTACCTGAGTGGAGTGGAGCCGTTTAAGTTGTCTGTAGGGAGTGGAGGCGGACGGTGTCGGGGGCTTGTTGTGGTTTACGACCCTAGAAACAAACTCCTGGACGCTCATCACTCCATCAGAAGTCAGACTCAGGAGGATATCCCCGTTTATCTGAGAAATGAAAGCAGGAAAGCACGAGATGATGGTTTGTTTTTGTGAGTAATAAGCTCATTTTGTGAGAAAATTGTGTTTATTCTTGTGTAATAGACTTTTGTTACGCAACATGTGACTTTTTCTAGACGAGTCTAATTAACTTTTAACCCTCCAGAGTCCAGAGTATAATTACGTTCGCCACTACTTTTGGTTTTACCTTTATATTTCATCTTAAAAACACTTTACATTGCCTTGTTTGGTGTCATTCTTTTCAGCACAACCTCACGTGTCATTTTACAAACTTTATCAACACACTGGACCTAAATCGCCGCTAAAACCATAAAACCCGAGTAGGAAAAAGTTTACAAACATGTTTAAGGAACCACTGTTATAACTCAGAATGCAAATCTAAAGTGTAAATTTCAAAAGCTTGTGTAAATATTTAGCAAACAACAAAGCTATTTATAACTGTTGCAGGAAATGCATCACGCATTTCTGTACAACTATAAGACTAATACGATCTGAAAAAATGTAATAAAGCAAAGCCAGCTCTTCATTCAACACACCTCCAGGCCCATATGCTCACAGAGCATGAGCAGTTCAGCGTGACTGGCACATCCATCCCACGTTATGGCCAGATCATCACAGGCTTCACGTAGTTTCTCCTCTAAACGTGTGGACAGAGGACCGACGGATCCCCGGGGTGTACTCGGCTCATCTGGGTTCCAGAGATGCATTTGACCTGCACACGAGCCAATAAACGAGACGAATCGTTTATTGACACAAATCTCCAGGATAAAATCAAATAAAGTATTTCCTGAACACGCTGCGTGTGTGTCGTACCTTCGGCTTCATACTCCTCTGCGCTTGTGTCGTGAGCGTTCCAGCGCTGCAGGAGACAAAACCACAGAAACTTTAAATATCACACAGACCCTAGAAACAAAACCACTTCAAAGGGACTTTCTGGCTCTTCAATCGCATCGGCTTTTAAACACAACAGCAGCTGCATTTCCATATCCACAATATTACAAAATAAAAGCGGTATTTGAGAAATTTCTATACAGTATTTGTGCCCGTTTCCATTTAAAGGCGTCTCACAATATCCCATAATTCAGATAAGTTTATATCTATTCGTTCGAAAAGCACTTCATGATTTGAGAGGTTTTTCAAAGTGCTGGAGTTTCCATTACGACATTTCGGTTTTGCACATTCCTCGGGGTAATGGAAACGGGTCAGAAACAGACACACGGGACTGATTTTCACATGTGACAATCAGCCGACAATCTGTGTTGAAACATGTTTTTCAATTAGCCAAGGCTGAATGCAAAGTAGAGGAGGGGGGGGGGCTGGAGAGTCGGAGAAAGAAAAAAGAAAAAGAAACACAAGGGAGCTTTTGTGAAGGCACGGGCACGGACTGAGGGTGATGACAAAGAAAATTCGGCATGGGCAGACACACTTCTTTTTATTTCCTTCTTTTAGGCATATTGACACAGATAGCAGCAGAATCTGTTATAGTAATAAAAACAACAACAACTTAATTTTGCTGCAGGAAAAAATAATCCAAAGGCAACATTAATAACACTAAATGTACTTCAAGTGTAAATTATTTGTGTCTGTGTAAATACTACACTCACATGCCGGTTCATCAGGTACACTATTGTATTTTAACTCAACAGTGCTGCACTAAATCTGCAGCATTTTTTAAAAACAACAGATGTTGTACCATCACCTATTTCTATTAAGGGTGGGTATTGGCAAGGACTTCACAATACGATACGTATCGCGATACTTGAGCCACGATACGATACATTATTGCGATACTATGATATTGCGATATTCTACATCGTTCACTGATGAATCTTTGGTTGATTATAGACATTCTTCATATATATTTTATTTATTTATTTTCTTCAAATACACATTAACATGAAAACATATTTTAGTAAAGAGATAGCTTGATAATGAATGCAAAATAATAAGGATAATGTATATTTATAAATAGGCTGAGTTTAATATAGAACACACATATATAGGGGTCCTTGCCCTAAAAGACATTGAAGAAAATTAATAAGTGATTTACTTTTGTGGCTCTTGACCAACTTTCCACAAAGTTTTTTTTTTTTTTTTTTTTGCTTGTTGAGAAATATCAGAGCAGGGTTTAGCCGGCTGCGTGTCTCTGCGCTCCTACCCAGTCCCAACAGAGTGGCCACCTATTGTTTAGGAAGCCGAGAGTGAGGGAATGAAGAGCAGATGGGATGCTGCAAGTGGCGTTTTGATACATCGAGCGTAGGAATCCCAAGCGGGAGGGGGGTGGTGGAGCTCATTGTTCCTCTGTCAAAGTCCGACACCCTCCTCCTCCGCCCAGGAGGAGCCCCCTGACCCAGGACCCATCTGCTGGTCCCCAGGCCGGACATTGTAGCATTGTTGCAAACTAGATTAGTCAACACCAAGACACACTTCGGTTCAGCGTCTCGAGCGGCGTTTGTCTTGGCATCTGGGGTGGAGCTGCAGACAATAACTGAGAATATTGACACATCCATCCGCGCTCCGAGCTGGACTGACCGGCATTATTCTGCTTTTGGTGAATGGATGCATGTTTTTTTGCAGCACATTCATACTAGAGGCAAGACTCAAGGTTCTGCATCAGTCTCAAATGAAAACTCTCACTAAATAATGCACCAAACCATTATCTTTACTATGTTGTAACCTTTCTTTACCCAGGCTGCATATAGATTAGTTGATTAACTGCTTAACTGATTAATAGACATTTAATTTGGGTAATTATTTTTGATGAGAGAGACTGACAAAGCAAATAATCGAGACAAATATATGCAGATTAATAAAGTGATGAATTAAGGATGGCTTAAAGGACAGGGTTGATACTTGAATAATACATTATTTTTCATTAAATTATTAATTACACCTGCTGTGCTTTTTCTATAACGACGAACGGCTGCAGTGATTGAGACCAAAGCGGCATCTGAAATTCTTTTTTATGTTTTTATTTTTTTAACTGTATGATGTGCAGCACATTCACCCTCTACCATCATATTCTATTTTTATGCACATTATATATAATATATACACTTCCAACCCTTTTCATAGACTGCTTCGCCCCCTCCCCTCAGGACAGAGGCTGTGCAGCATCAGGTCCAGAACAAACAGACTTGTTTTTCAGACTCTTTCATTCTTTGACTCTCGATGAAGTGCATTAATACTCGTACTTTAACCTGCGGCTTCACCTCAGCGCTCAAGTTTTGTTCCGTTTCACGTACCTCGCATTTCGGAAGGAATGAGGAATAAAAACCTTGAAATCTTTTTTCTGAAAAGAAGAAGTACAGTCCTTGGTGTGTACATTACTTCCTAAAAAAATCACCCAGACTCGAATCAATCGTATTTAACAGATGTGAAACTAACTTCCTGTAATTCACACACAAAGTAGTGATAAAATGCTAAATGTTTGAAATCTCAATTTGCGCCGTCTATCGTGTCTAAATTTCTATTGCAGGTGGATGGATGCTCAAAACAGTTCATTAAGTAACTGTCCATGTCAGCAAAGAGAGCAGGATTATCCAAGAAAAGGATCTAGAAACTGTGCATGGCCCTAACTGACTTAAAAAAAAACTTTCCCACAGAAACATTCAAATGACAACACTGTGTCCCTGCCTACACAAACACTGCGGTCACCCGTTAATAACCCAAGGCTTGTTAAACAGTAATTACGCTCCCAGTGTTATTTACAGAACGTACAGAGTTGTTATTCAATTAATAGCGCCTTGCGAACCCTGCGCTGCAGTATCTATATTACATTTCAGGATCTGCCGTGCATGAAGGTAAGCTGATTAGCTAAGAATAACGCCTCGGCGCTGGCTCGCGGCTGCACAGAACCAGTACATGCAAGGACAGGAGGCGATAAGGACGGCATCCGAGCGTCTGGAGGTTTCAGGATGACAGTGGAAAAACTCATCAGCCTTACCTCACGCTTCCTGGGAACAGCTGAGTCATAGGCGTCCTCCAAATCCTCCTCATCAGCTGGGTTTACGCTCGCCACCTCGGCCAAGTCCGAAATAGGCTCGATGAACTCTGGCGTGGAGCGGCGGCCGTAACGTTTGCTGCCCTTCACAAACTTTGGTTGGATCTCAGGAGACCCTGAGGGAATAAGACGACGCGGAACCATTAAAAAATAAATAAATAAATAAGTTTTATACAACACTCAGAAGTGGGTCGTCATAATAGAGAGAACACGATGCTTGTGACTAATATTTGCACAGGCCTTGGGCAGCTACTCCTCTAAAAGTACAGCCACAAACACTGAGCTCCAGTAACAGTCAACAGTGTCTCAGGTTCAGAGAAATTCACAGGAACTATCGGCGTTCAATTTATGCTTTGGTAACGCGGACGAATAAACACCGACAGTGGAGTGTTTAGTCTGATAAGGACCTGTCTTTATGATGCATAAAGTTGTCACCAAGAGTCTGTTACAACAAGTCCACAGTCAATTCACAGAAAAAGAAGGATGATGACATTTAAAATAAATAAAACACTCATTGTGTCATCGCTGAGCCATGACGGTAGTCCAAGCATGATGGTGCAAACAGTTCAACTGTCAACTAATCGGCTTTGGCCCCGTGCTTTCGTCTCTGTACGTGGAATAAGAGCTGAATCAGCATGAGGGCTGGTTCACTTGTTCGGCTCACACGGTCACCTTCTACGCCTGGACGGCTCGGCGAAAACAGACGGATGCTCTCCTTTAAGGTTTAACAACAAACCTGACGCTCACACAGATTACACATCAAGTTATAACTTCCACTCACATCCACTGTGGCCTTTTTTTAATATATATACATTTTTTTATTTCTTCTCAACATGTGGCGCTTAGTTCAGACTTTTACCTGGTTTCGTTGAAGTTTCCTGTTCCGCTTGAGGCGGCTCGACGCTTGCCGACAAAACGAGAATAAGTGCGTTCTTGAACTGCTCAAAGTGAACCTGCAACGACAAATTGAAAAGATATTTCACATTTAATCTGCGTTGAACCGAAGACTCCCGGCGCAGACGAATGCAGACGATGCTTAACATGCGAGGCGAAGAACAAACATGAACATTCCTCAGACTGGGTGTAATTCCCCGTGTGCCGGGTGGAGACTGGGTGTCCCTGGACGTCTGGGTGGAGGAGGCTTTGAGCAAAGAGGTCACACTTCACGAATCAACAGCTGCTAACCCTGATTATGGAGATTTTCTTTGTGCTTCCGAGGCCGACGGCTGGCGGCTTCAGGTTGTGAGGGGGGAGTTTTTTTTTTTTTTCTTTTTGACTTTATTGTTGGGTGCCCATGGCCAGGCAATCAGCTCGAAGGCCCCTCTGCTAACATTTACCCCCGCCCACATGCGCCCGCACACACGAGACAATCGCCACCCGTCTGTCCACACGCTTACATACAAACAAAACTTGACGTAAAAGTGTGGAGGTAAGCAGTTTGGGCGCATCACTCAAAATGCTGGAGATCCACATGGCGTACGAGGTGAAAGTCCAGTTTCCTTTATCTTCACATGGAGGACCCTCAAAAAACCGGCTGTGTGAATGTTGATTAGTTTGCTTGGTCGTCTTGACGACAGACACCTGGGATGGCTGATAGGAGGGCTGATAGGAGGGGTGGGGGGGGCATTTTCTCCTCAACAAGACAGCGAACAAAGCGCAGAAAAGACACAAGGACCTGGGAGCTGAAGTGGCTCCATACAGGCCAATTCAAAAAAAGATCTAAGCGCAGGAAAGCAAAAAGCCCACAACTCGTATGTGCATCAGAAGTGGAGCATAATTATTTCTGAGAATAAACCTACCCTGAGGGTGAGGGGGTCCTGGTCCTGCAGCAGTGCGTGGAGAAGCGCTGGCGTGGCATCGTCCAGGTGGAGGGACCGGCAGAGTTCAGACAGCTCCTCCGGGCACAGGGAGCCGCAGCCGCCGGTGTCAAAACTGTTAAAAACTTCCTTCAGCCGCTCCTCGTAGTCCTGCTCTTGGCCGTCACCCATCCCACAGGACAGCACCCGGCCCTGAACGAGAAGGGAGCCCAGTTTCGTCAAGCGCTCCATTACTTTTCAGCTCAAAGCACAAGAGACAAGGTTAGAGGCGAGGTGCGTTCACACTGACCCTCGCAAGATACTCACAAAGAAAGTGGGAGCATCTATCTGGACAGCCTGCGTCGCTAAAAGCGCCTTCATCTGAGAGTGTTGCTCAGCGACTGAGCCTCCAACGCGCTGCTACAGCGTCACTTGTGGTGGAGGCTTTGGTTAATCCAATTACCACTAATAGACAATCAGACAAATTGATAAGACACGGCCGCGTCTGAGGCCGACCACAATCCTCTCTTATGGCTTTCAGCTGGAAAACGTCTTGATTAATTCAATTTGAGGCGCAAACCAAGGAGGAATTTAACCTCATACGTTGATATATTAAGATTTTGGCAGAATTAGAGACAGAATTGTGCAAAAAAAAAAAGAAAAAAGTTAATATCAAGTTTCAAAGACAAAATGAGAGAAAAGGCAGTAAGTTTTCGGACTGAATTCTATTCAGACCAACACCGTGGCTCTGAACCAAGTAGCCAGGGACTAATTGACGACCGGAGATCTGTGCCAATATTTACCAGCATCATTATCAAGCTTTTGTTCTTGCAATTGGGCTGCATTGTTTCTGTAATTGAAACACAATAAAAGCAACTGGACAGGGACCAATACTCCAATAACCACAGTGTGTTCAGTTAAGAACAAGAATGAAATAACGGTAAATTACGTTTCTATCTGGAGGCTGTATTTATTTATATATTTTAAGGTACACGGGGATGAGAGGTTGCCGTAGGCCCGAAAAGAAAAGATGGAGGCTCACTAACTTAAGCAATGACATAACTGAACGGACGTAATCGTGCAGATCATCCACCTGGAGGTTAAGGCAGGGAAACGGCAGTTAACATAAATAGAAACGGCACCGGAGAACCGAGGAGCATACATGTAACTTTAAGTCTGCCCCAGATATACACTCGTTTTCCAGCTCATTCGGTACACTAAGGGAAACAAATCATTCTAATAAATCAGTCCTCGTGAAGGTTTATGATATTTAGAAGTGGTTTAAAATAACCGAGAGAGCCGTCGTCTACACAAGAAGCACATATAAGATCCTCCAGCTGCTCTCAACAAGCCCTCAACCAGGTGTCCCCCTGCACTGCAGACTCGGGGAACCCATTCACCACACACCAGACAATGGGCCGTCCACAAAAGCCAAATCGCCACTCAGCATCTGCACGTTTGAGCACCGAATGAAATGCAGGACAATAGCGGTTCTGCAGAAAACTGCAAACAATCGTATGCACGACAAATTCAGCCTTTCTCTGCACACTTTGCTCAACTTACGACTCAAGTTTAAGGTTTCTGCAAACAACTTCTGAGCCTATTACCCCCGCAGTCCTCTCTCTTTCAGCTCGCTAACGCGGGCGGCCGTGGGTTGACAGCTGCTGCTGCAGCGGCCAAAGAATCGCACCGAGCCAGGTCACACGAACAAGGTTAATCCTCACACCGTCCCACCGACACACACTCTTAATGGTTTTAATTGTCACGAGCAGATGTCAGTCAGAAAAGTTAAAAACTCCTCTTCTCGCAACATCAGCTTGACTTACCCCTACATGTTTATACAGACATTTAAACGACTCACAAAATAAAGATGTTTTACTAAATGTTCAGTCTGTAAAGGTTATAAAATGCTCAGATGAATGTTTTGCAACTACAGAATAAATTATGTTTGCTAAATAGTTTGCATTAGTCTGTGATTTCTTTATAGCCCAACTCTTTATATGCTTTTCTTGGAATAAACTTCTCGCATGTTAATTAATCCAACTAATATCAGCGACAGACATGCAATTTTATGGGAACACACTGCAGAAAAAAGCTAGTTCAGGTAAAATGTAAATAACCCATTGGTTGCTAAACGCAGTTAAATTTAAACACTTTTTACAGATCTAGATGGATGAAACTGGAAGTTAAGGAATGATTGCAAAAAAGAAAAAACTCTCAACAGCTCATTTTCAAGCTGTTGCAGTAATGTTTGGTTTTTGTGGTAAATTAACTCTCAACAAGTCACAAGCTTTTAAAGATTTCTACACCAACACTGATTTTAGAGTCAAACATTTGTCGGAAAGACCCCCATGACTTTAAATAAGTATTTTGTACAGTGTTATGGAAAAGCGCTGCCAATAAAATGTAAAAGAAACCATTAGTGGATGAATTAAATTCAATTTGCTCAACTTCTAAAGATGTAGATGAATGAAAATGGAGTCAAAAGAGTTATTGTAATAAAACCTTAACCTCAAAAGCTCATTTTAATGTCAGTCAGTTGCTCTGGTGTCATATATCCACTAGAAAACTGATGCATCTGGTGGAAAGTTGGGTTTTTGTTATTAATAAACTCTCAAAGTCACAGGCTTTTTAATATTAAAGAAAAAAAGAAAAGGAGGGAAAAGCTGCAGGATTAATTAATTTGAGCGCAGCAGTAACATTAAGCACAGTTCTTTTTTTTTTTATTTACTCAGTTTAAAGGTAATTTAATAGCCTCAGAGAAGCGTGGATTAATTGTTCCAGCTCCACATTTATAGGGAAATGATGGGCTATGCTAACCGGGCTAATTTATTAACAGGCACGTTGGGTGGAAACTAACACCAACTTTCACCCTAATAAGATAAAACACCCGGCAAACAGTTAGTGGAGACTTTAATGTTGTTAGTTTAAAAAAAGAAAACTCACCCAAGTCTCCAAACTTTGCAGAGAGTCGGCTCCTTCTCCAACCGGGACCTGGTGATAGGAAGCAGCTCTGAAACTAACTTTAAACTACAACATTTCTTTAGTCCTCGCGCGTAAATTATCCTCCTCCAGGTTTATGACGACAAGCAGCTAATTTGACTTAAAATGCGGGTTAATTGCTGGGATAAATCACGGAGGAAGCTGCTCTCGGGGGTTTGGTGTCTTGTCCTTTGTGCCTTATCATCTTCCTCTGGGCTTGTAGCGGATTTTGAAAAGCGCTTGTTGGAGGAAGGGGCGGTGACCGAGGACCGGAGACGGAGACAGTCCCCGGCCGGCCCCCTGTGGACCAAACCAGAACTACATAAACCCACCAATCACATCCGTCTTCTTGACACAATGTTGCAATTGTGTATTTTTCTAGAAATGTTTCAGCATATTTCTGTGGGCCTTTTTTTTTTTTTTTTTCTCGACCTTAGTTGGAATTCAGATGCGCCCATCGCGGAATCAAACGAACCCTTTGTTTATTATGCACAAAAAAACTACAAATATGAGTTATGTAAGTCAAAGTTAAATATGTATGTTTATGTAGTTCAGGAATGTATAAAAGGAATTAAATACACAATATTAATAATGATCAAACAATATGAAATAAAAATGTCTATGAATAAGAAGTCAACTTTATTGTCAATCGTGCAACACATCCACAGGATTCAGATTTCTTTCCTTAAAGGCCTGTGGTTCAGCAACTTAAACATCAAATGTGAGATTATTAAACAAAAGAAGATGCAGTTTGGCTCTTTGGTTCAGGTGCAATAAAAAATAGAAACTATGGCAGCATGAAGTTTAAAAAACGACAGCAGCTATTATGAGATACAAGTCTCCCACACCCATGATATCCTCTATACACAAGGTTTTGAATAGAAATCCACCAGCCTATGATAGGCTACTGAGTAAAAGCAAATGGGAGACAGACGTGGGTTGTAATTGTGAAGATGCAGACTGGCAAAACACATCGGAAAGATCCCAAACTGTGTTGATCTCCACTAAACATAGACGTGCTTAAGGTAAATAAACATAAAAAAAATAGTATTTAGCTTGGTTCTGGATTTGATTTGATGTTTTGGGAAGCAGTCCTTTATACAGAAATGGAACATTTACGATTAGTTCTTTGTCATTTCTTCATGCATTTGCAGTAATACATTAAATAGTTAGTTAAAAAAGCAACAACAAGAGAAGAGAAATAAGAAATAAGAAAGAATTGCAATATATTCTCATTAGGTTTCATTAACTGATCAGTACCTTACTGGATTTTACAAATATGCTTTTGTATTTCCTCCCTTAATAAAGGGAAACAGAAAGTGACATGGATGATGGAGGCATCTCTGGTTATGTTTATGTTAGCAACAATAGATTAACTGGTTTGTCAGGGCAATCCAACACATCCAACATATGGGATGAATAATTTTTTTGTTTTGTTTATTTTGACTGAAACGTTCTAAAGTGAAGACATAGCCATGATTTTGGTCCTAAAGCGTAATATTTTTTTGGAAGACATTGTATTTGACTATATATTCACTCAACAATTTAATATATTCATTCTTCTTCAGGAGTACGAGATGTTAAACTTATGGGATAAAAAAACAACGAGTTAAAAGAAATGCACTTTCAGTTTCCTGAATCCGTACAATCCGTACAGTTGACAGTCCATATCTGCTGTTTCCAAGATGTTGTAAAACACCAAGATGTTCATCTTTCTGCATATCGATGGCCTCATTCCTTGTTTGTGTGTGGAGGGGAAGGCGGACGCACGGAGTGAATGCTCTTGTTGCAACTACAATATCTTTGATCAATGCGGAAGTTCTTTTAACAAACCACAACAAACTGGATAGAAAGCTGAATCCACGGGACCGTGAGGTGATTACAGGCTTTAAATAGCGGACTGTAGCTCGGTGTCACTCGTCCCCAGACATGATCTGATGAATAAATCCTGTCTGTTCATCGCACCGCGTTAAAACCGTGTCCTGTCAGTCGTGACGCCTGCGCACCGACTAAACGAACTAGTTCGCTAGCCTGCTAACATAATACCACCCATCTGGTGTCAGGTTGAACGCTCTCAACTTTTCTTCTTATTTTAAGAGTCATTTTATTATTAATATCAGATGACAGTTTGTTTACTTTGTTAATGAAAAGATAAAGCTTTAGCAGTGGGAGGACAGATAGAAGAAAATTAAATAAAACATTGTCAGCTATGATTTATATATATATATATATATATATATATATATATTTCTAATCCATAATAAGTCCAGAGAGTGTGGATCATTTACTGCAGTACTGAATAACTGGTCCTGAAAGAATTTATGCTATTGCTACCAACTTGGTTTAAAGCTATTATCCAAATCTTACTCTTCCAAATATCTTGAGATCCACATAATTAGATCTTAAAAATAAAATTTTTTTTGGCTACAACCATGGTAATGTATTATAAAACTATATTTGACAGAGTTTTTAAAGTGTTGGACCATTGTCGACCGTCTGTGAACCTAATTTTGAGGGTTGTCCACTTGTGTCATCAGGATTCAGTATAGACTAATAGCAGCACTGTGGAAAGATGGCTACCATACAACTGTAAACCCTTTAAACATTTGATCCCTACAGTAGATCAGCAACATTGCACAACTTGTCGCAATGCAGTGACATGTTCCTTTTTTTAGCTGGGGCCTCCACAAAGTTGCATACCGGTTGATAATTAGACCTTGGTTAAGTCAAGAAACATTTCTGAGTTAGGTAAGAAGGAAGAAAAGATAATTATTTAAAGAACTTCGATACCTACGATTCCTTGCAGTGCAGCCTTAGCTGGTTTGTTCAGTTGTGTTGCTTTATAGGGGAAGTAAAGGCGTCAAAGCTGTTGCTTCCCATCTAAGTTGTTTTGACATTTAAAGCTGTTAAGCAGCGTTTATAGACAGACGTTAGGTTGACTTCATTATGCTCGTCTTTCACTCGTTTGCCTGACACAATTTCCCCCTTTATCACACGTCTAATTCACTATCAAATATGAATCAGCGTGATTGGTCTCAGTTGAACGTTGAACTCCTGTCTCTGTGTTTCACAATCCTCATGTTGTCTGTTGGCTTTTCCCTCAGATCGAAGGAGACGCACACAAGGGGATTAAAAAAAAAAAAAAGAAACACGCTGCAGAAAGGCCGTGCTGCTGAAAACATTTAGAGTGAAATGAAGAGAGCTGTGTCCTTCCTGATAAGTGCCTACGTCTCAGTTCCTGTCCTTCTCTACCTGTTCCCCTGGATACTGGGCCATGCCATATTTGCTCATTTAGGTGAGTAATGTGTTTCCATTCAAAGTCCAGCCGTTATATATACTAGAGCCACATAGATCTACTGCAGTATGATTTAAACGTTTGCTTCAACAACATAGTGCCATGGTGATCAAAATGATCATGTACTGTCTTTATATGGTTGAAATCAATAATATGACAACAGTTAAATGATTAAAAAATGTCCTACAGATTAATTCTACAGCCTCTTGAAATATGACATGATGAGTCACATTGATTTAAGAAGATATGTTACGATATGATATGACCTGGTACATGAGAACAGTACAGTGCAAATATGTGTTGATGCAATATAATGCAACGCAACAAACCAATGAGGTATGGTGAAATATGACAAAATGTGAAGCGAAATAACTAAAAGATGCATTACAGTAAAACCAAAGATTATGGTACAGTGTGAAAGTAAATGATATGAGATAATATGCACGATATGAAGTGATATGATACAATTCTGTACGAAATAATATGTTATGACACAATATAAAACTATGCGATGCGATGAAATACAATCCTTACAATACAAGTGAACCTGGGTCAAGTGAACCAGTCAACAGACTATAATTTCTACAGTTAAGTGAGAAAATTCACTTGAAGCTTGCAGTAATGTTAATATATATATATATATATATATATATACAATAACGATATGATACGATAAGATATGATACAATACGATATGAAACGATATGATATGAAATGAAACGATACGATATGATATGTAACAATATGATATGAAATGATACAATATGATACGATACTATATGATATGTAACAATATAATATGATACGATACGATATAAAATGATATGATATGATATGTAACAATATGATATGAAATGATATGATACCATACGATACAATATGAAATGATACAATATGATACGATACTATATGATACAATACGATATAAAACGATACGATATGAAATGAAACAATACAATATGAAACGATACGATACGATATAAAACGATACGATATGAAATGAAACAATACAATATGAAACAATACAATATGAAACGATACGATACGATACAATATGATATGAAATTATTTGAAATGAAACAAAACGTTAAGATATGAAATTAAACAAATTATACGAGACAATATGGAACAATATGAAATGTAAAGTGACAGGATATGATTATGCACTGCAGTGGACTGTGTATGACATGTCACACATCCTCAGTACGGTACTGTAGAGTAACATTATGATACAATGCAGCAAAATATCACATAATACAAATAAATGCGTAAACACACTGACCTTGTGCCGTCTCATCCGCTGCAGTGCGGTTTCCATTCTTTGTGGATCTGGGCCGACCCGAAGACCTGCTCAACCACACGCGCAACTTCTACCTCAACACAGAGGAGGGCGTCTCAGTGGGAGTGTGGTAGGTCATTTCTGGGCTCCTGCTGTGCCCATTTAAGTGCATCACTGCTTGAAAATGCCTCATGCATATTCGTAACGTACAGCAGAGTAAATAAGGCCATGCGTTATTATTTAGGAGGCCCCACTCCGACACCTACTGTAGACTACACCTTATAACGGGGGTGCGGTTGTTTGTGTTGTTCACTCTTTATCACGTCTCCCACTCTAGGCACACGCTGCCCGCCAGCCAATGGGAGCAGGCCGCCGGGAAAAGCCCTGAGTGGCACCAGGAGACTCTGGGAGATGGAAGTCCTGTTATTATCTATCTCCATGGGAACGCAGGGAGCAGGTGGGATGAGAGCAGCAGGATAGAGATCCTTCAATTGATCCCAGCAGAGTGTAGTGGGTATTACATGACTGCTCAGGCCCCCCTGGTTTTATGCACAGGAACAATGCACGCGAGGGGGTTTGTGGGTCAGAATAAATAAGTCTGAAAGCCACTTATTTATTTGTTATTCATCGCTCTCCTTTCATTTCTGCAGGGCTTTGAATCACAGAGTGCAACTGGTGAAGGTAGGTGAGGGTTTTTAGGATTGGTGAATGATTTCCAGCTTGTAAATAAATAATATTTTTTTTGTGTGTTTTAGATGTTAAGTGCTACAGGATACCATGTCCTGTCTTTAGACTACAGAGGTAAGATGATTATTGTTGCTCGTCAGTATGTTTTTAGTATGATTTTATTGGGAGTTTGACGCCAGATATAAAGTTCTGGCCCAAAGAAAAACATTAGAGCTGAATGATTAATCGTCCCCTCGGAAAGTTTTGTGTAACTGCCTAATTTTAAGGTTGTAATGTCTTTGTTTTGTCTGTTAATGAGGTTATGGAGATTCCACCGGGGAGCCCAGTGAAGCTGGACTGACCAGCGACGCCCTCTACCTGCACGACTGGGTAAAGAAACAAACCAGGGGAAGCCTCGTCTGTCTGTGGGGACACTCGCTGGGAACTGGGTCAGCTTATCTCTTTATACGTCAATGACACAAATAGAAAAAAAAACACTAAAAGACAAAAAATATATGTTTAATGTTTAATCTTATTTGGCAGGGTGGCTACCAATGCTGCTGTTAGAATACAGGAGGAGCAAGGTGAGTTTAGGTTTGTTAATTATTAATGTTGTGTGGGCATGTGCTGACATCTCTTCCCCTCCCTTTTCTTATTTGGTGATGGAGTACGGTGACAGAACAGACCTTATTTGTTGGAGATAACATACAGAAAGATACACAACACACAAAAAAAAAACTTTGTCCTGAAGGGAAAGAAAAACTGCTAATTCAGTCGGTAACAGCTGCAGATCTGTGAGGACGAGATGAAAACCCTCGGGCTTTATGGATAAGACACTTGAGAGAGTTTTTAAATTAATAAATTAATGAATTTTTTAAAAAAAACTTGTGAAAAAGAAATTTAAATTAACTATAAATAGACAATGATGTTACTGAACCTATTCTGTCTGATGCATCACAATGACGCACAATAATGCTGCATCCTTTGCAGTCACACTAGTGTAAGTCAGCCTCTTCTCCCAATGTCTGCAGCCTTTGATTTTTTTTTAATAACATATAAACCCTGGTAAAAACCTCCAGAATGGAATTTATTATTAGATTCGTAACAAAAGTCTAACTCTTGCAAACGAGCCTAGAATCCAGCGTCTAGTTACAATAAATAAACACACCAGTATCTATGTAAAGTCATTTTGATGAATTTTGTCACTTTCTCCTCTTGGCTATCAGGGTCGGCTGTCGACGCTATAATTCTTCAATCTCCGTACACAAGAATCGGCGAGGTCGTGGCCCAGCATCCGCTCGCTAAGGTGAGGCCGCTGTTGTCCGTCTGCAGCCCCTCGGGTTGTTTACCGAGCCGCCAGAAAACAAAACACAGCTGTGTTCATATCCTCCAAAAGAACGAGAACGCAGTGTACGAAGACTTTAAGACATGGAGACGTCAGTGCCGCCGTGAGAAACGGTTTAATTAGAGGCTAGTTGAGGTTATAAAGAATCTAAACGTATTCTCTGTTTAATTTCTACAGATTTGTTATATGAGTATAAAGTATATTAAAGAAATAGGTAATTATATAAAGGTGAACCTCCTCGGACACATTCATCACCATTCACCATTCGTGTTCTGCCCATATTTATTAAAATCCACAGGATATTGCTGCATAGTTTTGCAAATGTCTTCCATTCCCTTTTCTCTTCCCAGCTGTACATGTTCCTTCCTGGATTTGAGAGCTTGCTGTGGAACGTAGTGGAGAGGAACGACATCTTATTTGCTAACGATATAAAGTAAGCGCGCTACAAAAAAAAAAAAAAGTCTTATTCTCATCTTATGAAAAAAAAATAATTAACATATTTGTTTTTGAATCTAACATTTGCAAAGCTTGAAGAAACTGACCAGCCCGCTTCTCATCCTGCATTCAGAGGACGACAACATCGTCCCGTATGACATGGGTGTAAAGGTACAGCACGCAACTCTTCCATCTCCAATTTCCTGCAGGATGTTGCTGCCTCCTCGCTGAAATACTTTGTCGTCTCCAGCTGTACCAGATTTCACGCCAGACCCAGAAAGAATTCAACACAGATGCTCGGGTTGAAATGATCTCCTACGACGCGAGTCTCGGATTCTCCCACAACAAGATTTACTTGGATCCCAATTTAACCGACGTGGTCAGGTAAAGTTAAAGCTGGATAAATGTAAAGACGTATGTTTGTCCAGTGTTTTTCTTTCTATAAACCAAAATAATTGCTTTGTCTATTTTTTTTTTGCAGTAAGTTTCTACAAAACTTGACACGGTAGAAGATGTCCCTCCTCTCTACGATGTCTTTGTTGCTTTGTACATTTTGTGAAATAATATCTTCTGAAAATGGAAATAAAACCACTTCAACGTATATATTACACTTTTTAATGTCAACATTATGAAGAACAACTGTTGTACACAAATGAATTGAGTTTGTATCTTTCCTTTAACCAAATAAACTGATACAGATCTTAATACGTTTTACGAAATCCATTTGTCTCTCACCATAGAAAGTCACAGGAATGTAATAAAAAAAGATTTAGCTCAGGAATGTTAAATATGACCATTTGTTTTTTGTGAATGGCGCTAAAAAAAAACTGTAACAGTGCTTTGACTCAGGTGGCAAAATACAAACAGGTGCAGATGTGCATTTTCTAAATTCATCCTGAACTTTAAATTGCTCAGAACTTGAAAGGGGGAAAGAAAATAAAAATATGTTGTAAACATAAAATGGAAGCCGGTTGGTCGGCCTCACATTTTCTTCAGCGCTCTGGCCGTCTCCTCGATGGCCTCCCTGGGCTCGTTGGGTGGCGGGATCTTCAGGTCGGTCGGCTCGACGCCCCACACTTCGGTGGCGTACTCTGCGATGGTTCTGTCGCTGGAGAACTTCCCTGTCGCCGCGATGTTCTTGATCACCATCTTCGTCCACTCCTTTGGGTTCTTAACGAGTAAAGATATCACACGTTTACTTTTGCGTTCCCGCTTTTGTAGGTTTATCTTCTTTGATGTAATGTTCTTGAGGCAAATATTTCATTATTCTTTGTTATATTTATTACAAAATGTATATTTTTTTATTAGTTCTATTCTTTATGTTTCATTGGCAGTATTAAAAAGAAAAGGGTTCCTATTTAACTATTATATACAGAACTTAAATCTATTAGTATAAAAACTAAGCATCAAAAAAGCGACGTCCTCATATGTGGACACTGGGATTATTTCATTATTTATATTATAAGAAAGTCACCAAGGTAGGACAAAATATAAAACTGTTAATACCTGAACATGGCTGTGCAGAGACAGAATCGCAAACAATGAAGTCCCAACGTCCTCAAACGTGTACTTGCTAATTAGCAAAGTTGTAGCCCGTTGCTGTTGATAGCCCTTAGCTACCACTAGATGTCACTAATGAGGACAACGGGTTTAAATGAAGCAGAATAAGCTGCAATAAAACCTAAAAATTATTGTCCTCATATGAGGACGCAGGGTCTCAGGAGGTTAATATTATATATGTTGTGTTTACAGTATTACTACTTTACTGCTTTTAATCCTTTATTTTATGTTGGATCCTGATGATAGATGAAAAACAAAGGCCTTGAAGTTCATGGTTAGTGAAAAAAGGAAGGAAAGCTAAGAAGATGTAGCACAAAAGGAGAAGAGAAAAGACTGTTACCTGATAGAGCTTGCTGACTTTCTCTTGGGACTTCATGTACTCTTCAAAGTCTGCAAACACTTTGAAACTAAAGAGAGAACACAATGAGAGAGAGGCATAAATAATAAAAGAAAATAAAACCATAGAAATCAGTAAGTTGGACCATAAAGCTCAGGCTCACCGGTCGTGTTTGAAGAGCATGTTGGTGACGTCTTTGAACATGTCTGGATTCTTGGGGCTGAAGAATCCGCTCGTGATCTGATCCATGACTTGTTTCAGCTCGGGGAGCTTTGTGTAGTATGACATGGCGTCGTATCTAAAAAGGAACAACAAACAAGTAGATTTAACAACTTAAAAATTATCTACAATAGATAATTAAACATTTATGATTGAGCCCTCTTTTTACCCTTTTTTGTCCATCTCAGCTACGTCCTCCACCCTCATGCCGAAGATAAAGAGGTTCTCCTCTCCGGCCTCCTCGGCCATCTCCACGTTGGCTCCGTCCATGGTGCCGATGGTGAGGGCTCCGTTCAGCATGAACTTCATGTTGCCTGTTCCTGAAGCCTCTGTACCAGCTGTGGAGATCTGCTCTGACAAATCTGTGGCAGGTATCACTGACGAAAAGAAGAGAAAATACTTTAAGAATCCCTCTCGTTTTAAGGTTTTTGTTTGTTTTTTTTAGGAATAAACTGTACCTTTCTCTGCTAGAGACACTCTGTAGTTCTCCAGGTAAATGACCTTCAGCTTGTCTCCCACCACAGGGTCGTTATTCACCACGTCAGCCACTGAGGTGATGAGCTTGATGATCATCTTTGCCATGTGGTAGCCTGGCGCAGCCTGCAGAGGGCGACATTGCATGACTCACTGCCCAAACCAAAACATTACCCACCCTCCTTATTTGCTGTGGTGGAGCTGGTACCTTTCCACCGATGATCACTGTTCGCGGTACAAAAGGTGCCTTAGGGTCCTTTCTGATGCCTTGAGAAGAAATAACAACAATATGAGAGATTCAATTAAAAAAAAACAAAAAAACATCAAGTCTCTGTATTGGCTAAATACAAACACTTCCCTGCAAATCACTATAAACAAGCTTCAAATAAACGTTTAAACACTTAAGTTTTATGGTTTAAATGATAATATATGGTTTTACCTGCATCGAGTTGTTCTATTTATCTAATCTATCTACACAAGAGATACTATTGAATACTATTGAAACTTAGCATCTTGTAGTGACAGCGAGCAAATTGCTTTAACCGTATGATTTGATTTGATGTGTATGTTGAAAGATTTAGCTTTGTCTGCAGTGAGTAAGCATAGCTTAGCAACAATAGCAGAAACGGTGAAAAGCAGCTAGTTAGCCACGGAAAATGTGCTTCCTTGTGGGGAGAATAAACTGAATATGAAGATGCAGCTAGCTGTCAGTTAGCTTAACTTCAAATGGAACTTGTGATTATAACATATGAAGTCGTAAACAACTCATGAACTCGAATCTTATCAAATATTTCCACTGACGGGGCAAGAGACTGATATCAGGGAGTAGAAGCTAACCTAGCTAGTAACAAAATCAAGCTCATATTGATAATAAACTCCCAACATGTCATTTTTATGCTGTAGCGGTTGAACAAAGTCAGCTCGACTGGTCTTCCAAATGCCAATCAGATAATTTAGGCTGGTTTTATGAAGTAGTTACGCCACACGAGGACATGCTAGCTTTCTCGTTCCTACTCTCGATGCTCAGCTAAGCTAACTAACTACTGGCTGTAGCTTCAAATTCGTAATGCAACCTTCAAATGGTGTCATGATTAACGCGATCATGCCGAAAACGATAAAAATAAATCCGAATGAACAGCGCCCTCTTGTGGTATTCACGAGTTGTGCACTCGACAACATGTCGAAACTTAAAAAAAGTTACATTTGAAGGCAACAATTCTACTCATCTACCTCTGGGTACAATATGAAGCTGTTAATTTGTGAATTACCCTGGACGGTGATTGTGGATATTATGCATATATTCATATATGGTTTGTGCAGGGAAAGTCTATTGTTCATAAAACCACCGTCTTGTTTATCACAGCCTCATGGAAAATTCCCACAGCTGACTTAAATACTCTTCACTGCATTCTTCATGTTTGTTTTAACTTGTTTGATGACACAGCTCGGTGGAGAATTTCCACATCAGGACATGTCAGATTGTGTCATGTAACGTATCTCTCAGAGAATCAGACCCACAACGAGCCATGAAACGTTGTGTGTTAAGACGTACGGTTGTACATGGCGATGATGTGCAGACAGTTGAGGAGCTGACGCTTGTACTCGTGGATTCTCTTCACGTGAACGTCAAACATGGAGGCCGGGTTGATTTTCACCCTGTACTCTTTCTCCAGGTAGTGGGCGAATTTCACCTTGTTGTCCTGTGAGAAAAACAGAAATATGTGACTCGTAGACAAAGGAGTCATTGAGGTGAAATTTGCTGAATCATTAATGAAGTCCTGTCTGGGCTTGTGGTGAGTGTAAAGCTGCAAAATGTAATTTTGAAATGCCCAACACGATCAGAGAGACATGTGTGCCTGCTATGACATGCAGGAATAATAATGATGAAAAGACAGTGAACACATGGACTAATACCAGATGAAGTTTCGAAACAGCTGTGCTGGAACAAAACAGAGTCAAACCATGTGGTTGGCACGGATCATTTAGTTTTATAACCTTATGGAAAGTTTTGTTACTTGAATCGTTCCGCTTGAAGAAGAATTTTAATATTGTTTATTATACTGTACATGTGTTGAGTTTAGTTTAGATTATTTTATTTCCTGGTTTTAACTGCATTTTTAATGGATTTTTTTAAAATTGTGCTTTGTGTTTTTTTACCTGTTTTAATTATTTGTATTATCATATGCAGGTTTCTAAAACTACCACATTTTTAAGTCTTTTTTTTTTCTTCTTTGTGTTTTAAAATGTTATTTAACCTCCTGAGAACCGAGCTCTTATTTTTATATGCATTTTTAATTTCTCCAAGTTATTTGGGATCTAAGACGTATAAAAACTAAGCATCATCTTTGAAAAGGTAGTTTTTGAAAAAAACAAAAAAAAAACAATGTCCTCATATGTGGACACTGGGATTATTTAATTATTTATATTATAATAAAGTCACACTAATGTGAGAAAAAATAAGAAACTATTTATTTTAATAATTGAACATGGCTGTGAAAAGATAGAACTGAAGTCCCAGCGTCCTCAAACGTGTACACCGACTAGTGTATTTACTCTTTGCTACCATTAGATGGCAGACTAAAGCGTCCAATAATGAGGACAACGGGTTTCAATGAAGCAGAATAAGCTGCGATAAAACCTAAAGCTTAATGTCCCCATATGAGGACGCAGGGTCTCAGGAGGTTAAATGAAGCCATGAGAAGTTTAAAGTTGAACAATTCAATTATTTTGCGGTATTAGAAGCCAAAAAGTTGAGAAACTGCCTATTTAATCTTGCAATTACAATTATGGCTCTGAGGTAAATTCACAATATTTTACCCTGAAATGTGCACAACCCTGTGAACTCTACCTGTTTGACTTTAGAGACGTCCCGGATGAAGGCGGCGTCGTCAACAAAGTCCTTCAGCTTCTCCAGCTGGCTGAGGTCCTTCACGTAATACTCCCCGATGACCTGAAAGACACGTTTGCCAACTCTCGGTCAGACGGCAGATGGAGAATATATCTCTAAATATTTAGGCGTCTTAAACACTTTGCTGTCTCTTGATTTTCATATTCAAACAGACCTCGGCGATGAGCTCAGCCAGTCCGGGGTTGCAGAGGAGCAGCCAGCGTCTGGGAGTGATGCCATTGGTTTTGTTCTGAAACTTCTCTGGTTCTATGTCGCTGAAATTACGAAATCTGTCAGAAGAAAATGAGAGTTAAATGTCTGAGAGGAAAGGAGTTTTTTTTTGTTTCATTTAACAACTTCCACATTCTTGATTTTCAGATGAATAAAATTGCAAAAGAATGTTTCATGCTAACCTTATAAGATGCTAAACTAAGATGAGGACATTTAAAATTAAAATTAAAATTCCACTCAGCCATTGGTTCACTTATTTCCTTTAGAATATTTTTTCTTACTGTTGCACCGGTTTGTTGAAATACATGCTAAAGGTTTACTTAGCCATGCTAGCTATGGGTCAGATAAACCTAAGTTCTTGACAAATCTCTAATTAATTGCAGTGAGATTTACTACAAATATTCAATTCATATTCATATTCTCTAACTCTCAAATTCTCTAATTAGCACACGCTAACATGCTAAACTATGATGACGAACTAAGAATCTGCACGTTAGCATCAATGTCGGTTGGTTGTTTCGAGGTTCTTAACAATTTGCAGTGGAATTTACTGCAAATAATCAACGTTCAAGTGATAAGTACAAACATATCTGGTGGTAATTAAAGGTATAAATTAGCAAATGCTAACATACTTTCGTGTATTTGCATCTCTCTTTTTTATTTTTTTTGCCTTCGAGTGTTTCATCATACATTATTGATGGGAATGTGCAACACAGGTGATGATTCAATCCTGTGGTAACATATGAGGACATACCCGTGTCTCTGGGCTTCGGTTTTCAAACTTTTCCTGTTTTTGTAATTTGTTGTAATAACTTAAATGCACAGTTTTTGTGCTTAGATTAGCAGCTTGGTCTTTTTTTTGTTGTTGGTTTGGTTGCCTACGCATGTTGGAGGCTTACACTTCAGTCTTGATGATTTTGGAGTGTATCTCTGCAACTCCGTTGACAGCGTGAGATCCCACGATGCACAGATGCGCCATGTTCACCCTCTTGCATCCGTCCTCTTCGATCAGAGACATCTTCCTCAGCTTTTCCATGTCCTTTGGAAAGAGGGCCGCGATCCTCTGCAGAAGCGATGGCAAAAGATTATTTTCACGCATGTGCTGTATTTGCACATAATTGCACGGTTAGAAAAAGACAACGGTTCACGTACATCGAGGTGGGCCTGGTTGATCTGGTATATGATCTGCAGGTGTCTGGGCAGGAGATTCTCCAGGAGCTCCACAGGCCAGCGCTCCAGAGCCTCTGGGAGGACCGTGTGATTTGTGTAGGCAAAGGTCCTCCTGGTGAGGTCCCAGGCCTGCAGAGGAGGAAGGAGTCAGGTTTGTTGTGACACCGAGTTGTTATCTGATCCCTTCTTCCCTTCACCAACAAACAGCCTCTTCCTGATTTTACTTCCTGGCAGACAACCTTCCAACGTGACGCAACACTGGAGCATTTGTTTCATTTGTCATGAGTCTGAGTTTGTCTGGAGCTCATTTCTCACCGTGTCCCAGTCGAGTTTCTCAATGTCCACAAAGATCCTCATCAGCTCGGGGATGGCCATGGCGGGGTGGGTGTCGTTCAGCTGAATGGCGACCTGGAAAACGAGAGAACTTGAAGTGACACATTGGCCGTTTGTTGCTAGAAAACATTTTTTTTTAACCATTAGCTTAATTTTAAATCAAATCAAACCAACTTTATTTATATAGCATCTTTCATACAAATGGATTGCAATCCAAGGTGCTTTACACATCGAATTTTAGTCTTTTCTTTGCATTTTGAAAGAAATTGCTGTGACAAAAAGCTTCTGAAGATGTTTAAATCTGAAATATCTTCAACTTAAAGACACAAGTTGCTGAATATATTTGCACAAAATCTTCATCCACAGTGTCTGAAACACTAATGTTGCTCTAATGCGTTTAATTTTTAGGCCAAATTACGCTTTGCTGCATTTAATGTGCATCATTTACGCATTCACACATGCTGCCATGCAAGGAAACTTCAGGTTCATGGTCTCTGCATAGGACAATGTGGAGGGGTATCAAACTGCCATCTCTATAAAACCCGCTCTACGTATTGAACCGCAACTGCCCGATGCATACGATGTGCATGATTAGCATCTCCTCTGCAACTCTCACTTATTGGATCTCTGAAAGCGATCTAAGCTTATGCAAGTTGTGGGCTCTTTAAATGAGGAAGGCCGACTGGTTTAGTTTGCTGCCAAACAGGTTTGTGTAGAAATAGCAAAAAGAGAAAAAAAAAAAAGCAGAAAAAGAGTGTTGTTGCAAATCAAAGTTACAAAATAACTGAAACTCTCGTTACTTTGGATTTTGCATTCACCATGTACCTTGTCGGGGAAGGCCTCGAAGGAGGTGCGAGCTGGGCTGCCCTTCTTCGTAGTCTTGAAGCGGCGGATGATGTCTTGGAGTGTGGCCGCCACGACGAAATACTCCTGCTTCAGACGAAGCTCTTTCCCTTCGAAGAACTGCAACACGGGAACACAGGACACAGGATGGGAAAACACACTCTCATCTATCTAGCAGCGCGTTGTGCACAGCGGTGTCTATTGTATGCGCTAATCCAGGAGTCCTCAACGTTTTTCAGGCCAAGGATATTAAGTAGAGACCCCCCTTAAACTTGGCCTAGCGCTGTTTATAAATATACATTATTGTCATCATTTTGCATTCAATATTAAGCTACTCAAATAACACACAGGTTCAAATACTATTTTAAATGTTATTTTATATATATGAAATAAAAAGAAATAAAATAAAGCGATGCATTTTGACACTGTTAGCTTCTCTTCTGCTAATATTGTAGCGACTGAATGGGCTCTCAGCCAATGGCGTGGAACCTGACAGAGTCAGCGTGTAGCATGTGGCCTCGTGATTGGCTCAGCAGCGATAGGGGCGGGGCCTACTGTGTACAGGAGACTTAGATTGACAGGTCTAATGCGGCGCTCTGTCTGAAAGTGAAAGATAACATCTTCTGCCTCCATTTATCCCTTTATTAAAATATGGTGGATTCATATGAATGTATATTTAAAGAAATTTAAATATGTGAGAGAAAATAAATATATATATATATATAAAAATGTCCAATCAACCAAAGATTTTGCGACTCCCCTGCAGTACTTCTGCGCACCCCCTAGGGGTCGCAGATCCCCTGTTGTAGACCTATGCGGCTAAACACTGAACTTACGTTGTCATTCGGGTAGAGCACGCGGGAGATGTTCTCCGCCAGGTTCCTGTCCAGAACGGCCTGGATGTAATCTCCGACGTTAACTGCACACAGACAACAACATTCACTGTAAAGCTTGTAAAGCTGGAGAATAAAAAACAGTTGAGGAAGTAGCTGTGGCATCTGGTTGCATGCCACCATTGTTGCAGCAGTTTCCTTCACTCTATTGCAAAGTAGAAAGGAAATGATGAGACTGTGTTGCAAAGTGTTTATATATATATATATATATATATACGAGAACTGTAATGGCCTCGAGCACTCACAGTCTCTGAGGTTAAAGTCGTTGGGGGCACGGGCGGACCACAGCCTCATGGTGTTCACGGTGTTGTTCATGTAGCCGGGGATGGGGGTGTCGTAGGGCATTGCCAGAACCACCTGCACGGAGGAAGATGGAAAGAGTTCAAGAAGACACAGCAGTTGTTGCTACTTTCCTTCAGCTGCCCTGTTGACTTTTTTTACTAAAGTCTCCAGAATCAGAGCAGCTCATCCCACCTGGACGATAATCCAGTGTCAGTACCTGAGTGTCGACCCATTTGGAGCCGTCTTTCGTCTCCTCCACCCGTCCGTAGAAGTGAACCGGCAGCATGTACTCAGGGCGAGCTTTCTCCCAGGGGTTCCCGTGCCTCAGCCAGTCGTCCGCCTCCTCCACCTAGGCGAATAGGTCAGAACAGGTGCACAGATAAGTTATCCAGGACAAAAAAAAAAAAAAAAAAAAAGCAAGCTATTGAGTAAGACCCTTGAACCAAGCCTTATCTGGTCTCTTTACTCTAAAGCTGCAGGTTAAGGAAGAGGAGTTTTGTGTTTTTACGCTAGCAGCAGGGAGTAGACGCACAGGTTCATCCACCCCTCTGTTTCCAGTTCAGTGTTCAGAGGTGCATGTTTGTACTGCAAACAGGCAGCAGAAAGCAAAAGGGCAAAGGCCTTCAGTTTTAGGATCTGTTATCGCAAGTTTTATTTTCTTCTTCTTTTTTATCCAAAAAAAAACAACCAGCCTCCACCGGGAGCTGAAGGAGTCTGGCCCTGAACATGTGAACATGTTAATGATTAGCCCCGTACGTATTCTGACCTAATTCATCTCTTCTTTGGCCCCGTCGGTCGAGTTCAAGGAGAGAGTCCTGATTTTTTAAAGTAAAAGATAAGGGGGAGGTCTAGGGAGTGACGTTGTGACTGAATTTATTTATTTTTTTAAATAAAAAAGCTTCAGGTACCTGCCAGCCATCTCTTATCTTCTGGTTAAAGATCCCATACTCGTATCGGATGCCATAGCCGTACGCTGCGAGGCCCAACGTGGCCATCGAGTCCAGGAAACATGCTGCATGCAGGGAAAAAAAACAAACAGATTTAAATCTTAAATGTAAACTCCATAGTGCTGAATTGAGAAATGCTTTGCGTCACTGGCGTAGCTGCTGATTTGCTCATTTCCAGAGTCTGTTGCGACATCTCTGCCGGTGCGAGTTGCTTCATTTGTTCAACAGGCACACGAAGATATTTGATGGAAATCTGCCAAAACCGTATCGTATTGTTCTAACGCGGCGTTCGCATGCAGAATGACCCACATGTCTGTGTCTCCGTGGTCGGTTTAAAAACAGAATGTTGCCATTTTTTTCCCATAATTTCCTCCGTCTGTATCTCAGAGGAGTGGGTGTACCATGAAACATTTCCTCCCTTTCTCTGAGCTCCTGCAGACCTCGCTTACCTGCCAGTCTGCCCAGGCCTCCGTTGCCCAGCCCCGCGTCCTCCTCCATCTCCTCCAGCTCCTCCATGTCCAGGCCGAGCTGCAGCAGAGAGAACGTGAGAATGTGAGTAAGCGTGTCGGACGCGTTCGACCGAAGCCCGAAGCCTCTGTGGAACCAACGTCTGACCTGATAGATGGCTTCGTCGCAGGCGTTCTGCAGCCCCAGGTTGATCATGGTGTTCTGGAGCGTCCTGCCCATGTAGAACTCCAGAGACAGGTAGTACACCCTCTGGACGAGTGACACAAACAATCAGTAACTCTTATGATTTTGCGCTTTCTTAAAAATAAAATGCTTTCAATCAAGTGCAGCTGAGTTTGGTATCTGATTGTGACATAAAGGTGCAGAAAGGGCAGAGCAGAGAATGAATGAAACCGGAGCAAAACATGATGTCACAACGTCATAAAAATACAGAAGCTCTTTGTATTTTTGCAACAGCGAACTACTTCCTATTAAACAAGTGGATAAACGTGCAAAAGATTTTCCTTTTAAGAGCAAACAAGGTCTTTTCTTTCGGAGCGTGCAGGCGGGGAAATGATTTGAACCACTTTCACGTGTCATTCTTTCTGCATAATCTTGCATGAACACAGTTTAGATTCACACGATTGTGCAGGGAAACGCGTTTAGAGTTTATTTAGTGGGTGTGAGCAGACATGTAGCTTCATGCTGAAACCTCAGATTCTTTTTCTCTTTTTTTACCTTCGGGTCTGCTTCATGGTAGAACTGCTGCGTTCTGATCCACCTCCCCACCAGGTGGTCCCTCACGGTGTGGGCCAGGGCGAAGTAGTAGTCCCTGGGCGTCGCAATGTTCCTGTCCTTCACCAGGGTGAAGTGCAGGTGACGGTTGAAGCCCTTCTTCAGCTCCGCGACGTTCTCCACTCCCACGATCCCCCTGATGCTGATCTGCTTGCGCTTCTCCTGGTCGGTGAGAGGTGTCGCCATGCTGGAGCAGGGAGCTGGGTTCGTCCTGGGTTTCGGTCTGTGTGTGTGTGTGTGTTCACGTCCTGGCTTTGGAAGTGGAGCAGAAAGGTAGCACGGAGGCAGTTTTCACGAAGCTGTCTCCTCCCTCGGCTGCGTTTCATTGGTGGGCGCGGGGGGAGGGTGTAGCTCTGTCCGGCCTCCGCTGAGCTGCAGGAAGTGGAAACAGAAACTCCACAGACGCAGAATGAATGGATTTACACAGTGCGTCTAAAAGTTAAAGTTGGCGCATGTTTGCTGTGAGTGAGACATTTTTACACATGAGGTTATCAAACTGTGGGACAGCGGGACACTAAGCAAACACCAAAGGTCTAAATATAATTAGTAGGAAAGAACGAATGATTTTTTTTTTTTTTTTTTTAGCCTAGTGTAATGAAATATAACCTCTTTGTGAGCACTGGGGTTGAGGAGGCCATAGACGGACACGACGCCACTTTTCTTATCGACACCTATTTTATTGAATATTCACACATACAGGAAACACAGAGGCTCATATTATAGTTGAAATCATCATAATTATAGCAGTAACATGGTCATGATGGACACAGAATCAGAACAATCATAGTAATGATAGTAAGCGCGTTAAAATAATCATAATAATCGTAATAATAATAATCATAATAATATAAACAATGTTCATCTTAAATTCATAAAAACTCTCCATGGAGATATTTCAGGTTCACAGTAAATAATAACGATGACATTCCACCTCGGATCGAAAAAAGAATCACTTTGGAGTTAAATGAGGTTATAATGCAGGTTACACACACACACGCACACACACACACACACTCACACACAGTCACACGAACATATGTATGTACATTAGGAGATATAACACACGGAGTCGCCCAGCGATTGTGTGCTTTCAGTCTGTAAAGTCTGACGAGGCTCAACGTAAATCATCCTCTGGTTTTATTTTAACATCGTTATTTGGCTGATTTGGAAATAATAAATGTTACAATCACACTTTTATTTATTTATTTTTTATTTTTTAGACTGTTTATCTCACGTTGAACAGAAAATCCCTTTAATGAACTCTTCTGCTGAATTAAACCCACGTCTTAGTTGTTTTTCCGGGGTTATATAATGTTTTGATAACGGCTGCACTCGTCTGTGTGCGAGTCAAAGGAAAGCTGTGTCTGCTCAGCGACCCACCGCTGAATGAATGGGCTGTTTTTTTTTTTTCTTTTTTGTTTTTTTCAGATTCGTAATTACAGCCGAACAAAAGGCTCAACCTCGAAAAACAGCCAGTTAAACGTTGCAGCGATCAAAGTTCGGGTTCAGCCGTGCAACTCGCTGCAGCAGCTCGGTTCACTTCGCATGCACATGTCATAGGAGAAATGGTCAAGTTCACCGTGTGCAGCCTTTTTCGTTATGATTTTACAATCTATGGGAGAGAGAGAGAAAAAAAAAAAGGATATAATAGACCTCCTTTAATACCGTGGTGGTTTTTTAATCCATACAAGACGTGACTCTTGCTGATTTCTGCCCTTTCACGATAGAAAAATATGTAGCAGCAGGTGAAGTCGGGCATCACAGATGTTACAGTTGACTCTGCTGAAGCAATGACTCTAGTTTGTAGCAAAGTTTCATAAATATTTTTAGGTATATTGAAGAAAAAAAGGGGGAGGTAAAGGCACACCCATGAAGCTCAAACACAGGATAGCACCTTATGTGTATGCTCGACATGTTGAATGTCTCCGGGCTCCGATTCACGGGGGAAACTTTAAAAGGCAGCTTCGATTGGGCAGCAGCTCCTTCACGTAAACCGTTAAACATGTTAAAGTATGGCTGCGTGGAAACATTATTAATTCTTTCTTTTAGAGCGTGGACGGCAGTGTCAGGTGGTCGACCTCTTTGGTAGACGGCAATGAAAATATGTATAAACCAATAATGGTGAATCCTACTTTAATGGTTGTTTTAGTTTTTTGTTGTAGAGACATGTTGGTTATAACGTTTATGGTAATTTTAGAGTTTGTGATGTAGCTGATGGAGCTAAAGCTACGGACGCACCAAACCGACCTCAAAGATCTACCAGAAATCATTTGCTGACTGCGTCATTGACACGTGAGCTAAAACACATAACTCTTAATAGCAGCAGGTGGCAGTGGTCTGCACCTGTCAATCAAAAAAGGAAAACTATATCGGCGTGTGCACACTAACACATCTTCAATCAAGTCTTTCCATGTGAAGCTACAAGCTGACGTCTTAGACTTGTTGCTACTTGTTGCATGAAGTCGGCTTTAACTTTAACGTTGTATATTTACAGTCGATGCTTATTCCAGACCCGGCCCGTCAATAAGGCGTCACGGGCGCTTGAGTCACACCCTAAAAAAATCGCCCAACACCGACTGAGTTGTAGCTTTTGTCGTTTTGTAGTGTGAGAGCTACTATTAGCTGCTAGGCTACAGAGCTAGGAGGAGCTACAAACTGTCGTGACTCCTCCTGAACCGGCTTGAATGTTCAGAGGAGATAAAGTCCTTTAAACTTTGTTGTTTTGTTTTCTGCTCGTGATGAACTGGTTTGCCCACATAAAGAAAGCAGATTGAATCTACGCATTTGCCTTAAGGGTCTGACCGCTGCCTGCGGTGCAGGATGCCATAACTAGGGTCACAGATGCTCAGGTCTGGTGTGTCACGGGCCTAGGATCAAGCTAATTGTCGCCCTCAGCTTTTTGTTTTGTGCTAATTAGCGAATGTTAGCATGCTGACACTGGAGCTAAAACTAATTTATTCTATTAAACAAAAAATAAAGTTCCTGATAAACATGTTAGCTTGTCTTTGTGCTATGTTGCTAATGTTAGCATGAAGAAGCTGTTGTCCAAATGTGCTGCCGCCAAAAACAAACAAACAAACAAAAATAAAAACATCCCCGTGTCTCGTCACCTCTCCTGTTTGCTTTTATAGGAAATAAAACTAAAACAAGCCTCCGCAGCTCGAGATTTTTTTTTAAAAGCGTTTTCTTTCTTTACTGTAATTACTATACATCCACTAAAGAAACAATGATGAATTCTCGTTGAAAAACTCTGAACATCAATAACTTATTTAGCTATACAACTCTTTGCAATAGATCCATTTCAATAACAATTTTACAAAACTACCAGTATCCAGTCACCTACAGTAAAAAAAGAAAGAAAAAGCCAGAACTAAGCGAGCTGCTGTAGCACCTTATTCAAACATCTTCATCGTCGTCGCCTCGAACCCATTTTAACTCACTCTTTATGATACATTAAACCAAAAAATCCTCCCGTTTCGAAAGCTGCACTGCAGAGAAAGGCTTCACGAAGGCCTCGCTTCCAGCAACTTTTTACACGTCGACGCTGAATTTTATTATTTTTTTTTGTTGTTTTTACAAACAATACAGAAGGTTCACACGAGCTAAGCCACTAAAAAAAAAGCTTCTCATTTATACAGAGCAGGATATGATACCGATCAGGCTCAGCTGCTGCTCACCCTCACACAGTTTAACATAAACGGACGAGACGACCTCTCTTCCCTCCCCCTGGTGTTTTAAATGAATGGAGACGTTTGGAATTTGAATAAGATTCGGGACACTCATTATAAAACCGGTAGCAGCCGGTTAGGTTACCTTAGCTTAGCATAAACATGTGAAACTGGGAGAAGCGGCTAGCCTGGTGCCTCTGAAAGCTGCATATGTTACGTCATGACTAATCTGTACAAAAGTCTAAATGTAAACAACACAGTGTTGTTGTGCTCATTAAACCACAGCGTTCATAGTTTATAGTTTAGAGGTCGAACTTGAAGGTGCTAGCGTGCTTCTGCCCATGTTTCCGCTCTTTATGCTAAGTTAAGCTAACTAACCGCTGGTTTTAAGCCTTCGCACTTAGCACATACACTATGCTGCCTTTAAATCAGACCCAAAGCCTCATTCCTTCATTACGCTTTGGCTTTTTCTTCATTAACGTAGCTGTAACAGTTAGCCTCTGTGGCTTCCAGATGCTAACAGCTGCTACGCTTTACCACCAAACATTTTGTGTACATGACTTCTCATGTTGTAACCACGAGTTAATTTAGAGGCAACATTGGACATGTTAGCTTTCGCCCCCTTGTTTCCACTCTTTAAGCTCAGTTATGCTAACTAGCTAGCCTTCATACTTAGAGTATGCTGCCTTCAAATTGGTTCGTGTTCACCATGTTCATGAAAAGCCGCAGCCTCTTTTGGTATTAACAGGTGGATGGTGAGTTAATATATTGTTATTTATTTGTGAAGAATCTTTTAATTTTGGATTTTGTCTAATCAGAGTGTCACTAAACATAGTGGCCTTATCCTTTCCTACATTAACTTTACTTATTAGTTTCCCAGCTGTTAGCTTGCTAACTTCATCTTCCAGATGTTAAAGGTAGCCTAGCAGCAGTGTTGTCGTGCCTTACGGGACATGTTACTACATTTCATTGGCAAATATGTTGTGTACATGACTTCTCATGTCATAACCTTGGGCTAATTTAAAGGCAGCGTTGGATTATTCAACCCTTTTAGCCTCGTTTCTGGTTGTTATGCTCAGTTAAGCTAAGTGCTGCTTTTAGTTTAAAAACCTGCACACATGCTGCTTTTAAATGGATTTGTACGAGTACACAATCTCATTTCAGGTGTGCGAAAGCCTCATCCTTTCATCATCTGTTTGCATTTCCTACAACTGGGTTACCAAGTCGTTTCGCTTCCACAACTTTCACGGTGTACTGCCAACGCTACCGCTTCAACGTCAAACATTTTGTGTACACAACTTCCCATGTTGTAACCACAAAAGCTCACGAGTTGGTTTGAAGGCAGCATTAGAGAGTTGAGCGATGAGATGAGATGAGTATTGAGAAAGCAGATGATTACTGCTTCCATGAAGTCCACGAGCAGAGGATTTCTGACTAACTGTACTACAGGGCAGAGATGGCAAAGCACTGTCTGTGTTGACAGTGTCCTGACGATGGTCCATGCGTCCAAGGTTTAGGCATGATAAAGGCATGGCTCAGCGCTGGATAAGGGCCTCTAACCGAGGATCGGGGGGGTCAGTCGGTCAGGAGGAGGCGATTGAGAGGAGAGAGTGAGGGTGAGATCAGAGTTACTGTTTGCCGCAAGGTTTTATCCAAACTGAGCGTTGGCGAGTCTTTAGCACACGGAGCCGGTTGGATCTGCCTCCCCGGGGGTGTAGAAGTCGGGGATGGGTAGGCCGGTGTGCAGTGTGACCTGCAGAAACACACACACGTTTACACACATGGGTTAATAGATTATGGTAAAGACATATTTTTCTTCCTGTAGGTGGGGCTGATGAGCTATTTCCTGACCGGGGGAACGAGATAAACCACCGGGAGCAATAAGAAATTCAAAGCAACTAACTGTTGTTGAGTCTTTGAAGATTCCTCTTTCGAGGTTTAATCCCCTTTTTCTCTGATGTTAGTCTTATTTCACATTCATGAAGCTCAGATTGTTTCCAGAGAAACAATAGTTCTTTGTTTGTTTGTCAGTTTTAAGTCAGGTCAGAAATATTTAAGACTTTTTTTCTTGGGGAAAAAACAGATCGTTCCAGGTACTTTCCACTGGATCCATAAAACCTCTGCTCAGCTTTATTGTGTCAACTTTCTGTGTGTTGCAGCGTTCTCCATCTCTTGTTTCCGTGGAAACAGGGGAGACTTACATGCTTTTACCTCCAATGCAAAAATATGCTACGAGTTTCTGCAACACTGGTATTTGTAAATGCTAAAAGTAGTTTCAAAACCCCACTTTCATTGCTCAGATGTGAAGTCAGAGTTAGGAAATGAAACAGCGCCCCCATGAGCTTCTAGGAACTCACTGCACAGAATCAATAATGAAACTTTTCATCTTTGTTTGAAAAGATTTATGAAACACACATTCGTTAATTTTAAGTCCATAAAAAGGAATTACTTTCATGAACTATCACAAGATGTGTTTAAACAGCTGATTTACTTAAACTAGTTCACAGCCTCAGTGCGTGAACCAGAAGAATAATTCTGTACCTGGACGTTTCGGTTGAGGCTGATAGCGGGGTAATAGGCGCCCTCCAAGCCTTCGAACGCCACCGGACCCTGCTGTTCGTCGTTGATGAGGAAGATGAGGATACGACGGCTGAAGTCCAGCAGGACTCCTATTGTAGATCCTTTAGTGATGCCACCTTCCGTCCTGCACGACGCATACAGGAAAATTAAGACTGATTCAAAGAAACATCCTGCAGATCATTTGAACAATCCTATATAAATACTTCATTCACAGTTGTGGAAAGTAGTTATTTTTCAGATGATGTGTAAATTGTGAATTTTCCTGCAGCAGCAGAAGGTTTATTTCTGATATTAGATATTAGACAACACTTTGCTGACACTTCAAGTCGACTGACTTTTTGTCAGCGAGCATCTGTGGCTCTATTGTTGGAGGCGTGTCCTGCATGGTTACCACTAATTATTCCATTATCTGTGACTTTTCAGCTGATTCAGTATGTTCATGATCACTCTGAGCCCTGTTACGTTTCCCCTTCTGATTGAAGGATCAAAACTACTGCCTCCTGCTGGTAGGAATCATTATTTCTTTTAATGCAGGTGGTAACGTTTGTAACAGCCATTAGAATAGAATAGAATAGAATAGAATAGAATAGAATAGAATAGAATAGAATAGAAGCCTTTTGTTGTAATACAGTGTACAGTGACATTGGAGAGCTTCCCCTTTTTCAGTGCAAAAAAAAACAAAAAACACAAGTATATACAAAATAGTGCAAAAAAATATTATTTACAAAGATTGACAAGCTAAAGTTAAAATACTAAAAAAATACTGGAAATATACAGAAATTATAGAATATATTTCTTTGCAGCATCAGCGGTAAAAGTGTAAACATGTATTTCACAAGGTTAAAAAAAACAGAATAGACAGAATAGCAGCATCAATGTAGCTAGAAGTCTGTAATTAAACATACTTATATAACGTTGTTTGTAGCATGGAGAGTTCAGGGTGGTGGTGGCTCTTGAAACATTAACATTTGTAGTTTAACACTCAAAGTTAACAACTTCTGTCAATAGTAATGCGCTACAGCTAATTAGCTCGTTAGTTAGCTAAAGTACTCATTTTTGGGACTTCATTGCTTGCAACTCTGATTTTGCTCAGGTATTAAAATAAAAAGTTTTCTATTTTGTTGCACATTGGTGAATTAATTATAATATACTATGAATTAATCCCCATGTTTGAAAAAAAAGAAAAAAAGATGGACTTCTTGTTCTTAGTTTTTATATTTATTTTGGTCCTACTAATCCCAAATACCTTAAAGATTTTAAAAAAAAAAAATGCATAGCAAGGAGGTTAGGTGTTAAAATGCTGATATACAAATCTCCTTCTTTCCTCCAAAAATGCATCTCCATGAGAACAGAATTCGTCTTCAGTCACCTGTTGGTGTGGGAGTTGTTGTGCATGAACCAGGAGCGGTTGTTGTCCACGTACATAGCCCAGGCCTTGTCGTCCTTCCCCAGCATCACGTCCTTCAGGACGTCGCCGCGGGCGATGCCGAAGGCCGGGTCGGGGTGGTTGTCGTAGCGATCCACCGTTATCTCCCAGTAATGGACGCCCCGGGAGAAGGCGGTGTTCCCCATGACCACCCGGTCGTCGTAGCTGTTGCACGACACCGTCAGGTTGTCGTTGGAGAAGACGATGTCGGGGTGAGCGGAGGCCGGGTCAAAGGTGAACCAAGCAACTGAAAGTAGACAGGAAGAGTTGCACACACCGTTGTTTAGCATTTACAGCATCACCGATTGTAAAGACCGGACGCAGTGATGATGATTATATGAACAGTGACGATTAAATGAGGTGAAGTCACTGTAAAAACCTCTAAATGAAGGATACAACAACATGGAAGATGAGCAGTAAATTCTCTACAACTATTAAAATCACTTATGATTAATAATCCTTAGAATCATACTCTATAATTTATAATATTTTTTATAAAAATCAAACCTGTGTCAAACAGTCTGCAAATCTTTAACTGGCGCCCGTCTGGGACGGCAGATGGGGTTTGTGATGATTTAATTAGATGAATTAATTAATTAAATCAGATAAATAAACTTTTATCATTAATGTCGTGAAAGTTCAGTTCACCCAAAATATAAAAATGATCATTATTATTCATTTATTTTTTTAGTTGTGAAGAAGCAGTCCGACCGCCTCCATCACCGGAGTCAGCGGATGCAGTTTGCTCTGTTGCCATGACAACCAATCAGATGCCAGGAGCGGAAGAAAAGCAGCCAAAAGAACTGGAAGTGGATCTTGAATAAGGTTTTTAGTTTTATTTGCTGAGGCTTCTTTAATATAATTTAAGAAAAAGAAAGAAAAAAAAACACTTTTCATTGGATCTGCTTTCCTGCGATTGTTCGGAGGAATTCAAGGAAAAATTTCACTGGTGAAGAGATAGACGTGTTCCTCGGGATGGGTGGAAGCCAAAACAAGAGCAACAAGAAGAGATTTTACAAGTTATTCACGTCAGGTTGCCAGAAAAAAACTAATAATAATGATGAATATTAAAATACGCTCCCAAATAGTGTTGCTGAAAAACAGAAATCGGTTTTAATTTTTTTAAACTAAATTCAATTTACGTCCATTTTCAGATATGGTTCAGTAGCTTTGACAATCTCAGCAAATAAAACACAAAGCATCAACACGCCTTAGCGCCTTTAATTTAATTTAATTTAATTTAGGTGAACTGCTCCTTTGCTCTGCTCAGCGCTTTATTCTCAGAGGCGGCTCAACTACATGCTAACAATAAATTTGCGATATCGTTTGACTCAGTGTTGAGAACTTTATTAGCACATTTCTATCGTCTACGTAAAGAGAAATGTGGGAGTTAAACAGGCGGGCGTTTGCAGTTTACGTGGGCTTCACTGGGAACCTGATTGTGCACGAGTTTTACTCGCGTCACTACGTGCGGTCGAGTTTCATTACACGGCTACTATTTCCCCGAGGAAATAAGACAAAGACGTTTATTGGAGGCCTGAACCGAAAGGTTTAATAAGTGTAGCCCACGGCGAAGCAAACTGCCCACATGCTGTGTTGGAGAGTGAAGACCTCACTGATGAAACAGGCAATGGAGGCCTGAAGGGGATTCAAGTGGAAACAAGTCAGCAACGAGAGCCACCCATACCTGTGCCTATAGACTGAATATCGCATGGAGGGAGTCCAGCTGAAAGGTGAAATGATGGAGGAGGAGGAGAAGAGGGGGAGAGAGGGGAGGAAAAAGGAGGGAGAAAGGAGCGAAGCAGTGAAGCGGACAGTGTAGAGGGGGGGTCGGGAGGGGTGGATGAGGAGGTGAAAAAGCAGATTTGATCAGGAACGCTGGTTCATCTCAGAGGGGATCCTGCAAAAATGGAACTCAGAGAGAACGGCTGCTCTGAGGGGAAAACTCCTCTGCAGACTTAAAAAATGTCTAAGCGGTTAGATCGGTTTGTGCAGCCCCGAGCGTCCGCCGGGGGCTCTCTGTCAGGCAGGGAGGCTCTCCAGGTCTTTCACCGGTGGATGACGAGCTTCTAACGGGAGAGCAAGCACACGAGAGCTGTAAGCCCCCGATTTTAAAACCCCAACCACAAAGGGAACTCGCTTTATGCTGCTGCCAGCGAGCTAAAATCTTAAACAGATATTTTTACTGGTGGTGTATTTTTTTTTTTTGTGCCAGATGAAAAATAAAATAGGCCGATGATGTTTCAAAGTGTTTCTGAGATCCCTTTGAAAGTCGAGATGCGTCTCGCGTCTAAAAGAATTTACGAAGAAAGGAGATCTGAACGTCATCCCTCCCCTCAGATTTTTTTTAAGGCAGTTTCTGTTGATACAAGACTTTAGTCGGGCAGCAGCAATTTAATATTCTTCAGATCTTCTGGGTTGCAGATAAGATTTGTTTGCTGTAAAATGAACACGTCGCCCCCCCCCTCTAAAAAAAAAAAAAAAAAAGGCCGTGCAGACGCTGTGTGATCACATCAGGAGGGAAAGCACAAGATCACGGATAATACACACATTTCTGTCCTTATTAGCTGCTAGCACAGATCATCACAACATTAACAACTAAAATAATACCAATGGAAATGTTCTTAAGACTCTTAGAAGATTAAATCATGCAATAAAAGTCCAACATGCGTTTGGCAACAATGTTAAGCTGTTTTATATTTGTTTGTATGAAGAGTGAAATCCACCTGGGAAACAAAGACAAACATACGGTGGGTAAAAGACGTCTATAAATAGACGCTGGTGCTTCACATTAGTTTCCGAGCCAAATGTGTTGCTCTATTAGAACATTTTGTCTGTTTTGTTCCGTTTCCTAAATCGTCTCAGCATCTCCTCACGTTGAACCTGCCTACACACCTGCTCCTTATTCCTCTAACAAGCTTTCCTCCCATACACACCGTCTCATGAAGCTATTTCCTTGCATAGTTTATGTAGCTGCCTTAGCGTCCCTAGCGTTTCCCTCGGACTCTTCTGCACTCCTGCCCGGCCACGTGAGCTTATTCGGCCGGTTTGGACGGACCACCCGCCGGCCCGAGCTCGTCTGGAACGTCTTTGAACCATCGCCTGCAAAACTGAGCTTAACGGTTTTATTGGGCCACTGCTTATGTTAATGTTTGAGTGATGAGTTACATGGCATCCTCTTTAAAATAAGTGCATTTAGCAATCTTTAGGACCTAAGAAGTATAAAAAATAAGCATCATCTTTGAACTGGAAGTTGTTTTTTTGAAATAAATTATCTGGACATAGGAATTATTTCACTGTATATTACAATTTATGTCACTAATGTGAACCAAAGTATATCACTGTTTATTTTAATGCAAAAGCATGATCGGCAATGATGAAATCCCAACATCCTCAAACGTGTACATGTGAATTTGTTAAATTTACATGTCATATCAAATTTTAAAAAAGAAGTGCATTGAGCCTTCGCTACCAGTACATTTCAGACAAAAGTGCCTCCTTATGAGGACGACAGGTCTAAATGAAGCAGAATGAGCTGCCACAAACCTAAAACGTAATGTCCCCGTATGAGGACGCCGGGTCTCAGGAGGTTAAAAAAAATCATACTTTGCATATAAAGATGGACGACACGACAACTCCCCCGGAGGTAAATGGGTGCTGCCATCTTACACTGGTGATGTAACCGTGCATTTATTAATAAATTTCAGGTTGGAAAGTCTGCAAAAATGGTGGTACGTGCGTCAAACATGCAGATGATTTTACGATGACATTTGAAATTATGAAATTATTAATCAGATTGTGGCTGTTTCCTTTGTTCCTATCTGTCATACAAATACTCTAAGCACCTTTCAGGCCAGAGCTATAAAAAAAAAGCAGCCACCATCTGACTTAAAAGCACACCAACGACAGAAAAAAACAACGTGAGCATGTGAATACTCTGTCATTTGTAATCAGAATCTGTACATTAGCGACCGGCTGTGGAGACGTGGTTGCAAGGTCCTGCTGCGCGCGCCGTGTTTTTTTTTTTTTTTTTTTTTTTTTTTATAATAAGCTCAGAACATGACCGCTCTCTGGAAAAAGCTACTGTTGCTACGCAGTTAGGAGTTCCTGATCATTTTATGTCTGGAAACTGAATGCTGTTAGTGGGGGCCTCTGTGGATCATCCTACAGATATTAGATCAGTTTGGGAACTAGCGAATTTTGAGGCCTTGTGCTGTTTGTCAGGTTTTTTTTTAGTTTTTTTTTTTAGTTCTTCCTAAACTGTTTTTGTGTGTGTGGCTATATCAGGCTACATCCTGCTGGGTCGGGGGTGTGGGGGGGTGGGGGGGGGGGTTGTGCCTGGTCTGGTCTGGTCTGATTTAGGTGGCTGCTACATGTCTAAGTAACATCCATATGAATGAATGCCAGGTCCAAAAGTTTGAATTGAACACTGAATTGCCACAAAATGGTATTTACTTCTCCTGTCGTTGTCATAATGTTATGGCTGATCAGTGTATGTATCTAAAACAAGCTAATACTGGCACACACAGTGGCCTGGGCAAATAAATATAACTTGTAACTCAACTTTGTAACTTTGAAAAGATCAAAATACTGAGAATAAAGTTTGCTTCCTTAATAATAAATAAAGCCTGTGAGTGCGTCTGGGGTCAGGACATTCAGTGAAGACGCACTAATTGCAGAACGCAGACTTTTCCCCCCGTATGAACTACTTCAATATAAAACACTGTCCAGCATCAGAAGGGGAAAACACGCACGAATCCTCTGCTAGCGGTTTATACTTTCCCCTAATTGTTTACATGAGGAGGGAGGAAGGGAAGGAGGAGACGAAGCTCAACGTACTCTCAGACGTCTGCATGATCAGCGTCTTGCTGTACTGGCCCACTCCGCTGGCGTTGAAGGCCTTCACCCTGGACTTGTACGTGCTGTTGAAGTGGAGCCCGTCCACCGTGCAGATGGTCTCCGTCCCCACGTACACTTCCTGCAAAGACACGCTTCCTGTTAAGCTGGCAGACACATCCAACAAAGCGTGCAATTATGACACGGAACAGTCGGTCTTTTGTAAAAAACCAGACGGGCTCGGCTTCTGAGGGAGTGTCCCGTTTTTGGGGTTCGGTTGATGAGCGAGAGTGTGAGTTTGTACAACCGAGCGTGGGAGCGGCGGCCCACGCTTTTGAGTATAAATAGACGCGGAGACACAACTCGCCAGGCCCAGCGTGGCGCTGCGTTGGCGAGACTCAATGAGTCAGAAAGAAGTAGAGGAGGAAGGTAAAACTTCCCTCGCAACTTTAATACAAATGTATTTATATATAAATATATATATATATATATTTATTTATTTTTTTGGCAAAGTGTATCAATCACAGGTTCGACACAAAAGGAAGGCACATTTAAAAGCACTAACACACTAAATCATTTGGAGAGCACAGGTCTCCAACAGGGGGTGCGCGACCCCTAGTGGAACCGCGAGGTACTGCAGGGGGGGTTGCAAAATATTTAGTTGATTAGACATTTTTTTATATATATATTTTTTTAAATTTTCCCCCACATTAGCCACCTAAATGAATATTTGGACCTGTGTATTATTTGAATAGCTTAATACTGAATGCAAAGTTATAATGATAATAATAATGTATATTGTATTTTTAGTTTTTTTAGTTAATCTGTGTTAATCAGTTTGGGGGTCCTTAGCCTTAAAAAAGTTGAAGACCCCCGCTTTAGAGCACATTTAATGATGTAAATCACAAGCTAACAGTGAAGGCTCCGGGCTGTAACGCAATTTGGCATCGACTATCCACCAATTAGCAGCGAGCGGATACAGGCGGCGAATCGGACGCAAATGATCACCCTGTTATGCAACAGTTGTAATTAAGACAGAGGGATGAACCAGACGATTACAGATCACAATATGAACTGGAAAGAGATTAGCACCAGCTGTTTTTTTTTTTTTTTTAGCTAACGGGCTGCAGAGAGGAGACGAAGGAAACTTGATGTCACCGCCTGCTTTTTCTAAATTAAAACACAGGATGCCTGAAGAAACAGCTGCTGGAGCGTCCACATTACGCAGCCGGTGAAGCCATTAAGCTGAAATGTTTAAGTGAACGGAGCAGATATAGTGGAACCGTGCACATCAGGGCTCAAAAAAGGCCAATATTTAGATTATAAGTGGTTCACAGCTGTTCAGATGAATATGAAGGACACACGCTGCTTCTAGATATACAGGATAAAATAGAGGCCTAGAGTCGTGTCACAGCACGATAAGTCATCAAACCTTTTCTCTATGAGCTCCTTGATGGATCTTACAGAACAAATACACTATTGTCAGCGGTTATTGTACTTGTGATGTCTTGAATTTACAACACAACAAACCAGCCTTTAGCAAATCGTACAAATACGGGAAACTACTCAAGGTTCAAAGCTAACGTTTTGGGACTAACATTATTTATCTAGTGGATGGAAATATACGTCCATTTTTAAGTTGTTTGTTGCATTTTCATCCATTTAATAGTGTTATGATGGACAATCAATAAATAAAACTTTATTTAAAGAGCACTTTTCATACAAAAGATGCAGCACAAAGTGCTTCACATAAAAGCAAAAAACACTGAGGAAATAATATAAAATAAACTGTATAAATTATAACTATAATTTAGTAATTATCTAAAGGATAAAAAAAATTAAATAAATATATATAAATAAAAACATTTAAAATATTAAATAAATAAATATATAAAATAAAATAAATAAATAAAAATTAATTAATAGCCAGACTAAAAAGGTAAAAATAATATATAACTTGGTTAAAAGTCTGACTAAAAAAATATAACATGATGAAATAAATAAAATTCGATAAATAACCAAACTAAACGGTAAATAAAATTTATTTGAACGCAATACTAAGTTTTTAAAAATGTCCACATTGGACATCGTTGGACTCTTCACGTTTTGTCACATATTATTCCCAAGAACAATTAACATTAATTATTAATTAGCCAACAAACATTAACCAGAATTGTCAACTATTTTACAGCTGCCTGATAATTTGTCACGATTTATTGTGTTCACAACCTTTGAGATCTTCTCTACAACTTTACTTTTTTTTTCTTCAGCCTCAGGTTTTAAGAGCAAGACGACGATTTCCTGACCCAACATAAATACGTAGGCGACCACTAATAAAAGATCATGTAAATTATTGAAAAAAGCGTAAAGATCTCCCAGACTGATTGCTCCACCAGTCAACAGGTCCACTGTACGGCTGGTTAAGAGCTTCAGACACAGATATCCTCGGCCTTTGTGCTGAGGGAACTGTTCAGGAGGTATAAGTTGCCGCTGTGACAAAGCAGCGACCTCCGCCTATAGAGAACCCGGGGAGGGTCTTACGAGGATGGATTACACGCTGTAGCTCAGAGAGGCCGCTTTGATCCCGGATCACACTTCCTGCAGGATCATCGCAGTGCAGACAGCTGCGGTTAGAGACTCCTTCTTTTTCCTGACGGCCTGTCATTTAATGCCCTGCTACGCTGCGTCTCCTGACCTGAGCCGAGCGGCAACGGCCGTCACACTTGGACTCGAGGGATTTCAGCCACAAAACGCTGCTTTCACATCCACCCCCCCCACCCCAACCCCGCCGGCGTTCTCACTGGCACCAAATGAACCGGTCTTTGTTGAGATACAAAGGTGAATTATTACTCCGGCTGGTTCTGCAATCTACATGTAAATCCAACAGAAGTTCCCGTTTAAAGGGGAGAAGTAATGTTGTCATTTGTTAAGTCGGACCGAAAAATAAAGAAATCAGAGGAACCCACCCTGAACGGCCCCCCGTTTCCATCGTCCAGCTCCAGGATGTATCCGTCCACGGCGATGGTGGAGAGCGGCGGCTGTTTCCATGACAACGTGGCGCTGTTGTTCTGAGTGCAGCATTCCTCCAGCTGGAGCATGGGAGCAGCTGGGACTGGGGAGGGAGTGGAGAGGAGAGAGGAGGGGAGGAGGGTAAAAACCAGGCCAGATTAGAGCCCACTGAGATACTAGAAAAAAAAAAGACACTGGCGCTCATAAATCTTCCATGAGTTTCATTAGACGCCGTGGATCAATAATACAACTGTGAGCGCTCGGCGTGTGAATATGAAACGCGTCGGAATGAAACAGACCACGGGCTCCACGCGCTCTCGATGCGCTTTTCGTTATTTTTGAAGTTAAAGAGGACAAACGCAAGAACAGGTTCTCTCTAAATTGCAACTGCAAAGCTCGGGGGATTGCTGTCACAGAAAAAGAAGGACACTCCCCCACAGAAAACTTAGTCAGTAGTATATTTAAGACGATATTTAGCGCATACACACAAATATCACATACATGTCATATACACCGATCAGCCATAACATTATGATGATACTGTGCAGGTCTCCCTTGTGCCTTAGACATGGACCTTCTGAGGATGTTGTTAGCGGGGGCCTTTGGGTCCTGTGGGTTGAAAGGAGGGGCCTCTATGGATCATCCCACAGATACTTGATCAGTTTGGGATCTAATTCATTTGGAGACCAGATCAACATCTTGTGCTGCTTTTTTATTTTTTTTTTTATGAGTTGTTCCTAAACCATTTTTGTGTGTGTCAGGCTGCATTATGCTGCAGGCTGCAGCCATTGAGGAGTGTCATTGTTACAGGGTGGGGGTGTCTGGTCTGGTCTAGGTGGGTCCTACATGTCTGAGCAACATCCACTTGAACGAATATCAGGTCCAAAAGTTTCCCAGCAGAACACTGAATTTTCATAAGATGCTCAATGTTATTTACTTCTCCTGTCGGTGGTCATAATGTTGTGGCTGATCGGTATATACAGATTTCCCTCCGAGTGCAGAGCAGACCCTGGCTCTCAGCCGGACAAAGACATGTGTCTTTTTACCTTTCATCTGTACAAAGTCCAGCTGGTGGATGGTCTGCAGGAGCGGCCCGCTGTCCAAAGTGAGGTCAAAGTCACTGGTCATCCTCGGGGTGAGAGTTCCCTTCCCCCACTGGCTCTCCGTCATGTGGACCCTCCGGATCAGAGCGTCGGAGATCTGACAGAGAAGTTAAACCACTGAAAACCTCATGGTGGAGGATGCATGTTACTGTCCAAAATGCTATGCTCTACTTCACCTTCTTGTAAAGCATGCACGTTATAATTAGTGAACATTTAGACAACCTCCGATTAATATGAGCAGGTATTACAAGAAAAACAAAAAGCATGAATTTTGAAATAAAAACACCACATTTGGTTACTTAATCCCGTCACTTGTGCTGACTTCAAAGGCCCCACTGCTTTGCTTCTGCATCACCTCCAGTTTTCTGACACTTTAACGACGCTTTAAGAAACTTTGGGGAGTTTTTCATTCTTGTGTGAATACAGAGTCAGAGCGACTCGGAAGCTGGAGCCGTTTAAACGCCGAGGAGGAAAAACTACTCACAGATAAATACACTATAATAAGGACAGAAGGCACATCAGACAGTCGGCCATGTAAGAGGTGTAAGCCGATATAAACCACAAAAGCGCATTTCGCCCTAATAAGTAATGGAAAAAATGAATTATGGACTTAAAATGTACTTTGAAATGTCTTTGAGCTTTCAAAATGACTCAACAGTCAACATTTTAATTTTAAATCTAATTTTGATTTTAATTTTTAATTTCATTTCTCTTTATTCAACAGTTCATTCAGATTTTCCACGTCAGCGAGACAAAAACATTGGGAACTGATGCATCTCTTACCTGCAGGAAACCGCTGGGGTCGTTCTCCTTGATGACCTCCAGGCAGTACTCCATCAGCCCCGTGGTCTGACGCAGCTTCACCGTACAGTGGGAGATCTGATCACGCACCACCTGGAAAAACACAGATATGAGGGAGGTGAAAAAAAAAAAAGAGGGGAAGAGGAAAGAGTGATTCAGATTTTGCAAATACAGCACTCTTTGTTGAGCTTTGTTATTTTAAACACGATTCGGATCATGCAACTACACTTCCCAGAGTGCACCTAGGTAGCGAACCAGCTGCTCAGTCACTGTCACTGAGCAGAAATTTATCTTTTTTTTATTATTTACTTTCTTGTTATTTGAAGTGCATCATTCAAATGTAGACTGACTTTTCATGAATGAATTTGCACTAACTTCATTTTGAGTTTGACGTATTAAAAGTATAAACAGAAAAGGATAAGAAATGTTACAATTCTACTAAAAATGTGGAGAATTCATGAAATTAATGAAATGACGATCATTAAGCTTGTAGATCAGCTGTTTCTTTCTTAAGATTCTTCTTTATTCAGTGTTTAATTAAATTGTTAACTTTTGTTTGTACAAACCAGTAACAGAACTGAAGTCGGAAGGAAAATAAAGTTGATTGAGTTGGAAATTTGAGTTTTCCTTGTGTCAAAGAACAAAGAGGAGGACCTGACGCTCTTGCATAACAACAACAACAACAACAACAACAAACACTCAGAAGATGTTAATAATAATCAAACCTGAATGAAATGCACGGTTAAGTAAAGTGTGTAGGATATAAAAATGGGAGATCAAGTAACGGGAAAGGGGAGTTCATAGAGTGAGACGTGGAGAGAGAAAAGGAGGAGTAAGAGATAGAAGTAAATGAAAGGAAAAGATGTACGGATGTAGATGACAAAGGGGAAAAATGGCAACAGTGAGAGGGAGAAAGGAAAGAAAAGGACAGAGAAAGTAGAGGAGAGAGGGAGGGAGGGAGGCCGGCGGATTAAACGAGGCCGTTAATGGATGAGGAGAAGCTGAATGAGACGCCCAGGAGGAATACCAATAACGAGATTAGCAGCAGGATTGTCAAACTGATTGATTAGATCATTTTTTTTTTTCTTTCTTAAGAGGAGGGGCCGAGAGGGACGCCAGCAACCGATCCCGTTATCGACGATGACGGAGGGAAGGTGACGTTTTGTTTTCACACGCGGGGCCGAGTGAACATAGTCGTCGCCGGTTACACCAGACACAAAATTTCTCCTCGTGACCGGTGATTCTAACCTACATACAGAGGAGCCGTCTTTTTAACGTGTTACTGCACAAACGGTGACACGTTCGATGTGATTTGATGGAACATTTTGACGGACACCACTTGGGAGATTCCCTCTCTGGCTCCGACACCGCTGATGTCCACGGCCTCTTCTTCATCGCAGCAGTGTGAAATAAACGGAGGTGCTGGACCGAGCGTTGCTAGGAAACAGAAACTTCGCTGCTGCTGCTGCTATCTGAGGGGCTCCGAGGCTGAATGGAGGAAAATCCTTTCCTGCAGCCGCTCGGAGACCGACAGTATGTACGACTATGATTTAACAGATGACTGCAGCCAGAGCACGTCAATATGTATATATATATATATATATATATATATATATATATATATATATATATATATATATATATGCATCCACAGATACACAGTTACAGTGATCGTATTCTAATCAGCAGGCCTCTCACACATGCAACCTGGACATTTCATTAATTGTGACAATAAAAGCAATCATTAAAAGTTACAGCAGAGTAGAAGATCTCAGGATTGTCTGAACGGTTGGAAGAAATGTCAAGCAATCCAGATCAAATCCAAACATAAAGTAACCTTAACCTGCAAATATTTATTTTGACAGATTTCTGAATATTTTAATGCCACGTTAAGACATTGTACAGCTAGCCGCCATTTTAAGCTGTAGCCAGATTCAATGCTCATTAGAATATGTGTCTGATAACACATTTCTCCACTTCCTTCCACTGGTCAAACTGATGCTAGTTTCCTGGGATACGGACACAGCCATGTTGTTGAGTTTGGAGCCAGGTTCTGAGTTGACCTGAGTTATTGACAACCAGTCCTCTAGACTCACTTTTCGTTTAATAAATGCTGCGTTCTGCTCTACTTCCACCAATTACAAAGTGATTTTGGAGGAGGTGGAGCCTGTGACCTATAGGCCCCTTCACAGTTTGTAAACAATGTGATGTATTTTGAGGGGCGGGGCTTAGCTGGAGGCAAAAAAAATTCAAACGCTATAGCCTGTTTAACATATTTCAATGGAAAAGAATGAACGAGGAAAATGCATATTTTAGAGAATACACTAATAAACTCACATCCCGAGAACGTGAGTGTTATTTTAAAAAGTTGACTCACTGGGTAAATGATTTGAGAACATACGGAGGCTGTTTTCATGAAGTGAAGCTTCTCCTACAAAGTTATTACAAGAAGTAAGTGGAGCCACTGTGGAGGGTAAAGTAGTAAATGCAACTTCTACTTGGACACCCCTGAAACATACAACTGATGTTGTGTTAGCTAGCCTAGCGGGTTAGCATTAGCATTAGCCTGTGACAAGAATCCCCCAAACAGTGATTGACTTTGACGAAATCTAGTCTAACCCATAACATTATCCAGGCTGAAACTGATTGCGTTACATATTAATCTGACCTGATATGAAGTGTGTGGCACCAACAATACAGCAAGACCACATTTTCATGGTTGAAAGTGCTACTGCAGCCAGCCACCAGGGGGAGCTCTACTTGCTTTCTTGCCTTGGCTGGCCTGGCAAATCAATTTCCAACAAAGAGACTCAGACTAAAAACATGTACTCCATTACAAGCTTAAATGAAAGATAAATACAGATGTTCCTGGCTCATATGAAGAGTTATTTCCTATCATGCAGTCGCATAATGTAGATGCTAGCTGGACATGTTTGCTATAGTGTCTGTGGTGCATTCAAGTGCAACTTTTTAATCCAGTCACAGCAAAAAACCAACACCTCAACGTTGACAGCAAGTTTTAATTTCTTTTACCTTAGCCTCATTCCAGCTCTGTGGACCTTTAACGGTCACGCTAAGACTTGTACATTTCTTTGCCTTAAGAAGTTGCTTCCCCCTTGTGTTGTATTCATGAGCGGGTAAAGGAAATGGGATGAGACGACAGTCTGCCATTGAGTCTATAAACTACATTATGCATTGCACATTCCCTGTGGAAAATTTGTATCTGTCGAAAAGAGGATCAGAGGGGGCATTTGGTTTATTGCTCGAATGACTTTCTTTTTTTAAAATCTGTAATTTATCTTAAACAACTTCAGGATGTTTTCTAACTAACCGAATAACTATATCACTGAGTATTCTCGGATTCAACCGCCTCTGCTTTTTAATCGTGTTTTTATCGATTGCGAACCCCGGGGGCAGGTAAATCTCAGTACAGAAGTCTGAAGATAAATCAGCAAAGTTCGAGTCTCTGGAACAAATCTGAGGTTTTACGTCCCTCTGAGGAAGCCTTGCTCCGTTCATTCACATGTAGCCAGAGTAAAACTGCGCAGCTTCTCTTCTCTGCGTCACCGAAGTGAAAATCTGCCTGCACTCCAAGCAAATTAATATTTACAGAGACGCACCTAATCCTGTTCTCATTACTTTCCCTTTTAGTGCTGAAATCAATCATCCGGGGGACCTTGTTTAACCTTTCTCGCCATCCAGTGAGAGATTTAATATTTCGCTCTGTGTTTCCGTGGCTGGCGGCCAGACCGTCTCTGTGCTGTGTCAAGCCCGGAGCATCCACACCCCTGCAGTGGCCTGGCATGTTTCCAAGGAAGAGTTTCTCACTGCTGTCGCTGCCTTTTTTTTCCACCCCCGTCCTGAACGCTCAATTAAGTCACCGAGCACAATGAATGTAAAGGAATCTGGTTTTGAGGTGACTGGGGAAAAAGAAACCGCTCCCATTGTGCCCTGCTCCTTCTGAGAGATAACTTATTTTTTTTCGACTTCTTCCTCTCCTCTCAGCATTCCAGCCCACTTCCCTGAAATCTGCTTTAAATCAGCTTCGCAATAAGACACAGAAGCTGCCACCGGCTATACCGCTCCGCCAGATGATGACTGGATAAGCGGCGCAAGGGGCTCGATTCATTCATCTGAATTTAACTGAGAACGAAGCAGCTTGAGATGGAGGGAAATTCAGCATCTTGATGAGAGTTGGGACAAAATTGACTGAGAGGAAGAAGAGGAAGAAGAAGAAGAAGAACCGAGGAGTGCTGTGTAAGTGGGCCACAGTTTCCCCCACAGAGGAAACAATCTGTGGCGGTTTGAGCAGCTCAAACGGCGCCGCCGAAACAATCTACAACACAGTGGGAGAAAAATACAAGAACCCAGTAATACGTCTCTTTAAACTGATTATCCACGTTGGTTGTGGTGGGTTTAATTTCTTTCCCCCCAGTGAGAAATGTTCAGGACTCATTAAAGCATTTTAATATGTTGTATTACAAAGAGCTGGCATTCTTTATTTATTTATTAACTTTAACATTCAAAGCTGCAATAACCGACTTTAACGGCCACTTGGGGAAGATGGAAACGCAAGAAAGTCGTTGATATCAAAATTTAATGTCGCTCCAAATCAGCATCCAGCAGCTTTATCGTCCATCCTGAGGCAGAAAAAATCCCAGCGTCTCTAACAGAGTGTCCCGAGGGAATTATCTGACTGTTTAGGTGCTAAATGCTTGTTGCTAACTGCTGTTTGATGCCGAGCAGGTTGTGTACAGTGGTTTTTACAGACCGACTGCTACTTCATCGATGTGTGTCTGTTGTAATTATTAGGCCACTGCAGCACTTTTGGCCTTGCAAGATAACGTGACTGCAGTTACCGAACGTGCCCTCATACAGCGGAGCAGAGGAGTCACAGTGGACAGGCAGGACTACGGCATTTCCTGCGTGATATATATTGGAAACTGCATAAGGAGGATTTAGAGACACAATTGTCGTAATGTTTTATGTTCAGTGTTGCTACCTCGAAAATGACGTGAAGATTACTCATTTAAAAAAACTTATTACTTGATTTGAAACGTAACCAAGGAAGATGAAAAGTTACTTTATTAGTCTCATTCGACATTTTTAAACCAAAAAAAGTAGAAAATATTAAGTTATGCCTCCTCAGTTATGATTATTTTCTGCTTCTCTCCGTATTATATCGCTGTAAACTGAACTTCACCATGAGCTGCAATTTTATAGAAACTAGATAATTGATGATACAAGCTCCGAGAAGTGTAGCGGTGAACTCTCCGACACTGGATTCTGCAGCCGTCTTAATATTTAATGTTCATCTTCCCATAACACGCTGACAAACACTTGGGTTCTTTATATTTATATCAAGTCCAAACTATTGACTAGTGTTTAAAAAATGAGGAGGACTCAGGGAAGCAGAGATCCCTGGAGCCTAAAAAAAAAAACACTTAAATCAGAGGACAAGAAGTCAACAGAAGGGACAGTAGAAATAAAAATAGTCTCAGAGAAGCAGCAGGCGCTAATCAAGCTGAGCTGGGTCTCCTGAGGTCAACGCATCCAGTGGCAAACTCTGCATCGTGCAGCAAAGGACTCAGACTGACTTGGTTTCTGATTCACTTTGTGCCGCCGCTCTAATCAGCCTTCATCAGTCCACGGCTGCGTCTGTGAGCTCGTATCTCCCCCGACCGAACGCAGCGAGCGGGGCGAGCCTCTGTTTGATGTTCACGTTTAATAGATTCTCCACACGACATTAAAGGAACCACGCCGGAGTTTTGAGTTCGAGATCTATCGTGGCGGATTTAATTACACTTTGTTTTGACGCTGAGATGAGACGAATGCTTTGGAGAATGTAGATTATTTTAAAGGACGTTTGTTGCTCAGGACGTTTTGGGGTGAAACGCATCGCTGCTTCCGTACGGGTTTGAGAATTACATATGTAAATGCAGAGAAGAATCAGTTAGCTTAGCACGAAGACAAAGTCCTGCTACCATGGACGGGGCCAGGAAGTCAATTTTGATTGGCTAAGAAGTAATCTGGCACATATCCAGTACAAAGCTGAAAGAAAAAAAGGTAAAATTTGCTAATGAATCAGTTTTAAATGTGCTGGTAGGTGCATGCTAAGCTAAGCTAAGCTAAGCTACGCTAACAATCCCATGGCCTTAGTTTCATAGAAAATGAGCAGAAATGATGAGATAATCGTTTAATATTCTGAACTGTAAAAGAAAACTAGAATCGTCCATATTTTAAACTGTCCCTTAAAGGATTCTCCTTGTTGGTGCATTTAGGTGCTTTTTAGGAAGCTCAGACATCTCAGGCTTCAGAATGTGATGCAGAATGATAACCTTTGGCTGCCAAGAAGGAAAAAAATAAAACCCGAGAACTTCAGAAATTGCTTTCAGATAAAATTAAAGAGTGTGAATTTCAGTCAAATGGTGCGTTTCAGTTACAGAAGTCAGAAAACTAGATGGTCGCGTCCATGGAAGCTCTTGCCTCGTCCGAATATAACTTGGGGGAAACTTGGTGTGTTCAATAGTCTCATTTTCTGAGTGCAGAGTGAAATTCGCCAATCTCTTACCTAATACTACTGCCATAATGTTAAATTAAATTTAGGCTATTTAAGTTCCACACATTGTAAATGGAACCGATAACTCGAACCAACTCATGAGTTTTTTACTTGACGAATTTGCAGTGATGAAATCTACAAAACCACATGTGGCATAAATTTATAAAAAAATATATAAAAAAGTTTTAACTACACTAAATAAAAACATTATTAACCACAGTTTGTCACGATGGTGTTTTGCACTGTTTTGGTTTTACCAGGCTATTTACCAGGCTGGAAAACTTAAATCACACTGTAACAGCATTTCAACGTATATATGTGGAAAAATACTGTCTGTTCTAACGATTTAATGCAACAAAAACTAGAGCTAATAGAATGAACATTACAGGAGCTTCTAATTAGTGTTTACACACGGGGCGGCCATCTTGGTTACTCAACTCGGGGGTAGTGAGGATTGTACGACTTTATGAGAAGAAAATACGACTTCGGAGTAGAAATAGAACACAACAAAAGCCTGAAACACAACAGCCCACCCAGAATTTTATATTTATATTTATTTATATTCCATATTAGCCAATAAAGCCAGTACTGATTCTGAAATGCGGTGATGTTTTGAGCCTCTATTTAGCAGTGAAGTCATTCCTGGCATTTCTGACCCGCTCTGTTTGACAGTCCTCCATGACACAACCCGCCGCCTCCGCTGCCTCTCTAAACAAACACGTGGGTCTGTCCTCCTGATGTGCTGAGGAACATAAAAAAAAAAAAACATGAACCTGACTCATGCCATGAAGGACTACTTCTCAGCTTCAAACAACCAGCCTCGACGTGTCCCAGTCACCATGGCGACCAGGCTTCATTGTCAGCAGGCAGGACCACAGGACATCAGCGGGAAGCTCGTGTCGGGAGAAGCTGCAGTAGCTTCATCTGTTTTTAATTGATTTTTAAATATTATTTAATTCTTGTTACGGTTTGGCCTCGTGCGACTAAATCGGGATTAATCACGGTGCTTCATTAGTTTCTTAATTGGACGCACGTAAAATGTAGAGCCGGCGTTTTCTTGTTGTTGTTGTTTTATGCAGAAATCTGCTTTTCATCTGCAAATAAATCCTATCTGAGAACGCATTATCGTGACTGAGCCTCATTCAGTCACAGCTGCAGGACGAGCTCCTTCGCCACTGAGCCACATGCTAATGAAGCAGAAAGCTTCCCATTGACGCTCCATGTCAGAGGGGCTCCAATTACTGGAGATCCACTCAAGAAAATGAGTCTCCAGTGGCTCTTCCTCCTCCTACCTTTACTCTGCAGGTTTCTACCTAAAGCAAAGTACAGGGGACAGTGAGAAATTCACAAAAACAGAGTTATCTTGAGTGGGATGGAAGCAGACCTCTGAGTAATCGAGGCTAAAATCACAAAAAGGATATCGTGATCCATCATGGAGGAGTGTTCTTCTCTAGCATTAATATTCAGCAAACAACACACGGGGGCTATCGAGGCTGACGGGGGAGATTAAATCATTAAAATTCCTCTGTGTTGGAGGTGTGAACGCGTCCAGTCGGTGTCCGTCAAGAGACATCCATCCACCATCGATTAACAGCAGAGGTTTTATTTTAAAATAAATCGCAGCAAGCTCCTCATCTACTAGATTGAACATCCTAAACACAAGGAGGATTATATCGTCCTGCTAACGAGCGCCATCTACAGGTAGACAAAGTAATAGCAGCTGCAATACTGACACCTGCAGGCAAAGAATGGAACGTCTGCAATGAGTGAAAGAGTTTACTGTTTATGTCTTAGATTTCCACAACTCTAGATATTTAAACTCAAAAATGATCGGTGCTTGTTGGTGACAGTCGCAGGCTAAAGGCAGAGAACTGATTTTAATTTATAAACACTCTCTTAGTTTCATTCATCATGTTGTACCATTGAACTTCTGACAGTGGGTGCAGGTTTTAAGGGCATTAATGTTTTTGTTTTTGTTTTTTTAACCACGGCTGCATAATGTGGCTAAGGCAAAAACAACTGCAATACCCCAAATGGCCACTAGAGGCTGAAACTAAAAGTGAGTTAATCTCATTAGACCTACATGTTAAAAATGTCCACGTTTAAAGCAGAAATAAACATGTTTACAGCCTGCTGGATTTTTATATAACTCATGTTTTTAAATCATATCAATGCTTATGATAATTAAGGGTGCGGCCGCTTTGAATGACAAACACTCGGAATGAGTTGCACGTGGCCAAGATGACTTTTTAATGTGATATCATAGAGGGTTCATCCATATTTATACAATGCACAACATATGTTTTGTTTTTTAAATTTCATCCCAGTTTAAAATCCCACCCAAATACTTGAGCCTTATTATTTGAATATTTTGAATATTTTAGCTCAAGATGTGAACCTGTTCCACCTTGTAGGACGATACATAAAACTCCAAAACCCATTGAGGCCGTTAAGCGTGTTCTTGTAAGGTGAAAGTGGCGCCGATTCTTCTAAATCACCGTTAGATTACAGGAGGCGAGAAGACAGAAAGAAGCTATGAAGAGGCTGCAGCTCTGTGGGCGTAAACTAGCCTGACATCACTAATAATCTCACAGCCAGTGAGTTATCTGCCACATCTGAAATGAAAAAATAAATAAAAATAAGCAGGACGTAAACGTGTGTGTGTGTTTGTGTGTGTGTGTGTGTGTGTGTGCGTCAGCGCTGTGAGTGAGTGCGAGCTCACATTGCGTTGCCATGCGCAGGCTGTGTTTCTCAAACCACCTACACGTGTGAAACCTTGATTCTACAGAGCGTCCAAGCGTGAAATTGGATGCCGCGCGGCACAAACGCATCTCTCCTTCCTCCTCGAACTTGTAACCCCCGTTCCATGCGCTACCGACGGTTAAAAAGAAAAATGATTTCTGCGTCAGAGATGAATGGAGCTGGCTCTGATTTCTCTATGTAACCTTTATGATCAATAACAAAAGATGTGCATGTTTTTTTAGCAGCTGGATTGGTTTAGTTTTCTCAATGTGAAGCTGGATTTGTAGAGACGACCTATTCTTCTGTCACAAGCTGCATTCAGTCAAAGCTACGCAGCTGCCAATCAAGATTGCAGGTTTGCAGCACGTGTGTGTGTCAAATAAAGCCTGTGATGTCCAGGTGAGATCGGGTCACTCACCTTCAGCTTGTGCTCGTGTTCTTTGTTAACTCGAGACAGCAGCTGGGCCTTGCGTCGGTTCAAGGCGTCGATGAGGGCGTCGCACTGCGCCACCAGGCAGGCCTCAAACTCCACTCCGTTCTCCTGCAGGACAAATGGCAAACATTCACGCATCAAATGAGAAAAAACATGCAGAGAAGCTCAGGTGATGTCAAGCAATGAATGCACAATGAGCAAAAGGTTTTAAGGAACAGGGCGCTGATTTATTAGAAGCTAAACGCTGCGATGTAGACATGATAAGATTTATAGCGGAGTTAAACGGAGGAAGGATAGTTTTGCCGAGACTTCAAACGAGCGGCGTGAGAAAAATGATCATGAATCATGCAACGGCAATTATGCCTCGTACCATCCATTTTTTCACGTCTCAAATTTTCACTCCCCTCCCTCCCTTCGTCTCTTGCTGTTTTCCCACCCACGAGCCTCAGCGGCAGCGTCTCACCGTGTGACGATTACCGACGAGGGCATTTAATCCCACCGTCCTCCGCTAATCGGCCTCTTATGCTGACCGTAGCTTTGTCTGCACGTGAGCATCTACATTTAATCCCGGTCAACGTGTCAGATTAAGTGCATCATATAGCTGGATGGAGACACGGCTGCGCTCAGGGGAATATTTGTTTGAGTTTATTAAGCTTGTGCAAGTGCACGTGAAAGTGTTCATTGCATGCAAATCTAACAAAGAGAGCTTTGGTGCAAGTGAACTATCCACTCCACAGGTCATATGTCGCAACAAAATGCCAACACAGATCAGAGGAGTGTTTTCTGCAGACTATGCAGTGTTTGTTACGTGCGTTCACGGGTACCTGGATGTGCTGCACCATGTTCCTCAGCTGCACCAGGAACTCCTTGGCCTCGGTGGCTCGGTCCGACAGGCCGTTGAGAGCCTGCGAGAGCTGGCCCTGAGGGGGGAGAGAGGACATTAGAGGACGTTACAGGGGGCAGGGCAGCGCTTCTGTTGTGGGCTTGTGGCGAATCAGTAAATCCGCAGGACGGCCCTCTGTGTGCAAACAGGCAACGACGTGGACGATGGGAGGTACAGCATCCAAACAACAAGCAGAAAATGATTCAGCAGTAACTCTGTAGAAGAATTCCTTTTTGGTCCTGCACAATTGTTAGAATGGGGATTACAGGAAATTTGTATACTTGTACTGTTTCATTTTTAACTTTTTAACTCAAAGGGGTCACGACCCCTAGGGGTTTTCGCTAGTCACTGCAGAATCCAAAATCTTTGGTTGATTGGCCCCTTTTCTATATATTTTTAAAAAAAATAACATGAATCCAACATATTTGAAGCCATAAATGGAGGCAGAAGACGTTATCTTTCAGTTATCTTTCGAGTGCCACACTAGCCGAGACCTGTTAATCTAAGCCTTCAATAGGCCACGCCCCTATCGCTGCTGAGCCAATCAGGAGGCACCATATCACACGCTGACTATGTCAGGTTCCCGCAATTGGCCGAGAGCCTATTCGTGTCCCCCTGCTGTTGCACATGTTTGAAATAAAAAAAATAAAAAAATTGAACTTGTGTATTACTTGAGTAGCTTAATACTGAATGATAATAATGTATATTTCTAAATAGCACTAGGCAGAGTTTAGTAGGTAGGGAGTAGGTAGGGGGTCCTTGGCCTGAAAAACATTGAAGACCTCTACTCTAAACTATTTCATGACCGGAAAAGACACATGGAGGCAGTTCAGGGTGAGTTATTTAGGATACAGATCCCCACTGTACAAAAAAAAAAAAAAAAAGAAAGAAATCTCAGCCATTATCCTGAGAAAACTTCAGGACTCTGAGTGAACGTTCGAGACAGATCCACTGTGTTCAACATGTAAAACAAAAGCTGCTTTTCACCACCACTGAGAATCTGACATTTTTGAAGTGTCAGCGTTTTCACCTCTGACACAAAATGCACCGACTGCTTCAATCTCACGCGCAAAATGTCATTACAAGCTAAAACTGAAATGAAATGATGCACCATGAGCACTTAACTGTTGCGCTGCTATTGTTGAGGTGAGGGCAGCGCACGTGATGGGAAAGCGATGACACAGAAGCGCTCCTGTTTGGACAGCAGGTTGCTCACGTATGTGAAGCGAGGTTGTGTGAACAAGGAGGTGACAAGAGAAAGACAGGACGTGGCCTGACCCTGTGGGAACCTCGTTTGGTCGAGTGAACAACAGTCGAGTTGATGGGAGGCGATGGGGGGGGGGGCGTATTGTCTTCTGGGAGTAAAAGAGGATATTGTGCGTTATTGAGCCAAAGAAAGAAAAATCACTTCAACTCCGGAAGAGAGCAATAAACCGAGCAACTAGCTGATACAGTGGAAAACGCTGTGAAAACAGCCCATCACACGCATCCACTCCTCTGCCTCCAGCCCAGCTACTGGAATGCGACGCTGGTCGGCCAAATGGGAACCAGTCTACAAGGGGCCAACGGCTGAACTTCGACCCCGCGTTTGGGAAACCATGACAGCTGCCGCCATGAGTCCACTGGGGACAGTCTGAGCGGGTAACAGCTGAGCAAAGATCCAAATGTAAACTTTCCAGGATTGTGTAGGACTTCAAGAAACTTCCTCTTTGTTAACTGGGGACTCATATTTTTAAAGTCCCAAGAGATGTGCACGAAAGAAAAGACATGAAGTGTATGCGCCTCCTCTGATTTAAGGAAATCTGATGGTATGGACAGATATCTATGAGTTTCTTCATCGAAGGGATACATCAGGAAAATTATCTAGTGTAAGAAAAAGGCAAAATGTCAGAACGAAAAGGCCTTAAATTTAAAACGATATAGAACAGTTTCGCCCAAATTTGTCTTAAATGAACGACGTGTTTGCCAACTTTTGAAGAATATTCCAAAGTACTGCTGCCTTTAAATGTAACTTGGGAAATTTAGAGACGTGTACACAAAACACTTCTCAAGGGATAAATAACATCATCTGTAAGTTGTTTGAATAACACTGCTACGTTACTGAAGCCACCAACGCTAACGGTTTACCAAGCTAATACTTAATGTGGGAGCAACATATTCTAAAATTACAAAGACAACTCTATGCTACTAAATTTAAAAAATATTGAACCTTTCCAAAAACTTCCACATAGAAGGTCGTGCATTCCACAATAAATAAAGGATTATCTTCTCTTACATGGTATTTCCTTGTGAACAAACCCCATTTGAAGGCAGAATATTTCTTAACAAAAGAACAGACTGCACATCTTGCATCCTACTGTATTAAGGCTTCCCTTCTGTGTCTCTGAAATCAATCAGCTCCACTGCATCTCTTAGCTGCCACCATCATTTTAAGATTCCGTCAATCACACTCAACCCGTCCAAAGCGTTCGCTCCCGCTCTAGAGGTTTCACCACGGATCAGACAGGTCACTCACACCTGCCCTTTCATATGTCCTAGATTGGTTTTTCTCTCCCATTCCTCTCCCGACGAGGCGACGGTCCAGTGACGGACGTTCAGGCAGCTCCCGTCTCACCTCACCGCTTCAACAGGCAGTGTGTGCGTTGGCAGAGCAGATGAAATGGAAAGCAACTAGATTGTCTGGAGGCGATTTTCCGTAGCGCCCGCGAAGCTCAGTCCTCAAAACCAGGTCAAAACGTGCCATGAAAGAGGATGCTGTTTTATCTCTGCATAGCTGACAGCCACTTTCTGCTTGGTGACAACCACAGCGCCGAGGCCAGGGCCAGCAGGTTGGCACATGGAAAGGCAAAATTCAGCCACAGATGGGAAACGTGGAAGATTTGGACGTGCATGGGCAAACCCAGAAACCCTAGTTTCTGTATTTTTACAGCTTATGCACTTTAAAACAAGAAAACAGATCAGTGTCATGTCTGAAACGTAATTTACTGTTTAACAAGCAGGACAAAGCTAGGATATAATGTAGTTAGCAAATCACATGCTCCTTTGAAAATAGTCTGCATGTAATTAGCTGGACACCAGCAGACAAACATACAATAACATTTATTATATTCGGGCAACTTACTTTTGAGTTCAGCTTAAAAAGTAAATGCATCATCTGCTCTTTTGCATGTTGTCTGTAGTTAGCTAGTTAGCTAACGGTTGCTTCTAATGTTACAGCAAAGGAACACGCAAGTTTCATGCATCCAGATCATCGTGCTTTTGTTTTCCAACGAGTCGAAACAAAACACACACTCTTACTATACAAAAGATGAATCCTTTAATTGTTGGCTGGTAAGGTAATTAGCTAAAATGCTAACGTTTGCATCTCAGCAGGAGAACACTATTTATTCCATCCAGATCATTTTGTTTTTATTTTGGCGAGATAAAAACAATAGACGGCACCATGTCATAAGTGTCATAAGTTAAAGCAGTGGTACGTTGGTTCATTTACCCATGTGCTTCTTAGCAGTATTTCCATTAGCAGGCTAGTTAGCTTGACAAGCTAACTTCCACATCTTTGCAGAGGAAAACACAGTTGAAGTTATTCATTTCGATTAGTTTTTGTGAGACTAAAAACAAAAATACACCCAATTCCAATCTCTTCTATAAATATAATATTTAATAATCCCACAATTACCTTTTATAACATAAACTGTAGCTCTGTTTAGGCAAATATGCTAATGACATATATAACCAATAAATACGACTTATTTTTTTAATATATATATTTTTTATAGCAATTCCTCATGCTTTCGTTTTTGTGTTTTTAAGTTTTGTAAAAGCTTGTGTGCAACATGACGAGCTTTCCATCATTTCTAAAATGATCTGTGAGAATGTGTCATGCATAATATTTACATTTCATCATACCTCACATTTGCATTTTTCATCTCTTGCAAGGGAGATAGATCTATCTGTCACCAGAAGATTCACGCTCCCCCGGTTTTTAGCTCAGGCAGAGCCCGGATTCTCGGGTAGAAAAAGAGCTTTGTGAAGTTTGGCTGAACAATTCTGAACATTAATGCGATACGATTCCCAAGATACCCCCCCGGGAACGAAACGCATCGCGCTCAGGGACGATGGAAATAAAAGCATCGCGCAGCATTAAGGGTGAAGAAGAGGACACAGGAATGTTTGGGATGAGCTTGGGAGCAGTTGTCGAGGTAGAGGGGGATTCTTACGGTGCCCCTGCTATTTGCAAGGACTAATCATCTCGGTAATTAAGCCGAGTGGGAACACGTGCGCGCCATGAATTATTCACCGGCGGCTCCGGGGCCATCGTGCGTTTTTCATTCTCGCCGAGCAAACTAGCCAATCTGTCACAGAAAAGCGCAAGTGTCAGAAAGGCGTCAGAGCCAATTTGAATTTAAGCCCCGAGTAGGAAGTGGGAAGTGCAGAGCCAGGAGGAGGTATGTATAATGTCACTGCTTAAGCTCTTAACGCCGCGGAGGCAGTCAAGTAAAAGCTCTCCTGTTTGAGCTAATTAACTTGCATCTCCACAAAACGGTCCATCACTTCAACGGCAAAGATAGCTTTCGAGCTCCCATAACCTACTTTCAAAAAGCTGCGTTGCCTCCTGGAGATTTTTTAAAGTTCTCTGCTTTTCTACTCAATGCTTCGGGGTTAAACACTTTCTCTACGGTCTTTTAACTACAGGCCGTAAACAGGTGAAAGCTGAGAGTAAGGTCAACTTCTTAGTGTAGGAAAACAAACCAAAATTTTAAAAAATGCATTTTCTTCACAGCTGTTAGATGAAAGAAAAGTGCAAATTAATGAAATTTTATACAGCTTAATAACTGATTGTGTCTCTCCCAACAGAATCGCCAACCAGAGCCTCCAACATGAAAGGTTGCGGTTGTTTACAGGAGAAGCTGCAGTCCTCGGAGAGTACAGCGTGAAATATTAAGCGGATGACTTGCTGATCTTAATTGTCCTGGGAATGTTTCTCTTGTTAAAAATTAAGCTCGATTACACGTCGGAAGAGCTCAGACTCGGGGCCAGTTTGCGATTCTTCTCCTCCGTGTTTGACAAGGTCCCATACGAAACCATCATTCCCAAGCAGAACCTAAGCGGCCGGTGCATTATTCATCGCTTATATCTGCCGTCATCAATAATGCACAGGAAGTCGTTAACTATCCACACACCAAAAAAAAAAAAAATCATTATTATGAGAACGTTGCCACAGATTCGTCATGTGAGAGTCCTTATTTGATGGACTCCTGGGGCAGCGGAGAGGGAAATGGGGCAGAAGTGATCTATTCTTATCAGCGAGGACGACGTCTGCTGTGAGATGATTAAGACGACTACCTGCTGGTCTAATTCAGACATGTCAAATAGACAATACCTGGTCACGACTGAGGAAAAAAAAAATAGTGAAACCTCTCAACAGAGAGGTGTATTTTGAAGAATGGATGCTCTAACTTTTCTACAGAGCACATCTGTTGGCAGAAACGGGATCTACTGAGTAAAGAGGAACATCAAAGAAGAGAGACATTTAAAGAAACCTATGTAAATGAATATGTTGATTTGCCTTATCCTTATAGATATAAGGTTTAAGGTGATAGCACTGTCAGTAAAATGCACTTTTAGACATAAATAGCACAAAGAGTGCCAAGTGCAGTGAAAACACCTGTGTGGATATTAAAAGCAGCAGAGGTAAAACATGTATCAGCAGCCTGTAAAGTTAAATACAAACCTTACTTCTCCTAACCAGAGGACGTGTTGGTAGCATATACAGAAATGTAATGAAAAGCCAAAAATGCCCTGAGTTTAGGAAACATGTCAGTCAGATAAGGCACCTAAAACACAGTGAAATGTAGCAGTAAATACAGGGAGACCAGGAAAAGTGTATATGTATTATCAGATAAAATTGAGGACAAATGGACGCGACAATGACCCATACGAACTAGTATGAATTAGGAAAAGTTGCCTTTTTTTTTTAATTAATTTTACAATTTAGACGCTATTAAAGCCTATGATTCAAATGATTCCAATGATTTTCTGCCACTCAGTGGCCGTAACCATGGAGACTTCGCTTGCAGAGTACAGGAAAGATTTCACCAACATTTCCAGAGCTAATTGGGATTAGATAATTATCAATATCTGTTGCTATAGTTACATGAGGAAGATTTTATTTGTTATTTTACTGACAAAAAGAACAATGTGTTCTCACTTGTACTTTCAATAGCCTCATGCATGTTAAGAGGACATTTTCTGTTATTGGAGGGCGACTTTGTCTCTGGGGATCTTCAGAAAACCTTTCATCAACTAATGTCGGTTGATCCAGTGTCTCAGATGGTAAGACATGTATGTATTGCTTTGAATTATTTGGTTGACTATAAATTCCAACCTCAGCAACCAACTGTTTTGGGCTTGCCCAAAATCCATACCAAAATATCTGCACTTGACCTGACATTGTATGTTACTATTTTGGTTTGAGAATCCAGGGCTGGGACTGGAGGGTGTGAATCCCAGGACTCATAGGAATAGGAATAAGAAATGTGGAGTGAACAAGCATCCATGGCAGAAACGCTTTCAAGCAAGGCACTCAACTCTCTACTGTGTGTTTGAATGGATGGGTTGAAAAGAAACATGCGTATATGTGTAAATCAGACAGATTTCTTTCTTCTTATTATTCTTCTTCTCTATCCAAACCCAATATAGTTACAGTAATAAACAAAGACGCCGGTCGTACGGGACAGCTTTATGCAACTAGTGGTCGCTATTATGTCACACCCTGTTTCTATAGCGTCAAATAACTAACTAAAATGAAACTTATCCAAACTATTCACACTTGAACATGCCTCGACATCCATCCTTGAAAAGAAATATATTAGACGTGTATTTTAGTGTTTTGAGTCCCATCCGCTAACATGGAGGGGGTGGAGCTTATGACCTATACTGCCACCAGACACCAGGGGGAGCTCTACTTGCTTTGGCTTCACTTTACAGGGTTTTTTTTCCACATCCATCTTTATACAGTCTTTGCTTCTTTTTTTTCCCTACCAATTCTTACAGATTTAATTTATGCTGCAATATAATAGGAGACAGAGAAAATGCAAATAGTCATATCAACTCAATCAGTCTACAGCTAATTACAGCCACTTTACGATCATGATGATGAAGGAGGATGGTAAAAAACAGGGTCACTGCAGACTGTAACCTGTCCCAGGCCGTTGCTGCTGAGATTTCCAGGTTCGCAATTGGTGTCCTCATTTGAAGTAGGCTGCGTTAGAGCGGGCCAGATGTAGTGCAGAATAACAAATTATGCCATTTTAAACATTTGACTGCTAGATTTAGTCAGGATTCGCTTTATGCCCAGAAAAAGGAAAATTTTATTCTTTTTGTCAGATCTACAAAGGAGGCGTTTGTTATCAGTTCTACGCCTGGGGCAGGCTTAAATATTCAGCCGGTCTGTGTTCCCACCCTGAGATGTTACATAAAAAATATGTCACAACAAAATGAAAATCCCATCAGTGAATGAGCCAGTGTTTTTTTTTCCCCCCCTGTGTGGACCCATGTAAATCCTTCCCTGGATGATGAGACAGTGAACGCCTCGCCCATCTCCCTTCCTCTCTTCAGGCATTCGAGGTCATCCCGTCGCTCCCATTTTCCAGCTCTTTATCTCCGTCTTTCATTAACATTTACACAGCTAATCTCTTTACATGGCAGCTCCAGGGATAAATATCACCGCCTCTAATGGAGCAGCGTCGACCTAAATGGCCTGGAGACACCCGGGCCCACGCCCACTGTGAAAATTCATTCTCCACACACCCCAGTCACAACTTTGCTTGTCACAGCGGGGATTCTGCTACGCCCAACAATCCGGCAACTGTGTCTTTTACTTGATACGCTTAAAGATTTGGGCTACAGTATGTTCACCGCCGGGCTGCTGGGCCTCTATTGATTTGTCATTAGGAAACTCTGGAGACACATCAGGAGAAGGTCGCTGCACATTCATGACTCGATGGAGCAGGAAACAACATCAACATCAACCAAGTTTAAGCACATTTTCAATCAATAAACCGATTTAATCCCATTTAAGAGAAAACCATCAAACTCAAAGTTTAGTACAGACACCTCTTATTGGTTAAAACCACCTGTCTAATATTGTTTAGTTTCTCCCGTTTACTTCCCACAAAGTTCACGTGCATCAAGAAATTTGAGGATTAGCGTCTGGCTCCAGGATGTTGGTTGTCCGGTTAGAGTCCAATTAAGGCAACAATTGTTTTTTTGCTGCTACCATTAAGTAGTGTCTTTGGTCTAAGTGACATCTCAGCAGAACAAAAACATTCTTAATGTTATTCCCTTCACCCGCCATTGGCTTTAATGCTGAGGCACTATGTTCAATGCAACATATTGATAAAAAGCCCACTGGTTGAAGGAGCATGCATGCAATTTTTTTTCTCTGTATGTGTTGAAACAAGCTCCAGATTCAGTATAGCCATGCCAGGCTATGACACATTTCTTCTTATCACTAATTAAGCTCACATATATGCAGTAATGGACAGTTTCCTGGCTCTTCTGTGTGCGTATGTCCTGATTGCTGAGCGGCCTCACAGCAGGACACGACTGTGGACACAATGGATCCAGACTGACAGTCGGCCTCGTTATTATAGAGGGGTGGGTGGTGGTTAAAGAAGGAGAGAAGGCTTTTTCCACTCATTCTCTCAGCTCATGGAAGCGGCAAGTTTCTCATCCAGAAACAAATCAGCTGCCGACAACGTCAGCGTAAAGATTGAGACTCGGGTCCCAGCACCTGCTTCTTTCTGCCCTCATTAGCTTGGTATTTTTTTTTTTTGGAGTGGGGAGGGGGCATCGTGGATGAGAGCCCGCGTAAGTTTCTTGTTAGCTCTGCATTTTGGTTTTCTTCAAAGCTCGGGATCAAACGCATGGTGACATTAAAGGGGAGCACGAGTGCACACCGGAAAATCCTTGAATTACCCTAATACTACAAAGAGGAAATCATCTCCAGGGTCTGGGTTAAAATCTTCACTTCTGCCACTGATTTATCTGTCCTCCTGGAGCACTCGGAGAAAAAAAAAACAAAAAAAAAAAGCTAATTTTCTGGTGCAATCTGCTTCTTATTTTCTGCACAGTCACGCGTCTCCTTGTACATAAGCCTCCATCTGATTAATCACCTTTAATTGCCCCTAAAGGCGACAAAGCGTGACCTAGACATGGCTCGGCGTCCAGCGCGACCTCTCATGACATCCGTGAAAAGATGAGGATGCTCATTATGCATCGATTTAACAGTCTGACGATGCCTCTTTTTTTTTTTTTAAATGTGATTTACAAAGATTAACTTAGGCATCCTGTCACAACATAAAACCTTCTGACAGAAATCTGAAGTGGCAGACAAGTTTTCCCTCCATTTTTTTTTTCTTTTGTAACCCAGATTGACTTTGGAGACTTGAAATAGTTCACTGTTGTAGTTTAGACAGTTTTTTTTTTTTACTGCCTGCGAGACTCGAAGAGAAAACGTGTTAGCAAATGGCAGAAAAGCAGCGTGAAGAGCGGCAGTAATGATCTGAAGCATCAGAGGGCACGCATACAGTAGAAGGAGGAGGGTGGGTGGGACGCTGTAAAGCATCTGGGATGGATTCCTCGTGGGGTCCAGTATCTAAGAGACCTCTGCTGTTCTGCAAAACATCAAGGGAGCTCCGGTTGCCATGGCGGCAGGTGATTCAAGTCTCTCCCCACAAAGAGAGAAATGTAACAAGGAGATAAAGAGAGCAAAGAGTGTAGAAAACCTTGAGAAAATAAATATCTCAGTCGGAAAATGAAAGAGATCTCATGAAATGATAGAACTGTAAAGGCCTAAAAGTGTAAAAAGCTGCAGGCGTGGATGCAGGGTTGAGTTTTTCAGTTGCACTTCCTGCTTGAACAGCAAAAGAATGAATGAATAAATGCAACAGCCCACATCAAACAACTAGCTCGAAGCTTTGATCAGTGTGAAGGGTAAAAGTAAGATGTTTGTGTGCATCCTATTTAGTGTATGAATAAACCCAGTGGCAACTACCAGAACTGGAAACAGAAGCCAACACAAGTTCCAGAAACTGCAGTTCCTCAAACGGCCACTAGAGGCTGGCTCCGAAAGCAAGTCAATCCCCATAGACTTCCACGTTAGAAAGCCCAACTTTACAACAGGAATAACCGTGTTTTAATTATATTAAGGGTTCAAATCTTTGCATAATTAAGTTCGTAGCTGGAAGTCGAAGTCTAATGATCCACCTCTTTGACCAGGAGCCAGAACTCTCTTGTCCATCAGTCAGTAGAAAAACTGTTCATGCACTGAAGAGCCACATATCGTAGTCAGGAACTGGTGGAGACCAAAACAGAGCAACAAAGAAGCAAATACAGTACCAGTGAAAACTTTGGACACACTCAATTCAATGAGAAGGTGTGTCCAAACTTTTGGAATCATCTGGTGGCCAGAAAACACAAAAAAATGCCGACGATGTTTGTTTCTGCTTCAGGTGTAGGAGAAAGTTCAACAGTAAGAATCTATTGGTTTTCTTGGTTGATTTCAGACAATATCAACATAAGTGACAAAGCAAGTGGAGAAAAGCGGAGCCGTGACTTTATAGACCTCCCCCATATACGAGAATCTACAAAATGTCTGTAGCATATGGAAAGAAGGCGTCTCACTCTTTCCTCTCATGAGGATTTTCAAGGAACACCCTGAAGCACCAGAAAGATGCCCATCCTCATTTCTGCCAGGCCCGAGGTCTAAGCCATCTGTCACAGCTCCGTGGGCAGCAGCTTCAGATGACAGCTCAGAAATAAGCAAGAGGCGGCGAAGGCCAAAAACGGGACGACCGGTTGGATATTGGCACCAATACACCTCATACCGCTGATTGGTTTCTAAAAATACACCTTTTTTTTTTTTTTCATTTTAGATCCGAGAAAGATTTAACAGAAATGCTTGGCAACTGCTCAAACGATGGAAATTTGATGTTTGAACACCTGCTGATTTTTCCATCATTTTTTACAGCGGCACCAGGTACCTGAGGTGAAACGCTATCTCTGCATCACCGAGGAGAGAAGATTGGTGAGTTAAATGGTCATTCTGAAGGCATATGAGACCAGTGATGGGTGTAAATGATCTCTCTTTACTGAGATCTGTGGAGGGGAGCAGAGATGCACTCGGCTCGGGCCCGTCTCTGCCCACAACAACTGTCTCCAATAGAATCTCAAACCACACTGCAAGGCCTGCATCTGTTCTTCACCGCCGCCTTTTAATAAAGCCCCAACGTTAGTCATGCCTAATGATCTCTGGGGCGCCTGCGAGCTGTCAGAGTACAGATGGAAGTGGAATCCGTGGGAGACAAATGGTCAAGAGCTGAAATTAGACATGGCTACAACTTCAGTTTGTTATTTAAGTGCAGATTCCTGTTGATGAACTAGGCATGCTGCTGAATTTTCAAATACAGCTGCCTCTCAGACAGCGAAGTCCCCAGTTATGAGACTGAAATATGAGCTGGATGTGTGTGTGTCAGGGAGGAATATTCATCCACTTAGTATACATTGTTCAGCATTCGTTTAAATCCAAAGTGACAGAATGAACCTTCCCACAGCCCCGTGTATCTGCTGGACGCTAAGCAGAGCTGACAAGAGAGGGCAAATTATTTTCAAGACGGACTTGTTGCTCAGCTCGGGGGATAATGCATCACTGCGAGGAGACGCTACACACACATATATACACACACAGGGAAAAGACGCACTCGGTCGAGAAACGTTGCGCAGATTGATCATTTTACGCACGTACCTTGTGCAGTTTCCACATTGCGCCCAGAGCTTTGACTTCGTGCGTGCCGTGTTTCCCCTCTTCCAAACACTGATAGCACACGGGCATCTTACACTGTACACAGTACATGCTCAGGTTCTCCAGTTCGTGCTCCGTGCAAGTGGAGATTTTGCGGGGACTGGCGCGGCGGCTTATCCGTCCCTGCGCCGGCGGCACCAGTCGATGCTTGGCGAGGGGACCGCGCGGAGGGTGGCAGCGCAGGCGGCACGGGTCGCAGTAGAAGACGTCGCACTGCTCGCACATCACCGTGGCCTCCTTCGGGCTCTTCTCGCAGAGCTGGCACTTGAGCGCGGCCGCTTTGCTCTGCTGGTACCTGTCCACGACCCCCTCCAGCACCCGGTTCTTGGGGAACCCGCGGAGTCCCCTGTCGTCCAGGATGAGGCTGCGGTGGCACTGCGGACAGGTGATGCAAGAGTTGCGGGGGATCGGAGGCAGGGAGCCCGGCTGCGGTAGAAGGTGGTGGTGCTGCTGCGGTGGAGGCTGAGGGACCGTCGGGGGGAAAACCCGAACTCCGTTTGGTGATTTCTGACAAGGGGTGGTAGGGGTGCTGACAAAGCCCCCGTACGAGCCATAGCCACTGTCCGCCTCGCTGTACAAACTCATTTTATCCAAATCCAGATAATCATAATCTGAGACGCCGGACCCCGAAGCTCGGCTGCTCTGTGGAGACTCGGCGTCGGGGGTCTGCACAAGAATATTCCGGGCACAAGCCAGGCAAATGTTGTGGGAGCACGGCAGGATGATGGGCTCCCGGTAAAAGGAGCCGCAAACGGGGCATTTTAACTCTTCCTCCATCTCATCCATGGCTGCTTCTGCCGGAGTGGGAGATCCCTCAGTGGTGCGCAAACACAAGCGGGAGAAGTTGAGGATCAGGAGCTCCAGTCGCGTCCTACTGGTAGAACTGCAAGTGCAACCTTGACCAGAGGAAAGGCATCAGCGGCAGCGAGGGGGCAGACCGACACTTCTCACCAATGGGAGAAGAGCAGCAACTCACACCGAGCTGCTATTGGGTAACCAGCAGATCCAGACAACCATTGGACAAGTCAGCTGTCAGTGTGAAGCTTCCTTAAAGAGCTTTACAGTGAGATTTCCAGCAGACACTTCAGACTTTGGAGCTAATTCCAATTTATTTGTTTAGAGGATTAAATAAAAATCAGTGCATTAATCAATAAAATACTGGGCAAATTAATAAAATCTGATTATGTTGAGACGATATATGATGAGCTAAATATCCCACCTTCATGTGCTTATGGAGAAAATTCATTGTGTTGTTTTAGAGAATGCTCTGTTAAGAGGATTAGTCTGCAGCTAGTATTTACTCAGTGAAGAATATTAATAGTACCACCACAATGCAAACATTTAATTAGTAAGTACAGACACTGCATTATCAGCAAAACGTAATTGAATGATGGTAATTATCTGGATTATTGACATTGATTCATTCATGCAAGGGCAGAAATTTCATTTGCAGCAGCGTTTAGCTTCTTTATGTCATTGTGTAGGTTCATTTATATCACAGGGCTATGTTTCTTCTGATTTTTATGTTTGTATGGAGACAACGGCTTGTTAGCATTTACAATACATTAATACATTAATTATTTAATAATAAATACATTGGTTATTTTGCATATAAATTTGCATTTTTTTTTAAAAAAATGCAAATTTATAGAGTTACAGAGATTTGAATTGTTCTGAACCCTAAACAAAGGTTTCATTGAACTCGAACTCGTTAACTGGAGGCAAAACAAAGGGGAAGCTTGAGGCAAACACTGTCATTTTTAACGGTGAAAATGTCGAAAAATCTAAATTTGAAGTTTTATCACATACCACTGCCAGTCGTAGACAACTTTGCTTTAGCATTGGCGATTAAAACAAAGGATTGGAGTGAGACAATCAACAATGGGCACACTTCAAATCAGATAAGATTAATATGTAAAGCATCATCAGTTTCAGCCTGGATGACGTTATGGGTTAGACTAAATTGTGACTGAAATTACGTGAAGTTAATCATTATGTAGGAGATTCTTGTTACATGTTAATGCTAATGCTAACCGCTAAAGCAACTTTAGTTGTGTGTTTCAGGGGTGTCCAAGCAGAAGTTGCATTTACTACGTGACCCTCCACAGTGTTTCCACTTACTTCTTGTAATATCTTTGTTGGAGAGGCTTCACTTGATAAAGCCAGACCAGACTTTGTTCCCTGTGTGTCCTCCTTTGGTCAAATCGTCCATCCAGTGAGTGAGAGCGTAGGGGTCAGTGAATATAGTCCCATCAGTCAGAGTCAACTTTTTAAAATAACACTCACTGTCTTCGGGAGTGAGTGTATTAGTATATTCACTAAAATATGCGTATTCCTTGTCCATTCGTGCCAAAACAGTCCATTTAAATTATGCTAAGCGACGCTGAGATGTTTTGTATCCAATTAAGCCCCGCCCCTCAAAAAAACATCACACTGTTTACCAACCGTGAAGGGGTCTATAAAGCAACATGACTTGTTGGGTTTTCTTAAAGATCTTTCACCAGTCATTCAAGTAGCTTCTTGAGCTCTGAATAAACTGTAATGACTCCTCAAAAATTTTGTTGAATGACCCGACAGTTGAAAACAGACTGAAGATTTGTGAAGTAGACTACTGATTAAAGTCTGAACTTCCAGAGCTGCAACCGCAGTATAACGTCAACTAGTCATTACTTGTGCTCATCAAGGAATAGGTGTTGGAAGTTAGCTTCAGTTATAAACTACTTGTCCCTTACAAATTAAACATAAAAAGCTCTTCCAGGTTTTGGTTTGTTTGCTATATTAATATTTTGTCATTTCCACTGCAGAGGGAGCAAAGGTCGCTCCTGAAGCCGAATAAAAACCTGGAAACCGACACCTCGTGTGATTAGATAAAACAGCAGCTCTCCACTGCAACCAAAAGAGGTTTTTCACTCTCTCGAGTATCCGGAGCCTCTTCATTTCTACAGCCAAATAGCTCTGTCATCTCTGAGACTCCCATGGCAACGTGAGCTCCCGGTCTCAGTCCTCAGCAAAGCAGCTGATAGGGAAACGAAATGGAATAATCCCATTTAAAGGAATGCTTGTTTCCCACAGAGGGCACCGTGAGGCCACTCTGTGTTATTACATTTGCATATTCACTAAAGTGTTATGTATGGGAACAGGAGGAGCATTACTATGGATGCTTTTGTCTGATAAAGATAATCAGTAGGGCGTTTAATGTGTCCTGGCAGCTGATAAACATATCAAAGTTGAGATAGTCTCATTAATGAGATTCACGCATTTCTATTGCCTCTTGAACATTGTGTTCTGGAAACAAGAGATGCATAATTTCCTCCGGAGTCGTCTGTGCTGATCATGTTTCTCCTCATTATCGCTTAAGATTTGTGAAAATATACAACAAATGGCAAGTTTATCCATGTAAATACGCACTGGGATCCAACCAAATCCAGTGTTGATTCGAGCCAAATGTTTGTAACAAGTCCATCAGCTATTTGTGGATGCACGCTCGCCAACGCCTCCAGCACGATGACATTGTTCTCTGTGTAATCTCCTCAGTTTGGGGCCACAGTGCAGCTTCCTGTTTGCCGCCTCTGAGAACACAGCTAAATCTCTATTTCATCTATTTATTTATTTTATTCTTGTTTGTTTCGTGCTCTCCTGCTGCCAGGACACACACACCAGGCGGCTCTGAGAGAAAGCCTCCAGATTTCTTTTTACCTTCCAGTGAGCTCTGCATCCTCCAAGAATAAGATGTTTCATGACCTCATTCAGAAACCAAGAAAACTGAAGACACCGACTGGTTTGGTAGCATTAACACAGAAACCAAACATCAGCTTAATTCACCACTCATATATCTAATCATAAAGATTGATTTCTAGAAATGATCACTCATAAATCACAGTGTAAATCTTCTGTTAAGGTTATTATTTGGAGCCGGTTGGTGATTACATCTTTAAACCCTGAACGTGTTGCTAGTGATGCGTTAAAGCACGCGGTATTTGAATTACCGTAACTCACAGTGGTTTGCTCTATTGACAAAGTTTAAAAAGTGGCTGAACACTGGGAAGTTGCGCTTTTGTCTGGAAGACATTCGTGACATATCAAGGGTATAACTTCGCTTTTTACCAGCAAATTCCTGCCTACCTTCAGCCAACAGCAGCAGTGTGTCATCGTTACTGTAATGACAGCGCAACTTCCCAGTGTTCAGCCACACACAAAATTTTCTCTATCAGTGAGTTACGGTAATTCAAATACCGCAAACCTTTTTTTTTTCTTTTTTCTTTTTAAATTGCGCAGGCAGATGTCCAAATCTTAAATGGTTAATTAGGTTTTATTGTTTTTTATTAACTTCATTAAGCACTAATTATGTAAAAGTGGAAAGGAGCCTCATTACAACTGGTACTTGTGTACTTTAAAATATCATTAAAAAAAAGAAGAAAGACTCTTGGATGAACAATTCAGGGAGATCTAAAGGAGAACAGCTGACCTGATTTCTTCTGGCAGGTCATTTCACAGCCATGTGGCCTGAACTGTGAACGTCTTGTCTCCTTTTGTGTTGGAACAGAGAGACCTCTGCCCGAGGGTCCTGAGGTACGTGCCGGCCTGTGTGGTGCTAAAAGGTCAGTGATGTAGCCATGGGGCACATGGAGCTTTAAAAGTAATTGGTAAGACCTTAAAATTCTAGATAAATAAATAAAATAAAATAAAATAAAATAAAAAACATACTAGGAGCCAAGTGGAGCAAATTGATGGATCTTTTTGGTTCTTCAGACGGACTAGTTTAGTAATGTGGGACTAAAACTTTAGATTAACCAGATTTACTAGACTTATGTTGTTGCCGAGGGAACCAGCCAAGGGTAAAACTTGCTTTTGGTCCAATCACAGCAAGCACAGCACATCTGGCTCAGGCATCTGGTTTGTGGTCAGCGGGACCGGCATTGTATTTTCAGCAGGACAAAGAGCCAAAACACACCTCCAGGCTTGTAAAGATATGTTTGACCACAGAGTGGAGTATTGGAGAGTTGGATGAATTTACTTCTGAAACCACCTGAATGTAAAAACCAAGCTGAGACGAAGCTGCCAACAAGTGGTGGTAACTCCTTTGAAATTGGTGGAAAAGCTCCAGGTCAAAGTAGTCATCAAAGAAAAATTACGAATTTTAAAACAGATTTATTATTTTTTTTACTTTTTCTGCCTACATACAGACGTGTTAGTCAATAATTGTGATGTCTCCACTATTGTACAGTGTTAAATCTTGGTACGTGTGTCCAAGCTTTTGAGTGGTTTCATTCCCCAAAACCCAATTAATGCAACACTTCACTCATCACAGCAACATCAATACCTGGACCCCCTTTTGTTAGTTAGTGCTGTGTTTGCCTCACAGTTAAGTCGTCCTGCTTGGAGTCTGCACCTCCGTCAATAAGCGATAAAGTCTCCTTTTGTGTGTTACTCGAGATCTATTAACCCTACACGCTGTCTGTGTAAAGTAAAGTCTGCAGGAGCTTTACCAGTGCAAGGCTGGACAGGAATCTCTGTGGGAAGCAGTGGTGATATTGCCAGATATGAATAGAAGTGGCTGGTGTGTTGTTGTTTTTTGTTTTTTTTGCTACCGAGCTCCGGCTTAAGAAATGTTGCGGTTTCATAACAGTTCAAAGAATGAAGTTACTGTAATTTAAGGAAATGGATGGTTGCGCTGCAAAATGACACCGCAAAGCTCTCTCCAAACAACTTCAGTTTCTTTTGTCCTGAGTTGAAGATCGAGACTTAGGTCAAAGTTCATGTTTTAGTATCAGGGGTGAATGAAGTGTTGTTCATTTGTAGAAATATAGGTAAATAAAAAATGGCTAAATTGTTGGATGTTGGGTGATTAGGAGTGAGGTTTCTCTCAGAGGTGTTGGATTGGTCAGAAAGCAGCACATTTCGTTGGTAGTTTTAAAGACAAAGGAAGACCAAAACTTTTCTATGAGGAAGTAGACAGAGGTCAAGAAATCTATCAGTGGCTTTAAAAGGATGAAGATAATGCAGGCGCTCCTATATTTACTGGAGAAAGTGGCTGATGTGTGTCTGCCCTATAGGAAGTCAGAACAATCATAATCCTCAGAATTTCTTATTTTAGCATCTTATTTCCAGACAGGCTCTTTTCCCAGCACAAGAACCTTGTTAGTGATGTTATTTTACGAAATGCACTGATTGGTCAGTTGAACACAAGGAACTTTAACTCTTGCACAGTATGGCTAAATGTTAGCTGTGCAAACACAAGATTAAAAATAAACACAAAAAACACAAAAAAGGAACAAACACAGAGAAAGGTACCAGCAGTGACATTAATGACATTTTGTAAACCAAGTGGCAGCCACACATTTGCTGCCTTCAGTGTTCCTATTTGTTGTGCAAGCAGTAAACAATGCCGTGTCCTTGAAGGTGTGGTTCTTGGTGTGCTTCCAAGAAGGTAGTTACCCTCAGGAATTCCCTAGAAGAGTTTGGTCCAAAAGACAGAGCTCCAGCACGTGAAGCTGCATCCAAGCTGTCTCTGAAACAGACCTTAGCAGGAGGAAGTAAAAAGCTGGACCAGAGTCTGAGGGAACATCTGGAACTGATGTGGAAGCTTGAAGTCCACAATGGTCCCGGTGATAATAGCAGTATTAGACTGTGAGTCCAAGGAACATCTAAGAGCTTGTGCTGAACCCTCAAACTCAGCAAACTACACATGAGATAAGGTCAGTATTATTTATATGCATATCTTATTCATGTAACTGTTAACCACTGTTGTGTGTTCATGATTTCTTGCATTAAAGGCACACCCAAGCAATCTCCCCACACTTATCTAAACCCATAAACACCGTCCCTGCAAATATTAGCAGTAAATTTGCAAGCGACAAAACTCAGTGCTTTATGTAACCTTCAGATTCTACCAACAAACTTAAAGTAGCTCAGCTTAAAATGTCACTTGCGCACCCACCTCCACTGACCTTTCCTCATGCAACAGTTCCCACATAGGCACCATCTGCTATGACGAGTCTGTGCTGCAGAAAGGGCACGCCGGGTGACAAAAGTCGCCACTCCGCCGACTTTTCTGACACCTCGGCGCAATGCAGCACTTTCCCAGACGCCTCACATGAACTCATGTTTATGGATTCAGGGCCACCTGCGCCCTTCACGGCGACCTGAAAGATGCATTTTCCTGATGCAATATTTGTAAATTAGGCCTTCGGGGAGAAACGGGGAATGAGGCCTCGTATTTATTATCATCAGTTTTAACTCGGGATGCTCCAAAATGCATAATGGTGAGCACAGAGTTGAGGTTGTTAAAGTGCAATTCTAGTCCATCCAATTTCACGTATGATGAAAGAAGGGGCAAGAGAAGGAGTGCGATGGTGAAGATTATTATCTCGGGCATGCTGCTTTTATTTTGATAGTCAAGACAGAGATGAGGGCAGATGAGTGTGACATGTGAGTAAGTTATTAAAACATGGACTTTGTAGTCATGTGATGTCCACTTCAACTATTAGACCAAAACAAAGAACAAAAATGCAAGGTGGTGCAGGTCATGTGATAGTTGGACTTCGGCTAAGAGGAGTGCACAAACATTTTGCAGCTTGTACCCTCAGCAGAGTAATATACCAGTGTATTTGATTACAAATTGATCAGAACGTTGCGCCGCAAGACGCTGTTTCTGACCGGACCATTTTCAATGTAGCGCCTCTAAACACCCATGGTGCCACTGTGTCACTGCGAGGTGTGGTGAAGATGGAAAGGTCCGATAAATTAAGCGGTAGAACGAGAGGTGCCACGTCGGTTGTTTTGTTATTTATCTTTAGGATGACCAGACATCCCTGATTTCTGGTGACAGTCCCCAATTTGGATGACCTGTCCCCCGGCTAAAGCTGTCCCCAAATGTGTCCGCAATTTAAGCTTTTTATGAATGAGAAAAAAAATGTTGTGCACAGGCTACAGTAATTACGGTAGCCGGTCAGGCTGCTATTGACGTTACAGACAGAGCAGTTCAAATATGAATAAATATGTTAACAAGGGGCGATGCAAACCTGTTTAACTATTAGTGTGGGATTATTCTACAATATTTACTCATCATCACAGTAAAATAGTCCATCCTTAGTCAATCTACTGCATGAATTCCTCTCTCAATCAGTAGAAAATGTTGTGAACAAATGATTAAGCATGAAAAAGAAAATACCGTAATATACATTTCTGGTCATACAGCCCAGTCCTAAGTCGTACATTTGCTGTTCAAGTTCTCTCCCTTGTTTAATAGAACTGCCTCCTGCCTGTGCATTTATGGGTCTATTAAAAGGAAAAGGTCTTTGTGCACGCCGCTGTCTGCAGAATACAAGACAGAAGGACAACCATGTGTTTCTTAGCTGCAGGTTTGGTTTGGCTCTTTTCCTCTCAGTAACTCAGCTGAAACTACAGCTCAGATACCGGATGGTTACTTTCCTTTGTGTTGCTGCGTACAGTTTTCATGCAAGAAAAGAAGGTCCAAGGTCAGATTTACTGTGAGTTCCCATAAAACAGGCAATTGAGAATGCACTGACTCACACACTAACGGAGAGACGAAATGAATGCACTGACTCACTAATGGAGAGATGCAAAATAAAAGTGCAGTCCTCTGTTCAATGCATGTGTGGGCTGCCTGAAGAGACGTGAGCGAAGGAAAGGCCTCCACGTGCAACATCACTTCCAACATGTCTCGTGCAAAAACCGTTCTGCAGGGACTCTGCTGCAATTAATAGCCTAATGATTTTTTTTTTTCTCCAATTCTAAAATGGGTTGTGGGTTCGCTTCTAAACGCAGCTGTCCTGTTGCACGGGGATTTGCGCGATGTTCTCCTAACTCAAAGCAACCTGAGGAATTGAGCACGGGAGGAGAAGGAGAAAGGGGGGGATATTGATTGATTTCCTTTGTCTTTAAACGTGCAGTCAGTCAAATCAGCTGCTGTGAGCAAAACGCATACAAATGATGTGACATTTAATTTGAAATTAGAGGAGCCGCGGAGAAATCAATGTGTCTGTAGGGATCATTCATTTGAATAATATAGTTGTGTAGTTGGAGTGTAGATTGCGGAGCCGCTTTTATTGACTAGCCGTACCTTTCCCCCCTTCTCCTCAAAGTACTAACTCTGACTAAATACTCTCAGTAACACAGAAACGTCAAGAAAATGAAGAGTTATGGTCCTGGCTGAGGTACAAATTGACTCCCAGATGGATGGCGTTGTGTTCTCCCCTCTTTTGTTCCGTTCTCCACTCGCGACGTGCCTCTCAAGCCTCGATCCATACATTCACTCATCCCCCGCAACCCCCTCGCCACCTCCCACCCCTCCCGCCCAGCATCCAGCGGGGACCCTGCTAATGGAGCCGGTTCTTGTTACCGCAGGATTTGTTACTGGCCTGAGGACGTCTTTTGTTTACCTCCGATTTAGCAAAAGCAGAACAGGTGCAGGGAAATGGAGCAGCACAATAACAAAAGAAACAGCTGTATGGTGTTACAGTTCATTCTTCAGGTGGAGGTGTACTGTATCCGGCACGCCATGTTTAAAAATACATGGAAAAAATGTATTCCGGTCCCGATGAAAGTTTGATGTCTGGCATAAAGCATGGGAAGTCCTCTGAGAGCTCCGAAGCAAAAAGGAAAGGCCCTCCTGCTGCAGCCCAGAGATTTAAACCCATTAAACACCTTTATCAAATATGGAGAGGCCTCAACAGCGGTGGAGCTGTGAAACAGAGCTTTAACCCGTTCCATCTCCCCACTGTAATACCTCAGGGAACGGAAAAACATAAAAAGCTCAAATCTCAAAATGATGAAGGAGATTTCAAGCCGTTAATAACGACGATTTACGATCAAACTGATCTACACTATATACAGTTAACAAGCAGGCGACCTGAAAGAAGGCGTTATTATCCTTTAAGGCTGCACCGGGACAACCAGCGAATGGAGCTGGAGAACAAAAGATGTCAGAGAGAATGGGAGCATAAATAAAAGTCCCCTCTGCTGGAGCCTGTGATGACCGTTAAACGAGGCCGTTGGGGCGAAGGAGGAAAAAACCTGCGAATGGTTTGAGGAAGAAACTGAAAAGATGCCTGCAGCTTTTTAGATGGACTGGACGGTTCCCACCTCTGACCTCTACTACCAACGTCCATTCAGCCTGAATTAACAGTCTCATCCAACCTGTGCTCCACGGTTCGTTCTTGTCCTTTTAATGGTGTAAGACTGAGGATGGTTATTATCTACAACAGCGCTTTACATTACTGGATATAATAAACCATTATAAAGAGTCTCTGAGTGTCAGATTAGCTGCTAAATTACCAAATATTACCTTTATTTTATTTATTTCACCTTTATTTATCCAGTTGAGTCCAGGGGCGTTGCTAGACCTGCAGCTTTACAGGGGCACAGGCCCCCACACCGACCCGGAAAAAATAAAAATGTAAAAGTACAGTATGTAAAAAAAAAAAAACATTCAGGTGGAGTTTACAGAGGGACCAGAGGTAGACTGGGGTTTTGCCAGTTAGGGATTTGCAAATGAACCGGTACCAATGAATCAATCTGCGCGAGTGGAGTGGAAGCTAATTCGCTAACAAGGGAGCACAAGTTGCGATGGTGGTTATATTAAATTTCTTTGTTCTTCGATTTGAATTGCCACTCAAACCCCCTGTAATCCTCCCCCTCTGTCATTGAGAGTTGACCTCCCACAGCCATTATAGATGTGAACAGAATAGGTTGGCTTGGTGACCATTGATTTACTGGGTTGGTCTATGATGCCTCCACACACCCCCCCGATCTCACTAACAGCGAAACCCTGTGGCGGAAAACACCAGCTCTGGCACCGACAGACATGAGAAAACCGACGATGGAGTCTGTGTGTGACACTGGGATAAATGCCAACGTGTCAGGACTGACCACAGTCACATAAGATGGGGAAAAAAGGCACATATTCTTTATTGTTTTATTTATTCATTTATTCCATCTGGTCAGAGCTTGTCCATGACATCAAGTTTTTAAATTAGCAGAGGCCCTAGTAGGAACTAATAAATACATTTAGATGTTTATGGAAGTAGTTGCATATTCTTTTTGCAATATCAATTCATGGTTTATTTATTTATCTGCTTTGCTCTTTCATTCAGATATGGCACGCAGAGAGAAACAAAGACAAGCCACCAGCTGGTTGAGGCTTTTTTTTTTTTCTGGCTGTTTCTCTTCTATAGAAACTATTTCAAATGATCGTAGTTTAACCAGAGCGCGTGAAAACTAAAAGAAAAGCAACTTTTCAGGGTTTAACCAAGCTGACTGTTTTAGGCTGATTCCTGGTTGGCCAACGATAAATCACATGAGGGAGATCCAAACCACTTTCTTAAGCCCCGAACGGAGAAACATAAAAAGCCAGGCTAAAGGACGCAACTTGGGTTCATGGAAGTTTAAAGTACGTGGTGGATTTATTGCCGAGGTACAGACTCCTTCATGGCCTACATCACTGTGAGGTCACAATGTTGACTGGAGGCAAAACAGAGGGAAGCTTGAGGCAAACACTGTCATTTTCTACCATGAAAATGTCGTCTTGTTGTATTTTTTGGTGCCAAAACCGAAAAAATCAAAATCACTAACTTGAAGTTTTATCACATACCAGCCACTGTCAGTTGTAGACAACTTTGGTTTGGCTTTGACGATTAAAAGAAAGATTGGAGCGAGACAATCAACGACGCACACACACACTTCATATCAGATAAGATTAATATGTAATACATCATCAGTTTCAGCCTGGATAACATTGTGGGTTAGACTAAACTGTGACTGAAATTAAGTTAATCATTATTTGGGGGATTTTTGTTGCACGTCAATGCTAACGCTAACCGCTAGCTAACTCAACATTAGTTGTGTGTTTCAGGGGTGTCCAAGCAGCAGTTGCATTTACTACGTGACCCTCCACAGTGTTTCCACTTACTTCTTGTAATATCTTTGTTGGAGGCTTCACTTGATAAAGACAGACCAGACTTCGTCCCCTCTGTGTCCTCCTTTGGTCAAATTGTCCAACCAGTGAGTGAGAATGTAGGGGTTGGTGAATGTAGTTCCATCAGTCAGAATCAACTTTTTAAAATAACGCACACGGTCTTGGAAAGTGGGTGTATTAGTATATTCTCTAAAATATGCACTTTCTTCATCCATTCTTGCCAAAATAGTTCATTGAAATATGCTAACCAGTGTTTACAAGCTACATTGTTTGAGATGTTTTGCCTCCAGCTAAGCCCCGCCCCCTAAAAAAGATATGTTATAATTTATTTGTAATCATTTTACCCCTGTAAATACTTTGGTTTTCATGCATCTTACATCTTTTTTTATTTTCTTTATGTTGTTTTATTTATTTATTCTGTCTTTCCTTGTTCCCTGTTTTATTTTGAAATGGTCCTGTCTTCAGGTTAGTTGTACTTCCTGTCCTTTTCATCGTTCCCTCCTCTGTGGGAAATTTCACTTCCTCTGTAAATTTGTTGCTACACACAAACATTTTAACACAAGGTGCAAATCCCGTCTCATTTTATGGTTTTATTTGAAAACTTATGTTGTACTACACGGTGACACTGAAGAACAAATACACAGGATATGAATGGCATTCATATTTTATTTCCCTTTTTTACTGTATGCATCACATCACAAGAACGAACTTCTTTGTTGTTCTTTCTTTTATTCTGTTCAGCATCTAAAAGAATGGTTAAATGTTTAAAGTCCATGTTTACACTTCTGTATTGTAGACCTTTTCACAAATTTGTAGACATGTAGCTAAATTAATAGATAAGCTTGAATCTATTGTGACTTCAGCACGTGTGTGATGAGACAGACTTTGAGCAGTATTTCAAACTAAAACATAAAGGATAAATTTAGCTGGGTTGCTCTGAGCGATGGACCAAGATTGCACCAGATTGCAGCACAGAGGGAAAAGAACAGAATGACAGACCGAGTTAGCCTCATGTTAGCTTTGGCTCAAACGTTTGGTGGTTTTGAGTCAAAACTGCGGATTTGGTGAATATGCATGGGAATAGAAATCAACCTGCTGCATGTACGTTGTGATAAAAACAAAACCAAACATCATAATATTAAATTACCAATAATCACAAAGTCTAAAATATATCATTATGTGTCATTTTTAAACATGTTTCAACACCCAGGGTCCAACTTGCAGATTGTATATGGAGGCAATATACATTTTTCATACTAGAAGGCAAATGAATTCATCCATTTGCTTTCACATCTTATCCTGTGGGGGGTCACAAAGTGTTGAAACCTACTGCATCTTAGGCACGGTACATCCTGGACAGGTTGCAAATCCTATTTTGAACCAGAAGACAACATGCAGTCTACAGTTAGTGTACTGCTCACTAGGCTAGCATCCTCACAGCTATTCTTACACACAAATGGTCGACTGTAAACTCTCATAACTATAATAATCACAGATTATCAAACTAATGCCCTAAAGTCTTTGGATGTAAAAATGGGTCTTTAAATCCACTCCTCTCACAGATGTTTGGTGTCACAGAGGTCACTTTGAGCCTTCCGTTCTTTAGCCTTTAGACTAGTGGAAAGCTGGGATATGACTAGTTGGCTTGTGCGCACAAATTAATGCTTTTTGTGTCTTGTTAACCATCTGTAGAACCTGCCTCTGGTCTGCTACTAGTTTAAACCACAAAACAGTTCATTATTGACCATAAGTACTCATAGATCAAAGAGTAAATTATTAAAAAAGAATATAGTAAATGTAACATTTATTCAGATATTTGATAGTCAAGTTAAAACATTGAGTAAATGTAGCAGATTTGTTTGGTTAAATAATAATCTGTCAGTGGCATCTACCTAACATTTCAATTATATCTACTCAATTTTATATTTCATGGTACTCAATGTAGTAAATAAGATCTGCTTCATTTAAAAAACAAAATACATTTACTTAATTCATAAGGTAAATACAAATGGTCACAGATTTCAAATTTATTTGCAAAAATGTTTCACGAATGAAACTGAGTAGAGCACAGTTAAAGTTTACTGTTTGGGTTTATACTGTATAGTGCAGCGAGTGGAATAAGGAGTCTTGAATGTTTTCCGTTTTCATGAATCATTTCTAAATCTCCTCATATGAGCTGATGATTAATTTGAAAGCTCACTGGCTCAGTTCGTAGCCTTAAAGTCTTTATTTGGGGAGTTTGTGAAAAGTCTGTGTAGAGGGGGGAAAAAAAAAACAAACTAAAGCTGAAAATGAAAAGTGGGTGCAAATGTCACAGGCAGATGAAGTTAAAACCCTGAACCACAGATAGAATCCTTTAATGAGGTACCTGCACAAACCAGTGGATTACTTTAAATAAATGTGGTGACATCTCGAGAGCAGGCTCAAGAGAAACGTTTTACGTCACGTTGGAAAGAGGCGTCCGTTTCGAGGGACTATTTTTATGAAGGATTTACTCATATACTTTGCTTAGGGCAGCAAGCCTTGTTACAGAAATACGTTTTGAGTGGGTGTCCGTCCGTGAATGATCCGCCATTGTGGGCTGCTCCTGCTATTTGGGCCGCTTTCCGTCGCGGTTGTCTTTCCTGTCCGCCCACAGCTTCCGACGAGCCTTCCTGCCTCTCAGATCTCAGACAGCAGAAGAAGCCTGGGAGAGCATCATCTGTCACTGAGTCATGAATGATTGTACTTACATGGGCATTGGGAATTCTTAGAAACAAGGAAATCCACCTTACGTAAGGTTCTTTTTCTGTCTATGGATGTGGACATGAATATGAGCGGTACGTTAGCGGCACAGGCCTGCTGGGAGTCTAACCGACGTAAGCTGGGTTTGTGTTTGCCAAACACCGAGAGGCATTGTTCACAGAGAAAGATGAAGATGTAATTAGAGCTTGCTCTTATGTAAATGTGGATATAACAACCAGTTAACGCAGAGGAATCAACATTTACATCAAGGGCCATTTATTGTTAGTAGAAATTTACTTAACTTCATGAGCCCTATAAGATGAAAGAACTGAGTCACTAGTCCACAGCTGAAGCTAAAATGAAACAACATTAAATTTAATGGCAGAGAGACACTTAGGTGAGTTTGTGAGGCTTGAAAAATATTCATCTCTACCACCAGGCCAGAGAGAAACCTTTAAAGCTGCATCAGTAAATGACATTTTGACGTCTTCATAACAGCCTCATAACAATGAGTCAGAGACACTGATGTCATTTAATTTGTTCTGAACATTTTTGAAAAGCAACTCGACCAAATTTCATGCAACAAAATTGAAGCACAACAATCCCAGTAGTAGGCGGCCTCTTGTGAAAGTGCCACTCGTGACAACCTTTGAAAAACGACAGTACAATGATGCCCGGAGGGTCTTTTGTTACAAGATGATGGGCAAAAAGATTAAGGAGAAACATTCAGTGTCTTCCTCTCTGTGGGTTTTGATGATGAAATTTATCATTTATGTTTTTTCAGCTGGGTTGAGAATTAGTGACACCAAACGCTATCCAACAATCAGAAGGCAGTTCTTCCATTGAAGGGTAAGGATGACGCTTGCTTTCCGATGACTCATTTACCAGAAGGTCATGTTTTATTCATATTATGGACCAAATCCAGCCGCCCAAAGAGAAATAACTGGTGCGATATAAGAAGTATATCTCAGAATCAGCCCAAGTAGACTGAGGGTTGACAGAATTGAGGTTATCAAACATACTTGATCCAAATACAGACAAACCGGCCCAGATTCACACATCCAGAATCATTACTAGGTCATAACAGTGGTGACAGACACACCTAGTTAACGTCAAAGAACTGCAGATAACACAGGTTGACTGACGCAAAAGGTCCAACACACCACAAAGACAACAGCTAATGGTCAGCTGGTACATATGTTCTGCACCAATGTAAAAGGAAATACATCATTGAACCAGCAGGTGGCACTAATCTGAATTTGTCTTCCGGGTTCAACTGGACAACTCTGAAGAAATTTAACATAACAGTTTTTGCAGAATATCAATAAAATCAATAAAATGTCATAATACATAGGCAAGATGTTTATGTGAAATTGTCATAATTATATGTTTGTTTGCTTTTTTGCGGTTATAGCCCAAAATGCCCAACTAGTTCATCCTTGAGTTCAAATAAACGTTTGTTTCACATTTGAAGGATTTCCTGGGATATTGCCTCATGACTCATGAGAGTGGGAAGGACTTGAAGTCACAGTGACTTATGTGCGCTAACGTCAACTCAGTCCAAGTGGGAGTTTGTGCCAATATCCAATATGCCAAAAGGTTTTACATATGCCCAATTTAATGTATTGACGAGCTGCCTGAGTGTTGCAGTATACACAGAAGGAACAGCAAACTGCAAGTCCCTGCAAGTTCAGTCGCCCTCATCTCAGTTTGTTTTGTGGATGCACCAAGACCTGGATGACTAAGAACCTTCAAGGACATTTTGGAAGACCTCTTTCCTAATGCTCAGTCAATGTGAACGATTAAATGTGAAGTATTTAAGCATCGCAGGTGGTGAAGAAGTTAGTGAAATAAAAGAAAATATTCCTGTGAAATGTGGAATAAAAACATACATAACATTCAAAGTAGGTGTAAAAATCCATTCTTTAGTTACACTTCTAATTTAGGATATGTAAGTGTTAAAATAAGTATTCTTTAATTGGCCATTATAATAATTATGGATGTATATGGCGTATTGGTTGATGTTTTGCATTAAATGCAGCTAATAGAGGTGATTCAGGTTCAGCTCCACCCCAGCATACATCAACCCAAACTTGAAATTGTTACGTCCCCCTCTACACCTTCAAGTCCTTCAATATCTGTGCAACTAACTTTACAGCTTGTTCCAAAATTTGTACCAAGTCCCCAAGTCAAGTGAAATTCCTTTGTGTTGTGTGTCTAAATATCTGTTTATTTTACTGGTTTCAGACCAAACAAACTGCAGATGAAAATGAACTGGCTGGCTAACACTGGTGGAATACTATTAATAAAGAACACAAGGAAAAATTGTATAAACTGCTTCTGATATATGAGGTCTGAGTCACTGCTGGATCTGGCAGACATCCTCCATCCACAAATTCAATTCCACCCCACATAAGCAAAGACTGAGAACAGATCCAGATATAAAAGAGAAGGACACAAAGCAGCGTCGCCTTAAAATCTAATTGTGAACGAGGCCGAGTATTCTCTGGACAGATGAACAGTCTGCGTGTTTCAGATGTCTCACCATTAGCGGCGAACGAGAGTCCTCGGCGTGCCATTTGTTTCACAGTCTTTTAATGTCGCACATGTTCAACAGCTCTTGCCTTCAGATCCGCAGAGTGTCGGCGTTAATGTGAGAGCGCGCGAACAGTTAACGGCGTCCTCGGAGCTCTTTGTGTTAATGTATGTGAGCTTGACTTTGAGAGATGGCAGGTTTGCAGGAGAACACGTTCCCTTTTTATAATCAGTGGTGCCTCAGCTACAGACTGAGTGATGGTTCAGGTAGAGTGCACACCTAAACTTCTCTGTGTTCTCCCTCCTCTGGGATCAGAGAGTTTTCAAGGATGATACTTTTAAGAGGTGAGGTTCAGCAGAGAGCAGCAATACAAAACTTTTCTAATAACATTATGGCCTGTAGTGCAGCCAGTAAGTCTCCACAGCAGAGAGATGCTCTGTCAGGCTTTATTCTTTATATGGATGCCTAATAATGTTAAATATATTATGGGTTGGACATCTGAGGAGGGACTTGCTTGTAAAAAGAAAACGTGTTCCAGCTTCTTTGTTTCCACATTTTTATTTTTTATTTTTATTGAACTTTATTTATTTTTTCCACTTTAATGTGTTAACTCTGTCTGTCGTGGTTCAACAGGAGAACCTGAGAAGACCTGAGAGCATGACACAGAAACCAGCTGGTAAAAATAGAAACCAAATTTCTTTCCCTGTCAAAGGTAATTCTACAGGGTTGCTGAAACCAGACAGAGAGATGAAGGCAGAATCAGACATAATACAAGACTTCTTAGAAAGGTGGGATGAATCTGTGATCAGACGAGGTTTTATAAGGACGGATTAATGGGTATGGCGGGAACAGGAGGGAGTATCTGCTCTGTAGTAAAAAGTCTCATGCCCTGATATGGACAAAAGTATTTTCTATTTTTTTTGATAACTTAGCGGAGGTTATGCTTTTTTGCTAATTGTATTTGGTAAATTACCCCTTAACGTTCCGCTGGGTCGTACACAAGTTGGGTTTGAGTAAATACTGCATCCAATATGTTGCTAGAAAGCGCATTTTCTTCTGAGTTCATTGATGTATAAGCCATTATAGAATTCAACCACTCTGACACAACCAACACATTTTGTTCAAAACAATAAACGAGCATAAACCTCACATCGATCCAAAAATCGATATTATCCAGGTCAAAACGCCCCTTTTGTATCAATAAGGATCCAAACTGTCCATTTCTGTTGTATTTTTTGTTTCAACATCTTGGACGAAGAAGGAGATACGTCGCAATTTTCATGTTTTATCATTTTTGTTAAAAAAAAAATTGGAATATATTAAAAAAAATAAATGTTACATTATTACTGTAGCCCTCCCAACCAACTCAAATTTGTTAGAGAATTATCATGGTAAAGCCCCTTATACATGATGACACCTTTAGCATGGGAGCTGAATTGGAGGGAGTCTACTAAAAAATATTAACTTTATAATGTATAGGATGCAGAGAGGCCTGGTTACCTTATTTTACAGCTAAATTGTTATTGTGAGCTTTAATACTCCCATGCATGTACCTTTAACACACTATAGCCCTAATAACACCACATTCAAATAAACATTGTGACTGCAAATACACATTGCAACAAGAGATTGTTTATTACACCCTTTACTTTTACCTGGTTTCCCTTTGAGTCCATAAAATAAAATAAAAAATTAGCCGGGGTTTTGTAACTCAGTTATGGTACCATATCGTTGGTGTGCATGTTGGGTCCTTGTGAAAGTGTTTCTCAGTACTCACGGATAACCACAGTTTCCTCAAACCCCCGGTTCAGAGGAGTAAGGTGAATGGAGATGATGAAGAAAACTAGTCCTGGAGACACGTCCTCCTGCAGAAGCAAGGTTCTCCAGCGACAGCGTGAATCCTGAGCATCAGACACGCAGACATGTAAGTATGTAGGTCCCCTAAGCATAAATTCAAGACACTAATAAACTCACTGTTGATTCTCATACATGTTCACATCGTCACCAGTTCGGATAATGCCCATACTCACTCAGGAAACGTGGCGCACACGCGGCCTCCTTCTCCCAGTTAGCGGGGACGAGGCTAACTGCGAGTTAGCTCTATGCACAACGATAATGGCGTCGCGGACATTCAGTACAATTCCCGGCTGAAACAGCTCTGAACTCGGCTCACTTCCACATTTGGCACCGGTAACACACAAACAAACCCTCCGGTTTGAGGTTTTAGCAACAACAGTAACTTTCAAAGGTTTCGAAAATCGCTTACACCTACTTTTCCGTGGTGTGGTCACTCTTTTTACCCCGGTCCCTGTTACTAGCACGAGCCTCGTTCCCTCTCTTTTTTTTAGCCCCACCCCCTTCAGAACCCGGAAGGTAGTTGACCCACATCATTGGCTAATAACAGATTGATACCTGGTTACTCGAATAAACAAAAGAAACATCATGAGACATTCACAGACCATTAAAAACATGGGACATTTTAGTATCTTCCCCCAAATGAAGTACACTTATTACTTTCTCAGTAGTAATTCAAGCTTGTTTCACCATAGAACTAATTTAACAGGCAATATTTCAAAATATACTGAATATTTGTAAACCAAACACATGTAAATACATATTATTTATAGCAGGACGCTACATAACAATTAAATGATGTACCTGTGGACTTGGGCAACTCCCTGTTCTGGATTAGTTTACTGCCCTGATCCAACCTCACCGTCAGCAACCACCAATGCGAAAGGCCGCTTAAAACACCAAAAAGCAGAATCCACACAGAGGCCTTGGACGAGGAATTTCTACTAACAGTCTCTAGCATCTCAAGCTCCCGTGAGCAAAGGATGTTGGTGTTGATCCATACCAGAGAAAACACAGTCTGTATTTGCCAAGACTGCTCCTAGAGCTCTGTCATCGCAGTCCTCAGATCCTTGGCTCTTCAGGTAATTGAAAGGAACAAGATGAACTTTTTTTTTTTTTAGGACGAAACAGAATAAAAAAAATCTTTTGTTCCAAATGAATCCAGAACTTCATCTGCACGTGTAATAAAAAAAAAGAAATCCAATTAGAGACACTGGATGTCCCCTGCTGCTGCTGCTGCTGCCTGACACATTTACAGAGCCTCATGACAAGGCTACACTCTATTAACGTCTCCCGAGCTAGTGTACAGCATGCAGCACGTTTATGCTGCTTTGCAAAAAAATACAAACAGGGCAGATTCTCTTTAAAGTTTAGCCGACAGAAGCCGAGCAACAGACGAAGTAGCCACTCGCGTTTGATAAAGATTAAGCTTTTCTGGGGAAGTCAGACATGAGGAAATAAAAGTTAATTCCCTCTTAATCTTAACGCTGTGGCACATTTTGAATCAGTGATTTATTCCCTTCACAGCCTTAGTGGAAATAGTAAAATCAATAAACATTAGGACGGTTAAATCTGAGAGCCGCTGGTGGGTGTGGAGTCGGGGGAGTAAGCTGAGCTCAGCAGAATCGAAGGTGCTTCCCGGCCCAGTGACCCACTGCCCGAATGATCCAGTTCTTAACAGCAACTCCGTCTCTTATGTCACTCGGTGCGCTCGGCGTCCCCTCCCTTTCTCCTTTCTTGCACGCCACACTGCGACACGCCGCCACTTTGCAGACTATAAACCTCGCAGCACTGCAGCAGTGCACGGACGCGCAAAGACAAACACACACAAAGAGGATTAAAGAGGAAACCAAACTGAGACTAAGTGACGTGTGAGAAGATGCACCATAAGCCGAGCGTTGCACGTTAACTTACATTTTCCTTTAAATTATTGAGGAGGAAATCAAACACAGACTAATCTTCAGTAGCATCATTGTTTTCTTCACTTGTTAAGTGATAAATTCCTTCTTCCTTGTTTGTGGATGGATGACAGGTGGCGTAATACAAATTTATTCCACAAGATATCACATGTGCCACTTGAGTGTTAACGTTGCATGGTTCCTTAGCTCCTTAATTTACAGTCGTACATCATAACAAGGTGCTGACCTGGCCTCTGAATTCACTAGATCCCAAAATGATCAAGTATCTGTGGGATGATCCACCATAGAGGAGGCACTAAGGAGACCTACACAAGGTGGTTACAATGTTATGCCTGATCAGTGCATATTTATGAGCTAAATTTTAATTATAACTTTAAAAACTATTTGCAGCTATTTTAATCATCTTTGAAGTCGTTTTTTTTATCGCACATGATGTAAATAGTCTGTTTCCTCCAGGATGAAGAATAAATATCGTTTGCACTGAAACTCCTAAAGCTCTTATGTCTGAAATGTGGGGAGGCGGTGGATTTAAGGCAGAGAGGATTGTGAATATTCCTCTCCAACACCTGCCTCCTTCCATGTCTGCAATTAAGCACAACAGAGGCAAATACACAAGAGGACAAAGGAGAAAGCTTCCAGGGAGGGGTAGCGGGAGGCGCAGGGTGTCACGTAAAACGCACCAGGAAACCTTATCAATTTTTAAACACCTTTCTCAGCTGGAGGATTGTGATTAATGACTGCGCTTGAGAGCAAAATTTAAAAAAAAAGAAAAAAAAAGGCTTCAGCGTGTTGACAAATTCCACATTTTCCAACATTCGGTAATTAGTATTACCAATCTCAGTGGCCATCTGAGGAGCGTAATTAATGGGTACCGTCAAGGAAACAAACAATTTATCATTCAGGGCGCAACATATGGGTTGAATCCGCCATCGTCCCTCGGATGACACCGACACAAACACAAACGCTGATCGAGTGGCGGCTTAAGAGGCCCGAGGAGCTAACGGAGGATAGCGACTCATTAATCAGCGGCTGGAGGGTTCGGTTGCTCGACGCTTTGACACTTCTGTGGGCTGCAGATACTGTTTGCGACGCCTTCAGTAATGTGGGGGGAGAAAAGAACATTATGCTCCTTAATGTGGTTTGGGAATGTAGAGTGATTTATAGTTTATATGAGAGGAGATGGAGAAGTTATTTCTGCCACAAAGGCAATTACTATGATTTGGATTTCGCACTGAGGGAGAAAAAATTATAACATAAAAAGAGTGAAGATTGGTGGAAAGAAGTACTTTTTTACAGTTTTACATCCATTTCAAGCACGACTCACTTATGGCACAGAATGTAGATATAACGCAACTTACAGCATTTTTATCAACCATGTTTGAAACGGAGATAAGTTTCACCCACTTTTAGCAAAAAAATATAAATTTAAAGAGAAGCTTTACTCTCTTCACATTTTCTTTAACTCAAAATAAAATGTTAAAAATTCATTAATCAACACCTGCCTGCGCTTACGAGACACGCCGTCATGTAATTAACATCACATTAAGTTATCCACGGTAAAATTGTTCTCATGATGTTGCCTGCAGCTTCCAGCGTGTTGAGCAGTTGGCAGCGAGTCCCTCTGGAGAGTCCGACACCACGGGAGGCGCTCGCTGTAAAAATGAATGAGTCGTATGAGACGACGTGGGGCAAAATATGAATTCTCACAGGTAATTAGGAGCGCTCCGGTGGCTCCAGATGTTGATGCTGATGCTGAAGCAGCTGGCATTTACATGTAAGTGCCTCACACAAGGCCCTTTCTGCTCTGATGTATAGACAGTTTTTTTTTTGTTTTGGTCTGTGTGCTGGGAAACAAACAGCTTTTAATTTGATTTTCACTGACATAATTTCAAAGAGACTCTTTGCTGATTACAAACTGAACTCATGTTCTTCAGGCTCTCATGGGTCCTTTCAAACATATTTGCAGCAACTGCTGACCAACTCAAATCAGGGGCGCCATGTTTGCTACCTCGGAGGGACGATTCTACAGTGTAACCCTGTGGGGTGGATGTGCTACGTTTAAATAAAAGTCTTATTTTCACCATTAACAGGCCTATAAATGTTTTTCTAAGCCTTTAGTCTTGATAAGTAGCTAGCATAAGGCTAGCATAAGACTTGGTTAGCTTCAAACTTCATTCATTTGTAAAGCATCGTTGGGCGTTTTTGAGAAACTGACATTTACCTCATATATTAGGGTGAAATCAGTTGACATCCAGCTCTTCTTTTAATCTTCTGCTCCCATAACTTTCCCCCATGTTTTCCTGATCCTGTGCTGGAGCTGAGCACTGTGGTTTATTTTAACTTTTAATCCAGTTTTATTCTCTGTTATTGCCACTTCTCTATGGGTGAATATTGCTTAGATGTATCTAACATGGCGTCCATGAAACACATGACCAGTTCAGAACCAGTCAGCTCAGTCCATTCCCTAGTTGGTCAGATTCTCTTCAATATAAAGCTCCGAACACCCTGAGAGTCTTTCACCTTTTTAATATCTTATGTTAAGAGTTTCACAACAAATATGGTGCAACCTAAAACTGAAGTATCGAAAGAATCGATATTTTGAATCGATTTTAGAGCATAAAGACCTGGTATCAGAAGTATCAATATTTCAGTATCGATCCACACATCACTAGTGTCAGAATTAAGATGTAAGTTTTCATTTTTTCATTTTATAGCAGTTCTTAATAGTTGAACAATAATTCATTTTAATGGTCTTATTATTTTACTATTATTTTACTTTTGTCCTTTTTTGTGTGAAACACAATTTTCACATATTTCGTACGATTGTCTCCTCTGGTTTTCTTTTGTTGTATTATTTCGACTATATATTTTACAAATTTAAAATAATAATGATGTCCTGTATTCTTTATGAAGCTATGATTTGAAATACACTTCTTGTTTTTTTAGATTTACCAGACACATTAGGGTGTATTTACAGTATCAGTATTGGATCAGTATCGCCGATACCAGCCTCAATTTTACTCTGCTGGATGGGAACAGAAATCGGTGGTATCGAAGATCACTACCAGAGAGTGTTGTGCAGCCTCTGTGATTCTCTACATCCTCACTCCCACGCACTGCCACTTCTCACTCATCACTCCTGAAACCTTGAACTCACTGGAAACCATCAGCTGTCACGTTGACTGCTTCAGAGAGCTGCACGATAGAAAATGGAGGACTGAAGGCATTTACATCTGAGATACAGCTGCAGGTTTACTGTTGGTGAGGTACCTGCAGAGGAGGCACCAGAGTGAATGTCCTTTTTTTCCATTCAGATTAGAAATTTGAAATTAGATGAGCCTTTATGTACACTATGCATGATGCAAGGAAATGTCAAAATACCCACCACAGTGGCACTTTTAGACCTACAACATGCACTCACAAACATTCCCATGCACGGACAGACTTTATAAATATAATGTAAAATATTAAGTGGACTTTATTGTCTGGTTACTATTTCCAAAGCAATAATGAGATTAAAGTTGCTTATCCAAGTAAATGTACATTACTACTTTTTCCCATTTTATATTTCTGCTTTCTTCTTGCGTCTCAGGGTTTAACATCACATATGCAACAAGTCACGTTTTCAGCATTAGGACAACTCCTGTGTAATATCATGCAGGGACACAAACGTAAACAACAATGGAGGGAGGAGAGAGATGAGTGTTTTCGCGCTGGAAATAACGCCATGACATTTCAGAAAACATAACAAAATTTCAGAAAACACACACACATTTCAGAAAATCAGACATTTCCATTTCCCTACTCTGAAATGTCATTGTGTTTTCTGTAATGTCGTTGTGTTTTCTGAAATTACGTTTTTTCGGAAGTGTCGTTGTGTATTCTGAAGTGTCATTGTGTTTTCTTTAATGTAGTTGTGTCTTCTGAAGTGTTATTGTGTTTTCTTTAATGTAGTTGTGTTTTCTGAAGTGTCGTGTTTTGTGAAGTGTCGTTGTGTTTTCTGAAATGTCATTGTGTTTTCTGATATATCATTGTGTTTTCTGTAATGTCATTGTGTTTTCTTTAATGTAGTTGTGTTTTCTGAAGTGTCGTTGTGTTTTCTGAAATGTCGTGTTTTCTGAAATGCCATTGTGTTTTCTGAAATGTTGCTGTGTTTTCTGAAATGTTGTTGAGTTTTCTGCAACGTCATTGTGTTCTGACCTTCAGGGCCACCGTGGAGATCACTAGTAAAAGTGATGTCATCTGTCCACTCCATGTTAAAACTTTTAGGATCTTTTAGCTCATTGTTTTGCAATGCATTCAGCAGCTAAGATGAAGAATTCGAGGCCTAACTGGAGGTAAAATTAAAGTTAATGCTGGAAACACAGTTCCAAACATGGATAGATGTTTAAACTGTCTGCTCTGTTTACTTCATGAGGAGATGACATGTCACTATTGGGTTGTTTGTTTTCTGCACATAAGAGGCCAAAGGGTAAATAGAGCTTGTATTAATGAAGTGGAGTTCTCATAACAAAGCCTCTGACAGATTTTCAGATAAACTCTACCTGTGTAGCTCGGTTGCAGACTAATATAGACTGACTTAACCCAACAATACAAACCCCACCCGACTAGAAACTGTTGCTGTCTTTATAGTTTGGACATCATCCATGCAGAGCTAAATCCTGTCAATAATTAATAAGCCATGTTTCCCACGGTGAATAAGTCACACCAGTAGCTTTGCAATCATCTACAATTGAAATGGTTAGAATATTCTTTTATTTGACATTTCTGTTTATTTAAATGTTTATCATTTCTGTTTGCTCTCATTGTGACTTCTGAGACTTTCTAAAATGCTGTTGCTAAAAGACGTCGAACAGGTGTGTTGTTGTTTACTGCTGATGGAAAGCACCTGCTGTCGACTGCATTGACACGTGGGACGAAATTGTAGTGTGCTTCCCACTTGTGGCGATACACCAAAACAGAACTGACTATATTCACATTATTAAATGCGGTTGTGCGGTTGTGGTGATTCTGAAACATAATTTGCAAAAATTGGCTCGGTTGTTACATTTCCATCTGCCATGGCGCAAAAACTTTCTGTTTCTATATGTTTATGGCAAATATTATGGAAAGTCCCATGTCCTTGTGAACAAGAGCAATAATGGACAGCCAAGAAAATCTAAAGAAATGGGAGACAGACAGTACAATAACGGCTTGAGTTAGGGTTAGTGGCCACTAAAGAAAAATGTTCAAAGAGAAAAACATTTAAAGGACTGCAGCCTCTGAAATGTCTCATAAACTAGCATCTACAGGCTGTACTGTAGCCAGGCAGTTACCATGGCAACAACCCACCTCTGGCCAGCTATCAACAGTTTAATCAACTGCGAATTAAATGTAAAATTAGAAAAAAAAATCTTCCACAGCCAAGTGTGTGTTTGTGGCCACATCAGAGAGTCTCTCAGGGGGCAAAGTCAGGGGCATTAAAAAGTTGGAGGCAGGTACATTTACCACTAACCAGCAGCAAGCTGAGCACCACAATGGAGTTTGAAAGAACTACACTAAACAGCGTTACAACTCCCCGGTCTGCCACTTATTTTCCTCACTGCCACATGAAGTTAAAGGAAAAGAGCATATGACTGCTGGCCAGGAAGGAGATTCATTCTGTGCTGTAAGTGGAGCAGAGCTGATGGCTGGAGAAAGGGGGCGACGGTAGGGGCACAAAAGGATGTCATCTGCAGGGTATTTTTAGAGCGTGAGGTGCACTGATAACCGGCTGCCTTTGCAATCTGCCTGCAGGTTCCCAGCAATAATAACTGCTCTCATTTTGCAGATTTGCTCGGAGTGATGTCCTCTCACGCAGAGAAACAAGAGTCTTACTCACAGACATGGGCACACGCTCAAAACAATGGGAGTTACGAAACTACAGGCGTTTGATGGGATAAACATATTCTCTCGGTACACTGAGAGTGAAGGACAGACTTATGTATGCTATGTGTGGTTTGACAGCACCGTCTGAGCTTGCACTGACGTCCGCTGTCATCAGTTTTCCTGCAGCTTCAACAAAACAATAAATAAGAAATAACCTCTGCAGTAAAAAAAGGATAATTGGCATTTCTGGTCAGTTAAGGTGTCACCCATGAGTGAGATGCGTGATCTTTTAAAAGATTTGACAGTTTGATTGCACATTGTACAGTGCAAAGCAGAAATTTCTCCCCCCACATAAGCCTATGGTTGCACTGTTAGATACATTTAATGTTTTCTTTAAGCCCGTTTGGATGAAATGCTCATGTTTTGTGATAATAAAGTAAAGAGAAGACATCTTGGAAAAAGAATGGCAGGAAAGAAGGATGTTCTGCACACTGAAGTGAGCAGATTTTGAGCTCTGGAGTTGTCAAATTTTATGCGTCAGTGGGATTTTATGTATCTGTCAGTTCAGGTTAGTACAGACACATACAGCCTTAAGGGCTACAGTGAAATTTAAATGTGTCAGATGGAAGAAATGAACAACACTTGCAGCTTTGAAGACAGAAACCGAAGGACACTTGAGTTAACAGGCCTCCGTACGCCCTCTAACAGTTTAAATGAAGTGAACAATTAGTGCAATTAGTGAGTGCGAACAGCCTTTGATCACATTTTTAATAAGCGGCCTTCGTGAATGATGCGTGACTTGTACCTGATGTCTTTATTAATGGTCAGTAATTAGACAGTTTTGGCTGTTGCCAGGCAGATGCTCATACTCTTTTTTCTTCTTCTTTTTTTTCACAGCCATAGTGCAGTTTTAAATTTTGGTACATCTTTCAATAAATACTAACTGTTTGTGAATTTTCAAGAAATAAGAAAGTAAATAGTAAGTCTAATATATGTTTTGTTATTAGTAAGTGCATTTAGGTCACATCCGGCCCTTTCTACTATGGCAGCTCCTTATTATCTTACATAAAACAGGCCTCCTGAGCAAAACTAAATGATTCACCAACAGTTAATTGAGTTGTTAAGTGCAGCTTGTGAAAACCTTTGTAAATAAGTCATACTAGGAAGCTGTGCACAAGTAAAACTAACACACAAATGCACTTCAGTGTGAGTTTGGTTATACAACAGCACCACCTGCTGATAAGAGACATTTACAGATCATGTAAATAATGAAACATTTGCCTTAAAAATGTCAAATCCTGATGAAAGCAGGAGTAGAGGAAAAGAAAAATAATGTTATACACTGTTTGGTGTTTTGACTTTGCACTTTATATGATTGTCAAGATCTGCCTTTTCAGATAGATACATGCACCTCAACAACAAACTGGACTGGTCTGCTAACACAGACACCACGTACAGGAAGGGACAATAAAATAAAATAAAATAAAATAAAATAAAATAAAATAAGACAAAATTGTAAATTTTAGAAGTAAAACTTACATTAAAAAAGTTTCCAATCGAGTCTAGTCCAATTTACATGAAATATACATCCTGGCATCTCCTCCATGACATCTTGATGTCTGTGTATGTTTGTGTACAAGCTACTGGACACTCAAATATCTATCTATCTATCTATCTATCTATCTATCTATCTATCTATCTATCTATCTATCTATCTATCTATCTATCTATCTATCTATCTATCTATCTATCTAACAAAAAGCTATCGTGAAGGTTGTATACCACAATGCTTTTTTTATACATTAAATATACACTAAATCTGCTAATACAAAAATAAATAAGAATAATTTGACTTCCTGCTTTCAGATTTGAAAACTGATCAGCTGACTCGGACGTAAGGGCGCAAACCGGAAGTGAGCGGCTGATTGACGTACGGCGTGTCTGCTCCCCGCTAGGTTTAGGGCTAGCAGCAACTACGGTCACCACAACAATGTTTTCTCCACCAACAAAACGCGGCTCGTGGACATGCCTTCTTTTCCTGTGGATATATTTGACGTCGGTCGCTGCCAAGTCGGACAGCCTCAAAGAACTAACCGACAGCAACTGGGAGGAAATCCTGACAGGAGAATGGATGATTGAATTGTCAGTGGCTCTGCTAACATCCAATGCTAACCGCTAACTATCTAGCTAGTCTGTCAGTTTGGCTTTCAGCATGTCTAAATATCCACGTCCGTATTCCCTTATTAGTGTGTTTTTTTTATTTGTCTGTTTCTGTTTCATGTCCAAATACCCAACTATGTGCACAACGGCCACCTTTATCTAACTAGTTTGAGTTATATGTAACTAACTAGGCTAATTAAGTGCACTGGCAGCTGGTGCTTTGGTGATTATCTCCATGTGTGAGTGATCGTACACTTTGTGCACCCCCCCAGCTACGCACCGTGGTGTCCAGCATGTCAGCAGCTGCAGCCGGTGTGGAAGGAGTTTGCGGACTGGGGGGAGGACATGGGAGTCAACATAGCCAAGGTGGACGTGACAGAGCAACCTGGTGAGTCTCAACGACCTTTCCCCTCCTTTTATGATGGACACCAGAGGTGAGTTGACTCCGGCGTCTCCGCAGAGTCTTAAAAAGCCTTTAAAATGTGATAATCCCAATTTAAGGCCTTTAAAAAGTCTTAAATAAAAGAATATTTTGCGTTGTAAGTCTTAAGTTACAATTAGTGAAGTCTTAAATCCTCCACTTTATTTGCAGCATGACTTATCTGGCCCTGCCCTGTTATGTTTCTGTTCCTCATTTGTGGAGCCCATCCCATGGTTGTTATTTGTTAATTCGGGGTTTCTGATTTTCTTTATTTTTTGTACTTTATATATGTATTAAATTTAATCCACAATGGTCTTAAAAAAAGTCTTAAACTTCACTTGTTCAAACCTGCAGGAACCCTGTGATTCAGTTGTTCAAATATGTGTTTGTTCCTCTTCTAAAGCTGTTCAGCCTCCCCTTTTGTAATTTTAAGTGTAATATAAACACGTTATCCACCCAAACCGGGTTAACTCAACAGCTCCACCAACGACGCCCCTCCCAAAATAGCCCAAAAATAGATAAACATTAGTTCATCTTTCCGTGTGAAGAACTGGCAACTGAGCGTTATTTTTGCAGCAATCAAGCAGAAATTAGGTTATTTATTTATATCTGAATGTCAACACACGGACAAAATGGGGGCTAAGAAGTGGGTCACAAAAGTGTACATCAAGGAGTTTAGTGTTAGTGCGGTTAAAATCCTGCATCAGTGTATGTCGGTGTATGGAAGAGAACTACGGTACATGTACTTTTGATCTTTTAAAATATGTTTTATCTCATCAAGTGACTTAAATCACATGATATTTATATGTAAAGACGAAAAGATACGACCTCCAGACAGATAAACTGATGGCATCTCTTAATTTTGTCCCATAGGTTGTAATGTGAGAACAATAGTCAACTATTAGATTCTACTTTTGAAGAATTTATTGAGTTACAAACATGTGATCTGGCCTTGAATAAATGGTGCAGCAGTGGTGACTCGCAGAACGTTAGTCGGCCTATCAAGTCTGAAATATCTTTTAATTTACTTTTAGTTAAGTCATGAGTCAAAATGCTCCTTCCTGACCTGCACACTGACAGCACTCGTCTCCTTCCTCTTTAAGGTCTGAGCGGGCGATTCATCATAACCTCACTTCCTACCATTTACCAGTAAGTACTTGTACAATTCTGTGTTTTTTTTTCATTGCTTCGTCCCTGCCGCCATTGTTGGCCTAGACGGTGCCCTGCTTAGACGTGCGGTCTACAAACCTACGACTTTGTAGATCACCTAATTTCTCCACTTCCTTTTCGTTCGTCACGTGGACATTTTGAAATGAGTATGTGTCTTCGGGGACTGGTTATGTATCAGATATTTTATGATTGAAGTCCTGTTGAACTGGGACGGGAATATCTCTTGTGTAGTAATCTGCTGTAGCAAATGAAAGCAGCCAAAAGCTAAAGATGCTCATAATGAAGCTGCTTTTCTATAGATTAGTGGTTGAGTCGACTGCTCGGCTTAAATCCTGTGTCAGTTGTGGTGTGAGTAGTAAAGAGGAGTTTGACTTCTGTTACTGTCGTCATATTGATAGCATCAAACATCTGACTACTGATGCAGTCATCCAACAACCAGATGTAGCAACTGGGCCTTTTCATCATCATCTAGAAGCAGGAGTCTCCGCCCAATTTGATCTCAAGTGTAACATAACAGAATTATAACTTATAAGTAATGACAACTCCGGAATTTTTCAGTTTCTTTTAGTGTGAAGAACAACAAATAAATTAGGAGAATGATTACATTGAATTAACTATATTTATTGTTATTAAATTACGTACTGGGTCTCAGTGTTGTGTTTTGTCCACTTCTCTTTTTAAAACAGTGGATTACAAATGATGGATTGCAGTTATTTTCATTGCAAAATTGCAGTTTTCTGTGTCATCCTTTCACTTTTTGCAAATTCATCGTCTCTGCCGGACCGCTTGTGCCTTTTGCAACACATGAAGTGTTCTTATAACGATCTGATAAGATTCACTTGTTTGTGTGCCTCTAAACATCACAGGAAAACGTTTTGGATGCGTCAAATCTGCTGAAATATATCAGAAGTTTTTTCCTCTAACTTTCCAAAAGGTGTTAAGGGGGAAAAAACAAGGCCCTCGTAGAGTTTTGACAAGATGTTTGCGCTGCTCATCCAAGTAGCAGGAATTTGAAGTAGAAATAGGAAAGTCTGTGGGTAAATTAGTGGCAATTAGTTGCACCAGTTTCTTGTTCTTACAGAAACAAGTCCAGCAAGATTCTGAGGGGTTTTACCCACAGTGCTTCATATTAAAACTTCCCACCAGTCTCTTAGAACTCACAAAGCAGTATGAGCAGCGAAGCATCTTCCAAAAACTCTACCCTCAGACATATCTTATTTAATAGAAGTAGACAAGAAAGACCGACCCAATTTGACTTTCTGAATATGTTTCTTGTCCCAGTTTACATGCAACGAAGAAAATCGAACAACTGACGGGAACGTGTACTCCTCCTCCACACTAGGTGGCGATATGTGTCTTGTCAGCTGGTTAACACGGCCCTCATCCAGGTTGACCTATTACATCATATAATAAACAAAAGTCGTTCATGCGCCTGGGGCAGACGTCTTTTTTAATCTCCTACATAATGCTGCGCTACTTATGGTGCAGATAAGATGGCGCTATCCCTCAGGTGGTTCTTCTACCGGCTCTGTCACCTTCTTCTACTGCGACCGACTTTCTTGGATGTTTTTGTTCCGAGGAAATGTGCGCATACGTGTTGTCCAGTTAAAGTCGGATTGAGGTGTATACATGCTGGAGAAAATCAATTTCCAGCTGAATTATCTGGGTGTCTTAGTAAGGTGTTTACATGCACTTAAGCTGTCCAGTTAAAGTCGGATTAAGGCAGTCATTTGTTTTTTTTTCGTGTGAATGTAAACGTACTGACTGTTGCCCTCATTAATTCAAAGAGATGGACGATTCTGAATAACTGGTGGTTTAGTTAACACTGTATTTCTGTCCGTCCTGCAAACTGTCCATGGTTAAACCACAGGGTTAAAACCTGCTCAGAAAGAATTTAGATATATTCCCATAGGAACTAATATTTTCCCACTGAACAGATTATCAGTTGAGCCCGTCTGTTCTGATTGAGGTGGTTATTTTCTTTATCTTTATTAATGTGATACTAGTGTCCATGTATGTGTAGCCAGTGACGTCTAGCAACTAATGATAAACCTTTGTGCCTTTGTGTGCGTTTCAGTTGTAAGGATGGGATCTTCCGGAAATACCAAGGAGCTCGCACCAAAGAAGACTTCCTCAGCTTTGTTGATGAGCAGAAATGGGCTACTCTGGAGCCAGTCTCCTCCTGGTTCGGACCGTCCTCATTTTTGTGAGTTTGTAGATTCAGCCTGTTCTGCCCAGAACTTGTGATGAGAACAGAAAATTCAATTTTCTCATTCAGTGGCTTGAAATAGCAGAAAACAACATGAGACATTTGTTCTATTTTTGGCGTCTTTCTGTTAAAGTGAGAAACACACACAAACACTCTGACCCTTGTTGTCTGTTGTGTTCAGGCTTTGTATAAATGTGTGTTGAATTACGTGCTTTCTCGTCCTCTCTCTTTTGACAGGATGAATTCAATGTCTGCTCTGTTCAAGCTCTCCATGTTCATCCGGGTAAGTGAACGTTTCACTCTTGGAGGCTCAGTGAGTTACAGTGTGTAAAGTATTAGTGTTGTTCAGATATGCTGATCGATACCAAGGCTAGTATCGGTATTAAATCGATACTAGCGTGATGAGATTGATACTTTTGTTACAGTGTCTCTTCTGTACGTTCAATAAATGACTCCTCACACTAAGAGTTCATGTGAGCGCAGCTTCTCTCCCAAGTCTGAGTAGTTATTATATTTATTATCACATTGCTCCTTTTTCTTATTTTGCTCTAATGACTTTTTCTCCCAAAACTACGGAAGCCCTATGTGGCCATGCATTCGTGCATTATTTATCTCGTTAGCTCTGGAGTTTTCTTAAGAAAACGAGATAAATAACCAAACATCTGTCGGGAAAATGAAGCTTTGTTTTTTTTTCAAGATCTCCAGAAACTTAATTGTTATCTAGCAAACATTAAAGCACAAAACAAACCTTACAGTAACCTCACATTAGGCTGTTATTTTACTACGTTATAGTGTTAAGGGCATCCACCAGTCGGCCTGACAGAACTCTCTCGAATTAAATATATCAAGATCTCGAGAAAACTGAGTGCGATTTCCTGATATAACGAGATAAATGACTCGTGATCTGTAGAAAATGGAGGAAATTAACTTGTTATCACAAGAAAACGGAAAAAAAATAGTATGTGAACACATGGCTGCTCAGGGCTTCCATACAAAACCACTGTGTGTAGTAAAAGTGGAATTATTTAACTTTTATAGTGTTAAATAGTTTTATATTATAATATTTTAAAAAGGTTTTTTTGCCTAAAATGTTTGTCCTGTGTTTTATCATAATCAACTAACTAAACTATCAACTATCACTAACTAAAGGCAAAATTACTGAAGTATCGGTATCTGCGATATTAGCCCCTTATTTACTTGGTATCACATCGATACCAAAATTCCTAGTATCGCCCACCACTAACACATAGTACAACTGCTTCCTCTGAAAGGAACCTTTTAATTTTATCACCCCCATAAAAAATTAAAACTCAGCCCCGCTCTCTGATCAATCTGCTGAAAAGCTGCCAAACAGAGGCTCAAATAGTGACGATGTTGCAGAAGATGCTGCAAAAACTTGGCCACCGACGTCTCGGCACCAGAAATTGCAGATTGTCTTGTAGTCGTGTCGTGGCCGTTTACTGTAACCAGCCATGAATCTTCTGCTGCGTTTCTAGTTTAAAAATTCTTCAGCTAATGTTTGTGACGTGCAAATGAAAAGATGCTGCACGTAACTTGGAGACCGACGTGTGAAAATGTGTTTGTTGTTGTTGTTGTTGTTTGCAGCGTTGTCACAACTACATGACGGATCAGATGGGGATTCCTGTTTGGGGTTCTTACGTTATCTTTGGCCTGGCCACTCTGTTCTCCGGCCTCGCTTTGGGTCTGGTGAGTCGTTACTATTAGTAACTTTCACATCACGGTTTTGTGAAACCGTGTTAAAGTTTGTCTTTTTATGTTTTGTCGGCCGTTTAATTGTTATTTCTGTTCTTTCTTCGCAGTTGTTGGTGTTCATCGCAGATTTCGTTTTCCCTTCACGCCGATTTTCTTCGTCTGATTACTACCAGAGTGAGTTTTATAAACTCTGCATTTATATGCGTTCATATCATCTGAGTTTTTAGTTTGTGATTCAGGAACTAATGTTTGTTGTAAACGTCGTCCTGCAGAGAAGCAGAGCATGGACCAGGCCCGGTTACTGCAGCAGCAGGAGGAAGACCAGGAGGCCGACGGCGAGGAAGACGACGAGGAGGAGGAGGAAGACGAGGACGACGTCTGGAGGAGGAGGAGAGGGTCTCCCGAAGGCCGCCCAGAACCCAAGGGCCAGGGCTTCTCCGACGAAGCCCTGAGGAAGAGGATGGTGGTGAACCGTGAGGAGGACGAGGAGGACACATAGAGAGGCGGCGCGGAGCTTCACGTGGCCCCTCCTTTCCATACGAGCTCCGTGGAGTCGGAGGAGCAGCAGCAGCAGCAGCAGCGTTTAGAGCAGGGAGTCCAAAAATTACCCTCTTCCTCCTCCTCCAGAAAACACCTCGCTTCTTCTATTCTCCCTCCTTTCCTCGTTTTTTAAAAACAGGAGCACTTCAGACTGTCTCCACCTGAGCAGCAGGCTCCGTCCGGATCAAACCAACAACAACAACAACAACAAATCCTGACACCCGTTCCTTTTCCCCCTCTGGAAACAAATCTTCCGGCTGAGGTTTAAAAGTATGAAGTGCGGTCCGGCTGGATTTTGCGATGCTGTTTATGCTATGCATTGTTTTTTAAACGACGTGTGTGTGTGTGTGTTAACTATATTTTTTATCTCGGAATGATCACACCAGGCTTAAAGGTTTATGTTTAAAATTTCACTCTTCAGTCCGAGCGCATAAAGTCTCCACAACAATCCCGCACCATTCCACTTTATCCAGTTCCTCCCTAAGATTTCAGTCCTGAGTTCATTTCTCTCGTGCAGGATTTAAACTGCTACACAATAAATAAATAAATTAATCTGTCACCAGTTGTTTTTAATGTGAAACAACTGCTGGCAGTAAGAAAGACGGAGACATTATTTGTCCCTTGTGCATATTGTAATTAGAGTAAATGCTAAATTTAAATATATTGGAAACATCTGGATTTAGTTAGCACAGGTACATATGGGGCAGGAACCCTTTCTGATAGCATCAGTGCTTCGCTCCACAGTGACTTAACTGAGCTGCACTGCTGTTACCACTTCTCCTTCTTCTTCTTCTTCTAATAAAGGAACTCATAATCTGTCTAAATAAAAAAGGCCTGGTGAGCGTCGTCGTGTAGATACGTCCCCGTAATGTATCATCAGTCTGATAAACCATGTGATTTTTATGTTCAGTTTTCTAATGTTTACGTGTGTGTGATTGTAAAAAGGACTTGTGCTAATAAAAAGCGCAGGATGTGCATGACGTGATGATGTGGCTGTGGAGCAGATCAGTGACGGGAGTGATGGGACTCAACAAAAGGGAGGCCTCGTTATCAGTAATCTTTAATCTTTTCAATCACTTTGAGATTAGTTTATCTGCATTCACCTGACACCGAGCTCTGTCTCTCTTTTCTCCATGTGAGCTGTGTTTTAATGCACATTTCACTTTTTGGTGACACGCAAAATGACATCTAATGGAGTTTTATTTTGCTTTTTAGCCCCCCCCCCTCAAAAAACCTCAAATCCATTTGGTGATGTTTGAAACTGGTTGTAAATCTTTTTTTGTTTTGTTTGTTTAATTCTTTTTTTTTTTTTTAACCTGAGCAGTATTTAAGGCTTGTAGCATTCTTACTTTACCCTGAGCCGGTCGTGCTCCTCAATGATTCTTTGAATAAAAACGGTTAAAAAAAAAACAACAAAACAAAAAAAATAAAAAAGAGACGTCTCTGTTTTACCTTTTGTGTAGAATTCTGTTGTTTATGATGAAAATAAAACCTGATATTAAACGTCATGGCAACAGGATGAGATCAAGTATTAGGAGAAACATTCAATCGTACATTTTGTTTTGGAACCACCAGCCTGTCCCATCACAGGACTAACACACAGAGACAGACACACACTCACACCTACGGCCAATTAAGAATCACTAATTAACCTAATAACCAGAGTCTGTGGGCGGTGGGAGGAGCAGGGACACTCTGAGGTCACTCCATTCTCATCAACACTCGCCTTCTCTGAGCGAAACACAATCTCCTCCTCATCCTTTATTTGTCTTCAGGGGACAATTAAATTAAAATTTAACACAAGTGAACAGCGTGACGTGTGAGACACTTTGAAGGAACAAGAAACACAAAACAGAATAATACAAATGCAAAAGATTTATCAAGTATCCAAATATATCCAAAAGTCGATACAGGCGCCTAGAGCGGCATCTGCTGGAGGGGCGCTGCCAGTCACTCCCCAAGGAAAAAGAAATATATATATATATCGATGCTGATTGGTGCCCTCCCTATGTGAAAACAATAAATATTAATAAATAATACAATGTAATTTATAAACAAAAAGATCCAAGCCCTCAGGTGCAGCACTGAAAGAAGAACAAAAGCTGGGTTAAAATAAGGCAAATGATCATATATGGTCACTTCCTCTATTGCAGCTGGTTTTCACGACTGTAACAGTAAAGTGAATAAAGTACAAATGTAACAGGGATCATATATTTATATGTTATTGCAGAGGTAGTATGGGTAATAAATAAAATAAAAATTAAAAAAAGGTGCTTAGGGAGGAAAAAAACATGTACATGAACACAATTTATATATTATTATTTATTTTAGTTTTAGTTGTATTTTATTTATTGTATAATATACTTCTATATAAAATAAAATAAAGCATTAAAAAAAATTAAAACACATTTTAAAAAGCTCCAGTGTTGACCAGCAGGTGTCGCTCTTGCACTCATTTAGAAGATATTAGAAACCACCCACTTCTAGTAAATATGTAACTGTATGACAACACTGCATATCAGGAAATAGTAACAGCAAACATACTTTTTTTTGTTTGTTGTTTTAGTTTAACAGCTTATTCTGTGGCTGGTTAACACAAAATAATCACAAAAAGAGAGTTTAATGACGTCAATTTCAGCAGATTTTATTTTATTTTTAATGCTTGAAATATATAAAAATGTTCCAAATTTCAAAACTATCATCCAAAATTTCTAAATAAATGAAATCAAAAACTACATTACCCACAAACACCCTTACCCGTTAAGTTCCTGCTATTTTAACAATGTCGTATTTATTCTTAAATTGACTGAACTGTTTGCCTCACGGTAAGTGACACAACAGAAAGCTAAGCTCACACGCCCCTTTTACACGTTCCATGCTGCAGGAAATGTCGACCCATTTGCTCCCATTTGCCCGCCCGGGGGTTCCCCTCTTCCCTCTGAGGAGCCTCCTCCACCCTCCCCTCGGAGCGACGTGACTCCTCCTGGATTAAACGGGTGGAAAGCAGACCTCTAATCAGAGCCGTAATTGCAGCTCGAGTAGCCTTCTGCACACGCTCTGTTTAGCAGAGGTTAATCTCCTGACAGAGGGGAGAGAGAGAGCAGAGGAAGGTGTTTGATGGGATTCCCTCCTTGCTGCACTCGTACCAGGCTGCTGCAGGCCTCTCAGAGCAACGGAGCACAGGAAAACATCTGAACAGATGCTTGATGAAATAAAATAAAATAAAATAAAATAAAATAAAGCTTCCCACTCACTTAGCCGATGCCGCTGCGCTGGCTTTGATTTATCGGGCGCACGTACAAGCATTCCTCTCGCTGGATGAGCAGCTAAAGTGAAGGCAGATGGCAGCGCCGTGAGTTTAGAGGACCCCGTTCTTGTTCATTTAGCTCGCTCTGCTCCATATGCTTCTCCATCGTCCTTGTTTTCACTCCGCCAGCAAACTTCCTCCTAACTGTCTGCAGCAGTGGAGGACGGAGAAAACACAAGAGGCTTGTGCAGTAACACTATTAAGGTTTTTTTTATTATTATTATTACTATTCTGCGTTTCTTCCACGTTAATGACACGGCTCCATAGAGAGCAGTGACTGTTTACTGCTTTACATCATCACCACTGTTGTCTGGAGATCACTTTAAGCCTCTGCAGTCGTTTCTGTTCTGTTTATGGTTCATTTGTGTTTGTTTGTTTGTTTTTTTTTTATAGTTGTTTTATGGCTTTTTAGTCATTTTATGTCTTTTTGTAGCTGTTTTATAGACGTTTGTACTTGTTTTTTGTCTTTTTTCAGTTGCTTTATGATTTTTATAGTTGTTTCATGTATTTGTAGTCATGTTATGTGTTTTTGTAGTTCTTTTATGGATGTTTGTAGTTGTTTTGTGGTTTTGTATAGTTGTTTTATGTCTTTTTGTAGTTGTTTTATGGATTTTTGTAGTTGTTCTGCATATTTTTGCAGTCATTTTATGGATTCTTGTAATTCTTTCATGTATTTTTAGTCATTTTTTGTTGTTGTGTGGATTTTTTTATAGTTGTTTCATGTATTCTTATAGTCCTTTGTGTATTTTTGTAGTTGTTTTATGGATGTTTGCTGTTGTTTTGTGTCTGTAGTGGTTTTCTGTCTCTGTGTTTAGTTGTTTTTAGTGATTTTGTATCTTTTTAAAGTTGTTTTATGTCTTCTTGTTGTTATTTTTGTGTGTAGTTGTCTCTCTTTATGGCCATGTTGTGCCGCTTTATCATTGTTCTATTGTTCTGTAGTAGTTTTTGTCTCTGTGGTCATTTTGTGTCTCTTTGTGGTCCGTTTTTTGTCTCTGTAGTTGTTTTGTGTCTGAAGAGCTTTTCTGTCTCTTTGAGTTTAGCTTAGTTTTCCTTTTTTGTCACCGTTTTTGTCTCTATTTATTGTCACGTTAAGTCCATTTAAAGCAGTTTTATGTCTTCTTGTACTTTTTGCAGTGATTTTGTGTTTTCTTTCTCTTTGTGTAAAGTTTTTATTTTGTCTGTTGTTGCTTTTTTTCCTCTTTATGGTCACATTGTGTCTCTTTATCAGTGTTGTATTCTTTTTTATCATTAGTCTTTATCTCTTTGTGTTCACTTTATATCTCCTTGATGTTAGTTTTCATCCTTTCATGGTCGTTTTCTTTCTTCTTTGAGTCTGCAGTTGCTTTGTCTTTGCTTTTTCACGTCTTGTTCGAGTCGCTCTCTATCTTTGAGGGGTCTTTTCTTCAGGTAAAGATCAGCGTCTGTGCAGTTCAGTCGTCCATCCATGGATACACGCCCAGTCCACATCATTCCCATCAAATAAATCTAATAAATGTGAGTAAAAACTCCTTCCTGGTAGATAAATATTAGAAACAATATTTTCCTCTGAAGACTCGGTTAGTTTCACCTCATGGAAAAGAAACAGTCTTCTTTATCTGCCATCACTGAGGATGTCCATGTTTTAACTTGAGTCACTTTTTCCACCTCGGTGGTTAACGTCCGACCGCAAACACAAACAAAAAACCTTCAGCGTCTGGTTTCCCACACTCCTCACGTCCATAATTCATCCGATTCTCAGAAAGAATCAATTTAATTTCCCTTCTGGCAACTTCTTTCTCTGTCAAATCACATAATGGGAACTTAATCAAAAATAAAATGATGAATTGCTCGACGGGCCCATTCGTGGCAGGATGAAACAGAAGCATTTCTGACTTCTCTCTTTTGAATTCAAATCTGCCGGCCAGAAAAAGATTTTTGCTCATACCACAAAAGTCTGTGAGAAAAGCAGGGCCGTGTTATATGATTCTTCCCCCCTCGCCGGGTTACTGGACGCCGGCGAGGTGCGAAATGTGAGCGTTCAACAAGGCAGCACTTGTTCTGAGCTGCTGTGTCCCCTCCGTGTCCTCCGTGTGGTTAGAGCATTAAAAGCCACAAGAGACATGAAGAGATGGAGATTCCTCTGTTTAGGCTTGTGATAATGATTTATTCATCGGTCTAGAATTCTGCAAAAGATTATCACGAGACAACGGGGCCTTAAGTGTTTTCTGTTCTTTTCTAAAATTGGCTTCTAGTGCAGAAAAAATATTACACAGCAAGTCAACGTGCTAAATTTATCTTCATAAAGTCACATTTAAAGCCTTTAATATTCTTCAAAGCAGCTAAATATAGGGTCAGCCTATAATAATTTTCCAAATTAAAGTTGTGCCTAAAATTAAAGGTTTTTAGACTGGAGTCTGGTCAGCAGATCACTGGTTGCAGCCTCTGAACATCTACAGAACCTCTGTCTTTGCTCAGCCCACGCACAAAGTCTCCATTGTTCCACGCGTTCATCACAAACTCCGACTGCTCAGTGACTAATTGTTTCTCCACTATGATTACAGTTGACCAAAAATTTTTTTTTCCTTTTCCTCCACAAACGCCCGCCACTCTCTACCCACCCCTATTTACATCCACGGGCCCCATGTGTCACTTCCTTTTGGGCCCCGAAAATTACACGTTGGCTCGCACAAAAATAAAGAAAAAGAAACACAAAGGTTTGTTGTTGTGTCTCCCCATCCAGTCTGCAGCAGGTATATATTCAGGAAACCGATGTGGTCGTGCCAGGATGCAAAGATCGTTCGCTGTATGCGGGGTACCAAAATAGGAGCACGAGCTCCGGGCAGCATAAACACAGGAAAATATACTGACTGGAGTTTCACTGAGTTGGCCACTTCAGAGTGGGGGGGTGTGGGGAGGCCTAAAGATCCCAAGAGGGCAAAGTAGAAACTGAGGTCCATTTAAAGAAATAATAAATGCCCACAGCTTGACTCATGCAAGAAGGAAACTCAAACAAAGCTGTTGCACCTCTGACGAAAATGTATAATTATAACCTCCATTTAAAAAGTGGGTCTCTTATCTTTAGGGGGCAGCTGAGAAAAAAAAAAGTGCACATGGTTAGTTCTCTTTCCTCTGTTTTAGTTCCATTTTTGGTCTCCACCAGAGACTGGGGACTTAACAAGCTTCATGGTTGACGTCATCTTCCCTGATTGAAGCCAGGACCGTCCAGATTTGGGGGACGAGGTCCAAAAGGCTTGTCCATCACTCTAGACCATTTCTGATGTGGTATTTTTGTAATGGCTATAAACAGTCCGTGTAGAAAACAAAAGAGGCAGAACTCGTTCTTACATCAAACACATCACATTTCATGAAGTACCTTCAACAGAAAGCTGTTCAGTTACTGGAAACCGTCCAAGGATAGACGTCATCTTTCCATGTTAAACTGACGCCAGAAGATGACGTCACGCATGCTGGGCGGTAAACCGGTATACCGGTGAATGAATTTTTATTTGATTACACAGCGTCCGGAACGCTGCGCCGCGAGACGCTGTTTTATACCGGACCATTTCAATGTGACACATTTCAAATGGAAGTGTCCGAAAAATGAAGCAGCAGAAGGAGAAGACTTGTGCCAAACTAAGGTGCAGTGTTTTTTTTTTCTATTATTTGGTTGACTAGACGTCCCCAATTTCTGGAGACAGTCTTCGTTTTGGTTAACATGTCCTCCAGCTAAAGCTGTCCCCGAAAAATGTCCCCAATTTTATCTTTTTATGAATGACAAAAAAATATATATTGCCCACAGGCTACAGTTATTACGGTAGTCCGTCGTGCTGCTAATGACGTCACAGACATAGAAGTTTAAATACGAATATGAAACCGAAATTGACCATGTTCCTTAATTTCATCTTGATAGCATTTAATTCTTTTATTTATTTATTTATTTATTTTACCTACAAGCTATTTTTAGACATTAGCAGGCAGCGCTAACACGGGGCCAGACAAACCTGTTTTACTACTAGTGTGGGATTATTCTACAATATTTACTCATAGTCACAGTAAAATAGTCCATCCTTATCTATCTACTACATTAATTCCTCTCAACTAGTGGAAAATGTTGTTAACACATGATTATGCGTGAAAAAAAAATACCGTAATATACCGTGACACCATTAGCATTTCGAAAAATAACGTGATATACATCTTTTTTTTGGTGATATCGCCCAGTTCTCCCTGAGTGAACGCATATTCATGTCCCGACGATCACCTGCTTCTCGTGTGATCATTCATGAAAAGATTTGTTTGCTCTGAGCCATGAATTCTTGTGACATTAATCTATTTCCCAGCTGCACGTCTGACGTGTCTCAACCTGCTGTTGCGTGTTAGATTTAACTAATCATTTTCCAGCGATGGTTGAAAGTTTTTATATTTGCGTGTCTTCATGACCTATGGTTGTAAATTAATTCAGATCTCCTTGAGACACTAAATGTGTATTTTGTTGGGGATAAAAAAAAAAAACACAATACATTTCTTAATTCTTGAAGGTTAAAAAAAAAGTTGTCGGACGTCAGGTTTGTGCTGCTCCACACACCTACCCACCTACTCAAGGTCAAAGCAACCTGTCACTACTGGTTAAAGGAAAAACCTCTGAGGCTACATCTGCTGCTGCTGACATCACCCTGGTTATGTAACCGTTGTATGAAGTGAGGGTGCTGCTGCTGCACCCGTCAGTCAGTCAGTCTCTGAGAATGATGCTCAGAAACACCAGATAATCCACACATACTGTGACATTTTGTCTCTGCAGTGAAAAGAAACTGGGTTTGTTTTGTTCACCCGCCTTAAGCATGAAAACATCATCTGAAAGGCAAAAAAAAAACAACAACATATGAACCCTGACCTACAGCAGAGACTCAGACTTGACAGGAGGTTGCCAGGCCCGTCGCTCCCGGCTCTGACCCGGCTCTTATCTCTGACTCTTTGTAGTGAGCTGCTTTTCTTCAGCTGTGTCAGATCGGAGCTTCTGTTGATGCACTCGACTCAGAACTGACACGACGTCGGTCTCTAAATCAGAAGGTAAGACACCCAGAGGCAGGAGAGGACCACCAACGATAGGATATAACCTTTATTTACCTACAAATACAACATGGAGGCCCCTTCGCTTCAATTTAGCAAAGAGAGAGTTTCAAAATAAAACATTTTTTCTATCTCGCAATTTTACTTTCGAACTATTTTAAACTCAAACATGATCAAATATAATATTAATTGTAATGTACAATATGCTAGTAATCCATGCCTTCGTAAAATTATAAAATTATTTCACGTACTATGGTGTTTTTGAGTCTTATAATAATAATGAACTTTAATAGTACCCTTTATTTGTAAGATAAAACCATGCATATAAAATTTGTAATAAAAAGAAGCAAAATAAAAGCATGAATAATAAAAAAAGCCTAATAAAAAATAAGCAAAATAAAAGCATGAATAATAATATAAAGCCTAATAAAAATAAGCAAAATAAAAGCTAATAAAAACAAGAACATAAAAACACTTCAAGTGAAATTCCACGCGAAAGCAATGTTTAAAAAGGTCTGTCTTAAGATTTGTACTCTTCAGATCTCCAGTTCTAAGAGTTTTCTAATTAATTCTTCATGTTTTATGAATAACCTCTTATTTTCTATCGCAAACTCCTATCGAAACTCCTTTAACGCTCTCACAGCTACAACCGCCTCCTTTGTATGATGTTCACTAAAACTTGTTACCATTCATCAATCTGCCTCTAAATTATTAATAATAATATAATATTGTTTTTCTTTATTGATCTGCAGTTTTGGGGGTTGGGGGCATGTGATGGATGGGATGCAAACCTGTGACCTTTCCGTCTCAGAGCCGCTTCTCTAACCACTGCTCCCTCAAATAATGTTTTCTTTCCTGATCCCTCGTGGGGAAATACTTTCTCTGTATTTAACCCATCTTTATTTGGAGCCTCAACATACAAGACATATAGAATGTGAACCTGTGACCTCACAGTCCCAAATGAGAGGACATTTATTTTTACTTCTGTTCTTTTGAAAACACTTCCAGATTAAGTATTTTATACACAGGTGTATCTGAGCCCATCTGGACCACACACATCTGCAAAACCAACTATGTGATGGTTACAAGCGATGGACACACAGATAAATCACTGAACCCGGGATTAAACCTGCTGTGTCAGACTTTAGGAGCATAAAAAAAACGGCTCTTTAACCGGCCCTTCCCTTCTCCCTTTGTCCAGCTTCTGCTAAGAGCTTTAAGACATTTAAAAAACAAAAAAAAGGACAAACCTTTTCCCTCTCCGCACAAAGGAATGCACATGTCTAAACACACACCCACTCCCGAACCCATGATAATATTTAAACTGGACTGGGGAGGAGGGGTATCATGTGTTTAGGGGCTTTTTAGAGGATCCAAGAGGAACAGATGTGTGATTCACATCAGGTAACGTGCTCCACAACAAAACCCTCGCGTCCATGGGAACGGCTGCACGGCTCGCCGAGTTTGGCTCAAAAGTTTGGGACTTGAGTAAACACGAGCCTCCAGCTGACCGGAGGAGGAACGTCTTCACTCAAAACCGCGAGACACGTGAAGCAGTCCGTCAACACCTCGGATAAACATTTACATTCGGCCCTTTTTTACGCGTTTGACAAAGATGAGGGACGTCTTATAATAAGGAAGGATCAGAAATCACCGTTGACACAGCTAGAGTCTAATTTTAACAAAAACTGTTTGGGTTTCGTGCTCGTAGCGATGAAATATCATGTGAAATCAGCATCTTTACGTTGAGGTTCGGCTCATCGCTTAGCTCTTTGTTCACAGGTCAGGTTCACCACCACTTCTCTCATAGTGTCTGCGGCAGCTGTTTCTAGAGAAACAAATGTAAATGTGTACACTACTTGGAGATGAGCTGGTGGGTGGAGTGGAGCCAGATATTTACATCAAGAGGCAACGACCGAGGCTTGAAGTTGAAGCCAATGTTGTAGTACTCCTCATTAAATTCTGCTGCCACTAGACAGTAGACATCAGTCCTCAAAAATGTAGTTCTGATGTATAAAAGTGAGGAAACCTTGTTTAATATTCTGCGCAATTTCTTGGTCCATCGACTGCTTTGACTCTAAAAGGTCAGGAGAACCTCAGGGGGATATGACAACATTAACTCAGCTACATAAATCAACCTGCAGCCATTGTTCACCTGCTAGAAATATATATGACTCAGGCTTCCTGCAGAACATAGGGTGTGCTTGCTATATGTATATATATGTATATAACTTAGTGATGATAGCAGACAGTGGCAAACATGGCACCTAATATTTGAGAAAGTGTCAAAAAATATTTATACTAATAAAAAAGTGACTTTCTCAACATCAAATCATGACTTTGATAAATTTCAGAAGAGTGTTTTTGAAGCTTAGCATGGTCGCTCCGTGCGACGCCATCTTGGCTCGTCTCCAGGCTAATTCATAAATGGTCAAAGAGGTGGCACATGAATCGAGTTGAGGAGGGAGGATGATGCTAGTAACCTGTGAGAGCATCCACATGTCACTCAAAGAGGCCACGCCCTATATCTATGTATATAACTTTAAGCAGGGGCGTCACTAGGTTTTTTAGGACGGGGGAGGCTTAGCCCCCAGGAGACGCACAGGACGTGAGCGAACGTGAGCACAAAATTTCCCAAACAGCTAACAAAGACTGAGAATTCATTTATTGTTATTATTTTAGTCTTAAACACATTGCAACAATAAACACAAGTTCCAACAGTAACTATTAACTCGATGTGTCCAAAACACATGACCAATTTAAGACGACGTGGCAGCAGGACGTAGCGTCACTGAATCTCTTTCAACTTTTGTAAAAAGTGCTAACATCAAATTATATACCAGTTTTTAATACCTTCCCATCGACCAATCAGGAACTGATGTGTCAGTGGTTGCTAAGGAAGAGGGAAAGGTGGAGGGAGCGACCACCGCCAAAGAGAGAGAAGTCAGAGAATTGGGACTTTTAGGTATTATTAGTTTTGTAAATGGTTGCAAATAGTTGCACAAAAATGCGTGATGCATTTCCTGCATTGGGAATAGCTATAAATACTTTTGTTGTTTGCTAAATTTGTACATAAGCTTTTGAAATTGACACTTTAGATTTGCATTCTAAGTATAAAAAAGGTTCGTTAAACGTGTTTGTGGTTTTTTACATTTTTACATTTTTACTTTTTCCCACTCGTATTTTGTGGTTTTAGGTCCAACGTGTTAATACTGTTTGTCAAAATGAAAAAATAATTGTAAAATGACACAGGTGACGTTGTGCTAAAAAGAATGATACCAAACAAGACGATGTAGTTAAATAGGTAAACGTCCTGCTTAAAGAACTAGTCGAGTCCCAGAGATCAAGCAGCGTCTCAGGGAAACACACGATGAAGGGGAAAAGTCCTGTTTACTGATTTAATAGCAGAAGATGAACAGGAGAAATAATAATTTACACCATCTACAGACCTCCATCATGACCTATAGGAGAAGCAGCTCCCCATTCCTCAGAGATATTCCTCTGGTTTACTTTATACAGCAGCAGCATAATGAGACCAAGCTCACATAAAAGTTTAGAGGAACTACTTAAAGAAACCTTCCTTATATCAGGCTTTTTGACGGGGAAAACATGCTTCATAAAGTTTGAACTAACTTTAAATTTCCCTTCAAGCTCCTCAGGGCATCCAGATCAGAAATAAACCTTCTCATTTAAGCCTGATATCGGTCGTACACGCTTCTTTTGTTCCTGCTTTACACCCCTGTAACATGTAGAACAACCTATCCTCTGATCCCTGCATCTTCAAGGTGGCCTCCTCAACACTTCCTGGCACAGTATCTGCCACACAGCTCCAGCTTCCTGTTTATATTTGAAACAAAGTGGCAGGAAAAGGCCCCGGACTCTGGTGTTTCTTCTCTGGAGAGCTGCAGCTGCTGGAGAGGAGAGACTGCTTCTATTTCTTCTTCTATTTCTGTCCCGTCCTGACAGCCTGGCGCTGATCGAGGCATCTTCCCTCCAAGTAATTACACAGTTAATACGACAGGGCAACAATTATAGGACATTGTCAGCAGCCGTCACAGTGTCCCAGAGGCAGAGGCCTTTTAATTGCAGTGTGCTGGTGTTTGTCAAGATGTGTTTTAATGGGAGGGCCGCAAAATAATAGAAGGGTTGATGTGAGATGGGAGGAAAATCCATAACGTGCTGCATAACAGGCTGCATTAGAAAGTAGTGTTTGTGTCTCCTTCTTCTGACACTTGAGTCTTTCAGAGTGATGACGTGGAAGAAAGTCAGCAGATCTTTAGAAAATGAAGTTAACCCCGACGACACTTAAGGCTGGAACTTAAGTGGCGTAAATACAACTTTTCAGTCAGCTGGAAAACTTGGACCTAGACCAGACCAGACCCCATCACCTCATAGCAATGACACTCCTTGATGGCAGAAACCAGCTCCAGCAGGATGCAGCCTGACACGCACACAGAAACTAAATGAAGAACAGCACAAGGTGTTGACCTGGCCTCCAAATTCACTAGATCCTGTTTCCAGACACCAGAGGACGCCCTCAGAAGACCCGTGTCCATGGGTCTGATGGGTCAGGACTCTTCTGGAGGCACAAGGGAAACCTACACAATATTAGGAAGGTGGTCATAATGTTATGCCGCTCTAAAGTGATGTTGACAAGGCAAAGGTGGAGAAGTCATACGTGATCTTAACAATCAGTGTTTCCACAGTAACTTTGAAAAAAGTAATCTGATTACTGATTAAAAGTAACTTAGTTACTTGATTTTTTGACTTTTTGCTTGATTTTAAAAGTAACTTAGAATACAAGTTACTTTATTAGTTACATTCACTTTATTGGAAGTGCTTTTTTACCAAACCAAAAATCCTGTTTTAACCCCTTCAGACCTGCTTTTTTTCTACTAAGCAAATTAATTTAATTCATCTCTTACATAGAAATAAAGGAAATTTTTATTTTTTTTGCCAACTCATGTTTTTATTAGACATTTTCTATATCCATTACAATGGATGCCAGGATTCAAACATGGCATTTTTGTTGGTTTAGAGGCACAGATATGTCATGCCCATTGTAATGGACACAGGGTCTGAAGGGGTTAAAATACTGCAACAGTTTTGACTTAAAAACTATTTCCTGGAAAATAATAATAATTAAAAAATAATAATAATACTTACATGTTTTTATAAAAAAGGCATCCTCTACACATCCAGCCCGACCAACTTCTTCAACTCCCCCCCCCCACTTACTAGTTTTGCACCAAATAATAGAAGGGTTAACTTCTTTAAATTCGATGTTAACAATGAGTTAAACGTGTATCTGTTTGGGACTATTTTCAGCTGCGGATGAACACACATGATACAGAACAGAGTCTGTTGGATTCAACCTTCAACATGAACTACAGTTACCGTGTTCATCTTGTTTTTGGTCTGCACATAGGATTTCTCTGTGATTTAGCTCTTTATATCTTCTTCTTTTTTTCTTACCCCGTTCTTGATTGATTGATTCGTTTCATTGTGACTTGTCCTTTGCTGCTGGATGTTGTTTTTCAGTGAGGCACTTTCACATGACCACTGAGCATTGCCCTCCAGAGGGACGTTGTCAAGCCTTTTTCATTTATTCTGTGCAGGATGAAATATGATCAGAGGTGCATTAATATGGATGAAAAAAATATATATACTGGATGTTGGAGACTGTCTGACTTTGCACAGAGGCTCGAGTCCACAGATGAGACGACAGGACCCCCTCATCCTGTCTTTGAAAATAAGGGAGGACAGATTTTATGACCTGTTAATTAGAATTTAGAGGCTGAACATGGGCCTTAACTCACCTCCGTAATGAAGTTATCGGAAGGATGAGCTCATGTTTCACGTCGTCTGACCTCGGCTGCCTCCCCTTGCTCTGTTGCTCACGGTCTGCGCTCAGCGGACGAACATAAAAACGTCATGTTCATTACTCTCCACTCATCAGTACGGTCATCTCGAACCTTTAAAGTCATGTTCGTCCCCTGAAGGACGCCGTGTCTCTTAATAAATAACATGCACGACAGCGGCCTGAGGTGTAGAGCAAATGCAGCTTAAATAATAATGAAGCACAATATTCACAAAGTCTGTGCGCAACTCTGTATACTATGAATTATACTGTATACTGTAGGGTACTGTGCAGTCTGTGCTTATAGCTGAGAAAAGAAAGGACTCTTGCAGTTTCTGCAACAAAAAAAAAGTGGGTAAAAATAGTTTAAATGTATTGCTTTATCAACATATAATGACACTACTGGTTATCTTTGCAACAGTGTCTACGGATAAAGGTGGTAAACCCAATCAAATGACACTTGAAATTTAGATTTTTGAGTCTGAACAGAAAGAAAAGTTGTCAGTCACAGGATTTGTAATAAATAACTGGTTGATTTATAGAATGAGATTTCTTCCTTCTCTGCTCGAGGGTTCTCATGGGCAATAAATCTAATAAAGATCTGCAATAGATGAAGAAATCAAATGAGAAGCGAAGGGGAAAAATATAATTTAGTCGGACAAAACAAACAAACAAAAAAAGAAAGTACTTAAATGTGGCATGAGAGAACAGAGGGTCACAGTAAACAACATGTCCCTGGCAGCAGAGTGAACAAGTGATGGGCTGTGGCTGAGGAGGAAACATCCTAGCTGGGGAGCATGCTAAAAGTAAGGCTAGCTGAGTAGTTTTAGGAGTTAGTAGTAGGGCTAAGCTAATCTCTCACTTGAAAGTCAACATGGTTACGTTTTGTGGAGGGGAGAAGTGTTGACATTGACATTTAGTTGCATATCCCATCACTTCTTACCTACTGCTGTTGGCTAGGCTAGTTAGCTGGTGTCTTCTTGTTGGTTGCTAGTTGGTAGCTGACTGCTAGCCTGCTGGTCAGTGTAGGGGTTAGACGCAAGGGATTGTAACATCTCATCCTGTGTAATAATGAAAACAGACGTGTGCAGAAATTAGCATGAAGCTTTGTTTGTTCAGTCAGTTTTAACTTAATTATATTAATAATATTTTACATTATTCTCAGTCTTTTCTATGAAGTACTCGGCTCTTGCAAAACTTGGATTAACATTTGCCCAAATGAAAATGATATTTGAAACTTCTACAAGTTAGCGTCGACAGACTCTTCTTTCTTTCTTTCTTTCTTTCTTTCTTTCTTTCTTTCTTTCTTTCTTTCTTTCTTTCTTTCTGTGTTGGTGTTCATAAAACACAGCTAAGCTGCTTCAAAGGTTGTGCCCACAGAGATTATGAAATGTGACTCCGGTACACTGTCTGGGCTGCGGGCGGCGTTGACACTGATTCGTCTGTGCAGCACATCAAAAGGGTCGAGGTTTGTCGTCCTGTGAAGTTCACAGAGTCTCTGCTTTTAAATTCAAGCCACTGAAGAAGCAAAAAAAAAAAAAAAAAAAAAAAGCTGGTGAGAGGCTGATAAAATCTTGTCCAGACTGTGCACTTTTAAAATACAGGAGACCATTTCCAAATAAAATATTTAAGTGGTTCTCTGTTTGCAGTACAAAGTGATGAATGCTTCTTACCTTAGTTAGTTTTAGCAAAATGGCTGCTACTGCTACAGGTTTACAAGATGTGTCCCCTTTTTTCATGAATCACTGAAGTGTATGGTAATTTAACATATTATAATTTAATATATAAATTTACAGCTTCATCCTATATTCATGCTTTTACATTTCCTACATTACATACACAAGCTGTAAGCTTGCTGAAACTGTAGATGCTAACTCCCTTTATCCATGTCTCTGCAACAGAGGTACAACAGGTACATTAATGGACATTAGATCAGGTCACAACAAACTGGAATTCTCCTTTTACGATGACTAGAAAGACTAAAGGGAATTTCACAGGTGGCTAAATTCCTGAACTCCTGCGGGGAAACTCCAGGCCGTCTGCACCGTGACATTCCTCCTGCAGCATGTAGACGATTCATTTTCCCTGATGAAAGGGCCTTTCCTCCAACGCTCAGATACCAGCATCGCCTCCACTGCAGCGGGTCAGAGGTCGAGTGTCAGCCAGCTGAGGTCGGGGAGGTTCACAAAGGCGGTCGGTCTCCTCGAGGAATTTCCTCCTTCTTGGAGGAAAGAGTCGCTGCTTCTCTCTCTGCATTAACAAAGTGATGTGAGACTTTTGATGTATTTACTTATATATTATATGTGTATCTGTTAAGTAACTAAATGATAATAAATCTAACATAAACACGAGTGTGATTCTGTGAAGTTAAGTTACATATTTTCTCAATAATGTCTTTATTCACTTTAATTACCAGAGATATTTATGTCACTGCTTCAAACAGCACAGCAGTACAATTCTATTCTATTCTATTGATGTGACTGTCGCCTGGGGCCACGCCCCCTGAGTGGCAAAAACATGGTGAAATGTATCAGTAAATACAGCGAGACTGGGGAAAATGTGGATTATCAGATCAAATTAATTGACAACTGGACTCGACAATGATCCATACGAGCTAGTATGGATTTGGAAAAGTGGATTAGTCTCAGTGTCAGTAAATTTAAGTTAGCTTTAGGTAATTTCAGTTATGATAAATGTGGCTAAATAAAAGATGCTAACGCTAAGAGCTTTACTGAGAAGTAACGTTAGCCATACAATACTGTAGCATCCGACCGGACGTTAAAAGGATGACGAGCAGTGATCGCAAATATTCTGTTTATTGTTTTATTGTTATTTACTGTTGGAACTGAAATAGTTACCGTTGGACGTAACTACGGCAAAACAACAACATCCACAAACTTATCTGACAGCCCTCCTGAACGTAACTTAAGAAGTAACTTAAGGATCAAAAAATACAGCATATATTAATATTACCTGACACTAAATGTGAACCACAACACCAGGTTTTTGTGCCTGGATTAAAGTTGTTTCTTCTAATGCTTTACCTCTCTTTTCTTTGGCAGATATCTGTAAAAATATATCTCTGACTGCTTTTCATATCTGTTGGTTCAGTCAAACAGCTCCTCCCCATTTCTTTTATAAATTTTACAATTTAGATGCTGCTAAAGCCTATGATTCAAACTAAGGCTAATCTCCATCCTCAACTGTCACTTTTTTGCCACTCACTGGCCGTAACCATGGAGACTTCACTTGCTGCGACATCACGTGCATAATTTCTAGAGTATTCTATTAATAAAATATCATGCTACAGTTAATATTATGCTCTGTGCCATCTCCACTAAGAAATGTTGGATTACACATTGTTCTTTTATTTTATTTTATTTTTTTACAACTCACAATCCCACTGTTGGCATTGCAGCTGATAGTTCCCATTATGTCACATCCTGTTTCCGTGCCTAAAATGAAACAACAAACAAAAAAATTACACTTGCATTAATATAATATTAGCTACCGAAAATGACAGAAACTATCATTTTAGTGTTTTAGTTCCCATCCGCTAACATGGAGGGGGTGGAGCTTATGTCCTATGACCTATAGTGCAGCCAGACACCAGGGGGAGCTCTACTTGCTTTAGCTTCACTTTTGAGAAGCATCTTTATACTATAGATTGGAGATAAAAACGATCAGTAGCCCTGAAAAAACAAGGTTTGCAGCACAAATATGTTGGGAGCTGGTTCTTCTTGATGTCACCACTGTTTTAAAAGAAAATGCCGTGAACGAGGCCTTCGTCCCTCTGGGGATCCACCCCTTCTGACATAGCAGCCAATTTAGTGGTAGGAACCAAAGTGTTGGTCAGTATCTTCTTGCAGTAAATGCTCATATTTCCTCTGTATCAGTTTCTCAAATTGGTTGTGATTCGCGTCACAAGAGATCTGAGATCAGTCATTTTTGTGACCACACTTCCCATCAAGGTTTTTAATTTCATGGTCGTCCCGTCAATGCTGGTCTCTTCTTGTGTGTACCGGGGCTTAAGCCATTGTGTTACTTCCTTCAAATGGAACTCGTGAGTCTGATGTTAGGACGCGGGATCTTGTATTTACAAAATACCTTTTGTGGTTTTTAAGAGTGTTTCTTTTATGTGCAACTAAGCTACTGTGACCAAGTAATTTCCCTCGTGGATCATTTAAGTCTATGTGTAGAACTTGAATTGCAAAACTGCATAATGCATAACCAAAGGAGGCCATTAAAAAATTGATATTTAAAGTGATGAAAACAAAAAAATCCACATTTGGTATAAAAATTAAAAATAAAATAAAACAAAAAAACTTCCACTTACGTGTTTGTGAATACCACAAGAGGGCGCTGTTTGTGTTTCCTGTCTATCTGAACATGATAAACACTGTGTCATTTGAAAGTAGCATGATTATAAGTTTTATTTATGAAGCGCTTTTCGTTACAAAGTGCTACAGAGTACAGTAAAAACACAGAATACACAATAAAAACACTAGAAACTACAAAATAAAGCAACTTCTACAAAAGTGTAGGAGTCCAGTGCAGATTAAGAACAGTTTGGAAAGGTCTGAGTCTCCACATAAATACCATAAATATAAATACTACACAACGTCATTTCTGTGACAAACTGGGGGAAACTGTTTAAGGGATTCAATAAATAAGGCAAGAGGACAGTGCAGGCTAGCTTAGCTAACACAAAGGGATGAATCTAAATAGTGAAGACGTGACGGCAGAGGTGTAATTCTTTCTTTAAGGTGACAGTCGTGACCAATAACACATGTTTCTGAACTAACGAAAGCTTCGGTGGAACATCGATCATCCTCAGTGAGAACATGGTTCAAATCAAACTCTGGAGTTTGGAGGGGAAATCTTTAATCGATTTAAGTTTTTATCTCTAACACGTCTCCGTTGTGATCTCGTGCTCCTAATAATCTGATCCGCGTTAACTCGGCGACCGCAAAAAAACGAGGCTGAACGGAATAAATCAAACTCGCATCCATCAAAGTGTAATGGAACCCAGAGACATCTGCTCCGGGCCTCAACAGCAGCAGCCTCCTCAACGCCGCCTCTCACACACTTGTTCACTCTCCACATACCTGGAGTTTCAACTCAAACACACACGTTTAAATGTGAACTATTCGACCCACTGGGAGATGGAGCGTTTCGGGCGCACGGGGGGGGGAGCAGATTGCGTTGCAGAGATTTCACGCTCTGTGTGGAGACACATTCCTTCATGTCAGCTTAGATCCAGCTCTGTAAATGCAGGACAGGCCGTAACCTGTTCACAGCTCGCCTGACATCCTGCTCCCTCCTCCACAACACAGTAACACGATCACTCACCTGTGTGTCAGTGTGTGTGTGTGTTTTTATTCTTCCTATGAACTGAGGGCCGTGTGAGGGTTAGGGGTGACTGGGGAATCCATTATGCCCAAGGTACAAGTACAAGGATGTGTTTGTGTACTTGTTTCCAAGGACGAGTTTAAGTTTTACACCATCAGATTGAGGACATTTGCGCAAAGTGAGGACATTTTGGCTGGTCCTCACTTCTTTACAAGGCTGTTTGAGGGTTAAAACTCATTATGGTTAGTGTTAGGGTAAGACTTAGGGTTAAGTGTTTTTAGTTGAGATGATTAAGGTTTGGGTAAGGGGCTAGGGAATGCATTATACCAATGAGTGTACCCACAAAGAAAGACATTCAAATATGTGTGTGTGTTCTTGTTTTTACTATGAACTGAGGGCCGGTGTGAGGGTGAGGGTTAAGGTTGGGGTTAGGAGTGACTGGGGAATCCATTATAACCAAGGTACAAGTACAAGGATGTTTTTGTGTACTTGTTTCCAAGGTCCAGTTTAAGTTTTACACCATCAGATTGAGGACATTTGTGCGAAGGGAGGACATTTTGGCCAGTTCCCACTTCTTTATGAGGCTGTTTTAGGGTTAAAACTCATTATGGTTAGGGTTAAGTGTTTAGTCGAGATGGTTAAGTGTTTAGGGTAAGGGGCTAGGGAATGGATTATACCAATGAGTGTCCTCACAAAGATAGACATACAAATATGTATGTGTATTCTTGTTTTTCCTTTGTACTGAGGGCCGTTGTGAGGGTTAGGGTTGAGGTTAGGATTAGGAGTGACTGGGGAATCCATTATACCCAAGGTACAAGTACAAGGATGTGTTTGTGTACTTGTTTTCAAGGTCCAGTTTAAGTTTTATACCATCAGATTGAGGACATTTGTGCGAAGTGAGGACATTTTGGCCGGTCCTCACTTCTTTACGAGGCTGTTTGAGGGTTAAAACTCAGTTTTAGGGTAAAGGTTACAATTATGTTAGGGTAAGGGTTAAGTGTTTAGATGGTTAAGTGTTTAGGGCAATTGGCTAGGGAATGCAATATGCCAATGAGTGTCCTCACAAAGATAGACGTACAAATATGTGTGTGTGTTCTTACTATGTACTGAGGGCCGGTGTGAGGGTTAGGGTTAGGAGTGACTGGTGAATGCATTATACCAAGGTCTTTTTCCACCGGTCACACTAAACTGGCTTTGTTCCACGCTGGAATCAATTATGAAATTTCAGTGAATCCCTGTCTTTTTTTTTCTTTTTTTTTTACCCGTTGCATTCATCATTCATCTTGACCGGTCCTGCGCAGCATTAGCTCTTTAAATATTTTTTTTGCTATTTACTTAAAAAGAATCACTTGTAAACACCAGCATTATTTACTCCAGCTCCGCTTGGGTAAATCCCAAAACTCTCTCTAAGTAGCTTACGAGGCAGGGGGAGCACCACGCAAACATAAAAGCTCCAGGTGTTTTGGAGATCCAGCGGTAAGCCACCTGCAGGCACAGGCATGCTGAGCCAACATTCGCTTTAAACATTTAAAAAAAGAAAAAAAAAAAGATAGCAGAGTATTTAGTTGATAAAGTCGCCCCCATTTGCTCCGTATTTGAAATTTTCAGATGTTTGCACAGCCAGGATGTGGCTTCAGGTTAAACATCCCCCAGAGATGCGAGTCTAAATATCACAGTGCTGTATTTGTGCTACATATAAATAAAGAGCCACGTTGAGCTCACTGACCTTCATGTACATGCCAGAAATCTTTATTTTTGAATCTGTGTTGAAGTTTAGGAACGACTCGGAAGCAGTGAAAGGCAGCTATTTTAGTCCGTCCTGTCTCTCTCAAAGACATAAGGACCATTACTACCACATTAATCTCCTCAAGACTTCACCGTTCGTCTTGTGTGCTGCTGCTGCTCCAATACTTCTTGCTATAACCAGAAAAGGAAAAGGCCGTTACACTGTTATTAGCTTCCCACCACTGGCATTCTTTTATTTGTTTGTGGGTCTGCACTTGAGGGAATTTTGTAAATAAGATAAAGGAGATGCTTCCATCGCTCTGCCTTCCTCTTTCAATGATGTTTCTCTACCATTGACAAAAGTGTCTCCAGTGTTTGCAATTAACTCAGGCTGCTCTTAACGGTAACTTAAATTCACGCATACAAAATATTTAAGATGCAAAAATGTTTTCAACAAGTGATTGTTTGATGGTTGTACCTATAATATCATTATTGAAATATACAGTAAAGCATGGGTCTTCAACAGGGGGTCTGTGACCCCTGGGGGTCCGTGGAAGTACCGCAGGGGCCTTAAAATCTTTGGTTGATTAAACATTTTTTATATATATATTTTTTAATTTGTAGCGAAACAGGAGCTGTCTCAACAGAGCACCATTTCACACAGAGCGCCACACTAGCTGTCAATCTAAGCCTCCTGTACACATTAGGCTCCGCCCCTATCACTGCTCAGCCAATCACAAGGCCGCATATTGCACGCTGACTGTCAGGTTCGACGCAATTCAGACGCATGCTGCAATATTAGCAGAAGAGAAGCTAACAGTGCAGATAACAGTGCAGCTAGCTCCCATCAGTCAACTACTGCATATATATATATATATATATATATATATATATATATATATATATATTTGAACCTGTGTCTTATTTAACTAGCTTAATATTGAATGCAAAATGATACTAATAATGTATCATCAGTTAATCAATTAACACTTTGCACCACCTATTACTGTATTGTAGAGAGTTATACTATCTCCTATATGTTTGTACACTCACTTGCCAGTTTATTAGGTACACTAGTGCAAAAAAATACCTTCAGATTTAACTGTCCTGCATTAAATCTTAGCTTCGTGAACGTTATAGTGTTCAGCATTAGTTAAAATAACTGAGAGAGCTCTTCATTCAACTGTGCTTTCATTCTGGAGGCTGTGGTTTGAAGTGCTATTGAATCGTATTGTGTTTTGCCGCCACGTGTTTCTGATATCTTGACAACTTCATTTAAACACTTCACTGTTTAATTTAATCCGTCTTAAACAGCACCACAAGGTGCATCATCTTTAATGATCATACAGTTGAACTGCCACCTATTTTAACATAAACTGAACAATGAAACACTCGTGAAGCGGGATTTAGTGCACGACTGTTATTTTACAATGCATTTGTTTTATCTATTGGTCCTAATGAACTGGCTGAACTGCTTCTATATGCGTCTAATGCAATTTAAATACATGCAGGATTTATATATTGTTGTATATTTGTCCGATTCCTTTCTTCTTGCTGCTTGGATGGAGTCTTACTTCTTTAATTTAATTAGTTAGCATTAGTTTTCTCAAACCACATTAAATATACAATATTTCCACATTATAACAGAGAGATTTTTACAACAAATGTGCAGCATGTATAGGTATAAACAGTTTATGAGTTTTGATTAGTGAGAGCTGTTCTAAGTAACAGATATGTTTTAAGAAGAGAGCAAATTATGCATTCATAATAGCCATTAGCTCATTTTACGTCAAACATGTCCCGTGTTGAGTAACCTGACCACAAATGTGAGGATTGTTATCCCATCCAAGTGCTTTACTGGAGCCAAAAATAAAATAAAAACACCACATTCTGTCACCGAAAAGAAAGCGATCTGACCTTTTTTCTTTTTTCTTTTTCTTTTTTTTTTTTTGGCCTGCCGCTGCTGTTTTATGCTCGTTTTGCCTACATTCCCACATTAAAACGACAAGTGGGAAAATCCCTCCCCTGTAACTCTCTTCAAGAGAGGGTGAAGTTAAACACATCATGTGTGCTTTAACAGCCAGCTATTCTGAGAAGAGGAATGTGGTTCTCTCTGTGGGCGATCCAGAAACTATCAAAGCCTCAGCATGCACGACAGATGCATGAGATGTTTGGATGCCAAATGACTCTTGTTATTTTTGTTGTTCTGTGGTCTGTGCCGGCACCGTGGAATGATAATAGAGGGTTGTTTGATGATTTCTACGCCAACCGAGGGTTTTTTTTTTTTTGGGCTTTGGCTGAACGTGGAGCTTTATCAGAGCGCGGTTGGGATTTGTCGGAGGCTAATTATTTGGCGTTTGCATTTCGGGCTGGTTCAGCTGTGGACAGATATATTGGCTGTGGTTGGGGGACAAACTTATGACCCCCCTCCCCCCATTGATGTGGGACGATGCACAGGATCGTCCCTGTAAAGCCACCCCGCTGCAGCTATATGAATCACATTAAACGTTGTTCTTACTGGAAGTCCGTCTCTAAAGATGAGAGGAGAACATGACGAGGACAAACAGAGGACAGGGAGGACGCTGCTCGTCCACTTGGCTGATAGGACCTTCTATTTGACCCAAGATGCAGCATGAAAAGCTTCCCACCGTTAGCACAACCACAGCTTTTCCTTCCCTTTCATTCCTTTGGTGTCCAACATGTTACACTTCCTGTAAACTTTAAAAGCCATCGGATGGTCATATGTCGTCCAGACGTAACAGAAACCTCTGTATGTTGTTTAAAAGTTCAGCAAAGTCTTAAATGTGGTTTAGTTGCTCTGTCAAATAGAATCACTAATGCCCAATAAATATATATATAATATAGCTGTTATAACTAACAAACTGAGTTGCATGAATACATGCATTTATTTTAATCAGGTGAACAAGTATTGGGATGTTCTTATAATGTGATGTTCTTATAATAGCAACAAAAACACAAGAAACTCCTCACGCTTGGTAGTTTAGCGCAAATAACCTTAACCGTGTACATAGTATGTTATATATTTAGGACTGGTAGCTTTCACGCCCAATTTGTTATTCTGAGACTGGGAGCGTTTCTCCCCTCATTAGTTTGGTTCATTTGAGTTAAAGAGGGTGGTCTCACCCTGCAAGTATTCACTCCACACTTAAAAACTAAAGTTGGTTTGCTGGTAGATCTTATAATCTACCCATTTTCCTCAGAAGTCCAGTGTTAGTTAGCTGACACTATGAAAACAGGAAGTCCAAAAAAGGCAACAAGACTTCAGGAGTTTCCTATTTAAACCTCAAACTTCCAGTTGCCTTTTTAAATGCTTTTTGGACATATCATGACCTAGATGACTAAAAAAACCTTCACAGACATAAAAACAGGATGTGACATCATGATGATTGACGGTATCCATTGGCGACCGCTCTGTGAAGCGGTTTAGTGGGAACGTCAAAATACACGTTTGTCTGTTTGAAACGTACTTAATGAGTAGTTGTGCTACAAACTGATCTCAAGGATCTGTTTTTTGTTTTTTTCCTTCTGTGTTAAACTTTTGTTTTGTGAGATTGTAAGTGAATTGATTTTGTCACGCTAGCTAAAACAACACTACAACATAAGCTCTGTGGGGGATACAGTTGGAATCAGCATTTACAAAGTATTATGAATCCATAATGGTGTAAATATAAGTGTAGTACATAATATAAATGCAGTTTATAATGCAAGACTTCTTTGTAGACTTCAGATCAAATTAAGGACGACTGGACTTGACACCGATTTATACCAAAAAACAAATTGCCCACAAACATTGACATGTGGCCAGAAATCAGTTATCCTGATATAAATATTTATATGTACCCGATTTCAACGACAGGAAAATACACAAAGCAAAGCCTGAAAGCACGCAGGAGGTACTGTAGGTCGCAAAATCTTTGGTTGATTAGACATTTTTTATACCCTTTATACAAATTTAACTTTGTTTAAATACATGTTAACATGAATCTTTATTTATTTTAGTAAAGGGATAAGGGATAGGTTAATATTGAATGCAGAATGATAATAATAATAATGTATATTCATAAATAGCACTTGGCCAAGTTTAATATATTAGACATATAGTAGGTAGGGGGTCCCTACTTAAACTCTTCATCAGTTTGAGGATCCTTGGCCTGAAAAACGTTGAAGACCCCTGTGCTAGAGCACCCCCATATTTGTAAAAGTGGATTAGCCTCAGTTAGTTCATTGCAGTTATGATAAATTCAGCTAGACAAAAGATGCTAAAGCTAAGAGCTTTACTGAGAAGTACTGTTAGCAAATGCAATACGTAACTTAAGGCATGACTTAAGTCAGCATAAACTAATATTACTTGACACGAAATGTGAACCACAACACCAGTTTTCGTTGCCTGGATTCCGGTTTACTTACTCTTTTCTTTGGCTCTCGGGAGCCTGTCAAAAGACATCTCCAGCCTATTGAGTTTGAGTTGGCGACGTGACCACTCGCAAGTTCCAATCTGCACAATGACATAATTGGGATATAAACATGAGGCACACACCCACACGGCAAAACATATATCAGTACCCAACAAAATGCCACAGAGCGTGTGCGATTGCCTGCACAGCTTCGTGCGCCTCAGTCCTCAGTGTGAGTCACAAGGTTTGGCATTCACCGAAAAGTGATTCTTCATCTTTTACTGTACCATGACAAAGCTAAAGTGTTTTACTGTAACACAAATGGAATCTGTACCACAAGCACAAATGAACAGCTTTAGTTTGGGTCTAATAGATAGTCTGTGGGTTTGGCGGCTGAGGTTTGACCCGCGGAAAGTGCTGCGTATGTAGTTAACATCAGAATGTGAGGAGGCCGCTCTCCAACCCACCGGTTGTGTAACAGCAGGCTGGGAGCTGTGGCAAGTCTCAATTTGGAGGGAATGGAAGCAGTTTCCTCCCAAAGAGCGAGGGTGGAACCAGTCAAGTCTCTACAAATTGAATGTTCACGTTATTTCAAAACTCTGGGAACAGATTTAAACACAACAACACAGGAGCAGAAAAAAAAAAAAAAAAAAAAAACATATCTGAGAAGCACAAGCCAGATTCCACCCTTGAGGAAAATGTTTTGCATCATCTAATAACGCAAGCCTGAAACCATAATGCTTGTCAGATGAATAAATGATGCCGTGGAATGTGAAAATCTGTTGTTTTCAGTGAAAATATACATGGGCCATGGAGACTAATCCCACAAAGTTGTTGCCTCTCCAAACTTCCCCAGCATAAGTTTTAAGTTACAACAAAAGCATGTTCCTCCTGCCAAGACAGCCGTCAAGGTTTTCAACTCAGAATTTATAGAGTACCTCAGTTTCACAGTCTTCTGAAATGTCAAGGGTCTTTTTGTATCCTTGAGAACTTTTCTCGAAAACTTTCTAAAAAAAAAAAAAAAAAAGCTGTTGTCTTCCAGAAACTACACTGATACACCATTTGTACCCGTGACATCGTTAAAGACAAAATGTACCACACAGAAGCTGTAGGAAGTGGTTGGGGTTGGTGGTGGTGGAATGACGTGCAAAGAGTTTGACAAAAAAGACCGGAGTTCACGTCCTGTGTGCGGTTTCGGTTAGGTTTAGGGCTTTGGTTGATTTTTTGGCATCAGGAACAAACTGTAAACACATAAAAGATGTTAAACATAATTACACATTCAGCACAGACTGACGGACGATTTGTTGTTTGGAGTCAAGTTTCAGGTCGCCTAACATTAGACTGTCCAGTATACTCGTTTTAGCTCTGTTTTGGTCTCCACCAACTAAGCCAGTCACAAACTGAATCTGTTGAGTGCTGAACAGAGTGTTATTAAGTCTTTAGAGCTTTTAAATGAGGGCTTGGAGAGAACTAAATCAGTATATTTGTACTAAAATATAATAACAAGGTAAAAAGTTGAGGTATTAGAGCTGAAGGGAAATGCAGAATCTACCTCCAAGGGGTTGTTTTATCTTAAACTGGATGCAGATTATTTAACCTCCAATTCACCACATCCAAACAATCACAAGAGATTCACGTATTGCTTAGAGTTTGAAACTGAGCTACACATCAAGGGCACCCCGACTAATATCATCTAACGTGTTTGACGTTTTGGATTTAAAATCTAGATGATTACTTTGATAATAAGAGAGTTTACAGGTTGACTAGCTGTGTTGTCAAGCAGTGGTGCACCCTGTAAAGCAGAAGCTAACGCTAGCTAGCATATTGTAGTTTACAGTTAAATTCAAGTTCTCGTTGACAGGTTTCATTCACATTCATTTAGCATTCTACTTCAGTTGTTTTTCTCTCTGGAAACTATTATAATTTATAGCATTTATTTGTCTTACGCCGCTCGTTTGTCATCTTGTATAGTGTGTGCACTTGTGTGACGCAGCCTGATTTTAGGATATGAAAACACAAACATTTTAAGTGCTAATCAAGCGTTTGCTAACACAAGCTGATGATATATTAGAGAAACATAATCAAAGTAAGTCAGTTATAACATTTTCCGGCTAAAACGGTTGTTGTGCTAATTACTCATGCTAAAGCAAGATGATGCAGCTCCAGCTTGTTAGCATTTTGACCTTAGCATTTAGCCCAAAGCTGTGCCTGGTAGAGTTGTCTACACACTCCTTATATATTTGTGCTTTTCACACAGAACGAAGGCTGAGTTTGTCTTTCGGCAACTATGCAGGTTTGTGTCCAAAATATATATTGAGCTCAGATCATATCAAGGCTAAAGCGCAGCCTGAATACACACGTCTGCGGATGCGACAGACCTCGCGGTCGCCAAGTCGCCTCAAAGACGTCCTTCAGTCGCTCGCTGGGTTAATATACGTCAAATTAAACGCGTGTACATTTCCGAATAAAGGGCCTCAGAATAGGAATAGCTGCTCCAGTGAGGGAACAGGAAGAGAGCTGTTTTGCTAAGGGCCTAAAGCTTGAGCTGGTTTGCCTCGGTGACGCTGGGGATCGGCCCAACCCAGAGCGGGATCACAATGCTCTCTGGTTTATAGCAGCAGGAACATCTGGTTCGGTTTAGGCACAGTGTTTATTCCACGCGTCGTTCCAGGGGCTGTTTGTAATGCGTTCCTGCGTCCGTGGAGTCAAAGAGGTCCTGAAGACGGGAGTTCAGCCATGAGATAGAAAAGTTAATGCTCCTCCTTTCGGGACCGTCCCTGAGCTTGGGTTGAAATGAATTTAATCTTCCTTGTCCTTGACCGTCGGATGAGATTTTGTCCTCATTCTGCAGTTGTTGTTTTTTTTTTTTGTTATTATTGTTATTATCTGGACGCAGCATAAAAGCAGGTGGTTTAGTTCTCCATTTAGACTGGGAGTTTCCTCATTCTGTCAGGAAATCAGGGTCAACTAGTGGGTAAAGAGACCATTTAAAAAAGCAGGCCTTTGTTTTGGGAGAGGAAAATTGCACCGTTAAAGGACCTGAAATAGAAAAGCGGAGGGCACGACACATTTATGCTGCTAAATTTGCAAACAAATAAAGTTCAGGGCAGTAAATTTTAGTGTGTGTGGATACAGAAGCCAGCGTAATTTCCCCTAATGTCCCCATTTCCACTGCCATTATCATTTGCAGCCTGTAACCATATTCCCAGTCTGCTTCGCCTCTTGTGCCATTCAACACCTACAGTCTGAGCTTCCTGGCCCGGTTTATCACGGCTGCCACACTGATCTCCACAATCGTCAGGAAGTGGATGACCTCAGCTTCAGCTTCAGATCAGGCAGCGTGACCTGTAGCATCAGTAGAGACACAATGAACTAAGTTTTTTTTTTTGTGTGTGTGTGTGTGTGTGTGTGTGTGGAAAAGCCATAAACACATCTAGAGGCGAAGAGTGTTTACAGAACTCGGCGGCCTTCAGATTTGGTGCCAGACTGGCTGAAGAGAAAATAGTTAAGCGTAGCCCGAAGCCTGAGTTGTGCTGAAAGGAGCCATTAGAAGTTAAGAGTGGCCGGATGTAAGATCCAGGTTGGTCTGAACAGATTTATTTTATAGCGATACTGTAACTTCTGGAGCAAATTCACAGCTCATTTGTAACAACATTTTTGGCTCCTACTCATCACACCCAACAATCACTTTATACAGTTTGGAAATACACCGATCAGCCACAACAATATGACCAGAGGAAGTAAATAACGTTGACAATCTTGTGACAATTCAGTTTTCTGCTGGGAATTTTTGGACCTGGCATTCATTCATGTTATTATTATTCATGTTACTTAGACGTGAGACCAGACAAGGCCCCACCACCTCATAGCAATGACACTCCTTGACACAGTCATCCCCAGCAGGATACAGCCTGACACAGACACACACACAAAAATGGTTTAAGAACAACACAAAGAACAGCACAAGGTGTTGACCTGACCTCCAAATTCACTAAATCCCAAACTGATCAAGTATCTGCTTGATGATCCACCAAAGAGGCCCCTCCCTTTAACCCATAAAGGTCTTCCACTAACTACAGTGTGTTTCCAGACACCACAGGACACCCTCAGAAGACTCATGTCCATTCTCTGATGAGTCACATTGTTATGGCTGACGGATGTAATTTTCCACTTCTAGGTAATTTTTCGGTCATTAAAGGCTTTAAGACACAAAAAGCCACTAATACTCAGACACTAATGTGGTTGCGCGGAGGGAGGAGTTGGTCTGCAGGTGCTTTTGAAGCCGACCTACTGGCCGTGAGGGCGGTGGTGAGATCTGGGGTTTGATTATTAAAGTATTAAAGCGGCGGTGGGAAGCTCGGAATCACACAGTGAAAGCGGGAGGTAAAGTGGCCGCCCCGGACAGGAAAGCAAGGCACCGGCTAATCGTGGCCCCAGTGTGCTTAGAGAGGAACCACGAACGAGAGGGCGGGGGATTTATTTAGGAAAATAACAAGCGAGACGAATGAAGAGTAAATTTCCTGCGTCCTCCCCTCTAATGACACGCTGCTTTGTGGGTCCCCTCAGGTGTTTAGATTCACTTTTTACTTTTTGGTTAAACTTAGAAAAAAAGACGCCAAGCAGAATAAACACCACTACAAAGACAGTATGAGTGCACACTGGGACCTGGAAGAGGAACCATCCATAAAGATACAGTGCAACTCTTAATTAATGTTTTATTTTATCAGCATTGTTTAATTATATGAATCAGTTAAAGATATCTGGTAAAAGAGCATTTAAAGAGCCGATTTAAACAATTTTGACCATTAATATTAAGAACAATACCCATTTAAAAAGAAATTAAACGCAGCATAACAACTTCCTGCATCTGCTGCTCGTTAACACCAATAAACCCATTTCCTATTGAACCAAGATTTCTTTGGAAAACCAGCAGAAGTTTGTTCCATGTCATTAACATGAGAAAAAAAAAGAAAAAGAAAAAAGAAAAGCAGCCTTTGAAGCACACGTCCTGTTATAGACGCCAGGTATGCTTCACAGCGGGGGTGCACGCGAGGTGGGTGGTGCTCCCACGGATTACTGTTCTCCCTAATTAGCCCATTAGCGGATGAGAGAGAAGCAGGACGGCCTACAGGGGATTAATAGCTCACAAAAATTCCCTTTTTTTTGATCTGCGCGTCCCACCGACAACAACCGTCCTGCCAGATACTGTAAAGCACATTTACGACGGAGGGCGAAGCTGTAATAAAAAAAAATTTTAAAAAACAAATAAACAGTTACCAGGTTGCAATTACAGCCTGACACACATTTACACAGCCCGTTATATGGCAACAGTTTAGCTGGCAAGCGCAAACAGGTAGGAGGCAGATTAACCTCGTGGTGACTGCTTTGTCATAACTTCCAGAAGGATCTGAGTGCTACACAGGTATGAGTGAGACAACAGTGTGTCATCGCCTCATGTCTCGTCACGTAGGAGGGTTAGAGTGATGAGCTGCGTCACAGGGGTAAAAAAAAAAAAAAATAAAAAAATACCCAGGATACCTGGCTCCCCGTCGTAAACACCTAAGGAGCCTGCAGGCCTCGGCCTCGACCACAGGATGTTGTTTAATCACGCTCAGGGAATGTACCTTCAGGTGTGTTTTTCTATTTTGAAACAGGAAACTTAACAGTGTGCGTTTTGCCAGACTTGTTTTTACGGAGATATTTAGGGATGAGAAAGTAGCTTGAATTTTGCTCTCTGTGCTTGGCGTTTGCACGAAAAGTGAAAATCTAAAGAAGAAAAATGAGTACACAATTATTAAAGAATATCATTTTGCATTAGCATTAGCATTTTAACAGCAGCAAGTGGCTACATACTATATAATTTCAAATGATTTGATCCTGCAGTTCTCTCTAATCTTCTAATCTGCAGGAGGATGATATGTCCTAATAAATGTGAAAACTACAGCAGGTTGTTGTTGATATACAGTGTGTTGTGAATGTTGTTTGGATGAAGAGACCAGCAGCTGCTAAGCTAACGAGTAGGGATGGGTATTTTTTTTTAAGGTTTTATCCGATACTAGCGCCAAACCGATACTTTTGAAACTCTGCCAGTTCTAAATGACGTCAACTGTATGTTCGGCTTCGTTCGGTTCCGTTCGGCTCCGTTCGGCTCGGGAGTATCTGGCGCTTGTCGATGACGTCAACTATATATATTCGGCTCCGTTCGGCTTGGACTGTGAGATCGGCTTGTGGTTAGACAACACGAATTTAATTTATTTTTCACAATATGTTTGGGAGAGGTAGCGCAATACAATTTTTTTTTTTTTTTTAAATATTTATAATTTTTAATTTTCCACAAAAGACAAAAAAAAAAAAAAATGTGACGACATCACATTACTCATTACCAATAAAGTAAAAAAGACAAAAATACTTGGAGTTCAGTGTATTCATTCATAACTTTTATCCTAAAAAATATGAAATAATAATACAGCCTTTATCAATTTATCCAAAGAATAAAAGGGCTAACCAAAACCGCTAAGTTGTTTTACTTCTAAAACAACCGCTAACCGCTATAACTGCTAATCTTACTTCCGCTAACGCTTCTTCCTGTTGTCCAACCAATAATAAAGCGCGACGTCACCATCCCTAACGGGTACGTGACGTCATCTGATCAGATCTGGTACCTTCACCGGTGCTTAAAGAATGGAAAACAAACCAACTTTGTTCAAAAAACGGTGCCTTTTTAAGTAGTTTTAAAGCATTGTGTGACGTGCAAGTTGAACAGAATATTAATTTAGATAAAATTCACAACAAACTCATAAATATCATAATGAAAACAGTGGTGTGGGGGGCTTGCAGGCTGTCAAAGACGGTACATTTCTCAGCTTTTTCACTACACATCGTCAGATGTTTTCTCAAATACCAGGCATTACCTCCCTTGCACAATATCCCCTTCGAGCACTTGTTGCAGGATGCCGCATCCTGTGAGGTGAAGTACACCCAAACTTTTGAACATTTGGCCTAAGGCATTTTTCAAGGTTCACCTCCACCCATGCAGGTGAAAAACTGACGTCAAAGGGGATGTTAATTAAAAATTCAGTGGCACTGAAAGGAAGCAAGAAATGATCGAAAGATGCTGTTTAATCACACACAGGGAATGTACCTTCGGGTGTGTTTTTGTAGGGAACTCACTAGTCTGTTTTGTCCGACTTTATTCAAATGGAGATACTTAGGGATCATAGAGCTGAGCAGCCGAGTTAGAAATTACATAATTTTTTCCCCAGCTGTACTTCGTGTTTTGTGTTTTGTGCTCAGATGCACAAAAAGTCAAGATGTCAAGCGGAGAATGAGTCTAAAATTATTCAAGAATATCATTTGCAAATGCTGCAGACACGGAAAATTTAACAGCAGCCGGCAGCTACATGTTTAATAATTTATGAAAGTTGAAGCTAACCCGCAGGATGGTGATACGCCCCAATAAACTGAAAACTAAAACAGGTTGTCGTTGACATGCAGTGTGTTTGTTGGACGCTGTTTAGACGATAGTGACGTGCAGCTGCCGAGCTGGGCGAGTCTCTTTCGCAGCGTTAGTCACGCAAAGCTCACTTCGTTCACTCATAATTCTTGGAGTTTGCTGATTAGCGACAGCCAGGAAACTTCCACTTCGCGAGCTTCCTAATCACACAACTGTCATCATGAATCTCTTCTCCTCTGGAAGTCTGTTGCTCATTTGTATGACGCACAAAACATCTCGGATCGAATCGATCAACGGGGAGGTCGTTCAGATGGGACATTGACTTTCTGTCACAACGGGTCCTTTGGGGAAATTTGAGCAGGCGGGTTAAAAGTGAGGGTGAGAGCTCACACGCCGGCGTGGAAAATAAACCCCCCAGTCAATGAAGGCAAAGTCGGATTTCCTCCTAAAGCACTTTGAACGAACATCAAAAAAGTGTCTGACAAAGAGTAAAAGCCGCGGATGAAGACCGAAACCGGTGATAAAACCGCGAGAGGGAACAGACACATCACAAATTCTCAAAGCGTGAAGAACCAGGCTGTGTGTTTGAGCCCCTAAATGAAAGAAAAGACAATCTTTTCCAGCCATTAGCTTTAGTTTTTTGGTGCTAATAGAGACTCCCAGTGATGGAAATGCAGATTAAACAGGGAGTTCTATTTGTGAGGGTAATGACAGGTGAAATTACTGACGGCAGCAGCATCCCACGAATAAACCGAGTCCATCTGGAACAGAGACAAAGCGAACTGTTCATCTTTTCTCTTTTCCAAAAGGTCAAGTAGGGTATTGAAAGCCGGCCATGAATAATTTAAAAAAAGCAAGGGCTTTGTTTGGTGATATTTACTGAACCCTATAAAAACTAACAAAAATATGAGGACAGCTGGTTTTGTTTTAAAGCCCCAGCTCTAAAATGTTAAATAAACCAAATATATATTGTGATAAATATAATAATTATATTATATATAAATGAAGCTCTTAGATTTTCAAAGTCTGGCAAAGCTGTTTTCTTGTTGCCATCTAATTCCATTAAAGGCCTCAGATTAGATGTGTAGCTGCCAAGGCTCATTTATAATAGTGTGGGACACTTCCTGCTTCACTTAGACGACTGAAACTTCCGCTGAAGACGAGCAAATGTTTGTATCTTCTCCTCCATGTGTTCCATCTTTACAATTAATCTGAAAATTACAGAGATGGAGAAGTTGGAAAGATGTGGAAGTGGAAACACCAACGCCACATAGTTACATTTCTGGGGATGTGCAGACGTCGGCTACAGCGCTGACGTCTTCACGGGGTCTGTGTACTATGTGCTCGGCACTTTCACCGTAGCTTCTGCATCAGTAACTTCCCATCAGACTTTAAGCTCCCACTGGTTCGACAACATTCCTAAACCTGAATGTGTCTCAGCAAACATTAACCAAAGAAGTTCATTAACTGAGACTGTTTCCAGACAATCATTAAGCCACATTTAAGGTTCTGCATCAGATCTCCCGAGGTGAGCCACAGGTGATGTTCGATCGGCGATACTGATCCGATACCGATCCGATACCGATACTTGTGTAAATACACTCTAATGTGTCTGGTAAACCTAAAAAGAAAACAGCTGTGTATTTAAAATCATAACTTCATAAAGAAAACGAGACATCAGACCAATTTATTTATTTAAAACTCTGAAGTATATTGAGTTAGTGGCCTCATTTACTATACAGCCGAGCTAATACAACAACAGAAAAACCAAACAGAGACACAATCATACAAAATATGTGAAAATGTTAATTCTAAAATGAAAACTTGCCTCTTAATTGTGACTGTGTTCTCTTCTGTCCTCCTCATCATAAATGCCTCGTATTCTGTGTTAACTTGAAGTGTTTCACAAGGTTTGTTGTGTTGCCCCTAAACTCAATAGTTTAGTTACTTTCCACTGTGTTCCTACATGACCTCCAGTGACTGAAGTATTGAAAGTATCGATATTTTGATTTGAGAATCGATTTTAGAGCATAAAGACCTGGTAGTAGTAGTACCAAGTATCGATATTTCATCATCGCGTTAACATTCATCCTGAGGAATCTGATCACAGCGCAGAGTCCAAGTGTGAATTCTTTCAATCCTCGTCACTGAGAGCTCATCTGACCACATTTGAAATCTTGTGTGCTTGTGAGTTTTGCCTCATTCACTCAGAAAAAAAAAACGACGACAATAAACCACTGCCAGAATAGGAAAAAGCGTCGTTAGTGATGTCCGTTCATTAGAAATTGATGCCTTTAAAACATTCTGTCCTCGTAGCTGTTAACTAACCAAATAATTAATCAGTCTAAACAAGCATTAGCAAATAAATTATTGATGTTGAATATCCGTACACTGTGAGCGAATCTGTCATTAAACTGGTTAATTATTGGCTCCGTGGAAGTAAATTACAGAGATTAAGATTCCGAGGTTGGAGTCATAATCTGAGTTTTACGCAGGTCTGGGAAATGACTAACATCAGTGCAGAGATCTATAAATAGTAATTTAATGCATGTGCCCAGGTCATGATGCGCACATATAAAAAAAACAGCGGTGTCCTTGGTTCTGAAATGAGATCCATTAGAGATCTGAGAGGCTGTTAAAAAAAACTCTTGGGTGTCTGAGATGATGTTTATTTGAATACAGAGAGGAAAGCTGATGTGGGATCTGAAGAGCAGGCAGGAGACACATGTGGAGATGCATTTTAATTCACAGAGTGAACACAGGCACTAAGAGGCTGCTCACGTGGAATCAAACTGTCTGTGTTGGATGTTAATGTAAGGTCTGACCAGGGTCACAAAAAGTTCTTCCCTCCCTCTGCATCCTACCTCCTACACATCCGCTCGTCTTCTTCTCTCTTTTGTGTTTGCAGTGACTTCAATAAAATCCGCCGCTCCGATCCCATTGCCATTGTCTGAGCCCCACTGAGAAACAGAGATGAGTAGCCGCCAACTCGCATTTTAACGGCGTAATTAAAATTCCAGCACGCCAGCACACAAGAGAAAGTACGCTTTGCGAGCATAAGCCGAGCTTTAACTCAAATTAGGCGCTTTTGTGAGTTTGGTTAGCGTACAAATATTTCAGGTTTTAGCTCGTCTTCTCCAAACAAAAATTCCTTTCTCGGTCCCCAGAAGATAAATCCTAAAGATGGTGGACTTTTCATTCACTGCCAAAAACTTACAACATAAACTATGAATATGTCATGATTTGTAAAAATGTTCAAAAGGCAGAAATTATAATGTTTATTCAAATCCAAATGTAGCCTGGTGATAAATATAACTTAATCTTAATAATGTGTAGAGGACAAGGGGTTACCCGGCTGCCAATTAGTACGTTTACATGCACGTGAATTTAAAAAAAATAATAAATAAATAAAAATTATTGCCTTAATCTGACTTTAACTGGACAACTTAAGTGCATATAACACGTTACTCTGACTAAAATCGAAGTTCTCTTTATCCGATTAAGACACGCAGATAATGCGATTGGAAATCGTTTTTCCCTGGCATGAATGCGCCTTAATAGGACTTTAACAAGACAACGATATCGTTTGACCTCGAAATAAAAACATCCAAGAAAAACGGTCACAGAAACAGAGCTGGTAGAAGAACCAACTAAGGGATAGCGCCATCTTATCTGCACCTTACGTAGCGCGCACATTACGTACGAGATTTAAAAAGCTGTACTATTATCCATCTTGTTGTTGTTATTTGAAATGCTGGTCTGCCACATGAACGATTCTTATTTATCATATAAGACATAAAATGTTTATTTATCAACATATGGGAAATTACCTAATCACAGAAGCACAGAATTGGGTATGAAAATATACTTAAGACACACTAAAAGACAGTATCAAATTTGAAAAAATGTACAAAGTATACAAGAATATACAGCACTCTGACAGTCGGTATGTACAGTGTGCGCGGGGAATATCAGAAAATGCTTAAAAAAAGGAATATAATATAAATTGCTAGGACCAGTGAAACGTGGACATTGAGTGCAAGACGAGCAGTGCAAAAAAGCAGATTATTGTGCAAAAGAGTCTGTATAAAGGACATATGACATGATAGGTCAACCAGAAAAGACACATATCGCCCCCTAGTGTGGAGGAGGAGAATATGTTCCCGTAAGTTATTCAATTTTCTCAGTTGCATGTAAACTGGGACAAGAACCACATTCAGAGTCAAATTTTGAGCATATCTCGATTAAGATGTGCATGTAAACGCACTGAAAGATGGCCTTTTGCCATAATTTCATAAAAAACAACTATTCAAAAACAACAAGAATGAAGAAAAACATCATTAATGGTCATATTTTTTTGGCTTGTGCGTCCCTATTATGCAACACACATTATCTGAGCTCATATATCAACAGCCCACTCGAGTAAGTGAAACCCTACCCGAGGGTAAAACAAGCTCAAAACCATGTGAGACACGCGATCAAAGCCGAGCTGCTTTGGCCGCACTTGCATTTTATTGCCTGAGTCAATCTTGAGATCACTGTCTGCTTTCAAGGCGGGACGGGCGGCCGAAGAGCTGAGCACAGCTCTTAACTTCATCTGAACTCTCTCTCTCTCTGTGGTTCTGCTGAAATACAACAAAGACACTCACAGACGTCGAGGGACAGGGACACGGCAACAGAAGCAATTTCACAATAGCTCCACAGTTTCACCTCGTAGCATCTGGGGGCCGGTGGTAAGGCCACCGCGGAGACGCTGGGACGTCTCCCCGGTCCCAGCGGGACATGATGTAATCGGATGGTGATGTAATTGACGTGCACCCTCGGTCACCCCCCAGTGTAACACAACCACACCACACCCTGTTGTCAGATGTGACCGTGCACTCCGTCAGTGTCAGGTCTCCCTACAATTACCGACCGTAACAAACAATCAAGTCAAAGTCAGCGGGCACGGGACTGTCTGAATGAGACGACAATGGCACCCACAGTTAGTACTCGCCCTGTGAAATACATTTAAATTCTTTTAAAAGACAGTTTTCACAACATGAAGATCCATCCCCATATAAAAAGATCTGCTTGTTATCAAAAATGAAAGATATTTGTCTTTGTTATTATTAACTATTATTAACAAATTCCATTTTTTTGATGTTGTTAATTTCCATATGTCACTTACGAGGCTACGTATGCGCAGTCACACATTGACCAAGCCTTGTAGCCAAACCTGTGTGCATGCACAACCAAAATGATGCATTCATTTCATTTTAACTTAATTATTTATGTTACAGTTTGCACATTTAATATTAAAAGGGATATTTTTGGCCACACCTTGGCCTGTGGTGAGGGGTCAAAATTAGGAGAGCAAAGTTGTCAGTCCTCTCTCTCCTTTTTGTTTTTAAAAGTGCTTTCCTACTGGGCACACTATCAAGTGTGGACTGCTGCCAGCACAACCAATGCTCTAAATCAGGACCAAACCATTTCATGCTGAATCACGGGGGTGGTTGGTCAATATTATTTATCTTTTTAATTAGTGGATATTTTACTTTTATTGGCCAAAATCGTACTATATTTTATCATTATATTAGAAAATGATATTTTGCATGAGATTAATTCAACTTGGTAACGTCCTACTTTGCGTCGTTACAACTCATTGTGAATCTCTACCTATGTGTATGCTCCATAAGTGTAGCTATATTTAATTTAAATAGCTTATTTAATATTTGGGGCTTTTGGGCGCTACTGGGCTACTTTAAGACCCAGTAGCGAGGTGCTAAGCCAAACGTTCAACAACATAATATAAAGCTGGGCCTCTGGTGACAGGTTGGTGGTTGTAAAATGTTCCAGTGCGCATGTGCAACTCTTTAAAACCGAACGGATCGCCGGCGAACGCTGTTAAAGCACGCGGTATTTGAATTACCGTAAATCACAGTAGTTTGCGCTATTGACAACGTTCATCATTACCGTAATGGCACCTTTTTTTTCAGAAAGAAAGAAAAAAAAACTGGTTAATTTAACCAAACTAGGCTAACAATCTATTAATTAATATTGCTGCCTACATCTGCTGCCTTTTCCTGATATATTTTAAGATCCAAAAAAGGTCTCGGCTTCTACATGTACACCTCAGACAGTTTTCCAAAGCATACCATAGCCTTTGTGTCCAAGTTTCTTTTTCAGATATTTGCTGTGTGACACTGCTGCCCATTAATGTCTCAACACAACAGTCAAACGTGGAGTTAAACAGTCCAGGCTCACGACTACATTAAATAAAGCTAAATATTGTTTAGTCAATTTCCTGACATAATAAGACAAATAGCCATTGCTAACGTAAACAGAATATAGCGGCTGCAGGAAATGATGGACACTAAACAGACGACAACCAGGATAATTTGCTTGCAGTGCAAACCTTTAAAACCTCCAGCAGTGAGCTGAGCGTGCAGCGAGGACCAATGTGCCTCCTCTCACACAACCCCAAGGGCCTCAAAACTTCTTCACCCGAGCTCCTATTTTTAGCTTCTCCCTCTGCAGCGTTCGGGAGGGACGCGGACGATGCAAACATTGAGCCTTTGTGTGTAGGCACATGATGCTCCACGCTCTGGAGAGCACACAGAACAGGACGGCCCCTTCACTCAGGATGTCCCTCGGAGCCTGAAAGAGACCGACCTCTCGGCTCCTGTCCCCCCCTCACCCCACCAGTGTTAAATCAAGGTCTCGATACAGCACGGGCACACGTTGTTTTATGTTCCACGTGAACTGAGCGAAGAAGAGGTGGACTTGAAATACGGTCATTACTGACATCACGTTCCTCTTCTAAAAAGTTCACAAACAGCTATTGTCCGCTGATAAGCGAGTAATGTCATTCAAAGGATGTTTCATTGTTATTTCTACAAAAAAAATACATAACAGACTGAACTACAAGGACCATGCAGCTCATTATTGACTAAATACACTAGTTTGTAGTTATAGATCCCGTTTTGTGCATCCACCTTCTTACTTTTTTAAAACCTTGAGCAAACACGTCACAGTTCCTTTTTGCAAAACTGTAAATTTCACAAGAGGGTGTTGTTTGTTAGACTCGTCTGCACTGCAAACTGGACATGCCTGGGACAGGAAGTGATTATGAAGCTAACGTAGATAGCTAGCTGACCGAAAACTGCACATGCTCAGTAGTGTTCAGCCCAAATACTTTAGTAAGTATTAAAACCATTCACAGGAGAAGTGAATAACGGTGAAGCATCTTTGAGCAATTCAGTGTTCTGCTGGGAAACTTCTGGACCTGGCGTTCATTCGTGTGGACAATTCAGAAGAATGTGAAGAACAGCACAAAGTGTTGACCTGGCCTCCAAACCTGGCCTCCAAATTTTATCCAGCTCTCTTATACAGCGGCCGGGAGGTGCACGCCAACGTCATAAAGCTCCAGGCAAATTTACATTTTAGAAAACATTTTTTTATCGTAAAACCAAATTAAATTACCATAACACATTTACAAGTCCCCAAACAAATTTACATTTCAGATTTAACGAGACGCAAAACACTTTTACAAACGGCGAAACAAATTTAAAAGTCCCAAAACAATCTTAAATACGTGCATAGCGCTATTGGTTAGCGACTCCTAGCAAAGCTCCATTTCAAAATAAAAAGTTAGCAGCTGCTAACCAATAGCGCTATTCATGTCCATTGACATACTTAAGATAGCGGGCGCTTTGCTGCATTTAACATTGTTGAACATTATACTCACATGTTTCTGTTCACATTTTTCACTTTTTTTCACTCTACTCTTAGCATCCATGTTTCAGTCAGCAAAAGTCAATAGCAGTTTTGTTTATCTGTGTTGGAAATCAAGCAACAGCTGTTTCACAAACTGAATAATCTGACGCCATCATCTCCGTCTTATCAAAAGGTCTGTTGAAGACTTTAATGGGGTCGTTATTTAAACAGGCAACGCACGATGTATTAACAGGTTCATGCAGTAAAGCATCATCTCTAAGAATAGCACAGAGTGGGAGGATTAAAAGCACTAATATTTCCACTTTAGGTGTCATATAAACATGACAAGTTGAGCTGTTATATAAATACAGCGTGGTGGTATTAACATCAGGACTTAGGAGTTGTCTGTTATCAGCGATTCTGCTGATCCACTCTCTGGCACCAGCGTTATCTCCGCCTGTGGAGACACAACACACGTCGAAAGCGTGGGAGGACGGCGGGTTCGTCGGTGTGAGCTGGTTTCTGTCGGTGCGTGTGCTTTCCCAGCCCTGACTGTGTGTGCATCAACAGGATTTACAATCCTCTCCGCCGACACCGGGCCCACGTCATATTTTTTCCTGGGAACCGAAATGCTGCAGGAATCCGAGGTCAAACAGCACCTGTGGGGCAGCCTCTCGCCTTCATGTTGACACTCGGCGGCGTTGCCCGTTTCAGTTTCGACCGGTGGCCGGACAGACGTCGGGGAAGGCCTCGGACCGAGTTTAGCCTCTGGACTTTGGACGAGGGGGGCCCGAAACCCAAACACGCACCCAGCCGGGGCAAATATTTGCTCTTACCCCTTTTCCTTTCAAAACACAACACGGCCACTGTCTCTGTGGTTTCTCATGTCCCGCATTTTATCCTGTTTTGTCTTGTAGCAGATTTGTTTTAGTTTACAGGACACAGCCAATGACTCTGATTTAGACTCGGCACAGATAATAAATACGAGGTCGTCCGAGGATGTCGCTCAGTGTCGTCTTAACTCTGTTGTTCGACCCAGGAAACAGACAGTACAGGTCATGAAATGTCTTCGGCTGCCTCTGTTATGTAGGTCAAGGTTTTGCAAATTTTTCATTTTGCTTAGATGTAAATAAGAAGTCGTGTTAAAGTACCGTGAGCAGTCGCTACGACTCCTCAGAGAGTGGACACCGTCTTCTAAGGGGGTCGTATGGGTTGAGGGGAGGGGGTCTCTGTGCATCATCCCATGGATATTTGATCAGTTTGGGATCTAGTGAATTTGGAGGCCAGGTCAACACCTTGTGCTGTTTTTTGTGATTTTTGAGTTGTTCCTAAACCATTTTTGTGTGTGTGTCTGTGTCAGGACTTCAAGGATCATCATTGCTACAGGGTGGGGGGTGCCTGGTCTGGTCTGGTCTGGTCTGGTCTGGGTGGGTGGGTGGGTGCTACACGTCCAAGTCCACACGAATGAATTCCAGGTGGAAAAAAGTTTCCCAGCGGTACACAGTACGGTCACGAGACGATCCGTGTCATTTACTTCTCCTGTCAGAGGTCATAATGTTGTGGCTGATACACATAATTACATGTAATTTAATGGGGATTGATTTTGGGGGCCAGCCTCAAGTGGACGTTGGAGTTTTTGGCTCTTCCACGTTTGGCTTCGCTTTTCATCCCCCGGAGGTTTGCTGCTGCTGCTGCTGCTGCTGCTCCACATTAACCGGAGCGCGTGTGTTTTTCTCTGCCACATTTTGTTTAGTGCTCTTGAGCTCTGTAAGACACGAGATTTGAAATGGCGTCGCTCCATCCCGGATCGGATTATAGATAATTTGCCAGCGCTTTCAAGCATTAAAGCCAGATCAACAATCGCACCGCCCTTAAAAAAAGAGAGACTGCGACCTTTAGCCAAATTGTGGTTCTTACATTTAGTGTCATCTATAGTGGCACGTACTTGTTGAATCCAGCGTACATGACACGAATTTTCCAGGCTTTGTTTTTCATTAGTAGAGAGAAAAGGGCTTTTAGAGAAGCATAAATATACAGATCAGTTTCTCTTACATCACGCTCAGCCTCCAACTCACATATTCCGGGAATGTTTTCATTGCGTAACGGTGCCGTCGTGTTCTACCTGCGCTCAGCTGTTCTCATCATTAACCTACTAAACGTCTGGTGGCATTTCTGCTGTGGGGTGACGGATTAGCATTGCAGATACTGGGAGTTAACAGTGGGTTTAAAGAGCTAACAAACAGGCACATTCCATGCAGTGGGGGTGGGGAGGAGCTGAAGTAGCAGAGGGGCGGATGGCGGCGGTGGTGGTGGTTGTTTTGTTGCTTTTCCCCTGGCCTCCGGCTCTGTTGACCTTTACGGCCGGGAAGGATCAGCGATTACAATCAAGTCTAATCCCAACAACAGATATTCTTGCCCCCGCTGTGACAATCCGCCGCCGTGGAAACTGAACGCGGGACGTTGGCGGGACGAGGTTTGCCCCGGGTGATTTATGAACCCCGGGGAGCAGCCAGTGACCTGCGGCGGCACGAACAATAACCCCCGCTGACTGAGAGCCGCTGTTGAGACTTCACCCGAAGGTAAACATCTTAATTCGTGCTGATGGACTGCGGATGTGCTCCTCGGGCTTAGGGAGCAACAATAAACTCTCGCTGGGGGAAACGGTTTTCAAGGTGTCCTGTGTTTGTGCACACAACATCATTTATGGGACAAGTGCTTGCTCAGGAGCTTTGCACTGACACGCTTTAACCTTGACTGCCAGACGACACACAATATTAATATATATGGTATTTATTAATAGCGCGGGGGGGCGAGCTGAGCCAGTTCAACTAGGTGCTCTTTTAATAAACGCAAATGAACAAGGACTCGTACAGACACAGATATTTATTATAAAAAGCAATAATGAAGGAAATGCAGAATGTGACAGTAAAGGTCGTCCCTTCCTCTCTTGATCTTTGGTGACGTTGAACCAGCACCAGAAGACGGACAGAGAAAATCAATAATTCTTTACGATTGTTATAAGAAGATCCATTAGCCATTTATCTCAACGCTCTCTTCAGTAGACTACGCTCCAGTCGGGTCAATCTGGAGAGGTCACACACACGGACAGAGAACAAATAAATTTTGCAAAGCAAATGCATTCGCTACCGACTGACTACGATAAATAATTTAAAACCCAAACACATCAGGTGATCTTCATGGCTTTACGATGCACGACGACGCTAAAAGGAGTTGGAGGAAATCTTTGATTTCGTCTTGAAGATGACGAGATGCAGCGTTTGAGCGGCAAAATGATCGATGCTGTTAATAAGCTGGAGATTAGTCGACAAAGTTCAGCTTTCACCCATGAAAATTGCGTAATTAATCCAGTAATACGACGATTTGTTTGGATCGTTTTTGTTTAGTTGTGCAGGTGAATTGAACAGAATTTAGTGCTGATACAGTTTATTAAAAGGCTTTTCAAACGTGTTTGTTTGGACTCGAGGACGCGGTCGATAGATTTCAGTCACACACGCTGACTGTACATACGTTTTAGGAGCTGCCTCTTGAAATAAATGGAAATAAAAGTAGGAAATCATTACCTACCGCAATAAATCATTTAAAGCACTGCAGGTAATCTATATTACAATGATGCACGGTGCTAAAAGTAGTGTCAATAAGTGTTTCATTGTTCTAAAATGAGATATGCACCATTGGATCCAACACCCACTGCAACAGAATTGCAAACTTAAGATACAAAATACAACTTTCAGCTGAAAATTGTTAACGAATCCCGTAAACAACTTAAAAATATGCAAATCTACCACAAGTTTCACTCATCAGAAGTTAATACTGATATAAATAAGAACTGGAGCGGTCTGCTGAATCTTTTTTTCTGTAATGTTTGTTTGAGCTCGAAGATACGGACAAGTCACATACACTGACAGTGCATGCAGAGAATCAACAAAAGTCGCAAAAAAGCAATTGTTGTGCAGAAACCAAGAGGCAAATTTCGGGGCTGCAGTTCCTTGAATGGCCACTTGAGGCTGACTCCAAGGTCCCCTTGTGTTGTGTATCCACAACATTAAGTGCGACGCCACAGATGCCACATAATTTCCCCATAATTTTTCTGTACATACAGTGACAAAAACTCATTGATTGTACTTCATTTAAAAACAGAACAGAAGCCCGTAAACGAAGAGCACGTCGCCGTGGGACTGATCCTGTTCCAAATGAAAAACAAGGCACGCCGAGCCCGGAGCAGAGCTGACAGAGCGCCAGGTGTCTGTGTGAACGGGGACAAGTCCAGGTATGACAGCTGGTGCTTGGATCTGGCCCCCATCGACCGCACTAGCGTGACCTCAGGTTGCTACATTAGCCACGTGGACGCCGAGGCGAAACAAAACAAACGTCCTACTGTGGCAACACACACAAGGCTGCGTGATTAATACCGCCCGGCTCGTGTTTCCACAGAGGACAGTGAGAGATTCAGATGATTCTTAGTAAAATGATGACAGAACGATGTGTTCCAACTTCGTGGCCCTTTACAGTAGATGGTATTTTGGGATCGTGTTCTGTGATTTGAGAAAGACAAACGTTCAAAGACAGTAAGAGAAAACCTGACTGTGCTGTAAACGGTTGTATGGGGGTATTTCATCACAATTACATGCTGCTAAAGCTCTTATATCCGTATATGTTGTCAGCAGTTTCTCAGGTAACATCAACCTGGGAAAATTACTGCAAATAGTTATCAGTAAATGTGAATTTGTTTTTACATTTTACAGAAGAATTCAATGACTAAAGTCTTCCTAGATTGTGCTGAACTGATGCTTTACAGATGATATTCAGCAAAATGCCACATTCTGCATCTGAGCTGCACAGCGCTTACATTAGCCCGCTGAATGAGACCAGTGTAGTGTTACCATTGTGTATTCTTTTCACTGTACCATCTGGTGATTTCACTCCTCCGCCCTCCGACCACTGCTCTCTCTTTCTCTGCCTCTTTGTTTATGTTTTCCTCTCTCACTTTCCCTCCTGCTCTCTGGGCCAGCGCCCTCCGTCCGTCCGTCCGTCCGTCCCTTCGTCCGTCCTGCAGTGAGAACTGAGAAACGAGCTGGTGACTGAGCGGATGTGTGAGTATGACTTCAATCTTTTCGCGGCCGCCCCCTTTTTTTTTTTGTCTCGACGACTTTGAGGACAAACAATGTGAAAATTAAAGAGGAAACATGGGGACGGTTGTCAGGGAACTGCCGGTGTTCGCTTTCGAGAGCCGCACCGCAGTGGTTTTTGCAGTGCACAATAATTAGACGACGTGATAAACCATCTGATCTCTGCGCCATTATTTCTGCTCACGATGCCATTACTGGTGCCACGGAGAGATGAATGGATTCTCAGACAACATCTGAGCAGGGCCTTGGCACAATAACTTAGATCAATGCCCTCATCTCTCCGTCCGCCTGCAGGGATCTCAGCACGTTTTCTCTCTTCCGCTAACTTTACAGTGCACAGGGGCTCCTGAATTACTGCCGCTCTTTATCTCCTATATTGCAGGAGGAGGAGGTTCATTCTTAAAACTTTCAGAGATCCATTTCAGTATTGCCCTCCGATAAAATTACGGCTTACCATAGTGCGTCTCGAAGCCTTCCTTTACCCCATAACCTTTTTATTCATCTTCCAAGCACACAGCCCGCCCCTATTTGCCTGATATTTCCCAGAGGAGCGACAATATTGAATCAAGGATCGCATGCAACTGACCAGCCATCTGCCTTATTGCCTGAGAACAGGCAAAACTCATTACAAAAAAAAAAAAAATACATAAAATAAACACGACCCGCAATGCTTCATCTCCTCCAATGCTGTTCATTAGAGTCGGTATGTATCCTTACATAACGGAGCGACAAATGACCACAATTAGACGACGTCTGCTGCGCTCCGAGTGACCGCGCAGGTTCTCGGGTTTCACGTCGAAGCTCCGGGGAGTTTAATAAAACACGTGCTTGTACTAACGATTTGAAAGGGTACTTTTGAACAGGGAAGAAATAACAAAAAAAAAATGCTTGTTGAATTAGGCTCAAATGTGCATAACTGTTTAGTGTGCACACAAATTGGAGGTTCCAGTGAATGTGGGGAATGCAAAACGCCTTCCAAACAGAGGGCAGCATAATGGTCCGTACGGAAAAGCTCTTCAAGGGTCCAGAATCAAAATGAAAAATATGTGGACGCGGGGCCTGTAAAAAGGTGCTAACCTTTCTAGGAAATCTGCTTTCACTTTGACAGTTTTGGTAGTTGTATTTGCTTTAAAAAAATAAATAAATGTATACATGCCTTCAATCCTTTTTTGTTTTAACTGTGCAATTATACAATATGAAGACCAAGTGTCATATCATACATTCTGCAACATACTTGCACGTTGCTGTATTTCAGAAGATCTTTAGGCTTTAAAAGTAGTTTGTCATTCTTTGCTTCACAGTCTGTGAGAAAACGTCCTAATGTGTTCCTATCACCTTGCTCGGGGCATAGACAGTAGCTGCGTGTATCACATTAGGCCGAGGGAAGGGGCTAATGGCAAGGACTCGCCACAGTGACTTGAAGTGCAGCAGCGGGGGAAGCTGCTCCTCGTCTTCCCCTGGGGGAGACAGAAGCGCGCAGAGGGAGTTATTTCAATTAGCCAAATACCGCCACAACAAAAAGCCCAACCTGCTCCCCGCTGCACCTTCCAGGCCGGCCAGAGCCAGCTAATCAAATCAAGACGCCGCCGCCGCCGTTTGCAGACAAAGGCTGGGAGCGCTCTGCGGTTTTATGGGGGAGGTTGAGGGGAAAGAGGAAAGGGCGACGGCTCAGGTATGTCACACTTGGAAGGGCATTTGTTCCGGTGCATTTGGAGAAGAGCAGCAGAGCAGAGAAAAGAGTTTTGAAGATGAGGCGTCGCAGATAATACTGTGTGGCACCTCAGCTCTGAACATGACAGTAACCTGATCAGTTTAGTGTCTGATCCAAGGATTGGGGATTTGTGGTCTGCAGTTTTTTTTGTTTTTTTTTTTGAAGATAATGGTGTCTGGGTAGCTTTGTTGTTCACCGGCCTCTTTCTGATGTCACTTCAAAGCCTCCTGCGATCTGGGCCAGAGGGGGTTTATCCTGGCTTGACCAGGCACACTTCCGCGCCCCTTTTCATGTTTGCCACTCATTTCTCTCTTTGACAAGCAGTCAGAGCGGAGTCTAGGCCCCCGAGCGCTAATTGCAGGTCACCATGTCAGCTAAGAGGGGATCTGCCCACTTTTAAAGCGCCTTCTGACATCATGGAGGTGGAGGACGGGGCTTTAGGGGAAGCGTGGGGGGATGCAGCATACCCGCAATTTGTCTTAATAAACATGACAAACCTTGTGTGCATTTATTATCATCCACAATGCACAGCTGGTGTCCACTCAGAGATTATTGCTTTCCAATTCGCCTCCTCACTGTACTTGTTTACTCAGATTTGGAGTCAGAAGCAACATTCATGTAGGTATTTGATTTCCCATAATGTCACGTTATACACTGATATAATATCAGTATCAGTATAAATAGACAAATAGGTTTGAACCTCCTATTGGATAATTACTACATGGAGGATTATCTTCCAGCTGGTAACAAGTAATTTAACCCCAACTGATGCAACAAGTAGCTTCTTCTTTCTTCAACCATGTGGAAAGACTCATCTTGTGGTCCTGGAAAAGATGTTAGTCTGTGTGAGAAGGGTCAAATCACTGGCATGATGCATCAAGCAGAGAAAACATCTCTACTAAAACTGTCCAATGCATTGAAAACTGGAAGGACAGTGGGGAACCATCGTCTAAAAGGAAGGAATGTGGTCGGACAAAAATCCCGATTGATCTTGATCGATGTTTGGTGAAATCAAATCGAAGGAAAACAGTAGAACTCAGGGCTGTGTTTAATAGTGAAAGTAAGAGGATTTCCACATGTGCAATGCGAAGGGAACCCAAGGGGTTGGGACTGAACAGCTGTGTAGCCTTAAGAAAACCACTAATCGGACTCTGGAGCAAAGGAAGAAGGTCATGTGGTCTGATGAGTCCAGATTTATCCCGTTCCAGAGTGATGGGGCATCAGGGTAAGAAGAGAGGCAGATGAAGCGATGCACTCATCATGCCTGGTGCCTATTGTAGTCTGTGGGGCAATGTTATGATCTGGGGTTGCTGCAGTTGCTCAAGTCTAGGTTCAGCAACATTATGTCCTGAATATACTGGATGACCAGCTTATTCCATCAATGGATTGTTTTTCTTCCCTGATGGCACAGTTATATTCCAAGATGACAATGCCAGAATGCATGGGGCTCAAACTGTGAAAGAGTGGGGGCATGAGACATCATTTTCACACGTGGATTGGCCACCACAGAGTCCAGACCTTAACCCAGTTGAGAATCTTCGGGATGTGCTGGAGAAACGCTTTGCGCAGTGGTCAGACTCTCCCACTCCACTGGATGGAAATAAATCTTGTGACACTGCAAAAGCTTCTCATCGAAACAAATCCACAGCGAATGCATGCTGTGCACAATTCTGTATTTTACAATATCCAGCTGAGCGTTAGCTCAGGACACGCTTCCTTGTGGAAAAGTTTTTATTACTGCGTTACTTGCATGTCAACAGCGCACATGGTTGGAAAGGGCGACATGCTGCTGGTGATCCAGGCGTAAAAATAAGCTGCCCTACATCTCAAAAACTTTTTTTATTTTTTTTCTGAGCGCGCTTTTAATACATACAAGCGACGCCGTTACTATTTCTCCCTGTTGCTGTTGCTGCTGATGCCAAATTTAATGCGGCACCAGTCCTGCACCGTCCGGAGGAATGGAATGAGAGGCAGCCGTGGGCGATACCATGTCCGAATTCTCCTAGAGGAATGGGGGGGTTAAGCTTCTAACACCGCCCATATTCTCGACGTTAACCTCAATAAACTCACACTTGATGTTTCATTTACACATATTATGTAATATATTTGTTTGTATTGTGAGTATTTATGCCGGAGATGTTGATTAAACGAGGCAATAGATGTTCATCTTTACACCGTCTCCCCCGCTTCTACGCTTCCACGCACCGCACATGTATTCCTATGTGAGTGTGACTCCAGCGGGTTCAGAGTGTGGCTCTCCACTCAAAGGCGACTATTCTCCGAAACTTAACTGAAGTCTTTCCAAACTCTGGATTTCTTTCCCCCCCGCCTTTTGAAAAACGCACGGTGTGGATTAAAACGTTTCTAAAAAGGGAATAACTTGTTTTGCCGTCAAAAGAGGTGAGTTTTCCTTCGCTGCCTGGATGCTTTGAATGCCTCCATCCGTTTTTATTACTTGGGATTTTTTCCCTTTTTTTTTTTTTTTTTTAACGGTTACGACTTTTGCTAGCAAAGCTGTGGCGTCATTTTATTAGCAACGCAAACCCTTACGGTGTTTAATCTAGGAACCATTTCCCTTTATTTAGTATTTATCATTATTAAACGGGAGAATTATAGGTAGTTTTTTTAAAAGAAACAAAAAGTGGGAACAGATAAGTTGTGTCGATTCTTCCGCGGTGATGCTGCCAAAATACTTTAGTGGGAATGCCGCCCTGAAATACGATTATCCATAATTGTTCTTATTTTGTCGCTCATTATATGATATAAAGCAGAATTGTTATTTAATGTATGATTATCTATTCACCTGGTGTTTTAATATTTCCTTTATTTTCTCCTGCCAACCAAAAAAAAAAACAACCTGGTGCCTTCAGGGAAAAGCGGATATTTGCGTTTTAGGGTCCGTATCCAGTTTATTTCCACAGTAAAACACAAAATGGTTTTTGGAAACACTCATTGTCGTGTAATTACCACACACACACCGCTCTCACGGACAGAACTTGAATGGTGCAGGATGATGTGTACCCCGTTGCCAGTCGGTCCTAATTGGTTGCTGCGAATTCCCCTGCTTTTGTTTTCCTTGGAGCAAACTGCAAACTTGTTTCCTTAGCACTCAGGAATGCCACTAATTTCCCCCTCTGTTTAATATTACACCAGCAGGGGATCAATAGCGAGAATAAGTGGGAATCTGCGCGTATTTGTTTGCAAAGTTGAAGCCTATTTAAAGCCGTATGTTGACTTAAGTCAAACTACTTTTATCCTGAGAAGGTTGCAGTCTCTAGGGACAAAATGTTTTTTTGCTTAAGGATACTTCAGCTGAGAGAGTGTGCTTTGTCAATTAAACTTGTGTCCTGTGGTTTGTTGACTCACATGTCCAGTGCCAGCTCGAAATAAGGCTTTTAATGCAATGCAATATGCTTTATAACGCGGTGCACATATGTTGCACAATAGTCTTTATTGTATTTCAGTTTACAAATGAAATCAAGGCGTTTGGGCTTTTTCTTCCAACACCAGCTCAGTCAGTCAGGGGATCCCCCTGTTAACACTTGAAACCCGTCCAGTACATGTGGCAGGTTAATCAGCTACCTTGTGTGGCCCATTCCTTCAGCTACAAAACTTGGCAGTCGGCGTCCCAGCTCCGGCTCCAGCTGTAAGGGGAAACGGAAGAGAAACAAAGTTGTGTTTTTGAGATCGTGACACTGTCTTGGCTGAGCAAAAGTGAATGAAGGGGCTAGAAAGAGAGATGGTGCAGGTGCTGTCTGCACAGGAAGAGCGGCGCTGGAGCAGGGAACAAAAAGGAAATGCGCGAACAAAGATGACTGGCCTGCTGGGTGACTCATTCAGATGTGTCTGTGAAGGAATGTGTGACGGGGATGGTCCATAATTGCTCAGGGACTTTACTTAAACTTTACGTGAAGAATGGACAGATTTAGCTTTCTTTCTCTGAAACTTTTAACCTTCATTTTTTTACCATGAAACCATAGATGACACAGGACTTCAGTTAATGTTTTTTCTGAGTTTATCTGTGATTTCCTCTGTAATAAATCCAGCTTCAGAGGCTCAGCTGAATCCCTAGCCTCGGGGTTGGCTTCCTCTGATGCTAAGAATACAAAAATGGCTGAATGTAGTACGTGAGCTGAAGAAGAAAGTGTTGGACATACACATAGGAGATAACCTGTTATGCACATTTTACATAATCATCTCCTAGCCATGCAAATTTGCCACGGGAAACCTGATGCAATCTTTGAGGGGATTTTCATAGCGTCTCACGAGCTTGTTAATAAAAAATTTTCTTTTCTGAACATATCTTCTAATCTGCCTCTGACCTTGTTGCTTGAAGATAAGGTGAAAGAAAAAAACTGACAATGTGAGTGCGGAATAAGAATTCCTGAGCTCTATGAGGAAGGATGAGATTACTGTTATTGTCATAAAAATACTAGAAACTCTATCTCTCCTCGTCCTTTTACACGTCTTATCTCCATATTGTGTACAGTAGGAAGGGTGTGTACACAAGTTGGTGTAAGTTATACAGGTGCCCTGAGCTCTCCGTTGCTATCGGACGTATCTAGTCTGGGTTCAAGCCTTGTATCTGATAATAGCTAGGTTTTAAATAGCCTAATTTCCAGTGAGACCTTATTGTTTGCAGAATTAACCATGTGTTTGACTGGTTTTATGGCCCTACGAGTCTCAGGATGCAATGTCTTTACTGCAACTGCAGGGATGTTGCATGACTCCTCATATTTTTGTCCCTCCTACACCAAGAAGATGGAAGAAAAAATGGGTCAGTTCTCCCTGCATGTGTCTCCCTTTGTCCCTCTTCCTTGGATTGTGTTTTTTCCCTCTACTTGCTTGTCCTCCTTAGTAGGGCTTGAGTCTTTTTCAAGGAAGTGGCCCAGAGAGATTTAACTTGCTGGCGTCCCCTGAGGATATGATCTGCTTATTTCACAACCCTTCTCACTGCAGCTATTACTGTTTCCTGTAGGACAGTTTGTTGATTTCAGGAGGATGACTGGGAGCCAGGTCAAATCATTAAACACCAGATTAGGAATAGCTCGTAGAACTACGTTGAACATATAATATGTTGTGCTTTTGTTCTCGTCTGGTTGGTTGTCACAGGCTTCATATAAAGGCCTTAATTATCATTAGCTTGTCTTTCCATTGAGGTAGTTTTCATCCTCCATAACACTTAATAGCTAAAGCTGGCGCACACATCAAAGTAAATGCATTCACGCAGCTCTCTATTTGCTGCACTCTTTTCAAGATTTAGCCACTTACACGTGTTTCTTCTGTTTCATAAAACATAGCATCTACCTTCCGGCGTAGTAGAAAAAAAAAAGTATTTCCATAGAAAACAAAAGGGCCTCATTTCTGTCTTGTGACTCTCCTCAGGTGTGACCGAGCAAACAACAGGAGCAGTTACAAAAGCCTCACACAGGAAGCTCATCTGATCACCCGCACAAACGTTTTCAATGAGTCAAAACGGAAGAACTTCACTTGAAACAAAACAACAAGACTTCAGTTTTGGGCTGGTTATAATTGCAGCTTATTTCTTTTAACCCTCTCCTTTAAGACCACTTGCGCTATTTCGAGCATATGTAATGGTCGGGTTTACGTCTCTGCGGTGTGTTGCGCTGCGATTGCTAGTTTTGTGGGGTTTGCTCATGCAGAGTCCAAGCCTGAATGCTGGGTGGGGAGGGAAGGGAGCGACTGCTGACTCTGTTCTAACATGTCTGGCAATGCCGGCAGGTTGAGAAATGTATGTGTGTGTGTGTGTGTGTGTGTGTGTGTGTGTGTGTGTGTGTGTGTGTGCTCTCAGTCCTTGCTCCGAGCCACATGGATCCCAGATGCTATGATTGTTGAAGTAGTTTTTCCGTAAAGGTAGCTGGACTTAAGTTCTGCCATACAGAAATCTCACAGAATCTCTGTGGCTAGAACTCTCTGTTCTTACTGCAAAGGAAGATCCGCATACATATTTCACTTTTTATTACCTGATAAAGAATGTGACTTTGAATCAACTCACAGAAATAAAGAACACCACAACAAACCTAGTGCGGAGAATCCAGACATTTGTCTTAACATGTCAGTTGTTTGGACGCATTTTAAGTTAATACCTTTTTTATCTTGCTTTAAACCATGAAGCATCGACACAACTTTGTTTTGAGCACTGTGGACTCATGCCTAGGCCTTTTTTTTTTTTTTTTTAAGCTAATTGAAGACCTCTTAGCTGAACCACCAAGAGTATTTCCTTTGCGGTTAAGTGAACAAAAGATGTCTGAATCTGAAATATAAATCCGCTGCCAACAATGACAAGAAGTGACATTTCGTTTGACGGCATGTCTCTTTGCGCTGGTGCCATGAATCTGTAACTGTTGGCCAATAAACAGTTAAACCAAGGCAGCCTACAATCTGGAGTCTGGGGAATCCAGGGGCAATAGAGTATATAATATTTGAATATATATATATGTGTGTAATAATCCATTCTGATAGCAGGCTTGGAGAGCTAGGAGGACCCAGATGTAGATTTGACAGTATTCTCTATTCAAACATAGAGCTGCTTCCTTCCATACACGGGAAATATTTGGGATTGTACAAGAGGGTTGCCTAGGACAAAGAGTGAATCACTTTATATGTGAACAAGGCTTTAGTGTAGAGCGAATCTTGGACCTAGGATTTGAGGATTACTAAAATTAAAAACTTAATTGTTTTCCTTAAGAATCCACCTAGCTGGTAGTTCAAGTAATGCGTGCTATATACTGAAACTGCATTAACTGTGTGAGTAGTATTTTAGCCTTAAGCCTCCCTCCATCAGCTCCTGGACGTTTTCTTCTTTGTGAATTACATAACAGCACCACAGCGTCATGTAGGCCTGACCTTCTGCAGCCAGCGATCATGGCATTTGATCTAGGAGCACGGCCCAGTGTTTACTTCTCAAAAGGAGCGTGTAGATAGTAGATTAAAGTCACCACTGGATCTGTATCTTTTATGTTGATTGTTACTGTTGATAAATTGTCAAAACCTGCCTTCATTTGTCGAACTTTTAGTTTGTAGTTAGGGCTGTCAAAATGAATGCATTAATGCAGATTAATCCAACAACATGAGTTATCTGATTAAAAAATTGAACGCAATTAACCCATAACCCAAGTAGAGTTACCGTCGTGCATGTGCAAATGAGTCGCTGATCCGGTAGTGACAGGAAGCAGAACCAGCGGATAAAGACGGAAATTTGAGTCCAAAACACATAAAAATGACTTAAATTTAATTGGAATAATCAAAATTAAGTGCTGTCAAATTAATCCCATTAAAATGTTTAATCATATTAATTTGACAGCACTAGTTTTAATCTGAGCCAGACACTGTACGAGCCTAGTTGACATACATAGTATATTCTGGCAGTCAACACGCACACATCTCCTCAGTGATCTTGTGAACAGGCGATCATGGGAGTCAAGGTCTTAAACACCGCTTTCCCTTCTGCCTCAGATTAGACTTAACGATTTAAAATACACAGTATTTACCGAGGAGCGGCTCAGCATGTCTACTATTAATAGCAGCACCATCGCGGAGTTATTTGTTTACATCTCCGACCTGTTGTTTGTTTAAAAGAAACAAGAGTATAGTTTACCGAGGATAGGCCTTGCATGTTTCCAGTTCATGGCGACAGACTCTGTCCAACATCGTGACAAGCTGGCCGGATTCCAGGATGCATGTACAAGACCAGAAGTGGTGGTTTGGGTGGTCAAACATGTCGCCCGCTAATGTGCTTCTTCCTGTTTATTTTCTAACAATCAGCCCCTCAATTAGTGCATCGGCAGGTTAAACAGCAAAGGGAAAAGCGAGTCTCACTATGAAGGTTAATGCTTTGATCAATGTGATTTCTACTCGTCTGCTCAGCAGCATTTCTCATTAGCTGAATAAACTGAACCCTTGGCAGGAAAAGGGCTCGCCCAGATCCACTTATTGGCGCTATTTATTAAAGTTGTGCCCTTTGAAAGGAAACCCTTTAAATATTTCAGCAAGGGCAGTTTGTGTCAGCATCTGGAGCCCATGAAGCAAGCTTCCTTCCATATGGAGGGCTGGATAAAATTTTATTTTTTTATTTTTTGCTGTTTACACATAACCCATTGTAACGGCATTGTCCTGATATCAAGTGTTTTGTTTTTGTGGTATTTGTATTTCTGTTAAAAAGGAGTTCACGATTTCCTCCATTTCAAATGACTACAGGTGTTTGTTTAGAGGATTGCGGAGTATTTAAGTTACTATTTTAAGTTAATCTTAGCTTTTCTATTTGTTCTGGATAACCAAGGGCTATGAGTCAAAGGTGTGGTTTTCAGATGACTTTTGTCTGTAAAAGTCTGAAACCCAACCATCCAGCAACCAACTCTGTTGCTTAAAAATATTCTCCAAAAACAAAACAATGTGCTCGTTTTCTCTCTATCAGTCACTTTATGGATAGTTTCATCACTTTCTGACACATTTATGTGTCAAAAACGTCACATCAGTGCTGAAAACCGAGCTCTTTCAGCGTCCCCGTTTAGCCCGAGATGAGAGATTTTTCGGATGCTGTCAGAGGATTGCAGGCGCATGGAGACGGCGGTGCCGCTCGTTGTGTGCATCAGGAATCAAAGGCGGCCATTGTTGGAATGAGAAGCAGATGTTAGCGAGGAATTCTCCTGACTGCAGCAGTTTTTTCTTTTTTTTCTTGCCTAAGCTTTGAGCACGGCCTCGCTCCTGCTCTCTCTCTCTCCCTCTGTATTTGCTGTGCATATAGATATATATATATATCCACCCTCTTCTTTTTTTCTTTAGCTCTGACACATGCTGTACCTGAAGCTATAGTTAAACCAGCATTGTGACAACCTCCCTGCCTGGTCTGTTCTGCCTTCTCTAAGCAGGGTGGTGTTTTTTCTTCTGCAACAGTTGGACATAAAAACTCATCTTATGTCGGTGGAGGGGAAGAATGAGAAAGGTCCCTGTTTTTATATCCCAGTGTGGAGTTTGATGTCATGACTGATGTCTGATGTTTGCCACGTTGACAGAAGAAGGCTGGAGGAAGCATTTTTGTGCGGTTGTTGGTTTAGATGGACTTCAGCTTTGCATGACACTTTGCACAGTACCGAAAGGGGGTAATTTCATTACCCAGCACTCTCATCCTTCACTTCGCTGTGTAAGAGAATCCACCCTTTCATTTCACGGTGGACGTCCTCCCTACCCTGATGTCTCATGTGTAAACCAGACATGACACAATACACCTTTAAACTCATCAGTAATGACTACACACAGTTATGGCTGAATTACCACTGTCTCTAACATGAGCATCCAGTTTCTTCCAGCGTGTCTGTGGAAGCCGGGAATCATATTTCTGCTTGAAAAATGCAACACGATATGACTTCAAGACAGCCGGCAACAAGGGCCATTAACTTTCCCTCAGGGAGACGTGACACAACTTGATGTGTGAATGTTTCCACCTACTTTAGACAAATAAAGGCCTGGGATGGCGAAGCGTTCTTTGGGTCTGACATGGTAGCACGAACAACTTAAAGTCTTCTACGATGCTCACGAAGCTTTCATGAAGCTTCAGTTCCTCCTGCTTCTCATCAACACGTTTCGTGTCGGATGTAGCCAGCTCCGTGTTGGCCTGTAAAAGTCATTCATCTGGTGTAAAAGGAAAAGCTTTAAAAAACAGAGGTATGCTAGTAGTGTAATTTGGCCTAGGCTACAAGTTTCCGTTGCCGGTGGAGATTATTGTTTCTGCCTATTTTTTACACATTAAATTGTTGTTTAAATAACTTTTTAAAAGACGCACACGAGTGAAGATATTTTCACCTCCCCACGATTGTTTCTCTGTCACGAATTGATTTAAACCTTCTGTTTGGCTTCCCTTAATCTTTTCATGACAAACCGTCAACACATTTAATCTAAGGACTAATTAAAACATGATTATGGTATTGCAGCCTAACTGTAAATTAAAACCTACCATAAAAGTGTCAATGCGGCTTAAGTGTGAGCATGTTTACGCTCTTTATTGTCTCCTCGTCTTGTCGAACCAACCGTATTTTTTGCAGATATCGCATCTTTCCCGGTTTGCTTGCGTCGCCGCTCGCTCTCTGGAGAGGAACGCCGTGACGAAGTGGAGTGATCCAATTAGACGGGTCTCACTTCTAATTAACTCCTCTCTCAGGTAGTAGCACCTGAAATATGGTCACCGCCAGAGAGCAGGAACACACCCATTGTGCGTCTAATGCTCACGAGTCCCTATTTTTGTCTCCATGTACGTAAGTGATTGTGTGTGTGTGTGCGGTGTTGTAGTGAAGGTCAGCGGCAGCGCAGAGAGACGACCCAGTCATGGCTCATCAGCAGACTTTGCTGAATGGCCGGTTGCCTGCCACGCTGCACATCCAATGACCGGCTTTAATGGGAACTGATGCCGTGTGTCAACAGCGTGTTTATTTATGGACGCTTTTCCCACAATGCCCCTAGTCTCTGCAGAAACAAAGCAGTGCTATATGTGCTCAGCAGGCAAACCAAACGGGAAATTTGGTCCAACTTTGCAGCAGAAGTCAAATCATATGCTGTGTTTCCATTACCCCTAGAAATGGGCAAAACCTAAATATCGCAACAAAAAAAAATCGATATCCCTGATTTAGATATCGAGTTACATCATATACATAAGGAGAAACTCGCCAGGTCTCTATAATCACAAACAGGACTTGAAAATATTTGCACAAGAGGCAGAAGAGCAAGAAGAGAAACTTGCATCGCTTCTGGCTTCTTTGCACAAAACAAAGCAAAAAATTATGGATGAGAAAATGTTTTGGCTTTGGTGTTTTTTTTCTTTACTGGAGGTGAGATTTTAACCGTCGGTTTTTAATACCTGTCAACAGTAGTGAACGTTAGCCTTGAGGGCAAGAGTATTTACTTTTGCTAGACAACATCTAGACCATGATAGACTCATTCCTCCCTTTAGTTACTGTAAAAGTAGTGATGTAATAGGGAAATTGCTGGTGGGTGCTGATTGTTTTGTAGGTAGATTCAAGAGCAGATCTGAAACCTCAGCGTGATGACCTGATGGGGGTGAAATAAGCCCCAAACCTCTGCAGTTCTGTGTAAATAAAGCAGAAATGTCCTTTTCTTGACTTTTAAAAGAAGTTTAAAACATGAGAACTTAGGCAGTAGTGAAGTGTTGTTTCTGGTTTGCAGGTACAGGACTTAGAGATCTTTTGAGTTGAACCCCCCCCCCTGTTAGAGTTAGCCCTAAACTCCTCATCTTTTTAAATGCTTATTGTTTTTCCCTTCTGTAATGTGATTCTGCCCCGGTATCCGTCCTATCTGCTTTTAATGACAACGCGGCTTTGAGGTGAGTGACTTCCAGCAGGAAGAGGTGATAATCTCGATTGATTGTTCTTTAACATTCTTTTGTCTGGTCTGAGACTTTTCACGCCCTCCGAGGTCTCACACGTCCTCAGGGCTCAGATCAAGCTGTGAGCTACTCGCTGGTCACAGGGCAGCTGGCAGAGTCTTGTTTGTTTGTGGAAAACAAAGGAACACAGTGCTGTCAAAAAAAAATAGCAGTAAAAGAGTGAACCTATAAAGTTCCAGAAAATCTTCAGTTTGATTATAACGGGGAAGGTGTAAGCATTCATTTCAAACCTCTGCTAAAAATAGAATGAAACGTCTTGGGAATATTTTCAAAGCTTATATTTGCAGCTGGCAGTGAACATTTAGAGCAGTTTTCTCGTATGAACACCAGGAGGTTGTTTGTGTCCGATGCGAGCTTGCTACTAGAAATACTGAGTAGGACAAAAATCAAGAAGGAGTGTGTGTAAAAAGCACTCATTGTGTTTTCTTTATAGCATATAGGCTGGTTGCAATTTGGTCAGGCTGACTTTTCTTGTAGTTATCTGATGATTTTGGTGTCATACTCTTCTTCTTCAGCACCAGAAGGGTGATAGGAAATCATACCCACTCGCCTTTTTCACGCACGGTCTCAGTCTGACAGTCCGTTCAGTGGCCGGGCTGACCCGTCCAGACATTTCTGTTCTCGCATACAACTCCTCCGAGTGACGTCTCGATAAGCTCAGGGCTGCGGTACGTGCGTGACGACATCTGAAAGCATGTCAACAGAACTCAGCGAGTTGACAAAAGCGATGCCAGGAGGAAAATGTGGAGCCGTTTGGCTTCCAGAGCCGACAAAGCCGACCACGTCATCTAACTCCTTAGCAGCTGCTCCGTCGAGGGTGATGATGCATAGATAGTTTGCAGCGGTGTTCATTGACGTGAATTTTGACGCTTCTTAAGAAAGAACGTAATATAAATGATCTGATATGTCTTGGTTAAGGCTGTGAGTCATTAGGCCAGTGTTTCCGTCATGCCCGTTTTACGTTTCATCAGATTTCTCTCCAGACAGTCTGTTCACTCGTTCCTCTGAAGTCACTGACATTCCTCTGAAATGATATCACATCGACAAACTTTTTTTTGTCCTTTGATTCTCCTGTGCTGGACTCACTCAGTCCCTAAATGCAAATATATATCGGAGCAGCCTTGCTTCTCAAAGTGCCGATTCAAACTGTATATCACCACAGAACGCAACAACTTTTAACCTTTGTCCTCCTGATGTTTGTTTGCAGTGGCTGACTGCAGCTCAGGTCCTCATGCCCTGTCTCACGCGTGCTGCTTGGCCTGCCGAGCCCGAGGGAGCTGGTTTGTCTGTTCGGGGCTGCACCTGAAGAAGTTCTGCTGCGACTGGGTGTTGGTGGCGTAGGTGCTGGGCGGCGGTGGAGGAGGGTCGTCAGAGGGCCCGGAGCCCCCGATAGCAGGCGAAGGAGCCTGTCCCGTTGCAGCCTTACTCGAAAGATGAACAAACTGAACTTCCACAACAACAAAACCATGCAGGACCGCCGCTGTGTCTGTGTCTTTTTGCCCAATGATGACACCCTTAACGTTATTGTCAATGTGAGTAGACATATTAAACCTTTACAAATGTTTTTTTATTGATAGCACAGATAAAAAGACGCTACAATCATATTTATACAAGGAATCCAAAGCTATGTTAGCTTAGAATAACAGCTCTCCTGGCTCCTAATTCCAGCGCCTATTCAAACCTTTCCAAATTACTTCGTGCCCATTAAACAAAGTTAATGAGTTGTGCTGTTAGACAGGTTTTGTTACCTCTAGACTGACTGACTACGTTTGTGATAAGCCATGGTTTCATATTCATCAGTGGTGAGAATGTAATCACATTAACAAATCCAGTATTTATTTTTAATCTTTACTCTACAATCAATAGCTACAACCTCATTATGTTTGCTTTTGTGTTATTCATGTGAATGCTATAAAGGTTTGTGTTATTTCCTCCTCAGGTGAAGACTTTGTGCCAGGAACTGTTGGTCCAGGTGTGTGACCTCCTGAGACTGAAGGACTGCCACCTGTTTGGACTCAGCGTCATCCAGAGTAAGACTTCATTTAGCGGTTTCACACGTTGTTTTTTAATTTACCAACGTTCCATTTTCATTTAGTCACCCAACAGTAGCAGCACCTCATAAAAAAAAAAAAAAACATGTGAAACCATGCAGTTACATTTCCCAGACCAATAACCTGGCTGAGGAACAAGAACGAGCTCCTCTCACCTATCTGTGGTGACGGTCTCCAGGAAACAGGGCCTCCTCGTTATGACAGGCTTCCCATTGTGTGTCGGGGGCCGGGGTTGTTTTTTTTTTTTTACGGTGACGAGGCACGGCGAGGGTCGTACGTACGGGATGAGTCACCGTGTCTGCGGCGTGGCGGGGAGCAGACAGAGGGTGACAGTTGCAGGCAGCTGCAAAGGGAGAGTAAATTGCACGGACGGTGTTTTCAGACAGCTGGCCTCCAGATGAGCCAATGGCGGCCCAGCGGGGTCAGTTGAGCAGGAGCCAATGGGTCTGATTGTGGGACATTCCTGAAGTGCCTGTCTGAACAGCGTGAAATCCCCAAGGCAAACAGAGGCCACCCACTCCCTGTGTGTCACCCACTGTCCCCCTGACCACGTCGTCCTCCCTGTTCTTAGAAACACCAGAAAGGGTTTACCATGATGGAAAAGTAATATATATCCAGCATAAACACATTCACGTCACCATTTAGTGTACATAAAGCTGATTTAAATGACAAGAACTATAAATTAATGGCTCTTGACAGATGAGTTCACTTCTTCTTGCTTCTCAAATGTGTTTTTCATTTTAGATTTAATGTTACATACGTTTGTCCGTTGCAATCATCAGTCTTTGTCTGAAATATTTACATAATATGTCAGAAATTATGTTCCCCTCCATGTGAGTCGACAGCGTCGGCCACAGAAATTAAGTTTACGGGTCAGTTCAGCCGAATATCAAAAAACACAGTTTCCCCACTCACCCCTGGTTCCCTTCTTCTTCTACAATGTGCGACCGCAAAAATAGGTTTTGTGGATAAGCCCCAGAATGAGGGATGTTGTTTCTGGAAGCGAATGTTGCTATTGAGTGTTTCAGATGTAGTTTTTGGATTCCTTAAATGCCACAAGACAAACCCGAGTGGCCTCAGTTGTAATAAGATGGCGGCAGAAGTCTCAGCTGCAGGGATCTCAAATGGTCACCAGGAAAAACGGAAACTTTCTCGGGAAATGTGTTTGCATGTAACAATGCGGAATCAATGTGCTGCAGCCCTTGATCTAAGTACGAAGAGGGTTCAAAACAAAAAATTGAAGGTCATGTTTTCAAAGTTGACAGAACGTCAATGCTTAATTTCATCAGAGAGGCTCCGCTCATTCTCTCCGTTTTTTTTGCTTTTCTGCTGATACTTATTGTATGGAAAGTCAGAGTTGTCAGATTAGCAGGACGCAGCTCATGAAAGGCATCATTCCAGGAAGAGATTGAGAGTGAGGTGAGGAAATGTGAAGGAACACCAAAGGCTCATAGTACAAAGGGAAGTGCAGAGGCTGTCAGATGTGATCGCAGTGAGTCAGTCTTTGAAAAGGGTCTCATTCAGGGGGGATTTCTGTGTGCTCGTACACACACGGAGGCATCTATATATCCAGGGATACACACACACACACACACACCTACACATCGGTGACGCACAGAGTAGGTTCCCGAGCTAAACCTGTTCCTGTCCTCCTACAGATAATGAACACATCTATATGGAACTGGATCAGAAACTGTCCAAGTACTGCCCTAAAGAATGGAAAAGAGAAGCCAGCAAGGTAAGAAATGATGTACGGGATTATAAAGTGTGGCAGAGGACGGTTAAATCACAGCACTGGATTAAACAGATCCTCTGCCTGAGGATATAACCACACCAGGCGGAATTATTACGGCGCAATCTCTGTTTTGATCATGTAAACAGCAGGTCCACTTCTGCTCTAATGTTCAGTTTACGTTGAGGCTTTGTCAGAAAGGTGGTGACTCAACTGTATAATAAATTTTGGAGGGCGCAGTTTGTGTTGTTCTTAAACTCTATTGAATTTAACACAAAAGTGTTTTCTGTTATTTAGCCTATCCCAAAACGGGCTTGTCAAAATAATGGGAACATGCGTCAGTACAACAAAACATAATTCACTAGTACTACAAAGCGCAGCCTCCAGGACTCACTGGATTGGCACATGCGCTGTGTCTCCTTGGGCAAGGAAGTGAATCCTAATTTTTCCAGCGAGCACCTTTTCATGGCAGCTTTATTGTCCTTGGTAAATATGTGAACGAGCTTTGAGTAAGGTAGAAAACGAGGAAACAGTCTTCTCATGTCGTTCTAAGAAATAGTAAAACATACATATTTAAGTGGAGTTCAAAGGATTTGTTTTTTCTGCTTTGTTTACATATGTCACTAATTCAAAGAGACCTTGAAATGAATCACAAATTAAAATGCTAAATTTGTTTGTATTGCTGATGTTTATCTACTAATCTGATGTACATCTATTTCCACTTTTGTGTTTTCCAGGGCATCGACCAGTTTGGACCTCCAATGATCATCCACTTCAGAGCTCAGTATTATGTCGAGAATGGGAGATTGATCAGGTCAGTGAAGCCCCCTGTTGAGTCAAACTCACTCACAGCTCCAGTTATTCCTTTTTAAAGTTGGTTCAACCTGCTCTCTGTCCTGTCTGTCCCGCTCTGCAGTGACCGGGCGGCCAGGTACTACTACTACTGGCACCTGAGGAAACAGGTGCTGCTCTCTCAGTGCATCCAGAGGGAAGAGGCCTACTTCCTCCTGGCGGCCTTCGCCCTGCAGGCCGACCTCGGCAACTTCAAACGCAACAAGCACTTTGGGAAGTACTTTGAACCCGAGGCCTACTTCCCCCCGTGGGTGAGTGTGTCTAAGGGGCCGTCACGGTGCATCCTGTACGGGTTTTACCCACCCCTCATGCTTTGTCCATATCGTCAACACAACCGTGAAAGATAGCAGCGCTAACACTTCGCAGGTGTGTGCAGCTGGGATCAAAACGAAGCCTGAGGTTGGAGATGGGTGTGGCCCCGGTGTGATCTCATCCCTGCATAATTGCTTCAAGAACACATAAATATTTGCTGTAGCTTTTGTTTGCATTTTGCGGTTTTCGCATGTATGGTCTGCTTTAAATATTTGGACAGTCACAATGTGTGTGTGTGACGTGATGTTTTTATGCCGTAGCATCTGTTCGTACAGTACATTAGTGTCATTATCGATCCATGTTTTGTCAATATGGAGTCACACTACAGATGCCCAAAGTTTGCGACACAATATTCATCAATATTTGTTGATGCAAATGAATCAGCAGCTTATTCTGTCTGTGGAGAAGCTTTTAATGATTAAAATAGAACCATGGTTGCCTAGGTAACCCTCTTGTATACTCTTTGGCACCACAAATGTTTAACTCAAGCCAAAGTCTTGGACGACGTATCCTTGTGGGCAACATTTAATTTGGGGGATTTTATGCTACGTGAAAAGTTAGTTCAATTGCGTAGACGTCCACTTCTACGTTTCTCCTCTCGCCGAATTGAATTTGCATCGAATTGAATTTCATTTCGCCGCGTATGGACCTTTAACGAAGGTGGACATGCAGATCACATCGACTCAGGATGCCAACAAGGAGGAACTTTATCCTCTGATGGAGATAAACAGTAATTTAATTCCGGTGGAAAAGCTACAGCACACACTGTTTGCCTTAAAGATAACATTTAAAGCGAGTAAAAGAGTAACCACATTAACTTAATCATAACCCGTAAGAATTCTTCTGTGCTGTGAGTCACAGTGAATAAAGTGCTGTATCAGTGAGCGGAGAAGCTGAAGGTACAGTGAAGGTTGCGTTGAAGCGTGTTTCGGGCAGAGCTCAGTGTCCTGGCCTCCAGTGTGTCATTAATCACGATGACCAAACGCTTAGCGACAGCTCCACATCTGAGCATGAGGGATAATGAGAACTGGGGCACCAAGTTTATTTTTGTCGCTGGAAGTGGAACACACACACTCTGTTTTATTTTCTTTCTCTCTTTTTTAACTATCTGGACGACATGGCTGTTCTGACATGGCTGCCCTCCCTCCCTCTGACAGCCACACCCGTCTGATTGCCCTGCGCTTCCTGCGATTAGCCTCCTGCGTCTTTATCACCACTCGGAAACAGCAGTTACAGGAAATTGTTGGAAGATGAAACCGTGTGCGCTGCCGTACAGTAAATCTTCTGTGGATTTGGGTGCTTAGAAAGATTTACTTACTCACGGGTTTTCTCGAGAGAAACCACTTTCGCCGAGCTTAGCGCGGGTGTGTGTGTTTCCGGGTGCTGCCTCTGGCTTTCGTTCAGCTTCTTCAGGTTGACATCTGTTTGCCCCGCGGCGGCCGGCCTCATTAGGCCTCGTTGGCAACCTGCGCAGCCAGTCTACTATAATGAGTCTGTACAACTTCAGTGCCGCCAAGCCTAATGTTCTCTCTCCCTCTCTGTGTTTTCCTGCTCAGGTGATAGCCAAGCGTGGCCGCGAATACATCCTGAGGCACATCCCCAACATGCACAAAGACCAGTTTGCTCTCACGGCCTCGGAGGCGCACCTCAAGTACATCAAGGAGTGCGCCCAGCTCGACGACGTCACGGTCCACTACTACAGGCTCTACAAGGTGACGCGGCACAGATGGCTCTGTTGTTGTTTTACGTCTAAGGAGACGGACGCGATACCGGTGCTGTGTTTCGCTTATTGGATTTCGAGCTCGATTTTCTTCTTTGTTCACGTGTGAATTCGTCTTTTTTAAACAGGACAAAAAAGAAGTGGAAGCCTCTCTAACGCTGGGGCTGACCTTACGTGGCATACAGATATTTCAGGTACAGTTTTTAACTTAACAGTTTTTCCTCTTACCACAGTGACACCGATCAGCCACAACATTAAAACCACCAACAGGACAATGTTAGTAACATTGACCATTCATAGTTGTGCTGGGAAACGTTTGAGACCTGTTATCAGTGTGGATGTTACTTAGAGATGTATCGCCCTCCCAGACTAGACCAGGTACCCCCACCCCAGAGCAATGACACTCCTTGATTGCAGCAGCCATCCCCAGCAGGATGCAGGAACTGGATTGGACAGAACAATTAAAATAAAACATGAAATACAAGGTGTTGTCCTGGCCTTAAAATTCACTAGATCCCAAACTGATCCAAGTGTCTGTGGAATGATCCACAGAGGGCCCTCCCCTAAACGCATAGGACCCAGACCCCCCCCCCCCCCCCCCACTAAGAGAAGGCCCATGTCCATTCTCTGATGAGTCACCACTATTGTAGAGGCACAAGGGAGACCTACACAGTATTATTAATGTTATGTCTGATCGATGTGTAAACACCAAACATCGCTTCCCTCTTGGCTCTTGATCCAGGAAGCTGATTCTTCCATGCTGTCAGATTTCATACTCGTAATGATGCAGGATAAAAATATCTGTTAATCGTGATGTAGAGTCTTCGCTGTGTGTTTGCTGTCGTTTTAATGATTTTTTAAAAGCATCCACGTTCTCCTGTGTTGCAGAACGTCGGCTCCGTGAGGCAACTGTTGTACGACTTCCCCTGGACCAATGTGGGAAAACTGGTATTTGTGGTGAGTCATTTTTTCACATATACTGCAGATGTTTTTATGAAGTTATTTAGTTTTTTTTTTATGATTCATTCCAACGACAGCATCCTCTGGTCTGTGACGAGGTTTGTGACAGCCTCCTCTTCAGAGTTGTCTAAATTTTTATGCAAGGCTTTTCTTTTCTTTTTTTATTTCCGCATGTCTGTTTTATCTTAACCCTCCAAGTCTTCTGGAACTAATCAGGGATTTAGAAAGACTCAGTTACGTACCTTATTCTACGTACAGGCAGTATTTTCATCGTAATCAGCAGCAGGATTTACTTTCTCAGGATTTACATGTGTTATGATTCATTCGTTTCGTCCGTTATCCCCGGTGTCCCGGTGCCGTTTAAAGCAAATCCCTCTCATCTCCGAGCGCAGCAGTCGCTTCATTTTATTCCGTAGGGTTTTTTGTTATCGTAGAAGGCGGAAGAAGCTCACCGTATATCTGTTTCACCCCTGGCGTCTCCACGACTCCCCTCCGCTGCGCCGTTAATCACGATCCAGGGAGGTCGTTATTACTTACCAACCTCCTCGCGACTATAAATTTAACTACTTCTTTATTTTTGTGCGGTGGCTTTAAAGGCCTCGGAGAAACTTTGTGTGTTGTTCCAGAAGGTTTTGTCTAATTTCGAAGCAAACAAACCGTCGCATCTGCCGCGCACCCCACGGTACGGGACATCCTGTTTTCCTCATTCCTGTTTTTTTTTTTTTCGTGAGAGTGAACCAGCGGTGCCGTGGCTGCGGTTTCGCTGTGGATCCGTTGGGCCTCTCGTGGCCCCGTCCCACCCTTCTCCTGAATAACAGGCTTTCTCCTCCACCCCACCCACGAGTCACGTCATCCAACACCGCTGCTGCCACCACCACCACCACCACCACCACCGCCGCCAGAGAGCAGAGCTCGCAGAGGGACGCGTGGGTCAATAAACACCAGATGTTGTGATGGCTTCAGGGGGAATTTTTTCATCCAAGCTTTTGGCCTTTGGAATGTCTTGAGCTCATCGATAGTTCTGAGGATTAAAGGAAGGAGAGATGTGTTTTTCCATTGTTTCTAAGGCAATGAGTTGTGTTTTGGGCGGTGCGAGCGGTTCTTCCGCCGCCCCTGAAAGCTTGAAATGAAGTCATCATCCCCTCGCGCTGTGGTGTTGGATGTTCCGCTAACGCCTGGCGCTCGCCGGTCCTCTGGTCAGCGCTGGCCGTTCTGAGGAAAGGTTGCGTAACAGTCCCTCGGTGGCGATGGGATTTTTTCGCCGTGTGTGGCCCGTCGGGGGAGGTCTCGATGTAATGGGAAAGAAAGTTGTCCAGCGACTTCAGACGCGCTGATCGTGTGCGGCTCGTGAAAAGCGAAACCTTTCTGAAAACCTTTTAATAACCTGCCACTCGACACCGGTCTGTTGCTGCTGTCGGGATTTGGTCTTGAGTAGAGTTTCCACCAACAGGAAACATGATTCGGTTTGTCTGGTTTCAGTTTTTGGATTGTCTTTTTAACACTGCAAGTGACAAAATGTACAACCGGGTCACTGAAGTGCTTGGTGCAGCCATCGACAGGCTTGTTTGGAACAGACATGTTAAAACAAACTCATTATGAATCACTGACTCGTCAGCGCATCAGTCCATGTTTGGTGTCTCGTGCTTTCATGTTGCATGTCTCATTCATCACGTAGCAACATGTGCTGGATGTCAGCTCGTCACAGCAATACATCCGGCTGCCATTGAAAATAGCTTGTTGCTCTGTTGCAACGTACACTATCAAAACCGCTTTCCTGACCCAACTGATAATAACCCATGCGGCACAGTTTAGCATGACGCAGCTTTTTCCAAATCACTTCTGCTCTTCGTCACTGGTTCCTTAAGTCAAACAGCCAATGAGAAGATTAGTTTTCCACCGACTTCCAAAACCTGAATTATCTGAAAATGCGAGGACAGGGGTCTGAGTAGTGCCAGGCAAAAACCAGAGCGACAGACTCTTATTAACGGTCTGAGTGTATATAACGGTGGTTATGTTGATCTAATAACGAAAGGCTGAATTTTTTTTTTTTTTGTGACATAAGGAAATTGTGAAAAGACCACAAAACGCTCCATCAACATGTTCTTGAATCCATTTATCTTTTTTTTTTTAAACATCAGACTTGAAAACTTAAAGCTGTTCAAGGACAAGGGACAGTAGAAGCTAAATAGGGAGGACGCTGTCCTAGAACATGTGTTGTACCACACACAAAGTTAAAACTGAGCCATTTCCCAGTGAGTGTCCTGATTTGACATTTACGCCGTGTTAAGCTAAGACATGTAGCATGTAAACAAAAAAAAAAATAAGTCTATGGTCAAAATGCATGAGCTAGCGTGGGGAGTTAACACAGCTGCAGTTTGCTCAGTTTGCCTCGTTCACACCTGGCTGCTGCCCAGCACCACTTCAGTGTTTTTAGCGGTGGCTTCTTGGAGCTGCTGAGGGGCAGTTTGAGGTTAAAGATAAATACTCAACTTGAGGGATGGAGGAGAGTTTCTCCTGCAGCCTCCCACCCAGAGTTTTTTCTGCCAGCGCAGGGATTTGAACAGGAAACCGACACAGAAAATAATCTGTAATAGGAAAACTACTTGGGTTTTATGACCTTATTACCCTTCAGCACGAAGCTTAATATCTCTAATGTGTCTTCCTCCGTATGAAAAGGCTTCAAACACAAGTCGGAGACGTGCAGCACTTTACGTTCACCGTAGTTTTAAACCCACCGTGGCCCCTGAAAGTCCAAACCCATGCAAAAAAAAAAAAAATGTTTATAGGTCTGTATTGAAAACAGCCCGACTGACACCGAAGACAGCTGTTATTGGGTCCAACCTCTGCCAAAAAGGCCACGGGAGAAAGCACAAACCCACCATTTTAGTTTTTCCAACCAGCGAGCCAACATGTCCTCTCCCTGGAAACTCATCAGAAATGCATCGGTTTCAGCATCAGCACGAGGAAATGAGGAACAGATACACGAGCGACTCTTGCTTTCGCGTTTGCCTTCAGAACAGTTTTCAAAAAATCAGAGTTTGCTTCCCCCTCTGGTGTTTGCCTCCAGACCTTCCTGTCGCTTAATCATAATCCGCATTCCAGTTTCATATTCTTGTTTTATTAACGGCTATAAATCACTGCCTGCTGTAATCAACGTTCCTTCCTCCTTCCACGCTCTCAGGGGAAGAAGTTTGAGATCCTTCCCGACGGCCTGCCCTCCGCCCGGAAGCTCATCTACTACACGGGTTGCCCCGTGCGCTCTCGCCACCTCCTGCAGCTGCTCAGCAACAGCCACCGGCTCTACATGAACCTGCAGCCTGTTCTCAAACAGGTCCGCCGACTCGAGGAGAACGAAGGTACGGCGGAGGAATTTCAGATGTCGGGGGCCGTCGGCGGAGGAAAAAAATCGCTCTGTGAAGCTAAGATGAGATAAAATAGTACTTTATTCAAATGTTAGAGCAGCACAACAGTGACCAGAAAGAAATTAAAGAAATTAAATAGAACATTAAACAGGCAATAAGCAACAAAAAGTATCGTACAAAGGTACAGTACACAACGTGAGCAGTTGTGGAGCTAAGCTAAGCTAAGCTAAGCTAAGCAAATATTTCTGTAAATGTTGAACTCGTTCCTTAAAAGTTATAACTTGAAGAAGATGTTTCAGATTTTGGCACACATGTGTTGAACCTTGGGATTTGTGTCTCTTGCCCTCAGAGAAGAAGCAGTACCGCGAGTCGTACATCAGCGACGCTCTGGAGCTGGACATGGATCACCTGGACAAGCGTTCCCGCGCCAGCGGCAGCAGCGCGGGCAGCATGTCGCACCACAAACGGCTGTCGCGCCACTCCACGACCAGCCACGGCAGCTCGCACACCTCCGGCATCGAGACGGACAGCTTCCGGGCGCCGGGTCAGGCCCCACACCGGCCTCTGCGGACCTGCAGCTCGTCCACGACCAGCCACGGGAGTTCGCACACCTCCGGCATCGAGAGCAGCGGCAAGGAGCGCATCCTAGACGACGACGGTGAGAGGAGACTTTTCATGCCGAGCTCGTGTTTTACATCGAAAACAATCATCAAGTGGTTTTATAAGAGATGATCAACTCCATGCATGGACAAGAAAGACGTGTGTGTACAAAATAAATCCGCCTAATCAGAGTCGGCAGCATCAACCGCAACATCTAATCAAAGAAAGACGCCGTCTTCGGATCAAAGCGAACAAACTGACGGCTTGCCAAGGGATTTCTGGGATTTGTAGTTCAAAAGTAGCGGAGCTCGTGCTGCAGCGCTGTGGAGTTAATGATAAGACAAGCGGCTATAAATCTGAGACATGTCTCAAGTTGTAATAGTCGCCATTTGTTCCTGCAGAGATCGAGATGCTGGTGGACGACCCCAAAGACTACGAGGAGCTCCACGAGATGGCTCTGGACCAGGAGCTGTGCATCCACATCACAGAGGACATGCTGACCATGTCTCCCGATCAGACCAACGGATACTCGGGTACCGTTTCTCACTAAGAGCAAAACCCTGCAGTGTCTGTAGAAGCTCTTTATCTGTAGTTTTTGTTTTTTTTTAAACGGGAGCCACCTGGTCAGTTCGCTCTGAGCCGGGGGGGAGGCTGAGGCCCGACTGACTCTAAAACATTTCCCCGTGTTCTTGTTTTTTTTTTCAAGGACTGATAGTGAAGGACGTCAGCTCGTCCACGTCCAGCTCCTCCGAGACCGTCGTCAAGATGAGAGGACAAAGCATCGAGTCCCTGCCACAGGTAATTCAGGTTAAATCATGGTGTCACTGCACTACTTAGATACTCTCAGTATTCAATTAGAACAAATACTTTTGTAGCAAAGTATTTGTTCCAGTTTAAAATTTGGTTCATTATGTGCTAATGTTTCACAGTTGTGAAGTATTAAAAGTTGGTCATTCATCTTGGGGGAAATCGTACACTTAAAAAGTATTAAAAAGTCTTATCATGACTTTATGAGGTCGTAAAATTTCAAGCTATTCTTGAGGTAAATTTTGAGTTTGAGTCTAAAAACATTAGAGTAGTTAGATAGTAACATAAAAAGACTACTATGAGATATAGCATATGTAAATTTGTGAAGCAGAAACGACGTGCAACTTTTTGCATGTGTTATACAAGTGTTCAAATGAGTTCACACTTTGCCTGCGATTTATTCTCCCGGCCCATTTGAATTTTCTGTCGCATGATAGTGGCTGATAAATGTTACGTTAAAGGTGTCACTGACGGCTACAATTCAAAGTGGCACTGAGGTATTAAAAAATATTGAGAAGGCTTTGAAAAAGTCTTAAAAACACAAGACAAGACACGAGAAAAACTAGGTCGTTCCGCTGTTTTCCTTTGAAAATACGTCTTGTATTTGTGACTAAATGACATTAGTTTACTTTAAAGTTAGTCCTGCACATCGTCCTGTTTGATCTCATTTGATTTGTTGCCTTCCTCTCCCAGACATCTGCGTGCAGGAAGCCCCAGTCCTCGACCGACCGCCACAGCCAATCACTGGACGACGTCCGGCTCTACCAGAAGGACTGCCTGCAGTGGGCGGAGCTCTGCCAGGACACCGCCCACAGCTACACGTTCGGCTGCGCTCAGGAGCTGAGCGACGGCGGCGGCGGCAGCGTCGGCGGCGGCTGTGGCAACGGCGGAGGCGTCGGCGGCGGCTACCAGGGCCTGGCCGACCAGCGCGCCGGCATGCTCGGAGAGCAGCACCCGTTTCCCATCAAGAGAACCAACAAGTACTTCTCCCTGGACCTGACCAACGACGAGGTCCCCGAGTTCGTGGTGTGACGGAGGCAGAAACGAAGGCGAGCTCAGGGTGGAACCGGCTTCGCTCCTCCGTGTCAGATGTGGGGACGTTTCAGGCCTCGGGGGGGAACGAGGGCGAGACGGGAGAGTTTCAGAGGTGGTTTCAGCGAGTGAACTGGCAACAAGGACCGCAGGCTGACCCCTCATGTGCCACTACAGACATAAATAACCGAGCTGACACGGAGGATTCTGGCTGCGATTTTTAAGAAGGAACACTGGGCTCAAGAGAAGCTGTGTCTTTAAAATATAAACTGCTCTCCTGTGTCAAAATAAACAAAAAGGGATCTTTTCATCGTTGAATAAACTCCTCCAAACTGGTTTAAAGGTCGGCCATAGATACTAACTTTACAGAAAAAAAAAAAAAGAGTGACGATAAGACGGAGGCTCGCATGCACAGACACGACGAGCAACGTGTCGTACGAGATCTTCTGGAGGACACAAAGGACGGACTGAGCTACAAACCAAAGAAAAGAGGTGGAAATAAAGTGTTTTCTACGTCCGCATCGCTCCCGCTGCGTGACAGAACATTTCAGAGTCACGCCGCGAGGGAGGGATGGACCCGTAATCCTCTGCAAGAGAGCGGCTTCGTTTTACCTCAACAGGAAGTGCAGAGTGCCAACACCTTCTCTCTCTGGACTCGTAGTCACGTGAACACACACCCAACGTGCCTTCATCACACTATGCAGGTGTCGCCTTGACAATCACACACCTTGTTCAACTTTAAAGAGCCATCAGAATTCAATTCTCTGCTTTATATATATTTTTTTTTTTTTTTTTTTGTCCAACACATTGTCTCCAGCAGGTCACGCTAGTTTTTCAGCATTCAAACATCAAAAAGATCCGGATTTCACGCCCGCTTTGTGTTCTGTTAAAATCCGGCCCGAGCTCCGCGGCAGGAATGAGGCCGAGTGAGTCCCTGCGTGTTCAGACTCGACGCTGGAGTTCGTGGCCACAAAAGTTTCTCTGTAATCTCGACTCAAAATGGAGCCCGGTTTGGTCGCCGGCCAGAACGAAAAAACGCACACATGTCGACGCGCACACGTCCCACGTCTTCCTTCCACTCGTCATCTGCTATTTTAAACTGGAAATCGTTTTTGTTTGTTTGTTTTTAATTCCACCCACTGTCGTTGCGTTGAACTGTTATTCAGTATTACGAGCAAATGTAGGTGACAGTATTAAGGACCTGAGGCTCGAACAAGACAGACTGGTTTTTATCGTTTTAATTTCACAGTAAGATTGAGGAGAATCAGGAGGTAGTTGAGAGGACGTAACAGGAGCTGTTACTGAGTCACTATAACAACACTACGAGAGGTGGGAACGAGGACAGGACGAGCAAAGTGTTTGATTTGCCTTCTCATTGTGTGACTTGTTTGTTTTTAAACCATTTTTAACACTAAGACTGAGGTGAAAAAACCACAGAAATGCATTTTCATTTACATTTTTAAAAACATTCAAGTAGGTCAAATCACCTTTAAACATTTTATTTTATTTAAAAAAAAAAAAAAAGAAAAAGAGAGAGACTGAATTCTGCTGTTTTATTATAATTAAGGGTCATTTTGTGTAATTTATTCAGTGTTTTTTTGCCAAGACGATAAAACCACTTGGACATAAACAGCCGCAGCTCAACTTAGCATAAAGGCAGGCAACAGTTAGCGTAGCTCCTCTAAAAGCTAACCCAGCGAACGTCTTATTTTTATTGTCTTTGGTAAATTAACGTGTGAATCCATCAGCTTTGGACGTCCTCGCCGATGGAATTTGCCTGTTTCCAATCTTCATGCTAAGCTAACAAACTCCTAAATCCTGGCAATCAATCAGTTTTTAAAAGATACAAAAACTGAGTTGGTAAATGCGGTTAAGCTCCAGCTACTCTTGAGCCGCGCTGTATGACGTTGTTTTTTAATCCGCAAAGCTGTTAGCAGCCCTTTATTTTTCCAGTCGTCCCAGGTCGGAGTCAAGTATTCCCATGTCTTCTCAGCTGCATTTTCAGTGTAATGCGTAACAAACACACGGATTTGACACTTCTTCTGTGTAACTAAGAGCAACTTCTATGTGTCTTATCAACTTATAATTACTCGTTAAAGTCATGATTTGATGGTCGACGGTTTTTCTTGTGTTAAAAACAGCATGTGTTAAGGTACATAGCCATACAAGTCATAACCCGTGTCCTTAAAAGTGTTCATGATTTGTTCCTAAACTTACTTTTTCTGGCTATAAAACATATATGGTCGTACTTACACTTCGTAAGAGTCTGTATGTCTGTGTGTCTTTAATCCTTTCTGTGAAAGGATCTCCCTGCGGGAAGAAATGATTTTTTTTTTTTTTTTTTGTCAACTTGTTGTTAAAAAAACGGAAAAAAAAGAAAGAAAAAAGATTTGTTATAATGAAGTCTGGTTTGTGCCTTCTTGGTACTAATGCCGTCAATACCCCAATAAATAATAGGTACATTTATCTAACGAGCGTCTGCTGTTGTCTGGTCATTTCAGAGTGCTGCTAATTATTATATTAATATTAATAAACTCCCATAAAACTACCATTAAACCACATCAAAACATTCTCATTGTGACGCGCCTGGTGTTTTTTCTTTAGGTGATGCTGCCCTCTGCTGCAGCACAGTCACTGTCACGTATATATCACTTTGTCCTGAAGGTGGCAGTGTTGTCTGATACATGAGACAGCCCGTCCTCTCCTCTGTCCACCTGTCGACTGAGGATTTAATGCAAATTCGTTCAGATCAAACACAAAAATTACTCTTGTGTGTGAAAAAGCTGAAGAAATATACTGTAAATATATATAGTTTTTTATTTGGAGAAGAATGAGTGGGTTAAAATGGGAGTGGAACAATGTAAATACATGTAAATACAGTTCATTAAGTACACTAGTATTACTATTCTAACACAGTCATGCACTAATTCTTATCTTCAGAAGAAATTATAGCATTCAGCATTTGTTTAGAATAACAGAGCTGCTGATTCGGTCGTTCCTTTTCTTTAATGTTTAACCCTTTAACGTTCAGCTGTGTCTTATGAGGGACAGCAGTAGATGTTTGATCAGAGCTCTGTAAACAACGGCCACGTAGTTAAATCACCTCCTTTCTGATGCCGTTCTAACATAAACTGAACATTACAACAGTCATAAATGTGGATTTAGTGCAGGACTGTTGCATTAGAATGCATTAATTTCCATTGGGCGTCCCTAATGTTTTGGCAAATGGGTATATAAAGCGAAGCTAGTAAAACCGCCGTGGCCAGCTGACCTCGGTTCCCTCTCGTCCTCATCTGTTCCCTCATAAATCCGGTGCGACGCAGCATTATTGACCCCGGTGTGGTGAGTGATAGATGTGTTCCTGTTTTCCTCCATTTCCTCGAGTCCCAGCTGTTATTATTGTCCCCCGACTTGGCAATCCCCAAGGGTCCGGTGTGACGCTAATTTGATTTTGATCTTAAAAGTTTTTGGTGTGGCTTATAAAAACATTCTTATCCGCACTTAAGACGAGTTAATTATCCCGGATGCGTCCGAGAAATTTGGCAGCGATTGAGATTGTTTTTGCTCGTTTTAGCCAGAAAAGTGCAGTGTATGCACAACAAAAATAAATAACAAACTAGTACAAGTTGCTGAGATAGTAAATTTGCTCAAATGCTCTGATAATGAAACAGTTAATTTAAAACATTTCATAGTTCATAGTGTTTTTATTGTGTATTCTGGGTTTTTACTGTGGCACAATGAAAACTGCTTTATAAATAAAATGTATTATTATTATTTTTATTATTAATTTGCAGGTGATTATGAAAACATAACCATGAACACTATATTCCAGTGTCTGCAAATAGATCCGTCCTCTTAAATGCTGCACCCTGGTTTCTGTAACTGTCCTCTTCAAAAATATTCAACCACTGGGCAGAAAAACAACAACAACAACAACAACAACAAAAAAACAAACAGCACACGACGTACAGTTTAGGAGAAACACATGGATGCTTTCCCCGGGACGAGCTCCGCCTCTTTCCCTTTTTTTTTCTCCCCCCTTCAAGCTCCACAGCTGTACAGGAAATCAGTCATCCACCATCCACTGCTGTCGCCATGGCAACACAGAGGGGGAAATCCATTCTCCGTCCACTGTCAGCGCCGCCACTTCTCCCCCCTCCTTTCTTTTGTCTTGTTGAATGAAGTGTGGCTCATTTTTTTTATTTATTTATTTATTTTTGTTCATCATTATTATTATTTTTAATTAAAGACAAGTCGTCACGCGTGATCCTGATAACGCTGCAGTCCCACTCTGACGTCTCCACCCCCCCCCCATCTGCTAGTGTGTGGGTGATCATTTGAGCTGATTGTTTGAGAGTATTAGGTGACAGTGTGTCTCCAACAGCAGCGGTGACCTCCCTGTAAATCCCGTGGGCCATCGGGACGGGACAGGCGGGGCGGCTCTGCTCGGGCTCGGGCCGGCAGCTGCCTGGAGGAGGCAGATGGTCTCAAATCAGAAATGAAATCCAGAGCCCATCCCCCCTCGTGGACTCGGTGCACACATGCAAACACTGCATGCCCGGAACCCGATGCAACATCCCTCATCTTCCTCCTACTCACCCATAATGACTCTGTCGATGGGTTGTTAAACGTGAGCAAACGGATTACAGTCAGCTTTTTAGGTTCAGGAAAATGTATCGCGGCTAAAACCCTTTTATAAGGTGGTTTATCTCAATCCAACGCAGTGCTTCCTGCTGCAGAAAAGGCCCTTTTTTTCTCCATTTGATAGCAAGTCTGAAGTTGCCACATCTGCTTGGGCGTATTAACAGCATTTAATAAAGCAGCCAATTAACCTAAACAGCATCACGGACACCAAGAGATCCAGAGATGATCCCCAGAGCCGATAATAAAACATAGTAATCAGATTACATATGAACAAATCTCTGGTTTTATCCCTGCTCCAGATAGTGATGGAGGACTGAGTCTATTACTGTTATTGCTGATGCTCAGAAAGTCCAGTAGCTCGAGCAATTAGTCCCAACCTGGGGTATTTACTTACATTAACTACATTCACCCAACTAAAATAAGCGGAAAGACCAACTAATGGGTGAAATAGTTAGCTGAATGTATAGGCTAATGTAAAAAAAAGTCAAAATAGCTAGCTAAAAGTAAGACCGGTACAATGTATGTTGTTTACTAATTAAGGACATGGAACCATATGCGGTAAATTTAATAATCTTGATTTTCTCCAAGAAAATTAAGAAATTTAAAAAATTTCACAGAAGTAAAAAAGCCTAAAAATGCTATCATAACACTGTTTGGTTAAAATTTATTATTTCCAGGTATTTCAATGAGTGGCCCATAAAGGGTTAAATAGTTTCTTAACTGTATGCAAATGGCTAGTCTGAATAAATATCAGTAGTTAGCCAAAATTAGCTAAAATAATTGACAAAGTGACCAAAGGTGCGAGCTAAAGGTAAGCTAAAGGATAAACTGCCAAAACTATTAGCTTAAAAATAGCGGTAGTTAGCTAACAGTAGGCTAACGAATGGACAGTTAAAATAGTTAGCTAAAAGTAAACGGACGGCTAAGTTGGAAAAACGTTTAGCTAAATAATAGCGATAATTAGCTACAAGTAGGTAAAGCGATAAAGAATTAAATAGTTAACTAACTGTAGGTTAAGTGATAAACAGTCAAACGTTTAGCTAAACATTGCCAGTAGTTAGCTAAAAGTAGGCTAAATGATAAACTGTCAGAATGGTTAGCGAAATAATACCATCAGCTAGCTAAAAGTAGAGTATAAAAAATGTCAACAGTTAGCAGTAAGTACAATGAAGATAAATGACTGGAATTAAATTAAATAATTTAATAATTATTTAGAGGAACGGTTAAAGTATTGACCCAAAAGTAGGCTAATGTGTAAACAGTGTAAATGTTAAGCTAATGCTAATAGTTACATAGAAGTAGGCTAACTGTAAAACTGTTAGATGTAAGATATCAGTAGTTATCATAAATTAGGCAACTAGATGAAAAGCTAAACACTTAAATAACTGCAGACTAATGGACAGCCATACAAAATACTTCTAAAAATGCCAGTAGTTAGCACAAGGTAAAGATAAATGGCAGAAATAGTTAGCTAAATAATTAGCTAAAAGTAGTCCAATAGAACTGCAATATAAACTTGGATACAATGGTGCATTTAGATTAATCATAAGAACATATTTGGATCATAGCCGATGGCGAGTCAGGAGTTCATAGACATAAAGCACATGTGTCAGACAAAAAAAAGGCTAGAGCCACTATCTTAATGGACCCAGGAAGGGCTATCCCAGATCTCTGTAGTATCCTGTTAACAGAAGCTTTCTATCCTCGCCTTCACAGGAACCATGACTCACTAACTCTTCATCCTGCTCTTCCTCCTCCTCCTCCTCCTCCTCCTCTTCGCCTGGATGTGCACTGCTACTGTAAGATTCACAGAAAATAACATCTGCGTGAATGGAGCCGAGGAAAATGTGACTCACAGAAAACGTGACGCTCAGACAGTAAGAGAAATATGAACGTTGGCTCAGTTAACCTGCAGGCGAATAACATAACATGCATGAAAGCAGATGTGTGATACGCTCGCAGAAACACAGATACATAGATAAGAGCTCTGTGTGTTTGCTGCTAGGAAGCCTTCAAATAGCGCATGAACTAAGTGGCCTCGTAACATATATAACAAGTTGAGAGATAATCGGGTTGATTGGGTCATGAAATTTCGGAGAATGCAAATGTATTAATACATCAGTTCTCGGTATTGTTGAGGAGGATTTCCTCGTGTAATGTAGATATGTGGCCTTATCATTGGCTGCTGGCTGCAGTAGCACACAGTGTCAAGCTGTAAAAACAAATGTGTTTGCCGGAAAAAGTACTGACTTGACATTTCTGTCTAAATAGGTGGACAATTTGAAATTCTCAGGTTCTTCGTGCAGCATTTTATAAAATATTTCACTCAAAATCATTCTACAGTGAAAAAAGGCTTGTGCACCATGAAAATAAAGTGTAATAATAACCGTACTGATCATAGTTTTTGAGACATTTTTCTATCCTGCTGCTGCTAATGTGGCAAAATACACCGAAAAACATACAAATTTAAAACTGCTGTGTAGAGGATATTGATCTTGATACGTTTTTTGATTTATAAACTAAATTACGAGCCGGATACTGAAACATCTTTAACATTTTCCACTTTACAAAATAATCTGTTTTTTCTTTGGCAACTGCAACCGTCACCAGATTTTTCCCTAAATCTGTTCGGTTTCAAACATCCTGCCTACACACACACGCGCAGACACATATGGGACCGAAAACAACCTCCCTCTCGAAGGCAACACCCGTTCTCACGTAGGCATACATCGCGCGCTTAATCTTGCAGATCTCTCCCTAATTGAGCGTATCCTGTACATGCAGCACGCAGAATATTCCCTACACACAAATACCCAGATGTACGGCTCGCTGTTTGGTTTAAAGCTCTGGTGTGTGGTTGCTGGAGCTTTTTCTTTTCGTTTTTTTATTTTTTTTTTTTTAAATCTCTGATTGCCTCACTGTAATATGCAAGTACACCAAAGATTAAAAGCTTCCGTTCTGGCAGCGCTCATGTCGTGGGTGCAATACAGGATGTTGTTGTTGTTGAGGTTTTTTTTTTTTTTTGAAGTTATACCCGCAGAGGAAGAAATTCAAATGTTGAAATCTATGCAAGGCAAGAAAGAAATTCAGCTTGTAGCCCCAGACCATCAAGCTGTCCTGGTATGCATTTGTTTACCGTAGCAGTTTTTGGAGAGACAGTTAAGACTTTTCCTGTGGACCTCTGGGAGGCAGAGGGAGCGTGGCTTAATAGCAGAGAAGAAGACACAAAGAGGGAGGGAGGAGAGGGAGGAGAGGGGAGGGTAGTTTCTTCTTGCAGCCTGAGCGTTTGGCTGAAGGGTGGAGACTCAGAGCAGCAGTGAGGAGGGGAGGCAGGGAGGATCTCAGCTGGAGTAGATAGAGAGACAGAGAAAGGCATACACAGAGAGAGGAGTGTGTGTGTGTGTGTGTTGTGAGTGTGGATGTAATCGGCTGCCTCCTCGCACACCGAACTGACCCACTGTGTGTTTAACAGATCTGGGGGACGAGGAGAAGGAGTGGATACTACTACCGCGGGACTGGATGTGTTTGGAAAGGAAAACACGCAACGAAGGTAAGGTTTATTGTTTTACTTTTTTTTTTTTTTTTTTTTATCATGTAGTTTATTTAATCGCATCCAAATCAGGGTGTGTTCCAGAGGTTTTTGTTTTTTCCTTCCATACGTACGCTCTCTGTCAGCGCCCGAAGGGGCTGAGATTGATGCTGCTGCCTGGTTTACATCATGGAATCCCCTCCTCCCTCTAAAATAACTAAAAAGCTCCTCGCTCCGAGGTGAGCTGCTGCTGCTGCTGCTGCTGCTTAATACCAACGCCCCCCCTTCTCCACCACCACCACCTCCACCGCCACCACCACCTCATCCATTGCCTCCTTTCACAAACGTGTATGAGTGAGTAGAACGGGAGAACGGACTCGATTCCACCCCTTTTCCATCTTCTCCACAAAGGCTTGAGGGGAATCTTGAAATGTGAAGCAAGAGAATTTAAGGGCATCTGTTTCAGGGGGTATTTACACAAGCAAGGGAGGCGAGGGAGGGTGGGTGGAGAGAGAGAGAGAGAGAAGAGGGGATGTGGCTGGTTGTAGGGGATGTGGAAGACGGAGGCAGAAGAAGCCAGAGAGAGAGAGAGAGAGAGCTTCCCCTGAGGTTTTCCGACCATTCTTGACCCTCTCGCCCTCGCGAGGAGAAAGCAGTCGACCACACGCATAAGCTCCATGTAGTGGTTGTATCGGGCAGATGGCCGGGGAGGAGGTGGAGGAGGAGGAGGAGGAGGAGGAGGAAGAGGAGTAGGTGGAGGAGGATGAGGAGGAAGATGATGAGGAGGAGGAGGGGGGGTTTGGTGTTTTTATGTTGCTGATAGGCTGCACGCATTCACAGGAAAATCCAAGAAAATCGACACAGATTTTTAACACGAAGGCGTCGTCACCGCGCGCACAGCTTCGCATTTAAATCACCCGGTCACGTGCGTGCGGTTGTGTCACATATCCAGGCCCGTTACAAACGCGCAAGCGAGTCAGAATTACGCAAGAGCTCGTGTCCAGGCGGCTCTCGTACTGTATCTGGAAGACGAGACGAGGCTGCGAGGCCACGGGGCCGATGTTGAGGCTGGGAGAGCGGCTCACGCGATTAAAAAAAAACAACGAAACCTTGAGACTTTGTTGGAACTGAAAGTGCTGAGTGTCAGAGAAAGAAAGCAAAGAGAGTATAGTAAAAAAGAGATGGAAGAAGAGAAGAACGAGCGGCCATCCGCGGCTTAGTGAAGCTGACCTCCCTCCGCTCGCTTTGACCCGAACGCTCGGCCTCGTTTTCTCTATTTGAAATGTGAACCGGACTAACTTGTCTCTCTGAGATGTAAAAGACTTCAGAGTGAAGGCACCGTGCGGTAGGAAGGATGTGGTTGTAGCGAAGGGTTCTGACCTTTGTACTCACTGCACCTACTTGCTGCTAACAGTGTTGATTTAGGTTGTTAAGCTAAATCTAGCGTGCTGTGGTTGGCCTGATTAAAGTACCCAGAGACGAGGCTGTTGGTGAAAGCCTCAAGTCTCAATCCGTGGAAAAAAGTTGTGAAGTCACTCGTCTAGAAAATTGTAAACAAGTCAAGATGCAACATTTAACTTTTCTAGTACAAGTGAATTTGTCTCCTAAGTTAGTATTTTTGTGACTAGATGTGACTTAAGTCCACGTCTCAAGTCTCATGAAAACAAGTGTCACATTCTCAGCAAGACGTGAATGTTTTTGCTTAAGCTGAGACTTTAACAAGTCAAACCTTTTGTGATTTATATCTCAGATTCACGTCTCAACTTTCAAACCTTTTCTGAACCAAACACAGGTACGAATCTTTTCCGGTGAGTCGGATGTTTACCCGAGTTGTTTTTGAATCTCTTAGAGCACATTTGCACATCGCTGTGGTAAAAACTAAAAGTCTTTGCTAAGTCAAATCTGTAGAGAGTCAAGTCTCAAAGCTGCTCTTTCTTATGACTAAAGTGTGACTCACTCGAATTATGTTTCTTTTCCAAATAAGTCATTCAGAGGAAAACATCAGTGTTTTTAGTTGAAAGTCTGCTGAGAAGTTTGTCCCAGAAAAGACGTTAAAGCCTCAAACTGAAGGTTAATTCCTTTGGAACAAATGCGAGCCCAAACCTACCGTCTAAAGTCCAATCTAAAGATTTTTATGTCTACCAGAGTTTCTCAGAGCGAGTTCAACCAGGTCTTAAAACACATCTGAAGACATGCTGTGAATAATCTCTGGTAAGTCAAGTCTTTAGAGAGTAAAGTTTGGGAAAATTGTCTCAGAAGTTGTTTTTAAGCTGCGTAAGTTTTTAAGTCTTTTTCTAATAAAGATTCACATCCTCAAGTCGAGCCGTTTTTAAGTCTCCTAGAAAAGGTCAAACTGAATGAAGTCAAATATTGCAAAGTCTCATTAAAGTCCAAATTAACTCGAGTCCCAAGTTCAACAAAGTCCAAAGCTGCGACTCATGTCATTTAGGGAAAAAAGTCTTTTGTAAGTGAAGTCTGAGGGGATTCGAGCCAAGTTTGAGTTGTATCTCAGGTGCATTTCTTTTGACTCTAAATGTTATAAGTCTGAAAATGTGAGTTAAGTCTTGAATTGTTTCTCGACCAAATGCCCCAAATGTCCAATTAAGTCTTCAGGCCTGAAGCTTATCCAAACTAAGACTTGTGCAAGACTTGAGTTTACCAGAAATGCTCCAATGATCCGAGTCCTTTCGGGGCAACCTGCGAACTGCACGCCAACTGCAACAACTGTAATTGCCGACTTACAAGCAGCCTTTATGTCTCTGTGGTGGTTTGGGTGAGATCTATGACATCCAGATACACACTGATCCCTTTTCAGCAAAGCAAGTTAAAGCAAGTTGGCATCTGAAATGGTCCAAGCAGCAGACTCTCTGCAGAATCTAAACAAGTCCGGATGTTTGTAATATTGTTAACAGCCCAGGAATCTGGCCGTGTTATTCGCTGCGCACTGATTGATTCCAGAGGAAAAGTATGTTTATGCCGGCTCACTCGAGGCGAAAGCAAAAATCCTGCTGATTCCTTTACACTCCGAGCACAAAGACGAGAGGTTAATTGACGCTGGCGAAAACGAGCTAATTAAATATGGCGATCGCAGACCTCCAGATATGATATTACACAGCGGAAAAGAAGCAGCACACAGTGTCTGGTTTTCCTCTAAACTGGACAGAAGAATTTTAAACAAATCTCCAACTCTCGGCCAAAACCATGTTAAAATTTTCCTCCGTGGTCACTCAGAGACTCGTGTACGGTCCTGCGACAGGCAGCCGGCGTCGGGCATTGTTTATAGCCCGCTAACTACACTGCTGCTCGCATAACACGCACATCAAAGGGTTTTAAAAGCTTTAAATGTCCGAGGAAAAGAAAACCACTTGGCGGCTGCTTTAACAAAGAAGAAACACACCAGGCCTTGATCGTTTGATTTAATAAACATAATAGACCACATTTGCGCTCCCCGGGGCAATAAGCCTCCTCCCCGCTGCCTCCTTGACTCCCAGGGGATGCATAATTTCCTGGGCCACTGCCTTCTCCCTTCTTCTCCCCCCTTCTGGGACCTAGATTAACCCCCAACACACACACACACACACACGTGCATTTATGCGTACGCACACATTCGCTCCAAACTCTAGGATGGTAGGATGGGCAGGACATGCTGGGGGGTGGCACAGATGTCCGGGCTAATCGAATGATCGCGGGTGGTGGTGATTTGACCGAGAGGCAGAAATTGAAAGAGTGTGAATGCTCTCGCTTTACTAGAGGCTTTTACATGAGAGTTTCTTGCCATATAACTTCATGATAACATGCATTGGCATTCAATGCAAAAAAAATATCTCTATATATCTTTTTACTAGCCCGATAGTCGCGCTTTGACACGACTGTTTCTAGACACATAATAACGTGCCACTGATAAATCCGTCCCTACACATAACTTGTTTCTCATTCTGTGTCAAATATGTTAAATTTTCTCAAAATACTGATCCAAGTTTTTAGTCGTCACTAATAGATGTTTGAGGTTTACAACAGTGAGATGCTTTATGATATTCACTGCACAGGTTTCAGACAATACAGCTTTGGTTTAGTCCAAAGATAGGACGCAAATATCTCAAAAAAAAATGTACCAAATTGGACGGTGGGCCACCGACCACAGGGCTCCTATTAATGGTTACATGTGCTAACACACTTCCTGTTAGTCAAAACCAAAATAAAGACAGGAACTGTGGGTGAGAACAGAAGGAATTAACAACACAACCAGTTCTCCCCTGTGACTGTACTGTAGCATTTAGCATTGGTAACAATTAAGCTACGATAATCACGCAGTTTCCCTCATGATATCCAGAACCCAGTCCTTGAGAGGTTTTTATGCCTTTTCCCAAACTGAAAATGAATATTTAGAAATGTCAGTTCACCTAGCAACATGTTAAAATAATGTTTTGATACTTATCTATGAAAACACAAACAGTTCTGCCCGGTCACAATCAGTCATGATGTAGCATTTAGCATTTGTCACTTGTCACAGTTAAGCTAACCAAACAATTCCCCCTGTGGATCATTAAAGTCTGATATATAACGAGCTATAACTTCACAGCATATTAAAGCCCCTGTTGTCTACATATTGAAGATATTTGAGGCCGCTAGCTTCAGAAATAATTGCTAATGGAGACTAGAGGTAATGTGGAGGGGAGGCAGTTAATGTTAGCAAGCATGCTAACTGTTTTTTTTTTACCAGCTTTCACTTTTTATTCTTGTTTTTTCCATTTGCTGCATGCACAATGTTTTTTTAATGTTTTTGAAGAAGCACAATCATGAGTTTTAATGCTATAAATCTACAAATTTTGAACGCATGCATGACTATCATTTGGCTAACCTAGCGACAACCTAGCAAGGACATGACTAAGGGCCAGTGGGAAGAGTATTTTGAGCATTTTGCATAACAATATAACACAAATACAGTATCATCCCTAGTTACTGGTGGAGTAGCTGCCAGAAAAGTAGCTATATATTATTAAATACCTATTAAAGTAATGAATACTTTCTTAAAAATACAAATTTGACGAACACATTGGAATAAGATACAAATAATTCTTTGTCTATTGTCTGTCTAGTTTGGTTTTGGTGTTGTTTTAAAGCTCAAACATCTTTTCCAGACTATTTGTGTATAATGTGGTGACCCTGGAGGCAGATTCCATGTCCCTTTCCGAGTCCAGGAGAAGGACACTCAGCTGTCCCACTCTGCACAGGCAACCATCACCTGACGGCTCAGCTCTCTGTGTCCCATCACTTTGTGTTCACAGGGACGTGTGTCCCTTCTCCTGTTCAAGGACAGTGCTGCGTGCTGTATTACATTCAATAGTCAATATCGTCTTGATCGTGTTCATTAATAACTCCGGAGGTCAGTTTTATGTTACCTCTCCTTGCTGCGGTTGCTGTGAAAGCCACTCTGGAAGACGGTATTACCATCACACTGTCTCTTTTGTCTTCCTTAAACTTTATTCCTAGCTTTCGTGTTCTCTTCTATCGGTTTACGGCTCCGTAAATCTTTCTTCGGGCCGAGTGCTTGTTTCACGGTGACATGCAGCTCTTTGTCCTACGACACTGAGCACGGTGCAGTCACTCAGTCGTACTCTGAGGGCTGAACTTTCTGCAGGCGTGAGTGTTTTTTTTTTTTTTCCTTCCTCATGCGCCGCTGCTGTTATGTCTTTGATGAACTAATAATAAAGAAAAAAAAAAAGCAGCCTTGCACTTTTCGAAAATGTGCAGTGGAGTTTTTGTAGTAAAACACAAAAAGAAAGTCAGCACAGAGAATAACTGCGTCAGCTTTTATGGAAACAAAGAAGAATCACGATCTTTCCTTTAAGGCTAAGCTAATGCTCGGCTGTGTGCCAGGCCAGTGCTGAGTGCCTGTGACCCCGGTCTCTTTTCGCACCCAGTTTGCTCTCTTTTCAGCTGATTCAGCGCATTGAGTGTGCTGCAATTTTTAAGGATGCATTTAGTAAAAAGGACAAGAGCGTTTAACTAGCATTTTAACACTGGCTCCTGTTTGAATGTTGTGTGGCGTATTATTTATTTATTCTTACAGTTCACTCTTTTATGCTTTTATTCTTGTGTGTTTTTATTATACTTGTAATATAATATATAGGAATGCATCTTATAATTTTGTTGCAATGACAATAAAGACATTATATTCTACTACACTATTTAAATATAGAGGACGTGCATTGACGTCACTGCTGCCTGGGGCCACGCCCCCCTGAGTGGCAAAAACAAGGTGAAACGTATCAGTAAATACCTACAGCGAGACCGGGCAAAATGTGGATTATCAGATCAAATTAAGAACAACCGGACTCGACAAGGATCCATACGAACTAGTATGGATTTGGAAAAGTGGATTAGCTTCAGTTTCAGTAAGTTTAAGTTAGTTTTAGGTCATTTCAGTTCTGATAAATGTAGCTAATTAAAAGATGCTAATGCTAATAGCTTTACTGAGACGTAACCGTTAGTCATATAATACTGTAGCGTCTGACCGGACGTTAAAAGGATGACGAGGAGTGATCGCAAATATTCCGTTTATTTTTTATAGCAATTTTGTTTTATTGTTATTTATTTTTTAGAACTGAAATAGTTACTGTCGGCCGTAACTTCGCCAAAACAACAACATCCACAAACTTATTTGACAGCCCCCCAGAGCGTAACTTAAGAAATTACTTAAATAAATAAATAAATAAATAAATGATAAAATAAAATACAGCATAAATTTAAATTACCTGACACTAAACCTGTTGCCTGGATTCCAGTTGTTTCTTCTAATGCAGCGATCCATTTGCTTCTCTTTTCTTTGGCAGATATTTGTAAAAATATATCTTTGACTGCTTTTCAGATAAAGTCAATCGTATAACAGCCATTTATATATATATATATTAAATTAATTTTACAACTTAGACGCTATTAAAGCCTATGATTCAAGCTAATGCTGCTAATCTCCATGATCAACTGTCACTGGCTGTAACCATGGAGACTTCACTAGTTGTGACGTCACGTGCGTAACCTCTCAGCCAAACATTTTAACATTTGAATGTTATGTTAAATGAAGGAATCAGGAAATTACTTTTAAACGTGTAGTAAACTGGCTGCACAGGAACGATGACTGATGACTTTTGGCCATTTTGGTGGCAATCTTTCTGCTTGTTCTTTTGTACACAGTTACAATTGACTAATTTAAGACCCATTTTTGGAGGATTCTCAATGTCAGAAGCATTAAATGTTATTTAGTTATCGTAATTATCTAGAGTTCTGGAGGGAAAGGCCATGTGTTTTCACAAAATGTCCAAGTCCTGTCCAGGTCTAACATCAATAGGTCTGCACGTGTTCTCGTATTCAGAAGGTTAAAAAAAAAACTCAGCTCTGATCAGGCGTTACTCTTCGCAGACCCTCGCAGGTTAATCACCAGTTCTCCGGGGCCCAGATGGCTGAGCCAGGGACACATTTTTAATTACCACGCTCTGATTTCACACCCTGGGCATCACCGAGGACAGAACAGTCCCTGCCTGGCCGCCTTAATTTCTCTCTTTGGCTGGCGTAAAGAAAAAAGAGACAGGATAATAAGGTGTGCGCTACAGAAAGAGATAGCGGGAGAAAAGGGGGCGGGAGCACTGAGAGTCGGCGTATGTGGGGGAGTGATCGTCTTCTCTGGACAGGCCGGGAATTATATTTTCCTCAGCAGGATGTTTCCTGCGGTGCTTAATCACCCAAAGTCAGCGAACACCCAGAGTCGAACAGCAGCTATAATCACATCTATGGAGGCACCTCGTCACGATAACAGACCCCCCGAAAACCCGGAGGAAGGGGGTTCAAAAATGCGCCAAAGGGCAGGGGAAGGATGGCACGGGGGGTCAGATTGATTCGATGGTGTTAGCAGCAGGACGGAGCCAGCTGGGGGTGTTTCAGTCCCATCACCGAACACCTGTCGGCCACAGAGGGAGGGACGGGAAGCAGAAGGCTGGAACACGGGAGAGAAATGGATCGCCGCTCGCGTCCCGTAACGCTCCTTTGTCTCCTTGTCTTTCCCCTCAGTAGAGTTCAAGCTCAAGATGCTTTACTGGCATAAAAGTAGAGGACAGAAGTTGCCAAAGCATCAACATTAAAAATACTCTTGCGTGCGGTGTGATCTCGCTGCTAATCGACGACTGAAATGTGATGACACAAACGGTTCGCGAGGAAATCAAGTTCAGCAAGTTTTTATTTTTAAATAATGAGAACTGATCTGTGACTGAAAAGATGGATAGAAAGACGTAAGAGCCATGACTTTAGTACACGAGTGTGCTAACGCTAAAAAGTTATGAAAATGTGAAAACTTCCAAAGAGCCTACGAAAGACTTTAATTAGTGGCTGTAATCAGCATTTTTAGTTTCATAATGAACCACGCCACTTCTTGCGTCTCTTCATCTTTAGTATCTGGAACGTTTTTAGCTTCTGAATATGCTAGAGAATTTACAGCTGAGGAGAAAACGCAACGGGAAACATGACATAGAATTAATCCTAAACATTTATTTTATGCTGATATTTATGTGTGCCAAGGAAATTCCTATTTACTGCTCGTTTCTGCTGCCCCCAAGTGGCCAAACAATCTATTAATGCAGCTTTAAATGTAAATTTATGTTCAAATTCCCGATTTCATACAGATTTTATATGCTTTTGTAAACAAATTAATTGAAAAACATCCAAATGTCTAAATCATCAAAGCATTAATTTACACAATTGGACTAAAATGTTCTTCTTCTATTAATTAATGTATAAACTGCACAACCTCTCCAGAAATATCAAAGCCTCTTTTACTTTAATACCATCACTCAAATTCCAAACCGGCAGCAAACAACAAGACATGAGTGGGTGGTTCTCCTTCTTTGGAAGCTCCTAAATGTAAATGTGACGAGCCGGATGTGTCTCTGAGGGAGAACGTGCTCTGTACAAATAAAACCTGTCATGGCTCGGTCACAAGTTTCAGGTCACGTGACTCTGACTGTTTGTCACTGTTTGTCCTGTCAGGCCATCCTCGCGCTGGGATGGGTCAAACTGAGCTTTCCATGTGAGCGCCTTCAGGTCCCTTCTGTTAACGTGTAAATAACCAGAGGACGGTGGTGTGAGCTGCCTCTGTTGTTTTAACTGAAGACACAAGAGTTAGTCAAACAAAAAGATCAGATGTTCCAGGAGACGAGATAAAACGGCTTAATCGTCACAAGATATGAAAGAACATATATGAGCCAGACATAGACATAAGAACAAGAATGAAAATAAAATAATAATGAGAATGAGGTAGAAGTGATAAATTACAAAAAAATGTACAGTTTACATGAGATATACAAATTTTTATATAGAGACATGAGATATACAGACATTTTAGCTGAAGTGTCTCAGTGTGAGGTTAGATAAATAAAGTGTCTTTGTCTTTGTACTGGATGAGCGTATGTGGCCCCTGGTAATGGTGGTGCGCTGTTACCACTAGTTGGACCCCAGATAATTTGGACTTTTCAGCTGAATCTGTGGTGGACAATGTTACCTTGAAAAAGTAATCTGATTACTGATTAGTCCTTTAAAAAGTGACTTAGTTACTTTACTGATTACTCCTTTAAAAATAAGTTCGAGTTAGAGTAACTTACTTTATTAGTTATATCCAGCAGCTGCCAATAAATGAAATATAATACATGTTTTTATAAAACAAAATAAATTCCTCTGCAACATTCTGCCTGATCAAGTTCTTCAACTCTCCCCAAATTACTGGTTTTGCTCAAAAGTCTTGACTTAAAGACTTTTAAGTCTATTTTGACCCTCTGGCCTCCAAGCTGAGTCTGCAACTACTACTCTACTCTTGTTGCTGTGTGGTTATTACACGTGAATTGCCCTCATGCTGAAAACGTGACTTGTTGCATACGTGACGTCACTCACTGAGATGCAAGAAGAAAGCAAAAAAAATAAAAATGGGAAAAATAGTAACACGCATTAACTTGGATAAGTAACTTTAATCTGATTATTAGTTAGTTTAGAAATAGTAACACGTTAGATTACTCGTTACTGGAAAAAAGTTGTCAGACGGCATCACCTGTAGCAATGAAAGTAAACTTCATTTCACATGTAAATCCACAAATATTTTCCCAACATTATGATCCTCTAGAACAGGAACGTCAAACTCATTTTAGTCCAAACAACCTAGTATGATCTCAAGGCCGGACCAATAGCCTAATAACCATAGAGGACAAATCCAAATGAACTTGAACTTTAACAAAACATTTTTTAAACTAAATTTCTGCTGTCCAATGTTCTCACGTTGTCGTCATGTCCACAACTCTGAACTCTAAAAACTATGAATGACAGATACTTTTATTAAAAAACTGCAGTTAATGTTGTCTATGTAATTTTTTTTTAAACTTGCCACATTGGATCCTTTGGTGGAGATGGAGATACTTCTAAAACAATTACAAAAAAACTTATAAAAATACTCAGTAGATATATGGAAAAAAAAAAAAAAGTATCGCACTGAATTAAAGATTTAGCCTTGTCTTGTGGGTTGTTATTGTTTTGTATGATGTAGAAACTGTTTTCCTTTTGTAAAATATGGAAGTATTTAAATAACTTTCTGTTGTTTATCCTTTTCTTTTGAATATATTTAAAATGAATAAAGCTCAAACTAGAGGCTAGTTCTGTAGTCAGATCAAAGCTCTCCTTAGCTTCCTAGCCTCTCAGTTAATAGTAGCTCTTCCTGTTTCCAGTTGTGAATGACTATTACAGATACTGCCACCTGCTGGTATCAGGAGTTATTTCCTTTCGTGCAGTTGAAGAATGTACGGCAGTGGGCTGTTTTCAAGTGTTTTCAAGTGGCCAAAACCCTAAAAGAAACCACTGTCCATGAAGGAATGATACAGTAATTACAGCCAACAGCTTGCATAACGCAGCGTAACAGTGTAGGTGAATGTAGAAATCGCAAACCAAGATCTCATTCTCTCTTTTCTCCCGCTCGTAAGCAGTTTTCAGAGTTGCGAAGATGCTTTTGGCTCTGGGGTTTTGGCCGCTGTCGGCGAGGTTCTGTTAATGGCTAACGTGGCTCCGATGTTGTGTACGGCCGTGATTTACGACGGGCGGAATTCCCTTCCACTGCAGATCTGCTCATGCGGGGTAATTGTCCCATTTATCAGGAGAGAGGCCGAGAGAGAGAACCGAGGTGCAGAGTCACAGATGCATTAAGAGTGAATCCGAGGGACCAGAATAAGAAAGAAAGAGAGAGCACGGAGGGGTCAGAGAAAAACAGAGGGGGGATGAAAATAGTCACAGATCAACACTTCATATCGTTGTTTGTTTAATGCATACAAAAAACAAAGAGTAAACTAGGATGCATGGTGGTTTAATGGCAAATAATGTCTTAATGCTAGGTTAGGCTAAGCTAGGCTAACCAGTTTCTGCAGACATGAGGTTCCCTTTACAAGCCAAGAAACAGACGCACACATAGAAGAAGAAGAAGAAGAAGATTCTTTGTCGTCCTCACGCTTTACACATTTGGAAATTTGACCTTTGCATTTTCAAGCGCACATATGAAATAGTGAGCGCGCTCAAAGCAAAGTGGGCCACTTGAGCCGCGTACGTCCTGCTCCTTCACTCCACCCTCGTGCATGTCAAACCCGTCCCCTCCAAACAATGAATTTCTCCCTCTGTGGGGTGTTGTTTCTCCATCCCCGTTTTTTTCCTCTTGAGCGGACCCGTGACATTCTGACACCCGGTGATCAGAGGCGACACGCGAACGCCTCTGCGTAATTTATCTGGAATGCAGGAACGAAAAGGCGCGTGCAGAGCTCTGATTCTCGCTGCTCCTCGACTCCCGGCTTCATCCCCTTCCTTCTGTCTTCCAGAGAGCGCGGCGGACACAAGCTGCTGACTGAACCGCAAAGGGCGACACCGGGGGCAGAGCGCGGAGGAGTGAGCAGACGAGGTAAGAGGAAGGAGGAAGGAGCTCACCATTACCGCACAAGCTGGTCAGTTTGCGAACTAATAGTGGCGGCTCCCGTGAATCCGGGGTCGAGGTCCGTGTCTGTTTCGAATGCATTATTTAATCGGCGCCTGTTGGGATGTCACAGTCGTATCAGCATGTTGACACCACATGCAACATCTCAGGATGGTATTTTCAGCTGCTGACAGACAGATAGAAAGGAAGGAAGGAAGGAAGGAAGGAAAGAAGGAAGTGAAAGAGGTTTTGTGATACAGATACAGGACACCCCAAACCTAAACTGCAGCCAATAATGAACTTCATTCATCATTCGTTTTAAAGCATTTTATTCGGCGTCGGGTGTTTTTTTTTTTTTTTAAGATACGAGCCCATTCCAGCATGGCCATCTGCTACATGTCACCATCTCCTCACCCCTCCCTCTGTAGATATGAAAATGTCAGGGTGGCATTTTCGCACACTCCCAACGATAATCAGCAGGAAAGCCACTTCGTAGTCGCGGTGACAGCTCTCACCCGTTTTATTCTGCTCTTTGTGCGACTACGTTTCAAATTAAACATTTAGGAGCACTGGAGATCTGGTCGCTTTGGTAGTAGTGACGTGGCCCATTAGCATGCTAACATGCTAAATTAAGACCGCCATCTTGCTCAAAACAAAGACTAACCAAGTCACTGGAATTAGCTGTAGAAGAACCGTATTTCCTCTAATAGTGGCCGAGGCCTTTATTTACTCCGTTGTCCAGAATACACGCCCATTTTATTAGATGGAGGCCTTTATTTCTAAGTCCCATTGTTTCATACTGATATATTTGTTCAGTTTTCCTACCATTTACACCTTTTTTTTCCCTTTAGCATTTACAATGGCCATAGAACGTCCTGGTATCAAAACAACGTATTGTTTGGGGGTCAACATTAAAGCGTTTTGCAGCTTCCTCTCCTGTATTTTTCTGTGCATGTTTCAAAACCTTCTTCTTGAAGTTCCCGTCAAATTTTCTTCTTTAAGCTCAGTTGTAATGACAGCGTTTCATTGAAAATCTGGGTTTATCTGTCACTTCAAACATAGCTACTGCCACCTGTGGCACCTGCGTGTTACTACACCTATGATTGTCTGACTACTAGTGCACCCGGCCTTTATTTGTTCACGTAAGCCACGCCCCCGGCCATCATAAGAGACTACGGCTACTAATTAAAACACCAGCTACTATTAGAGGAAATACGGTACTCCACTTCTTACAGCCTATTAATACGCCGTTCTTAATTTGGTTTATTGAAAGCGTCGCCGCTCCTTGGCAATTTTTAGACAAACTAGGCTATTGTACCACAGTATTTTACGCACCAAAAAAAAAAAAAAAAGACCTACTTTTCTACAGACATCCCAGAAACCTTTAAGGGTGACATCTATCCCTATCAATAGTCTGATTAAACACTGGCCTGTTTTGACGCCTCCCCTGAGCGTTGAAGTAATAATACGGCCTTGACACGACAAAAGAATTTTTTCTACTTGTCAATCAAGCCTCTGTTTCAAGTTTTTGTCCTATTTTTTATTTTGGTGAGGTTTGCATTCAAGCCTGAGGGTTTATCACGTAGTTCTTGTGTTAATTTCAAATCCATATATTACAAAATATAGACTGAGCATGTTCACATTTCTTGTAATTTTCTTATAATTTTTTAAGAAACATTTTTTTTACACACTATGACCCTACAAGGTGGTGTTTTCCTCTCGCTGAGAATAACCAGGGTCCCTCGGCCGTAGTGACTGTAAAACGTCTTGTCTATGTCAGGCTGTGGATAGCGTGCAGACCGCTGCAGGTCGGGCCCATAAATCCTCCTCAGATTGTCACTTAGTTTGCGCCGACATCGTTCAGAGACGTTCCAGCTCGACCCCGGAGGAAATGGGTTCGGCCCTGAAAGAGTGGGAGTTAGGTAAATACTGGAGATCCTCGCAGAAATCCGGGCTGAAAACGATAAGAAACACTCTTTCTTTAAACTCCAGTTTGGTTTCTAGACGGACTTTGTTTACGCTTTATTGTTATAAGTGCGAGATGGAATGAAATTGTGTCACTGTAAATCTTAGTAGTTATTGGTCCCATAGTGGGGAGATTTGCAGCAGTGGAACAGTAGAGGGACAAAAATAGAAAATTAAAGACAATTGGGAAACATAAGTAATATTAGAATCAGCTTTATTGGCTCATTGGTATAAAACAAAGCACTTAAACCCGGGGTTTTTTCAATGTCTTTCAGGCCAATGACCCTCAAACTGAAGGAGAGGTTAAGTAGGGACCCCTACCTATATTAAACTAGTGCTATTTATACTTTATTATTATCATTTTGCATTCAATATTAAACTATTCAAACAATACACAGGTCCAAATATTCATTTTTTTATTTCAAATGTTTAACTGTACGGTGGTTGTGCCAGAAAATTTGGGGGGAAATTAAAAAGAAATATAAAAAAAATGTGTGATCAACTAAAAATTTTGTGACCCCCTAAAAATAAAAGTGTAAAAAAAAAAGAATAAAATAAATAGAAAAAATAAAGGTCAGGAGCAGATATATAAAATGAACTTGGACAGTAAATATACATAATTAATAAAGAGTTATTGTTCGTGAGAAGTTATTAATATAATAACTTATTAATATTAGTAATATCGTTTAACTGTTCATGCACAATGTTATTATCTATGACATAAACATGAAATTTGGATGTTTAGGTCTTTTCGATTACATTAAATTCAACTGCAAAGGGAGTTTATTGGGGCCAGGACTTGAGGGAAATTGGATGGAGGGGTGAGAGGGGTCGGGGGGGATGAACGAATGAACGAATGAATGGGGCTGAAGGGAAGGGATGAGGGCGCTGGATGTGTTGGGTGGGTGATGGATGATGGTCTTCACGGAGGAGATAGATGGATAGATACCGAGCTTTTAATAGTAGCAGCCACCGTGGAGCGTTAATCCTCACGCCCCTCCCTGAGATCAGTGTTGACCCCTCGCTGGGACGAACCACTGCGCCTACAGCCGGATCACGGGGGGGGGGGGGGGGCATTGATCAACACCAAGCATGATGCTGCTTCAGAAAAAAAAGGTTATAGAAAATAGGAGAGGATCTGAGGACACCAAACTCACCTGAATAGAGACTTAAAGAACGAGGAATAAATGGATGAATGAGGAATAAGAAAGTATTGAAGCTGTTCTTCATGTGTGGATTTTCATTAATTATTTACTCAGCAGTGTGGTCACCATTTCTGCAGTTAGTAGAAAGTAAATTACTGTAAATTGTGTTTACAATTAAGACAAAGTTTTGCAACCAAGATCAGCCATAGTGCAGCTTCTGCCAATTCCAAACAATATATTTTGAAGCATCTAAATCATTTAAAGCATAGGTCTTCAAGGCCGGCAGGGGGTCGCAACATCTTTTAGTTGATTAGACATTTTTTATCTATATATATATATATTTTTTTTTTAAGTTTTCCTCCACAATTTTCTAGCACGACCACCTTATTGTTGCACATTAGAAACAAAAAAAATGAGTATTTGGACCTGTGTATTATTTATACAGCTTAATACTGAATGCAACATGATGATAATAATGTATATTTATAAATAGCACTAGATAAAACTAGACTAACTCCACAAGAGCACGAGTATAAACGAGGACACATGTTGAGAAATACCCATTAGGTGTAAACATAGTCTTCTGGAAAAGTGATGCTACTTTGGAGCAGTGGTCAAATAGTGTTACTGCAACTTTGGGATTCATGACGTGACACCGGCCCAAATAGCTTTTAGCAAATAGCATTTTTTTATTACACTCTATAATTGGAAAAGGAGCATGTTAGTCAAAAAATAAATGATAAAAATGGCCGCCAAGGCACACAGCTTACCTCCGTTTGTACATGGATGGACATTCACACCACAGTTAACAAATACAGTTGGTGTAAAGTGTTCGGATGAGCAACAATGAACGTAATCATAACTTTAATAACCTTAGTTTGGTCAAGAAAACACATTTAAGAGCTTTTTTCTGCACATTTTGTAACAGAAAATGTGTAAAGCAAAGACTTATCGTTTGATATTATTATATTATAGTACAGTTGTTTTTATGAATTTATTCTCCGTGTGGCGTGGTTGTTATATATGTTATAGATGTTGTAGGTGTTCAACTCAAAACCTGTTGATGTAAGGAGGTTTTTATTAATGTTGTGGAGAAATGAGACATGCAGAAATAGAGGGGGGAGACAATCCTTTAGAGGTAAGGAAGTACATATCAATTTATTCATTTATTTAGTATGATGGAGAACGACTATTTGGATATTAAGTTTCTCTTTTTTTGTATGACTAACGACTGTGTCACCTTGAATCAAAGACAAAATACATCAATTTATTGATCGATCGTCCTTCACTTGAGACTCACCCTTGTGCCCTTGTGTGTCAATAGTCGCCGCGTCGCTGCAGAATAGGAGCCTTTATATCTGAAATCAGTAACGTTTCTTATCTATTTTAAATATAGTGCTGGACAAAGCGCCGCCCCCTCACTGTCCTCCCACCTTCTCTGCCTCCCCCCCCCCCATTACTGTCAGGGGCTGCCTAGCAACTGACACCATAAATAATATGCCTGTGTCGGTGGTTTGTGTGTGTGTGTGTGATAATAAACAGGGTATCTGTTACTAGCCCTCCTCTTTGCATGCCTCTTACAGTATGTTGCAGCGCTCGCCCGTGAGCTAAGATGTCTGGAGTGTTTAAATCTCTCCCTCCTCCACCCAGACAGAGCATACGAGACCTGACTGATAGCGCCCATGGCGAGCAATAACACGGCCAGCATCGCACAGGCCAGGAAGCTGGTGGAGCAGCTGAAGATGGAGGCCAACATCGACAGGATAAAGGTGGGTATGGGGCAGTTTGGGGTGAGGTTCGTTATGTGCGCGCTCCAAATGGGCCATTTGACTTAAATGAAACCAAATTAAAAGTCATTCACCCAAGTTTAAAACTTAATAACATTTAATAACCTTTTATTTATTTGTCTCAGTCAGATTTGATGTTGTCACTGTGACGTAGCACAGGTGTGAGCACGTCTAGATCCCTCGTTTTATGTGGGGGAAGCACACATGCATGGCTCTAAAATGCATTGAAATGTAAATGTAAATGTAAATCTGCACGTTTGTTTTTCTAAATCATAAATGAAAACCTAAAGCCTCTCTGGAGCCTTGACCCTTGACCCCTCAGAGTCAAAGACACATTAAAGATCAATTAAAACTAACATTAAGTAATAAGATGGTAAATTACTTCATGACAGTTTCAGAAATAATTTTTTACTTACTAGGACTTTTGTTTCACGTTTATAATTTTAATATATCTTAATGACGAGGCTTGGACATGTATGAGTTTTGGATAATTATAAATTATAAATAAGAACATTGGCTCCAGCAAACTTATTATTTCACATTCTTGTATCTTAAACTTGCTAATAAGCTGCATTTCTATGCTAAAGGAATCATTTTAGGTGAATAAGTAACTTATTTCAGATGTGAACAAACTGTAGAGGCTAGTGTCCACAAGTCTCTGGATGATGCACAAATGGAAACAATGGTTTATATGTTGTTATACTGTATGTTGTTTGTTTAATCTGTGTACATTTCAGCATTTTAGAGAAGGTTATTAGATTGTTTCTTCCAGTCTTTACACTAAGCCGTAAGTCTTAGTGACCCCTTGGAGGTCCACGAAGGTACTGCAGGCGGGGGGTCGCACAATCCTTAACTGATTATACATTTTTTATTTAAATTTCCCCCACAATTTTCAAGCACAGCCACTCTACCTATTTGGACCTATTCATTATTTTAATAGCTTAACCCCGCGTCCTCATATGAGGACATTAAGTTTTAGATTTTATCGCAGCTTGTTCAGGTTCTTTAATCTGCCATCTAGTGGTAGCAAAGGGTCAATACACTAGTCGGCGTAAAAACATGATTCATTCTACAGACGATCACAGGACATCATTGAATTTTATGGTTGAATCTTATTTATTTATTCTTATTAACGTTTCTAGTTTGATATGACAAATTTAACAAATTTTGCCAATAGCAACGAGCTACAACGTCGCTAATTAGCAAGTTCTCATTTGAGGATGTTTGGCCTTCATTGTTCTGTCTCTGCTCAGCCATGTTCAGGCATTAAAATAAACTATTTGTTTTTGACTTAATGATAATATAAATAATGAAATAATCCCAGTGTCCACATACGAGGACTACTACTTCCTGTTCAAAGATCATGGTTAGTTTTTATACGTCTTAGGTCCTACTGATCCCAAATAAAAGGTTTGGTTAATATTGAATGCAATTCAACATATTTATATGTATGTATTTCTATTTATTTTATTTGTGTGTGCTGATGCGTGCGTCTTCCTTCAGGTGTCTAAAGCAGCGGCCGACCTAATGTCATACTGTGAAGCTCACGCCAAAGAAGACCCTCTGTTATCACCGGTGCCGGCGTCGGAGAACCCGTTCAGGGAGAAGAAGTTCTTCTGTGCCATCCTGTAAAAAAGAAAAACGAAAAAGATAAAAAAAAAAAAAACTCGGCATGGCCCTTCAGCAGTCGGCTCAGTGTGGGACTTTGAACCTGGACGTTCAAAACACGTAGAAATCTTCTAGCGGGGGGTGGGGGTGGGGGGCGACCGTTAATGCCGACCCCCTTTTTGTCGAGCGGCACCGAAAAAAAACGGTGCAAAATTTAAAAAACCACAAGAGTTAACGTGTAACCATTAAAGTGATTGCTTTTTGAGGGGTGTGTGCGGCATGTTGAAGGGGTCTGCGCTTTTAGGGATGATGATGATGATGATGATGATGATGATTCAGAGAAGAAGTGATGGACAACCAGTCAGTCAGTCAGTCAGTCAGTCTACCAAGTCTCCAGGTTGTGATGTGTACAAACTAAAACGAAACAAAACAAACAAAAAAAAAATAGATACAATGAGAATACAGCTGTTTTGTGGTTCTGTTGGGACTTCCAGATGTTCTGTTAATGGTTTGTGGGTGTGTCGAGCGCCGTAGACAACGCGAACACAACTACGCCTACCACCTGATTATTGGAATGTTTTTTAAGTTGTTGTTTATTTTGTGCTTACCCAACTTTACCTAGATATCTTTCTATAACTGTACATGATAACGTCGGCCTCTTTCTCTCTATCTATCTTTCTTTCTTCTTCTTCTTCTTCTTTTTTTTTTTTTTTACACCAAACAGTTAGTGGAAGCTTTTTTAATGGGATGTTTGAAACATTCGACTCTGTGACTCTATTTACGCCTTTTACCTTTCTGAAGATCAGTCTCCGTGTATCGACATCTATCTGGCAAATGTGATGCAGTTTGTCTCCTTCAAGATACAAACCCTCTTTCTACTATTTGTATAAAATGACTAGCAAGTAAAATGTGCTGTGCTGTGAGTTCTGAACGTTTGTGTTTGTATCATTAACTATTGCATGAAATGGACAAAAAAAGAAAAAAAAAAACGCTTTCTCTGCTTTCATGTGTGAAACAAGGGGCAGCCTCGATCTGGAAGTGATGAAGGAATATATATATTAAAAGAAGAATGACTCACGACAGACTCAACAGGGGCGTCTCTCAAATATAAATAACAGTAGCTGCAGCTTTCTGATAATTACGTGATAGGAGGGGCTCGGATTTGTGGATTTCTTTCATGCAGATTGTTTGTAGTTTTTAATCCCTCTGTGCACGACTGGGACTGGTTTCTCTAATTTAATCTCAATCTGCTCACGTAAAACATAATTTAACAGATATTCTTTAGCATATAAACTCTTACGTCTCTACTATAGTTTGAAATAAAGCTTGAACATAAAGAACTCAATGAATGAAAAATCATCACTGTATGTTTATTTCGCAGACCGTGATATTTTTAAAAACATCTTTGTACAGACGTGTCTGTCAGACATGTGCTAAGTAGCCCATAAGGAAAAGACCTAAAATTAAAAATATGATACAATAATTAGATGATAAATTATTTCAGGACACTTTGAGTTGTTTTCAACTTCAGTCTTAATAGATGGAACAAGTTTTAGTTCATTTTTATACATATTTCGTTAGCATTCAGACTTTCAGATCTCTTACAGTTTTAAATAAAGTTTGAAAACTAATTTTATTAAGACAGCTTCTCCATCTTCATGACCAACTCTAAAATTATTTCTAATTTTAGATGTAAAATTAGGAATATTAGATTATAAATGTTGATGATAATAGGTGACATGTAGACTTTTTTATAGTTGGGATAAATAGGAAACTAAATAAGATAAATAAGAACCTGGACTGCTATTGTTGACGGTAAAAACAGACCCAGTGACCTACTCAAAAATAATAAATATAGTGTTACAGTAAACATTAAAGCGTGTTGCCAGGCAACCAGCTAACCTGTATTCACAGACTAATTTTACTTCACCCTGATAGTGCACAACATCAGAATGTCACCCGGGAATAATAATAATAATAATAATAATAATAAATGTTTCATTGACAGCATATCTAAACATACTGAAGACATTTTAGAAATGTAAACTACTGCAAGCCATGAGAGCAGCCTAATTTATAGGATATAACAGTGCTGCAAACGATAGTAAGTCATTCATTAGATTATTTGTTCACCATTTACTAATTGGCAGCGTCGACGAATGACGCTTTTATTTTGAAGGGCTGTTTTTGCACGCGATTACCGTAATGCTTCAAATAAGGGCAAAGTGCAGAAAAAAAACGTGAGCAGCTGGCTCGACTGTGCTCTCCGTAGTGGCTGCCGGCTTTAACGCAGTCTTAAACCCGATAACCTCGGTTATATAAGGCGATGTGCCCCGTTTTACAGTAGTAGTTTGTACCTAAAGGGGAGAGAAAGTGACTGCTAGGTAGCTTGATAACGGACCGTCACTTCCTACCCAAGGAAAAACTGTAAGTAATGTTGTTGATCATTTGTGAGGCATGTATGTGGCTGTAATTAATAATACATATGCAATGAATGTGTTACCATAAGTGTTTTCACTGCATTAAAGTTGCAGTGACTCGTATTACCTATATAGCCGCTAGCGAAGTTGAAGCATTAGCAGGACTCTTAAGTCTCGCACACGCATTTCAATAAGTTCACGCGCCACACTTGACATTTCTCACTCTGAGATACAACTCGCCGCACGCATTAGGAACATAGACTGTAAATATATAAAATATATTAATGATCTATAGGCGGACGAGGCGAAGGCAGGCCGTTCTGTTTGAGTCTTCGACCCATCAACCAATCAGAAAATAGCAGCGACCTATTAGCCAATCGGAAAATAGTATTTCTCGTTGCCAGGTGAAATAGCAGCGCCGTAATGACACCTTCTACAAATGCGCACTTATTTTTTTTTCTTACCCACAGCAAGTCGTAAATAAAGCAATTTATTTGGTTTAAAGGAATTTATAGATTCATATACTAACACATTATCTTCTAAAAAAAAATCTCAATCCATGCAAAGCATTAGCTGCGCATACATACATAACTAACGTTAAGGTAGATCGTGTTTTCTTGTGTAGAAGTAGATGTAGTGTGGTTATGTCTGCAGCGTATTTACACACCCCGTGTCTTATTATATTGAAATGTGTACTGTCGTTAAACTAATCCCTCTGTAAGTCACTGAACCACCTAGCCTAGCAGGTAGTGTTGTAACTATGTTGACAAGACAAACAGATGATCCTGTAGAGTATGTTTACTTTTTAATCTCTCTTAATATTTGCTTTAAAAGACAAAATATCAAAGCCAGGCTAAGTTCGGACTAAGCTCAAGTTTGTATTTATGTTTTTATTCTTAAATAAAACACGTGCTTCCTCTTTTTTTTTAGTTTAGCTGTCATGTCCTCCAGCGCTCCACACAACTTCTCCTGGGTGGATCCAGGTAAGGTGGCCGGACTGGCCATGCCCAGGATGACCTGCGAGTACCAGTACCTGCTGGACAACGGCATCAAGCACCTGGTGTGCCTGTGTGAGAGGAAACCGCCCTACCACGACACCTGCCCGGAGCTGCAGCTTCACCACATCAAGATAGCCGACTTCACTCCTCCGACACCGACTCAGATCGACAGGTTCCTCTCCATCGTGGAGGAGGCCAACTCTAAGGGGGAGGTGAGCATCTGATCGCAGACTTGATGGACGTTTATGCTTGTCAAGTATTCTCAGAACTCTTATGGGGACGAATTCTCACTCACAATCCACAGTCATCACGTTCGGTCGACGTCCATTAAAGCCCCGGATTAGTGGCCGGGAATAAAATTACAAGAACCATTTGCCAGTTTACGAGAAGGCTCAGATAAACCGTCTGCTTGTTATCTTCTCAATTAACAAAGAGCCTTGTTTCCTCCTGATCCCAAACCGTGAGCTCATGACGTTCCAGCGTGCGACCGCAGGATGTCGGGCAGGCAAATTAACGAAGGAATTGTTTGTCTTCAGGGCGCGGCGGTTCACTGCATGCACGGCCACGGGAGGACGGGCACCATGCTCGCCTGCTACCTGGTGAAGACCAGGAAGATGTCGGGGATCGACGCCATCAACGAGATCCGCAGGCTTCGACGAGGTTCGATTGAGACTCAGGAGCAGGAGAAAGCTGTGGTGCAGTTTTATCAGCGCACTAAGTAGCTTTAACAGAGGGGATTAACATCGCGGAGGCAGATGCAGCAAGTTGTGGAGTTTACAATTCATTTAAACATATAAAAAGTGCCTCGGCTAGGAAAATATTTTATTATTCGTGAGAAGGAAAATACAAGAAGTTTAAACACAAAAAAACATGTTTGTCCTGGACGACAAAAATAATAAGCCGAAGTGAAATTACCACAGCATCACCTGTTTAACTAACAATTCTACAGCAGTTTCATACACACTGCCATTAACGTAGTGCTGTACATTTTGTATAACAGTGTTGGCAAGTTATAACATTTCCTTTTTTTTCTTTTTGACGCTTTGAGCTTCGTTCATGCACTGGACGCCAGGGAAAAGAGACGCTGACGCTCCTTGAAAGTGAGCTTCTCAGGAGCCGACAGCCTCCTCGTTTTCTCTCGCTGGTTCCTGCAAATATAAAACCACGACAGCAGTGGAAATACTTGAATAGCATTACTTATGGGGAACCAAAAACAACTGTGCTGTTTTAAAAAAACTGATTTTTTTTTTTTGGGGTGTGGTTCTGTACGTTTCTTTTACTCAGGGATACGCTTGCAAACAGAGCGCGTGCGAAAGGCCATAATTGCTTTCTTGCTGTGCGTGGCTGTGTCATCGCGAGTGGAAGCGCTGCACAAAGAGCTGCCCATTAAAGTGGATTACATTTCAATCTCCATACGCCAAGAACTGTACACTCACTGTTCCGATGCCACGTTGTGACCGTCGTGACTCAGCCCGCTCCGTCTTCCAGCTGCCAAGAATAAGGACGTTTGAAATGAAATGACGAAAACGCAAACTGTGTTAAATAAATGAAAGTGACGGCAAAACATTTACCCTTCTTTCATGTGAATTTATTACCTGTCTTTGCCTCATGCTCCTTTTCAGGGAGATGAGTTCTTGTCGCCTTCTCTACCTCTTTCTGCTCCTTGTTGTCATTTCCAACAGAGCTGCTCTTGTTCTAAAGGGAAAATAAATAAATATATGAAATTATTGTGGCTTTAAATTTAGTTTTTAAGCAGGGGTCTTCAGCGTTTCAGTTATAAATTAAAAGCTCATTTAAAGCTTATTTCCCCGTTAAACCTTCACCTGCGCTCTCGCCTCCAGCTGCTGCAACGTCACCATCATGTCCAAGTCCTCATCTTCCTCCTCGTCTTCTCCTCTCTGCTGAATCTCCTGCAGCCTCCTCTGAAACTGCCACTCCAGGCTGAGCTTGCGTAGCCGCTCGCTCTCCTCCGCCGTGCGCTCCGCTCTGGCCTGGAGCTCTCGCACCTCCCGCCCCAGGAGCTCCACCACCCGGAGCCGCCGCTGCTTCTCCAGCTTCTCCTGGGCCTCCCTCCTCCACGGGTCGGGCAGCTGGCGGGGCTCCCTCGGCCTCTCGGGGCTCCTCGCCTGCTGAGGGGGAGGTTCTTGGAAGGAAACGTGTTTGGTTGGAGTGATGCTCACTTGGGGTTTCACTGCTTGATCTCTCCGCGCGCTGCATCTTTGCTGCTGCTGCTGCTGCGGCTGCAGGAGCGATTTCTTCTTTGTCGCAGCAATGGGACACACATAAATGTGGCTTTGAGGCTTGTGTCCGCCGACTTTAAGAGTTTGGCACTTCCTCGCCGCCAGCACGGACGAGCTCTGCCGGAAGGTGGTGAGTGGAGGGTTTGAGTGCGAGTTCACGGCTCTGGTTATGGGGATGTCGATGCGTATTGGCTGGATGGAGGGTGTGGACGCTGAAAGCTGCGAGAAAGGGGTTCTCCACACACCGGCGCCGCTTGTCCGGCTGCCCCCCCGCTGCTCGTCAGAGAGGATGTCGTGACTGGAAACGCTCGAGCGGATTGGGAAAGACGAGTAGTGGCTCGCTGTTTGCCTCGCACCCTGGTCCGTGAGGGCCCACGTGTTCTGCTTTTCGTCCAGCAGGGGGCCTCCACTGTCCACACACAAGTTCTCCTGTGAGAGGGCTTGGCGCTTGGGAAAGATTATGGAGATTTTTACAGCATTTACCGACAAGTGCAAGTAAATGCAACAAATGATGATGAAAGTTACGTCAGGACATACCATGTAGGTCCTCTTACTGGAGCTCTGAGCATCTAAAGGTCTCCAAGACGCTTTGAATGTTTGCTGAGGTCGACCTGGTTCAGCTGCCTTCTTATCCTGGGATTTAGGGTTGGGAAGTGTCAGGCATTGCCTGTGAAATGACTGAATAGAGACAAAATGTAAATATTTTGTGAAATAAAAGCAGCAGTAGTTTAATTATCGGTATTTTGTTTCTCACATTTTGTACTCTCAAAATGTCCAAAGAACTGTCCGAGCAGATTAATTATATGGGTATTTTTACACTGAAAATGTGGAAAATCTTTTTCGCCGTTGATTCAGTTCCTATCGTTTGTCACCACTAACAACTAAAGTAAAAAAAAAAAACTCGACAAAACGTCAACTAAATGTGGAAAAACCTCACATCGGCGCAGAGATTGGCGCTGGAGACAGAAACGATGTTGTTTCCTCTCACGGCGGGGTCACCGGGTTCATCCCCTTCCTCCAGGCGAAAGTCTGCTGGAATAAGGAGAAGGTAAAAATACTGCAGCTCGCGTAATGACTCACCCTGGAGCTTTTAGCATATTTCACATTGAGGGAATCTGTGCTGCTGCTTGCGCCTGGCAGCAACGAGTGAACCAAAAAACGGGAAGCACTCACTGGTCACGTTGGGGTTGGAGCGATACAGTTGTCTGTTTCTCTGCATTATCTGGTCTTTTTTTCTTTTGCTGCATCCGTGACTGTACAGCCGGTTTGCTTCACTGCTGGACTTAGCATCTCCTCTATCACCTTGAGAAGAAAATTTTAAAAAGATGATGCACTAAAGAGCAGAAAGTGACTATGTTTTGACTAAAAGCGTATTTTTTTTACCTGTAGTTCTGTCTTGTTCGCTCAGCAGAGCTCCCAGGCCGTGGTAGCTCGCTCCAAACTTCGCAACCTCTAAGGTCACAATGGGGCCGGTTTGCATCATGATAGCTGCTGCCCTAAATTAGTGAGCATAGCAAAGAAAATGCATCATTAGTTTGTGGATCGTAAGGACGATGATTTCTTTCAGAAACCACAAGCATCTACCTCAAGTGGCGCAGGATGAAAAGCTCAGAGCTCCGAGAGACTAAAAACATTAACTTTTCCCCCACTATTTATGTACGTAGCTACCTTTCTTGGCCGAATCCAACCAGGCTTTGACCGTCCACACTGATCAGCTGATCCCCAGCCGTTAATCTTCCATTCTGCACACACATGATTTAAGTTGAACAGTGTTTTCTACAAGTTCAGCTGGATCTAACCTGTGTCAGATCTCACCATCTCAGCCGGTCCTCCTCTGACGATAGATTTAATGTAGATGCCGAGGTTTCCCTGGCCTGCTCCCTGTCAAAACAACACGGAGGCTGGTTAATTGGTCGACACGTTTGGGGTGGACTGAATCGAGGCGGTCACCTTGGCTGCCACAATGCTGATCCCCATCCCACTGTTCAAGGGTTTGTTCAGTATGATCGTCTCAATCTCTGGTTGTCTGTGCGCTGCCTGTGGTAGAAGATGCAGTTAAACTTAAATTTTAACACATCTTGCAGAATATAAACAGCGTTTTACTTTACCAGGTACGTCCTCTCCTCAGCAGCAATAGATTCACTGAAGAACACGGTCCAGTCGCCCTTAGGGTTAGGTTGAGATGTCAAAGAGCAGAGACCTGCAAGAAAAAGATGTAATATAATACAAATACGTGACAAAGCTGGGAGCTGAAGGATAAGTTTTTATACCTTTCTGGCAAATTGGCTCCAGAAACTCTCTGAACCCTGCAGGGATTCCTTTCACGGTGTCACAGGAGTATCCTCCCTCCGGCAGCAGGAAAGGCAAGTGGAGGTCGAGGCTCTCCTCCAGCTGGACGTCCCGTCCTTCACTCCGAATCAGGTTATCTGCTGAGGCCGAGGCGGCCGTCACTACGGCATCGATCAAGTCCTGATGACAGACACGGGATTAGACAGCGGAAATATATCAGGAAAAGGTCGGTGTAGGGGATGGGACCAGATCGACGTTCGTCATTTTGTGACAGGGCATCACGAAGGGGACATTTAATTTGCTTGCTGTACAGCACTGAAGATGAGTCTGACCTCTGACCTCCCTGCACAGGTGGAGAAGGACAACATACATAGTGATGTTATAATGCTGATAACGATGAAGCCGCTTGTAAGTTTGCTTTAAATGTTTATGTATGTTGTAGCTCAAAGTAATTCTGAGGTAAGTAATTATTAAGTGATTTCCTTCGTTTTCATTTTGCACATGGTCGCATGAATACACAAGGTGCACACACATAATATTTATTCTTATTGCTATATTCTTAACATTTGTATGTGCAGATTTCTGCTTTTTCTTACAAATTTTTATATTATTGCTACGGTTTATTTGGAATTTGTCCAACATGGATCAATAAAGGTGCATCTTATCTATTATCGCATAAATTCCGCAATATAACTGTATGTTTTAATAATAAATCACACTGGTTTGTGTGCAGTTACGTTGTTAATTCTTGCACCAAAGCGCTACTTTTAGCTGTAGTGAAGTATTACAATGCTATGTTGACTTAGGTACAAAAATTACAACCTGTGCAGTGCCACTGAAAACCAAAGTGACACATTAAAAAAAGAAAAAAAAGTGGTGATTTGTCCTTGTTTCTGTTTTATTTCCCAATTAGATTTGATTTCCTAGTTTTAAGTAGAGATGCTAGTAGTAGACGTTGTACTAGTTGAAGATAGGTGCAGATTTATTTAGAACATAATTTAGATCAACAAATCAGACGTTTTTTTTTAACATCACATGAAATAATAATTAATAATTATTTAAATTAAACAGTAAAAATAAATGTATAATAATAATATTAGCTTTTTCTCTCTTATTTCTAAAGTGCGGTATGGTCGTCATGGTAACACCACGATTCAATTTAGCCTTTTTTCTCCGGCAACAGTGATATTATTAGTAACACAATTATCAGCAGTGGAAACGTATTTTTATTTTCTGCCATAATATAACCAAAACTGCGAATCATTAGAAACAATATCATATTTTAGAAAGCGGTCTATTTAAATTCCCAGTTTCTTAGCCGTTTGTTAGCTTCCTAGCTAGCTAGCTAGTTAGCCGTTTGTTAGCTTCCTAGCTAGATAGCTAAAAACATGTAACGGCCGCCGTGTTTTCTCCTTATATACTAACATTTGTAATTATATTTATATTTTTTTAAAGAGCGAAATCCCTTCTGTCAAATGTTAACTTGACTGAGTGCTTCATTTCCCCTTTTGAACGAACTACTGCTAATGTTAATTTCTTCCATTTTGGGCCTCTGGATTTCCCTCTCCTGCTGTGAACTCCTGTTCTGTTTTGAGAAGAACTTGGAGAACAAGACTGCTTTCTTTACTTAAGCGAGGTAAATATGTTTTTGTCCATTCGCTGCTTTGTTTTGTATTTACAAATGTCCATATTCAGGTAGTAACGTTAGGTCTGTATTTGCCTAAGCTAACGGCATTAAGCCGCTAGCTAAGACTTCCCTCCAGCTCTGTTGTGTTGTGTTTGAGAACTTGTCTCAGCTTAACCTTGTGCTTGTGTGCTGTTAATTTAAGGTTTTACTTTTGTTAACTACCTCGTGACACATCATTCTGTATTAAGCAGTATGTGTGAATGGATTGCTTCGAAAAGATGAGTTAATATCTGTATTAATGTTAACATCTGATCCTCAACAAACTTTTTCAAAAAAACAAAAACAAAATCCAGTGTCCTCAAATATTTTTCCAAGCAGCTGTATATTAGGTAGCCTCGTGAAAGCTACCATAGGAAAACACAGCAGTCCTGCATTAAATCTTACACTTTAATATAAATAAATAGTCCAGGAAACTGGAGTCTCTGAAATGTAATCAATGCCTCCATCAACACAAGACTACGAATTATAGCGGTAAGGCTAAGGATACACATAATAATAAATTTAAATACACATTGTTGTTTGCTCTATGCTTTCATGCAGTTAATACTGATACAATGTGGACTGGAATGTTTTAATATTACTGACTGACTAAGGTTTGTGGCACATGGGCTAATGCCCATTTACAGAATAATTACCCTGTCTCGTCTTGGACTAGACACACCACACCTCACAGTCAGCATACGCAGCAATGTTTCACTCAATAGCAATAGAGTATTGTGACAACTCACTTTACTATCCTTCATATATTATTTATTAACACATTCCTCATTAATTATTCATACTACTAACTCCACAGCTGACCTCCTGCCATGCAGAAAAAACTCTCCCAATAAACCTTGAGCTTATATCTATTATTAAAATCAAATTAAGAATGAGAATGGTCATTATTGTCATCGCAGGACACGTGTTGTATAGTGTAATGAGATTTTGTTCCAGCTATTATCACATAAGACTGTGGTACACATGAGTTGACTCGTTGAGATTTAGGTTGGCAGTAGTATTAGGTGGATTTTTGCAAGCTATCCTCCTCTCTTACATGACTTTGCTGGAATTGGTGGAGGGTAATAGTCGACTGAAAGTACTCACAGGGGGGATGTGAGGCTCATTGGTTGCATAGAGGTAGCCGGCTAGCAGCGTCTGCAGCTGCAGCGAGTTCAGCTTGAAACAGGTACTCTGGATGTCCTTCGCGTCTTGCATTGAGTACTTTTTCATTTTCAGGAGGGTGGTTGCCTAGAAACAACCAAATGAAATGAATGCTCTGATGCTTTAAATGAAACCAGAGGGCTCAAAAAAATGAATTGGCTTGTAAGAAGTTCTTACAGCAGTATTTTAGGTGGAAATCTGGAGGTAGAAATCTTTGTGTTATTATTATAATTCAGAGCAAAAGTGCAGCTCAAGTGCCGTTTTTTACCAGTATTCAGATATGGAGAGAAGGTATGGGTATACCTGGATGATGTGTCCGAGGTGACAGTCGGCAGCCAGCTCCAGGCCCTGCCTCTCCGCCCAGGCTTCGATGGCGGTGAGCCTCTGGCGGAAAGAAGCTCCCCAGTAGTGTGAGCGCAGGCCTGGAGCGCCGGCCTCCGGGCTCATGAGCTTGTTGAAGAGCCAGGTGCTGATGAAATGGAAGAGCTGGGAGAAGAGCTGGATGGTGAGGGCAGGGTTAACCCGACAGCGGCGCAACAGAGACATGGCGTTCATCAAGGTGTTGAGCACCATCTCTGTAACAGCAGCATAAAAGAAAATCATCTTTTCAAGAGAGGACTGAGTAATATCAATTGTAGCTGTACTATTTATAATGAGACATTTACCTATACCAGCTGGCAACGCACCATGTTGCTCAGGATCAATCAGAAAAGTTGGCAGATGTTTCTTTAACTCGTTCTGTAGACACTGTAGCAGGTAGCTTCAGGGAATAAATAAAAATGAAACATCTCTCTGTGAATTGTGCATCAAATGAATTAGAGTTAAAATACACAATTCTCTTGTTTTCTTGTAATGTAAACAGATGTGAAGATTTCTGCAGTTGCACTCTTACACATGCACTTATGTGAGTGAATTATTACTGTGAATACTGCGTATAGGGCAGTATTTACAAAGTAGGAAGAAGGTTGAAGAAGTCACGTAGTGTTGCATTCGTGCATGTTTCAGGAGAATGTTGTGGTCTGTACCTGTAGGCTCTGTGCACCAGGTGAGACAGGTTCAGCTGACTCTGCTGCGTGAGTGGGCTGAGGTCTCTGTCATTCTTCAGGAAGTTTAGCAGCTCGGAGGAGTTGGACATCCAGAAGGCGAGAGCTCCAGCGATGGTCTTCTGCCTCTGGAAAGGCAAATAAATTAATGTAAACCCACATAGAAACACCTGCACCTATGATTTTAACATGGCAGCATGTCATATTGTGATGGTGAAATATAGCTTCATTTAAAGATTAAATGTTTATAAATGAGGCCATTTGATAAATTCTGCCTTTGCAGACCTAGAATATCTAAAAGTTTTTTATGGACTTGCCTCGATGACCGTCCCTGTCATGGCCACCATTTTGTTTGTGATTGAGGCTACTCTGTGTGCGTCTCCCGAGGGTTGAGAGCCTCGGCCGTAATGGTGTCGCAGGGCAAACCGGCCCGCGGCGTAAAGGACGTATGCAGGTGAGAGCTTGAAATGGACTGTGGAGCTGTTGGTGTAATTTATGACTGCGGACAGGAAGGGATCCTCGGCTGAAATGTAAAAGACGCCAGCAGGGGGCAGGAGGACATTGTGAGAGGGAGATGGAGAGGCACTAACGTAAAGGAAATACAGTTGTGGAAGCAATTTGTGTTTGAGTTTTATACTCACAACTATCACAGAATGTAACTCCAACTGGTAATCCAGGTTGATCTGAGAATAAAATATGTTTTTATCACACAGTCTTTTTTGAGTGGAGGTTAAATATTGTCCGTGTAAGATCACTTACCTGCAGCAGTTGGCATCTGTTGTCTTTTACGCGTTTCAAAATGAGACAAATAAATGCTGTTGTTGTTCAGTGGGTTGTCATTTGACCTGGATATTAATTTGAAAGGAGAGAGTGGTATTCAGATGGTTATGCACAGTATATCAGTATATACCTGCCATCAGTAAAAAGCAAACAATGACAAATTTTTACCTGTTCTCTTCCTCTGAAACCTTGTCAGCTGCATTAGTGTTGTTCTTCTCTTTCTTTCCTTTTCTTGATAGCGTCCTCTTAAAGTTTTGGATCACACCTCCTTTCTCTTGACTGTTTTTCTTCAATGACCAACACATAAACAAAGCATAGATATCAATATCAGATGGCTCATTATTTCATAATTCAGACATGTAGCATGTTTGAGGGTCACCTGCGAACTGTCCTTGTCCTTCTTGAGCACAAAACGTCCTTCTCTGTTGTCTGAGCTCCAGTTTAATTGTACGACTAAAGGCCTCTCATCCAGATCTAATTTGCGTTCTGACAAACAAAAAACACTTAGAAATAATGGAAGCATATTCATTCATATTCATTCAAAAAAAACACGACTGAGTGAACACAGCTTTCACTGCATGCTGCGCAGAACAGACAGACAAAAAAATCTGTGGATATTTTTAATTCTTCATTATGTTTTATAAACGAGACGTGCAACTACAGCTGTTTTCAATATCAAATAAACCTTAAAAATAATTTCAGTTCCATGATTCATCTATAAAATGTCAGAAAATGTCACATTGTCCTACATATTTTTTTCATCCTAGCAACAGATTAACTATCACATTAAAATGAAACAAGAAATCTTCCAAATTTAGAGTCTGAAAGCAGCATTTTGCTTCAAAAAAACATAAATTATCAAAATCAAAGTTTATTATCAACATCGTCACACCAAAGAGGCAGACAGACTCTTTTCTTCACCTGTATTCTGTTGAATACAGGCGAAGTACTGCTTACCTTTACTTTTATGGATCTCAAACAGAGAATAACTAGTAGTCAGCATTTTCATATCAGGCCTGAATTTCTCGGAAAGAGTTTCGATGACCTCGCGAGTTGCAGAGTTGCTGCAAACGCGCAGGCACTTTGTGGCCACGTTGTCTCCAACATGATCCTCCAGGTAGAAGCGCATCACGCCGTGAAACTCAAGCTTCTGCAAGAAAACACACGTGTTAATGTTTAGACTCTTTAGACAGACTATTTAGGAGTTTAAAAACCTTTTCCCTGAGAAAAGACTGTAAGAGAAAACTTCAAATCTGAACTTAAAACCAGTTGATGCTGAGAGATAAATAGTATGTACTTGAGGGTTAATAGGAAACTAAACCTCAGTCAAGAAGCTAAATATATTCCATTCATGACATAGATTGCTGCTTAAAACCTGCCTGATTATTTAATTAGAAGTAGTCATCAATCAACGACAATGAATTTTGTCATTTTTTAAAAGTGGCGTGATGAAGATGATGCTTTAGTAGACGTAATTACTTCATTATGTGTAAAATAATTATTATTTTGTCGCAATGAACATAGGCCACAATCACAATCAACTAATGGTGTAATAAATTCTCTGTTTATGAGATTTAACAATTTTTGTGTTTAAAGTTTACACAGCCACTATGTGTTAGAGCTTTGTCGTCCTGTAAATGTTGTCACTGTTATATGATATGGGTAAAGTTCTTATTTGGTGAATAATATTTTTGTTTGTGTTGAAATATATTATCAAGATATGAGATAAAGTTTATATAAAACATTAAATCAGACGTGGCATAAACTCTCATTATTGTTTGATATGAAAAGTCAAGAACATGGCGAGAACTTGAAAAAGAATCAGATATCTTCCTAAAATTAGATAAACAGCACATCCTGCAGAGGACATTACAGCTATTCAATGTATTTGGATTTGTAACTATTATAAATATTAATTGGTAATTAAAACAATCATCTCAAAATCTTGATGTGTGGTTGCAGAAGACTCACCTCATCAGGTTGGGTAATTTCAAACAGGTCCAGTCTGTTGTTGTTCCACTGTTGGATGATTTTGGCTAATTTCTCTCGTTTCTCCTCCTCTGGCATTTTTTTTTTTTTTTTTTTTTTTAATAACAACCAGCTCTAAGTTGTAAATCTAACCAGCTCTGCCACTGAAACAGGAGAGGTGTATTCTGTGCCAGAAACGTTCTCATGAGTTGCCTGACATCTATCAATAGACCCCACCTCTTTTTCAATAAACTCTTTATCCTCTGCAGTGAGTTTTAAAAAAAAAATTGCCACATCCTCATACCCTCTTGAAGCCCCCACACCCCTCTGACCTCGTTTAACAGGTCAGTGGCTCTTTGTTATGCATGAAAAACAGTTTCCTGATCTTAAATCTGACAATCGGCATCCAAATAGACAACTTATTTTAGATATTTCCAGCCATTTTTATCAGCAAAAGTGCAAAGTTTGACAGTTTATTGTGTATTTTAACAATAATCCAGAAGACATCATGTGATGCCGACTGTGTGCATCGCTCCCAGGGACCTTTTCACAGTCACCATGAGAGATTTTCATCCTCCGTTTCGCAGCGACACGGATATTTACGCTTGAGGGAATCCCACTTCTCATGCATACCAGTGATTTTCAGCGCAATTTATGGTTACATGTCTTCCCATTCAGTCAGCGGTATGTATGTGGGGCAGCTTTTGTTGTCTGCGGCGACGCTTCCCCGGGTAAACTTACAATGGGACAAAGGCCTTAACAAAAAAACAACCCTCAATTAAATATACAGTAAAGGCAAACGAAAACTAAACAATCAAGGGTATTGTAGTCTGGATGTTGGAACATACACAGAAGATCTGTTAGTTGGAAAAACATTATAGTTTCTACTATAAGAATTCATTGAAGAAACAGATGAAAGGCTGCATCAGCATGATTCAAACCCATTTTTGGTTTGCACTTCAGAAGTCAGAGTGCATAGTAGTTTGTGAATGTTAGTTTGAATCACAGTAAAGTGGAACTCTCATGTTCATCCTAACAAAGGAAAAGCTTCGTCAGTAGATCAGTGTAGTCCATTGATGTGTTTTTGATAGTTTTTAGTCAATAGCAATGCTCCATGCCACAGGAATAATCAGTATCAGACTCCTTACATAGGATTTGTTGACACCACATATATCCTTTAAGAGACCAAGCACCCCAAGCTGGTTAGCTGATGGTGAATGTGACCTTAGTTTTAGTGGCCTTAGTTTTAGCTCGTTCAGGAAAGAGATCACTCTGACTGGCGTTAACCAAAAAAGAAACGGGAGTGATTAAGTCAAATGTCCACGAGACGACTCATCTTGTGTTTCATCTTCATCTCTCAAATACTAGACCAACTGATCAACATGAGCCGGGAGAGGTCTACGCAATGGTCTGCAGTTCTTCCCCCTTTTGAATGATAATGATAAAAAGAAGAATGGTAAAAAAAAAAAAAAAGCCATCAATTTCCTTCTAATTTCTTTAATGTGAGCTTTGGACATATTGTGTCAGGTAACAGACAAATATTTAAAGCAAAGGTTAATCGCTGTTTTAAGAAATCTGAGTGTTGTAAGTCCCGTCACCCTTATTGCCATTAGTGGATGGTGATGTTAATTCATCAGTTATAAATAATGTTAATGCCCGAAAATTAGCGTCGCTGCACCCTCTTAGTTTTATCTCTTCAGAGTGCAAAACTCTATAAACACTCAATAATAATGTAACTCAAGGCTGCATAACCCATAAACAACTGGTTATAAATCTAATGAGCAGACTCCAACAAGACGTGATGTTAAAACACAGAACTGCAGGAAATAATCCACCAATGTCGCTGCTCTTCAGAGCTTCAGTGTCTTCATATTATCACGCTGTGTCCTTGCGTTTTCCTTGATTTTCCTTTCCTCCTGTCAGAAAACACAAAAAAAACACACCTTAAGAATTCAAGCATGAATCTTTTTGTTGCAATTCACTCTTTGTAAATTTAGAGTCACAAGTCCTTGACTTACAGATGCCTGTCACATCACAGCTTTCACAGTTTCTCTCCTTTCAGTTCAGTCACTAAGCAGCTATTCCCGAACACTTCTAGTACTTTTCCCTTGCGCCATGTTTTGTAGGTCATTTTCATAATTTACCTTCCCAGATTCTCAACGTCCTCCACGGTCTCTGGCAGGACGACTCCACTCATCTCGGGCAACATCATCACCAGGGCACTGTACACCACGGACATCACACCTTAAACCAATATACACACACATCTTCATCTCAGAGGGCAAGTCATACATTTTAAGTTGGCATGTTTGAATAGTTAAGTAGATCAAATTTACCGTAAACCAAAAGAGGCAGCTCCTTCCAGATGTTGGCCAGTCTGTAGAGCAGGAATGGAGCCACAATGGCTCCAATGTCACTCGCCGATGAACACACTGACACACCTAAGTTTCTGTGAGGAATTAAAAAGCAGAAATTAAGTAAAAACTGCAATTTTATCTCACTTTTCCTTCTTGATTATGTTGCGTCTACAGTAAACATAAATTAATGCAAAACTCAAAGCCAGAATGACTCTAAACACTCTACTAGAACGAGCTAACCCATGCGCAACATCAAAGCTAAAATCCTCACAATTAGACATATTTACCATCTGAGTTTACATCAATGATCCACAAGGGAAATTAGTTGGTCATGATGGCTTAATTGTTACAAAAAGATGAGCTGTTCTACAGGTGGATAGAGTAGCTCAGGTCATTTCAAATAGTTGCTTCTCGCTTGGATTTCACTTAACTTTAATTATGCACTGATAGACACATTATTCATCGCTTCGTCGTTCTCTTTCACAGCACAGAAAATCCAAACCCCTATCAACGCTACATGGTTTCACACCTCAGAGTTGTTGGATACATCTCTGTGTTTGCAAAGTTCACAGTCTCAAGTCCAACCGAAACAGCGAGCCTCCCGATGATCGCGATCGACTTTTTCAACCAGGCAAAATCTGTAGTTTCAACAGAATGAAAACAGGGCTGAAGCAGACGCATCATCAAGCATCATCGAGGAATTTTTCTTAATGGTTTAATGGTTCAACGATACCTACCTCTGGACACAAAGGGAACCACGAGGCAGGCGATACCAGCAGTGAAGTTAGTGATGGCCATCAGGGAGCGCCGGCCGACTCTGTCGACCACCAGATAGAAGATGAGCCCGGTGGGAAGCTCCACTACAGCGGAGATTAAGAAATCCAAGAAGAGGTCGTCGCCTGTGATTCCCAGCCGCAGGACCAGGCCTTGAAACACAACAGTGCTTGTGAACCTGCACCAGAGGAATAGAGAGTGAAATTTATACCGCAGTTTCCCCTCCAGGAACAATCAATAGGATGTGTTAGTGTCGTTTAGTATAAAATGACCGAATAAAATCCGACTTACCAGGCGTAGGTTAAAATGAGTGTGTTTTTTCTCATGTTTGGTGTCCTCAACAGATCCATAATGGACACAGGATGCACTTCTTTCTTTTCCTCCAGGAGACTTGCCTGAAAATTAAAAGAACAAAACAAAAATAAACACTCAGTCTGATCTGGAGGACCAATTTTCCAGAATCTACATTTGCAAAATCGCGGTTTCTAATCAAGAAGAATCAAGTACCTCCTGGAGATTATGTGGTAAACATCTCCCATTACATTTTGCAATGTCGGCAGCAATTTTCATGGCCTCTTTTGTTCTCTTCTGTGAGATCAGCCAGCGTGCAGATTCAGGAACAAGCCTTTAAAAAAACAGACACACTTTGTATTGGACTGGGTATCAGGTTCAAAGCGCGCATAAAGACTGAAGCTAAAGGAGGCGTATTTGGGGATTGTCGTGTATTCATACCAGTGGTATGAGATGAACAGCATACAAGGAAGACTCATGGCCAGCTGCAGAGACCTCCAAGAGATCAGAAAGTAAGCCAGGCCAGGGAGGATGACCATGCCGGTGGAGTAGAATGTCCGACCGACCATGGAAACAAATTTCCTGTTGCCTGATCCGAAGAATTCGATCACTATGTGAAAGAAGACAGTATGTTTAGGTAGATCAATCTCTTCAGCATATAGTTTATTGACTTGACTAATGACTGATACAAACTTGTTTGAACGTACCGAGCACATAACTGGCCGTCCACGCTCCCTTTCCCCAAAAGCCTTGTAAGAATCGAAAGACGAGCAGCAGCGGGTACCATGGAGACAGCGCGACACCTATGCCTGAAATACTCAGGCCAACCATCGACACAATGAAACATGGCTTTCTGCCAAACCTGTGAAAAGGCCACGTGTATTTATCACTTAACAAAATAGTTAGCGAAGAGAAAATTTGTGTTTTTTTTTGGTTAAATAACAAACCTGTCAGCCACATAGCCAGTGACAAATGAGCCGACAAAAAATCCACTTGCCAGCAGAACCTGATTCAAATCAGCGAGCCAGGATTTCTCACAGACCAATGAAAACTGGAGAATAAATGTCATCGAAAAGCCACATTAGCACACTGAAATAACTCGATTAAGGTACACAAATTAAAAAGAAAAAGATTATTAAAGGAGCAAGAGAAAACTTTTCTACCCAGGGCAGAGCATTTCTTATATGAATGTCTTTGTTAAATCTCACTGTAACGCCGTTTGTTTGTGTTATTTTTAGCTGTAGGGCGACTGGGGTCGTGTTGCACAACTTAACGATTTCTGTCCCCAGAAGATAAATTTCTGAATTTTATGGTCTGTGATGAAGAAACTTTACGGCCTCACATTTCAGACCTCTAACAATGTTTGTGTCGTTAGAATGAAGGATGTCCTACCTCAGAAACAATAGTTGTGTGGCTGTTCTCAAAAACCCACCCGATGTCACAACGGACCGGCTGGGTCTCGTTAGAAGTCAGCCACCAGTCGATCTCAACGCACTTGTTTTGGCTTTTGCTCCAGTCCACGGCAAATCTCTGACAGCGGCTGAAAGATGCCGGCTCCTCAGCGTGGGGAACGGTCGCGACTCGCACCTCAACCTCTGTCCAGCCACATTCCTCCTGGAGTCGCTCAGTCCCTGGACTTAAGCACCAGTGATCCGGAGTGTTACCCAAGAAAACCACTCCGACGAGCACAAAAGCAAAAAATACGCACGGAAATGAACCGAGTGTGACAATCTTCTTCTGGAAAGGTCCAAAGTCTCCGACGTGTTCTATGAGTTTGTCTGCGTTCGCCATCTCGTTGGTTATTTAAAAGCCGGTTATGAAATGTGGATTCCTTTCAAGCAGCTCCGCTCTGAGACTGTCCGAGAAGAGTAGCATTTTTTAAAGTGACGAGTTGGGCCCCCGAGCGTTGATCAAAGTCCCTCTTACTTTCACACTTGAGTTTACTAGTCAGCTGTTCAGGGAATTGAGGAGCCTTATGGTGGACCTTAAAAGTGCAGCATTTTCATAAATTCACTGCCTGCAATTTACGTGCCCAGATTACAAAACTCCAGGGGTCATGGTTTCTCATTCACTCTCTCTACACCGTCCGTTTTCCATCCAATAAAAGAACTTAAGTCTTAACATTTTTTGCTTCCAACATCCTTTACTACATTTACAGAATTTACCAAATGCAACTTCCGGATTATAATATCTCAAAAAAGTCAATGAAATGTTGTACATGTGTTCGCCAGAGGAGGAATCCTAATCCTCTTCTGTGATTTATAACAGGATACCTAGAAAATGAATAGCACTCCCATCAGCCATAACCCTACTTTGTGTTAGCAAGCTAACACACATGATGATAACATCTAAACATCAGCACATTGCAGATGTTAGCAATAATTAATTCTTTTCCTCTCGACCCAGGAGCCCAAATACTTTGATGCACAACATTCGTTTGTTCCAGCGTGTCCTGCTTATTTTAAATTAGTGATTATTGTGGTGAACCAGTTTGTAAATGTTTGAAAGAGTAACAACAGTGCAGGCGGCTAAAAAATGTTGAGCCACATTCTTGTGCCACATTCACAGCTCATATACATTAAACTTTATTTGATTTGTGTGTCTTCCTTTGTACATCAGGCGTCTTGGGCTGATACCAAAGCCCCGTCTTGTCTCGTGTCTAGAGCTGCACTGATGAGTCACTTAATTGATTCGTCGGTCTGCAGATAATTGCAGGTGGATTCAGTTGATATTTCCAGTTTTAACTTTTGAAAACCTTGCACCAGTGTTATTAGTACTTTTTGGACTGGACAAAATAATAAGAACACCTGCAAAAGACAGATATAAGAAGACCACGTCAACACTTTTAAAGGATTCACAGAGGGAGCTTGTTTTTTTAGTTGAGTTGAGTTTAGATTATTTGCTTGTTTGTTGCCATTACTGAGCATTATACCACACTTTTAAATTGAGTTGGTCTTGTCTACAGTGTTACTCAATAGGAACTAAATTACACCATGTAACACAGCGCCATTGCTTCAACCTAAGTAAAATACAATACTCTTAAGACATACTGCAAACACACTTATGTTTGTAATTTGATTTTTATTACAAAGTGAGTTTAATCAGTTTAATAAACCTTTAAGACCTTTAAAAATCTCCAAATGCGTGTTGTATTTGTGGTTCCTCATATGCGTAAACCCGCATATTAAAAATAATTAACAACATTTACCAGGTGTAACAGCTAAATGAATCAGCTGATATCACCTGTTTCTGCTCTGTCTTTAATTAACCTCTGCTGAAAGAGTTTAATTTTCACTCTGCAGATAAAATGTCCTCCACCGTGGGTCGGTCTATCGGACTCTGGCAGCAGTGAGAGAACAGCACCTTTCCATGTTCGTCCAAAACAAAGTCACCTCCCAGCTGAAACAAAAACAGAGAAGACAGTAACAGGTACTTTAATTGTTATTTGAGACTTAACGTTCTTTCTTCATGGGACAAAATATGCGGTTTTAATGCGTCAATAGCTGAAATACCTGAACATCTTGCATACTTTTACACATGCACTTTATTCTCACTGTTTGCTCCTTCGCACCTGAAACATGTCGTCTTGAATCGTCGGAAGATTTCGTGGAAACTCCATGTTGTCTGCTACGTATTCAGCGTAGAGCAGCATGTTGCCGAAGTTTAACACTTTCTTCAGAGACGCTCCGAGGCCGAATGCTGCGTACATCTAGGACGCCCGACGGAGAATTTCTTTATTTATCAAGTCACACACATAACGAAAGAGCGAATCTGCCACCTGGTGTTGACCCCTGACCTTTCTGTCGGCGTCCAGCAGCATGTCGTACCGACAGCCTGTGCCCTGTAGCCAGTGTGAAGCTCCCTCATGACAACCAAATGACACAACCACCACTTGTATTGAGTGTGCATCCAGGGAAGTCTGCAAAATATATAAATGAAAATTAAATATAAAAATATAACACATATGATTAGTAGAGAGGTGTTCTGGACCTTAGTGTGTTGTTGGTCTTGGCTGCTAAGTCAAAAATGTTCTAAGATGGTGTAATTGTCTGGCACTTAAAGTCATTTTAAGTCTTACAATAATAAAGGTGTCTCATATGGAAAAATGAGCCACAGAAACCAACACTAGGCTGTAAACACGTTTATTTCTGCTGTAGAATTGGACATTTTTAAGAAGTATCTATTCTTAGCTTATTTCTTCTTTTTTTTCTTTGTTTTTACACCACTTTACCAGCAATTATGTGGACGTGACTGACTGAAAAGTGCCAAGATGTTTTAGATGTTGATTTTAGAGAGTATCCTTTCATATGATCTTTGATATACATGGATTCCTGAGCGTGACCTCTGCTGAACTCTAAAGTCCCTGTGTCTGCAGACTGAATCAAATCACTGACTTTCATGTGATCATTAACAGGACATCTCTTCCAAGAGCAGCATTTAAGTGACCTCGTTTTCACTGCATGCAAATATAATGACTGTTTCCACCAGCAGACACACAGCAGACGGGGTTGTAGGTTAAAAATGTGAGCAGCACAGGTGGACAAGATGTTTTATTGAAGTCTTATTTGGACGAGCGTGCGGTTGGTATTCACCTGGTTCTTCTCCAGATCTTTAATATGTAGCCGACACAGCAGGCAGGAGAACTGACGGATCAACACCAGCAAGGTCTTCTTACCTCTCCGAAGATATTTCTCCAGCGTCACTGTTCTGTGAAGAAACAGAGGAACAGAAGAAAATAGCACAGAACTGTCAAAGATGTTTAGCCATAGGCCATAAAAGAAAAAGGCTTTAATCAAACTCACTCTGCGGTTCTGGCATCGACGAGAGGCGTGTCTGGTGAAATACATTTTGACCGATGGTCCCCGTCCAGTGTTTTCACACTCAGTTGTAACTCATCGTCCAAACGCTGGAGAAAGGCGTCCCACTGCACCTGTGTTACATTGGCTGCAGTCGGTAAATATAAGAGGGTTTCGGGCAGTAGCAGGAGTTTCTTATTTTGCTTTCAATAACTCACTTCTAGCTGATGAAAACCCTGAACGGCTTCCCGCAAAGCAGCACAGCTGAAACATGGAGTGGCATAGTTTTATTTGAGTTCACGGAGGCTGTTCATGGATGATTACACATATTTGAATGTTAAGAGGCCAAACTATTAAGAGAAGCCTACTGATTGTTTCGTCGCCATAGATCCTCTGCATCTCTTTTCCTCGTTACAGAGAGGCTGGGAAATAAAATAAAAAGCTAAATGTAAAGCTGACTGCTTTTACAGTTAGATGCTGTTTATGTGCTGAATCTACTGCCCACAACCTGCTGTACAAAGCTGCGGCTGCTTCGATCAGACCCAGCAGACACTGTTTTTCCTCTATCCGGATTTTCCGCCTGATAAAGTCCTGACGTGAACCTGTGCGACACAAAGTGCATGAAGTTAGCGTGTGACAGTGTTTATAGGTTTAATCGTAATGCGTAATGATTGACAGGCCTCCTGCTGCCGCCACTCGTGGTAGGAACCGACAGTAAATCGCAGGCCGTCTGCGTGTCTATTTTTAAGCACACTTGTCTGGCCTTGTAAAACGCTGCCTACCTTCCCCGCTCTCCCTCTCGGCGAGGTCCAGCAGAGCTTTTCCTCTCTGGACAAAAGCCGCGAGGGCTTTAGCACGAGAAGCCGCAGTCGACTCTACTCCTTCAGCCATTTCATGTTCCAATGTAAACTTGCTGTAGTTTCACGAGATATGCGTCGTCCGGAGCGACAACAACCCCAGCTTTCTCTCAAAGTCCAGACTGGGCACATTTAGCCACTAAAGATTTGCCTTTGAAGCTCAGTTCAAAGGGGCACTCGACTGATTCTACTCACGGTCATCAGTTGACAAGAAGTCTGTGAAAACATTTCTATAATGTTCCCTGTGTGGGTACGCAGGAGCTTTGTGAAGTCTGAGAATGGGCTTTGATGCATTTTATAATAAAAAGGCTACAAACTGAAGCCTTGCATTTAAAAACATAGGAAGACTCAAACACTCTTATTTAGGAGGAAAGGTAATTATGGGAAGGACTTCCTCACTCAAGAGAGAGTCCTGATGTTTTAATCAGGTGTAAAAACGTGGCTTAATGAGACATTTACTGCAGATTTGGACTTTCACTTTTTTTGGACAAATTCAGCATAGTGCTGCATCTATGAAGTTGCGTCGTTGTGTTTTAATGTCTCTAGTTGGATTTATCTGAGGCCTAGAAAACAGATTTGTTTTGTAGAGTCATGGGAAAGGAATTAATCTGTTACTTTGGATCTAAACAGTGATATCAGAATCTTTTACTTCCTAAAAAACTGTCCCACAGTGGAGAAAGTGTGTCAGTAAGAATAAAAATTAACTGTGAATAAGTTTTGGGGGATGTAGCAGTTTTGCTTCTTGTGTCATGTGCTTTCGTTGCGTAATCACTGAACTAGTTCATTTTCTGATGCTGTTGTCATCAAGCTGTGATACATAGTCTCACAATGTAAGTGAAGGTTTTATCTGTGTTTTAGTTAAAATGAACCTCTCCTTACATGTTAACATATCAGGGTCATACACTCAACACGAAGCCGACATTTCCCTTTTTATTGCTATCAACTTCACATGGACCAGGTTTGTTTTCACAGTGGTTTCACCATTAATCAACCGACTCCATTTCCAAATTTCTCTGTTCCTGTTCTTCGTCCCCGTGGACTTCCTGCCGTTCTCCCTCCTCTATGTGGTTCTCCTCCGGCTGCTGGACGTCCTCGGAGAGTCCGTGCGAGTCCGGGCTGGTTTCTGTGGGTATGACGTGAGAGATCGTGAAGGAGCTGGCGATCTCTTTGAGACGGGCCTGCTCAGCCTTCAGTTTGGCCAGTTCCTCGGCCAGTGGAGTGGTGACTGCCGGTGTCGCGGCCGGGGCGGCAGCTGCAGTGTTCTGGACGGGTTTTATCTCTTTTTCCTGGTCTTTGGCGGCCTCCTGCACCTCAGAGCCCTCCTTCTCCGCTGGCTCAGCGGCGTTGGCATCCGGTTGACTGCCGCCTCCCTGCACCTTCTCATATAGACTCTTTCTTTCTTCTTGCAAAGCTCTGCACAGGTTCTCCAGCTTCTGATTCTTGACGGCGAGAAGCTCTAACTCCTTCTCCTTGATCGCTTTCTGTAACACATATCGAACATTTTGGTGACGACTATCATGCGTGAGTCTATTCACGGCTGAAGGGAAACGTTTCTTACATCCGACACCATGTCGAGGAGACTCTTGTTGCAGCTGTCAAAGCGAGTCTTCCATGATTGGCACTCTTTATCCAGCTTCTTCATTTTCTTGCCCATCTGCGCCGCAAAAAAAAGCAAAGCGTGTCAAGCTGCACGCAATCAAAGCATCCTCTAAAAATAGCGGATATAGGGTTGTCATTTTTTTTTTTTATTAAAAAGATCATGGGATTCTTTTCTTTCAGCAGACAAGCTAAACAATCTAATATCATGAAGGCTTCAAATGCTCTGTAAAACCGCGCTTACTTTGTCCATGTCCTGTTTGAAGCTGCTGTAGACGGTGTTACTCTTTGATACCGTGCCCTGGAATTCATCAAACTTCCTGGAGTACATATCGAGCTGAGGAAAAATGGTGACAAAACATTATCTATGTCTGCGCAGAAGAAGACAAACAAGTCGATTTTTTCTGCGTGACGCTCTGATACCGTACCTGGGACTTCATATCGATCTCCTGCTCCTTCATGACCTTGACTTTCATTTTATACTCCGCCGCCTGTTTTAGGAGCTGTGTGGCGATTAAAATGATATATGAAAGTCAGCATTTGGCGATTTTAATTGCAAATGTGGCTTGAAAACAGCCAACAAATATATATATGTACACAAAACGTACAAGCTCTTTTTCCAGTTTGTGCTTCTCCTCGCTCTCTTTCAGCATCAGGTTCGCCTGCGTGAGTTTGGTTTCCAGCAGCTTCTCTTTCAGGTCTCTGTGCTTGAAGACCTTTTCCAGGTTCTGGAAGACACGCGGGTGAATTTATGAGCGGTTTTCACACAGAAGGCTGTTTCATTTTCTCGCCCGGGGAGTTTTGGCCGCATAAAACTAAAATACTGTAGCTAATAAATGTTAGACCCCGGCGCAAATAATTCATGGGCACGGATGAGTCTGGGTTTATATAAGTGGAGTTCATCCAGTTTCGAGTTTGCATGTAGATTGAGAGAACAAATTGACTTCCTAACGCTATGCGACTGTCTGGTCTGAACCCTCTCGTCTGCTTGTGTGTGTGGCAGGGTCCATACCGCCTCTCGCTGGTCGTACTGTGAAATGAGCCCCTTCAGCTTTTCTGCGAGGGCACTGTTCTCCTGGCACAGCTTGGTGTTGCGGCTGCTGTGTTCCTCGATTTGGGCCTGAATGTCGCTGAGGGTTCCCTGGAAGTGGGTGGTGATCTCTTTCCTCTTAAGGTCGTCCTCCCTGCATCTCTGTAGGGTTTCTTCCTGCAATTCATAGATGATGTTGGTGCAGGAACCAAGTGCAGTGCAGATAGTTTGACTTAGTGTAATGACAGTAAAGACATATATATGTGCACTAGAATCAGTTCTGTAAGGTTTATATGGTCAATGTAACCACACAGAAAACTCACTCATGAAACATATTGTCAGTTGCAGCCCTGTATTTTCTGGGAATATTCCATTTGCCGTACAAAGAAACTTGTTTTTATTTTCAAGATGCTGCCAGTTTATCATTAGATTCCTTCCTGTGTTTCTTCAAATTGAAAGTAAAACTGAATATATTGTCTTGAGTATTTTTAAGATTCCACTACAATTTGAAATAAAATCCTGCTGGTCTGAACGACACTTGGCTTCACAGCAGGAGTTGTGGGCGTTGCCGTGGAGGAGGTCAAACCCTGAGCTTTGACATAGTGGCTTGATTTCTGGTGCCAGCTGATGTCGTCTCCCGCTGAGCGCAACATATGCTGGCACCACCTGGCCCCACAGCTCAACCACCAGCTCAGGCCAGACACCGTTCTTGTTTTATCTACGTCTCGTTGAGGAGGAAACATCAGTACCTTTAAGGTCTTGTTATGTCTCTGCAGCTCTCTGCAGAGGCTCTCCAGTTTGCTGCGAGCCAGCACGGCCCGGCTGTGCTCGCTTTGCAGCTGGTCCTTCTCCTTCATCACTTGGAGCAGCTTCTTCTGCAGAACCTTCATCTGCTTCTGATCACTGCGATGCTCCTCCAGCTGCAAAGACACACGCAGAAATGTGTCCGCGAGGGTGAATATATGCTTCCCCCCAAACCATTCCCCACCACGGCCCTGCGCAGAACTGGGCCTCCATTCATCATCCTCTCACCAGCTCAGCGTGCTTCTTGATGATGGCCTCCAGTTTCTTTTGCGGACTGTCGAGCTTGTTCAAACTTTGCATCAGCAGCATGGCTTCCTTCCCTGAGCAGCCGCAAGACAGAGAGTTATCACCCTTATAACAAAAGCTCTGCGCAATTGTTGTCTCACACTGTGGACAATCATCTCAACTATAAACGATGCGTGGAAATACTATTTTACCTGCACGGCTGTTGCAGACGGATACGCTTACACGAGTCACGGCTCTGCTTACAAACCTATCAGTTTCAGTACAACTTGGACTTCTGCTGACTGAGCTGAATCAAAACCACCTCTGCTAAAATCAATAAAACATTTTGAGAGCGAGAGAGAGAGAGAGACAGAAAAAAAAAAAAACACCTAGGTTTTTGAGCATCTTCTTCTCCAGTTTCTGGTCCTTGCGGGTGTCCGCCTCTTTGGCAACCGTGACCTCCTCTGCGTCCTCTGGCTCAGCTGGAATCTCGTCAGCCTGGTAGGTGCTAATGATGTCCTCCAGCTGTTGATCCAGGTCCTCTGTCAGGTCAATGTGGCGGTCCTCGGCTGGCGAGGCTTCCGGGCCCGCGGGCGCGGGGCGGCTCTCCTGACAAGCCTCCATTATTCTGAGCTAGCGCCGAGAGGGAGACTGCTGCTTCTGTAATGGACCCCAGGAATAAATAAATCATTTTCAGGAGGGTTAGGATTACTGTAGGATTAAATCTGACACGTTTTTTTTTGTTTTTTTTGTGAACTACTGTGCAGTACATTCAAGTACTTTGCCCTTGTGGATTCCTCTTTTTGGGTGTAAGCCTCTAATTTAGCCGGCAATACATTCAGATGTAATTACATGAAATGAACCGTATTAATCTTAGCTAATAGCTCAGATGGGTCGGGGATCGTCTTTTCATTGTGTATCCATCACACATGACATATGCAACTACCACTACATATTTCTTGTCTCTGCGAATTTCATTATCAGTTATTTCCTTTACTAATTCTTCATAAAATATCAGAAAAGTTTAACTACTGCTTCTCAACTTGATGGCAGAGGAGAGGCGACTGCTCAGCAGCAGAAGTGACTACCCCTGTCAGGTTCCACCACGTTGCCTTTGAGCAAGGCACACAGATGGAGAAATATGATATCCCCCTTTTTCATAACTCAAACTGCAGACAAACTTCCTTTCCGTGGCCTTGAAAACAGCAAAAATGTGCTGTTTGTGGCAGAAACACGGTTGAAAACTAAGCTAAGCTAAGGTAAAAGCTAAGCTCCTTAATGTATTAAAGCTGTCGCGTGAATGCTGTAGTACCTTAATTTCTGGTTGCGTCTGTGTTGTGTTGTGCAAGCTCACGTACGCGCATAAAATTAGTGCAGCCTTCACACTGCCTGCGCTTTCACAACCGGAGCACATGGCACCTGTTCCAGACCCGCAGGCTATTTTAGGAACTTCTTAATATGGGCACGTTATTTATTTATTTCTAATCCACTCTTATTGATGTCAGCGTCAGTGGCTGTGAGTAGAAAAGCTGCATTTTTCAACTACTAATACTCGGTAAAAAAAAAACAAAAAAACACACTTTTAAAGGTGGCAGATATTTAAACTGATCAAAATATATAATTATAGGAAAAGGCATTATTGATTTCTTTAAAGGACACAACAGCTGTAGAGCACAATCAGAGCAATTAAAGTTGTTTCTTAAACAAAGTTCTAGTAAATATCCTTTCGGTAGCATGAGACCAGCGAGGCTCACTCCTGCTAACAACCTCCTCATCTTCAACAAACTTGACGAGCCTCAAACAGCTGTAAAACCCAGTGACTCGCCAATCAGTACATTTAAGAACAATTAGAGGTTTGAAAATGTTTCAAAGAGATTCGCCTTATGGCATTTAAGTGTAAATGTCTCCAAAGAAGCGGGGTAATAAGCAAACAGGGTCTTACCGGGACCAAGGGCCAGAAGGGGAAAAGAAAGAGTGTCGAGGGGCTCGGACAGGAGGCTGCCACCACAAATACAACAGCTGTGATAAGACCACCTCAAAATAAACCAGAGGAGCTCACTCTGAGCAGAGAGAGGGAGGACAGAGACACTCTGCTGTGTCCGTCCCGTCCAGGACACTTGAAAAAAAAACAGCTCATTGACCTCCTCTGATTGTAATCTTGGCAGGAATTTCTAGCTGTGTGAATCCTGACGCTCTGTGAATGCATTCACATCATCATTCACGCATCAAAATACCCAGCAGCCATTTTATTTGACGCCTCGGCCGCTTTAAAACCGACGCATTGCTCGTTTTATTTTTAAGCTGGGTTGCTGTTAACAGCCATATAATTATTCTAACAAATGGGCCTGACGAGCCTGGTGACTGAGCAGGAGAGAGGAGAAGGAAAAAAAAAAAAATAACGATGTGTCACTCTGATTGGACAGAATTAGAACAGACCCTCCCCCTGATCTAGAGAAGAGCATCAAGCTGTAAGATCACTTCCTCCCTTAATACACGTCCAACACATGCAGTATTCATGCGCACTGCCCTGTGCACTGCAGATAAACTGTAAAAAAAAAATACGGTGCATTTACCGAATGTGAAAACAAAGATGATTTAACATCATCTACGAGCACTATTTTTGGAAAGCATTCATTTATTTTCCTGTTGTGACTGCAGTGATGATTTTTCACCAGAGGATGTCACTGGTAGGAGTTCCTCCCATTCTTCACTCAGCTTCCCCTAAAGATAAAATGTGAATGATTTCATCTGAAAACCTTTTCATGTGAGATCTAATTTAAACTGTGGTGAATTATGCATGGGGGAGGGAGAAGGTATGGAGGCTGCACGCTGAATAATAAGAGTTAAAACGCAACGAAAGAAGCAGCAACACACGTCCTTGGGTTAGAAGTATATTCTTTTTAAAACAATTTTGAATTTAATTTGAAAAAGTAGAGCACCAAACAATAAATTCCTCATAGCATAAAAGAGGCACTCCTTCCTGACTAACCAGTTTTTGATGAAAACAACAACGGATTGGCTACTGAGGTCTTTTCCCTCAAGAAATCTTAGCTGAGAGGTAAAATGATTTGTCCTCTGTGTGTTTTACAGGGAATTTCCATAGACATGAGAGGCACAATGCAGTTCAGTAAATATGAATACACGATAAAAAACAGAACACAATCTGAATACATGTACTGTATGCAAAAGCAAATAAAAGGCTTCACTTTCCCTTCACATTTTTATGAGCGTTCTGCACCGATACCACGACAAATTAAATTACCTGAAATCAAAGCTACATACAAGTCCGGAGAGGGAAAACACAAAAAATTAAAGCAGTGCACCTTTAAAAAATTTTTATGTAAACATGAGTGAACAAAGTGGGTTTTTCTTCTTTTTTTTTTTTTTTAAAATTTAAATCCATTCTCAAACCACTTGAATACATTAGATGTTTTTTTTTTTTTTAAAGATGTGACACACTGTTAGCGATCAACACTGTGCTATGTTCGCCCTCTTTAAACCTCCGCCATTGCATCAGCTGCAGACATTTTACCTCTTAAAGAGATATAAACAATCCACATAAAAAGTTTTTTTTTTTCATAATTCAACACTGCAAAAATAGTTTAAATCATAAAAATACACGTATATATACAGAGAAGAAGTAATGCATTTGGTGAATGATTACTTACATTTCGAGCCGAAGCACAGTAATAGCCAACCATCTCATGCTGTTAACATCATTACTTTAGTATAACTTACAGTAAGTGATATTGATTAATCCAGTTACACTTGAAATGCAAGAAAAATGTACTATTGACTGATCATCATAGCCCCTTGGATTTGTGTGCAACACGTTTCACACAACGAGAAATATGAAAAACAACTGGAATGTTTCAAAAACCACAAGAGAACGTGACATGTTTTACTCCTCCCTCGTCTCCCCTGACCAAGTCAGTTGAAACATCAAAGATGAAAGGATGAAAGTGCATCTTTAAAACGCATAAAATGGTCATCTGTATAAGCGAGGGGAAAAAAAAAAGAAGAGAAGAAGAAGAAGCTGTCTGTTTATCATGAGATCAAAAGCAATGCCAGCGTGGCTCACTGCATAACTGCATCACTGCTGCATAAGTACAGATATACCATATAAATAGTAGTCAAATATTTACCAGTATCAATAAGTGCTTACGTTCTAATATATAAATACATCTTACAGTATTCATAATTACATAATTACTTCCTCTATTTTTGTGCAATAGCAAATCCCATGCATTTAAGATAAAAACCACAACATTAAGAAAAACGCAACATAAGAAACAATTTTTTTTCCTTAAGATAACCAAGCTGCATCCATCCGTCAGCCGCACCGACGGAACAAGAAAGAAAGAAAGAAAAAAAAGAAAAGGCCTTCCTTTGAGCAAACTCTACGTAACCGCAGACTCCTCTGAATAAAGAGTACATTTTTCAATATTCGCTGACGGCCGTCTGATAAAGAAACGATGAAAAGCAAAGTAAAGGCACAGACCCTTGCCGCTTGATCAGAAGCACCAAACTGCACAAGAAGCGTCTACTTAAAATTTGGTCAGACTGTTTCATAATACACATACTTTTCCCCTTATAAATAGCCTTTATTTACTGCACTACTGCATCACACCTTGATATGATTACATAAACAACAGTCTATTTTTGAAAGTACACACAGTAAAATACACTGTTTGTATGCATCTAAGAAGGAGTATATGTTAAGGACATTTGTACAGAATCCATAAATATAATTTATGTGCAATTGTACGCAAACTACTATGTCAGACAAAGGCATATTAGCATAATATCTTTCCATATTGCACCTGCACCCAATAATGATTCTCCACCTTGCAGAACATCCTGCTGCTCGTCTAATTTTTCCAAAGAGCCTCTGAAGAGGAGGAGCACATCAGACGGGGTAGGTTTCTTCTTTGTATTTAAAAAGAAGCTGTCTGGGGTTATGTGCGAGACCAGAGGAAGTGTTATTATATTGCCTCTAATGGGATACAGACGAGGTTATGTGCCTAAAGGGCCGAAGATGACAAGGTTGCAGGTGTAGCAGGGGGCGCCTGTTCCTGGATCAAATCGAGAAGACAGAAAAAGCGTGTCTTAATGAGGGTCCTCTGTGGTAATCTTCAGCGAGGCGATGGCTTTCAAGCAGGTCTGGACGTTCTCCTCCTGTCCGCTGTCCCTTACTCCGGGCTCGAGGCTTGTCTCTTGATGACAGGACAGCTGGCCCTGGCTTCTGATGTCCTCTCCTGCCATCTCCGGCCCGTGGACAGACCCCTCTCTGCTGCTGCAGCGCTGGCCCTCGCTGCTCTGGGGGCTCGGCGCTGAAGAGGGGCTGACATCAGTGCTGGAGGAGGGCGGGGAGTGTAACATCTGGAGCCCTCCGACAGGAACGACGGGGAGCAAACTGTGGGCCTGCTGCTGGGAGTGGAGAGGGAGGTGGCTGAGGATGTTCTGGTGATGAGAACTGGCAGCACCGGGGAGGGTGGGAGCCAAGCAGCTCCTTTGATCCTGAAACGACATATTGGCAGCGTTAGCAGCAGCTTCAGCGCCGCCAGGATAATTTCTCATTTGAAGATGAGTTAGTTAGGAATCATGAAGAAATGTGAGTATTATGAAGCAAAAACCGAAAGCACTCACGGAAGAAAGATAGAGATTAGTCCTCTAAATTTCTTATTCAAATACAAAATGGTAGAAAATCTGTGTTTGTTTAGCCAATGAAGCACTAGAGATCGCAGTGTCCTGACTAAAATATTGCCATAACAATACTTGGGCTGTTTTTACATCCAGGGTCTCTGTTTGTGGAGAATGTAGTTTGTGCCAATTCACGTCCTCCTCCTTCATTTTTCCTTTACTGCCATCGTCAGCTCAACTTAATCTCTCCAGTACTTTGTCTCATGTTAAAATGCCTGCAAAATGGCAGCACTAGCAAACATCCTAACGTTCTGAACGTTCTGATCCTAACAATACCTTGTTCTCTCTATCGATTAACATAATGATCACTAAACTAGCCACCACATCTCTTATATACCATGTTGATTAAAAAAAATCCATCACCATATGCAATCAAACAAGCCCCTTGGCACAGTTGTAGTTGGACTGGATGCTACCCACCATTTCCATATCAAAGGCTCCTTGTTGTTGAGCCATCTCCATCTTCGCTTGGTGTCTGGTTTTGTCGCCGCCGCCTTTATGTTGGTGTGAGCCTCTGCGCGGGGAAACCGCCCTCAGCACGACCCTCTGCCGGCCTCTGACCGACGACTCGCGCTTTCCAGCCAGCTCCGTTCCAGGTGACATGGGCCGCTCCATCGACACCGGGGAGGGGTGCTGGATGGGCGAGAAGCCGGGCGAACCGGGCCTCAGCGGAGACGTGTCCCATCTGGGTGAGGAGCGGCCTCGTGGGGAGAGCTCTCGCCGCGGGGACGGGTAACGCAGACGCGAAGGGGACGGCTCCCTGATTGGGGACTCCCAGCCAGGAGAGAGCAGACAAGAAGAGTAAGGGTCGAAGAGGAAGCTGCTGTGGTCCGGAGACAGCATGGTCAGGGAGTCTTCGTCCACTGACTTCTCTCTCTGGTCGGTCGTGAGGACAGGTCGATGGTCTGAGCCCGAACGCCTGATGGAGGACTGTTGACGGACGTCAGCTCCGGGCAAAGAGGTGAGAGAGCAGCCGTGGATGGCGGAAGTGGCTGTGACCGACAAAGAGGTAACTCCACACTGTTGAGGACTCGTGCTTCTCGAACGCAACTTTGGAGTGGAATCGCCCTCATATTCATCGTCCTCATCATCGTCTTCATCGATTTCATCAACTTCCTCATCCATGCCGTCTGAGTCCTCAGCATCTGAGAACTGATGCTTGGTTGTCACTGCCACCTCCGCCTTGGACTCCTGTTGGACGTCGTCCACTTTAAAAGACAAACGCATCAGTTTAGCTGAGATTTATTGCACCGTGGCAGCAAATGTGCAGAATTAAGACAGGTCGGCATCTCACCGTGTTCCTGGATCTCCGTCTCATCCATCGTCACCGACACTCCCAGTTCAAGACATTTCTTCATGTGCGCCTTCGACTTCATGTGTTTTGTCAGATTTCCTTAGAGAAGAAAGGAACGTTTAAACAACAGATTTATTCCATAATGCAGAAAACACCTCAGAAAGTGCAAACTGTAATAGAAAGTGGTGAGAAAGTCACGAGATGCTGATTTTGCACAATACTGTAGTACCTCTAAATAGCATCACAAAGCTTCGCTTCTGCTGATTTTCACACACGCGCACGTTCTAATAGATGCATTTCACTAGTATGTTAAAAATGCTCACCTTTAGTTTTAAAAGCAAAGTTGCAAACCCTGCAGATATATGGTCGCACGTCTGTATGAGTCCGGATGTGTTTCTTCAGCATGCTTGGCTTCTTGCAGCGGATCCCACACTCCTCACAAATGTATTTCCCCCGTCCTCGACCTCTGACATACACGTAATCTTCATTGGATTTGTACCTGGAGGAGGGATACAATATTTTATTGCTAATGAAGTAAAAACATCAAATAACCACAGCCCTAAATAGGGAATAAGAGCAGAGGCCAATAGAGAGCATCCTAATATAACTGCTGAGTTTCCAGTCAACAGAAATGACAAGTGTTATGACAACTAATATCTTGACTGACCCTCCTTCGAAGATCTTAATTCGTGTTGGCACTGTTTGGGTTGTGGAAGCCTCCCTCTCTTTCCACTCCTCCTTGGCAGTTTTCACTCTGCAGCTGATGTCTTTCACCTTCTTCCCGTAGGTAATGTCCACCTCTTTGGGCTCCGGTTTCCTCTGCAGCTGAATCAGATGAACAAACATTGTGTTAACATCCATTTTAAGTGGACACCGTTATCGATAGTGTAACGTGATTCGTCCAATATTGTATGTCACACATGGCATTACACAGCATGTTTTGCCAGCATGAATTATGCTGCTGCTGGGGAAAAGCCCAGACGAGGTAACTCTGACTTTATATTCCTTTTTGTAGAATTTTACTGTCTGGTCTGGTTTTATGGACAGAAAATGCAGAGAAAGTTACAAGTCAAAGTTAAACATCATAATCAGCAGCAGGCAAATGCTGTTCCCAGACACTTGCCAAAGGACCCTTCTGCCAAATGACTCAAGTGTGCGGTTTGCCAATTTCTGGGTAATGAGGTCTTTTAAACTTTCCACATTTCAAACAGCTATCTCTTGCTGACACTTTCGGTCACCAAGGTGAAAATCTATCAAGTGTAGCTTTATTTAGTCACTTATAGGGAAGGGTATTATTAGCATGACTAGTTAAACGTGTCATAAATAAAGCTTTGCTCTCACCTGTTCCATGGTCTGCCTCCACAGGATGAGAGATGAAACCAGTTTCCCGGTACCGGGCTGGCACATGGCGGCCACAGTGTAGATAACCTTGTCTCCCCTCTGTTTGGATCGCAGCAGAGCCAGAGTCGCGCTGGTACTCAGTTCGAGAGGGTTTGGGTTGTGGGAACTCATACACCAGGTGGCGTACACGGAGGAGAAAGGGGCGCTGCTGTGAGAGCAGCTTGGCTTAGTGTAGTTGAGATAACACCAGCTCACACCTGTCGTCGTGCGAAGACTTGGAAACTGAGATAACAATCTTGAATGCTCAGCGTCTGAGATCAGGATGTCTTGACTGGTAACCAGCTGTGCCACTATATCCATCTGCACCCGCTTCTCCATGCCAACTTCTTTCACTTCACTGATGGATATCATGGAGTAAGGAGGCGAGCTCGCTTCCAGGGAGCTACTTTCCATTGCTGACTCGTCGCCATGGTTGGTGGCCTCGGTCACTTTTTGCTGAAGTGCGATAAATTTACTCTTACGTGAGTCATCCTGAGCATGAGGTGTTGATGCGCCGTGCATCTCTGACCTGTGCCCCTTCTCTTCGCTCAAATTACATTTTCCCAACTCCACAGCACTCAGCTCCTCTACAATCTGCCCAAACATTCGTTCCTCTTTCACACGTTTTTGCTGCTTCACCTCTATGAATAAGTCCAGGCTGCTGGCGGGGGAGAGCATCCGTTTGTTTGCGCCGCCGCTGGATGCATTCGTGGTTGAGATAGTCCTGGAGGTCAGAGAGAGAGGGATGCCAGTTTTGAGTTTAGCTGATGACAAATCAAGGGCTTCAACGCTGAGGGTGTGAGTTGAAGGTTTGGTATGAGCCGATACATTAGAATCCAGATTTCCAGACAGCCTTGAAGTTTGATTCTGAAGGGTGGAAGTGGTGGAGCTGACGCAGTCGTACTGATTGTCAAATATCTGTGACACTGAGGTGTATGTGATACTGCCATAGGATGGCACATGAGTCTGAATCCTTACAGGAACCAACAGGCTCGGATGTGACAGCTGGGGAAATGTATTCCCGGTAGAGAATATTGGCAACGTCTGCGGCAGAGCTGTAGCTGCAGTGAATGGAGGGGAGGTGCCGCTGAGGTACTGTGGAAATACTTGTGATGCGACCTGTGACACTTCAGTGTCCATATTCAGTGACTCCTGTCGCACCAAGTTTCCCCTCCTTCTTTCCTTCAGAGCGCTCAGATCCACGTGTCTAACTTTGGATGTTGGAGAAAGACTTCCATAGTCAAATGATATGCTGCGTACCTCTGGGAACTCCTTGCGCAAGTTACACGGCGCCTGCTCTGAGGAGGAGCGTCTCATTTCATGTTGTTGACGCTGCGTGAGCACGGAGAGGGAGTGCCCGCTGCCTGGCACAGCTAGGAGCTCCAATGGTTTGCCAAATTCATCCTGTCTGGCTGGAGAAACCGACTTTAAGCTCTCTTCCCTGTCAAAGGAGAAAGTGGAGCTATAAGATAAGTTGCTATCTTGGCTCGGGCTGCGGGAGAGACTAGTGCAGGCAGACTCAAAGCTGGATTCACCAGAGGAGTGCTCGATGTCAGCTAAGCGTAGCCTTTTCTTTTTCGGAGGAAGCTTTTCTGGAGGGAATTGTGCTAAAGTTTCACTCCGTTGAGGCCACTGAAACTCCTCCACGTGCTTCTCTGGCTCCTTTACCTGCACCTCTGGGGCTTTTTCTGGACTGTCAGGCTCCACCGTGACCCTGATTTCTGGGACCTGTATGTTGGGCTGCCGCACAAGCTTGGGCCCCACTTGAACCGATTGCCGCAATCCACTGTCGCACCGCTCCAGCTCAAATGATTCACTTGCCTCCATGGCTTGAAATGAAGAAATACTTTCCTGTCTCTGCCCGTGATATTTGTAAGACTCTGACTGATCGGAGTGAGGCCTATTTATGGAGTTTGTGTGTTGGATGACTGAAATTACATTCCCTAAGGTTTTTCTACCAGACATTTCAAGGCTCAGCGATATGTCCATGTCACACCTGTCCATCTGAGAATGTCCTTTCCCTAAAGCCATAATGCCCACCGCTGCTTGTTTCACATCGTAATCCTTGCTCGAATCAAACATTTCTTCGCACTGCTCATGGTGAACCTCATAGTGACCGGGCAAATCTTCCTCTTCCCTCTTCTCTTTCCGACGCTTGCGTGTTGCCAGTTCCATCGCATGTCTTTGATGGGTCATACTGGGTGCCGCGGAGGGGTAATTTTCCATTTCCAGTCCTGAGGGTGAAACGCTGCTCTCACTCATCTTTCCGTGGCTGTCAGAGTCTGTGTGGCCATCATGCGCCGATAGTTCGAAAGCAGCTTGCCGCCTGAGTCTCCTCATGCCCCCGGTGCTTGTTCTCTCATCAAACGAGTGGCTGCCTCTGAGCGCTTGAGGCATAGTCAGACAGACGGCTGAGGATGTTGGCATTGAGTTGCTTCTGATCAGAGGCCCCACATCAGATCCAGGGTCTAACTCCGGCTCCTTGGCCTCTTCCTTTGAAAACGACTTTGTGTTTATTTTGATTGACTCCACGGTGTCTTTTTCTTGGGTGAAAACGCGGGACACCCCTTTCTCCGAGCGCTTCCCCGTGTAGTCGCTGGAGTCTGTGCTGTAAGCTGATGTTTGTTTAGGGCTTGGCCGATAACACTTTCCGAACATGATTTCTTGATAGGACTTTGCGTTGGCGTTCGGAGGGCCGGTCTGATGCTCAGCACTCTCGGAGCGTGAAAAGTATCCGGAGTCCGTGCTGCCCTTGCTAGACTGACTTGGGAGGGACAGATTGTGGTCAGAGTCACTGCTTCTTTTTTCAGACAGCCGAAGTGCGAGCCTCTGTTTGATTGTGGAAGATTGGATTGCACGACTAGCCTCGGCAGCGGCAGGAGGTGCATTGATTTCTTGGGGCTGGGATGAACCATCCTGAGTTGACATTGACGTGGCTCCCTTTTTCTGAGCAATGAGATTTAGTACTTTTACAGCAGTGTTATCTGATCCCTCCATTGGAGAGTCCAGCAGCAGCAGCGGGTCATTAACAGTGTCCTCGTCCGTGTCCGTGCTTTGCTCAGCATCAGAGAATAACTCTCCTTCCCCTTCAAAAGACCCCTGTTCTGTGTTGGCATTGTAAGAACCAAGTTCTGAGAATGGCACTGTTCCAGCTTTGACTGAGTGAGCGTGGGACTTTCTGTGTTTGTATAAATTACTCTTGGTTTTGAAGGAGAAGCCACAGGGGACACAAGGATAGGGCCGTTCCCCGGTGTGTGAGCGAATATGTTTCTTAAGCACGCTGGGTTTGGCACATGCCCGTCCACAGTAATCACAAACATACTTCCCAGGCTTTTGTGGTTTCTGTTCCACCTTACATGCCGTCTCTGACAGCTGATCCATCCCTGAATGGGAACCCTGTTGTTGGGCTTCAGGTGAACTGGGCGACTTTGCAGGAACTTTCTGTCTACCGACAGAATACTGCTTTGTGGACTGTAGTGGATATGAAGACACCTCATAGTCTTGATGGCTTGTGGACTTAGTTTGGGAGTGTTGATCTTCTAATTGCAGTGATTTCCCTGAGTCAGACATTTCTTTGAAACCACATGTTTCTCTTTGAGTTTCTTCTAGTTGTTGGTGCCACCCTTTGCCTTCCAGTTCGACCGATGGTCTCCTCCGAGTCGGCGCTGCCTCTGATGTGCATTTTTTCTGTGCAACATTTCTGTTCTGAACCTCAGTGGAGCTCTTCACCCCTGCAGTAGTTTCAAGTGACTCCATGAATCCAATGTCACTTCCTTTGCGATCGATTTTCAAGGGCAATATCTGTTATGTAACTGTAGTGATATTAACATAAATGTGAATTGCAGGGAAGGGTCATCTGAAAGAAACAAGAAGGAGAAGTGAGAGTTAGACAACACAAATATAGATGAAAGATCTCAGGACCAAGTAGGGGAAGATTGTGAATCTGTAGTCGTAAAATCTGAGTCTAAATCTAATTTAACTTGAAAGTGAGAGCTCTGCAAGGCTGTTTCCCAAAAGCCTTCCTAATAAAATTGGAAAATAAAATTCATAATGAGCTCCTTCACAGCAGGAATGGAAAATAAAATTAGTCACTTTACCAAGGTACCTCATGTCAGCCCTGGCATATGTCCCAAATTTCCTGAAGCCGTGTGAACGTGCATAAATGAGCGGGGAGGTATTTAAAGTGCATACCAGTACTGTGGTATGTGTGTCATGAATGGTTGTACATGTGTGTATGTTTATTTTCAGTGTGTATGTGTCTGTGAGACTTGGATTGAAAACAAAACTAAAAAAAAATAAAAATTGACAAATTTAATCGAAAATATTGCGTAGGTATTTAAAAACTGCAGGGGAACCATCTTAAAATAGAAGAAACCAGATTTACTCCTGCAGTATCACAATACAAACTGTGCAAAATAGTGGGTTATTAAGAAAACATCTTAAACTTGATGGATGTTTGTACATCAGGAAAAGTGAAAAACTTGTGAAGATAGAGGACAGAATATTGGAAACAAACAGCACTTGTCAGCAACAGAGAAAGACACTTGGAATAATGTGGTGATGACACAACATGAAATGCTAATGACATCTAGATATTTGTAGCGATGGTGAGTGGAAAAACTGTGGCGATGACATGTGAAATGGCCAAACTAACTTTGAGGCAATGTGACAGACTGAATCAGTTGATTGACAGGTGACACAAGCACAGAGTTCCCCAAACTAAAAGGAAACACCGGCCATAATTTTGGTTCCTACCACCAAATTCATCACGCTCGGAGCATTGGGTCAACCCAGATGGAGCATCGTCTTTTTGTTTCCGGTATTTTTGTTCCAACACCAAGAAGAGCTAGCTCCTTTTTATACACTAGGAGTATTTTTGTGTTGTGCTTGTTTCAGGCGGAAATCTTATACAAGTGGGTTACTTTGGCAACCACAGCCTTGACTGTACGCTAGAGAAAAGCTGTCGGCTACAAAGAGTGAATCACTTTAAATGTGGACGGGGCTTAAGATCATTATCAATAAAGAGATGAGCCTATCTCCTACATTCCTTTGCTTTATTTTTGGGATGCGCATACGCATAAAATGCCCAAATATCCTGCTTAACTCTTTTATCCAAGGCTGTGTTTATTATTAGTGTCGTTGCCTCCCCGCTGAGCAGCACAGGACCACATACTGTACTCTGCTGTGTGTCAACATGCTCAAACATCACCCTGCTCGTGGCTGATGTGAACTGGTTTCACCGCCACACTCTTCTCCTTATACCACAGGGACGGATATCTGAGGGCACGTCGTTTCCATCTTCTCAGTATCAAATGCTGTGTCCTCCCTAACGAGGTTACGTAAGATTATCTGGTTCAAACCCTCTGAGTTCCCCTTAATTAGGACATCCTCCGACTCTCTTTCTCTCACTCCCGTTCCTTTCTTTGTTAGCGCACCACACACCGCTCAGGCAGGAAAACCAGAGGATATGAATCCAAGGTGACTCTCGAGATGCCGAGAGATGCTTGAAAGCCCGCTGTAAGCACGATAATCTGCCCTTTGTATTCTTTCCCAAATGTCCACACTCCTCTCTGGCCTCTTTACGGTTCAGCGGGTTTCAGATTTGAGGGCTTCTTCTACAGTAGGATGTGAAAAAAATGGCACAAGGAAGGGAAAGGGGTGGCTCGGATTGGAAGAGTCCATGTTTGAGAGGGGAGGTGTTCAGAGGTAAACTAAGTGGGGTGCCCGGGGGTAACAAAATTCAGAGGCCTGATAGGGAGCTCCCTTTCAAGGTCGATCTGACCTCATTGCTTAGTTTCCATCCTCTGTGAGCCACGAGAGGAGGGAAGGGGAATATGGGCGCAGAGTGACAATGAGATAAGACCCCAGAAACAATGCATACCTTTGAACTAAGCACGATAGGGAGGGAACTGAGCCGACACATTCATTGACAAGACTCTCTGCAGACTTTATTCATTTTTTTTTTTTATAATATCAAGACTCTAGCAGCAGCGAATTTCTCTCACTCCCGGGCAACAAGCTCTAACCTATACAAAAATATATGACACAGCAGCAATGACGTGCAACAACAGGAGGCAGGTGGGTGGCAGTAGGTGTGCTTCAGGACAATAGTGGGCTGACAGCGGTACAGTATGTCCGCATGGATGGAGAAACGACTGTATGGAGGCATCGCTACGAGCGTCAGACGTTCCGTGTGGCACATCCCTGACTGCTTTCCACACACACGGGAGAGGACAATGAGCAAACAAATGGTGGCTACGGTGGAGAGCATCGTTATGTCGCTGCATTACATCATTAGAGGCTAAGTTGGCCATTAAAGGGAACTGGCATGAAGTCTCACGCTGACAACAAATCCATAAATATCACGAGGAGATGACTGGCTTCAAAGAGGCTGGATGGCAAAACCCTCTGTGGTGCCCTAACAGCAGCATAGCATGCAGAGTGAAATCAACAGCCCCCGAGATCAGAATGACATGAAGCACACGGTTCCGATATGGGAGGGAAAAAAAAAGCCTCGGCTCATACAGCAGCTGACATTCAGATATCAAACATAATCCTCGTACAAACCTGACATTTGAATCGTCCCCTGTCCCATATCGACAGTCACATGTGACATTCCTCATGCTGCATAGTCTCCATTCTCCCCATTTCTGGGTGACGATAATGAAGGAAATTAGCGAGGTAAAGTCCCATCAGTCATGAAGCCGCTGGCCGACTGGGTGTACATTAGAAGATCTATTGATGCGAGCTAGTCACCAGAGAAAATACCCAACCGTGACGTGCGGACCCAGGCACAAAAATAGCAAAGGGGCCCTGGGAGGGATTACACAACAGCCCACGTTTAAGGACGCTTTCCTCTCGCTCCCGCTCTCCCTCTCTTTCTCTCAGTGTGTTTCAAAGCGGCAGCTGCCTCACTCTACGCACAAAGTGGGGAGCCTTCTGTCAGGAAGAGCCAAACATCATCGTCGTTATACACAGCCACGGTCCATTCAGCCACTCGTGTCAAAAATGACATCAGGTGTTGGCTAGTATTATCCACGCAAAAAAAAACGTGCATGTCAGCATACGCAGAGCAGAGCAGAGCGCTTTGAAAGACTCTAATCACATGGTGCCGCAGCTCTGAATGTACATTTCCTACAGTGTGGTCCTATTCAGCGCGTGCGTGCACTCAGAGGAGCTCAATGAAAAGACGGCGTGCGGCTGGATGTGAGGATCCTGCAAAAATTAGACATGTTCTCTGAATTGTGAGACACCCACAGCCTGTTCAGAGCCAGTTCTTCCCGTCACGACAGGATTCGCTTTGTGAATGGAGAGAGAGTGAGTCGTGATGAGGGTGTCATTACGGCAAGGGAGGAAAAAAAAAAAAAAGAAAAAAAAAACTGGGACAATGCTGCAGATTATGTGCAGCTGCGAAACTCATCCTGTGAATCAGATGTATGAGTTAACACTATTATAGCGGCTGCATTAACTTGGGAAATCTTAAGACTTCCTCTGAACAAGATTAGATAAAGTAAGAGCATAAAGCTAAAGATTTTATTGGCAGTTCTTGCATTTTAAACTGGTAGACTCTCAGTTTTATTGATTTATAGCAGAGATTTCTGTAAAGTTATTAAACTCTTTTGTGTAGCTGGTATTTTAGCTAAAAACTAAACTGGTGCTATTGTTGTTAAACCTGATAGTGGGAATTTAAGGTGCTGTTTTAACACTAATGCATCTTTTATTTTATTTAATTTGACTCCAAAAACCTGCCACAACATTAAAACCACTAACAGGTGAAGTGCATAACATCGATGTAACGTTTTCTACTGCAGGTTCTTGTGTTCAGGCTGGATACGTGCCACCACCTGGACACTGTTGCCAGTTGAGCTCTATATAAAACACACTGACATACACTTGGCGTTCTGACACCTTTCTGTCGTAGCCAGCATCACCTTTTTTTCTGTGTTTTTTTTAAGCTGCAGCAGCTGCATCTGTTGGATCAGACCACACAGGTCCACCTTCGTGCTCCGTGTGCATCAGTGAACACTTCTTTTTTTTTTTTTTTTTAAGATACTGACCACTGCAAATCTGTTCAAATTTCCTGCTCTTAACTTCAGCTTTAAGGACAAAATGTTCTCTCTCTCCACTGACAGGTGCCGCGGTAATGAGATAATCAGTGTTACTCACGTTGACCAGTGTCGGTCATGATGTTATGGCTGATCGGTGCCTTGCTGCTATTACTCAAGAGTTTGCATAGATTGATGATGTAGAATAAACTTCATACGAGGAGCACATGACAAACTTGAATTCTCTCGGCTTTTAATTTGAGGGAGCCTCTGAATAACAAAGCAGCCTCCCATCCTGAACTGATTAGCGATCAGACATTTGTGTGAAACTCTGGCCTCTCAACACAATATAATTTACGCAACTATAAATACTTTGAACATCCTCCTCCGTTTCACTCTGGGCCCGCTTGGTGAGAACAACTGGGCTCCTCTATGAATAGGAGTCCTTGGCTTTGGGCTTCGCACCAGCTGTGCTCGCCGTGGCTAAGACACATTTAACAGACCCTCCTGGAGCTCGCGCGGCAGAACAAAGGCTGCGAAAAAACGGACGCGGCCGAACTTCGCCTCTCGATTTCAAAAATCCGACAGGAGCGGCGAGCTTTTATTCCCTGCAGAAACCGTGATTTCACAGAGCGTTTCGCTCATGAAAAGGGGGGCGACTCGCCGTGCGCTGGAAGAGCAGTGAATGCAGAGGCCGCGTGCTAAGTCCCTCCACAGTATGGAATTGCAGAGAGCTATTATTAGACGTAGCCTGTAACAAACCAAAGATGAAGTTGAAGCTAAACTAACTGCACTGCAGCTGAGATCCATTATGCTGTATTCAGTATCTAGAGGAGCGGCACTAAAATGGCTGATACTCAATGTGCAGTGAAGGTCAAGTCGGCCGTCTCTATAAATATAATGGTCTGTCCCCCAGGATGTTCCACACCGCTCGGCATTTCCACTATCTAAAGCTAGGCCGCTGCTCCGCTGACCGGCTCAAATCTGCCACAAATTTGCATGTGATTGAATGCCACACATGCACCGGCCTACCTGGGCCTCTAATCACATTAGTGCTAAAATAGATGGAAGGGAAGAAAGAGTAGAGGGGGGGGGGAGGGGGGGAGGGTGTTTATGAATGGAAGGAATGAGGTCCCCCCCCCCATCTTCTCCCCACTAGCGGAGGTCATATGGCCGACTGAGATATCCCTCACAGGGGACACTAAACCCTCCAGGTCGGCCAAAACAGCTGATCCAAACGCGACAATATTGAACCTCCTCTCCCCCCCCCATCGGCTCATTCAGAAAACCTCACCTCCTCCACTTTTCTCTTTTTTCTTTCTTTCTTTTTTTTTGCGATCGATTTCATTCCGTTTATCCCTCTTACGCGTACAGTCAAGCCTCTCAGGCAGCCGCGCTCGTGCCATTATCGCAGCAGTACCTGAAAATAATCTGACATGATTGTGAGTTTCCATGGCGACCATGCCAACCGTCTGTAACAGTTTCCCAGTTCCTGTCTACATATATAATTACTGCCACAGATTGCAAGCGCCAAGACTGCAGAGAAGCGAGCGCAGGAAATGGGCACTGAACTAAATGTGTGTGTGTGGTATGTGTGAACAAAACGTAGCCGCTCGCAGTGTCAATTAGCATGAAGTCATGAAGGAAAAAGCAAATGGTCTTTAATTACGAATCGTTTTTTTTTTTTTTTTGTTACTTTGGCTGCATTAATGTATCAAATTGATCTGAAATCAAATCAACAGACTTAAAGGATTAATTACAATTATAAATCAGTAACTTTGAAGTAAATTTCATGCAGACAATCTAATTTTTTAGGTTCTCAAATATTAATATTTGCTTGTTTTCTTGTTTTTTTTCTCTCTCTCAACAACAGCAAACCCAATTTTATTTTCTCATATTCAAAACAGTTATTTAATGTGCAGATTAATCAGTAAATCACTGGTATATTTAAGTAAATATGCATCTTCATAACACAAAATCAGCAATATGAACATGCCAGCTTTTAAGAACAGAGATGAATATTTATTATTTATTTATTTTTTCTATATTTTGTGGTTAAAATCCACCTGTTAACTGCCAGTAAAATTGATTACATAATTCATTAACTTTCAATTAACTTACAGCTGATTGAATTGATTCACCTGGACAAAACCGTACAATTAAAACCTTTTTTTTTTTTTTTTGTTGACTTCCAGTAATAATATTAAACTGTTCTCCTACCTTCAAATGCCAAAACCTTGTATGTGACACATCTTCATTTTCCAGATACTGACTGCATCAACACGAGGCATTTATCTACACGTGATCTGCATCCTCGCCGCTTCCAGTCAGCTTGTTTGTTTGTTTGTTTGTTTTAGGGGATCAGCTGTCATGTCCCAGGCTGGGGATAGTCTGCTGCAGGGGGGGAAATGCACGGTCGTGAGAACCCCTTGCAAACCCCCCCATCTGCACGTCATGGAACATTTGCAGAACAGGGACCTCCCACCTTAAAGGCGTGCAGCAGAGAGCAGCAGCAGCAGACACAACAGTGAGATCTGCCCCGCACCGGACTCACCATCTCAGGTGGCAAAACACACCTCCGGCCCCCGGAGGGAACAGGCGGCTTTAGGGCGCTCCGTGGCCGCGGTGTGAGGGTGCATGGGGGGGGGTGGGGGGTGGGAGGCTTACCGGTCACTGTGCAGCATGCAGACGTCTTCATTCCGGATACATTTTCACAGGCTCAGAAGCGGGTTTTCTTGGGTCGTCTTTCCACAGCAGGGGTGCACACAGATCACATTCGCATCGTCAGGGTGATTTTTTTTTTTTTTTTTTTTTTACGACGTCCCAGGCGGCGGGGCTGTTGTTATAGATGTGGGCGGCAGGGGGCGCCAGAGAGGGGAGGTAATTCAGGTACAACTAAAAATAAACAAATACTAAAATAATGGGAGTTGGACTTAATTTTAGCTATGAGTTTAGGCTGTTGTTTTGAACGTCAGAGGGTGATGCACACTTGCAACTCACATGACAACAGGCTTTTAACAAATAGATAAAATACAGGATATACAGGTGTAAATATAGACGGTGCAAAATGTATAGGAAGGAGGTGATTCTCACCTACAGCTAGAGGATGTTGTTCAGATCAACCTGGTGGTGATGGCCTCTGTTTGAAAAGTTAGCGTTCAACCTTCAGAGAAAGGTTGTGGGTTAGAACCTGACGGCCGACTGCGTGGACTTTGCATGTTCTCCCTGTACCTGCTGGGGTTTTCTCTGGATACTCCACACGCATGTTGGGTTGACAGTGATTGTTACAGGCACCAATGTGTTCCCCCTGCTGGTGGTGGGAGGTAAAGGAAGTTGTAAAATCGTGGTGTGTTGTGGTCTCTCCTTCCAGTGAAGCATGATCCAGGTTAAATCAGGAGGATTTGGAGTTGTTGTTTTTGTTGTGGCTTTTTTATTTGCTGATTTGATGGATCCATAAGTCTTATTTTTAGGGGTCAAGAACTCTGGCGTTTAGGATTAGAGGGGCTCAGTTTTATTGTCTGCTTTCTTCTGCGTGTTCTCCCTGTATCTGCGTGGGTTTTCTCTGAGTACTCCGGCTTCCTCCCATCATCCACAGACAAGCTCGTTAGGTTAATTGGTGATTCAAAATTGACCTGAGGTGCTGAGAGCGATGGAATTGTGACTTGTACCAGCCCAGCAAGTGGTTACAGAAAATTAATGAATGAATAAATCAGTCAAATCAAAGTTTTAATGCAACTTCTGTCTGTGTTAGAGTCTGTTACAAGGGGTTCGTAACAGTGATTCTGAAGTGACCTTGCGTGATTGTCTGTCGCTCTGTGTTACACTGGCGACCTGTCTGTGAAATCCAATAACAGCTGAGACAGGCAGTAATATATAATGGATGGATAGTAGTACTCCAACAATATGTCATTGGCCAGAAACTGAAACTTTTTTTTTTAAGGTTGTAAGTGGCTGCTTAATGGTGGCCAATTTTACAGAGATGGCTTCCCATACTCCCTTTTCAAATCATCCGTCTTCTCTGGCTAAAATTTGAACGCCGTTGTCCTCGAAAGAGTGTCCATTGTCCTTCAGTCTGCACTTCAAGGAGTGTCTCTCTTTTGTGGACCTGTGCATAAATAAATCTGACTACTTGGAAGAGCAGAGGAGCATATTCAGAGAAACTCACAAGTCAAGAAGTTGCTTTTGTTTTATCCTTGTTTTTTTTTTTTTTAAATGCATCGTGACGTGATTGAATGAATCTTTCAGAAGAGCAAAAGTCAAACGTGATGCGGTGAAAACTAACGAGATTTCCTCTAATTAACGCTGAAGTGTGCTTTAGTCAACGCTTTATTTAAAGATTCACACACGTAATCAACAACTGATCAGTTCAATCAAAAATCAGGAAAGTGCATCCGTCTGTAAAAATGATCAAACATGTGTCGTAATGTTTTGGCATTAATCGTAAATAGTGCATTAACGCCACAGTGAGGTTTGCACAGCATTTAGAATTACAACATTTTCACTCAGTAACAAGTCAGTTTTTATACAAACAGTACAAGATACAGAAAATGTGTAATTGCCCCTTTTCAATCCTTAGATTTTTATCTATTTGAGGACAATTAGTTCAGTGATTTCAGCATATATATAGGTCCCTATCCTGTTCCTCTCCCTGAGCGTTGTGGCGTTGGTTTAAGTGGCGCCGCTCAGCCTCAGCGTCCAGGCCCACTGGCACGGCACCTGGTTGAAGGACAGCTGGGGCAGGAGGACTCGCAGCCCACTGGATTTTAGGGGCTCCCACTTCAGGGGTCCGTAACCGAGGAGATCCACCTTGTTTTGAGAAGTAACACAGAAACAGGTTGACATCAGAGAAATGAGCTCTATGAACAGCCACTCTGGTTATTGGCTATTACTGCAGAGTCAGACCAGCTAATAAATTGAGCTTTTAATTAAATAGTGGTTTTCTTTCCTCTTTTTTTTTTACCACTGCTGCTGAGATGGAAGTTACTCTCAGACCGCAGCTACAATGAAACTGAAACCAGCAACGATCATAAAAGAATCATTTTAAAGCAGCAATTTGCAGCTTTTCCACAGTGAGGATTTTTAGATAAAACTACTGAATTGACTTCCATCGTAATCGACAGTACAAGAAGAAAGTCGCTATCGTAGTTAGTCAATTAAACAGGTGCCAAGCAAACCTGGATATTCTCCCCAGGGATTTATGCACCATTAAAAATGGTAGGCGTGGAAATATAACGCAATAAAGCTGTAAATCTTTACCATTAATCAATAACAAACATCTTCTAGTTCAACGGACAGAGTTCTGCCACTGCTCGGGGTTGAAAAACATGTGGGCATACATGCACTAGAGAGTGTTTTAAAAAGGAGTGCATCCATTAAACATGATGCATTAAATGATAATCACTGGGTTTATTGGAATTAAACACGATGTACGTCATCGGCATTATACCTGTAAGACGCGGATAAACAGATAAATAGATGCATAAAAGCAGAGCTCTAGTCTCACCCTGGTCAGTCCTTGTGTAGCTGGTTCAGTCAGCATCACTGCTCCAGTATCTGGCCATTTGAGTAAAATGGCAAAGACGGACTTTTCCTGTGGTTTGGCGGTGTACCTGTGGAAGATTAATGTACATATTTTCATTACACTTTTATATCTATCTTTCCTTTTACTTGTGTTTCTGTTATGTGCAACTAAGCTACTGTGACCGAGGTATTTCCCTCGTGGATCATTAAAGTCTGTCCAGTGTAAATACAGGAATTATGCATCATATATAGGATTTCATATGATCGACTATAAGAATGCACAGTTTATAACACTTAAGCAGAAATCACACACACAGTAAGATTCATTTTTGATTTGTTTCATTTTAAATATAAACCAGCTTCATTCGCTTGTTTGTTCTATGGAATTCACCAATTTGTATCAGTGGGCACCAGTTTCCTAACTGCTACAGTACGTACAGTTTATATTTTTATATCTTTATATTTTCTGCTAAAATCGACCCCGCCAGCTTAAACCAGCAGGAACTCATAAAAACTGTGAGAGAGGCGTGACACCAATTGCAACAGCTCATTACTCGTGAAGGATTTACTGTCAGACTGATGCGGTCGTTTGCTGCAAAAAACCAAATAATAAAACCCACCAGACGTTTGGGGTGGTGCTGTCGTTCTGAGCCCGCCACGCTGTCGTGTTGTAGATGGCCTCCCCGTTCACCTTCAGCCACTGGCCCATCTGCATCAGGCGTTCCTCGAAGATCGGGCCGATCCTTCCGTCGTGCGTGGCGCCGACGTTCATCAGCAGGTTTCCTCCGCAGGACACCGTCTCCACCAGTGTCTGAAACGCAAACACAGAGACGGTTCAAGAACAGTTAAAGAATAACCAAGCCTTTTCTTGTTTCATGGTTTTCTTTAAGCCTTAAATAACTGGTTGAAACTTTATTTTTAAGTAAATAATCTAAATTATTCGTAAATGTGAACATCTGCTTGTTTACACTGAATTAATCTTTGAGTTTTGGACTGTTGTTGTTTAAATTTTAAATACTCCGAATGCATTTCTTCACATTCTTCTCAGGAATTCAGTTAGAAAATAAATTAGACAAATCCACCTGTTCTGTTTACAGATGGAGGACGTAGTGAAATGTTAGAGGAAAGTAGAAAGACAACAGGGTGAGGATTTATGTTTACATTTTTCTGCTGCATCTCAACGTTATTACCATTAGATGGAGAACTCACAATAATAATAAAAGAAAATAGCACAAGCATTTTTAAGCAAGTCTTTCAATCATATAAAATCTGAGAAGCTGGAAACAAATATATCGTAAGTGGTTGAAAAAGTATTAACAAACCCTCAGCCAGGTAGTTATAAAATAACATGTATATTTTTTTTACAGCAGTTCAATGAGAATAACTCACCGCTACAAGCTGCTCGATGGTGAGGTAGTCATGGAGAGGAGCGTTACGTCTGTAACCCCAGGACTTTGTGTCGATGGTCATGCAGTTTTCCCATTTGTGTTTGAGCAGGTGTCCCGGCTGGTAGCGATCGGAGCAGGTGTAGTATCCACCGTGGGTGCAGATGGAGCCGTAACCCCACCGATCATTGGTCACCACCGTGTCTCGCACTGGGCTGTCAGAAGATACAAAATACAGGTTTAATTTGGTTCAGTTTTCAGTGTACAGCAGTGATGGAGGGATGGGGGGGCATGTTTACCTTTCGTTATAGAGCCAGGCCAAGAATCCAGTGCTGTTCCAGTACTTGTCAGGAGCGTCTCCGTCGCCGTCAGACCACAGCACCTCTGGTTTGTACGTCATAACCAGATCATAAAGCTCGGGAAGCGTTTTAGTGGTGGGAAAGTAGTCGGTAGTGAAGACGTTGGCAGCGTCCTGTTGAAAGAGTGGGTTAAACCACTCAAAGAGAGAGTGGTACAGCCCAACGTGCAGGTCGCTGTTGGCTCGTAGAGCAGTCACCATTTCACCCACCAGGTCCCGTTTTGGTCCAACGTCCACAGCGTTCCAGTTCCAGGAGTTTTTCGAGCCCCAGAGTGTGAAACCTGAGAACAGCAACAAAACAGTTCAGCTCCTGTAAAACATTACTGACGCTGATAATTATACACAAGATCTCCCTCAAGAAAAGATGTCAAATTTTTACCTTCATGGTGTTTGGTCGTCAGGACGATGTACTTTGCCCCTGATGCTGCAAAGATGTCCGTCCACCTTTTGGCGTCAAAGAACTCTGCGGTGAACTGCTGAGCAAAGTCTTGATACTGGAAGTCTGGAGGGTAATTCTTCTTCATAAAGTCGACGTACGGCTTTTGCTGCTGCTTCTGCCAGTACCACCTGGAACACAAATGACATGCAAAACAAGCTGAAGGGAAGAAGATAACAATTATAACAATGGTCCGCTAGAATCACAAAGTACACAAGTGAAGCTTCAGCAGCAGCATGCAATAAATATGATAAAATATTGCAACACTAATGTCAGTGGCAGACCATTTATTCCCACAGAAGTGCATCAGGAGTGACGCTAGTTTCCACTGAGGCCACAGAAGTTGTAAATCCAATCTCATAAAAATAAAAAATTAAAAGTTGAACCTGTTGTGCAGCCACTGTGGCTCCACAAGTAGTCAGGTGTTGGAAGTTGCCACGGGATCACATTACTTGGCGTAGTTTATTAAAGTTGATTGGAAGCAAGTTTGACCAGTTCCTGAATATGACCAAGTTAACGTTATGAAAACCGGTTTCGCTTTATGAGGGGAAGGATGCGATTGTCTTGTTTTTTTTTTTGTTTGTTTGTTTGTTTTTTTCAGGGTATATTCTGAATTCAGTCAGTGGGAAGACACCTGGAATAAAATAAAGCTTTTTAATTTGATCAATAAGCAATGTGTTACTTATAATAAAATAAATAAATGGTACGGTCTATTGGTGTAGAGGGACACTTCCTGGTAGCGACACCAGCCTCGGTGCGACACTTCCACAACAATTTATAAACGCACCTTGTAGTGTATCTTTTGCTTTTTAAGTGGATTTCCTATCTCAAACACATATCCAGTGACTTAGAGAATTCGTCAACACTTAAATGCATGAATACAGTTAGTATGATTGTGTGATTGTGATTCTCTGCATGTCAGAGCTCCTCTTTCTCGTGGTCTCATCGTCTCCCGTGTATCTGTAAAGCTGAGATCTTGTGTTAATGTTAGAAGAGGAACTCACCAGAACCACTCGCTGCCAAAAGCCGGCACAGAAAACACTCCCCAGTGGATGAAGATGCCGAACTTGGCCTGATCGTACCACTCTGGTAGCGGTCTGGAGTCAATGGACTTCCAGTTGGGTTCATACTTGGCTGCGCTGGTACCGATCAGCGCCACCGCGACCAAAAGTAACGAAGCCACGGACACGGCGCCCATTTTCATTTAGCAGCACCTGCGGTAACTGATCCAGCTGACGGTCACATGATAAATCATATAACCGAAACACACAATTAAAAAAGCAACTTCCTCTTGACACACTTGGAACGGTCGTGTTTTGGTTTTGCTGACATTCTTCCGCCTTCCAGGTTCAGCCAATCGGATTCCAGATCTCGCTCTCCGGCGCTTCCGCACATGCGCATTCCGCTTTTTTTTCCCCCTTTTCTTTCAGGAACCCGTGAATGTTTTGGTTTTGGAGACGTCCACATGCACGGCTACATCGACTGCCACTGTCATATCTCTGCGGGGGATTTTGACAAGGTATACTCACGCTTTAAACGAGTTCACATGAAACGTTTTGTCTTCTAAACACCTGGTGAAGCTTTTATTTGTTGCCTTCTCTTTGTCAGGACGTAGCAGAGGTGGTTGAAAACTCTAAAAAGGTGAACCCCTTCAGCTACAAGCCACAAGTCGTCGGTGTTTTATAAGCTAAGTGTCTGTCATTTTTAACCCCCAGGCTGGATTGTTGGCGCTGTTAGCTGTGGCCGAGCATGCTGGAGAATTTGAGAAGATCATTGAGTTGTCACAGAGTTGTCACTTTTCAACGATTTAGTCTAATTTTACTGTCCTCACATCTGTTTATTTATAACTCACAGCTTCGCTTATTTTCCAGGTTTCCAAGTTTTGTTTTCCCCTGCTTAGGAGTCCACCCTGTTCAGGAAGTTTCCCCAGAGCAACAGAGGGGCGCTTCTCTGCAGGTAGGAACCCTTAATATGTAATATAACTCATCTACTGCTTGGTTACTGTATTTGTGTCTTTTATTCTTTAAAATTGTATTTAATGGTGTCTACACTTGGAGTAAAGTCTTTGTTTATGTCTGCTTTGCAGGATCTTGATGCTGCTCTTCCTCTGATAGAGAAATACAAAGATCAGCTTGTCGCCATCGGGGAGGTAAAGATTCAGCATCTCTGATGTGACTTGTAGCTCCAGTGTTTTGTTCTTTTTTTTTTTTTTTTTTTTACAGTTAGACCTTTTTGTTTCCCGTTTTAGGTCGGCTTGGATTTTACCCCCAGATATGTCAGCAACGACGGCGATAAAGAGAATCAAAGGCAGGTTCTCATTCGGCAGGCGCAGATCGCCAAGGAGCTGGATCTCCCTCTGTGAGTCCCGACTGTTTTATTCAAAGCTTAAACACAGAAGTAAAGACATGGTGGAATCAGTTCTCTTTTAAAATCCTTATCCGCAAATGTACAGAGAGCGACCGCACACAAAATTCAACCCATCGATCACACCGGGTCGACTTCTGATCCTGCGTTCAAGCACTGGCCGCGAGTCATTTTCAGCGGATGATACGACACCTGACACTTGTCTCTGTGCGACAGCCTATAATCACAGTTGAACTGGTTTCAACCTTTTTCTCTGATACATGAAGTATACAATATAACCATCAAGCTGTAACAGTATGAGTTTCTTTGGTTCCTCCTGCTGCTCTCTTCTCTTCTCCTCCTTTTAATCCAGCGGACCTCAAGCAGATCTTTCCCTCCATATGAGCTGGGTTCTCATCAAGGTTTCTTCCTGTTAAAAAGCAGTTGTTTCTTGCCGCCGTCACCAGAGTGATTGCTCTGGGTTCTTTTGAGCGTCTCAAAACTATTTGCGTTAATATCGACGCAAGATAAATTGCACATCGACCAGAACAGGCTCCAGACCATTTAGGAAAAGTACTTTTTTCCTAAAGTCTTATGTGCAGTAGAGATAACAGGATATGTGCGATACTGTTAAGGGACATTTATAGTGTAACGTCTATAAAGGTGGCAGGGATATGTGCATATGTGCAGTGTGCATGTTGGAGATGTGTAGTGTGATCATGTTATGTCGTGTTTTTCTGCATATTTCTTGTCTTTTGTTCAGTTATTGTAATTTACTTTTCCACCTGCCGATGGGATTCGAGATGAGAATCAGCCGTATGACTGCAACCTCTAGTATTTGGGTGTAAAACGTTCATTAATACGAACCGTCCCCTTTTAAAAATCAGTCAAATAATATTTAATTGAACTTGTTGTTTTTCCTTACGAAAACACTGCCTAGGTTTATCAAACCGTTCATACGTGAACAAGTGTCTAAATGGCACCACTGAGATAAGATACAAAATAAAAAGTTTCAGTTCCAAGTGTCAAACTGTTGATCTGAAAACAGAACAGAAAACATTATCTCACTCGTATCCAGGCAACACCATAGTCATGAATACTCAACAGGGACAGTGACATCCACACTTGGTTGTTTAGTACCTGCAAAAAGTAGCTTGAGAGTAATTAACTGATAACAATGGCATGAACAAGTATGAATTATGCAACAGCATGAACAAGTGTTGATCAAGCTCGTTCAGACAATATGTCGCTGTCTTTTTTTTTGTAAGGAGAGGGAGGTTTTTTCCTCCTGTGTCATCAGTTTTTGTTACCTAATTATCACTTTAAAGCAGTCGTGGAGTTTTGCAGAGATTTGGAAATGTTTCGTTGTATTGTAATTGCATTATTCTTTATAAAACACCTAAAGTATTTGCTTTTTCTTTTGGTTTTATCTCCAGAAATGTTCATTCAAGGTCTGCAGGAAGACCCACCATCCACCTCCTGAAGGAGCAAGGTGCGCAGCTGATTCTGTACCGTCTGTTTACATGTTCACAATGACGTGAAGTAAAACTGCAGTTCCTCTACGCTGCCACTAGGTGTCGAGAAAGCCCTTCTTCACGCTTTTGATGGGAAACCGTCTGTTGCCATGGAGGGAGTGAAGGCTGGATATTTCTTCTCCATCCCGCCGTCCATAACGCGGAGTGAGCAGGTACGGCCGAGCACTCGAGCACAAAACACACGGTTTTAATCAACAGAGTCACACATGGTCGTGTTGACAGTCGTCAAACAGCGCCACGCTGTTGACTCTGCTTTGATTGGTCGACTCTTATCACGTTGAATGTTAATGATTGACGGCGGTTTGCGCTTTCCAACAAGAAGCAGAAACTGGTGAAGCAGCTGCCTCTAGAGAACATCTGTCTGGAAACTGATTCACCGGCTCTCGGGCCTGAGAAACAGGTACAACGATGTTTCCTTTCTTTTAAATCTTAGGTAGTGCTATTCAACTCTTTTCATCTAGTAAATATCCAGAATCCTCTTTATTATAGTGGTTTATTGGTTTATTTATTTATTGTTGCTGTGTGTCCTGATTGCAGGTGAGAAATGAGCCTAAGAACATCTGTATCTCTGCGGAGTACATCAGTAAAGTTAAAGGAGTGCACTGGAGAAGGTGATAGAGGCGACGACCCAAAACGCTCTCAGACTCTTCCCGAAGCTGAAGTCTGCCATCAGACCCTGACACAGGCCGTAGAGTCGATTTCAGTTGTAGAATAAATAAATAAACAAACAAATAAATGTTTCGCATTCAATAATTTGTCTGATTAAAGGTCTCATGAAGTGCGAATACAAACTGTGTCATATTTAAAACTGGCTGCTGTTCATGAATGAAGGAATCTGAAACACGAGGCATTTCATTAACATTTACACCTTGTATCATGTGCCAACACCAGGCGTGGTCGCTCATGTGAACATTTTTTAACTAGATAAAAATAAAACCCCACAATTTAACACAATTTTAATTTTTTCCACCAGCTGATCTTACGTGACTGTCAGTGTGTGTGGGCTCGGATCAGTCACAGTTCACAGCTGTATGGGGCATTGGTGCCTTCACGTGCTCCTCGTGAACTCCTACATTTGTGCTCTGATGTATGTATGATACTTGTATCAGTATGTGGTTGGGTAAAATTTAACCTTTTACTTCTATGAAACCCTGAAAGGTTTAATTTAATCTGACTTTATGAAATAAACTGAGATGAAATTAAACCTTTGATGTTTTTAGAGACGCTGATTCATCAGTGTTTGCCGAGCGCTGGAGGTATAATTACTGTCAGCTGCAGTTTGTGGTGCTGTTCAGTTTAGTTGTTTTTTTTTTTTTTATCTGCTGAGGGTGGACGAAACAACAGAAACCTTCTTTATTTTACAATCGGCAACAAATGAGCATCTTAGATTTGATATAAAATCTGTGTTTAAATTGTGAGGTAGTCAAATGAGGTTTCCTGAACTTTATCTGTAGCAGATTAGATACTATAATGGGCTTTATTCAGGCCTTTTAAAAGGAATTAAAAAAAAAAAGAGATTTGCCCAAACCAGTCTTGACACCAGTTCTCAAATCTCTGCGTTAAAAGAGAGAAGTGACCTTATAATTTTCCTGCTCGTCCATGAGTCACTAAACGGTTTTGGCCCTCATCACATCTTCTGCTGAGTCGAAACTTTAACCCTTTAGACCTTTAGACCTCTCAGCTCCGCGTGTACTGGTTCCTCCTGGAGTTAGATAGAAACCTGTCATTTTATTTTTTATTTTTATTTTTGGTTTATGGTTACATTTATATCAAACCTCAAGACTGAATTTTAATTTAGATTATACGTTCTTTAATTTGTCTTCTATGTTCTGTGTAAAGCACCTTTAAATGTCTCACGAGTGAAATGTTTTATTGTAGCAAAAATAAATAAATAAAATCTACACTACCAGTCAAAACTGAATTTAACCTTTCACTGGAAGTGTATTATTTAGTTATTTATTTTTGTGCTCATAGTTACTGTGCATCTAAAGTGAACTCTGAAACGTGCAGCACGCGCTTGAACGCACCACGTGTCTACTTCACGGACCGCCCCGAGCGGACACGTCAGCCCGTGTCCGGGTGATGATGAAGCCTCCATGATGAGCAGCAGCGGGGGAGCTCGACTGACAGTCTGTCGGACCAGTGCGTGTCTTTGTTGATGGTCCCATCCTGCGGCTGAACTTTGCCTCATTGGCCCGTGGGCTTTTTAAACTTTCCCCCCCCGGAGTCGCCTCGGGGAGAAATTTGCATGTCCTTCAAACGCGTCTCGCCGCCTGCCTGCCTGGGAGCTGTTGTGTTTTTTTTTTCAGAAAGGGAATTGTGACAAGTTATATCAAGGTGAACGGCAGCTTGTTACACAATGCCCTGCGCGCTGCCCGCTCACTGATCTGAGAGGAGTTTGTTTTGCGACGCTTCTGCTGGTGAGTGGAAGTTATATTTCCTTCCTTTAACCCTTTAAACCACTGGGCGTCAATTTAGTCCATTTAATTCATCTTCAATGTCTCAGTTTTTTTTTTTTTTGTTTTTTTAAAAAAAAACGTGTCAGTGCGCGTGTTTGTAACTTTCTGCGCTCTTATCAGACAAGCAACCAAGTTGAGCCAAGTTTTTATCGGTGTGTGTGTTTAGATTTTGTCCGTGCATGCTGTGGAAGTGTGGGAACACACACTGATGAGCTCCTGAATCCGCGACCCCACCCTCCCTGAGCAACCTGCTGCACAGACTTCGTGTTATCTTGCAGGTCTCCTCGGGTCAGCGTCATGGCAGCCGGTGACACGGTGGTCTGGAGGGGGCTGAAGTGGGTGAAGCAGGCGGCCGGCAGAGCCTCACCGGGCGGCCTGACCTGCGCCGGGAGCCAGAGGCTGGTGAACTTCCATCACTCCGTCGGGTCAGCAGGGGTGAGCAGTGAGCCGTGATTTGGCCCGGTTCAGGTTTCACAAACATGCAACCCAGATGCCTCCTCTGTGTGTTTTTGTCACCTCACAGACGGCAACAATAACAGCGGTGCTTCATCACGGCTTCTATTTGTCCACAGACTCATCTTTGAAACTTACCCGTCTGCAAAAATAGATTGTGACGCCTCAGTGATTCAAACGAGGGCACCTGGACGTGTGGAGTTTATAGAGGATGTTTCATCCAAGCAAGGGGCTGATGAGGAGCTGGGGTTTAAATAGGAACTAAATAGTAAAGTAGGAAATGGGAACAGAAACTAGCAGGAAACGAGGGTCTGTTGGCAGATAGACACTCATTGAAGAAGCTACTTGTTTCAGGTTTTTTGACTGAGCAGCATCTTTAGGAGAGCGGCAGAATTTCATTTCCACCATGTGTTGGTTTTATCAAACCTGATGAGATCCCAGTACAAGAAAACATATTGTTGGACTCTTTAAATCCAGAAAATAGTCTGTACCATTAAAGATTAGTAGATCAAACGTTTTAAAACGTTATCACTATCAGGAGGCAAGAAGCATTGAATGCTAATTAGCTCAGATAGTCTTGCCCTGGACTGGATTTTGGACTTACTTCCACACGTCTTCAGACAGAAATCACTTGCTTCACATTCATGTTAGTAGCTTGTAATGTGTTGCTGCTCCATAGGAATGAACTAGTTCTGATTTACCCGCCTGTGAAGCTAATTTAAATCGTACCTGCTGGTTATTTAGAAGCAGTTTCTGGGCTTTTTCTGTCTCATTTATTTATTTTTATGCAAATACATCCAAAATGCACGTGTCAATTTAACAGCACAATAACCTTAAGTGTCTGTGCAGCTAAATGACCTTTAAACCATTAAGTTAATGCTATTTTTGCTCCATTTCCTGCATATCTGTGTCTTAAGATTTTGCAGGATTTCAAAGACACTAAAAACTTGATAGTACACACCCGCTATCCTCCCGTTCCGGATCATTGCGACACACCTTTTAGTCAGTAGTGGATGCACACGTGTTCTTTCTCATGAATTGTACTGTTGTGGAAACTCCCAAATGACGTGGTTTTTTGTCTATCCAGGAGACGTTCAGCAGACAGAAGGAAGCCCACGGAGCCACGGCGGCGCCGTTCCACAGATACTCGACCATGGGCGCCGGTTTCAGCGCCAGTTTCGTTGGAACTGCGAACGTGGGCCAGGGCGGCTGCGGTGGGAGATCTGGTACGAAGCGCCTGAGGGACCGCAGGGACTGGCCGGGACTGATGGGACACACGAGGCTGTTCAACCAGGACAACTCCACGGTGGGGCGGCTCACACCGGAGGATATCAATAAAGCGGCGAACGCCAAGAAAACGGACGTGAAGCAGCATAAACAAGTGGTATCCTCACGTTTCCTTTTTTTGTTGTTGTTCAATCAGCTCTTATAAATACATGAGATGAGAGTGGTAAATATAAGTGCTTTTATTTCAGCTCAGTGAAAGAGCCCGGGAGAGGAAGGTGCCCGTCACACGGATTGGAAGGCTGGTGAATTTTGGAGGTGGGTGTTTTTTTTTTGTTTTTTACCTCAAATAAGTGTTGTTAAAGTTAGAGTTGGGACTGCTGCTACTGTAGCACCAGATGTCAGTTCCACTAAAGCAGGAGTCTTATTTTAAGTTTGATTCGTGTTAAAGAAATTTAAATTTGTGGGGGAAAATTCAAGAAAAAAAAAATATATATATGAAAAATGTCCAATCAACCAAAGATTTTGCGACCCCCTGCAGTGCCTCCGTGGATCCTCTAGGGGTCGCACACCCCGTTTTGAAGACCTGTGCTCTAAAAGTATCACCTTTGAATTAATCCGTACATTTCTATTAATATTTTCCTTCTTCGTGAAACGTTAGCAAAGCGTGAGCGGGCTGCTTTTGCTTTCAAATTTGCGGGAAAAAGTGTGAAAACATCAGCAGCAATCCAACCAAATTATTCCTTTCTGAATAAGTAATAGTTTAGTGTCTTTAATGGGATTATTTCTAGCTGTCAACCATTTTTTAAACCAAAGAATTAATTGAGGAAATAAACATTTGTTGAATCACTGACACTGGACTCTGGTAACTCCCAACTACTTTTGACAGACATTGTGCAAACGAGTTGTGCAAATTATTTTTTTGGCAGGGCTGACACTTCCTCCAGAGCAGCTAAAGGCTCATGGGAAGACGGTCAAGTCACTCGCAGAGTTTGTGCAAACTTAGTGAAAAGTCAAAACGCGTGCGGCACTGTTTTTGTTTCCCCCCCTCGTGCGGGCGAGTGTTTACCGCTTTAGATTTAGCTCGTGAGCTCGGTCAGCAGTTCACCAGAGCCGAGGTCGGAACAGAAGAAAGCTCTGACTGGAATTACAGAGTATCAGTAGCCGGGAAAATGTGTCTGGTTCATGCCTGAGAATCCAGCTCGTGTTAAAAACATCATCAAATAAGCAACGCGTTTGGTTCTTCCACTCTTTCCCTGAGCTCTCTGCTGCTGCTGCTGCTTTAAAGGAATTAGACCTCCGGGCGACTGATCGCTGTTATCATTTGCAGACGAAGCAGAGAAACAAGCCTGATAAAGTCATATCTTAATTCACCCGATGTTACATAAAAAACTGCTGCATTCTCGTGTTTTTGTGCAGGTCTGGCCGTCGGACTCGGCATCGGAGCGATAGCGGAAGTGGCCAAGAAGAGTTTCAAGCCCAAACAAGAAGGTGACGAGAGGAGGAAGTTTGTTTTTATTAGTTGTCTGAATGGACGATAACATTTAATTGTGTAAATGACTCCAATAGTAATTGTGATGATGATGATGACGAGGCTCTAAATTCTCTCAGTGCATGTTGTGAGTTACTCATTATTTAGCAGAAACGTTCAAAATAACCAAAAATAAGCTCCATGTTTTGCCCAGTATCCTAGATTATCTAACTCTAAACATTCTGCTGAGACTGTGCATTATATTATATATTATTATATTTATTTGTTTAAATTTTGATTATATATATATATATATATATATATATATATATATATATATATATATATTATATATATATATATATTATTTTGTCTTTAAATCCAACCTATTTTCATAAAAATAAGAAATATTTGAACCTGTGTGTTGTTTGAACAGCTTAATATTGAATGCAGAATGATAATAATAATGTGCGTTTATAAATAGCATTAGGCTGAGTTTAATATAGAACACATTTAGTGGGTGGGTAGTGGGTCCCTACTTAATCTCTCCATCAGTTTGTGTGTCTGAAAAACGTTGAAGACCGTTGACCTTTTCTTTCTGAGGCGTTAAGATGAGTCAGCGCCCCCTCCACTGTCATCTGTCACTCCCAATTTAAACCTGGAAATACAATGAGAGAGTTCGCGGATCTAGCAGGGATAAATATTTAGTACTGAAGTGGATTTATTTATGTCATTCAGCAGCTTCTTGAGCAAATCGACCTGCAGCCATTTATCACCTGGTCTAAATACGACTTGGCCTCAGGTAATAGATGAGAAAACTAGCGTTAGAAGTGTTGGGGTTGTTACTCAGAGCTTTCCCGGCATTAAATCGCGCCTGGACCGGAGCTTTCTTTCAGGCGGTTTGTGCGCGGAGCTCCACGGAAAATTAAATCAAAGCACCATCTACTGCACGATGACTGCGCCGGCCTCGGCCTGACCTCAACCACACTGAACGTTTATGAGAAAGAAACATTCCTGTCACGATAGGAAGCTCTTTGTGAGATCACGCTGGGAGAGACTTATCGGGTTTGAATAAACGTCTGGAGTCGGCACGCTGACGTCATTTTCAGCAAAAGTGGTGCAAGAAAAACACAAAGATTTATCGTAGCAGCTGCACCGAGTGACGCGTGTGCTTTTTCTCCAGGCGATAAGAAGGCCATCCTGGATTCGAGCGCCTTCCTCTCCGAAGCCAACGCCGAGAGAATCGTCCGGACGCTCTGCAAAGTTCGAGGAGCCGCTCTGAAGCTCGGACAGATGCTCAGTATCCAGGGTGAGAGACGTGAATCCAAACCATTAGTGGAAACAGCCACAACATCAAAACCACTAGCGGGAGAAGTAAATGTCATTGAATTAGATGTTGTGTAGACATGTAGCACCCACCTAGACCAGACCAGACCAGACACCCCCACCTCATAGCGATGACACTCCCCAGCAGGATGTAGACAAACACAAAAACAGTTTAGGAACTAAAAAAAAAAACAGCACAAGGTGTTGATCTGGCCTACAAATTCACTAGATCCCAAACTGATCAAGTATCTGCAAGATGATCCACCCCAGAGCCCCCCAACTAACAACATCCTGTTACCAGACACCACAGCACGACCTCAGAAGACCCATGTCCATTCTCTGATGAGTCACAACTGTTTTGGAGGCACAGGGGAGAATATTAGGAAGGTGGTCATAATGTTATGCCTGAATAATAACCGTAGCGATGCGTCCTGACATTTAACAACACAAGGACGTCCAGACCCCTCGCCCTCCTCCTCCTCCTCCTCTCTGTAAACTCTCCTGTACCCGCGTATAAACAAAGGTTCATCTTTCATCACACACCGAGCGCAGATTCGTCCCGAGCTCCACAACAAGACTGGAAAACAACATTTAGGATCGGGGCTTTCGCTGGCGCACCGACGAGATCCCTTCCCTCCGGGCGGCGAAATGTCATCCCCGAAAATAAACGCTGGAGGCCAGCTGAACACAATAAGTGCCATTCCAGCCGAGCTATTGTAGGCGAGGAGTCTAAACTGACGCTGGGCCGCGTTGACTTTAAACGGCGTGCTTACAGTACGCCGCTGTTCCTGCCCGCCCGTCCCCTCCAGCCTCCCGTGTATTATCATTTTAGTCGAGCCACAGAGTTAGGTTTGTTTTCTGAAAGATAAATCCCTGGCGGCGTTTCAGGAACCAGCAAGGTCGTCCCGCGGCGGTTGTTGTTTCTCGAGGGCGTTTCCAGACTCTGTTTTGTCTTTCTAGACACTAATATGGTAGCGAGGTGTGAAAAACGTAATAGCATTTAATCGTGAGCTCCCTTCGTTTGTTTTTAACGTCGACTTTCACAGTTTGTTTCTTGATTTTTTTCAAAACGGCTTCGCAACTTAACGGTGACACGTCAAGGTCCGTTTAGTACCTGTGTGGAGCTTTCAGATCTTAATCAGCAGAGGGAGAACAAGTGGAACGGTTTAATCAGTAAACCACAACTACTACTGCTGCTGTTCAGCATTTTCAGTTCACAATCTTAAGTAATTGTTCACATTAAACACACACCAACACTTCCCCTGTTTGCTTTTCTTAGAAATGTTCATTTGTCCCAGTGCTGCGTTGTTGAATTTCTTGACTTATCTCTTTTCATTTTAAGCGTAATCTTCAGTTTAGATTAGGGCTGGGCGGTTTGATCAAAAATGTATGTCACAGTATTTTTTATTTTTTTCATGCAAAGTCACGTGTTCACAACATTTTTGACTGGATGAAAGAGGAATTAATCCAGTAGATTGACTGAGGATGGACTATTTTACTGTGATGATGAGTAAATCAATGTTATGAAGATGAGATGAAGAAACAGGGACAAATACAGTTACATTTATTTTTGACAAATTTATTCATATTTAAGCTGCTATGTCTCTATCAGCACCACTGGTTACTGTAATGATTGTAGTCTGCGCGCAACATTTTTTTCCTCATCCATAAAAAGGTAAAATTGGGGACACTTTCAGGTACAGCTTTAACAGAGGGGACAAGACATACAAAAAGGGGGACATCTGATCACCCTAAAAACACAACATCCAACGCAGCACCTTTTTTTTTTTTTAACTTTTTTTTCCAAGTTCTGCCACTTCATTTTTCTGACCTTTCCATTTTCACCACACCTCGCAGTGTTAAAAAGCGCTACATTAAAAATGGTCCGGTTTATTAAAAATTCATATCATAACTGGAAAAAAATACCATTACTCGGTATGAAGCAGCCGTAGTTTAGATAATAAATAATGCTAAAGTTTCCTTTTAACGTCTCCCAGACGACGCCTTCATCAACCCTCAGCTGGCTAAGATCTTCGAGCGAGTTCGACAGAGCGCGGACTTCATGCCCACCAAGCAGATGATGGTACAGTACGGCAATCTGTAGCAAACAATACAAATAATAAAAGTTGTCCTGTAATTATATACATCTATTATATATATATTTTTTTGTTTTTGGATGTGTTTCTCCACAGAAAGCCATCAGCAGTGATCTCGGCCCAAACTGGAAGGACAAGCTGGAGTACTTTGAGGAGAAGCCGTTTGCAGCTGCGTCCATCGGTCAGGTGCATTTAGCCAGGTTGAAGGACGGCAGAGAGGTAGCCATGAAGATTCAGGTGAGTGTTGTTAAAGCACAGAGACAATAATAATAATCATATATATGTATATTAAATCAAATGTTTACCCTCAGTACCCCGGAGTCGCCAAGAGTATCGACAGTGACGTGAACAATATCATGACCGCTCTGAGTTTGAGCAACGCGCTGCCTGAAGGTAACATTGTCAGAGGGGTTTTCTTATCACCCCTTTTTCTTTTTCTTTTCTTTTTTTTTTATAAACGATAACCACCGCTTTTGTCTGAGCTTTGTAACCTCCTCTACTGTCAATATACTCACTGGCACCAGCAGCTCGGCTGACGTGGGCTTCTCTTTGACAGGTCTGTTTCCTGAGCACCTCATCGAGGTCATGAGTCGGGAGCTGGCGCTGGAATGCGATTACGTAAGGGAGGCCAAATGTGCCAAAAAATTCCAGTGAGTCGTTTTTTTTTCCCCCTTTGTCTCCATGTGCGTGTTGAGCTTGGAACATATTTTACTTCCCTAGAATCTGAGCATCACTGAACCATAGTCATTCAGCTGTGATTCCCCAAAGTCTGTATTTTCTTCTGATCTTCAGGTGTTAAATGGTGCTTCAAAATTTGACAAAGAAATTAGCTTAATTTAATGTATGAATGAACATTATTGCCCCTTTCAGGGTTCGTGGGCCTCAGGTTTGGAGTCATTTATACATGTAGTATAACTGTTGTGTCCTGCTTTCGGGTTTTTGGTCTGAAATATTCCGCTTTGTAATCGTGTTTAATGTTTTTACACCACATTTCCCAGAATTCACTTGTGAATCAAACGCCTGCATCCAGTGTTTTTCCTGGAAACACAATGACATGATATTAAACCTTGCTGCAGTCTTTGCTTGTAGCATCGTGTATGTGGTACACACTGGTCAGCCATAACATTATGACCATTATGACTGTTGGATTAAATAACACTGATTGTGTATTTATAGATAGCAAACGGATGTTTTGAACTTTAAAGTTGATTTTAGAAGCAGGAAAAAATGGTCAAAGTGGAAGGATCAGGGGCCACACTCCTCTAGTGGGGTGTTCCTGGTCTGCAGTGGTCAGTATTTATCGAAAATCCACAGGGACGTGGGTGACCGATGCGATGCACTGATGCACTGAGCTGCTGAGAAAGTTGTTTTGGGCTGTTTTCGAAGGCAAAACAGTCGTGATGTTACTGTGTCCAAAGCACGGCTGATTGAGTGTCTTGTAGACGGTCTGTTGGCCTTTCTGTGTGCTGGTTTTCTCCGGGACAAACCTTAGCTCAGGTGTATGTGTGTGTGAGTGGATGCTTGATGGCAGCCAGACCCCTGTGAACCTCTGCAGGATTAGCACTTATAGCTAACGTATGGAGTGAGTGAGTGTGATGAACTTTAGCTGCACGGAAAGACCTCTATAAATGTGCATAAATTAATTATGAGGACGCTCTTTTATTTATTAGTCCTGTCAAACTGAGCTCAGAGGACTTCACGGCTAATTAGGGTTAATCCATAATTTGCTTTAATTATTTTTGAGGTATCCGCTTTGTACATGTTAATATCCTAAAAGATATAGATGCAAATGAATGAGTGAATGTTTATTTATTTTGAAAAATAAAAAAATTGCATGTCTCTGTATATAATAAATGGATTTAATATACAATAGTGTATATATAACACTAATTAGTTACTCTCATTACTAACAAATAATATTAGTACAGCTATAGATATATTTTTTTTACATTGTATATGAGTCCTATATGCACAAGTAATATGTCTGTGTTCACACTCTGTGTGCAGGGAGCTGCTGAAGGATCACCCGTTCTTCTATGTCCCCGACGTGATCGACGAGCTGAGCAGCCCGCACGTCCTCACCACGACGCTGGTGCCCGGTTTCCCTCTGGACCAGGCCACGGACCTCTCTCAGGATCTCAGGAACGAGGTACTGCCCTCAGGCCTTCACACCTCTCACGGTGCAGTTAACACCCCGCGCTCTGCCGGGGAAGACTCACCCTCTCCAACCCCGAAGAGACCGTTTTAGCTCTTCGCCCGGCGCGTTTATGAGCTGAATAATGACGCCTCTTTTTTTTTTTTTTTTCTCCTCTCATGTGGCAGATTTGTGAGCAGATTTTGATTTTGTGCCTGAGGGAGCTGTTTGAGTTTAGGTACATGCAGACCGATCCCAACTGGTCCAACTTCTTCTTCGATCCACAAACTCATAAGGTCAGTTTCCTTCGGGCCGGGGGCAGAAACTCTCTCGATGCTTCCTCAAACGCGTCTCTGAGCCGCTGTGTTTTCTGTCGTCAGGTTGCTCTGTTGGATTTTGGAGCCACGAGAGGATTCGACAAGAGCTTCACCGACATTTACATTGAGGTGAGAGGCTGTAGCGTAAAGATTTAGATTCACTGAAGATCCAAAACTAATATAAGAGCTGGTTTATATATATATATAACATCACAGTTTCATTGTGTCAAAGCTGTTGGTGTAATTTAACACTTTTACACATGAATGAATCTTCTTTAAGGCACAAATTCAATTTTAATATTTAAAAATTAGATACTAACCTCATGCTTCTTTGGGGATTTCTATAATTCTATAACTCCTCTCCCTCTCTGAGTTTTGGTGGTTTCACCGTAACAGGAAGTCCTACAAGATAAACTTGAAACAGTTAAAGTAAACAAGGTTATCTCTAGTATAGGACTAAAAATACGTCGGGTTATCTACGGTTACATTTCCAGTAGTTGAACTTTTTGTAATGAGGACATGTTTTTATGTTTAGTAGGAACGTTGAGAACGGAGGATTAAATCTGCTTGTAGTGTCATAATTAGATGGATAATCATTTAATTTGACGTTATTATAACATGAAGACTTATTCTAGTTTAAATCTAGTAAATGTCTAGAATGAGGAGTTGCACGTAGTTTCCTGTGTAGTAAAATCACACGAATGTTAAGATTTTCCCTTTCACTGCAACTTCCTGAGTCATGTTGATGAGAAAGAATCTCATGTTACATGATCTCGGGCCCATAATTACCGTGTGTAAGCTGTATTTGAGAAGATGTCCTCCTGAATATCAATACACTCTAACATGCCAGTTCATTAGGTACACCACGCATTTTAATATAACAGTCCATTAAATCTAAAGCTTTATGAAAATTCTGTGTTTTCATTTTGGAGGCTGTACTTTGTTTAATTTATTACATATATGTCAACAGAATAGTTTAAGTGTCACATATATCTTATATTTAGCCTGATGTATATTACATCTCACACCTTGTCCTGACTATGAATTAAGGCCTGAGTTTTTTTTTGTTTTTTTGTGACTGCAATGTTCTTACAGTAAAGTAAAGAAATCCAAAAACTGAATTGACTCTGTGGTGTCAGTAAAGCTCATGTCTACCACAGAAACATATCTGACATATGGTCTTGTGTATTTGTCGTGTCAGATCATTAAATCGGCTGCAGAGCAGAACAGAGAAGGTGTGCTGCTGAAATCCAGAGACATGAAGTTCCTCACAGGATACGAGTCCAAGGTAAAGATGCAGTCAACAGTGGAATTAACAGTCTCAATGTAATTAATGAGCTCATTATTTCCTTGTTCTAAATAGTTTATAAAAGCTTTAATGAAACAATTATTGTAATAATTTCAGTAACATAGTAAATATTAGCAACGTCCTTTATCGACCTCTAGTGGCAGAGAGAAGGAACTGCAACAGCATGAATTATTTCTTCCTCTGTAAATACAGTCTCTCTTAACGCTGTCATAAGTAAAATACATTAATATGGTTGTGACTTAAAATATTTCTTAAATTTACACATGTCAGCTAATTAATAATGTGGGTAAATTCACATCATTGGTACAGGAACGTTTAGTCTTTTGAGACATATACAATTATTTACTGGATAAAATAATATCTAAGTTAATATGTCATTATATCAACATGATTTACCAAAACAAAACAACAACAAACAACTCTGAACCAATCAGAGCTCTGTCCATGAGTTGTGTCTGAGTAAATGCTGCATGATGCATTATGTAATTTTCAGAAGAAATTCAGACAAACACCACAACTTCTTATTTTTTTTAAGTGAGTGCTGACTTTGATTACTCAAGAGCAATACCACTTAGAGTGATTCTGTGTTAGAAATGTCAGAGTCTCGGCTTTAAAAAGAGACCAAGACCATGCATGAGCTCCAAAATGTTCATGAACAGCATTCAGTTTAGTTTGAGTTTGTCTTAAAATGGGCGGTTGGAATGATAAGAGGTTAAAGGAGGGGTAGGGTTTGTGGAAGATTAAAGTGAGGAGTTAAATAACAGCCAGTAGGAAAATGTGAATAAACACAGACAAACATTTTAAGATAAATTTAAAGAGCTGAGGAAGCTCAGGAACTTTTCAGACTTTGTTGGTGGAATTAAAATCTACTTTTTTTATCCAGCAATTACTACAAAAAATTTCTCATTTTTGCTCCTAAATGTCTCTGTTGTCGTCGTCAAGGCGATGGAGAACGCCCACGTGGACGCGGTGATGATCCTCGGGGAGGCCTTCTCCTCCTCCGAGCCCTTCGACTTCGGCTCTCAGAGCACCACGGAGCGCATCCACAGCCTCATCCCGGTGATGCTGAGGGAGCGCCTCACGCCTCCGCCCGAGGAAACCTACTCCCTCCACAGGAAGATGGGCGGCTCCTTCCTCATCTGCTCCAAACTCAAGGCGAAGATCCCCTGCAAGAACATGTTCCAGGAGGCCTACAACAACTACTGGAAGGACGGAGGGCCTCCGCCTGCACGCTGAACGCCGCTCTTCTTAAAAGCATGCTCAAACCGGGACTTTCTAGGATTGTTTGTGGTATGTTGAACAATTTAACTCACACATTCTTATCTGCAAAGATATATTTTTTGGACGACCTGGACCAGAAGTCGTTCTGGTATTTTTTTTTTTTATTCATATCTGCTTCACACTCAGTGGCTCACTCTGACCAGGACTTCCATCCAGACTAACTCTAGCTTCAACCCTCTAAAACAAAGTGTGCATATCATTTAAATGACTGAATTGTTTTTGTGTGTGTATTTGTAGTAGGAGGAGGATTGTGGGGGGCGGGGGGGGTTGTCAGTTGAAATAAATTGACTGATGCTGCAAAGAGAAACCAAAACACGTTCTGCTCCAGAGCTGAAATGTTCACGCAGGCTGTTTATTTCAAGGTGCAGATGAAGATATGTGCAGAGACACGGATGCCGTCGTCAGACGAGGTCTTAATATTCATGAATATGATCTGTCGGGAAGAAACTTTTAGATTGTTTAAAATAATTGTAAAAAAAATGGTCATTTATAGACTAAATAAGAATAAATCCTTTCTTCTTGTGCATGTTTGCTCAGTTAAACATCAGGTGACAGGTTTCCAGGAGGATGTATTTCGGGGGCATGCACGTATTTCATAAGATGTTTAGCGTCTGTGTAAACGGTTAAGTTGGAATCCCAAATCAGAATCGGTTAAACTGGTTGGAAAGTCAAGTTCCCCGGTATTTCACGGAGATGTGACCATAAATAAAATAAACCAAAACGGGACGACAGCATTGGCGAGAGTAATAAATACTTTTAGATTCTAAAAAGGAGAAGGTGCCGCCGTATAGAAGCGCGACGTCTTCGGAGCTGCAGAAAAAAAATGGCATCACGGACTCCTGAAGTTTAAACAAAACCGTTTCGGTTTAACAAAGAGTCGCGTCTCATGTCAGAGTCTCTCTGCTGTCGACAGAAATCCTGTAGGACTCCACTTGAACGGTGACGCTGGAGAAGCTGAACTCGGAGCGCAGGAGCTTCGTGGCTCTGGTGAGGATGATCTGCAAATCAGCGTCTTCCTCTGAGGACACAAATACAGACAGTTAATACAGAATCATCTAGAGCTGGGTTGTAGTGATTTGCATTTGTCTTAAATAAATTCTGCTTCATATATTTAAACCAGTCTCCAGTATTCAGAGCAGAGAACATGGATTAAACCGTGGAACAGTTCACACATGTAACCAGGCTTCAGGAACATCGGTAAAAACTCAATCAGCCGTTTAAACATGTTCACTGGGAAACATATTCAGAAAATAATGATGGCATCTTAAACACCTAAAGAACCGACCGCTTATTAAAAAAGAAAAAACAGTGACCCGGTGTCAGTTCTAATTGTTTTTGAGTCTTCCATGATCGGGGGCCAGTGAACAGAGGTCGACTTCTCGTCTACCTGCGGCGACGTGGACCGAGAGCAGAGAACGGTTCAGGTTGAGGCTCCACATGCGCAGACTGTGAACGCCGACGACTCCTCTGACCGACAGCAGCCGCTCCCTGACGGCGCTGAAGCTCACGCCCTGAGGAGAACCTGAGGGAAGAGCGGAGACGATGAGTGATGCTGTGACGCCGTGGAGCCGACGGAAGACGAGAAGAGGGGAGGGGCGTGTTTACCTTCCATCAGGATCCTGAAAACATCCTTTGTGACGGGAATCGTCGTCCCGACAACGAGAAACGAGAACAGGAACGTGCAAATAGGATCCGCGACTTTATATTCAGGCTGTGAGGAACAAAGAAATATGATCAGAGGAAGGAAATAAACCACACAGTTGGATCGAAAAGATAAATCTATACCACTACAGTCGTCTCCAGTTTTAAATGTTTTTGGATGATTGGCTTTTCAATCTGTCTAAATATCTTAGTTACACCAATTTATTCAGTGTTTTTCTTGAAATTGTGTCTATTTATACCATATACCTCTTTATAGGACTACACTGATGTTATTCTGTATTTCTTATATTGCCTCAGATTCAAGCCCAGAGACAAAACTCCTTAAAGTTGATGGCAAATTCACTGGGGACTATTTTCAGCTATGCATTAATATGCATTTGCTGCTCACATATTTACAGCAGCAACAATATGAATATTTACTGCACATTAATCTTTCAACTGTAAAATGTCCAGGATTGTGTAGAATATACACTACAGGCCAAATAAACATGATTATTATATAAAAAGAAACTTAGAAGACATTTTTACTATAATTATCAGGTCTTTGAGTTCTTCATAGTAACCTCCTCTGGCTTTAACAACATCATGGCATATATGAAGCATTTGTTCCATGGGATATTTTTACGCAGACTCACAAAATTCAAAGAGTTTAAGTGAATAGTGCACACTGATTGTTTTTTTTTGAAATTGTGAGTCTTGCAAATCTTCTTGACCCTAAACCCTTCTTTTCTTTTGCCGACATTTATTCAGCAATGGTCTGGTAACATTAATGAACAACTAAAGGTAAATTGAGGAAAATGGTTCATATCAATAAAAGTAAAGTCTGATCATGCAGTAAATATGTCCCAAAATACACAGAACTCATCCTGGTTTTGAAGAAAGGCGCAGTAAACAGAAACTTAGAAGTTGCTTCCAGACTTTTGGCCTGTAGTGTACATATATTTCTAATGTTATCCGCTTAAAACGTGGAGGTCTATGCAGTATTTCAGCTTTATTTTGCATTTTTGGTTCTATCCTGTCATTACTGTATTTGAAGTCTAACATTAAAGCTGCACTGTGCACTGTTGGTATTGGTAAAGGTACATTGGAGGGGAAAAAGAAGGAGCAGGTGTGGTGGAAATATTCTGCTTCAGGGTTGAGGCAGATGAATAAATTCCAGTAAATATCCCATATGCAGTGAGTCAAGAAAATGAGAAGGAGCCCGTTTCTAAAGCTCTACAGATGCACGACACTCACCCAGAAGTGGATGATTGCTGCAGCCAGCAGGACGCCGACGCTCTGCAGCAGATCTCCCACCACGTGGATGAAGGCGGCCTTCACGCTGGCGTTACCGTGAGTGTGTCCGCCCCCCTGAGGCCGGTTGTTTTCCCTGGAGGTGGGAAACCCGTGGCTGTGGCCGTGAGAGGCGCCCGACTGATGCAGGATCAGGACCATCCTAAGTTTAAAAATAAATTTAAAAAAAGTCTGTTTTTAGAAGAAAAAGAGGACCACTAGATACAATGACCTTTAGAAACTCACAGCACGTTGACCCCGACCGCACAGGCTGAGGTTATGAGCATGATCTGACTGTCGATGTCATAGTCTCCATCTGTGATCCTCTGGATGGCCGACAAGACGAGCACTGCGGTCACGGCCCAGATGGACACAACGGACAGGAACATACCTAGAATCTCTGAGTAAAGCAACAGCAATGAATTCACAAGAGCTGGTAGTTTAGGACACTTAGATAAAAGACAAACATAGACTGATAGAAAGGAAACAGTTTACTAGATCTCATGTCACTGCACTGGTCACAGCTTTTGCAGAGATTTAAGGGTTTCAACACCTGCAAAATGATGAAACCCTTAAATCTCTGCAAAAGCTGTGACCAGTGCAGTGACTCCCGTGATTTTATCCCACCTGCTCGATGCCACCCGAAGGTCACGGTTTGTGTCGGGGGCCTGGACGAGACCCACAGGGAGAAGAGGCTGATCACGATGCTGCCGAAGTCCGTGAGGAGATGAGCCGCGTCCGTCATGATGGCCAGACTGTGGGCGGCGTATCCACCTGCGGAGGAGACGAAACGCTGCAGACGGTCGGACGGCGTCAAAGAAAAAGTAAGTGTTGTTTTATTTGACTGAGAAAAGTGAAAAAGTCTCAGTTTAAGCTGTTTTGCTTCATTGACATGTCTTCTGCCAATCTAGTTTTAAAAAAGCGGCCAAATTGCACATTTATGTGTTCATTTTTCAACGCTTTGCCTGTGTTGCGCCTCTAATTTACTCCTTAATTGTAAATAAACATCAGCTTTCTAAACCGGCCGGTATTTAACTCTGTGAGCTTCGTCTCTCCGACATATGAGTTACTCTTGTGAAGCTCTTTTTCTCCATCAGAAGTCTGTCTGATCCAAATATGGTCATATCCTTTGTTTTGGCAACCAGTCATTAAAGTAGAAAGGTCGACCGGAAGCTAAACTCGCACCCTCATTGGCTGATGTCTATTTCTGGCAACGTGATTGGTTCAAATGCATCACGTGACCGGATATTCTGCCGGTCCGTGTATATCTGCGAAAATGCCGTCAAATTTTCTATAAGAATTCATCCGGCCGTAAATTGTCTTCGGTAAAAGGAGATGAATGTGGAGACAATCAGCAATGGATCATTATTCATGTTAAATTAATTTACTGAAAATTTAATGTGATATTTTGATATTGTATATGCTGATATTATCATATGATATTTTTTATGAAGGATTTGAGTAGATATGGTTTTGGTACATTTGGTACATAGTGGTTTAAAGGCTGCTTACTCAAAATGAGTTTTTCTGCCACTCCAAGCCAGAAAAAGCTGCTTCAGCAGCTTTTACACACACCAGACTTTCCAGATTTACTCATAACTACATCCTACAGGTATTTAAAAAGGGGATTTTTCATATATAATTCAAAACCTGAGTTGTGTAACATTTTACACCGACAAATTAGATTTTTTTGGATGATTGTTGACAGTATTCTGTGATAAAAGGGGATATCCAAAATCCCATCTGTAAATATCTGGAAATCTAATATGTTTTTGAACCTCACTTTAGCTATTATGCAGATTTCTGTTCTGTAAATGTATGCGCATTAGTGCATATTTAAGTAGATAACTCCTCATTTGCATATTTAGATCTAAATTCACAAAATAATGATACAAAAATACATTGTATTTATGTAAGTAATCAACTGAAGAAGTTTTATGGTGATATCTATTAGATTTTTACCCTATTCACTTGTAGTGTCTCGCCTTAAGCTATAAAGACACATTTGTGAAGGGAGCTCCAGTCTTGCTTCTTACCAATCACCTCTCCGGTCATGAACACGAGGCTGACAGCACAGGCGATGAAGAGTTTCCTCCTGGCCCGACGCCTCACGTCACTTTCGGGTCCAGACAACACGTCCGTCTCCTGGCAGCTCCACTCAGGCTGCCACAGACCGTCCACACTGGAGGCATCTTCACTGGACTCTGAATCTGAAAACTGTCCCCCTGGAGGCCCCGTCCTGTCACAAAGTAAAAACATCACAAGCTGCCCGGGCTTAATTCGACCTCACGTGACGGGAGTAAGGATGTACCATGTACGAGGCTCCAGCTGAGCCTCAATCAGATGCTCTTTCTCTGAATCCTTTGACAGCTCCATGCCCTCAGTCGACTCCCAAATATTGGTGTTAAAATGAGGCTTGACCACTTGCCACCTGCTCTAAGGCACATGTTATCTGAGAGGGGAGGATTACTACGGGAGCCAATGAGAGGTCACAGAGGTGCCAACGCTAGCAAAGAGAGAAATTGACCAGACAGCTTCCAGTTTAACCCAAGTTTATTTCATCAGACAAACAATCATCTTAAAGAAATACGGTCATTTGACACAGACGACAACACACAATAGTGGAATGACTAGAAAAATAGAATGGGAATGTCGACAATGAAACCAAATATACAGTCTTAATAACCTTAAATTCTGAAGAAAAAAAAAATAAACACTTTTATTTAAATCTGTTTAGGCACTTTTGTGAGGTTTGTCAAGTACGATGTCTGGTATTCCATCCACTCAAACTTTCTATCGCTCTCCGTGCAATGTTATTAAGTCCAGATGTGTACAAAATATATATCAACCCTCTATTTAACACCAAGCAGAAAGTAGAAAAATAGAACTCGGCGAGATATAATTTAAAAGCTTAATATACACTCAATTTCTCTTAAAAACCTCCAATCAAAACAATATCGTCCTGAAATTACACACACAGAGAATCAAAGGCAATAAAATTTGGGAAGTTAATTTTAAAAAATGCTGCTTTTAGTGTCAAGTGTAGAAAAAACAACCTGTGCGATTATATGTAATTGTCGTAACCTGTTAAATTATCTGGCACTGAACTAAAGCAGCGGTACAGCTAGCCTCTCCTAGCGTCGCTAAGGGGGCAGTTAGCTTAGCATAAAAACCTGGAGGGGCTCTTTTGATCTACACCTCAGCTAGTACCTCTTTGTTTTGTTCGAACACAAACAGAAATACAAAAGCAGGAAGTAGTAGTTCCTTTTCATGCTAAGCTAGGCTAATCGCCTGTAGGCATGCAACTGGAAGAACGGAATTTTTCAGGATGCTACCATTTTTAAGGTGTCAGGCTAGTTATTTCTAGCCCGAGCTAAGCTGACAACCTCTTTGCTCCAGCTCCATGCCCCATCTGTACATACAAGTCAGTTCATATCACTTTTCAAGTAAACAACAAAAAAAGAAAAAGATTATTTAAAGACATAGAAATTGTTCCATCTCCACCTCACATACATGTAAAATGCAGCTTTTATCTGTCAATTCTTTAATCTGTCTATTAAAATGCTCATTCACTCCTTACTATATTAATGTTAATTGATTACCAATTAGCTGTTAAGACCCTAATATTTTAAATACACAATCTGGTTAAGTAACAATAGCAACATACATCTGTTTAATCTCTGTGAATGTCTATGGCCTCCACTACTGAGTAAGTCCTTATTATTATACTCCTATAGTATGTGTCTATGTGCTGTGTGACTCAACACCAAGTGGTTGGCATCTAACAATCTCTTAAAGAAAAAAAAACCCTGAATAAGTCTATTACAATAAACTATTTCTAAAACGTTTCTGAGCCCTGGGACAAGACGTACTCGTGGCAGCTTTAGGATTTTTCGACTTTAAAGTGCACAAGAGAAACAGTTAGTTATTCTAGAGCTAATCACAGCCTTTGATCTGCGTGGCTCCGTCATCCGGTGCTGAAGTTCAGATGCCACCCAAAAAAAAAAAAAAAAAATACAGAAATAAAAAGATTTAAAAAATAATATAAATATGAGATTGAATCAAAGGCTAAACCATTGGCATTAAAAAAAATAAGAACTATGGCACAATCGAACTGCTGCTTGATACATGTAAACAAATGAGCCTCTGAGATCAAACACACACGCGCGCACACGCGCACACACACACACACAAACACACACTGCATTTACACTCATCATCAACACAACTGATGCTGCTGCTGATGTTGATGATGCAGTCCAGAAGCTGAAGCTCTCAGCGGCGCCACGACTCAAACAAGCATTCACTCATTTATTGATTCATTCCCCGGGGGGCAGTGCTATGACCGTGGCTCCGGGGCCCGAGGTGCCGTTGGCTGCGTGAGGCTGAATCACAATCGGTGCGTTTTCACCTGCAGAAAAAAGGGAAGTTGTGAGCAAGAAAAGCACAAACAGAGTATAATGTTTAGCATGTTTAGTGCCTTCAGTTTAGTGTGTTAGCATGATGGCGATAGAACGTTTTTCAGGCCAAGGACCCAAAACTGACGGGAGATGAAGTAGGAACCTCCTACCTACTATATGTGTTAAACTCAGCCTAGTGCCATTTATAAATATACATTATTATTAACATTTTGCATTCCATGTTAAGCTGTAAAATAATACACAGGTTCAAATATGCATTTATATATATATAGCAGCACTGTTAGCAGCTTCTCTTCTGTTAATATTGCAACTGGGATTTCACCAGGGGACTGAATAGGCTCTCGGCCAATAGCGAAGAACCTGATAGAGTCAGAGTGTAATATGCACCATTGTGATTGGCTCAGCAACAATAGGGCGTTAGATTGACAGGTCTGTCGAGACAACTCCTGTGTCGCTGAATGATTGAAGCGCTGACTGAAAGATAACATTTATCCCTTTAGCAAAATATGTTGGATTCAAGCTAATGTGTATTTAAATAAATTTAAATTTGTGGGGGATAATTATATAAAAATATATATATATATATATATATATATAAAATGTCGAATCAACCTACAATTAATTTCTGGGGACTCTAAAAAAAAGTCTGAGCTGAATTTCATGCAAAAAAATTCAAACCTGGAGAAACGCTAGGAGGTCTGGAGAAAATATATTCAGGGGGGAAATAAAATCAAGCAAAAATACTTAAAAATACTAAAACATCTTTAATTTGTCCAGCTCTGTGCATGTTTAATCGTTTACCACTGATGATATAAATTATCTGATTTATATCTTCGGTATTTGTGCTCCGAGTGGTTTGTGGTTTCTGCTCAGACATTATGCTGATGAATAAACTCACCCAACAGATAATATAATGCTCTAAACAAACATGTCGTACAGGGCAGGCAGAAAGAAAAAGACACTTTTGAGACGACACAACAGAGAGATACGCAACAACAAAACAGAAGCTTAGCACAAACGGCCTGAAATTAATAAATTAATCGTTTTAGTTTTTCGTAGCTTCCACAAAATTAGTCACTTGAGATTAGCGCTTCTTTAACATTTATATAAATAAAACCATTTTTAGTATTTGATGTGGAAAATAAAAAACACACAGTTCATGTGTTAGTAGATTGTGTCTGCTTCGCTATCTGAGACAAGCAGCACAGAGCAGCAGCAGCAGCAGCGAGCGGAGGACGGGATGCGGCGAAACTTTACCTGAAGTTTCAGCGGCGTTGCTAGAGCTCGGCTGAATAATTATTACATGGTCTCCTGCTGTAAAAACAGAAGTAAACACTGAGAAAAGCTGCTTCCTAATAAAACAACCTGGGCTGAGTTTATAGAGAAGCTTCAGAGTTATGAAGCTTAGTGGCTTTGTCTTATTTTTAATTTAATTTGTTTTTAATACAAATTTCTTAACTTGTACAAAAAACAAATATTAAACTCACATTGAGCTTTTATCAAACTTATATAGTTGTGAATGAATTACAGGCCAGGAGCTCCAGGTGTATCCATACAGCACAGGTAAAAGGAAACATTTTCTATCTAGATTAGATCCTAATCTATTCCTGACACCTCCACTATGACTGCTCAGTGTCACACTATACGGCTCTTTTAATGTAAATAGCTACGTGCTGTTCCACCTGTTTTTAATTTATCAGTATGTACAGATCGCAGCTACAACATCGCTGTTTACATATTTGTGCACTTCGTGTGCGTAAGCAGGTGGAAACGTCTTCCATTTGTACAACCTACACAGAAACCAAAGACCAACTAGAGATCGACCGATACGGATTTTTTAGGGCCGATACATGCTGTTGATTTATCTGAGCCGATATTTGGAGCTGATGCTGCTTTGTCTCCCTCAATTTGCAGGATAAAAATTAAGTCTCAATTTAGCCAAATACCTAAACATTTATTGTGGCTGATTGACAACCTGCAGGTATTAGCTTGGCAGGGAGAGAAAAATTCATCAGCTAGCAAACTCCTACTTAACAACAACAACAGTAAAGGTCAGGACTGTTGCTAATGACTGTGATGTGTTGGCGCTGAGTGACAAAGTGAATAGATGTTTGTTTGGTAACCGTTTTCTATGAGTACAGGCATTTTCCAGCTTCCAGCTGCACGTACTCTTCTAGTGGGGGAGGGGCAGTGTATGGGCTGCACGGTCCGCAAATATCGGCCCGATATATCAGTCGATCTCTATAATCAGCCTTATTATAGCACGACTAATATTATTAGACTTTTATTTAGGACTAAACTGCTTAACATAATAAATAAAGATAATGAAAATACACACTGAAAACTGGGCGGCAAACAGCACAACAGGATGTTTAGCCTGAACAAGCCAATGATCTTATGATCATGTCACTGCTGTGTTTTGGTTTTTAAATCAAATGTTCTGCATTAAGCTTTACAGGTTTTTTTTCTTTTCTTTTTTTTTTTATTTCGTGACGTGTTGTTTTCCAGATGTGTCACCACTTTTTCTCTCATGTTGGCAGAAGCTAAACTGAATCCAAACCAAACATCCGATCAAAGTCCCTCACCCTCATCTTGTTCTCTGATCTCTGCCTCCAGGTCTTCCGGGTCCATGTAGACGAAATTTTCCTCATCGTCTGGCGGCCTGCACTTCCCACAGCAGAAACAGCAGCAGCAGAAACAGCAGCAGCAGGTGAAAATACTGCAGCAAACCACAAGACCCTGAAGGAAACAAAAGTATTTATGACACACGTGAGACACTTTATGACGCCTGCTGGCACAACAACATTCGAACCTTTGAGCTACATCCCGTGTTTCTCACCTTGAACCAGCATTTGGACATGAGGAAGTAATATTTGACGCTCTCTTCCCCAAACTGCTCAGCTACGTAGAGCCCCATGGATCCATACTCGTCGTATATACCGCGCTTGTTCTCATCACTGAGGATGGAGTTGGCGTTGTTGATCTCCTTGAATTTCTCAGCAGCTTCTGGGTTGTCTGGGTTTTTATCAGGGTGATGCTTTAATGCTAATTTCCTGGGGAGGAAAATGAACAAGAGCTGTAATTCAGACCCTGAAATGCGTGTGACAAATTTGCTTAAATCAATCAACGCATAAATGACACCGGAATCAGAGGTGTGGTCGCAATAAAATGAAAATGCTATAATGTGTTTTAATAGATCATCTCCTCAAGAATGCAGAACCTGGATAGTTGGTCGACAGTAAACACACACGAACACACATAAATCTGTGTGGAATAATTTCAGTTTTAGTTTTTTCATTAAAAACACAGAACACAGAGTTTAAAATGTAGCTGACTCCACAGTCTTCTTCTCGTCTAAAACAACCTGCAGGCTTGAAAAGTCGCTCGCTGACGACACTTGCACTTTTCACGGAAACAGATTCGTTCCACTTGGTCCAGAGTGGAAAAGCAGCTTTTGTTGTCCTGTCAACAAACAAGGGCGTCTGCCCTCTTACTGATAGTTAGACATTCACCTGTGATGTGACAATGACTGGCTGCTGGCCTGGCATGCAGGACATCAGTTGGTTTTAATATAGATTTAATTTGTTTACAAAACAGCTGAACCAGCTTTTTATAGTTTGAGCCTTTCATTGTTTGTTGTCCACTGCCTTAATGAACATTAATGATTATTTTTTTATTAATTGTTTACCTCTACTTTTTATGCCAACTGCGTTTAATTTATATTTAGTCTTATTTTGCGTGCTGTTGTTAAGCGATTATTTTATATCTCTGGATAGTGCTATATAAATAAATCATTATCATTATTATTATTATTACAACTTTGGTCTGAGTCCATTTTGGGTGTGCGCTAGCAAATAATTCTGCAATTCTTGCATCATCTGATCAACTTTTCTGATGCTGTCATCAAACCTTGCACCCTTACATTTGTCATTTGACCGATTCTGAAGTTAACTGTACTTAATACAGATGGACAGGGCGTTAGTGCAACTCGTTATGCTTTCATAAGAAACACCAGGGGTCTATCTAGAAAACACGCAAAACAAATAATAGTTAAAATAGGTTCAGGACCCGGAGTGACAATATTACGTTTATTAGGATCGGATCACGGGCAAGATTCATAAAAAAAAAAACACAGGTTTTAGTGCAACTTCCTCCCATAATTATGGTTTAAATCCATTTTTAGGGGAAAACATCAACATACCATATCCAAAAAATTAAATAGTTTGACTTTATTTTTTTAATAAGTAGTTTTAAGTAAGTAATTCTCCAGTGATCTAAAGTGTCTTTGAGGTATGGCAGCACCTATTTGAATTAACACCAACCAAGATCTCACTTATGTCTCCACAACAGTGTTGTTTTCAAACGCTTTATTTCCCACGTGATTAATGAGTGAAAAGAAAAGAGGCTCTAAATTTGAAGAATGTAAACACACCTGTACGCCCTTTTCACTTCATCTGGAGACGCTCCTTTCTCCAGGCCCAGGACCTTGTACAGGCTGTCTCCTGCTGTGGACATTTTCCTCTGAGGTCTGTTTGGATCCTCCATGTTTCAGGATATATGGCGGCTGTGACATAAGGAAAAAATAATAATAATAATAAAAAACAACAACAACAACAACAACAACAAAGGCATTACCGATCACTTCCTGACAGACACAATCTGGACTCAGTGATAACGTGACTTTAAACCACACAAAGTTGAGTGAGGGCGTAAATAAACGCAAGACAATGTGAAACACAGAATGCTGGAAAGTCTTAACAGCCACAGATAGTTGTTAAACAAAGCCTCAAACATACACTAAACTTACGCTTGACTGAAATATTTAACAAGTTTTCATGCGGGCTCGACTCAAGTCAAACTGCTAACTGACGCAGACAACTTTAGCAGGTCGAAGTTAGAAAGTTAAAATCTGACCCACCGGACAAATAAATGCGTTGTTATCCGTTAAATCATGCAGTCCGAGAGTTTATCCGGTGACATACGTAAAATAGTTTTCATTTAAGTGTCACTGGAGCATGGCTTGATGTATTCAAATGTATCTCCTCATGCCCCGGGAGAATCTCAGGGAGCGGTGAACCCGGAAGTTAGAGAGCGCAAGGAACTCTGGGTAAAAAAGAAACCCTGCTATTTGATTGGTTAGTTTAGTGTGCATTTTATTTATGTGCAGTAAGCTGGACCATTGAACCGGGAATTAAATAAATCAATAAACTCATAAAAAGTACGTATAATTTACATAAACATATAAGTACGTGATTCGAAACAAAACTTAATATAACTGGTGTTTATGGAAGTTCTTGAAAAAGTTAGTTTCGCCTGGAATTGACTTTTTTTTTTAATGACAAAACAGATTGTGTAACTCTTCTGCATCAATTTAAGGTTCTCAGTGAATATTTCATCTACTTTAGTCTTATTTTTACCTGACTAGACCTTCTGCTGTTTAATTATTTGCATCAAGGTTTATTACCCACACAATAATGTATTATTTATAGTTCTTTAATTGCACATAAATATTATGTAATCCCCACTAATAACTTACTTATTGTTCATTATTGTTTTTTATGGATTTAATTTTCATCTATTACCAAGGCTGCAGGATGCCTACAAAGCAGACTAGCTCTTCTTCACCATTCACCTTGAAAAACAAGTTACAGCACTTGGATAATATCAGTAGGTGTTGCTCTGCTGCAACCTTTCTGTGTTACCTGCATGGTCAGACTTGTAAACTCAGAGCAGTACATTGTGACAATAAAAGAAACTGCACCCGTGATGTAAATGGCCACTTGGAACGTTTTATTAGTGGGACACATGAGACACATGGGAAAAATCTAAATATTTTTCAAGTAGCCCTGTGTGCATTCATAACAGCGTTTGTATTAACATTACTCCAGGAGTTTATCAGTATCAGTGTCTTCATCCTATGAAATCACATTAATCACAATCTTTCCCACGTTACTGTTGGCTTCCATGTGCCTGTGAGCATCTGCGATGTCCTCCAGGCTGAATGTACTGTCAACCACCGGCCTCAAGGAGGCAGGCTGATCCGAGAAATATGGCAAGACTCTGTGTGAAAAGGCCTTCACCAGGTCGGCTTTGTACTGTGAGGGGGAAAATACACACATGTAAATACAAATGATGTGTCAAAACCAACTTGTAAATTGCCTCATTTATGGAAGATCAGACGCAGTGAGGGCTGTTAAATTTACACTCGACGTTAGTCAGTGTGTTCACATGCAGGGACGGAGGCAAACAGCTGGTGTGTGAGTTTTTGGTCTGAATTCTCACCTGAAGGCTGCGAGAGCGGAGGAGGCTGCTGAGCAAGTGGCCTCTCTTGGAGAGCAGTTTGCCCAGCAGATCTCCCTCCACCGTTCTGCCTCCCATGGTGCCGTACAGCACCCACCTGCCGTCCATGGCTAGAGAGCTCACGTTCTGCTCCCAGTTCTGCCCACCAATGCAGTCAAGGATGACGTTCGCTCCCTTGCCTGTAAAATAATAGGTATTATCAATACGAATAAAAGACCTTTTCATGTGTCCTGGTCGGCGTGCACAGAAGTAGGACTTCCTCTAAGTGGGATGCAGCCACCACAAATACACTTTCATTTTCTCTTCTGTGGCCTTCAATGTATTTGTATGTTAAAGAATACTTTCATACAGATTTTTTTCTTTTATTTATAGATTCTTCAGCAGAAATCAATAGGCCAAAGATGAGGTATGGAATAATAAATATCCGGGGGCACAGTTTTAATCAAATTTTCTATTCACCGCAAAAACAAGAGTGCAAGTACATTGCAGCAAAGACTGATTCTCAGCAGAGAAACCTGCCCCCTCCCTGCAGCGGTAAACGTGAACAAGTTTGCACGGCCGCACAATTCACCTCCCGTGAAGTCGTGAACTCCCTGCACAAAGCTCTCCCGTTTGTAGTTAAATCCGGCTGCTGCGCCCAGTTCCTCGGCCACCTTCAGTTTCTCCGGGCTCCCTGCGGTGACGAGGGGCACACCGCCGAGCAGGCGGACCAGCTGCACGGCCGCCGTTCCGACGCCACTGGCTCCGGCGTGAGCCAGCACCACCTCGCCCTCCTTCAACTGAGCTGTGGCAGAGAAGACATGGAGGCAAGAGTTTGCACTTTGATCAACTGTAATAAAGTAGAAATTAACTCTCTTTATAATTACAAAGAACTCGCGGTTGTAAATATATATATGAGCTTTGTTTTTCCCCATACCTACAGAAACCAGTAGCTGGAAAGCAGTGAGCCAGGCCTCTGGGATGGCAGCAGCTTGGCAGAAGGTGAGATTAGAGGGAACGGGCATGAGGAGCTCTTCGGGCACAGACACATATTCTGCATACCCACCCCCACACAGCAAGGCCATGACCTTATCATCCGGTTTCCAATTCATTTTCACTCCTGAGCCCAGAGTCTCCACAGTACCGGCTACTTCCAGGCCTATGATGTCACTCTCACCCGGGGGAGGCGGGTACAGGCCTCGTCTCTGATGAGAAAAACACATCACCGTTACACCAGATTTACATTAACCGTGACGTGCTTAGAAATCAGGACGACCGCAGTAGGTCGCACTGTGCACGCCTTCGAAGAATATCGTGTGTTGCACCTGTAGTAAGTCTGCCCTGTTGAGGGCGGCGGCATGAACTTTAATCAGGACTTCTCCCTCTCTAAGCCGAGGCCTGGGCACAGATCGCAGGAGCAAATTCTCCGGTCCGCCATACACGTCAACACACACGGCACGCATCATCTTGGCAAAACTTGAGCAGCACCTGTGCCAAGCCTGTGAAAGGAAGATGTTTGCATTAAATAAATGCAGTAAAAGTCAGTTTGCGGTAATTCTTTGAAGGCTTTTAACACTCACTGTCAGGCGGGTATTTCTGAGTAAAAATCTTTGACTTTGCAGAATCGGGTGCATTTCGTTGGATCTCAGCAGTGGCAGCTGTGGCTTGAATGATAAAAAAAAAAAAAAAATAGGAAAGAAAAATAGTTAAGAACATTAATTGTGTGAGGAGGCTCACAGTCATTCAGGTCGTCATTTATACAAGAAAGGAAACTTTTACTTTGACTACACCCACAGATGTTCTTATTAAAACCTCAACTTCCCACTAGTCCTTTAGAACTGAAGAAAATATGCAGATGAACTATGTTAAAGAAACAACAAGTCCAGCAGCATTTTCTTTAATTTTATCATCCTATATCGGAAAAAAGCTGAAACACAAATGTAGACATTTGGTCACTCATTCAAGTAGTTCAAGTAGACACAACCGTCAGCATTAAATTTTTTTACACATATATATGAAGTTTTTAGATTTTGTTTGCATTGCTGTGAAGGTTTTTTTGCTTGTACCATCTGGACCTCCATACAAATGACCGGTGTAATATTAATAATAATTCATACGGTCTAAGGTGCAAAGAAAAAGCTCAAATGTTGTTAACTAGTTTGTGTTTTATAACAAAACTCTATAGCAGAAGAAGCAGAAGAGGAAGAAAGAGTAAAAGAGGGAGAGAGGTTGACCGAGATCTTACACGACTACTGTACCCGTTACGCAACGCGCATGCGCGCAACCTGCAGACACTTCCCCACGCAACTTCTGATTAAAGCGTCTAAATCGATATAGCTGAATAATTAATTAATTAAGCTGTATTAACGAAACGATTACACACAAAAAAAAATCAGCAGTGTGCGGGAACCTCAAATCTAGTAACTAACCGTAGATCGATCAGTTGTTTGTGTGAATGAAGCTCAAGCTTTGAGAAATAAGAACTTACCGACCGGCGGTGTCAACAGTTTGGGAGCTTTGGGAAGTTTTGTATTGCCATCTTCGAAACTGGACTTTAGTTTGGCGCGGGAGGGATCAAACCTAAAAATGGGCTGGCTTAGCACGGTCTGTGTCGGGGATATTAAAGGAGTACCGCACAGTGGTGACTAATGTCATTATAAATAATGTTATTTCAGATCTAATCTAATCTAATCGAATCATGTCACAATGCATTGGTTTTATATTGCGCGTTTCCATTGTTAGAGCCTCAAAAAGTGTGTTCATTCATTCACACAGTCACACCCTGGTGGTGGTAAACTTCCTCAGCAGAAACAGCTGCCCCTGGCTTCTCTGGACTCTCTCCCACCACCAATCACACACCAGGGAACACACACCTGGGGACAAGGTGGGTTAATCGATCCACCAACCTTTCAGGCTACTGGACCCCTCCTCTAGATGTGATCTAATCTAACATTTATGTCATGCACGATGGGACAGTGAGGGCTTAAATTGAGCAGGTTGTGTTTATTCTGTTTTTAAGAATATTTTATTTTGACTCTTATTCTTATGTCTGTATTTGGTTCATACAGTATATGCTCTTTGTTGTCTTGGAACTCTTGGACAAAACTATTTCCTTCTGGGGATCAATAAAGAGATCTTGAATCTTGTTAGTGTTACAATTAATAGGCAAACCAAATAAATACGAGAAGTAAAAAGAGTTTACATCCCCGTCAGTGAGGAGATTTAGGCTGATGTAGATTTTCATTATCTATACTTAGTGATTATATTAAATACATTGTTGTTTATTTTATTTTTTTTATGAAAACGCCCACTACATGTTCCCCCCAAAAAAAACAATAGCCTATAGGGTAAAGGAAGTTTTACATATATTGAGGTCACGAAAGCCATTAATTACAAATTGTCTTCATCATGTTTATTCTCAACTAGTCATAAAGGGATTCATTAAATAAAAAATAAAATAAAAAAGTACAGATTTTCTATATTGAAATTCTTCACATTTTTTGACATCAAAGCCCAAACATCATCCCAAAGGACTGAGGTTACAGTCACACAAGAATGATATTTTTCCCCCCATTTCTCATAATAAAATCTAACCTATGTACACTTTTGTTTTTAAATCAGTACATTTAGTGTAGAATAAACGTGATGTAGGCAGTCGTGTTAAGACGAGCTCACTTTAACAAGAAAATACAAACAAAAATTTGTAGATTTGTGGTTTAATTTAATCATCATTTCAAATATAGTTTGTCCACAAACAATATTTCACTTGCGTCAGTCTGAGAGAAAACTTTCATACAATGTTTAATTGATCACTATTAAAAATGACCACCCATAATTTATTAACCAGAAATGATAGATCTCTCATATCTTGAATCGTTATTTCATAACTGGTTTTATTGAACATATTCCGGCATCTTCGCTCGTACCTACAGTTTAAATGAGACTCGTGATCGATCGTCTGACACGTAACACAGAAGCAGGATGAAATCAGACGCGTACTTCCCACAAGGTCAACTGTTATTTATCGATTGTGCAAGACGGCCCTCGTGACCATGCTGAAATTTAATCTTGAAAGAATGTGTCTGTGCACTTTTACTTGTCACGCTTTACAATGGGCTATTATAATACTGATGGACAAAGCAGCAAACACACCTGCGTGACTGTGCTCTCTGTGCTCAGGTAAGAAAACATTGTAGTTTTAATTTAACAAGAAAGAAAGAAAGATTAAAAAGGAAACTGTGTTTTTTTTTTTTCTCTAGTCCTTGTCTACGATTGATCAAATGTATAGAAGATCTGTGGAGCAGTGGGAGCTGAGAGTGCTGAACCATAAGGAGGAGAGGGATCTGCAGCAGAAACTCAACATGCTGGAGAAACAGTACAGGTACACCCGCAAAGTGCTCCAGCAGAGAAGAGACTCGCTGGTAAAACAAGAGAGAAAAGTGGTGATGGTAAAAGTCTGCGAACCAAAAGCCACGGTCAACGTCGCCATGAAAGAAATAGGAGAACACAAAGACGCAGGGGCGAGTTTCCGCAGGAGCGTCCACACGTCTGACGGGAGGAGACGGCCTCCCAGCAAATCCCAGCGTCACTGCGAAGGAGCCGGAGCGGCGGAGCCGAGTCGGTCCACGTCTGCGCCCACGTGTTCACCCAGACACAGGCTCAACACCCGGAGCCACGTGTCGCTCATGCAGATGAAGAATATCGCAATGATTGACTCAATCTCAGAAAAAGAGCTGGCCAGGCAACAGCAGAAAGCCCAGGAGGAAGTGGAGAAGCTGAGGCGGCTTCAGAGGGAGAGTTTACACAACAGCGTCGCCGCGTTCATAGAAAGGCTCAAGGAAAAAGGCGACATGGAGAAAGTCGTTCCATAGAGGAACTCAAAAGTTAAGGTGATTTTATTATCTGAATGCCTCATAGTAAAAAGCTGATAGTGTTTCATCGCGTACAATAAGTGTGTACATTATTATTATTAAAATGTAAAAACCGAAAAGCAGTGAATAAATTAAACAATGTTGCCCATGTTCTTCATGGTCGTCAAAGCTTTGTGCAGAGGGGTTTCCATTAGTAAGCTGCCGTCTTTCTTCCACTGAGGAGACTCAGGAAGCTGCTTGTCTGCAAAAAAAAAATAACAAAAAAAGAAGCTTATATTTCAAGGAAATGTGAGGTAATAAATCCAGCATTAACCAAACCCTCAACTAAACTAACTTCTATTAACTTTTTCCACAACCTCTTATTTTTTCAAAGGGTGAGGCCTGTGTGCTGTAGCTAACAAATACTTCTATCATTGTTTGATATCACTGATTAACATTGAAAGGTGCACGTCAGAGTCTTCCGGTCGATTTGTAATTTAGAAAGTCCTCCGGGCGTACGGTCGATTTGTAATTTAGAAAGACGGGAAACATAAAAAAAAGGGGAACCACGGTAATTACAGAAACTGGAAATGTTGTGCGGCTTCCTGTTCCTACCTTCACATTCAAACTGGACCCGGGTGGGAAGACATCTGGTGTGGTCCGTGTAGTCCAGCGTGCAGAGCACGGCCGCCCTCTTTGTCGGCACAGTGAACATCAGCACCAGTATTGAACATAAAACATTACTCTCCATCACTTCGACAGATTTGTGTTGCTCCTATAAACAAGCAGGAAGGTCAGTTTGATATGTTTTCACGTTCCTATGATAAAAGAACAGCAACGTACACACAAATCAGTCGCAGGTTAGAAACCAGGGCTGGGCGGAGTGACCAAAAAACGTATATCACAATATTTTTCACATTTCTGACAGTATATTACGGTATTTTTTATCACATAATCACATGTTCACAACATTTTCCACTGGTTGAGAGAAGAACACATGAAAATACAATAACATATTTAAACTGCTATGTCTGTAATATCAATAGCAGCGCGACCGGCTACCGTAATAACTGTAGTCTGCACGCAATTTTTTTTTTTCCATTCATGAAAAGCTAAAATTAGGGACATTTTCAGGCACACCATGTGTGTTTAGAAGCGCTATATCGAAAATGATCCAGTCTGAATCAGTGTCTCAAGGCGCAGCTTTCCGGACGCTGTAATCAAATACGCTGGTATCCTGGTACACCGCACAGCCCTAATAGAAACTAGTGATTTCTAAGATGCCTCTTGCTCGTCAAAGTAAATTCAGTATGAATAAGTAATTAACACCACAGCTAAATGCATGGTGTCTGAGAGGGTGTGACTGCGCTGACATAAATGAATTTCTCAGCAGGACACTGAGCCCAAAACATGCAGCCTGAGTCACAAAGAGCTATATTCAGTGACAAGACGTCCTGCGTCACATGGCGTGGCCTCCTCAGAGGTCTAATGAGGACAATGAGACTGCGTGAATGCGCTAAAGAACTGTAACAACCTACCTGCCGTGAAGCTTCAAGTATACAAATAAGAACGGCCGCTGCAAAATAACATTTCCGTCAAGGGAAATGCATCCGTTATAAATAGTATGCACGTTTATTTCAATGGATCTTTGCTGTGTTTTTTAGCACCGTGCACAGTTTACTTCCTGATTCTTATGTGTGAAAACCAGAGTTTATTCAGAAACACTATCCCGGCTTCTCTTGCTCAAACATTTGTTTTTTGTTTTTTTGGCAGAAAGTTGCTTTATCGCTTCATCTGCAACTGATTAATGCTCCGGCAAAGATCTGCAGACTGTTTGGGGAGGTCATTCACGTTATGTAGAATTTAATTTGTCGTCTCTGACTGGCTGACTGAGGTATTTTTTGTGTTATTGTCGGCTCATTTAGAAATATTTTCCAACCATCTTCATGTATTAAACTCTAAATAAAATGGCTTTTACGTGGTGGTTAAATTCATTTTGTGCTTGGGAGTGACGACATAACAGCCGCTTGCTACTCTTTGACAATATTATTTAACCAAAACATGACATTTGGTACCTTAACAAGCTTCAGCTGCTGCTTGCGACCAGCAAAAGCATTGAGATGCCGATGGAGCGCGTCCAGAAAAGTCTTCAGATCTCTCTTCATGTCGTGCTGTTCAGCGAGGCTGTTCAGGGGAATGACCGGGGGGATGTTGTGCCGAACGATCCTCACCGTCGGCTTCAGGTCGATCTGCAGGTTATAGGTGTCTAAGTAGACGCCTTCGTAGGCGGTGGCCAGAGACACACACACTCCTTTACCTTCACGGGTCTTTACAACGTCATACCCACCTAGTGACATCAGAGAATGAAACACGGCTTGTGAGAAAAGATTAAGAAAGAGAAGGGAAAGAAGCAGTAAAGCAGTTAGGTGTTGATACCAATGAGGCGATGAGCATTTAGAAGATCTTTCAGCTGTGTGTGTCTGGTCATCAGCCGCAGAAGTTGCGACTCCTCCGATTCTTGGTCCATTTCCTCCTCCCCTTCATGTTCTTGCAGTTTGTCCAGGGACGACCTCAGTTCCTGGAGGATATGTGATAACAACCGGAATAAGTTACCATCATGTTTTACACTCGCTTAGAATTTCATCGCAGAAGTGGGCGCAGTGACTCAAAATCCTCCATCACAGCACATGAAGTAATGGGAATATGAATGAGATGATACGGTGACGAAGTTTTTAGCACTTCTGAATCCAGATCCGGCTGTTTTGAGCCCATCTGGTTAGAGTTTACGTCTTCTCTCTGTCAGTGTGGGTTTCCTTCCACAGTCTAAAAGACACAGAAAACTTGTATGGACGCTGTGACGGGTTCGCAAGATGTTCCTGTGTAAGAGCCACGTGACACCCGTGACTATGCGTTAAGGCCACGGTATATCTAAAACAAAGTTTTCTTGAAGATCTATCGCCACTCATCCAAGTAAATGAACAGCTTCTTAATTTCAGAACCGAAAAAACCCACTTTGGAGATTTAAGTTTTGCTTTGTTTTTGATACCTGGTTGATAGTATGGTCCTACCTATCACAGCTGTGTGAGCTGTGGCCGACTCTAACCCTGTCACATACATACATGCGCCTCTGGACTGTGGAAGGAAACCCACACATGCAGATTAAGGATGAAAACTTAACTTTTAGAACTAGGAGGATATAAATCAACATGAGTTATGATAATAAACATTTCTATAAACTCAGTGGAGAAATTATCTGTGAAAAACATAATGCAATAGGGATATTTGCTTCGCTACAAATCCAGAATAGATAAAACATTTTCAGCACACTGATGGAAAATTAATATAAAAAGCAAAATACAGTCTTTGGAGACTTATGTTCAGAATATATACTAAGTACTTTTAGTTATTCAGTATATATACGCCTTGTATGCGCAGTCAATGACATACACTTGCTTGCCAGTTCATTAGGTACACTAGTGAAAAGGAATACATATGTTATAATGTTCAGTTTTATGTTAAAATAGGGTATTAAGCTTAGACCACTGAATAAATGGGGCTGACAACGTAACAGAAACATGTGTCGCAAAACCACAGCCTCCAAAATGAAACCACAGCTTTTTCTGGTTATTTTAAACAAATGCTGAATACTAGAAACTTTGTGAAGACTGTTATATTAAAATGCATTCATTTTCACTAGTGCAGGATACAATGTCAATTAATCTAATACATCCTTATAATAAGGTTTTAAACAGACCAGGGTTAATGGCAGCAGGGCTTATTGCAGAGCTGTTGTGTTGCATCTTTAGCCTCACTGATCAAAGATATTTAAAGCATCATGCAAACACGTCCTACACCCAGGGAGATCATCATCTAGTAAATATAGCTTCCCTCTCCCCCTGCAGTCATCTTCACCTTGCTCGTCTGTATCTCTGCGCTCAGCTGTTCCCTCTGGAGACGCAGAGCTGCAACTTTAGCTTTTAGCTCCTTCACACGGCTCTGCTGCTCCTGTTCCTGCTGCTGCTGCTGCTGAGGCTGACATCTACGGCTCCTCGCCTGGACTTTCAACACATCTAGATGATTCAAAACACCTGCGGATAAAAGCACAATCCTTTTCACTCTCAGGCCACAGAAATGACAGCTGCTAGCACTGTTAGCATTAGCCGACGGTGCTTCTATTAACTAGATTTCTGTTGCTTAGCTGTTATTTCATGTACCTTTCGTGCACGATCCCTCCATGGTCGTCTCGTCTTTTTTTAATTTTTTTTTTATTTCGCTTCAAAGCTCGAGCCGAAACTACTCAGATCAGACGAGGAAATTGACTACAACTTTTTGATTTTGGCGGCCGCTGCGTCGTCACTAGTGACGACGATGCGTATCGATCTAGAAATGTCGATACTTCCGATACAGACGTTTTTTCTTTTATGATCGAGCTTCACATCAAAATACCGATACTAAGTCTGCATTCACAAGGGATATTCATACTTTTATGACACCGATTAGATAATCAATTCTAAAAACAATAATAATAACAATAAAAAGTATGGGAATAAGCATGAGAGAGAGAGGAAGTGCAGGAAAATATGGAAAATGCAGACCTGAGACGGACGCTGATTGTTTATTATTAAAATTCATCTCGAACATAAAGGAATAAAACAAACATAAAACAATAAAATAAAAACAAAAACAGTGCAGTATCATGTCAAACACATACAAACAAACTGACCCTTCTTCACCTATAGTTCTTCTTCATCATATCAATCAAATGTAACGTCACATTTTCTTATTAGATATAATAAATAAAAACATAATGAACCCTGTATAACTGTTCATTTAAAAGGAAGATTGATGATTAGAGTTCAGTTTCATAATTATCAAGAAAAAAATGTATCTGTTTTTAAATTCTGTCTTTTCCTGTCCAAACCATCCCACAGAATTTCTCCACAAATCGATATGCACATGCTGTTTAAAATTTAATTTTCCCCTCAACTGATAAATGCTTTCTCTAGTTTGGTAGAAGCCCTTAAATCCAGAGAGGCAGACGATATCCAGACGTATAGTGAAAATACATCACAGTGCCCGTCACAGGCACATATCCACGTAGATAATGTCAACATGCTGTTGTTCCTTAACAAAAATACATAAATGTGAAATGGTAAGTTCAAGCTGTCTCAAGTTCTAACCTGAAGACCTTTTCCATCTGATCCAAAAATAATTATATCAATCTGAGCAGCTGTTCTTATTTCTATTTTTGTTTGAGAGAGATTTTTTTTAAATATGTGATTTGCTCCGATTTTCAGTTGATTTGATACATTTTCATAACTATATTTGCAAATGTTAATTTTAAAAGTCATCATTTTCATATACACAAACGGACGTCTAAACGTATCGGTATCGATATCGGGACATTAGCGTCAGTATCACTTGGTATCGGATCACAAGGGGAAAAAAAACAACAGGTATCGCGAGTCTGTTGTCACCCCGGAAGAGAATTCAAACTATTTAGCGATCACATGGAGCTACAGATTAGCCAGCCACCCAGATGGTAAGACAGTTTAACAATTTATGACCACTACAGAAGCTATAAAAATACGATTGTTATCTTTGTAGGGAGTGTGGTTCAGTCAAGTGTTTAAAGTTGTTGCTTTTTTTTATCATGTTAACAGAACATCAAGTGGCTTTCGGCTAACGTAGTGCTCTTGAACGCCTCCCTAACAAGCATGGCTCTTCTGACAGACCAGGATAGTGACGGTGCTGGTGTACGAAGGTGAGTTCTATTTTCTAATTTCATCTGGTTAATGTCTTTACCAACACACGTCCTTCTCACACGCGTGGTATTATTTTAATCAGGTTTATTTTCTCTTTATATTTCCTCCACATTTCGCTACTTATTGCAGCTGTTGCGGATCACTGTGGGTTATTTACACATATGAGGAGACACTAATAATAACAGCTACAGTAGCAGCAGTAGTGAATTAAAGTGAACTGAAAGTCCCTGAAATATTCTACATAAAGATGTTTCCATTGACTTTTGTGAGAAGCGGTGGATTTAAAATAAAAAGACGTATATACAGTTGCAACACAAAAAAATATGTGAACTCTTTGGGATTACTTGGATTTCTGCATAAACTGGTGAAATATGTGTTTTGATCTTCATCTAAGTCACAACAACGGACAAACACAGTCCGCTTAAGCCAAGTCCACACCAACAAGTATATGTTTTTATTGAATACAGCATGTAAACGTTGACAGTGCATAAAACGATGTGAACCTTTGGATGTAATAACTGACTGACCATCCTTAGTCAGCAATAACTGCAACCAAATATTCCCTGTAGTTGCAGATCACACCTGTACAACAGTCAGAAGGAATATTTTACCATTCCTCTTTACAAAACTGTTTCAGGAAATGATTGGGCCGCTCCAGAAGGTTTATTTTCTTCTGTTGTTGATTTACTTCTGTGCTTCTGGTCGTTGTCCTGTTGCATCACCCATCCTCTGTCCAGCTTCAGTTTTTTGGACAGATGGTCTCAAGTTTCCCAGAAAAATGTCCTGATAAACTTGGGGATTCATTTTTCCATCAATGACAGCAACCTGTCCAGGCTCTGAGGCAGCACAGCAGCCACAAACCACGATACCGGCTCCGCCGTATTTCACAGACAGACTGCAAACTTCAAACGTGCAGCAGTGTCTTTTTTTTTAGACAGCGATGGCTTCCTCCGTGGTGTCCTCCCATGAACTCTGTTCTTGTTAAATGTTTTACTTATTGTAAATTTGCCAACCCAAAAAAGGGCGCAGCATGTGCCAGAGGTTTCTGTAAGTCTTTAGCTGACACTCCGGGATTCTTCGTCACCTCAGTGACCATCCTGCACTGAGCAGCTGCACTAGAGAGAGTAGCAGCAGCGCTGAACTTCCTCCATTCGCAGTCTCACCGTGGACACATGAACGTCAAGGCTTTCAGAGATGCTTCTGTAACGCTTTCCAGCTTCATGTAAGTCAGCAGTTCTTCGTCATAGAGCTCTTTTGTGTAAGACACGGTTCACATCAGGCAACGCGTCATGAGAACAGCAAACTCAGAACTGGTGTGTGTGTGTGTGTCTCATCACATTGATTGGACTCTAGGTTGGTTCACTCCTGACACCAATTAGCTGGTATTAGTTTAAGCAGACTAATATGAATAGTAATTGTGACTTGGATGATGAACACATTTTATTACCAATTTATGCAGAAATCCAAGTAAAGGGTTCACGTACTTTCTCTTGCAATAGCATATGTGATGTCTGAAAACACATAAGAATAACCATCAACTTTATAATAAAAAAATGTTAATTGTCAAAATAAAATGTCAGTAATGTATTAAAAAATAAAAATGTATTATTAACCAACTAACAATGAAAAAGCTTTAGATATTTAGTTTATAATATATAATAAAGAATATATAAAATAATATAAAGAGACACAGAAATACAGCAACTCAAAAAGTTTTTTATTTTTTTGCTAAATTGATACGTAGATTTTTCTTGAGCTAATGTTTAAGTATTTCACCAGTTACCGCTGCTGTAATTACTTTTTACTAGCACTAGTAAAAAAAAAAAAAAAAAAAAAAAAGGTGAAACCTCCACTCCACAGGTGGCAGTTCTTGTTGAAACTTGTCATATCTGTGACCTTGAAAGCCACACACACAGACAGTAAAAGTTTGTTTGTGTTCTTGGCGCAGGAGCAGGGAACCTCCCATAAGAACCTCCCATTTCCAAAAGAGTCGTAATTATTTTTAGACCTGCGCAAGCGGGGGAAAGTTGACACTTGGGCTGCGTGACCTCAAATTCTGTCCCGTTTCACAGGCACCGAGTTCTCCCACGTTTGTGTGCACGGCCGGTTCTGAAGCACCGTGTGTGTGTGTGTGTGTGTGTTTACGTACATGTTCTTTATCAGTGTTTTTGTGCTCCCCAAGGTTGTCGGATTCTCCTGTCTGATGGGTGTCGACGGAGACGTTTTCCATTTATTCGCCTGTATGAGTGTGGGAACCCACAGTCTTCTCCACCTGCAGCCAGGACACGATCAAGATGGATCCGTCCGATCAGAAGCACTTCAGTGTTGTAGACTATGTGATATTTGCCATCTTACTCACGGCCTCTCTGGGCATCGGCCTGTATTACGCTCTGTCTGGGGGGCGTCAGCGAACGACACAGGAGTTCTTGATGGCGGACCGGAGCATGGGCTGTCTTCCCGTTTCCCTGTCGCTCATCGCCTCGTTCCAGTCGGCCGTGGCGATCATCGGCGTGCCGGCAGAGATCTACACTCACGGTACTCAGTACTGGTTCATCGGCGTTGCCTACATTCTGGGCCTCCTCATTCCAGCCCACGTTTTCATTCCAGTTTTGTACAAACTGCGTCTGTCCAGTGCTTACCAGGTGCGCTGAAGCTTTATTTATTTATTAATTTCTTTTTAAATAATTCACTGTGCTTAAATGATCTACCATTCTGTTTTTATTTCACAGTACCTTGAGCTGCGTTTCAGCAAAGCGGTGCGAATCTGTGGAACTTTGACCTTCATTTTTCAAATGGTGGGTGCATCGCTGCAGATCATGAACATAATATCGGGGATTTCTGTGCAAGGCTCATTTCTTTTAGGTCAGTGGGATTTCTTTGGAGGGTAACATGAGACCAGGCACTGGTACTTTATATGAAGAGGTTGTGCAGAATCTTGGCAAAATATTATTATTAGTTTTATGGGAGCTGAAGACAAACGAGGGGCACCTGTTGTGTCTAGACTCTTGAAATGAAGACAAAGGTAATGGGATCCAGACGGAAACATCATCTGTGTCTCCAGAACCTCTGAATCTCAGAAAAGCACAAAGTCTTCATCACGCTGTTCTCTTCTGTACAAAATCAACCAAGGCCTTTCAACAGAGCCATGTTGGCTGTTTCCTGTCTTTATGCTAAGCTAAGCTAACTGTTCATATTGAATGGGTGTCCTGTGTCCAGTAGTGGATTTGTTGGTGGCTGGTCGTTAGGTGGGTGCTACATGTCTAAGTAACATCAACATGGATGAATGTGGTCCTAAAGTTTCCCAGCAGAACACTGGTTGTCACAAATGGTCAATGTCAGTGGTCATAATGTTGTGGCTGATCGGTGTATACCTTGCTTCTCAAGCTCTGTTTCTCATTTGTCTTGATTTCTTGGCTACAGGTTATCTATATGGGAGTTTGCGTCTACACTCCTGCCTTTGCACTAAATGCAGGTAATAAAATATCAGATATTTTACGTTGAGTTGTGTAAACGTGAGTCGTGGCTCATTGTGTTGCTGTCTCTTCTTTCAGTTACTGGATTTGAATTGTGGGGAGTTGTGCTGGCCACTGGACTAGTGTGTACGTTGTACACAACAATGGTGAGTCATGTTAAAGAAATAGTTTGACTTATCTGTAGCCACCGTATAACTATGTGGAAGAGCAACAATGATATGATGAAGTCCAATATGCACGATGCCTTAGAATTACTCCCAGAAAAAAAAAATAAATAAAAAATCTACTCATGTAAAGGTTTTAAAGATATTATTTAAAATCTCTCTCTGTTCCTCGCAGGGCGGCTTGAAGGCCGTCATCTGGACTGACGTCTTTCAGACGGTTGTGATGTTCGCAGGGCAGCTGGCTGTCATTGTGGTGGGAGTTCAGAAGACCGGAGGAGTGTCTGAAGTCTGGAGGAAAGTCTGGGAGGGAAACCGCATCTCTGGAATCGAGTGAGTCTCATCCTACACATCCTATCAACCGTCCTTTTACGTGATAAATTGCTTCTTTGGCTTTTTATGTAGGCTGCAGTTCTGGAGGTGGCCTGTAGGTGGTGCAAGGAAACTTATTTTCTGATTTGTCTGATTTATTGAACCTGCATTTATTGAGGCAACAGTTACCTGCGAGCTCTGTTTTCATCTCCATGAACACCTGAGGAAAATGTCAGGCTCTAAAGCTGCTTACTGCTCACCTGTGTTCACCTGCTAGTCATATTTTTATATGCAGTGCAAAAACCCAGAAACAAAAATGGATATTTTTGGATGGCATTAATTTATATGAGACTTTAAAGTTTAGCTTAACTTAGCTGAATTTGGACATCATAGAATAGAGGTAGAGATTATAGCCTCTGGTTTGTATTCATTTGCAAAAATAACAGTGAGAATACAACACCAAACAGAAAAAAAGCCAAAATGCCAGGTTTTCATTGATGCAAACATACAGATATGCCAGGTATGTCAGAATAAGTAAATGCGGTACAACAGAAGTGTGAAAAAGGGAGAATAAAAACATTTGCACAATTTCAACGGTGCATGTTGTGCAACTTTTATTTCAACACCGTCTCAATGAATTAATTGAAACACACCTTCTCAATCAGGTCAATGACTGGTGGTGTATGTTCAGATGGTCTTGTTGTACTATTGAGCGAATGCTTGCTGAAACAAATTTGTGTGTTTTATTTAGTACTTCCTGAATTAAATTTAAACTACATTTATTTCCTCTTCTGTATTTTAGCCTAAACCCAGATCCTACAGAGAGACACACATTCTGGACTCTTAGCGTTGGCGGGATCTTCCTCATGCTGTCCCTGTACGGGGTGAACCAGGCTCAGGTCCAGAGGTACCTCAGCGCTCGCACAGAGAAAGAGGCTGTCAGGTAAGTTTTTTTTTTTGTTTGTTTTTTTTTACGTCAGATTCATTGGTCGTGGGTCTCGCATGACTTGTTCCTCTGCATTAGTAACTCGGCTACAACAGTTTGAATCTATGTTTGAAAGACCATGTGCAAAATGTGTAGTAACTTTTAAGTCCAGTCCAGTACAAAAATATACAACAGATATAATCACTGTATATGGGTCAAAGACGAGACATGTCAATTCTGGTGTCCGAGGCATATTTATAATAGTAAAAGTAAATAAAAAAAATTTAAAAAGTACAATTTGTTACTCAATTTTCCCCACTTTACTTGCTCATATGAGTATAAGTACAAAACTGTCCTTCCTGGATAACGTCCGGGCCAAAGATCTAAGTACAAAATTATGCTAAAAATGTCAAAAATCTTAATAAAGGCATTAATGATACACTGGGGCATAATTGTGTTGGTGTTTGTAATGACACCTACAAATAAAGTAACAACACTAAGCTTATTTACATTTTCATTCAAGAAATACTTTTGTCCCCATTTTTGGATTCTCAAATGTCCTTCCTGTGTATCACACATAAAGTTGCTATATGACAATTGGATTTGGACAGCCATGTTACCCCCAAAAGAGATAACAATGTCAATAAATCTCTCTTAAAATGTTGATATTTTGACCTTTTCGCTCAGTGGTACGTGATGTACCACCATGATGTGTCTTTCTGGATAACGCTAATAACACATTTATAATTTTTTTACGTTTAAAATGACTTATTTCATGTGAAATATGACATGGATGTGTTGAAGATTAAGCTAATGTTTTACACAGTAGACCCAGTTAGTGCCTGATAATAAAGGAAAAACAGTTGTTTTGTCCTTCCTGGATAACAAAGGTATTCTGTTACCCAGGACATGTCCTCTGTTAGAGAGACTGGACATGTTAATCAATTAAGTAGCTGTAGGTTTTTAGACATTGATTTGATGTTGTACTGTTGTTCTTTTATTATTATTAATAGCAGCTGATTTAGATTTTTTTTCACTTTTAAAATCCTTATACGTCTTTGACCCATATACAAGAAAGGGAACATTTACAGCGGGATGGGGGTGGGGTTGGGGTTGATGAGTTCATCTCCGCGTGGACGTCCAAACACAGCTCTGCACTCTGCATGCAAATAAACAGTCATATTATTTAGAGCACAGTTGAATGTCTCCATTGGAACCGTACTTCCTGCTGGTTCAGAACCATGATCAAGACATCGGAGCCGGATGAAAATTGTGGCTCATAATTATCCATCATTTATTGCCAGAAGTTATTTTTGAAACCTGCATGAAACTCAGATTATACGCTGAATCGTGGAAGAGTCCATATGAACAGTCGCGTCTCTGCATGTATCAGTGAAAGACGTGTCTGTAGGAATAAAAGCCCAGTCTGCACGGGATTAGTTTTACCCGGGGTCGTCATGTGACGTCCATGCCTCCTGTGCCGCACTTGCACGGGATAAACAAAGTTTTACTCAAATTGACTATCCATAGTCATGTCTCTGTGTACTTCCTGCACTTGCTACATGTTGTGCTTTTTGACAGCTCATTTACATTGCAAATTCTAACCATAAATCATTTTTTTTTTAAATAAAACATGATTCGATAAGACTACTGGTCCAGAGGAATAATCTCAACTTCGTACCCTAACACCTGTCCAAACTTTGATTTAAAGCACATTCTTCATATATTCTCAGGTGACAAGAGGCAGAAAAAAGCCACAAATCAAATGAAAACCTTGAAAAGGTGAAAACACCAATCACAGAGATGCCCTTTTTCGTACTGGGTTAGTATTAGCACAGGGCGTCTGTGTGTAACCTTTACTTTACAAATTCTAGACACGGCCGATCCGCACAGGATTAAGATCAGAGATGGACCCCGCAATTATTACAAATTACACAAGACGAGTCAACGACACTGGTCATTGAAAAAACACATCAACATGAACACATCTCTAAAAAAAACACAGACCAGGCTCTTTAGGACTTAATTACACATCGTCCACTCGTGTTGAATAAATTCATCTCTTAATTCTTGTTTGGGTGTATAGAACAGTTACAGCAGCTACAAGAAGCAATATCTTAAAAGGCTTTATTTATTTATCCCACGTATGGGAAATGTCTTAGTCACAGCAGCGCAAAATTAGGAAAGAATATATACCAAAAAAAACAAACAATAAAAGACAATATAAAATTTGAAGGAATATACTAAAATCTGCAAAATCTGCAAAGTCAATGGATAAATGGAGGTGACACAACCACTGATTTTACACGGCCAAATGATAATAATGATGTATATTTATAAATGGCAATAGGTCGAGTTTAATATAGAACCCATATAGTAGGTAGGGGGTCCCTGCTTCATCTCTCCATTAGTTTGGAGGCGCTTGGCCTGAAAAACGACCCCTGGTCTAGGGGTATGATTAGGGTGGCAGAGGTCCTGTGTTCAAATCCCCAATGAGCCCTTCTAGCAGTCTTTTGCAACTCCTTTATATTTGTAAGGCATTGGACAGCAAAAGAAGAATTTCATTATTCAGGGTAACGTGTTTTTATACTGTGCACGTAACAATAAACTCCTAACTAAAACTACTTTATTCCAGTAACTTTTCATATAGCGCCATCACCAAGTCAAACTTTATGTTTGTGAGTTAAGCTTTCCATTAGCCTGCTCATAACCTGAACACGTTAGCATGCTAAACGTTGAATAAAAGCTTGGTAAACATTATTACTGCTAAAGTGAACACGTTAGCATCATCACATCACTTGATGAATGGTCAAGTGGCTTCGTTAACCTTTGATATTGATTCAAAATGCCACATTTTAACTGACAAGTGACCTCTGGGCATGTTGTCCCTCTGCAGGTCCTGCTATATGGTGTTTCCGTCCCTGCAGCTCGCTCTGGCTCTGAGCTGTGTGATGGGGCTGGTTATGTTCGCACGCTACTGCGGAGAAGACCTCTCCGACCAGCTGGGCAGCATTTCAAGGGACGCTGTGAGTTGCTGTTTCCATGTTAAATTTTTTACTTGCCAATCAGGTTAAAGCTTTCCAGCATCCTCTGGCTTCTGCATTCAGAACAATGACCGGGAGGGTTTATGCAGAATGTGCGGGATGTTTTTAGTGTCTACAAATCAAGTTTGCATAATATGTTTATTACCTAAATGTTGTTTTACTGTAGCGTCGTGCAATGTATGATTTGTATATGATTTCTGGTGAATAGTAATTTAATGCAAATCAAACAGAATTTTCCAGGAATACGTTTACGGTTTATCTTTCTTAGATGGTGATCTACTTTGTGATGGACATGCTGCAAGGCCTGCCTGGACTTCCTGGACTGTTTGTCGCGTGTTTATTCAGTGCTGCACTCAGGTATGGGACTTTCCAAAATGTCAGTCTATGTATATATCCGACATAACATTATGACCACCACCTTATATTGTGTAGGTGTCTTTTGTGCATCCAAAACCGCTGTGACTCTTCAGAGAATGGACAGGGTGTCCTGTGGTGTTTGGCAACATTGTTATTGGGACGTGTGGGTTGAGGGGAGGAGCCTCTGTGGATCATTTGGAGGCCAGGTCAACACCTTGTGCTGTATTTCATGTTTTTTTGAGTTGTTCCTTTATTGCAGGAGTATTTTGAATTAAACTGCATTAGTTTTGGCTTTTCAGTCCTTATGCTGAAGGAAAGTCTGCCTGTCCCCTCCCTATACACTTATCTCTGTAAAGTTATCATGGATATGAATGTGTAACTTTTGTACATTTTGTTGTATTTTAAAGAACATAATATATATTTTTTTGCTTGTCCCGTGCAGCACCATCTCCTCCGCCTTTAACTCTTTGGCTACTGTGACTATGGAAGACCTCATCAAACCCCATTTCCCCAACATGACTGAGGCGAGAGCAACGTTGCTGTCCAAAGCTTTAGGTAAGCTTGAAATCCTGCACTCTACAATACACAGCTGAAAAACCAATATTTGTTTTAAAAGTTTCGTTTCTCTTTGATAAGCTGTATCCTACGGGCTGGTGTGTCTGGCCATGGCCTACCTCACTCACCTCATGGGCGACTCGGTTTTACAGGTAAACCCGCATGTTACATGATCAAATAAGAACCTGATGCTCCTCACTGAATATTCACTGGCTGATCTGCTTGAACTCCAGGTGGCTCTGAAAATCTTCGGCTTGGTGGGCGGTCCCATCCTCGGCCTGTTTTGCCTCGGGATGTTCTTCCCCTGCGCCAACTCCACCGTAAGTTCATCCTCGTCAGGGAGATTTCTGTCAGTCAGTCCTGGTTATCGTCTGTGTCAGGGGAGAAATATGATCTCTCAGAATGAAATGTGTACCAAGAGGTAGACGAAGTGGTAAAACAAAATAGAAGACTGTTTCCATTTTTCCAATGTAATTAGAGAATCCTCTCAGAACAGAGGTTGAGGTCTCTCTCTTTTTTTTTTTTTTTTTTTTTGCATTATACCAGGAAAAATTCCAGGATAATTTCATGACTTAGGATGAATGTTCCATCTATTTAAAAATATGTTTGGCTGTGAGTAAGAAAGTCATTACTGAATTTTCTCAGGTCAGACCTTCTTATAAAGAGTGAATTGCAACCTGACTTTTCTCTCTACCCCGCACCACGCTAATTAATTAAAATTACTCAAATCATGGGCGCCATGTTTGCTACCTAGGACTCTACAGTGTAACCCTGTGGGGCGGATGCACTATGTTAAAATAAATCACTTATTTTTTTTTTACAACAACGCGCCTATACATTTTAACGCCAACACCTCTCAATATGTAAAAGGCTCTCATTTCTGTATCCCAGGGTCTAAAGTACTTACTTTGAATATGTCAAATGACGCTGTAAAATGATTTGTAGCCCAATCGCCTCAACAGTCATCGAGCTGTGTTTACCTTTTCCTCAGTCTCCCGTGTTCACCCATCACCGTTAATAATTACTCAGCAAGCTGTTATTTGGTGTTATCATTATAACATTAGTATCCTAGCCACACTAACAAGGTTTTCAGTATACATGACCGTAGTTGTCTTTAATCTAGATAACTAGCTAGCATAAGGCTAGCATAAGGCTTGGTTAACTTCAATCATAATTCATTTGTAAAGCGGCGTTGAGCGTTTTTGACATCAAGTGTTATGATATGACTTGTTTTTCCTAAATAAAATCTTAACAAACGTAAAAGAGAGAAATTGACATTTACCTCAAATAATAGGGCAAAACCAGTTAACATACAGTCCTTCCTTTTAATCTTCCGCTCCCATAACTTTCTCCGTTTTTGTTCACTGGGGACACGGGGGAGTCTCCCCTGTGTTTTCCTGATCCCGTGCTGCATACTGAGTAGCCTACTGTGGCATATTTTAGCCTCTGATCCAACTTTATTCTCTGTTATTGCCACTTCTCTATGAGTGAATATCGATTAGATGTATCCAACATGGCGCCCGTGAAACACGTGACCAGCAGAGATCCAATCAGCTCAGACGGTCCGTTCCCTAGTTGGTCTGCTATATACGGCTGTGCTAAAAACAAATGTGATACATTTCAAATTCTGATATTATTCATCCAGATTTATTGTAAAACATGTTTTTTTGTATATCAAACCTTCTTCCCAGCCTAAAAAAAAAATAAAAAATTGCTAATATATAAAAAGTCGACTTAGTGCGGATGTTAGCTGTCAGGTTATCCTCCAGAATTAGACCTTTTTGTCTGTTTCCTGATGGTTCCCAGGGAGCGTTGGTGGGTCTGGCCTCAGGCCTGGCGGTGTCTTTCTGGATTGGCATCGGGAGCATCGTCACACCTAGCTCCGGCACGACACTGCTGCCCCCCGACTGTAGAGTAAACACGACCGGTGCCTTTCAGACTGTGCTCAGCAACGTCACTATGAGGTATGAACTCACTGCGGCAGCACAGCATGTTCTCCTGTATTTTTTTTTTTTGTGTCAAGTTTACAGCTTTGTTGTCTCTTTGCACTCCAGCCGACCCTCTGGACTGAAGAGATTTTATTCCCTGTCCTACATGTGGTACAGTGCATTCAACTGCTTCACGGTTATTCTCGTCGGACTGATCATCACCTTTCTCACAGGTAGATGAGATCTAAAGTTTCTGATCCAGAGCTTTTATTCAGCTGCTTTCTCTTTTCTTAATACATGTTTGTTTGTTTTTTAATTTAGGCCCTATGAAGGAAGAAGATGTGGCCCCGGGAACTATCTTTCCGTTGTATTGTTTTCTACCTGAACAGCTCAAAAAGAAGCTCTGCTGTGTGACTTCTCTGGGACAGACGGTGAGTGAAGTCCAGGACACAAAGAAATATTCAGACCCGCGATGCAGATATGTGACTGAGCGCTAGGGAGAAACTATCCCAGGCCCAGATTATATTTTCTGACACTACCAAGCCTTCATGACTCTCTACTAAGGAATTAGTAGATAATTCCTTAGTAGTTCTGGAATGAGTGAGTTTATGAGTTTCCCTGTTGTGTTTTGATTGGTGCTGGCTGCTGATTGAAAAGCCAAAGGTAAATAAATAACATTTTTCAGCCCAAGGACCCACCCAACAATAGGGTAGTGGTGATGCCTTCTGACTTCATTTATCTCTTTAACACACACGCATATATATATATATGTATGTATGTGTATAAAAGTCTAATCATTCCAAGATTTACCTATGCCTTAAGGAAAATGTTATAAATCTGGTCATCCTGTTCCTAAAGTTCCTAAAATTATCACGTCAAATATTTATTTATTATATATCAGCTTCAGCTAAGCTTCCTGCTGCACATTCATTGGGCTAATGTTAGCATGCTAACATGCTAAACCAGCATTGTGAATGATAAACATTGTCACAAACATCAGGATTTAACACGTGTGCATGCAGAACAAACTTGTACGTAGTCTCCCTCATGAAAAGTTCATCCACGTTAATCCTTTTACTCACTCTTACAGATTCCAACACAAGAACAACCCTCTCCAGAGCAGAAAGAAAATAATGGACAGGCTTTCCCGCAACAGAACGGACCATCTCAGGGGGAGACGGACAGCTGCCTTCCTGGAGCTCGCACAACTTTTGTTGAGTACGAAACAGCGGTGTGAAGTTAAACTGAGTGATTTGATGAAATTATGGAAATCATTCTTGAGCAAAGTACGTGGACTTAAAATAAATGTGTATGTGTTTGAGGAAGGGTGTAACTCGGGTGCTGAAGCGAGGTCATGATAACGGATTCTTCAACAAAAGACTGAGATAGTCTTGCCTGATTATTGCACCCAGCGGTCATCCGGTCTAGATGTGATTCACAATCATTTGTTTGTTTTTTTCCGCTATGATGTTTCTATATAACACTGCACTACACCCTTAAGAGGATCAGTGATTGTCCAGGAAGAAAAATGTTTTATACCATTATTTTCTACTTGACTTTAGCACTACTGCAGATGCACGAACAATCCTGTGAGATTATATTGACACTTGTTAAGAATGTATGGGCGACTGTAATGCAGCTAAAACTCTGTAAACGATTAAAGTTTTTTTTTTTTAAAGTTTTGTTTTGTTGTCTTATTTTCATTTAATGTGTAATTTTTCAAGGATAGTTTTGCACTTTGTGTTTTAATTTTAAACTACTTCACATTTCTGCTTCATTTTAGAGGACAGTATTGCCATTTACTACATTAATTTGTCAGATCTAGCTCTTGGTATTGAAGCATTTTTCAGTAAATAAATAACCCAGCAGTATATAAATAGGTGCAATTAGCTCCACTGCTTCACTGAAGTGCTTTAAAACCTTAAGAGCTTGTTTTGTGTCTGACGTCAGTACTTTTACACTTGCGCTGATAATACCCAAAATACTTTTAGGTACAATTTTACTCTATTACTGTATATTGCTGCTTCGTCTACTGCAGTCAAACATCTGAATCGTGACTCTCTCATGACAATGCGTGTTAATATAATTTATGAATCATAATATTTCTGCATCCACCTGTTTGGATTAAGACCTCTTTGTTGTGCGCAAAAAGAAATGCTTTGCATATGTACTTTGACTGTTTGACGTTTGAATTTCCTGTTAGCACCTGCAGCTGGTGAACAGGACATTTTTGTTTCGTGACGTGACAGAAGTAAAATATATTTTTTTTTCAAACGCAAACTCTAAATCCTAATAATATCGACGATTGTTAAATATTTTATTCATAATTTGTTCTCATGAAGTGTTTTTTTGTTTGTTTGTTTGTTTAACACAGAACAGAAATAATTAGAACTTTTTATTACAATATTCATATATATATTCATTATACCTTGTGCTGTTTTTCATGTGTTTTGAGATGTCCCTAAAGCATGTTTGTGTGTGTGTGTGTGTGTCTGTAACAGGCTGCATGTTGGATGACTAAGTAACATCCACACAAATCCAAAAGTTTCTCAGCAGAACATTGGATTGTCACAAGATGGACAATGTTATTTACTTCTGGCAGCGGTTTTAATGATGTGGCTGATCGCTGTATAACGTAAGGTAAGGTAAGGTCACCTTTATTAGCGTGTCTATGACTGTGTGAACTTTTACCCACTATAATATAATACTCCACGTGCTCAGTATAATTTGACGGCTTGTTTCTAGTCAAATTACACTTGGAACAAATGATAACGTTGTTGCGAGCTCAGACTTTTGTACGCCATAATTATCCCTCTGCTCATGTGTTTGTCATAAAAGCTAGGTTTGTGTATTCAGGTGTGTAGCGTCATATACTGCACCTGCAGGCTTGTGAATGAGTAGTTGCGGGGGTGCACAAAATCTTTGGTTGATTAGACATTTTTGATATATATATATATAGTTTTCTCCCACAAATTTTAATTTCTTTCTGGACACATTAATGTGAATTCACCATATTTTAGTAAAGGGATTAATAGAGGCAGAAGATGATCTCTCATTCAGTGATGCAAGAGCTGTCTCAACAGTCACCTGTACACAGTAAGCCCCGCCCCTATCACTGCCTGGAACTGTCAATTATTTAGTTTTGCTTAAATAAATTAGCTATGTTTTGCTGTGTTATGTTACACAGGTATGTTAGGTCATTTATTCTTTTTGGTGGATTCGTTAGCATGCTTAGGATCATTATCTTGTCAGCTTCTGGTCCAACTTTATCCAACATTGTCTTCAGGCAAACTTTGATATGAAAAAAAGGTAAAACAACTTCTCCCTGAAAAGCAGTCGTTGGTATGCGCCAAACAAACCTACCATTGGTGCAGCCAAAGAATCTTGTCAATGACCCATCTGTTCAGAGTATATTATGACAAAATACAACATACTCTGTGCCTGCTCTTATCTTCTATAGCTTTGAGAAGTTATGAGAAGAAGTGGTGGGACATGCAACTACACTTAAACCAATACTTATGTCCTCAGACTACCTAGTTTCAGCTGCACCTGGCCTCTTCACCCTTGGTTTCTGACCACTGATCTTCTCCCTCCTTGACTGGCTGCACTCTTGTTCTGCCTCCGTGCTAGTATCTGCCTCTACATCAGGGATGCTGATATCCTGCGAACTATGGGTTAGTTCCTGCCATTGGACTTCAACCGACTGATATCATACACTTCTTAAAAAGTAGCTATCAATGCAGTATCCCTGTGTTCCCAAGCACTTTTTCCTCCCTTGATGGATTCTGACGCCCTTTACTGTTGTTACTTTCCGCCAGCCACACACACAAACCTGCTGCTTCTTTCCATCTTCACCTCAACCACTAGTTTCCGCTAACAAGTTTTACCTACTCGTTTTCACGTCCACTCCAGAGTCCAAAACTGTGTTGGTCAATGGGGATTCATCTTCGGCCCCTGCTCCCGCCGACTCTAGGGGTATTTTATCATTGTCCAGATCTGTAGCTACATAGGGTGTGAAATATATCAACAAAAATGTGCCTAAGATGGATAGAATTTCTATAACTGACTCCACTTTAGTGGTCATGATGTTATGGCCAATCAATGTATATTAAAAGTATTATTTTGTAAGCTAGAGTGATTACATACAGGGTTATTCATTTAGGTTGAACCTCTGGGTTGTTGGTTCTTGATGTGTTTTCCATTTCATATGTGGATTTACGTCACGATACACCTGTATCCCCACCCAAATCATTTTGCTATACAAACAGGCATGCATGCACATTTGAAAGTAAAATTAGTACAACATAACAGCCTTTGTGCTTTTGCATGTCGCGCTGTCAGTTAACCCTGAAATACAGTTGTAAAAAGAAGCCTGACTTCAGTCCGGGAATTTTGTATTTCCTTATGAGCTGCTGCAGCCACAGTTCCGTCAGGGTGTCACTGGCCTTTGTGGGAACAGACGAGTCCTTCTGATTACTGCTGTGATGCTTCTCTGATCTGTGTTAACGGAAAAAGGTAAGCTGATCTTTCTGTGTTTCGCTGTTTTCCATAGAAAGAGATGTCAATCTAATTCTGATTGTCTCATCATTTTTATTTTGTGAATTTCATGTTAGTTGATGAGTTGAACGTATCAATAAACAACCAAACGAACAATCCATGCAACTCAGCTTTGAAGAAATCAATCAATCAGAAGCTGATTTCCTGATGTTAAATTCGAGTTAAACTCAAAACAAAAGAGATGGCAGCACTTTAAGTTCCTTGTTTGGCATTTTCAGACAGCTTTTATAACATAATTTATTGTAGTTTTAAGTGGTTAAACATGTTCATTCATGTCATTCTTACCAGCATGCCGACAGTAAGTACATTCAGAACACAGTTAAGAATAATTTATTACAAGCACAGCAAATTATGAGGCGGTTAGTACAACTTTATTTCTTTATCAGGTCCTTAACTCATTATTATTGGGCTATTGTTTACTCTCTTAGTGTCTGTTGGATTTTTACCCAGGCTTGATGATGGGGACTCATATCTCCCAGGTGTCTAGTGTGCATAGAGACCAGGGTTGCTCATTTTAGTGGTACAGATGCAGAGATGTTAAGGTTGGAGATGTTCTTTAAAAAAAATAAATAAGAAGAAGAGGCATGAGGGGACAAACACTCTGGACATTTAATACCGAACCACATAAGTACAATCTGTGGAAGATGGTTAGAACAATCCCAAAGTAGGAATGAAGTTAAATTCAATATCTGGTGATCTTTGTTAGTCATATAATATTGTTTTTTGTTTTTGTTTTTGTTTTGTTTTTTCCCCTTATGCACTTGTAGAGACACAGCAAAAGAAATTCTGACCAAACAAACTGTATGTGACTGTGTGTAAAGTAAAAGTTTGGCATTTTAACCATATAAAATACGCATATGACGTCACAGTCAGCGAAGTCTCCATGGTTACGGACACCGAGTTTATAGATATATCCGACTCCCAAAGAAAAAAAAAGTAAATTGACCGCTGCATTAGAAGGTACAGAAACCTGGTGTTGCGGTTCACATTTGGTGTGAGGTAATATTAATTTATGCTGTATTTTTTGATGAAGTCATACCGTAAATTACTTCTTAACTTGCGCTCTGGAGGGCTGTCAGATGGCGTAGTTACGGCCGACAGTAACTATTTCAGTTCCAACAGTAAAACAATAAACGTAATATTTGCAATCACGCCTCGTCAATGTCAGAGTCACTTTTATTTAAATAGCACATTTAAAAAGCCAACGATAACCAAAGTGCTTAACGGGATAATCAAAAAAAAACAGTAAAAAAAACCAAACAATTAAAGTAATAAAAGACAGTAAAAACAGACCATCTGGTCAGCTGACCTAAGGGCTCTAAAAAACAAATAAAATAATCTTAAAACCGATCCTTTATCTAACCGGGAGAGGAAAGCACTGATGTTACGTGTTCTAGCTTTTAGCGTCCGGTCAGATGCTACAGTGTTGTATTGCTAACGTTACTTCTCACTGAAGCTCTTAGAGTTAGCATCTTTTATTTAGCTACATTTATCAGAACTGAAATGATCTAAAACTAACCTCAATTTTTTTGATTTGATCTCTCGCTGTATTTACTGCTACATTTCACCATGTTTTTGCCACTCAGGTGGGCGTGGCCCCAGGTGGCAGTGACGTCACTGCATACCCTCCATACGTGCATAAATAAAATAAATAAATAAATATAAGTAAGAATTACAAAGCAGAAACAAGAGAATTTTCTAAAAGTATAAGTAATAAAAGATAAAAGAAACAAAATGTTTGGGATTAAAGTGAATGCGTATCACTCTCCAATACCTATAATGTTCAGTTTTGTTCAATTTAACACTTTCAGCACTAGTATATGTTTCAGCTTTGAGATCACAGATGGTTGTGGTTTTGTTCTGGACTATGTTAGGGCCAACCGGGCTTGTCGTCAAAGGATGTAAATCAATGGGTTTATGAAAAATGTTTGAGTCAGAAAAATGTTGCTCCAATAATGTGACATCTTCTGATCGCTCCAGAACTAAATATGATGTAGCCTAGTGCTGCTGCTGGATGCCCACAGCATCACATGGAGGCTGTATATCTGTGTGCCCCTGGTATTCCAGAATATATTTGATTAGCTCATCCTGCCGTGATAGCAATTTTTGTTTTCCTCAATAACGTGTTGTTTAAATGATGGCTGTCCAGTCAGTTGTACTATATTTGAAGCAAGGTTTATTCTTCCCCGGGGAGAGCAGCTCCGTCTCTCCTCTCCGTATTCACATTCTTTTATAGCAGTGCATTAGCATCTTAAAATAACGATTATACGGAACACGTGACCGCGTCCTTTCCCTGAACTTTCCACCTCGCAGGAGGTGAGAAGTTGAAGAGGAAGTGCAAGCGAAGTCAAAAGAGACAACTTAACACATCTGCATGTAGAAAATGCAACGTAACAACACACTTACTATGAACTTTCAGTGAACTTCTGCTGAGCTTATTTTAACTTGTTATGAACTCATGTAGGCTGAAAAGTCACTTAAGCAAATACAGACAGCGTATATGAGAGAATTCAGAATCAAAATGTAATTTTACATCACAATGCCAAGCAGATTGGCCCGGCAGATCTTTGCCCAAGAGAGCGATCCAAGACCAAGTTTTTGAAAAGGTTTTGAGTGCTCAGAAGAAGAACTGGCTTCCAGGCTATACCAGTTCCATTTTGTAATAATAACTGTGTCTCCTTCATGCATGTAAATGAAAAGGACAAAAATAAAAAGAATCCATGCACCAGCTTTACACCAAAACCAATTGTACCATTGACTTACATCATTTTTTGATATGCTATTATTCACAGAAACGGGATGCGGACCCTCATATTTCTTTATATTCTGGGCCTAAACATCTGCCAGGTTTGTCGGTGACACATGATCGTACGTTAAATCTTCAAACTTACACCATTTAATTGCATTAAACATGTTGATTTTTTCCATTACAGGCTGCAGGGCAAGGTAAAATTATCTGCATGAATGTGGAAGTGGGCACTTGTTTAGGGGTTTCTGTGATATAGTGTCTTTGGATTGCATGTCTGTTTTGCATGTTTTTCAGACAACTCCACACAAGTGTATCGTGTCCAACTGAAAGCAGACCAGAGTTTAATTGAAAAAATAAACAAGATCTTGAAGCCTTTTGTGAAAAACACCAGCTTCTATGTCGACGACCTGGAAATTACAACACGTAAGCACATTTGTAATAGTCTGAATCCTACACGATCTGAATGATTGAGCCCTGAGTCAAACCTTTTTTTTTTCTTTCTCTTTCTAATAAGAATGTGAAAATCTCTCAAGCAAAACAAAACAGTGCAACTGCACTCATGACTACATGTGGAATGATAAGATTTGTGAGTCTAATGAGAATTGTTGTGGGAAACCTGAGTGCACCTTCCTGACAACCGGAGAAGTCTATCAGTGCGTTTCGAAAGACCTTGGTATGTTTTTACTGTCTTCGTACATGCATATACGTACAGTGCATTTGAGTTTGTGCACATCCCAATTACAGTATGTTTTCTTCAGTTAACATCAGAGGTTCTCTGACTTTGACATCGAACTATACAGATTGCCTGAGAGAGGGAAACAATCATAGGCTATGTCATGACAACTTATTAAAAAAGGTAAAAACAAGTGTTTATGAGTAAACATTCCACAGATTACCTTCAGGAACCATAAAAAATACCAATAACTTGTCCTTTGTTACCTTTTAGATGAAAACAGAGTTCAGCACTTTCAAAGGATTTGACACGTTAGAAATTACTAAATTCAGGTAATTTTTGTTCTTTGTGTTTTAATTTAAATTTCAGTAGTTTATTTTATTATGTTTTTCACTTGCATCAGGACATTGCTGACTTTTAAAAAAAAATAAAAATTCTCACCCTAGGACTGGAAGCATCATCGCAGATTTTGAAATGACCATTGTTTCCAGAATTGCGGCAAAAGATCTGATCAGCAAATCAGAACATCTCACCAGGCAACTAAATGCTTCACTTTCAATGGAGACTACAGGTAATTGTGTCTAATGGTAGTGGAAACCAAGTTTCACCCTGGATTGAATTATGGTTTGCCATCATTAAATCCACTCTTTAATCAAACTCAAGTCACATCTGTACAGAAATGTCTCAGTGAAGATTTGATAAATCACCATGAAATTTTGTACTGATTATTGTGGTGCACAAATATTTTTAAATCCAAAAACATGTAGCACCAGTAGCAGGCACTGAAATATTAACATTGTCGTGCTCGGGCTAGCATTTAGTTGTTGTTAGCATTTAGTTGTTCCGGCCTCACAGACTAGTTAACATGCTGGATCAAACTTTTATGAAACTGATTAAAGCTGTATTGAACAATATTTTCATATTAACAACAAGTCAGAGAAAGGCGTCGTTCTCAGTGCAAATCTTTTTTACCATACTGCAACTCTGCTATAGCTTTTCAGAACCTTTCAGCTTTCTTTTTTTTTTTTTTTTTTTTTTTTACATCAACCCAGTTTTGCAGCAGACAGATTTTTTTAAAAAAAATATTCAGTGAATTTACATTTGTTAATGTTCATCTAGATTTTAAATAGGGGATCAGAAGACACAGCGCAAAGCCTTCGCATGATATGATATAAATCAGGGGTCTTAAACGTTTTTCAGGCCAAGGACCCCCAAACTGATGGACAGATTAAGCAAGGACCCCCTACCTACTATATAAACTTGCTATTTATAAATATACATTATTATTAATAGGTCACGGACTCCCTGTTGAAGACCTGTGATATAAAGTATAAAGTGCAACCCTAGATAAATATAGTCACTTGAAGACTTGTGTGATATGGTTGAAGGCTAGAAAAGGCTTTCACTAACATTTCCACATAAATAGTAGTTTTGGTTTTATATGATAGGACCACGTATGTGTAAATGTCTTTCCAACAAGTTCATGATTACTCAGAAGTGCCCGTAAAATCACCAGGTCACAGGTTTCCTAAGATGTATTTCCACACGTTGTGCCTCCTAGATGTAACTTATCTGTATCTTCACAGGTGTTGTCACTTTAGACATGCCAACCAACCCTGTGTGTTACAACCACACCACCAATCTAACGTGCAGATCAGCCGAGGACCTGGGAAGCACCCCGAGCCTGACGCTGACAAGAGCAACTCAACAATTTGTCATAACTAATGGCACTATATCAACCATAAATCTGGGACGTCTGGTGTCTACAATCCAACTCAAAAGTGCATCTGAACTCTGGGCAGGTATATTCCTTTCACCAGCTACACCGATAAGGAAAAACATTATGACTGCCTTCCTACTATTGTGTAGGTCTCCCTTGTGCCTCCATAACAGTTGTGACTCATGCAGACAATGGACACAGGCCTTCTGAGGGTGTCCTCTTTGGACCATCCCACAGATACCTGATCAGTTTGTGTGTGTGTCATTGTTATGGGGTGGGTGGTACATCCCTAAGTAACTTCCATGCGGATGTCAGGACCAAACCGTTTCTAGAAGAACACTCTATTATCACAGGATGGTCAATATTTTTAAAGTCTTCTGCACATTTATGTAGCTATTGTATTTAAGTGCAACTTGTTGAACTTGGATTTTTCAATGCTATGTTATATTGAACTCCATCACCCTTAGGAGGACTGGACTGCATTTAACCGGCTGAATTCTTTCCACCATTAGTCAACAGCACCTGTTTCCTTTTGCATCCAGTGCTTTTTATTTGACTGTATTCATGAATTTTACTTTATTTATTAATGTTGCTGGTTGGTGCAAGGGTTCCTATTTAACTGTTGTGTTGTGTCGAAATGCTGTTTGTTTTTTGTTTTTTTCAAAAGGACAGATAAAAGACTGTCTCTACTTTGTGTCTACTCTATTAACAGCAACCAGAATAACACAATCAGAATACTCTCAGAGATTCTGTAATGTCATAAATGTCCTACACATTGTGGTTTCAATCTTCATTCCCATCTGTTTTCCCTCAGGACAATACAAATGTGCATACACTCAAAACTCTGGCTTCATCTCCATATATCACAAAGCCACCGCTGAAATGGATGTAGCCCTTCTGCCAGACATTAGAACCTTCACAGAGCCATCATTTCCACGCTGCAAAACTAATAAAGAGATTATGGAAATATCAGCCTCCTGTGAAGTAGACAAAAGCAGTGAAAATTACACTGTCAGATGGGACGTCCCCCGTCAGACATCAGAAAGTGAGTACAATTCCTTGTTTGTTTTTTGTATCCATTGCTTAAAATGAATTCTTGTGCAAGCTTATAAAAATGCACAAAATGCATGTGTGGTTGTTGCAGAAGCAGGAACTTATACCACTAAGGTGATCATTGAATGTAAAAATGAAGTCCCGGAAGCCCCGTCTTGCATATTTACCAACAGGTGCAATCAAAACAGAAGAGCCACGGTTCAAATCAATATCATAAAAGGTATGGTTTAGTGTCTTTTAACAATACTGTCTGGAAATATAAAACCAAATTTCAACCCATATTTAGTATATTAGAGCGCACCAATTGTCATGGTGAATTGCTCAAAAATAACACTTAGTTCTTACAATCATCTTAACACATTTTGCCCACTTTAGAGTAAATCCCACAAAAAAGTGAATATATGGTAAAATAATACTTTGCATTTCTCATTTGCTGATAACTTAAGATGCAAAGGAAGGCGTCCTTTGATTTGTGCAAATAGACACTAAACATCCATTTTATATAACCGCACTGACTCCCATTAGTTATACACTCACATATAAGAACAACATAATAGGATTGTGACACTGAAACATAATGGAAGCTGCTGCTACTTCTTAAGAAAGTGTGTGAGTTTGTGTTTTTATCAGTGTTTTGTTGGATGGAGTGATTTGAGGAAAGTTTGTTTTTTGATATATTAATTTTTTTATCTTCTTCTCACTTCTTCTTGGCTTTCATTATAATGCTCTAACTCAAATTTTCCTTCTTTTTAAACAAAACAGGAGATGACAAATTTTGTAAAGCTGAAGGTGAATGGGAAGACACCAAAGCTAATTTCACTGCACAACTAAAATGCCAGAACTCTGCGGGAATAAAACAAAGGAAATGCACGTAAGACTGCACCCGAGTAATGACAAACTGTTACCACAGGAAAGTTTTCTTTTTATGATTTCATTTTCTGCTGATCAATTGTTTCAGATCGGACGGAGAGTGGTTAGCGGAAGAGTCACCGTGCGTGAATTCAGCACTGAAGAGTGTGTTGGAAAGTGCACTAGTAAGCCTAACTTTCATAAGTGAAGTTAGGAAAATAACTGAGCCTTAACTTACTCAAATTAGTAGAATATTAGCAACAAATTAAAACAGCCTGCTGTTCAAAAGCTGCAGTTCTCCGTGAGCTACTTTTATAGAAATAATATTCTTATTTGTAAGCATCAACTTAAAAAGTGTTTTGCCAAATCAGCCGAGGATGCTCGTACAATTAATCACCACTAAGAAGTCTGTACTGTTGTTGCAGATTGCCGACATTGGACTTGGCGAACTGGATACAAACGCAGCAGACATATTTGACCGCCTTCAGAATGTCACTGCTCAGACTGATGTTATCAACTCTGTTGCCAATATGAACGCATCAATTGCCGTGTTGCAGACCTTGAGCCTAAAGCTGCAGGCTCTAAATAATGAGATTTCAGCTAACGTAAGTATCAAAGCTCTTTACTGGATACTATCAAATAACATACAGGCGAAAGGTAATGCATTTTATTGAAAGTTGTGAACCTTAATATATTGATACAATATAGTATGAGTATTCCATAAATTTAGCTTTTTACTGTGAAGAAGCAATAGGAAAGGTTTAGTTTTCACTGCCCAAGCAAAAACTATTTTGGAAACAGGTAATGGAACAACAGACTCCAGTCAGTCTCTCAACTATTTTGCATGAAATAATTTCCTGGTTCATCATGGCTTGATGGAAAAAGCCAGATTATTCAACTTTTGACAATCTGAGAAGTGTTTCGTCAGTTTTGTACTAGATCAAATTGACGCAGATGCGTTGGTCCGCCTACCAGTAGTAGGTGTATAATAATACTTTGTGTAACTATTTGTTTTTAAGTCTTTGATTTATGTTGTATTTAAACTAACTGCGTTTCTTCTTCTTCTTTTCAGAATTTCCTGAACTCTTCCAGCCATCTGTTGGATAGGACTCTTGCAAATACCTGGACACCAGAAACTTCTGAAAACATTACATTGGCCGAGAAATATCTGACCTCAGTCGAGCAATTGATTTCGATATCAAACATAACGCGAAACACTACAAAATCAAATGTCGACGTACATTTGTGTGATACCAATAACAGGATACACTGTAATAACACTGTGTTCAATGTTAGCGTCAGTCTCACAGGTGCAAGCAATGCAATAACAACTGGATTCAAAGAACTGGACAAGTACTTGCCCAACAGCAGAGTGAATGAAACTGGTGACCCCAACAGTATTGTTGTGTCAACAATCGCCAATAAGAGCTCTGACATTGAAATTACAATTGACTTCCAATTGTTCACACCAAGGCCTCGCAACGTAAAGATGTATTGTGTTTCATGGGACAACAACACCAGACAGTGGTCAGACGTGGGATGCAGGTGGGCGGGTAGCTCGGTAGCAGCTGGTAGTCGCTGCATTTGTACTCATTTGTCGTCATTTACCATTCTGATGTCAAAAGAGCCCTTGGAGATCCCTTTTCTGAACGAAATCACCATTGCTGTAATGTCTATATCAGTCATATCTCTCGTTATCAGCCTTACTATTGAATTGATTGTCTGGAGTGATGTAGTCAAGACAAATACTTTGTATTTACGGCACACTGCCCATGTGAACATTTCTATATGTTTGTTAGTTGCGGACTGCTGCTTTTTGGCAATAACTGATCCAGAGAGCACTGCAGACCTCTGGTGTAAAACCTCTGTGGTGCTGAGGCATTTCTGTTACCTGGCCATGTTCTTTTGGATGTTGTGTCTAAGCATGATACTCCTTCATCAAGCAGTTTTCCTGTTCCATAGAGTGAGCAAGACATACTACCTGAGGTTCTCATTAGTCCTTGGCTATGCCTGTCCCTTTCTTATCGTCTTTGTCACGATTTTTGTCAGCGATGGCGGTGTTGAAGGCTCGTACTACTCCAAAGAAACCTGTTGGCTTCTTTATAAAGGATTTATGAAGGGGTCCATCTTTTCATTTATCTTACCAATTTTTATAATCGTTTTTGTCAACATATTCTCCATGGCAGTGGTAATCATGAAGCTTTTGCAACACCATCAGAGTACAGAGGCGTCCCAAGATAAGGAAAAAACAACTGCCAAAACTGTCATCCGATCGGTCATTCTTCTGTCCCCCATCTTCGGTGTGACATGGATGTTTGGATTTGCTATATTTCTTTTTGACCTCGCAGATGGACCTGTAGCTTTAGCAATGTATTACCTCTTCACGGTGACGAACGGACTCCAGGTAGGATCACTATGATCTAATCTTATCAAACTAAACATCAAGTATTTCTTGCTTAGTAAAATTCTGTCTTTCATTTCCAGGGTTTTTTCATTTTGTTGACCACGTGCGTGGGGGACAAAATGGTAAGATGGTTTAACTTCTTCTTTCTGATCATGTGAGTGTCTTACTTTGCTGGTTGTCGAGCAGAAAACATTGTGGATAGCTAAAGCATCAAGAAAGTTTCAAGGCTATTGTACCATCGCAGAATAATCTTGATCCAAAAATCTCCGTATTTCACCAAATCCAATATGACAGTTGAACCGTTTTCAACGACCGTTGGGGTTAATGTGATAAAACCGCATATTTACAAGTGTTTTCATCCAATCCTGACAGACCCGCGACACACTGATGAAGCGCTTTAGGAAATATGTAAGTGCAATACAAGCAGATCTACAGGACTCATGTGTAAAAGGTCACTGTGACTCACTTTACAAATCTGTTGACTGTCATCTCCAGGGTCAACAATCCATGAGTGAGAGCACCTTAAAGGGAGACTCAACGCTGAAGAAATGACATGGTTTAATAACCTTCTCCTGGCTTTGATTATGTTATTGTTTTAATTCACCAGTGACTTCATTATACATATACTGTACATATATACAATATAATTACATACTCATGTACTCCGCTTGCAGCTTTAAAACGAACTACATGTGTACACTAATAGTAAATATATCTGTAAACAATGTTATATTTTAGATTATGTTATTGTTTTACTTTTACAGTTAAATACCACAGAAACAGAACATAAGGTTAATTAACTCTACATACTGTTGTGTAATGATGTTTTAGAACCTATGTGTGAATGTTACTTTTCTGTTCATTTTCTTTGTTCTGTGCTTCCCACTCCTCATCTGTGTCATCCAATGAAATCCCTTTCTGGGCTGCTACCTTGCGGTAGGCCTGGCACTCAATCTCTGCCCTGCAACACAGGAACACAGGAGAATTTACTTATCACCTATAAATGTGTGTGTGTGTGTGTATTAAAACAATAAAGATTTAAAAAAGAAAAGAAAAGAGCTTTGCAGCCTACTTTTTCAGGAATCTAACGCAGTCTCTGTGTCCGTATATTTCCGCTACGCGCACTGGTTTGTCTCCACAGCAGTCCTCCTTGTCCACAGGCGCATGGAGGGAGTGCAGCAGACGCAACACGGACAGCTGACCAGACTCTGCGGCGAAGTGCGCCGGAGTCCATCCATGCTCGGTCCTCAGACACGGCCTCGCTCCGTGCTCCACGAGGATCCGGACCGTTTCTGTGTGACCTGTGCCAAAGCTCTCACAGTGTGATCTGCGACATTCAAGAACTTCTTGCAGGAAGAAGGAAGCAGTAAGAAGTGTGCTATACAGGTGCAAACCATTACACAAATATAGTAAGAGGATTTAACTGAGTGAAGATCATATTGGGCTTAATCAACGTCATTAATCAAGGTGCAACAATTTCCTGTTATACACAACTGTAAATGGACTTAGTATGTTGACTCAAGAATTGTATTTAAGCACAAATTTCTACTCCCTAACTGATCACTCTTTTACAGCTCAGATGGGAATATCGCACCTTTCTTTCGTTATTACTTTTTCGTTATCACCTCACAATTGTTTTGCACACAAAACACATAAAGATGAAATAGGTTGTAGTGTTATGAATCGAACCAACGTTTTTCAGGCCAATGACTTCCAAACTGATTCAAATAATACACAGGTTCAACTATTCATTTTTTTAAAATTACTTTTCTATTTATTGTTGTGACAGAGCAATCCATTTTGGCCTCAGTAGTTGACTGATGGGAGCGAGTTGCACGGTTAGCTTCTCTTCTGCTAATACTGCAGCATGTCTCTGGGATATATATATATATATATATATATATAATCAAGCAAAGATTTTGCGACTCCCTGCAGTACCTCCGCGGACCCTCTAGGGGTCCCGGACCCGCTGTTGGAGACCTTAGAATTAAACTAGTCAACTGAAGTGCAGCAGAAACAACTGATTATTTGATTTTGCTTCATCTATAATTAACGTAATCAGTATTCACCTTAACAGAATGATTAAAAATGAGCCAAATGACAGCTGACAACAAGCAGAAGAATCTTGCGTGTATATAACTGCATGAGTAATAATAAGCAAGAGTGATTCTGGGTCATTTTTTTTCTGCGTTGGAAATGTTTTACTTTTATTTATTTTTCGGATTATGCATACTTTTACTGTAGTACTTCGACTTAAGCAAAGGATTTCCTGTTGGCCACACAAAACAAGAGCATTTGCTGATAGTATTATACTGTATGACTACTGAATCCATGGTATCAGTGTTGGACTGGTGATGGAGAGGGCAAAACTGGTACTGGCAGACAATGTAGAGCTTTTTGTGCACCCCTTCCTGTGACTGCCGGATGTAACTCGAAACTGAAGAAATGCAAAACCTGCAGGTGTCCCAGGGGACAAGTAGCGCGGTGAACTTATTTAACCGACTACCTTTAGCTGCAGCCCAGTGAAGAGGCGTCTTGTGGCTCCAGTCCACGTCTCTCTGGTTGGGATTGCATTGCTGTTGCCTCAGAATCTCCTCGACTTGGTCATGGTCGCCTGCAGCTGCGGCTTGGTGCAACTCGGTCATTTCGTGACGAGCGTTGCCTAGTGACAGTTGATCAACACAACGTGGAGACAAGTGCTGGGGTGGGCCTGTGCAACGGCGATGCTGCCACCCGCTGGTAGCTGCAGGAACAGCAGGCCAGGGTGTGAAAAGTTGGAGAGTGCAAGCACAGGAAAGGCAACACTGAGCAATGACGTTCTTAATTTGCGGCTTCATACAACTAAATAACTAAACCAAACTAAAAGCTCGCTTTAAGCATAGGGAAATGGGTAAAATAAGCGAGTAAGAGCAGAAGATGCAACTGTCAAATGTGCAAAATTGTTGCCGCGATGTGCAGAAGAGGCAATGAGATGGTATGTTTTAAAAAGATCAAAACCCTCCTGTGGATAGAAATTGGAGTTTTATTCCGGTTTTCCTTGCCCTCACATTCCTGCAGCGTCTGCCAGACAGCAAGTGTGTGAGCAGTGTGCGCTGTGTGATGGGTGCGGACCTTGATGTTGTTGTTGTGTGGCTTCCTTGTGACCCAAGGGTTGTAAATCTCCTGTGGTGGCGGAAAGGCTGCTCCGTAGATGAACTGGGACGTTTTAATGACACACCGGAGAGCCTTCCTGTCCTGAATTGCGCAGCTCCCATACCACACTGTGATGGAGTTTATCAGGATGTTTTCCACCGTGCATGTATAAAAGTTGCTGGGAGGCTTGGAGGGTAATCTGAATTCCCTCAGCTAACCAGAAGTGAAAATAACAAGTGCAAAATCAACCTAATATTAGGGGAGAAGCTTAGACTACTGTATTAAGTAAACATTTTGCTATAACAGAATAAAAAAATGCAATACTATACAAATTGATATACACTGATAAGGCATAACGTTATGACCCACTTCCTAATATTGTGTTCTTTTGGTTGCAAAGACTCATTGAAAAGAATGCACACATTAACTTCACAAAAAGCTTATTTATTGACTTAGTATAAAATCCAAGGCAAACAACAACAACAAAAAAAATTAAGACCGATGCATCACAACAGGGTCATTTATCTGGGTTCAGACCTGAAAGAAACAAAGATTAAATCCCTTTATTAAAACACATTTTAATTAATTCTCCATCTCTAAGAACTGACTTAAACTGCAAAAGAAAATTAACTGGACAATTAATGGATTTAGAAAATGGGTGAGTCTTACCATTCATTTGCAGCCGTTGGATGATTTTCAATCTCAACACTCTTGTTTATGGTCCTGGTTTCATTCAGGTCCACTGAAGATGAAAGATTATACTGCAAAACTAAATCATCAGAGAGGAGTGTCTAAGTTTAAAAAAAAAAAAAAAAACTCACCACAGTCTACTAACCTGATTCGAAACTTTCTGCCAAGTCAGCATCCGTGTCCACTCCTTTCCAGTATTTCTCCATCAGTGAATTCACAAGGGTTCCTTCGCACTCTATTTCAACTGCATACCGTGGAACAGCGAGCTCCGGATGTTCTCCCGTGCTCAAGACCGTCACTTTGAGGGGTTTGTCAACCAGAAGATTGTAGAAGTCATCGTAAACGTCATCAGCCCAAGAGCCCTTGGACTCATCGAATCCACCCAAACAGCACAAGAAGGCCAGGGGAGCCTTCTTCTGCAGGCTCTGAGGAAGTGGCCTCACATTCTTGATGTCGACCTCAGACTCATTTCCATAGTCAATAAACACGACGCACACCTTACCATCACCTCTGCCTATTACTTGAGCTCGATACCATTGGTTGTCACTGGAAAACTGAACGAGGCATGGACTTCCAGGACCAAGAGACTCGAGGAACGTCACATCCTGCTGGGCCTGTCCTGCTTCCTGTGCAAGCTGTGACACCGTGCTCAGATCCTCGGTGTTGTTGATCTGACACCAGAAGAAATGTGGTTCCACAATACAAGAGGCATACACAGTCTCTGTCTTGTTTTGGGATATTGTTGGCTCTTTGTACACGCAAGAGCTGACATCATCTATGAGAACACAGGTGTGTGTCATATTGGATGCAGTGTCACCATCCCGGAGAATGGTTTCTGTTTGTGGGCCCTCTATTATGACACATTCTTCCATCACTGGTTTCCAGTATTTCTGCATTGCTGTATTAACAACCTCTCCTTCGCACTCAATTTCCACCGAATACTGAGGAACTGTAATCTCCGAATGGTCCCCCAGGCTCAACACTGTCGCTTTGAGGGGTTTATCAACCAGAAGATTGTAGAAGACATCATAAACCTCTTCATCCCAGGAGCCCTTGGACTCATCAAATCCATTTAGACGGCACAAAAAGGCCCGGGGAGCCTTCTCCTGCAGACTCTGAGGAAGTGGTCTCAGGTTTTCAATCTCAACTTTGGACTCGTTTCCGTAGTCGATAAACACGACACTGACTGCACCATCGAGACTGCTTATTACCTGAGCTCTGTACCACTGGTTGTCACTGGTAAACAGAGCGAGGCACGGACTGCCAGGACCAAGAGACTCCGGGAACGTCATATCCTGCTGGGCCTGTCCTGCCTCCTGAGCAAGCTTTGACACTGTGCTTAGATCCCCTGTGTCGGAGAACTGACACCAGAAGAAATTTGGTTCCACAATACAAGAGGCATACACAGTCTCTGTCATGTTTGTTAGAATTTCTGGCTCCCTGTAGTTGAAAGTATTGCCGTTTCCTTTAGATGCATCAAAGTGTTTTACATTTCCTTTGGTTTTAATGTCTTGAGGTAAAGTTTCAGTTTGCACCACATCATTCTCTGGTTGCCAGTATTTCTGCATCAGCCCATTAATGTCCACCTTATCACACTCAATGTTCACTTTATATTGAGGAACTGCAATCTCTAAATTGTTTTCCACATTGAAGACAGTCACTTCGAGTTGCTTATCCACCAAGAGATTGTAGAAGTCATCATAAACTTTGTCATCCCAGGATCCCTTGGACCCATCGAAGCCGTTCAGAGAGCACAAAAAGGCCTGAGGAGCAAACTCCAGCAGACTCTGAGGCAGTGATTTGACATTTTCAATGTCAACTTCAGACTCATTTCCATAGTCAATAAACAGAACATGGACATTTTTGTCCGATTTCTTTAAAACTTGAGCTCTGTACCACTGGTTGTCACTGGAAAAGAGAGCGAGGCATTGGCTGCCAGGTGCCAGTGTCTCGGGGATAACTGCGTCTGGTGCCCATCCTGCTTCCTGGGCAAGATCTGACACTGCATCCAGGTCTTTGGTGTTGGTGTACTGACACCAGAAGAAATGTGGCCCGACAATACAGGAAGCGTACACCTCTATAGTCTTGTTCTGAGAAATGTTTGCTCTCCTGTACATGCAAATGTTCACATTTCCCTCGAGGCAAGAAGGAAGGGGGTGCTGTGTCATTTTTGGATCACTGTGGCTACCTTGTATGAAAGCCTCCGCCACACTTTCTTTGTGTTCAAGAACATTCAAAGTGTTTTTTCTCCCTTCGTCTAAAATGTGGACATGACCAGTATCGGTTGTGGATTTTGAATTAATTTCTAGCTCATCTTTTGAGCATATTCCATTTTCGCTGTGGACTGAATTTAGTTCTCTCTCCTCATTTGTGAGCTCTTTTGATAAGCTGTCCTCATTTGGCACCATAGGCTCTTTGGAGTTCTTAGACAGCTGCCGGTCAGGCTGCTGAAGGGGACTAGTCATCTTGTGTCGTCCCATTTTTGCCATCCTCTCCCTGACTTTAACATTGACATTCAGGGATCCTTCAAAGAGTTCGACAATAAGCTTCCCCTTTTCAGACTTTTCTATAACAGAAATGCTAAAACTTTGGCCAATGGCATGATCTGCAAACCACTGGTTTACTTCCTGTGGTACTTCTGCAGGGACGCTGAACAATCCAAGTGGGATAGCCAGCACAGAAACAGACCTGACAGTACTTGCTTCAAGGGGAACGGGGCGAATATCGTTTTTATTCACTTCAAGGGTGTCCCCGTAGTCCACAAAGTGCACTTTAACTTTTGGGGACATTTCTACCACTTCACCTCTGTACCACTCATTATCAGTGTACCTAGCGAGGCAAATGCAGTGAAGTCCAAGCGGGTGATCAGAGTCCCGCGGCTGGCCAAGTAGTTGCGTAACATTTTCAGTCACTTTGTCAAACAGAGGAGAATTTCTGTGCAGTTGGCAGTAGAAGTGATTGACGGACTCCGAAGAGGTTACCCACACCTTTTCTTTTCCACCCACCTCAATATTATACGTGGAGTAATTATATGCATCTGGCAGGACCTGCGGAGGAATTCCCTCATGAGCTTCAGGCTGTGCACATTTCTCAGCCAGAAGCCTGCATACACTGTCGGACGCCGTTTCAATATCTACCTCATTGAGAAGAAGACCTTCTTCGTCAGATGTTACAGCTTTTACGACACATTTCAACCCACCGTCTGATGAGTGACCTACATCAACCAACTTCTGAAATTCTGTTAATGCAGAATCAGTGGGATTCTTCAGATTAAATAAGCAGCACTGAAAAGCCTGTGCGTTCAGCTGCAAGAAAGCCGGATCAATGGGGCGCACATCTTGCAGAGGGACCTTATGAACATGGCCATAGTCTATAAATCTCACGACCACAATAGAGGAGTGCTGACTTGAAATTATCTTTGCTCTGTACCACATATCATCGTCCGGATTGCGGGCGACACAGACGCTCTCAAAAAGTGGCTGACGCTGGGCAGATGCGTAGTGGGTTTGCAGGTCTTGCATAAGGCGTCCAAGAGAGTCACTGTTTTTCGTTGCTTGACACCAGAACTTCTGCAAACTTTCAATGCAAGACACTTTCACATCGACAACGCTTCCTACCGTAAACACATAGTCATCACAAGGACTTTGCACATCAGAGGAGGAACTTGTCGAAAAATCTCCGTTCAGATCCGGACTGTTGGAAGTGGTTACATAATCCGTCGTGCCATTGACTACGCCGTGTCCGTTGCTCGTCCAAGTTTTGTCTGGTAAACCTTCAACATTTACGTTGTTCTGTGGATCTATGCACTGTTCCTCTCCAGGTGAATAAAGAAACGGTGGAAGGGGTTCATTCTGGACGTTTAAATCTTGTTCAGGGGGTTTAATAAGGCCCATCTTCTCTACCAAACAACTGTTGACGCATGCAGCGTCAGCGCCATAAAGAGTGACAAAGTAGACGTTTTGAGTTATACCGTAGTGGTCAAACTTTGCCACCACTGTCTTGTCCAGAAGCTGTGATTTCAAATAATCAGTCTCCTCTTCAGTCCACTCTCTGCCACTTATTCCTTTAAGAGAACAGAAATATGTGACCACGGGCATCCTTAAGAATTTTCCAAGCAGCGGTTTGATGTGTCTAGCGGGAACCGATTCAGTTTTTCCTTCATCCACATGAAAGACTTCTACGACTCCATCGCCGTCCACAATGTTTTGCCTTAGCAGCGAGCGATGCCATCTGCCATTTGTGCCTTTAGCGGCGCAGGGATTCCCGCTGGTCGGCGGCTGTGCCTCTCCAAGATCTGAGCTCGCCTCGTAGTGTTGGTGCATCTGTTCGGACAATATCTTCACCGCTTTGGAAAAAATGAGGAGCTTGCAAATGATATTGAGTGGATCGGTTACTTCTGTCACCAGGACACTTTCAAAGGTATCAGCTGACAACTCTGGGTAATAATAGTGTTTTTGTTTGGCAAGTTGGCAGCTAGCATGCAAATTCTGCTCATCTGCTACGTGGAAGGACTCAGAAACCCCTCCTTTCGGAAGACGCAGACATTTCAGCACAAGATGTTTAAACTCATCCACTGGGATCTTCTTTACAACTCCTAATTTACACATATGCTTTGAAGCCATTGGTATGTCAAGGAGAATAATCCTATCTGACATCAGTACGTGCTGAACTAACCCCTTGAACTTCTTCCCAGGCAGGGACATGAGAAACGTTGTGGCTCTCTCAGGCCAGTTATTATCGAGGGAGAGGACATTTGCAAGAATGCAAGATTCAATTTCAGGAGGGAGGAGAAAACTGTCACTCTTACCCCACGCTAGCGCTTCACTTGTCGCAGTGTGGGGCTGTCCCTGGTCAATTAGAAAAACACTGTAAGTTTCATTTTCAATCGTGACAATTCGAGTTCTGTGCCAGGTGTCACTGATGCAAACCAGACAGAGGTCGCCTGGTTTTCCTTCTGATCCGTAAAAGGTTCTCTTGGGAATCTGAATTTCCTCTCTCATCTGCTCATAAATATGCTTCCTTCCATCATCCATGTTAACCCATAACTCAACCAGACCGCATGCGGGATTTAGGTTTACCCTTGTGATGAGAACAGGTACTTCTGATCCAGGTGTTGGAAGGCCAGGGATTGAACACATCATGAAGGTCAAAGCTCAAATATTCCTGCAAAGAAATTAAGAATTAGTTAAGCTGCATTCACACTACCAACTAACAACAAACACACCAGAGACTTGGCATTGTGTGACAAATACGACGCTCTACAAGTCAAAGTTGAGCAGGCTTCAGCTTTTCTTTTTTTACACTACAGTGATGGGGTAATCGACCAACCATATCAAGGTGTTTTTGAATGTCATGCCGTTGTAGAGGACAACATTTTAATACTTGAGAAGGTCAGAGTTGGCCTGTCAATAATTTAGCTGACAATAACTCTTGTATGAAGTTGGATAATTTCACTAGAGATCTACTAATCTATAGTGCTTTGAGTGCTGAGGTGCTAATAATCATCTGAAATAAAATGCCAATATTGATCTATTAGAATTTTGCAATTTAATATTATTTCTTGCAATGTATTTTTTTTTTTTTTTTTTTAAGTTTCCTTAGCCAACTTTTTCTGAGAGCTGAGCATTTGGTTTTTTTTGGGGGGAAGATAAACTCCAGGGGATCTTCCAAAGTTTAACAACTCAATCTTAAAAGGCATTTTTAAAGTCCTCAGACACTCTCCAGCACAGCCACATCGAAATAGTTTAGTTGAGACATGCAAGAAATGTGAGACGAGAAACTGGTTTAAAAAAAAAAAAAGATGTGCTCCAGGCAAAGTAAATGAGTTTCCCGAGAATTGTGTCAAAAAAAATTTGATGCTGCTGTAAAAATGTTGTCAAACCAGCTTCTGGGTTTTTCATATCTACCCCCAGTTTAGAAAAGGAGTTGCTTAGCTAAAAAACACAAATGCAAAATTCAAAGAGGAACAAAATTGGGCCTCTTTCCAGTTGACCAGTGACTTAATACTCAAGCAAATTCATTAAAACATGACTGCTTCCTACTCCTCTAGCACAGCTGTCACGCAGCGACTAAGGTTCAACAGCTTGGAGGCCTGAGGGTCTGTGAGCTCCGTGGTTTATCAGTTACAAACTGAAATACATCCCAGAGAGCACATGTCAAACACAGGAAGCACCTGTAACAAGTAGATAAACAGAGACTTGACAGATTATTTGCACATAAAATACTGCAAGCAAGGGCACTGGAGCGTGATCTGAATTTACAGACATTGCAAACTTATCTAATTTTGCATGTGGTGCCATCCACTGTCCCTCTGCTGAACATGCCAACATGATTTATTGTATGAACCAGAATTTATTTATTTTTTTCCATTGTGGTGCAAGACCTCTCAAACTTGATGAGAAGTCCCTGTGAAACCATGCAGTCTGGTCAATACACTTGCAAATATAACCTGGGGTTAATGATAAGGACCACGTTATTTTTGCACGTGTCAGGTGTGTTACAAGTCACTTAAAATACGGACATTTGTGCGTTTTCTCACCGCGTTTGTTGTGGTCAACGTGTCTCAAGGCCGTCTCTGGGATTTTAAGTTGCTTCAGTGTCCATTAAGGTGGGATCGGATACTCACGTGGCATTTTTAAAGGCGTTGCTTGCGCGCACATTCGCCTTGTTGCGATTTGCAACGCCTTGTGAAAATGAACACCGACAACCCGTGCTTCTAATTTGTTTATGTGGTTCAAACTGCAGGATTTAACGGGGGCTGCAGTTTCAATTTAAAAACACATGGGCACGAAAGTGGTACATTGGACGTGCACTCGCAGGCGCTCGCAGGTACAGCGGCTGAGCCAATCACGCGGCGCGCTCTTGGTTCCGTGTTTGGAAATAAAATCACACCCACAACTGTCACAGCGACAGTTCACTTCGCACACAGGCTGACCAGGAAGTCTCAAAACAACGTCCTGTCTGTCAGCCCCTGATCATGGTATTTTTTGAAGGCTGCACACACAATCGAGCAATGGTAGGCGAAGTTTTTAGTTTTATGTTTGCGATCCATAATAGAGCGTCAACTATAGCGGGCGTTTGGAGGCTTGCGGCTGTAAAATCTCCCTACATTTTGGTGTGTTATCTTGAAAGCAATTCGTCGTTTTTTTCCCTCTACTACAGAGTTCTGAGAAAGCACTGAGTCTAGTTGATTTTGAGTATTTGATATATTATTGTTTATCTGACTGAAAGTCTGCAGTCACTTGGACTTTCTGTCTATATGCATGCACAAAACCTTTTGAAATGCCTTTGCTTTGCCTCAGTTAATCTTAATTTCTGTAAGGATACTTTACAACATGTTAAAAAACAAACAAACAATATAACATTTTTAGCTCTATGTTGCACAGTAACACATGTTTCTGTTTGCTGCTGAGCCCACTGGTTCAGGAGCTGCTTCCTGACTTCAACACAAAAGGCTTGCATTTGTTTTTTTGTTTTTCCACATAGTCACGCTTCTTTTTAGAAACCAGTTTTAATAATTGCATTCATTCTAGCTGCTCACTAACTTTAAATACGTGGTACGGGTTTTGACGTAATATTTTGTACACTTCTTTAAATAGCTGCGGGCACAGTTTCAAAAGTAGAAGAAGGAACTTGAAAAGCTCGAGTGACGTTCTTAATCAATAGCAGAATAATCATGAGGGAAATGGTGAAACAAGGTTATGTCACGTTGTTTTTGTTTTTTTACGAACAACCAGACTAAGGTTGGCGGGAGTGAAACCGACCTTAAAACTGATGATGCGGCCTGTCATGACTGAGCACTAAAGAGAGAAACTGTCTCAGACCAATAATATCTCATGGCACTGACGCTGGTCCTGCTTTGGTTCTGCTTGCAGCGACCTGTTTCAAAATGAGTAAGAGGAAAGCCAAAGAGATCAGTGATGCAACGGCTTTCAAGAGCCGCAAGGTGACATCTGTTGAAAATGTTCCACGAGAGAAAAACCATCAGGTGACCTCTTCCAACAGCTTCTGCCACTCTACTAATACAGTGAGTCCCCATCGGTCTGAAATCGGCCTTGGCCTCTCACCAGCTTGTTAACGGTTGGCTTTTTGTTTTTCCCATGTTTTTCCAGGGAGACATCGGCCTCATCGAAAGCATCACTCTAAAGAATTTCATGTGCCACCACTTTCTCGGTCCGTTCCATTTTGGGCCCAATGTGAATTTCATCGTTGGAAACAATGGAAGTAAGAACCCAGAAAATCTACTTTAAATCTCTGCAGCTACACCACAGGTCAAACAGATTTAAGTGTCACTGTTGTGTATGCAAACTAGATATTTGAGTATAGAGTATTTGCACTCCTTTCTCAATTTTCTACATAAAAAAATATTTTTACAAATGTCCTGAAAGTACACAAAGAGAACTCAGTCATTCAAAATGAAATAGAAATTTGTTTATTCAGTAAAATAAGTCAATAAGTTCATTCATTCATTTTCTGTAACCACTGCGTCTTGGCTGGAGACTATCCCAGCTTTCATTGGGCAAAAGTCGGGGTCAGTGCGATTTAGAATCACCAATGAACCTAAGGAGGATGTTGTTGAAGGGTGGGAGGAAGCCGGAGTACCCAGAGGGAACCTGACACAGGGAGAACATGCAAACATGCAAACATGCAAACTCGACATATAACGGGCTGACGTGGGATTTTCAGACTCGGGTTGACGCGCCTTTGGTGTGCTTTTAGCTGCACGTCTGTTTTTTTTCCTCTCTCTCACACGTCATAGATAGATAGATGCTTTATTAATCCCAAACTGGGAAATTTGACAGTTGCAGCAGCAGTGCACGGGCACTCAACACCACACATACAATATAACAGCAAAAACAGTATATACATGTTATTTATGGTAAATGGTAAATGCTCTTATATGGCGCTTTTCTACCTAATCAAAGGTTCTCAAAGCGCTTTTACAGTCAGAGACACATTCACCCATTCGCTCACACAAGCACACACACATTCACACACCAGTGCCAGTTGCACTGGGAGCAAATGGGGGTTCAGTGTCTTGCTCAAGGACACTTCGGCATATGGCACACTCGGGGGATCAAACCGCTAACCCTTCGGTTTATTGACAACCCGCTCTACCTACTGAGCCAAAGCCGCCCCCATTTACAGAATTATAAAAATAAGTTAATAGAAATAGGTGAATACAAGAAAGAAAAAAAGAAATAATGTACAGACTGTCACATGCAGTTGAGGAGTTGAACAGGCGTATGGCTTGAGGCAGGAAAGATTTCCTTTAGCGTTCTTTGAGACAATGGAGTTGAGTCTGAGTCTCTGGGAGAAGGAGCTCCGTTGTCTGTTAACCATCTGGTGGATGGTGGTAACAGTTTATATATATGCATATATATATATATATATATATATATGTGTATGCAGCACAGTTTAGAACGACAGGAAACGGGGACACCGAGCTAAACACTGTCCCTCATAACAGTTTGTTAAGTGTCTATTGGCGTCACCGGCCGCAATGCTGTTCCCCCAGCAGACCACAGCAGAAAAAAGGGTGTTGGCTACAATGGACTGGTAGAAGATCTCCAGCATCTTACAGCACATGTTGAAGGACCTCAGCTTTCTCAGGAAGTACAGTCTGCTGTAGCTCCAGCAGCTCCACGTCCCTACCAAGGATGCTGAGTGGCTGAGGATCTGTTCACCTCCCCCTTAAGTCAGTTACCATCTCTTCGGTCTCGGTCCACGTTAAGCAGAAGGTGATTCCTTCCAGCCCACCCCACAAATCCGTCCACCAGTCCTTTATACTCCTCCTCATCCCGTCCACCTCTTATACACCCCACAACTGCAGAGTCATCAGAAAATTTCTGGATGTGACATGACTCAAATCTCCTCTTTTCCATGGATGCAGAGCAGCTCGTGGATCTCATGGTCTTGCCAGTGCGATGTCATGATTGACAAAAGAGTCTGCCATATCGCTATATAAGCTGTTAATGAACACAGTCGCACTTGAGCAGCTCACATCAAGATACCCCCGAGCGATTTCCCGAACATGACATAGGGATAATTAACCTATGCGCTTCCATTATTGATGGTGTAACAAGACATTTGATTTGTCTTGACAAAATAGACAAAAACCTCTGCCCTTCAGAGATCAGTCTCTTACGGGAGTAGACCAAAACTTTGCTCTGTTCTTGAGCTGCTCGCAGCCCTGGAGCTTCTACAATGACATAGTCTGACAGGCCGTCCAGTGACAAAACCAGAATGTGACAGGCGGGTACATCAACATCATCGTGTAAATTACGACGGGTCGACGTGGCATTCCTGTTCACATCAAAGCCGAGTCAAGCCGAGCCGAGGAGATAAAATCCCAGGTCAATTGCCGGGTCATTCAACCTGGGTCGAAAACCCGGGTCAACCTGTTCACATTGCACGAAACACCCGGGTCGACATTTCATGCAATCTGAAAGGGGCTACAGAAAGGCCCAAGTCTGACGTCAGATTCAAACCGAGCACAGATAGATTTATCCTCATCATCCCAGTTATTAGTCTACACCTTCGATATAACTTGTTTGTTCCCAAACAGAAAATTATTGGTAAGGGCACTCGCTTTCTAAAACTGCCCGGCAGGTGATCAGGAGAACCATCTGTAGTAGGAGAGTAGTAGGAGAATGAAAAAGAACAAACACAGAGTTTTGAAAAGTAAGCATTGTTGGTGGACAGTTCTTTATGTCTTTGTAAGAAGATTTCATAATGACACTAGTTCCTCACAGGACACTGATTAGTCGATCTGTGACTCATCCCCAGTTCCTCTTAGTGGCCAGCAAGTGGCCCCCTTAATTAAGGAGAAGTATGTAAGATAGTCCTTATCAAATGTTTTGATCCCATACACTTGAAATGGAGGTCAAGAGAATTTTGCATGACAAGAAATTTAGTCAAAGGGGTTTTATAAAATTGTCTTTGTTTGAAACTGAGAAATGTTTTGCACGTGACATTGTTTTACCTATTTCCTCTCCACAACTGTCCCACAGCTGTTGATAACTAAGATGTATATCTGTTAATCCGTTCAGTTTACTTTTGTATGCATCTTGAGACTTAATTTATTTTACCGCAAAAAAAAAATCCCCAACTAGATAATCTTATTGTGGTTTAAGAGTTAAGAGGCCACCTCACAGCCACAGCGTCTAGTGTTTAAAAGTGTCCTATAATGTATGTATAATGTATATATGTATAAAGACAATTTAATCTATGTCATATAAGTAGAGATATAAGATATTTATAGATGTGTCTTTAAAAAGTTCTTACGGAATCGCTCATAGAGGGGAATAACTCAATTCTTAGCTGACAGAGAATTTGTTTATTTAAAAACTGACTTCCTAAGGCATGTCTGCGGCTCTGTGATTTGTGATTATTTGCATACAATCTTCTACTTTGGCCCGAGAGACACATTACGTACGTAAATGCTTTAAATGCTCCGATTAAATCTCTTGTTTTTGTAAATTTTTTTTTTATTTCATTCTCAGGTGGAAAAAGTGCCATTCTCACAGCTCTGATTGTCGGCCTCGGTGGAAAAGCCACCGTGACAAACAGAGGACTGTCGCTGAAGGATTTTGTGAAGACAAATGAAAAGTAAGCCAGGCTTCATAATGTTACACACACCAAGTAATGCCCTCTCAACGCTAGAGTAGTGTCATAAATATATTGTGCTCTTCAGTACTGCGGATATAACAGTGAAGCTGAGAAACCGAGGACCGGATGCTTACAAAAAAGATGTTTACGGCGACTCCATCTCCATTGAGCATCGGATCTCGGGTGACGGATGTCGGACCTGCAGGCTGAAGAATAAATCAGGTGACCTTCCTCAGACACGGATACTCTTCTTGAAACTTTTCTTAAAACCAGGCACACTGTAGAGACAAGAGAAGCAGTTCAGTGTGTCTGTAGCCTCCTAATTCTGTATACATTCTTCACTCGGCCAGGAGTTTCTTCTCTAAACGTGCAGGGATTTTTATATGCGTGGCACTGCCTTTCCTTTCTGCTTCGTACCGTCCGCGCCGTATATTTACATTCACGGCTGCGCTGTTTTTCATGCGTCGTAAATGTCACTGAGTTATTTGCTATTGAAGCGAGCCAGCGTATTATCTGAACAAGGTCCGAGTTAGATTTGCTTCTGAACTTGGTCCTCCAACAACTATTTTTCAATTAATCAGTAGATTGTTTTCTTTATTTCTTTATTCTTTTATATATATATATATATATATATATATATATATATATATATATATATATATATATAATGTAACGGTTAAAATGGATTTTCCGCAGCTCAGTTTAATGTATTCAGACTCGGGGGCGGGTATTGGTAAAGACGATACGATGAGCATCCCAATACTTGAGTCACGATACGATACATTAGGATAGTGCGATATATTGCAATATTCTACATAGTTCACTAAGAAATCTTTAAATGCAAGTTGTATATTTGTACATCAGATGACAGTGATAATTCATTGGACAAACTGAGGCAAACAAAAAATATTCAAATCTCTTTCCAGATTATTGCACTTGTACAGAAAGTGGATCAAGTTTCTTGCCATTTAAATGTCAAAATACACAATTTTTTTTGAACAAAAATGTGTTCCACTGTTTGAACAGATCTCATCTCATCTTCTACCAGCGCTTATCATCACTAGTGTCGCGGGCCACTGAACAGATGTGAAAATAAACGCCTATGCATAGTGTACTGCCTAAGTACTGTGTTATCCAGTGTAGTTCGCTTATGCCTCACGGTGTCTCGTTAGATGAGTTTGCAAGTTGGTCGTGTTCCCTGAATGTCTAACTGGAGCGAAGGACTGTTTGCAAACTGCATATTCTTTGTCCAGGAAGTCGTTCACGATCGGCCCAAAATATGATTTTTTCTTTTTGTGCCATACCGATATTTTTTTCCCACCCCTAATTGTCTAAAACTGTCTAAAACTTAAAGAAGTTGAGATTTAGTTGAATATTCTACATTAAACCCTCACCACTTTAGAGAAACTGGATAGAGAATACTTAAAAAATACAGGTAGATAATTCATTTTCAGTTAATCACTTATTTGTTGGTTCTCTTAAAGTGAGTCTGAGGATAACAAACGTTTGAACCACATTGCTTTTGTTTTATTTTGTGTTTTAGGGCAACTTATCTCAAACAAGAAGGAAGAATTAACGGCAATTTTGGACCATTTTAACATCCAGGTACTCACAGTTTTGATCCCTAGAGTTGAGATCAGAATGTTTTACTTACAGTAATTTGAGGTTGTTGTTTGAATACGTATATTAACTACTTTCTGCGAACCTCACTGGGACATTTGTGCGTTTATTTCAGCTGGATAACCCAGTGTCCATTCTCAGCCAAGAAATGAGTAAGCAGTTCCTGCATTCAAAAAATGAATCGGACAAGTATAAGGTACGGCACTTCCGTGTTTGATATTAGTTTAGAATTTTTAAAGCTGCAGCCTGCTAATCTTAATTACATTTACACCCTTGCAAAAAGGGATAGGCATCTGGCTTACAGTCTAAAACAAAAAAGGAAGAACCGATGGCGAGGACAAACATTTCCTTGTTGACTGAGGGACTACAGACTGAATGCATGCATCATAAACATGTATTGACCATGGACTGTTTATACAGAATGGACAAAGCCTTTGTTATATCCCTCACTGGATTCCTGACTCGTGGTGTTGAATGTCAGTGCGGAGGCTCGGTTCAGGATCGTGTGACTTATGCCTCAATGAATCTTTTCTCCTCTTGTTCTTTGTAGTTCTTCATGAAAGCAACTCTTCTGGAACAGATGAAGAGAGATTACATCCACATTAAACACACTAAAACAGTCACACGACAGCAGGTTGAGAGACAAGAGGAGGTACTGCGCCAGCACACAAACCTCAACATCAAGCCAGTTAAGTTTTTCTTCTTTATATTTATATGTGAGTAATTGTTTTTTTTGTTTTTTCTTTCGTGTCAAGTGTCTCAAGGACCTGAAGCAGGAGTTTCTGCAGAAGAAGGAGCGATACGAAAATCTGGCGTCCTTCAGTGACATGAAGGCGGCTGTGGAGAATCTGAAGAAAGCCATGGCGTGGTGTTTGGTAAGAGCGCACGTGTCATCGGGGTGTACAAAAAAAATGTGCCGCCTCTAAAGGGAACACATGGCTTTAAAGGGTACGCTCCTCATAATTTTCAATAAATTGCCCTATTTGAACATGATGAGGGCAATTTCTCATCGCGTACAGGTCAGGGAGAAGGAGCAGCTCCTGCAGCAGCTGAAGGAGGACATTGTAAATGAAGAGAATAATTGCAAACATCAGGACAACCTTCAGCTCTGTCAGGTGAGTCACTCTTCAAGTGTCCCTCTTCTGTTAAATATACGCGAGGCTATTTACAGGAGCTCTTTAAACTCTCACCGCCGTATAAACCGAGCGGCCCTCCTCTCGCGGGCTGTTTACGAACGCTGACAAAACACGTTGTAATTCGCGGGGTAATTAATGTTATTGTCTCGTTGTCTTTCACGCAGAATAAGATCATACAAGTGGAGAAGAAGCTCCAGTTCATCAGGAGCAGAACTGACAATCTGAGAGAAGAACAAGACTCTATGTTAGAGGGAAATCTTAAACTGAGAGAGCAAGTGAAGGTTATTAGAAAAGCCCACAAGGAACAGGAGGTATTCAGACTACACTTGCAAATGTCCAATTTTTATTTTATTTTTATTTATTTTTTTCACTTTTGTGATTTTATTTTGTCTCTTTTTCCCGTAGCTTGTTTATTTTCGGGCTCTGAACAAACTCAAGCAGTCAGAGCAAGAACAAAACATTCTACTGGAGAAAATTAACAAGTCAAAAACCAGGTAGGGGACTTATAAGAAAGACACTGTTTTTCCTCTACAGAGCTGCTTTAATTACGTTGTGTTTGGTTGTGTTTCAGCGAGAGCGCGAACAGTGACGGAGAAACTGAATATACTAAACAGCAGAAGACCTTGTGTGATCTGAGGGAGCAGCTTGCAGAGCTTCAGGATAAATGCTCGCAGCTGAATGAGGAAATTAAGAACAAACACCAGGCGCTTTTCACAGGAAAGGAGGAGCGGGACAAGCTGAGGTACACGAAAGTATATTTGCTTTCACAAGAACATGCTGCCGAGGAGGTGTTGTTGGTTCTTTAGTGCAGTGAAGTTTTTTTTTTTTCTAGCGTGGAAGAAAGGAACGTCCAGGCGCTGTACGAGTCAAAGCTAAAGAAGAAGAATCAGCTCCTCGCCAGCCGGTCGAACAAACTTAAGCGGTTTGGAGACCATGTCCCCGACCTGTTGGCCGCCATCGGTCAGGCCTGTGCCACGGGACGCTTCCTCAAGAGACCCGTTGGTCCAATAGGTAAATCTGTTTCCTCTTTATTCATTGTTTTGTTGACTTCTGCTTTATAGCAAAAGATTTGGAAGTTCAACACTCTGGTAAATGCTTCTTTTAATTTTGTTTTTTTATTTCATCTTAAAAACTGTTCACATGTGTCATGGTGGTTTACAATTACGTTTTCATTTCGACAAACTGTATGTACAAAGACATTGGACCTAAAAACACACTAAAACTATAAAATCTGAGCAGAAAAAAGTTATGCTTTTTCTCTGTAGTTTCTCTGTGAAAGCCCACAAACATGTTTAACAAACCATTTTTATAGCTTAGAATGTGTACAAATTATGTACAAATTTAGTAAACAACAATGCTAATTAATAACTATTTACATTAAAATGCAGGAAATGCATCAGGCCTACTGTTTACAACTGTTTACACATCATTTCCTGATTGGTTGATGGGATGCATCTTTCCACCAGTAGGAAAATGGGTGTCAAGTTTTAGCTAGCAATCTCTGATATCTGATATCTGACGGCAATATTCAGAAAAAAGTGTGGCATCAGTTATTCATAATAAGCCTAGTTTTAGTTGGCTTATCAACGCAATTTAAAAATTGATACATAATTTGAAGTTAGGACTTTCTACAAAAGTTGAAACGGAGATTCAGTGACGCTACGTCGAGTAGCAGTGTAGAGTAAAATATGCAGCTGCCTTTTAGGATTAGGACTGAAAACAGGGTATCTCATAGAGCAAAAATAAACCATCTAGCATTAGCTCTAAGTCTCTGCATGGTTTAAAACAAACAAGACATAATTGGTGAATTTTAGAGATGCTAGTAGATGGATTTACCTGCTTTGATGCCTAGATAAGCTAACCGGTTGCCTGCGTTAACGTGCCGGTGTGTTTCTGCAAGCTTTATTAGTAACAAGCAATCAAATTTTTAATCATTCAGTTTACTTTATGTGATTTCACTTTATATATATATAAATAATTGTGTTTCATGCATTGTTGACAGTCTGTGTTTGCTTTCAGGGGCGTGCATCAGCTTAAAAGATCCCACGTTAGCCGTGGCCGTGGAGTGCTGCCTGCGGGGCTTCGTCAAGGCCTTCTGCTGTGACAACTACAAAGACGAGGCCGTCCTTCAGGAGCTCATGTCCCACTATTACCCGAAGGGCAACAGGCCGCAGATTATCGTCAGCCCTTTCTCTGATAAACTCTACAACATTCATGGACGGTCAGTGGCATTTCTCCTTCTTCTTCTTCTTCATCTACTGCTTATGCTGCTGCTGTTGCTGTGATTTAAACATGCATTTTGTTTCCCGTCTCTGCCGTCTCACAGGAAGGCGCATCATCCGGAATACCCGTCTGTGCTGGACATAATCACAGCAACGAGCCCGGTCATCATCAACTGCCTGATTGATATGCGAGGGATAGAATCAATTCTCATAATTAAAGTTAGTGTCGCACTCAAGACATGTTTATGTTGAAAGATGTAGCAGAGAGCGATAATTAGATTCCTAAGTCCTGGAGTACAGCAGTTAGTGGAATCACAGGCAAAATGAGGAAACACGACTTGTGATCTGGTGAATTGACCCGAAGACCTGAGATATATAAATAGTACAGTGGATCGCAGGTAGGAAAGCCAGACAGACAAACAGGACGAGCAAGAACCCCTAGGGAGGTGAAAACAGGACAATTAGGAGACCCGGCCTGAACTATGAAGTTAGTTAATTGTGTGCTGATGTTTGATTACAGGAAAAAGACAAAGCGCGGAGGGTCATGCAGCAAGGCCGTCCGCCTAAGAACTGCCGGGAGGCCTTCACTGCTGAAGGAGATCAGGTGTATCCGAACCGTTACTACACCTCCGACTTCAACACGGCCGTGTATCTTGGTGGAGATCTGGAGGCTGAAATAAGGTAATAATCTTTGGTTGATTAGACATTTTTTTTTAAATATTTTTTTAAAACTTTTCCCCCCACAAATATAGATTTCTTTAAACACACATTAATATGAAACCGACATATTTTCGTAAAGGGATAAATGGAGGGAGAAGATGTTATCTTGCAGTCTCAACAGTGCACCGCTACACTAGCTGAGACCTGTCAATCTAAGCCTCCTGTGCACTTTAGGCCACGCCCCTATTGCTGCTGAGCCAATCACGAGGCCGCATATTACACACAGACTATTTCGGGTTCCCGCAATTGGCATTGAATCAATTGTTCACACGTCCAGACTATTGTTGCACATGTTGGAAATAAAAAATATCACTTCAATAGCTTAATATTAATGCAAAATGATAATAATAATAATGTGTATTAATAAACAACAGTAGGCTGAGTTTAATATAGAGCACATATATTAGACTCCTGATGTAAAGACTTAGAAAGATGTGCGCTGTTAAAAATGAACAAAAGGAGGATACATTTAATAGAGTCGAAAGAGTTGAAACAGATTTAAGTCTGCTGCTAATTCTTTTTGGAAAGATACCAGACAGATTAAGGTTCACTCTACCAGGACAGCAGTAGATAAACCACAGAAGAAACTCTTATTTTAAAAGCAAATACTCTTTCTGCCCTATTTTTAAAAAATGTCAAACTATTCTCTCTCAAGCATATAAAAGTTGTATTCCCGTGTCTGTTCCGAGGCTTTATAGATGTTCTAAAGACTGTTTCATCCGACTCCGTTTTATGGGCCCCTCAGTCCCGCTGATTTATTTAGGGGACATGGTACATTTACGAGTGCGACGAGCTCTCATCTGACATAAAATCGATGGTGTCTGTCGCAGCATGTTGGAGTCAGACCTGGAGAATCACCAGGCTCAGCTCTCCAGGTTTCAGCTCCAAGTGAACTCTGTGACTGAAGACATCGTGAACATGGAGAACAACCTGAACAGCACCGTCATGACCCTGAAGAAGACCCTGGTGGGTGAACAGTGCTCTTGCAGCACGTGCACGTTCCTGTTTAGATTTAATTTCATTTTCTTTTGTAACATTTTTTTTTTATGTTTTCACTGCAGGCCTCTGTGAATCAAATCAGAGCAGCAATAACTGAGCTGGAGACGGCCGGCGAGGAGCAAGTCAACGACATACGCTCCTTGGTGATCCTTAAGTTTTTAGATATATATAAAAAAACACAAACAGACAAAGCTCTGAATATACATTATTTAACTTTCGTGTTTAAAAATGTGCAGGAAGAAGTTGCCCAAGAGAACCTGCAGAAAATCGAGGCCGAGAGGCAAATCGTTCAAGAGGCAAAGACGGAACTTGACCGGCAACGTGAAATGGTGGAGGACGCAGACGCCAAGTATTCTTCAATCAGGGAACGGATTGATCAGCTTTCAGAAGAGATGGAGCCGCAGAAGGTTTGATGGAAGCTTTTTCTGTAGTTTGGGTTTTACTTCTTTACCTTTGGTTTTAAGCATTTTACATATGTGCATTTTTTTCTGTTTTAATCCTGCAGAAGTGTTGATTGTTAAAGTGATTTTTGTTTCCTCGGCCTAAAGGACGAGCAGCTGAAACTGGAGGCGGAGTGCGCGAAACATGAGCGAAACCTTAAAATTTTAGAGAACAAAGTGAAGGTTCACGAGGACAACATCCAAGCCATGAGAAGTGACCTGGCCCAAAGAGAAGAAGAGCTGCAGGTGCATTTTCCCCTCGATCATCTTTGAGGCTTTTCTAGAAATGTATTTTCAGATTAAAACCCAGTGTTTAAGCCGCGCTGTATGATGTGATGACAGGAGTACGTGGCCAAAGCGACGGAGATCAGTCCCGAGCGGCAGCAGGTGAGCGGCAGCACCAAGAGCATCGACTCGGAAATCACCCGACTGAAGAAGAAGATCAAGGTGTACGAGAGCAACCACGGCGAGCAGGAGCAGGTGGTCAGGTGAGAGGTCGCGGGCTGACGTTAAACGACGTCTGGGTCACGTCAAGTCGAGCAGTTTCATCCATAATGTCAGTGCATAAAGAAAAACTACAGTATCTACATGTTGTTAGCCTAATAGCATAATTGTCAGAGTTATATTTGGACATTTTGAAAGCAATTTTTAGGAAGCACATTGGTATTTGTATTGATATTGACTTAGGTAATTATACTATTAATGCTATCATACGTGCACTTTATTTTTTATTATATGAATTTTATATGAAATTCATGCACAATTTCGCATAATTTTGAGAATTCTCCTCTTATCTTAACATCTTATCTTGTCATTATTTCAATATTTCAAAATGTCTCAAAATCTTGCATATAAAAACTCTGGTGGCCACTTTATTAGGTACACCTAACGATGTTTAAAGCACAATTATGCTGTTGTGATAACATTTCATCTTATCTTATCTTTTCTTATCTTATCTCATCTTAGTTTATTTTATCTTAATCTAATCTGCTCTGATCTTGTCCTGTCATAATTACTGTCATTATTTCAACATTTCAGGACCTTTAATCTCAAAATCTTGCATATAAAACCTCTGGTGGCCACTTTATTAGGTAGAGCTAATGACGTTTAAAGCACTAGTTACAGATACATGCACAGGTAATAATAATAATAATAATAATAATAATAATAATAATAATAAATATGGTAGATTTGTAGTATTTCTCATAGATGGGTCATTTTTCTGCCTATTAGTGCTTTAATCTTAATATTTAAAAGATCCTACCTGCTGAAAATACATGCGTATCTTCATTTGTAAGTAAACTTTTCAACTCTTATGTTATTTTAGACAGTTTGCTATAGATGAACTGTGTCATATTTGCCTCAGACGATTCATTAGATTCCTGTCATTTTCACACGGTTTCAGCTTTGTAATGCACTCTTCTGTCCACTGAGACTTCTTGCGTCGCCGACTTTTTTTTTTTTTCCTCTTCCCATATACAGTGGGGGAAATAAGTATTTGATCCCCTGCTGAATTTGTAAGTTTGCCCACTTCCATAGAAATGATCAGACTCTGGTTTTTATGGTTGTTTACTGGTTATGGGTATAGACAGAATATCAGTCGAAAATGCATAAAAAACACACAATCTAAAAGTTATAAATTGTTATGTATTTTATTAAGGGAAATAAGTATTTGATCCCCAAGCACAACACAAGTCAGTACTTTGTAGAGAAACCTTTGTTGGCAAGCACAGCGATGAGACGTTTCTTGTAGTTGGTCACCAGGTTTGCACACAGCGCAGGAAGGATTTTGGCCCATTCATCTTTACAGACAGTCTCTAAATCCTTCAAGTTTCTTGGCTGCCTCTTGGAAACTCGGAGCTTCAGCTCCCTCCACAGGTTTTCGATCGGGTTAAGGTCTGGAGACTGACTAGGCCACTCCATGACCTTAATATGCTTCTTCTTGAGCCACTCCTTTGTTGTCCTGGCAGTATGTTTTGGGTCATTGTCATGTTGGAAAACCCACCCACGAGGCATCTTCAGTGTTCTTGCTGAGGAAAGAAGGTTTTTGTCCAAGATGTTACAGTACATGGCTGCATTCATTGGCCCCATAATGCGGTGAAGTTGCCCTGTACCCTTTGCTGAAAAACAGCCCCAAAACATGATGTTTCCACCTCCATGCTTAACCGTGGGTATGGTGTTCTTTGGGTCATACTCACGTTTTTTCATCCTCCAAACACGGCGGGTCGAGTTAATGCCAAATAGCTCAACTTTGGTTTCGTCAGACCACAGCACTTTCTCCCAAGCCTTCTCTGAGTCATTTAGATCTTCACTGGAAAACTTAAGGCGGGCCTGTACATGTGCCTTCTTGAGCAGGGGACCTTGCGGGCACTGCAAGAGTTCAATCCATAACGCCGCAGTGTGTTGCCAACTGTTTTCTTGGTGACAGAGGTCCCAACTGCTTCCAGATCATTAACAAGCTCCTGCCGTGTTGTTTTAGGCTGCTCCCTCACCTTTCTCATCATCATCCTCACTCCATGAGGCGAGATTTTGCGGGGAGCTCCAGACCGAGGACAGTTGATGGTCCTTTTATGGGTCTTCCACTTGCGAATAATGGCACCAATAGTTGTCACCTTCTCACCAAGCCGTTTGCTGATGGTTTTGTAACCTATACCAGCCTTGTGCAGGTCTACAATCTTGTCCCTGACATCTTTTGACAGCTCTTTGGTCTTGCCCATGGTGCTGTAGAAGTTGGAATGTAAGAAACTGATTCTTAGAGCAGGTGTGCTTTATATACATGACGAGTTAAGATCAGGAGTATTGGTAATTAGTTGACTGAGCACAGCTGTGTGCCACATGCGCACCAGCCAATCTGTAGCAGCCTGAATTCTAAGTGAATTGTTGGGGATCAAATACTTATTTCCCTTAATAAAATACATAACAATTTATAACTTTTAGATTGTGTGTTTTTTATGCATTTTCGACTGATATTCTGTCTATACCCATAACCAGTAAACAACCATAAAAACCAGAGTCTGATCATTTCTATGGAAGTGGGCAAACTTACAAATTCAGCAGGGGATCAAATACTTATTTCCCCCACTATACATTATCTGCCTGTTGGCACCCGCTAAATCTGCTCCTGCCCTCGTTTTTACACGTGCATGCTGAAGTCTGAAGTCTGAAGTCGGGAGAAAAAAAAAGAAAAGAAAAGAAATTCAGGCTATGCCACTTCCTTCCCTGTGACCTGATTAGGGAGTACGCCGAGGCCCTCGCTCTCTACAGAGAGAAAACCAACCAAGTGAGGGATCTGAGGAGGTTCATCGATCGGCTCGATAACATCATGTCGGACAGGCAGAACAGATACAAAATAATGCGTAGGTAAATGACCGCCTTCTGCGTTTGTTCAGAGAGTAAGGTGAAAGTTTTTGCTCTCGTCTGACGCTTCACTCTTCTTCCTGAAGGTCCCTCTCTGTCAGATGTAAGTTATACTTCAATAACTTCCTGATAAAGATGAACTGCTGCGGCTCGATGATCTTTGACCACAACAACGAGACCCTCTCTATCTCTGTGAGTTTGTTCATGACTTCATTTTGTTTGTTTTATAGCATGAGCTAGTTTTTTTCCTAATCTAATATCAGGCATAACATTATGACCACCTTCCTAATATTACTGTGTAGGTCTCCAAAACAGCTGTGACTCACCAGAGAATGGACATGGGCCTTCTGAGGGGAGGGGGTCCTGTGGTGTTAGTGGGTTTCTTTGAGGGGAGGGGCCTCTGTGGATCATCCCACAGATACTTGATCAGTTTGGGATCTAGTGAATTTGGAGGCCTTGTGCTGTTCTTCATGTTTGTTTTTGAGTTGTTGTTTTTTGTGTGTGTGTGCCTGTGTCAGGAGTGTCATTGTTATGGGGTGGGGCGGTGCCTGGTCTGGTCTGGTCTGGTTTAGGTGTGTGCTACACGTTTAATTAACATCCACGTGAATGAATACCAGGTCCAACAGTTTCCCAGCAGAATGCTGAATTGTCAGAAGATGGTCGATGTTATTTACTTCACCGGTCATAATGTTACGGCTGATAGGGGCAAAGTTGTACTAAACCGCATCTTACTGAATGAAAAATATTCAAATTACTTAAAGATTGGAAGGTAATAATCTCAACAAGAGCTAAATTTCAAGTGAATGCATCAAACTGGTCACTAGTGATCCTGACTCCACCAGGATGATGAGACAAGTAACACACAAACCTGTTCTGACACGAAGGTGAAGCCTCCAGGCCGGGAGGAGGACGGTGTGAGTGACATGAGGTCCCTGTCCGGAGGCGAGCGCTCCTTCTCCACCGTCTGCTTCATGCTTTCCCTGTGGGAGATCACAGAGTCGCCCTTCAGATGCCTCGACGAGTTCGACGTCTACATGGTACGTGATTAAGAAAAAAAAAAAGAGATTAAAAACCCAAACGAGACGGGGTAGAGACGCATAATTTGCATTAAGCCGTGATTAATTTTATTTAAGCTGTTACTCACTTGGATTAACGAATCCCTTTCAAGGACATGCACAACCGGAGGATTTGTCTGGATCTCCTCCTGGAGCTCTCAGAGCGGCAGCACCTTCGACAGTTCATCTTCATCACGCCGCTGACCACCAGGTGACGCTCGTCTCGGCTTCTGACTTTTATTTAGTTTAACTTTTATTCACACTTCATTTAAACTTTCACATTTTGCTTCTTCTGCAGAGGCTGACGTATGCCATTAAGAACAATTCAAGAGATTACAAGTAGAGATTGTTGTTTATCCTGCAGTACTTTGAATTGTTTTAATACTAGATTGATAAATAATCTTATAATAATATCCTGAGACCCCACGTCCTCATATGGGGACGTTAAGTTTTAGGTTTGTGGCAGCTTATTCTGCTTCATTTAAACTTTTATCCTCATAACCAGATGCTAGTTGGTGTAAAAACACAATAGCATCATTTCAGTGGATTCATTCTGCAGCCGATCACGTAACAAAAGTGGACGAGGTACAAAACCTCAGTTGAAACTATTCTAGTTTAATATGACCTGATGTAATTTCTATCAATAGTAAGAAGCTATAACTTTACTTTAAGCAAGTACTCGATTGTGGACGTTTAGACCTCATTATTTGCAATTCTGCTCTTGCACAGCCACGTTCACTCATGAAAATGGATATTTTTTATATTTTGTTACACATTGCTGACTTTATTATAATATTGAGTGAAATAATCCCTGTGTCCACGCATGAGGACATTTTTTTTTTTTTTCCAAAAAACACTTCCCCAGAAAACACTTTGACGGTTCAAAGACGATGCTTAGTTTTTGTAGGTCTTAAAGACATGGAGAAATTGAAAATGCGTACCACACTGGGGGTTAATTCCCGTTTACAGAACAGTGAAATGATTTTTATGTATTTATGGTGCCACGCTTGAGACGTGTTTGGGTTTAACATACGTCAATCTAATCATTTTTCGGTTGATTAGACATTTATTCATATATATATATATATATATATATATATAAAATTTAAACATAAATTAACATGAATCAAACATAATTTCGTACAGGGATAAGGGATAGCTTAATATTAAATGCAAAATGATAATAATAATGTATATTTATAAATGGCACTAGGCCGAGTTTAATAATGAACACATATAGTAGGTAGAGGGTCCCTTCTTAGTCTCTCCAGCAGTTTGGGGGTCCTTGGCCTGAATAACGCTGGTTTAAAACCTGATTCTGCATCAATAACGTCTAATAACTGATCTAATAACAAATGTTTTGTGTCTTTCAGCAATCTGCCCAAAACAGACCTTATCAAAATCCACCAGCTTCGGGACCCAGAAAGAGAGCGAGGTCAAACGGGAGATGAAGATGATCCACAACACGGTGACAGATAACGAATGTTGATGTGCACAATCACTCTATATAACAGTATTATTATTATTGTTGTTGTTATTATTTTTTATACGTTCCACCGTGTTTTAAATTTTGCGATTTCTCTGGAGAGATATTTGCTTTTAGAAAGCCGGGACACAAAGCTTTGTTAAGTTTCAATATGAATCTTAAGGGTATTTTTTTTTTTTTTCCAGAGGGAGGAGGGTTTTTCCTGAAGGTTTGAAGAAGGTCATAGGTCTGATTTCTGCTACATAACCATCACTCTAAGGAAGGAAGCACAGTGTTAGGTCTGGTTTGAGTCAGATATTATCTTTTGAGTTCTCAGTTTATGAAATTAGTGATGCAACTTCTCCTTTTCCGAAATTTAAGGCGTCTTTGTTGTTAGTTGTGTTTTTTTATGTTTAATAATGAAGTACTGAGTAGTAACACGGTTGAATCACTGGAACCTTTTTTTTGTTTATGTTAAATTTTCAACAGTTTTTGTTGTTAATAAGAGTTGTTACATGAATTAATTTTTAAAAATTATGTTGTCATCTACTTTTACCTCACAAGTCCGCCACCACGGGACTTTTAATCGCTCTACTCCGCCGGTCAGTGTTAATATTCCAACAATGGACGATGTTGCTGCATAGATCTATGCTAGATCCGTGCTAGCCCTCGTCATTCAGTAACTGTCAGCCAAAACCTGAAGCCATTGTTGCAATAAATTTGAAGTAGAAAAAAAAAATCCATGCATTTCATTTATCCATCCATCCATCCATCCACACACAAACACAACCCAGACAGCCCCCCCCCCCCCCCCCCCCCCCCCCCCCCCATTCGTTTCCATGAACTCCACCCGCCAGCGTCGTGTCTTTTGAAAAAGCCCGTTGATGGTTTATTCGTTTTAATCACTACAGATTTGATTTCGGGTGCAACACATGCCACATGTATAAAAGAATACAGTCACTTGTATCATGATTTCTCATATTTGATATAAACATTTACTTGACAAAGAATCTTGACATGGTGACAGGACTGGAGTTTGTAAATAATACAGACACTGATAGAGTGAGGTTTGGGTTTCAGTTATGTGTCGTGTGAACGGACAGAACGATGAAAAGCGACCTGCGACCTCCTCTGCTGTGAGTGGACTACAAGCGGGCACGCGGCCCGTGCTTGCATAGCCTAGAAATGGGGGAAATGGCGAGGAACAGAATCTCTGCGCTAGCTTCAAAATCTATCGTCAACCAGCTGAAGAATCTCTCTTTCAAGCCTCTCGTTAGGGTCCTGCATCTTTAATGGCTGCTGCTGCGGAACGAACGGAATAGATCAGAAGATGAGATCTTACGATAAAAAGTTTCTCCTTACAAAAAAGTCTTATACCAAGGAATGCAGTGTGTCCAGTAAACATATATGAGGCTTTTTATTTCTGTCATTCTTTTTTCTGTTTTTGTTTTTCTACCTACTCTTTCTGCTGCTTTGGAAGTGGAGCCCCTCTCACAAGGTCCCCGGCCTCGAGAGCGAGCTCCCAGCAGTGAGGTCAAAAAAAGCCAAGACTGTACTCGTTTTGCAGTGCTCTTTGTTTCTGTAAACATGTTGATATGTACCCAGTAAAGTTAAATCAAATAAGGAGCCCGACTAACAAAAAAAAAAGAGAAATTAAAAAAAAAAAGCCAATTTTGGATTGTTGCCGAGACTAATGCGTGAGCACTTTGCCCTAATGACAGCTGTAATTTTGGCCTTTCTTCTAGATTAAGCGGCTGTCGCGCAATATAATCACAAAGGGTGCTCTGTAAATATATTTCTGCTCGTCCCAGAAGTCACTGAAGCGAAACGTAATGTTCATGTGAAAGCTCCGCGCTCGGAGATTAGCCCGCGACTGCAACCCGGATATCGTTGGAACACTTAAGTGTCACACATGGACGTGTTGTCGAATGGAGGGACGCATGCTCCCACATTACTGGAGGTGAACTAATGATCTAATGAGTCACATACTGTACAGCCCATGCAACAATACTAAATGAATTTAGTATGAGGGTTTCTCTTTTATAACCACCTAAAGATGCAAAAGGTAAGAGATTATATTTTTCTTTTTTCTTTTTCTTTTTTTTTGACACATAATATATGCATGCAAAGAACCTACTCTTCTTGGTTCCACTGTGTGAAAACATCTGGAACAGACAGGAGCCTCTCTATTCTCCAAGAGCTCAACAAGTCTGGATAGTAGAGACAGTTACAATTATCATAGGAATTATTGTTTTGTTACTATTATGTAAAGCGTACAGTAGTTGCAGCAGTGAACACTGGGGTATCCTAAATACTGCAGAAACATAATTTAATGCAGTGCTCCACTGGTATACAAGCTAGGGGCGGATGGGAATGTGTGGGGTTACTGTGCACAAATCACGTTGGCATGTCTTGAAATAGAAATGTATGATATCTTATAGCTATATTCAAAATTATTCAGCAGTTGACATTCTCATGCATACAACCACAAAAAGCGAGTCCATTGAAAAATAGTCCAAGCATTGTTTTTTGTGTGTGTGTGTGTGTGTGTGTGTGTGTGTGTGTTTTCCTGTGGAAATGGCAGAGAACCTAATGAGACATTAAAACGTGAGCTGCTGTCCAGAGTGTGTGGTTACAGACAGTGGTGGTGGTGGTGGGGAGGGGGCGAGAGGTGCGAGCGAGGTGGCGGGGGTTGGGGAGGGCTCACTTCTGCATGTCACACTGCAACAGGAGCACGATGGACGGGTCGCTCTTCGCCGCCTCCTTGAACTCCTCCAGCGAGATCTGGTCGTCGTTGTTTTTATCCATTTTGCTGAAGATCTTGTCCACCCGCTGCTCTGGTGTCAGGCCGTCCTCGTTCATCTTCATCATGATCACAGTGCCCACCATCTTGTAGATAGCCTGTGGACGAGGCGCAGCAAGAAAATTAGCCGTGGGGTCCGGGGGTTCGTTGTGCAAATGCAGCGAGGCCGTACGTGTGCTCATAAGTGAACCCTAATCTGCTGGCGTTTAGTTTTTGCAGGTGCATCGACGTGTATTTGGTCGACTCTGATTGTCACCAATCTTGGCAGGGCCTATCTCCACCAAACTCCTGGCTAATTCAAAGAGATGGAGCGTGGCTGGAGATGAGGTGGACTGGTAATGACTAGACAGGCTGTTAGCAACCTACGATGGCACCCTCCTGTCACACAAAGCTACCATCCCCTTAATTATTCATGCCTTCAGGCTTTAATATAAGGTAAGTGAGTATTATAAAAAAAAATCTGCCATGTACTACAGTTATGATTAGTGCAGAAATTAGCAAAAGCACTTTTGTACGAGGTAGTTAATGTTTATTTTTGTGCTCTAAAGCACTTTAACAAAGGCGTCTAAGTGGACTGACTCGCTTTTGGAGCCAGCTCCAAGTGGCCGTAAAAGTTAAATATTTTTTAATTTCTCTCACATAAACAGCCTGACTAAAAAGAAATGCCACCTGGATTTAACTATGCAAATAGCCTCCTATTGGATAATTACTGCATGGATTATTTTTTTATCTTTCAGCTGGAAGTAATTTAACCCCAAATGAAGCAATGAGTAGCTTCACATTTCTTAAACAACCATGTGGAAAGACACATCCTGTGGTCGTGGAAGAGATGTTAGTCTGTTTGAGAAGGGTCAAATCACTGGCATGATGCATGAAGCAGAGAAAACATCTAAGGAGATCGAAGTAGAATCCACTAAAATTAGGTTAAAAACTGTCCAACGCATTATTAAAAACTGGAAGGATAGTGGGGAACCATCATCTTCGAGGAAGAAATGTAACCAGGAGAAATCCAGATTGATGGGGAGAAGCGATTAAACATTTGGTGAAATAAAATTTAAGAAAAACAACAGTAGAACTCAGGGCTATGTTTTATAGTGGAAGCTAGAGGATTTTCCACATGTACAAGGGAACTGAACAGCTGTGTAGCCTTAAGAAAACCACTAATCGGTGAGGCTAACTGGGGAAAAAAAGGGTTCAATTTGATAGGGAGCTTAAAGGTTGGACTCTGGAGCAAAAGAAGAAGGTCATGTGGTCTGATGAGCCTAGATTTATCCTGTTCCAGAGTCTTGGGGCATCAGAGTAAGATGAGAGGCAGATGAAGTGATGCACCCATCATGCCTGGTGCCTATTGTAGTCTGTGGGGCAATGTTATGATCTGGGGTTGCTGCAGGCGCTCAGGTCTAGGTTCAGCAACATTATGTCCAAAGAATGAGGTCAGCTGACTACCTGAATATACTGAAGATTGTTTCCATTATTCCAAGATGACAATGCCAGAATCAATGGAGCTCAAATTGTGAAAGAGTGGTTCAGGGAGCATGAGACATCATTTTCATGCATTGATTGGCCTCCACAGAGTCCAGACCTGAACCCTGTTGAGAATCTTTGGGATGTGCTGGAGAAGACTTTGTGCAGTGGTCAGACTCTCCCACCATCAGTACAAGATGTTGGTGAAAAATCAATGCAACACTGGACGGAAATAAATCTTGTGACGCTGCAGAAGCTTATTTGAACAATGCTGCTGTAATGAAAGCTAAAGGCGGTCTAACGAAATATACGTGTGACTTTTATTTTTTGTTTCAATTAGATAAACATTCTTTACTGAAGTTGATGAAACAGCTGATGCGAAATACTAAGAACTTCCTCTATATAATTAATGGCCTTAAATAAGATTAAATTTCCGCTTTAAGGAGCGAATTTCCAAAACAATAGGTTTTGTGAATGAGATGCGCGCCTCGGTTGTATCTTTGGAACAAAACACTACATTTATCACGACAGGAATGAGTTCCTATATCACCGATACGTATCAGATTTACTTTCCAGATTTCTGTGTCCACAAATAGCCCAGCGCAACTCAATACAGCTGCAGTTTTGTCATTACGAAACTGCGCCCGTAGTCAAGGCGTTGCAGGTGTGCAGGAGACTGATAACGACACGAAGAGCAGAGGCAGCTCCCTGATGAGTGAAGGCTTAATGACTTGATAATCCCCTCACCTCGATTATCTCCAGCATCTCCACTCTGGTGATTTTGCCGTCGCCATCCAGGTCATACATGTTGAAGGCCCAGTTGAGCTTCTGCTCGAAGCTGCCACGGGATGTGATGGACAGGGCGCAGATGAACTCTCGGAAGTCGATGGTCCCGTCTCCGTTCTTGTCAAAGGTTCTGAAGGCGTGCTGGGCGAACTTCGATGCGTCGCCATAAGGGAAGAACTGCGAACGTGAAAGTGATGCGCTCAGTAATTGAAGCCAGAGCTTTGTCTTTCTCTTTTTACGAGGGAAAATGGCCGCAGAGCGGTCAAACTTTCAGACAGATAACTCTAACAGATGTACAAGAAGCAGAGGCCGCTGGTTCACACAAACCTTGACATACAGCTGCTGGAACTCGTCCAGATTCAGCCTGCCACTGGGGCAGTCTTTCAGGAAGCCTTTGTACCACTGCTTCAGCTCGTGTTCGTTGAACTCTGTGCTCTTCACCAGATCCTCCATCACCTCGGGAGTCAGCTTGCTGTTCTGCTTTCCCATGGTTCCTGTGGTGCAAGAACACGTGAATAATGCATTTCTCTCTGCTTCAGTAATGGCCGTACAAAAATCTCTATTTATTTCCACTTCGAACACGACTACAGGGACTAAATGTGCCTTTTCTTTTTTCTTTTCTTGGATGACACAAAATATTTCCCTGGTGCTCACGTTCTATTTCTGTTCCCTCCGCCTGTTTGTGCCAGTCTGTGGCCCGAGTAGCACTGACCTGGATCATCACTGTCAGAGCATATCCCGCTCATCAAATGTTCGATCGCTGCTATCAAGTTTCCGCTGCAAACATCGTCCTATAGCCTGACGATGACAACAAAGCTTGGGCTTGGTTGTAAAAAAGAAAGAAAGAAAAAAAAAGCCGCTCTGCGGAAAATCCGCAGACTTGAGTAAGGGCAGCATGGAGGAGCTCACAGCAGGCCTTCTGTAATCTGGATCAGAGGGGAATATAGCTTATAATAGTATGAGTGGTCGGTCTGTAATAGTGTGTTTAAATCAGCTGTGGGAAATCCACAGACCAATCAGCCTGGATTTGTTTGTTATCCACGCTGAAGGCCCCACAGCAGCCATCATCACAACTTGAGCGACCACACCGGAGCAGCCTGCCAGAATCCCCACATTCATTAATTATTGACTCATGATGTTGCAAATGACATAAGGTGGCTGAGAATGCATCAATTTCCCAATACATAATTTAACAAATGAGGCAGCAGATTATGATTTACATAAGCCAACGCCGGGCCATTGTGGGAATGTCCACCACTGGAGACCAACATATGGTCCAACATCTCTGCAGCGGCATGACAGCGGGCTGGACAGCTCCACCACAGACAGCACTGCATTGGCTTGGGCCTTCCACAACAAGCAGCAGAAATGTGTGCTGCAGCCAAAATCAGTGCAAACCCCATCTTTTAACGTGCATCCCCTGCGTGTCATAGAACCAGTCCTGGCGAGCATGAGTGGTAATTACAGGAACAGATCCTGGGTGTTATCGCTAAAATAGACTGCAGTGAATGACCTTGAGGACAAATATTTTTTATTTATTTATTTATTTTTTTTGCAGGAAGATGACAAAACTGTTTCGCGGAGCGTTGAGCCACGAAAACGGCTCGACAACACGCAACTGCGGCGTTTTGGTGGCATACCCGCCACATTTCGCGCAGGCCACATGTATGTACGAGCAGTTCTGCCGAACTCAAGCCAGCAGATGCTGTTTTATTTCACGCTTTGGGCAATGACATCTGAGTTAATGCTATTAAAGCTAACCGCCTCCTGCAGGAGAGCAGAGAGGGAGACTGCTGCTGCATTCCGATGGAAACGACGCAGTGAGAGCATTTTTCAGATTAGATCCCTCCATCCTGCTCCTAATGGCACATTTCTGTGCGCATCCGAGCGACAAACATCTCTAAAAATGTAATAACCAAACAGACCTATTTAAAAAAAAAAAAAAAAAAAAATCAAACAAACACGAGGCAGCTCCCCGGGCGCCACCGCAGAGGCGCACCGAAGGCGCACAAAAAGCCAATTAATTGCGCAAAAATCTCCGTGGCATTTTGATCATTCGTCAAATAAACGCCTCGCCGTCTTATTTCTGCTTTCCTGGTTGTTTCCAGGCAAAACGCAGAGGCTTCATTTTAAGGGATGCGCAGGTGTCAGTGAGCCAGCCCTCTCCCCGATCTCCATTCATTCACACAGAAGGAAAATATGAAACATAATGCGCGACACATTAACGCAAACCATTCACCGCGTTGTGCATGTATAACCTCAACAAAACCACGTACATGAGCAGGCAGACACTCCTTACCTTATTACAGTCTATAATTGAAGATTCTCTACCGGAATCAATCTGCTCTGGCTTCTGCAAACTACAGAAAACCCCCTTCCGATGGAAACGTTTGCCCAAGGGGGATTATTCTCAACACTGCTCGCCTCCTTTAAAAAAAAAAAATAAACAAACACCCGCTAATGAAAATTCTGGATTTTCCCCCGACGTTATTCCAGATGAGGCGCAGTAGGGACCGATCCCACGCCAGTCTTTGGTTATGCGACTTAGAGGAGCGCGGCGTCACCCGTGTGCATCACAGCCTGATCATAAGTTCACCGATGCTCTGCTGCTCGGTTTGGGTTCAGCTGGATCCTGTCACGTTATGACCGGATCCTTCATCGTGATGAGGATGGTCAGCCTGAGATTTCATCATCAGGGAATAAACATGTTGGATTATGGTGTGGGTAAACCATGCGGGCAAAAAGATTGTGCGCTACGACTGGATGGACTAATTAGGATTCAAAAGGCTCAGTGGTGAAATATTTAAGTCCTGTGGTCATAAAATGTTTTAAAGGAGATTCATTTCATTTCATTAGCAACCAGGGGTTCTTAAATGGGGGTGTGCAGGCTCATATTCGTAAGTTATGACCACTCAGTTCTTGAAATTTTTTTATTTTGTTGTTTAAAAGCTTCAGATTCATCTGAAACTCTAGATCTCATCTATCCCCAGAGCCTTCAGCTCTATCCCTCATGTTTTCCCAAGGTCATTAATAATTATTTTGATTATTAATTTATTTAGATTTAGTTTCAAATCCTTTTACTCCCCTTCAGGAAATTAAGCCTTGATTGGAACAGGCTAAATTGGGACTTAAAAGCATTACTATTAAGCATAGAAATTATGAAACTGGACAAATAAAATGACTCTTTAATGAGGAATATATATATAAAAAAATCGGTTTGAATCATGTCAAATTTGTCTCCAAGCATTGTTCAAGTTGCCTCATGTCTATTTGGAAAGAGCTAAGGTTGGCTGGAATAGTTCCTCTTGTATATTTAAGTGTTAGCCCCATCCCTCACAGCTTTCAAAAGACCAAGTTACTGATCAGACGTAACATTATGACCACCTTCCTAATATTGTGTAGGTCTCCCTTGTGCCTCCAAAACAAACATCAGAGAATGGACATGGGCCTTCTGAGGGTGTCCTGTGGTGTCTGGTAACAGGATGTTGTTAGTGGGGGGGCCTTTGGGTCCTATGGCTTGAGGGGAGGGGTCTCTGTGGATCAGGTTTGTTCCAGTGCATCAGTTTACAGATCTAGGGAATTTGGAGGCGAGCTCAACACCTTGTGCTGTTCTTCGTGTTTTTGTTTTTAGTCAGGCTGCATCCTGCTGGGGGTGGCTGCTGACATTGCTATGGAGTGGGGGTGTGTGGTCTTGTGTAGGTGGGTGCTACATGTCTAAGTAACATCCACATGAAGTTCATGTCTAAAAAATTCCCAGCAGAACATTGAATTGTCACAAGATGGTCGATGTTATTTGTTTCTCCCGTCAGTGGTTTGAATCTTGTGGCTAATTGCGTCCTCATATGGGGACGTTAAGTCTTAGGTTTGTGGCAGCTTATTCTGCTTCATTTAAACTTTTATCCTCGTAACTAGATACTAGTTGGTGTAAAAACATGATAGCTGTCATTTCAGCGGATTCATTCTGCAGCCGAACACGGAACAAAAGAACAAAGATGTGCAAAACCCTCATCAGATTTTACAGTTGAAACTTGTTTATTTATGTTTATTAACTTTTCTATTTTAATATGACATGTAATAACTTCTAACAATAGTAATGAGTTTTAACGTCACTAATTACCAAGTACTCGTTTGAGGACATTGGGATTTCATTACTTGCAATTCTGTCTTTGCACAGCCATGTTCAATTTTATATTTTGTTAAATATTGGTGACTTTATTATAATATTCATATATATGTTCACATATAAGGACATAACTTTTTCCAAAAACTACTTCCTGTTCAACGATGATGCTTAGTTTTTATAGTTCTTAGGTCCTATTCCTCCCAAATAATGTGAAGAAATTAAAAATGCATAAAGAACTAAAGCTCAGGTCTCAGGAGGTTAATCTAACACGTCTTCAGGATAGTTAAAAAAATAAATAATCTAAATTTGACCAAAGGTTCATCAGCTGACAGCTGAAAAAAGACGTTAATATCTAGGGTTCTGCTGACAGGGCCTTTAACAGAATCCATCTTCTAATTATTATTTGAGCTCATAAACATGATGCATGTTCCTGATCTAAAATGTTTCATCAAATTACCACCAAGCAAAACCTTGGATTATAATGTTTCAGGATGTGTTAGACAACGCAAACAATAGGAGACAATAGGAGCTGTTTTTTTTTTTTTTTACCAGCAGACATCTAGACTCAGATCATCCCAGCAGCACGCACACTACCAGGACCTTGAAACTGAAGAAGCTAAATGGACTTCAGCTGTCATTAAACATATTTTAATGGATGTCAAAATGCCTCCTGTGAAAGAGGATAACAGGGGCCCGGAAGCTCATTTACGCCCCGAAAATCAATCCATACTTTAACCTTACATTAACATTTATTTGATTCGGTCCTGGTGGCCGAGGATATAATAATCCTCGAGGACATCGAAATAAATCTGCAGTGAAATATCAGACCTTCAGTTGATTAATAAAGACCTTGACAAGCTGGAGCGAGTGATAAACGTGATATCCTCTAACTATGTTAATCTGCAGCAGGTAAATCATTTAAGGAGTGGACCTGCTTCTGATTTATGGAGACCCCCTGAGAGCCCCTCGAGAAACCCTGTGAGATCCACCGGGCACCAGAGTCACAAATATAGGTCACCTTTGTTAAATCATGTGTGTTGAAGAACAGATGAGGCTCCCAGCAACAAATAACTCTCCAACGTGCGGACCCAAATCCAAATCTGGATCTGTCCGGGGAGCGCTAGGGTGGTGGTGAAATAAAAATAAAAAGATCTGCGCCGCACACAAACATCTCTGATTACTGGATTTCTTCATTTAATACTCACATACAGTACAGCATACACGTAGGATTTCCTTTACATCTCACTAACACAAAAGCAAACAGTTAAATACGTCGATAACTTTTTAGCACCAGCATAAAGTACTGACCTGTTATTCGTAGTGGTTTTTCAAAATAAAACACCTCGGTTTGATCTCACTAGGCATGGCTTACATGTAATATCTTTACAGCAGCATTCACTTACAAAGGTTAATTGGTTAAAAAAGGATGCATACTGTACACCCAAAGTGGTATACAAAAGCAATATTATATTATATACCCATTTACATGGCGGTTGTAACATTTAAGTGTTTCATGTGTTTCGTCTCAACACTGATGCTTGGTAAAAACTCATGAATTAAAAAAGAAAGAAATGCGTATACACGAAGAGGCTATGGAGATAACTGGAATTTAACAACCTTGCATATTGAAAACATAAATATATCACGTTCACAATGCTCTCAGTTTCCTTTATATACTGTATATTTACAAGAGAGCTGCAGTCTTTCTATGTAGGCTACTTTTCGGTTTTTAATATCAAAATTATAATTAAAAAAAAAGAAACGACAGAGTCAATGGGAACATTACTTTCTTGTTGTTGTATAGTAATGTGAAAAAATAGTATCAAAATGATTTTTCTAAATCTCTCAATCAAAAAGCAATGTCGCACCGTTTTCTTTTCCTTTTTTTGTTAAAAGTACAGTTGTAGATATGTCTTCAGCTCGATAAACACGAGTAAACAAGGTGATATAGTGACGTCTGACGATTTTTCTTAAGGTATAAAGTGTTTTGTCCATTATACATTTCCTTGTCAGACGACGATTATATATTTCTATATAATGAGATCTGCAGCAGACGGATGTGCTGCCTGTGAAGATTTGTGAGCATAGACTGTATAAACATGGATGGCAGAAAGCCTCAAAAGTGAAACCAAAGCAAGTAGAGCTCCCCCTGGTGGCTGGCTGCAGTATAGGTCACAAGCTCCACCTCCTCCACGTTAGTGGATGGGAAAAAATACGCATCAACTGTATTTTTCAGGGATCGTTTCTGTCATTTTAAGTAGTTAATATAAAAGTGTCAACTCTTTGGATAAGTTTTGTTTTAGTAAGTTATCTGACGCTATAGAAACAGGATGTGACATAATGGCAACTACTAGTGCCATGTCAACGTTCCTGTGGAGCTGTGAGAGTTGTTAAAAGTGTGTAATCCAACATTTCCTTGTAACTGGAGGAGGCAGAGCAGAGCGTAACGAAAACTAAACTAAAACGCCCGTATGTCCGGGAAACTAGCAAAGTGACGAGACGTTGTCCATATTTATACAGTCTATGTTTGTGAGACAGAACAACGTCTTACGTTGGCCTTCCTCTACCGATTACATTGTGTTGTTTATTGTGCGTTAAGTATGCATTCCACAGTCTCATGGGTTGCGTTCAAAATTAACGTCCAAAGTGAGAGAAGAGTGAGGATGATTGGTGATTATTACTACATGACATCATGGAAATCTGTAGCAAAAATTAGTACCAGGGCGGTTCAAATCCCTCGACTCTGGTCTGTGGGCCAACGGGAAGAGAGTGTTGTTTCGACGTTACGCCACTTTTTAAGGGGGTTTTAGCTTTTTGTTTTGGTTCACTCTCCTGACAACACCGCTATACTCTTCCTGCGTAGCACCGAAAGGCAGACAGGCACGGTTAGAGACTAGCTGGTGAACAAAGTGGAGCAATTAGCAGCTAATGAGCCACATATTCCCCCAGGTGCTGGTGGAGACCCAAAACAGAGCAAAAAGAGAGGGATAATTGGAATTAGATTTGGTCAGAAACATGATTACGAATGAAGGATGATGTTGCTACATGACATTTGCTACCAAGTTTGAAGTATTTACGTAAAAACTAACGACATCTATGCTAATGGCGTAATTGCAAATGGTTTTCACTGCCTCCAGGTGGAAAATCCTAAAAGATACATTAACCACAGGGGATGCTTGTCGTCTGTTGGAGTTAGCATTTATATTAGCATTAAGCTGGATCTCACTTTGATGTTGTCTTTATGAAACACTGTCTAATACCTGACCAGCTACTGCTCATTGTGTGACATTTATATCACACAATTCAGAGTGAAACTGGAGTTAAATTGACCGTACGAGTGACAATCTTCCCATTGGCTCGCAAACCCGGCGCCCCCCATGGCGTGACCCTTTTCTCAAACGCTCTGCTGGATTTGAGATGGAAAATTCAACAGCATTCAGAACTTAGTCTGCTTTAGTTTGTCAATGTGGTAGCAAAGTTTCAAGGCCGGCCCCAGCTTCAGTCCGAGGTACTTCATGATCATGTCACTCTTCAGGAGTAACAAGGCGTTTCCGTCTATCTCCTGAGAAAAGCAGAGCGAGCTCGTGTCAGAGGAAAGAAATTGATGTTTGATAATCAGTTTTAAAGGTTGAGGAAAAACTTACATGTTTCCTAAAGACATCTGCGTGAGGGCCGAGAGCCTGGGGATCCGCATCCCTGATGAACCAAACAACATCCTCCACGGACCAGGTGGATGGGTCCTTATTGGGTGGAGCTTTGGACTCTTGGGACTCTGGAGATGCATTGTATCCTCCTGCAAAAACAAAGATAAGATTACTTCTTTTTAACCTCTGGGAACTAAATCTCCCCTCTGTTTTTTTTTTCATGAACTTCCTACCTGTCCTGTTGCTCTCTGGGAATGTGTTCGGGCTCGTGGTCGACTGCCTGCACATGCTCATGGAGGCCGAGCCGTTGGAGAACTGCTGCGAGGAACGGAACCCGTAGGAGGACTTTGGTGAGTAGGACGAGCTTATGGAGTTGAAAGCAGAGTCGCCGGGGTCAACGGAGTAGCGTTTGCCGTCCGACTGGTCTAAATGGTAATCCTCAGCCATTGATGTTTCAGCTGAAGACAAGATGGAGACGAAATTAGAACGAAAAAAAGAATTTGCATTCACTTAATTCACCAACTTCTACTCAGGAATTTAGTACCATCTGACTGGTAGGAGCCACCACTGTGCTGGGTAATGGGCTGATCACTGAAGAGGTTTTCACAGTGCAAGCTGCGACAGAGCTTTTTCAGAAAACGAAGCACATAGTCGATGCTGTTCACCACGGGGAGGCTCAGAAGATGCTGCTTCCCATCAAATGTGGCTGCAAGAGCAAAACAGGGCGCTACTTGAAAAACAGCGTGTGCACCGTTCCTTAAAAAAACCAGGCCATTAAACTTTTACTAATGGTATTTTTGTCTTAGTGCCAGCCTTGGATAAGGTGGTAAAGAAGCTATTAAACAAGCAGAGAACAACACCTGATCGAGGCCTTTGTACAACACCTGATATTTTTTCTCCCCCGTAGCCTTGCGTGAGGAGAGTGAACACCGTTTTCTGCTGGAAGGCGCTGTCGATGCAGCCCTGGACGGCCTGCTGCAGCACCACAGAGGGCCTGTCGGGTCCGAAGTGATCGGGCAGCTGCTGGATCTTCTTCCTGTCCAGATTGGGACCGGTGTTGGCCTGCTTGTTGATGTAGATACAGACTGAGACAGGGGGAAAACGAAAAACAGCAGAATGAAGGGAGGAGATGGTGTCTTGGTCGTCTTTTGCGAGGAAGCGCGTGACATATTAGCGCCAATCCAGACGTGATGATATTTGTCTCACCTGTGAGCACCTGGGGTGTGGCAGAGTGGGGGATGGTGGCAGCATCCTGAGGAATGGAGCTCATATCCGGCTCGGGGGTGCTGCTGGGAGGAGAAATGGCCAGCGGTGTCATCACCATCCTGGGTTTGAGCTGCAGAAGAAGAAGTTTTATAGTTTTATGGGCCTGTGTTTATTTTGGGCATAATAAATCAAGAAGATTGTAGCTTTCTTGCTTTCATGTGTTCAGAGAAGACAGATTTAATTGTATTAAGATATAAAATAATTGCATCTTATCTGACTACTGAGTTATTAACTCCTCACGAAATCTGAAAGGCAGAGAGCCTCTGTGTTTTTTTTTTGTGTCTGTGTACACATGCATTTTTAAACACACTGCGCCCACACACCACATCATCCCCCATCCCTCCTCATCTGGCTGACCTTGAAACCCGGCTTTCTCCCCCTCTTCTTCGGCACTTTGAGCGGAGGGAGCGATTCAGGGTAGCGGTTAGGAAAATCCATCTTGGCGACATTTCGGAGGGGGGGTCTCCCTCTCTTCCTGCCCGGTATCTTCCCCGACTGGCTGGGGATGAAGGAGGGAGCCACCGCAGCCGACTGCATTTCACCGTTGTCTGATTTCTGTGCCGTTACTGCAGGTACACTCATTTGGAGCTGGAGACAAAGGAAAACAACCGCTGAGCTCGAGCAGGAGAAACACATTAAAATATGCACTTTGCTTGCACAGTAACCCTCCTCCTCCTCCTCCTCCTCCTCCTCAAAGCTACACACTAGAGAGCAGCATTAGCTGTAATTTAGAGGAGACGTACAGGAACCAGAGTGGCTTGGCAAAGGTGTATAGCAACTAAACACTGCAGAACACACAGCTGAGCAATGCAGTGAGAGAGGAGCAGCGTTTGGCAGAGCACCACCATGACCACACTGCACAAAAGGCAGCCATGCATGAGCTGTGGAGGAAACAGCACCTCCGTCCTGCACTGATAACACACCAATAAACCTGACAGAGGGAGGGGGGGGAGACTATTACCTGCTGTCTTCTATTGTGAAAGCCCAAGAGCCGAGCCCTTTTGTATTAAATCCCAGGAGCCGACTTTAAAGCTAAATCCCTCACAATGCAGGAAAAGCCATCTTGCTCGTGCTGTATGTGGCTTTCTCCTCGTCCCCTTTTGGTTAACACACTGCTGCTGCTGCCGCTGCTGCTGCTGCTGCTGCTCGGCACAGAGGCTGCAGACATCTCATTAGACTAATGCATTCAGCAGCAGGAGAGGGAGGAGGGAAATTGACTTCACCATGGCTACCCAGCTATGAATTACCATTATGATGACAGCTTCCACCCTAATCTTAAAAAAAAAAAAAAAAAAAAAAACTGAAAAAAACAGGAAAAAACAAGAAGCAGCTACTAGAAAACCGAAACATCTTCCATGCAGCGGCGCAACTAATCTGAGAGACAAGACACTTAACACACAGAGAATTTGTCTCACGTAAAGGAGATTTGTCCGGGCATAGAATACGTAAACAAACAATAACCAGACAGCACTCACCATCCAGAACAGATGTGGAGATGTGGAGTAGCTCTACGCTCCGCACTGTGCTTGCAATAGCAGAGCACGGATCTCAAAGCAAAGGCAGATTCCACTGTAATACTGTATATACGTCTATGTGTGTGTACAATGGAGACGGACAGAGAGCGAGTGTGAGTGTGTGTGTGTGTGTGCATGCATTAGAGAGAGCGAGAGAGAGAGGGGGAGAGAGAGGGAGAGAGAAGGGCTCCTCTGTTGTCATGGCAACAAGCCTGTAAGCCCTGTAACACCCTGACAGTTGTCTGCCATGTTTAGTCTGCAACTCCAACTCAGTGCAGCGGAGGTATAATTAGACTACATGTGGTTATTTTTATCCGATTTTTCTGAATTTCAGCTTCAATCATTCAATCAACAGCTTGTCACACAGGAAATATTATTTTAGTCGCTTTATATAAGAGAAGATGTTAAACATTTCGTGGTTCCAGCTTCCACAAATGTGATCATTCACTGCTTTTCTTCATCATGCTTGACAATAAAAAGTATATATTTTGATTTTGCACCGTTGACGACATGAATATGAGTTATTGGTTGATGTTTTTCATGTATTTTGTGACATTTAATAGAGGATAAATGATGTTATTTCCAGTCCAGCCCTAGATTAATTATTCAACATCCTGTTACTATATGTGAAATGAGCTATTTGACTGAAGCTCTTTTTATATTACTAACTACTGCTGACTAATTTGCATTCAGGCGGTTTTTCTGGATTGTCAAATTATTACACAGTATTTCAAATTTGGGCACATGTTAGTGTAAATCAACACTCTGCTGCATTCACCTTTATTTGCTATTAATTGCACAAATTACTGTAAATACCGAAAATAATATAAATAAAAACATATATTTCCACATTTTGAGAGATTTAAGTGTTTTAAACTAACAATGTGAAGCAGTGATTATAATTAAAATGTATAATTTGTATTTATCAATTGCAACTTCTGTTTCAATGACCTTGTTTTATATTTTTTTGCTGAATTTTTAATGTTCCATATAATCAACCCATTGCTTTGCCTCCCTGTTTAATATGACAATATATTGTTCACGTGATATTTTTTATCTTTATTATTCATGCATTACGTTTTCTAATAATCACAATTCCTGTCACAAAAATCAGACATCTGTCGCCCCCTGCTGGCTGAGATCAAGAAACGCTTCCGTTTGTGCACGTTGCTGTCAATAAAGTTACGTTGACAGAATTTGAAACCAAGATGGCGGCGTTCATACCGCTGTCTTTAAAGATGTCACCCTCAGCATCAGTGGGCTTTAGAGGTCTTTTAAAGGAGCAAATTTCTTCAGGAAAGCTGTTAAAATATGCGACGGAGCTCTGCAGACGAGGTGAGGCGTATTTTTGGTGAGTTTGAAGCCTTAGAATATGTTTGTTCGGAGGTGTAATCATAATTTCTAATGCAGAGTCAACCTAGCTTCACTTGTTGTTGACAAGATTTGCCGGTTTACATTCTTTTAGCGTTAACTCTGTATTACTATTAACGTTATTTGACTTTTTTCCCCCCTGTTAGCTGTCAGATAAGTTACTTTAGTTATCTCTGGTCTTAGTGGTATTGATAGAACAACAACGTTATTATAACTCTATGAATCAACAATACACTATTTTGACAGTTTTTCGGTGTAAACAAACGTGGTAACGTGTCGTTTCTGTGTGTCGTCAATATTTTAAAGGTTACTCGGTGAAAGCCCGGCAGGCCGAGGAGGACAGCGGCCTCAGCACGGCCGGCTTCAGCGGCCCTCTGGATCACTACAGCGGGCTGATCAGAGACGGGACCCTGAAGGAGGATGAGCACCAGAAAGCGGTGCTGCAGAAACTGGACCAGCTGCACAAAACACTGAGAGGATACAGCAACGCACCCACGTCCATCTTCTCCAAGGTAGAGAGAAATGTGCCCTGATTAATGCTGATGATTTCCTCGTTTTATTTGTCATCTATTTATATGTATTACAGGGAAAACATAAGATTTGTCTGTGGAAACATATCCAATTTGAAGCATGTCTCCTTTGACCATTTAAATTTAAACATAACCAGCTACTTTATAAGGAACACTAATGAAAAATGCAAAAATGCAAAAATGCAAATGCATACTTGTATGACAGTCCTGCATTAAATTCCCCTTTGTGACTGTTCAATTAATGTGGAAACTGTAAGAAAAAATGTTTATTCAACTGTACGATCATTGTGGAAGATGTACTGAATTAAACACAACAGTTTTTTTCCTGTTAATTAACCTAAAAAAAACAACAACAACTCTCTTAGTTATGCTAAAACATTCACGAAGCTAAGATTCAGTGAAGAAATGCTTTTGTTTTCATTAGTGCCTTTTCTTTTAATATATCCAGTAATTCCTTGGATCATGTCGTCTGCTTTAATTTCTTTTCACTCACCTTCATTCATTAATATTTATAAATACAGCTTCATCGTCTTTGGAGATGACTGCAGTAGCATATATTTTCAAATGAAATGATCCTTTTACTTCCACACAGTCTCTGTAATCTTCTTTATTAGTCTTATCTTTTGTTCATTTCTTCACTATGTTTGAATCCAGTAGCTGTGGAGTCTTTGTTTCCTTCAGGGTGTCTGTAATAAACTCACAGCAAAGCGTCTCTTTCTCCTGTTTATATAAATGAAATGATATATATATAAAAATAGGTCACAAGTTACGAAAGAAACATGAATAATTGACAGTGGGATTCCTATTTAAAGACAGTTTTCATTCCTGTCTCTGTTTCTTTCAGTTATTCACGAAACCAAAGCCACCGAAGGGGTACTACATCTACGGTGATGTGGGTACGTGGACCACAGAGCTGATCTCAACTTAATTTCTCTCTGGTGTTTTATGCCTAGATTTATTACCAACTTGGGTGAACTTCCTCCTTTCAGGCACGGGAAAAACTATGGTGATGGACATGTTTTATTCTTACGTGGAGACCGAAAAGAAGAAAAGGGTTCATTTCCACGGTTTCATGTTGGACGTGCATAAAAGTGAGTGGGGTTCGTAGTGAGGATATGTTGTTCTTCCTTGCATCTGTGGAGCTGAATAAGGAACGACAGAGGTGTATTTTCGCTGCATCTGCAGAACTTTAATTGGAAACTTAAACATCATACTGTCTTTGGCCAGATAGTTTTTGTGTTTTGCAATTTCATGTTGGAAAGCTGGAAAGATCAGTCCCTTTGACAGCGGATACAAGCAGCCTCCTGAAGCAGCAGCTCTAAGAATCCAAGTCTGAAGCCAAATATTGAATTTAACAATTAGCTGCACTTCACAGACATCTAACTTTACACCCCTTATACTTTATACAGCACTGTACATTTGATCTGTGGTCTGTCTTTTTCATTTTTACTTTTATCCCTGTGGTTTCGAAATATAATTTCTTTTTAATCGTCAGGGATCCATCGGCTGAAGCAGAGCATGCCAAAAAGAAAAGCCGGGAAAATGGCCAAATCTTATGACCCCATCGCTCCGGTGGCAGAGGAGATCAGCGAGGAGGCTTGTCTGTTGTGCTTTGATGAGTTTCAGGTAACTTTAATGAGCATTTGCATAATGTGACCCCCTGCAGTCGCGTTCCGCTGCTTTACACGATTTATTTCTGGCGGTCGCTAGGTCACTGACATCGCTGACGCCATGATTCTCAAGCAGCTCTTTGAGAATCTGTTTCTGAACGGCGTTGTTGTCGTGGCCACTTCTAATCGTCCTCCTGAAGGTGAGTAGTAAGTAAGTGGAGTTGGACAAAAAGAGCTCAAAACAAGATGAGAATTGACTTTTACAGCCGTTGTACTGTAAGAGATTCAACGATGTTGTCTTCCTTTAGATTTGTACAAAAACGGCCTGCAGAGAGTCAACTTTGTGCCTTTTATTGCAGTCTTGCAGGTAAGAAAGTTAAAGTTTTTCTTTTGCTGTTTATATGACATGTGCCAAACAAATAAATGCCTGTAAACCCTTCAACCCGTCTCCTTGGCAGAATCATTGCCAAACCCTCCGACTGGATTCTGGGATAGATTACCGCAAACGGAACAGACCCTCAGCCGGAAAACTCTACTTCCTGTAAGCAGAGCTTTCTGTTAAACGTAATGTGCTCAGTACATGAACTATGTTATTTAATCGTTCCCTGTCGCATCTGTTGCAGCTCCACTGAGCCTGATGTTGAAGCGACGCTAGATAAGATGTTTGACGAGTTGGCTTTTAAACAGAATGACAGTAAGTAAACAACATTTCATCTGTTTCTGTTCCATGTGTCATATAACCTCATTTAACCACTTTTTTTTTCTACAGTAACACGACCAAGAGTTTTGAACGTGAACAACAGGAAAGTCCGTCTGGACAAAGCTTGTGGGACCATCGCTGACTGTACGTTTGAGGAGCTGTGTGATAGAGTAAGTCTCTGTTATAGATGATATGACTTTGTATTGTATGTATGTTTAACCGTTTAACAGGTTTTGAATTAAAATATGTTTTGAATTAGTTTCGATATCAAAGTCAAAATTATGCTGAAGTATATGAAAGAGGTTTCCATGATTTTCAGATCTCTGTTGAGTGTAAAGTTATAATCTGGTGTTATCTGCACCAATTTTCAAGACTTTACCATCATTTCCACCAAATCCACATGTATTACTGCATTTTAGACCCTTTTAGCTGCAGCCTCTTTGAATTCACGATTATGTATTTTTTAACCAAAGTGTTTGATTCAATGCGCGTCTGAATATAAATGTTCCAGCCTTTAGGGGCCAGTGACTACCTGGAGATGTCACGCCTGTTTGACACAGTCTTCATCCGACACATTCCTCTGCTGACGCTGAACAAGAAAACCCAGGCCAGACGGCTCATAACGCTCGTGGACGCCCTCTACGACCACAAGGTTCACTGCGCTCATTTGTATTCACGCGGAGAAAAAAAAAACGACAGCTTGAGGAATTCTCTGAATTTAATTATAGGTCTCTTGTTTCAGGTGCGGGTGGTGATTCTGGCCGACCGTCCACTGGAGGACATTTTTGTGCTGGACGGGGATCACGGTCACGACGAGAGCCACATTCTCATGGACGACCTGGGCCTGAAAAGGGTGAGAACGAGAGAGTGAAGCTCTTTTTAAAGCAGAACGTGTTTAACAATGTTGGGTTTTTACTTTGAGTAGTAAATATAAATAATTACGCCTGAGAGTTGAAGTGAAACACACTCCTCAAAGTGAACCACTTAATTGTCGGCGCTGTAAAACCGTCTTATGGGTTATTCAGGGACTAGGTCTTCAATAGGGGGTCGCAGAATACAAATGAACATGAATCCAACATATTTTAGTAAAGGGATAAATGGAGGCAGAAGGCGCTATCTTTCATTCAGTGATACAGGAGCTGTCTCAACAGGTCACCGTTCCACACAGAGCGCCACACTAGTCGAAACCTGTCAATCTAAGCTTCCTGTGTACAGGAGGCTTAGCCCCTGTCGCTGCTGAGCCAATCACGAGGCTGCATATGGGAGTTGCACGGCCACCCTGCTGTTGCACATTTCAGATAAAAAAATATATATATATATATATATATATTAGAACATGTGTATTATTTGAACAGCATAATATTAAATGCAATGTGATGATAATAATGTGTATTTACTGTTTTATATAGAGCACATATAGTAGGTAGGAGGTCCCTATTTGATCTCTCTAATCATTTTGGGGGTCCTTATCCTGAAAAACGTTGAAGACTGGACGAGAGACCGTAACCTACGTACATAGCCTACGTTAGTGCAAGCCAAGTGGTTTGCATCAGGCTGTGGTTAAATTTAAATAAAATGGAAATTGTCTTTCTTGGCACACATGCAAGGAATGTGTTCTCTGCAGACACTTCGAGCAGAGGGCAGCTTTCCTCAAGGACACCTCAGCCGTGGATGTAGATTTGAACCAGTGACCGTACAATCTCATGTTCACTTCTCTAACCCATAGACCACAGCTCCCCTCATGTACGAGCTGAATCAATCATTAAACGATCCAAAGAAGAAAAAGAAAAAAATCGTGATCCATCACCTCCTTCCGTTTCTTCACGGTCCAGTTCTGATGTTTCCGTGTCCCTTATAGGAGCTTTCATCAACTTGAGTCTTAGTAAAAAATGTCATAAAGATAATAAAAATTTAAATGTTGCGTCAGAGTTTTACATTAGACAAACATGTCGCATGTATTTGTGCAGAGGAATTAACATGTTGAAAGATGAAAAGTTAAAAATAATAATGCGTCTCTTCAGTACAGTTAAAATGTAAAGATAAACACTGTTGCTTTGGTCTATTTGATTCATTCATTTAGAGAATAAAGCCTCCTAACTGTGTTTGACAGGATGAAGCCAGCAGTCTGTCCATCTTCAGTGGAGAAGAGGAGAAATTCGCCTTCCAGAGGACAGTGTCTCGGCTCACAGAGATGCAGACGGAGGAATACTGGTTGGAGGGCGACAGAAGCACAAAATCACAGGTGTAAGAGTTGGAAAAACGATCTCTCCGTGAACCTTTCTGCCAAAAAAACTAAACAAAAAAACAAGCCAGGACTGAACACTACTCCTCCTCCACTCATCCAGAACAAACAACGTGGGACTGCTCAGCTGTACGTGTGCAAATCTACAAAGAATATTTATTGCCGTCTTAAGGCCTTTTATCATTTTATTGCGACATTGCACTTTACGGAACATTTTTCACCATGAACTTTGGTGCGTCGTGTTGCTTTTAAGCCGGTGTCATGTTGAGGTCCAACTTTTGCGTTTTTAAGTCTGTGGGAAAACATTTGGAAAAAAAACAAAAAAAAAGAAAGACTTTGATGAATATATCAAATATTTAAGGGACATTTTAATCTGCAGAGATACAGTGTTTTTACACCATAATGTATCTGAATGACTTGAATGGGTTTTGGGTTGATTGGGGACTTTGTCTTGATTTATGTGCCGGGTGCCGCCTCTGAAAGGGAAACATAAAAACTAGTCCGCGTTAATTCCAGGACGCGATGCTTGCAAGTATCCGCTAACGAAAGTGTCTGCGTTGGTTGGGCGTTTGACTTGTTGCCATTTTACATTCATCTCCTCTTTATCTGAGCACACTAATGCACACGGGCGGACGAAGACAAAGGCTGCAGTGTGTGTGGGAAGTGAAAGTGTGAAGGAAAGAAAAAAAAATTTAAGAGTTTATCTCCTATGCAAACAAAAGTGCAAAACAGATGGTTGGTGGTGTTTTAATTAGTAGGAACAAACCATAAAACCAAACTATACGTCCGTTTCAAAGCTGTTTCCGACTGGAAAATATTATTTACATCAAATGCAAGTTGGGTTGACTAAGATACTGTTTTTAACTGGTGCCAATAACTCACTGAGATGAGCAAATGTATTATTCCTGATTATCTCTAATGACACATTTAAAAAAGAATTTAGACTCAGTCTGACTGAGTCAGTTTTATTAATATAGAGTTTATCTGTATATTAAAATCTGTACGAGCTTCATTAGATGGGATGTGACAGTATTTATTTTTCAGCACATTTTTTTTGGCCACCCGGCTGAAACTGATTATATTGAGGATGTTTTTTTGACATTTGATATGCATCATATCAATCAAAACTTTAAAATAATTAATAATAAGCTCTGTTTAATACACTGTGCTGTCTTTAACGTTGCATCTGACTTAAATGTATTAGTTTTCATCTTAAATGAACCTGAATGAACTGATGTAAAGATACTGTTTGTTGAGGAAAAAAAAGGTGAAATGAAATGAAAGGTGAAATTTATCTGTCGGTCAGTTGCTCATTTTTTAACTGAACGTTAACGTCACTACTTCCTCATCTTCTTCTCTACATAGTTACTACTTTATCTGCATCATCATCTTCTTTATCTACTTTATCTTCTTCACATTCTTCGTCACCATCATCATCTTCAGTAGCTCCTCTTTATATTCATCATTAGCGACTTCTTCGTTGTCTTTTAATCACCACCATCTTGTTCTTTTCATAGTTTTTTAGTTACTACTTTATCTGCGTCATCATATTCTTCTTTTCATCATTATAATAATCCTCTAAATCTTCAGTAGCTTCTTCTCTTCGTCATTATCACCTTCCTTTTCCCATCCGTCTTCTGCTTTTTCTGCCCGTTGCTGTAATATGAGTCATGAGTCATAATTTGTCTTCTTCATCAGCTTCTTCTTTTGTCCATAATAATAATAATAACAATAATAATAATAATAATCATCATCATCATCTACTGTTCTTCTGCTTCTTGGTTTTGTTTTAAGTTGGTATTTTTTTTTTTGTATGAAAATGGTCATATTTACATATCTCTGGTCTGAAACACATCAGAACATCTCAGTTTTTTTTTCTTTTCCTTCCAGGTGGAGAATATGCCCTACACGCATTGTTTAGACGATGCTAAGGACATGAACTTTCAGTGACGTTTACGGCCCTGATTTCAGATAAGAAAATGACATACTTAGAAACTAAAGCAGCAACAACAACTACCACAATTGTCAATGCTTTCTTATCATAAATGATACCGCAAGGGGAAAAAAATAGTTTTTTTTTAACTTAAAAGATTATAGTAACACTAATTTAAAGCCACGTGGTGCCATATAATTAGTAAATATGACCAATAGGAGTTTGAGGAATGCTTTCAAATGTCCTATTGGAAATAAAATGAATAGCTTAGATTTTATTTTTATGCCTCCACTGATAAAAATAAATAAATAAGTATCGCAGTATTTCTGAAATCCATCTTATGTCGCTGATACTCCAGTCTTTCCAGATGACGTTAAATAATATTTCGGCTTTAGTGTGATTACTGAGAACAGGAGACGCTCCTGTTAAAAGTCCAAGGGTTTGCATTAGGGTGATGTCACTGGCCAGCGGACATCTCCACACTGTCGCTTTAATTTCAGTGCGATCCAGGGGGCAGGATCGTGTTTATTCCTCCTCCTCGACTCGGAGCGTTTGCGCCAACCGCAGCAGCAGCAGATTGAATGAAGTGTCTTTGCAGGCTGCTGGCCTCACGGAGGACACCGTGCTGGCTCGCTCAAGGATGCCAGAGATGTACGGCCAGAAAGCATCGCTATGTTTTTTTTTTCTTCTTTTTTTTTTTTTTTTCTTCAGCTCTTAGGAGGGCGGATCTGAGCCTCGCCACATTTCTCCAGCAGCCCCGTTTTTAAGAAGCTGCGGGGGCCTCGAGAAACCGTCCTCTCCGCCGCCTTGATGGTATCTGGACGGCAGCGCACGGCTCAGGCGACGAGCAGCTCTCTGCACGGGTGATTAAGAACTTGGGAAAGGAAATGGTCAAGATGGCAGCTGTGTGCGGGAAGATGAGGCTGATGTGTTGGCATTAGTTCCAGTATTTTTCTTTAATTTCTCTTTTGTCATGCAGGATCGCTGCGCAGGACGCGGGCGCTTGTGAAGGAACGCCGTTTGGATTTCTCCAAGACTCCGCCGACCCTTCGCGTCTTTCGCCCCACATTTAGAGAAATTGCAATGCATGTTGGCCAGGGTGTGGGCTGTGCACGACAAAAGGCAATGTCTTGTTAACGCTGGCCAGCCCGATCGGCTCCGTGTGCTGCGGATAGACGCCTTGCAGGAGGATAGAAAGACGGACACGTGTTGGGACCGAGCTGCAGGCAGGACATTTGCATATCGTGCATAGTAAATAAACTGCTCCCGAAGCCCGCACACAACATTGATGGAATGCGACCTGAGTGATTTTATAACCCTTTGTGCAACCACCGAGATATTGCGATTACCATGGCTGAGGCGGCGCGTAACGACGGCGAGCCTCCCTCAAACGTTGAGATAGATCCGGATTTCGAGCCCCAGAAGCGGCCACGGTCCTGCACTTGGCCCCTACCCCGTCCGGAGTCTGGTGCGGGCAAGCCCGGGGCAAATGACACTGACGTAATCCCCGAAGAAGAGGATGATGAGGAGGGAGGGAGCACGGGGAGCGGCGCTGCTCAGAAACCCAGCGGCGGTGTTGGTGTTAAACCCCTGGAGCCGAGCAGCGGCAGCGGCAGCAGCTCCATCTCCCATCCGGTGGAGGTCCAACGCGGCCCCTGCAAAGAGGAGGCCGCCGACGGCTCGCCTTCCTCCGCGCAGACCCCCGCTGCAGCTCTGGGCGGCTCTGCGTCCCAGCAGCTGAGGAAGTCCTCCGCCCGCAGGAATGCTTGGGGCAACTACTCTTATGCAGACCTCATTACCCAAGCCATCGAGAGCTCCCCCGAGAAAAGGCTGACCTTGTCCCAAATCTATGACTGGATGGTGAGGTCTGTGCCATATTTCAAGGACAAAGGCGACAGCAATAGCTCTGCTGGCTGGAAGGTGAGCAGTGACATGCTGGTGCTGTCATCATAACAAAGACCATACTTTGGTCATGTACACACACACACACACACACACACACACACACACACACACACACACACACACACACACAATGCACCCAGCTACTGTAGGAGAGACTACAGGAGTAGATGAATGCAAGCACAGGTGGTTATTTAGGGTGATTTTATTTGATATTTCTTCCTTTATTATGAGACAGCTTTAGTGTTGCAAATCTGCAAGGGATTGGGGGAATGTGTGACCGCTTCACAGGCACATGGTGACTGATAATATACAAACTGCTGCTGTCAAAATACAAGAGGATGCTTAAGGATCACGTGCGTCAAATTGCACTCGCAGTTGCATCGAAAAACAAAAAAGCACTAAGAGACTTGAAAGTCGAGACTCAAAACATGCAAAGTTGATTTCACTTTCAAGACAAACTGCTCACGCTGCAGCACGGCGGCGGCGGCAGCTTCTTACAAGCTTCACCAGGGCCCTGCTTCTGTTTGATTTTCAGGATTAGTTCGGCCTGGACCAAACCAATTCATCTGTCATAGAATCAAGTCTGATGAAAGCTCTGAGCTTTGCGGGATTTAGATGGAGGATGGGTGGGAGGGGAGGGGAGGGGGGGCGATAGGTCTGTAATCCTGCACAACTGTAGATGCAGACAGATTCCAGGGAGGTGCTTCTTGGATAAAAGACAGAAATGTTCAAGATTGTGCTTCTTAAACTTCACCGTGGTGAGTGGGAATCGGGGTGTAAAACGTGCGTTGTGAAGCAAATTCAATAATAACTAATTAATCTGCACAGAATCAGCCGGTCAGTTGACACTTAAGGTTAGAGGCGGTCAGTTCTCATTCATGCAGATGCATTCAGAGGCTGCGGGCAGATATTTGCCACAAGAGGAAAGAGTTAATGTTTCAGATATGCTGACATCAGCATTTCTGAGGAGATGCTTTGTAGCTGAGTGACATTCAGCTATCGGCTTGAGGCTGGTCATCTGCGCGAGGCACTGTGTGCAAAAATGTCCCCGGGGTGCACAAAGTGGGACTGAAGGCTTGTAAATTCAGACCTGTCACACATCAGCCTGCCTTCAGCCAGGCCAGGATTCACTGACGGGGCTTTGTCTGCGGCTGCAGCACGAGGTTATATCTACATCCTTTTGTCTCCCTCTTACAAACTCAACCCAAATATTCTGCGGCTGTGTGGATGACCACCACCCAGCGGCTCGTCCCCGCCGTGTGCCACACTTGCCTTTTCATGTGGCACTGGCGCAGGGAATCAATCAGCTGACTATAAATTATGTAGGTCAATGTGTAGCAGTGTGAGAGAAGCTCAGTGTTTCTCTTTGGATCTGGCTCTGGCTAAACTGGCATTGCTCCAGTCCCCGCTCAGAACGAGGCTTTGCTCAAAGGGTGCTGCAGCACTGCTGTGACTGCGTGGGGGAGGGGAAGGCAGGAGTTTGCTCTTTGTGATTTATCCTTAAATGCAGTGCGGTTCATACTGTAGCGTACCTGTGCAGCTCTCCCAGTCCACAAGCCTTTTTTTTTTTCTGCTAAGACAGAAAAGCTCCTGTGCTCTTGATTAGCTTCAAACAGGAGGTTGATAAAATAAAATAACTACCCGTGTAGCATCCTTTTTTATTAAAATTCAACACCCCTGCGGTGAATAACTGCCCTTACGAGGCTCGTAATATTCTCAGAGAAGTGGATTTAATGCTTCGGTTGTATACCTGCCTGCTGTAATATAATACGGCAGCACTACAATTTACAACCTCAGACGGCCACGGAGCTGAATCAGAACAGCCTCGGCCAAAACTGAAGTGTCGTAAAGGTTTATTTATTTGTTGCAAACAGTGCTGCTGTATTGGATTGCATTAGACTGAACAGGACAGGTGTTGTTATTGTGTCCGCTGCCTGGAGCTCGGGGGATCACCAGCACATTGCAGCGCCCGGCTTGGCCCTGTTGACAAGTGTGATATTTGATATTTAGTCCAAAGCAGCTCTTAATAGAGATGCTAGATTTCATTGAGGTTAGTAAGAGAACATGTCGATATCAGTCCCAGTGCTAAACCAAATCAATTTTGTCAACGCTTTCTTTGTCACTGCATCTTATTTGTGTAAGAAAAGGGGAAAAGATGGAAAGATATTGGTCCATTACTAACAGGAAATAAGTCAGATTAAAAGTTTAGATTGTTATTTACTCATATATGCATTTCCAGAGGACGTGAGGCATCAATCGCAAATTATCAAAGGTCTTTTACTACACGGTGCACATGAGCAAACACTGAGTGAAAATGATGAGAGATGTAATCTGGATATTTTTTAGGCTCATTTAAAATAATATAATATGGAAACTGGGCTCTTGCCTCTTTAAATTCTGTATAGAAAATGCTGGAGATTTATACTAGGCATGCAGACATTTGGCAGGGCTACACTAGTGTCCCCTCCTATGAAACTATTTTACATTTACCTTAACAAACAAGAAAACATACCATATCCTGTCCCGGCACAAGTGCTTGCAATGGGGAAATGAAAGGAAATCAAAAGTAAACCGTCTGCACGCTCTGAGATGCTCCCTGTCTGTCACATTCAGAGCGCTCTCTTTCCCATTTTGCCAATTGTCATCAAACAATTGGAGATTTATCTACTTTTAATTATCAACCCAGACCCTTAGTTATTAATAATTAATGGGAACGGAGGAATGCCTGCTGGAAATGTGCAGGATTTGGTCAAAGCTACATGACTCCTCATATTTTTTCTTGTTGTCAATTGAATCTCAAAGCAAAAATAATATGAGCTATAAATCTTAATGGTATCATTCGAAGCCACGTTCAATTTTCAGACAACCTCATATTTATAATCACGTGTATTAATCCACAGCTCAGCAGTTTTTTATTAAACTAATAAGCCTAATTATAATATCTGTAACCAGATTTTGAAGTGAAAATTTGACATTTTGGGAAATACCATTCTGTTTGATTATGATGAATGTAAAACTACAACTTGCAGGCTGTTAGCTTAGCATAGACACCTGACTTTGGGGATAGCAGCTGGCTAACAGCAGCTCAGTGAAAGGGTAGCAACATCTGCTAGCGCTTCGTAAGCCCTCAAAGATGCACTTTAGGATGAATATAACATAAATGTGTCGTCATTGCTAGCAGCTGCTTATGCTAACTTAGACCTTAAACAAATCTATTAAGCGCACAAATCATCTATAGATTAACTATAAATCTATGATAAATGTAAAAGCGCAGCTAGCAGCAGGTTGACCTAGCTTAGTTTAGCATAGTATAAAGACCCCTTTGACTCTGTCCAGAGATAAATAAATCCATTAGGATCTCTTAAGCTTGCTAATCATATGCTCCGTACTATAAATATACGATTAAACATAAAGCCACAGCTTACAGTTGCTTAGGTTAGCTTAGCATAGTGTAGCATAAAGACCTCAAACGTGGTGTTGTAACTCGTCTGTTTCTCTCCAAAGGTAGCAAACTCTCCAAGCACCTCTTAAGCGCACCAAATATACAGTCTACTATAAATATACATCAAATATAAAGCCACAGCTAGCAGTAGGTTAGCTTAGCACAGTATAAAGGCCTGAAACGGGGTCTAGGAGCTAGCGTACCTCTGTCTAGATGTAACAAAATCTACCACCAACTCTGAAGCTCATCAGGACATTATATTTAGCTTGGTTCACTTGCTCACAATGCAAAGTGAACATGACGTATTATTACACGCTAGTTTGTTCTGACTTAAAGACTTAAAGCTGATGGGATTAATATTTACTGTGCAATCACGAGAGTGGTATAAAACACACACAAAATAAATGCATTTAAGCATAGGTCAAAATGTTGATTTGTAGAGTGGCATCTTAAGTAATGAGTGTGTTGGAAAAAATTATATGGACTAGCAAACTGTTGACTTTGGTCTTTTTGCAGGATTAGTTGCAAAAATGTAAATAAATAAATAACACTGCAGCCTTAAATTATTTTAAAGTCAGTTATTCAGCCTAATAGGACAATCAGTGCTCAGTTTCATTACTGGCAACTTCAGCATTGCTGCCTTAAACCGGGTGGATCAGGAAGGAAAAGAGCAGCGAGGTACCTTAGTTTTATTTCTCAGTCACATGTGCTTTTGTTGTTGTCAGACATGAAAGTGTTTGCTAGTTGACCTAATCCTTTAATTGGCTTGAAGCGGGGTTTCTGCGGGACATTTGATGTCAGTGGGTCATTCCGTTGACTCATAGCGTTCAGGGAAACTGTGGCCAGTGCTCGTTTGTGATCTAAGTCATCACAAAGCTTTGGAACTTCCTCCTCTGCTGCGTTTACAGCATCCCTTGTCTGTACGTGTTGAGCTTGTTTGGTGTTGATTAGTTTAATCTTCTGAGAGATGGATTTAAATAGGACCTCGGTTTACTCCAGTTAATTCAAGCTTAGAGAATTACGCTGGACCCTCTCCCAGTGAATCTGGCCTTTGGGCTGCGGAGATCAGAGTTTCTCCCTCTCTTACTGAAATCTGACAGACTGGTTGTGCAGGCTCCAGCTGTTTAATTTTGTACATGCTTGAGAACATCTCCAGGGAAATCCTGCAGACCTTTCGGAGCAGCCAGAAATAGGTCACAGTGAGAAGTGCAAAGAAGCAGTGTCTTTCAGAAAACAGTTCAGGGCCAGAAAGGTTCACAATACTTTGTTGTAATAGTTAAAGACCTTCAGTTGTGTGTTTAAGAAGGGAGTAGACATTGTGTTTGTTGTTAAGCTTTGCCTGATGCAAATTTAGCTACACACAAGATCAGGATTAATAGCTCCACATGACAAAGCCACATTTTAAAAACAAATTAACAAACTTTATTTTAATTATCTCTTTTATTTCAGAATTCTATCCGACACAATCTGTCCCTCCATAGCCGATTCGTGAAAGTCCAGAATGAAGGAACGGGGAAGAGCTCTTGGTGGATGGTCAACCCGGAAGGAGGGAAAGGAGGCAAAGCTCCCCGGCGACGGGCCGTTTCAATGGATAACAGTAAGTACATCAAAGGAGCCCGAGGGCGTGCTACCAAGAAGAAAGCCTCGCTGCAGGCCGCTCAAGATGGCAGCTCTGAGAGCTCCTCGAGCCTCTCCAAATGGACAGGCAGCCCCACCTCCCGCAGCAGTGACGAGCTGGACGCCTGGACAGACTTCCGCTCACGGACCAACTCCAATGCCAGCACACTGAGCGGCCGTCTGTCCCCAATCTTGGCTAACCTGGAGCTGGACGAGGTGCCCGATGACGACTCGCCTCTCTCTCCGATGCTATACTCCAGTCCCAGCAGCATGTCCCCGTCCACGGGACCCACAGGGCTCTCCGACCTGGCAGGTACCATGAACCTCAACGACGGGCTCTCCGACAACCTGATGGATGATCTTTTAGACAATATCAGCCTGACGGCATCCCAGCAGCCTCCTCCTGGAGAGGAAGACAACGGAGCCAACAGTCCAGGGAGCTCAGTGTTTACCTTCAGCTGCTCAGGAAGCAGTTTGGGAAGTCCCTCCGGCAGCTACGGGCCCAACCCTCTTTTCAGCCCCCCGTCCATCACGAGCCTGCGACAGTCGCCCATGCAGACCATCCAGGAGAACAAGCAGACCACCTTCTCCTGCCTCTCGCACTTCAGTGACCACCAGACTCTGCAGGATCTGCTCAGCCTGGACTCCCACAGCCCCAGCAACGTGCTGCTCACCCAATCCGACCCTTTGATGTCGCAGGCCAGCACCGCCATCGCCCTGCAGAACTCCCGCCGAAATGCCATGCTGCTCCGCAAAGACCACTTGCTGGTGAACCAAACCAGCGCGGGTCAGGCCCAAAGCTCTTCAGTGCCTGGTTGGCAAGCTGGCTTGTCAACCTCTGAGAGCGACGTCGGCCACTCCGAAGCCAAGCAGCCGCACCTGAAGTCTCCCAGTAAGAACGCCTCTATGCAGCTCGGCACTGGCTTATCCGGCCAGGACCGCTTTCCCGCCGATCTGGACCTTGACGTGTTCAACGGCAGCCTGGAGTGTGACATGGACTCCATCATCCGCAATGAACTGATGGACGCAGATTGCCTGGACCTCAGCTTCGACTCTCGCCTCCCCTCCGCCCAGAACGTTAACAGGAATTCAGGAAGCTTCTCCAGCTCCAAACAGACATCCCCCCAGAGCTGGGTGCCAAGCTGAAAAGTTGTTAGAGCTCAAGTATGAGTTTAAAAAAAAAGAAGAAGAAGCGGGGAAAATGTAAATTGGGTTCAGTGTCCATTGCATTGTGCAACTAGAGGGAAGAAAGTGCGTGAAAGTGTATTTATGTAGTATTTTTAATGTGAAACATTAAAGCAACACTATGTAACTTTTGCTCAGTTACAGGTCTGTGGTGCATTAACTTACTTCTGGAGGAAACAGGAATACAGTCTATCAGTTCCTCATGCAACAAACACAAAGTCATCATCACAAAACAAACCAGCAGCATCATCTCCTTCAGCCGAATAATACTTGTTAGTTTGGTACCGCTCACCGTCCCAAGTTTAGGATACAGCCACATGAGGCCATGAAATAAAAGATCCCCTGCAAAAAAAAAAAGGCGACAGATTTTCCAATGCTCATCCTGGCATTTGTCTTGCATCGTTTTATTTTGTAAAGCCAACATCTAGAAGTCGGTACGTCTAATTTTGGAGACATTCCTTGGTGCGTTTTCCTGGACGTGATGTGCCTACTCGCGCAGTGCGTAAAACTATGACAGTGCAATCAAATCAAACACTGCAGTTTGTAACGATGACAATTGATCTTGCCAAGCAAACGTATCAGATCTTTAAAAAACGCTTCCCACTAACAAGTTGGTGGTTCTTAGCGGGGAAAAAAAAATTGCCCCACAAATTTGATGGTTCAGCCCCTTCTGCTACTTAGCCAAGATGGCGTCCGTCGAGTGTGGGAAGCGTTGAGCGTTTCACACTGACTGTCTGACAATTACGAGCATGCCATCCGGTTATTCGTAGAGCACATACTCATTCGAAAAAAATAGTACGCTAAAAAAAGTAAGATGGATAAGATCTGAGACACTTTTGGTCTCTTGCTTCTCTTAACATCTTCCTCTTTTGTCTTTTCACCTCTGCCTTGATTTCCCTATTCAGAGAATATATATATATATATATATGTGTATATTTAACTCGTTCTACGGCAGCTGGTACCTAGCACCCATGGCGTGTGACGCAGTGCTGTAAAGCACTTCTCACTTCTACATAATAGAATGAAAATGAGAAAGTCCCCCCACCCCCACCATCTTCCTCTTACAAATCAGCATCACCATCAAAATGATTTTGAGGCTGTTATTTTTTATTTATTTATTTTTTTTGGGAGGTAAATAGCTGCATAATGTTGCTTTAAGTCCTGTACTGTATTTTAAGTGTCTTCGCGGTGGAGGGAAAAAAAAAAGAAGAAAAAAAAGGGTTCTTTAAAAAGATCAATGCCGATCGACAGTATTGACTGGAAAGAAAGCATCAACTCGTGTTAGACTCAGGGAATCATTCATATCACAAAGTGGTACGTGAAGCTGAAGATGAATTACAGTACGTGTTCACCCTGCTCTCTCTCCTCTTTCACTCCCCTTTTCATACCCGAACATTTTTGCCAAACCAGTTGTCAGTCCCGTCGTTGGCTGGCGGCCTGTTTACAGAAAAAAGCTGCAAAGAATGTTACATTATTACGTTCCAGTGGAGGATACTTGACAAGCTCTGTTTGTTGTTGTTGATTTTTTTTTTTTTTTTTTAAGTTTAGCCTAAATGGACTAAAAAGATTTAAAAAAAACGAAAGCTTTTTTTTTTTCTTTTCCCATCAACTCACACACCAAATATCAATCTGTAGAGGTTAATATGTTATCAAGATGTGAACTGATCGACATTGTGTGTGTGTGTGTGTGTGTTTTTTTTTTTGTATGTAACGTTTTATTTAGCAAATTTTACCCTGTGATTTTAGTGACATTACTGTGAATTCTGTTTCTTCTGAAGAGGTGCATTACTGAAGTATTGATAATATGTTTTTGCTGCAGACCCCTTTTCACCGTTTCCCCTCCCTCCTCCTCCTCCTCCTCCTCTTCCTCCTCTTCCACTCACCGCAATATTGAACTTTAGGACAGAATTAAGGACATGATTTAGCTCTAGCTGACACCATTAGCCAACACTTAACACTCGGAGACTCCGCGGCACTCAACTGCAACATCTCTGTGTTCGTTTTCGAAGGAGTTCTCGGTGCTACACACAAAGATAGCGGGGAGTGGCTGCAGACGGAGCTGCGTCAGTAGCCTCTCCTTTGTTATCAGCACTAAAGCAGGTGCTGGGTTAAAAATGGTGTTTCCGACCCTGTGAGAGAAGGGTGCGTAGTCTCTTAGAGCCATTTCTTTTTTGCCATTAAGGAAAGAAACGACCACAATATTTTAAATATTGCCAAAAGTTTTTTCTGCATTTAAATACGTGTAAACAAGAGGATATACAGTGTATAGATATTAGAAACCAGTGTAACAAGGGCAAAAAAAAAAAAAAAAAAAAAAAAATCTACATCAGCACAGTTTTTGTAGGAACAGCAGGATGACTTATATCCTTTTTTTTTTAAAGTTTACATTATTTTAACAGCTGGAAGTGGATGAAGGATGAGTTTGTCTCCTTGCTGTATTGGACTCGATCATTTTTTTTTTTTTTTAAAGACACACTTTTATTTATTTAAATTCCTCACATTGCAATACGTCCTCTTTTATTTTTCCACCATGTGTCGTGGGTCAGAGCCATGTTAAAGAACTTTCTGTTTGACTGATGGACCATTTTGACCGCCTCAAATGGGTATTGATCAGGACAAATGGTCCCTGACATTCTGTGTACCAGCGAGGAAATCAAAATGTCACGCAATGTTTTAGTTTAACACTTTAAATGCTGAATCCAATTGACTTTTTAAATACATATATATCTATATCTATATATATATGTATATATGTAAGTCTGCACAACTGTGCTTCCAGATAAACAAAATGTTTTGTTGCCCTTTAGTGGATGATTTAAGAAAAAAAAAATCATTTGAGTGAAACTCACTGCCAGTATCCACGTTTCATTTCTTCCTATTGCTCCTACAAACGAATACATCGACTTAACGTTGCCTGTTGTAATTCCAATTCTTCTCTTGGTTTTACCAGAGATGGTGCATGTAAATAAAGCTTAAAGGACAACCGAGAATGCTTTTGATGTACCTTTTTTTTCATTATTATTATTATTATTCCTATACCTGGAGGAATTGCACAGCTGCAGACTTGACTGCAGGCGCAGGAGGTGAGTCGCTATTGGATAATCACATCATGAGCTGAGAACCAATCATACACTGTATCCAAGAAGAAAGGAGCAGCTGAGATGAAGGGTTGTGAGTGCAGGAGCTGATGATTGTCATGGTAAATGCTCCTCAGATGCTCATGTACCGTGCATGGTCAAATACTCATGTGCTGTGCATGGTTTCACATTTAGATGCTGTATTTGTAGGTCACAAATATTTTATTTGCTCTGGTAAACATCTAAAACATTAGGGCATATGTATCGTCCTAACAAAAGGACGAGTCTAGTGAAACACTGGAGCCCTCTACAGCTCGAATGCAGCCACTGTGTGAGTGCAGATGAAAGAGCGGAAATGAAAGAGGAAGCCAGGGCCGCCTGGATGTTGATCTCCATGGAGACGCCACAACAAATCAGCACGGAGGCAGAGATTTAGCAGCACCGAAGGAGCTGCACTTTACAGTTGGTGTTATTAATGTGAATGAACAGAAGGGTCGGCCATGTGTAACGTGTATCGAGCTTCCTCCTCCGTCAAAGTGAAGCAGATGGAGGCAGAGCTGTCACGTCAGCTGGCGGCACTCAGAGCAGAAACTGAAGAGCGTGGATTTCCAGCGGGAGCAGGGACCTCCAGCTCTTACAGGTGTGATCTCAGTTAATCTGTCGTCAGTCCGTGTCTGAAACACTTGGAAATGTATTTAGTGTTTTGTAATTTTAGTGTGAAATTGACAAGAAATCCAGACAGGTGAACGTATTTCACTTTAATATGTAAACTTCATGTTGCAGAAAGAACATAAACATGAACGGTAGACTCAGTGGCTCACCTTAAGTCTAAGTTTACGATATATAAAGCCAAACATTTGTTTTGCAAGTGTTTTGAGGACTATGCAGCAAGCACATAGGGAAGTCAGACACATTTTAAGCTGAACATATTCTGCATGTATGAAAATATTCACCCAGATCTTCCATTTGCTTCCATATTGATAGAAGGAAGATACATATCCTAATGCATGCACATCCATCCACAATAACAACTCATCGAATCTCTGACCGTTTGGTTGGTTACTACACCAAGAAACCTGGAAAAAATACCAAAACTTTATCTTCTGGCCAGTAAAAGGAATATTTCTGTAATATCTAAGATGGAGTTTCTAATATTTTCTTTTATCGAAGGGTTAAAGCACTTTTTCTTCTTCTTCTTCTTCTTTTTTTTGTACATATAATTTTGTAGATAAAACAATGCAATCTTTGGATCAGGCTTCGCAATTGTATTTTTTAGAATGTTTCTGCTCATTTACTTTCCTCATTTACACCTTAATTTGTGCAAAAGTGACACGAGCAGGGAGGTTTTCTACATATAAAAATAAATCTGTGAGTTGCCTGATGAACATCCTAATTATCCTTGCGCATCTTCTTTTACCTCAGCATATTATTAATAAAAGTGCGATCTGTTTTGCTCCAAAGAGGTTTCGAAAACAAAAGAAAAACAAAGAAATAGCGGCAAATTTTCAACTTTGTATTTAAAAAAGAAGACTTATTATTTCCTCTAAATGTTGTTTTATGTTTCAGTTCTGTTGCACCTCCCAGAGACGTTTCCTTCTTTCGTGTGGAGAGGGAACATGCACTGAGGAGAGGACTGCAAGTGAGTCGGAAATCTTTCTACAGGACGTTGGCGTGCACATTTCTAGATTAGAATCTCTCAGACGTCTGGATCACGTGATATAATGTTACACGAGGTCTCAAACTGGGTTTAGCTGTTTTAGGGTTTTCCTTCTTCTCCTGGTTTCAGGTGGCCGGAGCTTTTCCGGTTCAGTCCCAGGCTGACGTCATGCAGAGGGAGCTGGAGAGCTGCTTGAGTTTGGAGTACACTCCTGACAGTCTGCCTCTTCTGCTGCACCAGGTGAGGACAGACACTCAGACAAAGATGAGTTTTCAAAAAATAAAATAGAATAAATAAATAATGAAAAAAGACTTTGGAAGAGGCGGGGGAGACTGGGGAATGATGTATCTTCTTTCCTGCAGTTCTACACGGACAGATCCTTTCACCTGGCTCAGATCAAACATCAGCTCATGCTGCGATGGAGGAGATTTTGCCGCCACACCAGCGTCATCGAGAAGCTTTACCCTCATTATAAGGTTACGATACCTGCATCAGCATAACCTGAGCCTGAGCGTAACAATACATACGACATCATTCTGGGATCGCCCTGGCTTTACCAACAGCACGTCATGTATTCTTTTCCACACAAGTGTTTCACTGGATGCGAAATTAGTACACGCCCCCAAGTGCAGCATGAGTCATCAGTGTTTTTCAACCATTTTCTAGAAAATTTTGCTTCACTTCTGCTTCACACAGACATTTGTGTTCCGGATCCATGTGATTAGATTTAAATTTAAAATAATGTCAGTTCAGAATAGAGAAATAAATGTTAGAGCTGTGTCATAAAAATATTAAAAGGCAAACAAAGCAAAGAGAATCTCTCTGTAGATCTTATGCAGATGTGTGAACTTATGAGCATAATTTAAGACTCGAAGCTTTTTAAAGTAACGGAGGAGATAGAAGGAAACTTAAGAAACACCGATAAAAAAATGACGACCCTTTTATTCCCTTTCCCCGTTTGGCTTTCCAGCTGATTGGTTTTATTTTTTCAGGATCAGGTGTCGTACTTGGCTCTTGAGTACGAGGACACCGTTCAGAGAGCTCGCCGGCTCTCAGCGAGCAGAGAGACGATCCTCACCGGCCGAGGAAACCCTGCCAGCCTGCTCACACAGGACGATGTGGTCATTTACTTGAAGTGGCTGATCTGCCATCTGCACTCTGTCCAGACCATTCACAACTTCCTCACGGTAAAAAAAGAGACGTTTTTCCAATATACTGTATGTTTCTTAGTTTGAGTTGTTCCTGTGTCATTTGAGACTGTTCTTCTACAGGTCCTGCACTACATACCAGCATGTGAAAGAAAAAATAAAGAGCCACAACCAAAGGTTCCTCAGGAAACTTTACATGAGACTCAACATGTTGATGGTGAGCGTCAAACTGGCAGCTTTCTGGACTTCAGATGTGTAAATTACGTTTTAAGGATGTCCAAAATAAGAAGAGGTGACTGAAGATCTTCATCGAACCACAGTTTGAGCTTCTAAGTTCACTTGTGCCAGATGTTGTTGTGAAATCGGAGATGATTAAATATAAGTTTTTGCAAGTGCCGAACCAAAAAGACAAAATAAGAGACAAGAGACAAGTCTGCACACTACGGTTGTAGAATAATAAGTTCTGTGTAAAATGTCCATCTGTAGGATCTTTCTCAGACAAACATTTTATTTTCACTAAACTATAACAATAGAATCACTGAGAAAAGACTAATGCATGACAGTAAAAAGGATCTGAATTCCTATGTATTTCAGGACTGGCTGTTCCTCTGCACACCGTCCACTTGCAGCAGTTTCTACCTGAGATTAAGGCCTTGATCGCCTACTTCCACTTGTCATGTGACACTGAACAACTGAGGACTGCTGCAGACGAGACGGAGCTGTTCAGCATGGTGATTTGTTCAATCAGTGGCACAAAACAGAAGCACAAGCCAGTGCAGTGTCTTGTGTGCATCCAGCCTGAATTTGTGCTGCTGTCCGAGCAGGTTTGGAAAGAGTTCAGAACCATCTTCAGACAACAGGAGCAGATGAAAACGTTTCCTCAGTATGACGGCACAGACGTCAAAGATGGCCAGTGGGGGAGGAACAGTGCGAACATGGCTGTGAAGAAGGAGGCGAACTGGATTCCCTTTATCCAGGTGGGAGTAAATAAAAGTAAAATTGTAAAAAAAATAAAAAATAAAAATCTTAAAATTCAAAAATTAAAATTGAGATTCAAGGCGTTTTTCTTTATCGCAGTCGAAAAGAGATAAACATTTTTGATTTTCATTTTCTGCGTTTAAAAACAAAAAATAAAATCGTTAGAAGACAGAAACAAAACAAAAACGCAAGTTTTTTCATATTTTGCAACCGGAAGTTGCCTTTTCAAAGTAAGAGCACGTATGAGGACGGTACTGTGTTGATGTCAAATACATGACTTCTTTGTGGTTTCCCGAGCGCAGGCTAAAATGTCTTTGGACCTTATTCTGACGTGATTTTTTGACATGACAAAACAACGCTTGTCATCTGCAGAAATCTCTGCATGCACATAAGAGTAATGTTAGCTAGTAGCTAACTATTCCCTGATTATATGTAGTTATTTTTACTTTTGACCTGAAATATGCGGCTTAGTTTTTCTGCAGTCATGTCCTCTTCACCGAGACTCGTTTATTGTTTTAAAAACAGATCGTACTGATCCATGTGCATCAACTTCTGTCACACAGCGCCTTCCTCGTACGTCCTCTTACGTTGAAAACGACAACTTCCGGTTTTGTTTCTGTCTTCTACCAGGTTTATTTATTTTTTGTTTTTAGAAGCACAAAATGAAAATCGACCAATTTTTAAAAATGTGTTTATCCATTCTCGACACTGATAAAGAAAATATATTTTATTTTTAGTTTTTGGATTTTAATTTTTTTTCATTTATTTTTTTTTTTTGTTAATGTCCTTTTTTTTCTGAACGGAAAATCCAATGTCCAAAACACACACCATTTGCAAGCACCTTTTGGGTGATCGGAGGACAGTAGATATTATCACTCGGATGAATCTGTCCTGTAGGTGAAACCCAGACGGGATCCGTGGCGACAGAAGCTCATCACTAAGCTGAAAGAAAAGAAAGAGGTTGATGAGCTGCTGAAGATGCACTGCAGGTTTCTTCAGGTAACGAGGCCTCTGAATCTGTGTCACGTCTCCTTAAATGTTTCTTTTCACGCTAATTAATGACTGATAATTAAATTTAGCTCATATGCTGCACATTTTTTGCTGATCAACCCTTAAGAGAGAAAACCAAACAGGTGAATGTTCTTTAAATGCAGATTTTGATAAAAATAAAAATAGGGGCAAACATCAAGGTTTACTTTGTTTGTAGCCTATATATTTTCTTTAACTGGAAAAATAGGAGAATATAATAATTCATCAGACAGCTCCAGTCGTTGAAAACACTTTTAAAGTCTTGTAGTCTTGCAGTAATGCATATTTCTGATCATAAGAGAGTGCAATAAGGCACTTTGCTGGGGATCCTTTTCACTATTAGCCTCTTCTTTGGCAGATGCACGCTCCTAATGATACCATCTTTGTGTTTCTGCCCAGGTTCCTGATCTGCTCCAAGTGGCTGCAGCTCTGAAACAACACGCCGCTCACGTTGGCGACTCACAGCCGTCCTCATCCACCTCACACTGCAGCAGGATGCAACAGATCTCTGAGGTCTGGATGAGCCTTTACAAAGCTACCAGCATCAATCAGGTAAGGTATCGTCCAGTTTTCGCCAAGATTTCTTTTTTAAAAAAAAGTAAAGCTTCTTAAATCATTCCAGTCTAATAAAAGTGTTGTTTTGTCTTTGCAGGAAACACACCAGTCCAGGTCCAGAGGGAGCGACAACGAGAGGTTGAAGAGACAAACATCAAGCTTGACTAATGCAAGGTTTGGTTTCTGCCTCTCTGACGCAAACATTTGATTACACACATTCACACACACAACAACATGGGACGATAAGTGGAGTCATGTTGTGTCCAAGTGTGTCTAACTGAGCCATCTTTAAAATCATTGTCAGTCTTTGTCGGCTTCTTGATCACGATGCAACATTAGCAATAATTAAATTTAAAAACATATTTATAAGACTAACTCATAAAACATCAACTGTCTTTGTCTTTGCCTCCAATATATATATATATAAAAAAGTGGATACTCTTTGGAGGACAGTCTGCAGATTCTGGGTCTGGACGACAGTTTAGAGGAAGTCGCCTCAGATCCATCTATAACCAGAGGAGCTTACATGTCCCTGATTTTTCTGCGGCATCTGAAACTCAGAGATCTCCAGGTGAGGCATCCAGTCTGTCAACTCTGGATGATGATTTGCCACAAATGTCAAATAATCGGATGCAGACCGATCTTTCTGTTGCTGACTATTTCCACAGCGTGTCTGCCTGGGGATGCTGAACTACCTGCGCTCCGTGGAGAGGACTTTGACCTTTGACCTGGCGGGGCTGCAGCAGGAGGAGGACCGGGGGCTGTGCAGCACGGCGGAAGAGACGGGATGGATGAACGCAGCCAGAGGAGGACGAGGGGAGGCGGGGGGTCTCGGCTCGCTCCAGTGCGTCCACAACACCCCCGTCGACTATAAGGTAAAACCAGGTGTGAGTGAATCATAGCTCAAACCAGCCATTCAAAATGAACTGATGACTGTTGGGTTTATTTATAGGAATCCAGACAGTGTCTGTTTTGAGGCGAGACACTGCAGGAAAAACACTTTTTCTATATTGCTTCATGAACATGTCTTCTATCAAACTAGTTTTAAAAAAAGCATTCAAAATGCACATTTAGGTGTTTATTTCCCTTCACTCTGTGTGTGTTGTGCCTCTAATTTACTCCTAAATTTATTCCTAACTACATTCTGCAGGTATTTACGGATGGGATTTTACATATATACCGTTCAGAGCCTAATTTATATAACATTTTACTCCTAAAAACATGGCCTGTTGATGGTATTTTGTGTTTTATGAAGTGATAAAAAGACCAAATACCTGGAAGTCTAATATGTTAACAAAATGAAACAAGAATTTCGAACCTCACTTTTGCCATTATTCAGTTTTGTCCTGAAATTCTATGCAAAATAGCACATATTTAAGTAGATAACTCCTCATTTGCATATTTAAATTCACAGAAAACTTGTAATTCAAAGAAATATTATATTCATCTGAGTAATCAACCGGAGAAGTTTCATGGTGATATCTATTAGTTAAAATTTTTACCCTATTCACCTGTAGTGTCTCGCCTTATGTTTTAATGTCTTGTTGCACAGGCCCAATATGAAGGAAAGTCTAGATACCGGAGGTCCAAAATCCACAGTTGTGGATTGCTTAGACTCAGAACTGAAGAAACCACTTGAATGAGCGATGAAACATCTTTGAGAAAACTCAGATGCCGCTGATGGCGTTCTCATACCTTCTTTATATTCCAGGTCCGCTGCTCGGAGTTCATGGAATTCGCAGAGGTTGAGAATCTTCACGATTTCTACAGCTGCTCAGAGCAGCGTTTCATCCACACTCAGGACCAGAGGGGCTTTTTCATCATGTACGAAGCTGCTCTGAGGGACCTGCAGGAGCTGAGGGACGAGCTTCTCCTCGTCGGCTCGCACTTCATCCACAGAAGCAGGATTAAACTAAACGGGAAGACCGAGGCGGCGGACGTGGACTCCTGGGCCGGGACGGACGTGGACCGGGTCGGCGTTCTCCTCGACCTGTGGACGTGTGAGACTGAGTTTCTGGAGAGTAAAGTGGAGGTAAGAGAGACAGATTATTACTTCCTATGATCACTCACTTCTTACTGGACACAGTATTCCAGATAAACCAAAGTGCATGCATTCATTCGTCTTCTCCTGCAGCTCTTGAACTGTTACTATGAGGCCTACCAGCATGCAGCTGGCACCGAGGAGAGGTTCGCACTGGCCCGAGTTATCACTGACATAATGCACAGGAGGCCACAGCTGGACCTGGAGCAGGATTACTTTGTGCAGGTCTACAGGGCCGAGACCGGCTGCCTTCAGAGCCACCAGCAGCTGATCCGAGACGTTCTGGACAATCAGGTGACGACAAAATACCACAAATGTGCATTAATTGTTCAATTGATTATACAGTAATGTGACATATTTGCAGATTTGCAGGATGCTAGGTAAACGTAGCATATTTTAACTATAACATTTAATCAATAACTAATTATTAGTTGTGCTTATGCCCTTGTTTGAACGTAATAAATGGTGTCAGCTAATTTTTCTTCATGACTAATTGTGTCTTTGGTCTCAGATAAAGAGGCAGCGTCAGTACCTTGAGCGCATCTGGGGAGACGGCCGCAAACCCTCCTTTCCCGACTACGGCCTTCTACCGAACTACGTTCCCAAACACCCGGTGTCTCTGGGAGGCAGCAGGTAAATAAATGCAGGTGATGAGGAGCCGTTGCCCTGCAGAGTTTCATTATTCAGCACCGTTAATGCTTCTATGTCTCCCCCTCCTTGGGTTCTGTTTGTTTTGCAGCCCTGCCCTGATGAACATATTCCTGCTGGAGGTTCACTCGTCTCTTTGTCTGGCCTCTGCAGTCTACGAGGGCTTAGTTCAGGCTCACGCTGAGCTCCGTCAGCTGCACCGAGCTACGAGCGTTGCCGACGACCTCGGCCTGCAGCAGACGCTCTTGCGCCGGGCCCTGCAGAGCTGGAACAACCTGGCTTCACCCGGAGCCTCCTACAGCTCTCAGATACAGAGAGATGTAAGATTTATTCGTCCTCCGTCAGAGTCTTTTGACGTGATGCCCAGAAACATAAACATTTTATTTGGCTGTCAGTTGTTCTCAGGCGTGTTTTTCGAGGATCCGGTTTTGGTGCAGAAGGTCGGCCTGTCGCTGGTGAAGTCTGCAGAGGAGCGGGACGTGGAGCAGGCGCAGGAGAAACAGCTGCACGCCGTGGAAGCTTTCTCCAGGCTGCTGGAGCTCGTCACCGTCCGCCATCGTCTGCTGGAATCAGCCTCAGAGACGGCACATCTGGCACAGTTAGTGCAACAGTCACGGCCACAGAGACACTATTTACAGAGAGCTTTGTACCAGATTCGGTTTAACGCATGACCCAATAAGACATTTTTAAATAACATTTTATCTTATTTTATTCTGAAAACTTAATGCACAGGTTGTACAGAAATGTGGCCTCAGAGCTCGGCTTCGGTGAGTCCCACCTCTACCTGAGGCCGCTGCAGTTTGAGGCGGCCGAACAGAAGGACCGAGTCCTGCAGAGGCCTGTTTTCATCACATCCACACTGGAGGACGACAGTTCCGTGGACAGGTTAAAACACGTGTCCCATATTTAACTAGCTGCAGACATATTACAGCCAGACTGGAGGTTTTACAGCAAAGCAGACATACCACGTGCATGTTTCTTTGGATGCACTGTTTTATTTCTGCTTTCCTGTGATACCTGTGTTTGAAAGTGCATCGTCTGCTGCAGGTTCACCCCGTCCCACCTTCCTCTGAGCATCCACGAACTGGATGAGAACCAGATCGGGAGGTTTAGCTTCAACTCGGCGGAGACAGTTACTCACGTATGATGACATGAAACACAGTTACTAAATAAAAGACAAAACACGAGGGTCCATCAGTTACTTAAGTTATTCTTTTGTTGTCTCCTCGTAGCTTATGAACGAGCAGAGCGTGGAGAACCTGCAGGTGACTCTGGCCTGTCAGGTTACACAGAAGAACGCCTTGATGAGTGCGGTGAAGCTCGCTAGTATCTGTCACTGGGCAGCTTCGGCCGAGGTTTGTATTTACGCAAGCGAACGATTCAGTGTCCTGCTGGGAAACTGTCGGAACCTGGGCACACACACACAAATTCTGGCCTCCAGATTCACTAGATCCCAAACTGATCAAGTATCTGTGGGATGATCCACAGAGGCCCCTCCCCCTCAACACTCACACTATCCTGTTACCAGACACCGCAGCACACACTCAGAAGGTCCATGTCCATTCTCTGAAGATCTCAGCTGTTTTGGAGGCACAAGGAAAACCTATACAATCATAGGAAGGTGGTCATAATGTTATGCCTGATCGGTGTGCATTGTGTGTTAGTGCCTTTTCCTGCTACACAATTTCTGTTTTTGTTTTGTTTTGTTTTTTTCCACATAAAAAAACGGTTCAAATTCTCGGTTTAATTTGTTTTTAGAGCCAAGTTAAAGACGCAGCGTTTGACTCCAAATCTGGAGGCGACACAAGAACCCTGCATGAAAACTCGTTACCATCCAGAGCCTCCAGGACCACTCCCACCTCCACAAAGGAGAGGTAATTGCCTCCACTCGAAGAACAAGCTACACAGGGGGTGATTAGCACCTCTCTCTTTTTTTAATTTTTCTTTTTTTTTTTTAATAAACAACCTCATTTGCCACCACAGGGTGATGGAAGCCTTTGTGTCCATCCAGCTGGAAAAAGTGGGTCTGCGTGATGAGATGCTGAATTCATTTGTGAAGAAGAAACAGGCCGCGGGGGGCTTCATAAGAGCCCCGGTGAGCTGCGCGCAGGTTTCTCGAGCGGCTGAGCGGGATGATGAATGTGACTGGCTGCAAATGAAGTAAAATTAATTTCTCCCACTCCGCAGGAGGAGGCGGCGAAGGCGAAGATCAAGCGGGAGCTCATAATCGACTTTCTCAGGAAGTACGTCCGTGAAAAAAACAGGGGAAAAGTGAGAGCTCTGAGTGAGAACGTGCCGAAGGTAAACGCAGCGTGCGTTAATATCTCCTCAGGTTCAGCTCTCGGACGTCGCAGCACTGCGTGAGAGCGCAGGTTGTCGCGTATTACTACAGTCTAACCTCCCTCCTGGACAACGTCCCCTCCATCCGTCAGTCCCACTTCATGATTGGACAGCGCAAAGACGTTTTAGATCCAGGAGCTGAAGTTTGCCCCGACCCCAGGTAAAAACAGATGGAATTAAAGTTAATATAAATTATTAGCCTGAGAAATAGTTGACAATTATAGTCAGCAACAATAAAAAGAACATTGACTGCACACTGACACTAGACAGATTCCTGGAGAAGTTAAGAAATATATGTATATATATATAATTAGCATATTTACCATTAAACGCACATGATGTCAGAAGATGACTGATAGTTAAAGTGGTATATATGAAAATCAAGAACGATGTGCTTCTCAAAAAGTAGTAAAATGTCAAAAATGTGTCAAAAATACCATATGTAATGTATAAAATGTATGCATATATAACTTAAAATGTGCTACAAAAGATAACTTAAACATCTGCACATCTGGACTAAATTAATTTGCAAAGACATTAGGTTTCATGCACTATATGTGAGGTAGTTCATAAAATAATGTCAATCTTGTCTGTGAGCATTCCCCTAAACTCCAAAATGTCACAGTTGTGAGTTTTGTGTAACCGTGTTTTGGTTTTTCTGGCATTTCCTGCTTCTTTTCGCAATCATTTCTTTCCTTCCCGTCCGTTCCCGCCTCTGTGATTCACCTGTTTTCACCTTGTGTCTTTTGTCTGCGTGCTCCCCTCGTTGGCCTCAGCTGTCTCCTGTCTTTGTAGTTGTGTTTTTTTTTTTTTTTTTTGATGCCCTGCCTTTTCCTGCAGCGCTTTTTGTTCCCCAGCTTCCAAGTTTTTACTAAAGTACGTTTGTTTCCAACTCCTGCCTCCAAAAAAACTTTAACTTTGCTGTGCTGCAGGTGAAAGAAAGTAGTGTCGGTCTTCGAGTGGTTGCACGGCTGAAGAATATTGCGCAACGTATGCCACTGGAAAGAATAACAGGAAATATTAAACAAACTGGAGGGGGAAGGCAAGGAAATCTGGAAAGCATTTAATCAGTTAATTAAAAAGGCAGATATAAGGGCGCTCCGACCGAAAGGAAAGTTCAGACCACCAGTTCTATGCTGAATATGGACAAAAGACACAACACACCAAAACAGAAACATCACATTTTATGTTCCAGCCGTTCTTTCTTGTCCAGCCAGCTACGATTCAGACTAACTGCTCACGTGTTCACTGAGATACAGCTGTGTTATGTTAGCCGTTAGTAGCCTGAGGGAGATTTAAGGGACCGAGGCTGAAGTGATTTATCAGACTTTCACCGCGCTCCCTCTGGAGCCGTGTAAAGCCTTCATACAACTCATGTGCAATAGCCCCAAACCTGTGATCAGCAGTAAAGTTGCAGACCCTGTTTCTTAAATTGTAAACTTCTAATCAAACGCGACTTTCTTCGCTACAGGAGCTTCCAGCGCCGGGCGCTGCAGCTGCTCCGTGACGACGGCAGAGCTGTCCTCAACCTGTGGTACGTCCCCCACTTCACCGAGGTTCTCCACATGTTCAGAGCGCTGGACACTCTGGTGAGGAGCTCACAACAGAGACTGTTATTAAAGCACATGAGGAGTTTAGCTTTTCTCAGGACCCGGACTAATTCTAACCAATTATCATTCCAGCCTTTTTGAAAAAAACACAAAAAACAAAACGCCTATTTAGGACATAAATTGAACGCTGTTCATGAATATTTTGGAGCTTGTGCATTGTCTCTTTTTAAAGCCAAGACTCTGAAGTTTCTGTCACAAAAGTCAGAATCACTCTAAGTTGTATTGTTCTTGAGTAATGAAAGTTGGCACACAGTTAAAAAATAAGAAGTTGTTGGGTTCACCTGATTTTTTTTTTTTTGAAAAAAAAGTGTTTAATCCTATAATGACTTTTATTAATGAAGTCAGAAGAAAATTACAAATTACATCATGCAAACACAACTCTGATTGGTTCAAAAAGCCGCTGATGAATGTTTTTTTTTTTTTTTTTTGGTTGCAGAATATATAATTCTTGCTGCTACTCTTCTCACCAGGCTTGTGCTGAAGCTCTCCATCACACACTGCAGATAGCCTCAGCTCTCCACAACATTATTTATTACCTGGTCAGTTTCTCCAGACTGGGAAACAGAGAAGACTCCTGTAGCTGGAGGGGACGACTGGAAGCGCCGGGTCCACCTCTGGACGCTGACTGGGGCGGCGCCGAAGGCATCGGTGGGTTTATTTTACAGAGGAACACTGAAGGAAACACTCCATGCAATAATAATTTATATAACGGTGAACGGTTCAAACACACCAAACACATCTGGGCGTATTATTACGTGTAAAACTAATAAAAACACATGAGCTCTAAATTATCTTAATATTAGCGTGGTCATGCAGTATTTGGTGTAAATGTGTTACTCAGTGAAGAAGATTTAGATTTTATGGAACATTACCAGGTAAAATCAAGAATTCAACAAGCTTCTGAATATTTTTTAAAATTTTATTCACCTGTAAATAAGTGTATAAGAGTATATGAGGGAGTGAAGATCACATGCATCTTTATTTTACCCTTTTTATTTATGTATTTTCATAGGAAATGAAGTTAACAAAATGTGTCCCAGGCAGCTTTTCTTGTCAGATAAATAACCAGGACCAGGTATATATATTTACGACTATGTCCATATATTTTTGGACCCTGGCACAACTTTTAGTTAATTTAGCTGTGAATCAAAATCAAATATAAAATAAAATACAATAAGAAGAGGTGTTCGTACATGTGTCCCATTTTAGAGGCTCTAATGTGGACACCGTGAATTTTGCATTTTAAGTATGTATTACTCCAAATATACATTATATGGACCCAAATTAAAGACCAGTGTCTCTTTCTTTGTGCTGCTGTGCAGGCGCGGAGCTGCAGGAAATTCAGAGGCAGGTGGAGCATCTCTCCGACCCCAGCAGTCCACAGTGTGTGGGTCGTCTGCTGCAGCTACGCAGGGAGGTGGTGCTGCTGCAGTTTGATACGGCCGTCAGGGTCCTCATCAGGTCAGGAGTTAAATCTGCTCATCACATCCTGCTACGGTTAACAGCGTAGCAGTATTTACTTACCTCCCTCCCTGTCATAAATTGGTGGCAAACACTTTCATAATTGCACCAAACTATGGAATTTACACCTACAGAATCCACACCCAGAATCTAATAAAGGATTTAAATCCCGTGTGTCGTGTCCATGTGTTCAGGGAGGCGTTCATCTCGTCTGGCGACGTCGCCTCTCACCGGAGCGTGAGTGACAACATGGCGGCCGCCCTCCCTCAGCTGAGTGGCAGCGCCCGGGCCGACGTGTTCAGCGTCACGCTGCCTGTTCCCCGACCTCTGGAGGCTGGAGGCCGCCAGGTATTCACGTCACGTCACAGCGGACACGTGTGCAAGTGTTTCCAGGTGTAAAAGTGCATTTAGCGATGAGGAGAAACCTGCTCTGTTAGAATTTCATTTCTGCCGGCAGGCGCAGAGGACGTACCCGTGGAGGAGTTTCACAGCCTGTCACGGACGGCTCCCTCTGCGCGTCTGGGACGTGCCACACATTGAAAACTACATGCAGGTTAATGGTTAATGTTTATGTGGCATGGCTTGTTTTTAACTGCTCAAAAGTGCTGCTCAGTAAGTTTCACATTTTCTGAGGTTAATCTTAGATGATCGCTAAGGATGTTGGTGTCTTTCCAATCATCATTTTACTCAAACAAAGAAGCATTAAACACACAGTCATGCTCCCCAGAAGATAAATAATTTCTATTATGAACAAAATGCTTCCAGCAGAACAATCTCCTTTAATCCTCTTGGCCTTTATGAGCAAGAATCATGCATTTTTAACATCTTCTCAGACAGATTTCACAGGTGAAACATCAATTTTGAAGACTAAAATAGAGAAATAAAGGAAGGAGGTGTAAAACATTTGCCTTAAAATACACATAAACCTACAACACGTCCATCCCAGGTAACGTGAAGGTTTGCCGTGTGTCTGCAGCTCTGTCTGAGCGGCCTGAGCGATCGCGGTCGGCTGCAGGCCAACGCTGCAATCCTCGGCGCGTCCCTGCTCGTGGAGGACGTCCTGAACAGCGGAAAGGAGGCGGAGCCTGTGCGTCTCCTTGGCAACAAAGGTGACCTTCTGCATGAAGGGAAACTGAACCAAGTAAGGGGGCTGTTTTGTCGTATAAATGCGCGGTTAAGCAGGCAAACGAGGCAGCTCGGTTCACCTGCGAACAGGGAACTGTAAATGATTTATTAAGCGCATCCACGAGATGATTCACGGCTACATTTCTGTCCCGTTAACTGTTTCGACAGGAAGCCGATCAAATCCGCACAGAAACTGAAATAGAGGGAGGGAAGAGGGAGACGGATTCCTCCCCTTCTCCTGCTCAGGACCCGATCAGTGTCCAGTCTGCGCTGAAGGGTTTCCTCCTGCTCACGAAGCAGCTCGAGGTCTTTAAGGAGAGCTGGGCTCGGAGGCGTTTGGGCGTTGAGGCGTTAAACACACCTGCCCTCTATCAACAGTTTGTCAAACTCTACAGGTGATATTATATATATAAGTCGGAATATCAGCCTTGAACGACCACTGACACTGTGATGAGAAGATTCAGTCTTTAGTGACTGTGACACAAATGTAGTTTTAGATTAAATCCATTTAACAACTGGTCCGGAGATATTCATAACTTTATGTTTTAGAAAATTACAGTGGTGACAGTCTTAGAAACATGAATATTTTTCCATACACTAGTTTTCATTTTCCATACGTTTTCAGACCTGGAGATTAATAAATCAAATTCCATTCTTTTTATATTTCTGTAGGAATTTAACACAGTTTTTAACATGTGGTGGCCTAATATTTTTATTTATTTGTTTACAGGGCTGAAGTCTTTTACCCCAGCATGAGAGCTCTGGCTCAACAAATGGGTAAAGAGCGCGACTATGAGGCCCTGATCTCTGGGAGCCAGTCTCTCCTGCCCCCTCCTGGAGCTGCAGAGGTGGATGTGAAAACCTGGCAGGTGCAAAAAAAATAAATAAATAAAGTGCATAATTATATCCTCCTGTCTTAAATAATAGTAATAAAAACCTAATCTCCTTGTTACAGCTTCACCTGCTGATGGAGAGCGCGGAGTGCGACATGATCCGAGCGGTGCAGAGGAGGATCAGCCGAGAGCTGAGCCTGGTGGCGTCGGAGAGAACTCGACAAGACGCTCGCCTCCCTACAGGTACACATTTAAAAAAAAAAAAAAACAACACAAAAAACTCTGACTTGATGCTAAAAAACTGTCTTTTCTGTGCATCATCAGAGCTGTGGAAAAAGTCTCCACTGAAGTACAGTTTGTCCCCTGAGCGTCCTCAGATGGTGGAAACGTTCACCCAGCAGCTGATGCAGGGAGCGGAGCAGGCGGACGGAGAGGTGGACAAAATACTCATCGGATATGTTTAAGTGTTTTATATGTGTTTAACATAGCTGACAGGTGTCATAGTTGATCACATTTTGACTGTTTTCAGGCCTAAAATCAACCAATCACCGCATTTTTACATAAAGATTCTTCAAATTATTATATGAACAATTTAGTAAATTGAAATGTAAAGTTATTTATAAATATATTGTAGTAACACTGTTGACATGCGATAAATCCAAACTTGACTCACACACTACTTTATATTAAATAACTAAGTTCTCGGACACAGATACAATTTGTTATTTTCCATATAAAATTTGACATACTGCCAAAAAAGGAATATCTGTCAAGATTATCTCAATTTAACAAAGACAACACAATCAAAACAAATTTTGAATAAGCTCATTTTATTGTTTAGCTAATTAGAAGGTGGTTGTTATTAAAGCCGGATGGTTATTTAGTGACATTTTAGTGATATCTTGTCATTTTTATTAATAAGTTTCCATATGAAATAATTATGGATTATGGGTATAATCATAATAAACATAAAAAACATCATTTTTTTTAACTTTTAATAAAAACGTATGCAAGATATATTATATATTGACCCTAAATACTGTTAATGCTCTTGAGAAAGCTACACAAACATTGACAGCTGATCAAAAACTACAAAGAAGTAAAAAATGACTACAAAGATGGAGGGCAGAGGGACCAATATATGGTTCATTGATTAATTTTCTGTAACCACTTATCCTCTGGAGGGTCGTGGGAGCACTAGTAGGGCCTAGCTGGACAGGTCGCCAGTCTATCACAGATCAGTAATACTCAAGTTTCTCTTCTTTCAGCTGAAAGTTTCTCAGGATCATCTGTACCGATGTCTCAGTCACCTCGCCTCTTCTGTGATGGAGCGAGAGCGTCGCAGCTTCCTGCTCTACTCCCAGTTTTACGAACAGATCCTGCAGCAGGAGACGCAGCTTCTCTACCAGAGAGAACAGGTACAAGCGTAGAGAGCAAATGTGAAATGTGCAAAGTCCTTAGTACATGCAGACGCTTCTTTTTAAACCACGTGCTGCAGCTGAAACTGTGACCGGTCATGATTTCAAACGAACGCATTATTTTTAATCGCAGGATCTGAAGAGGTTTAAGGACGTGGAGATGAACAATTCTCACACAGAGGTTTGTACAGTTCTGATTTTGTGGCTCTTTTTTTTTTTCCCTTTCTCATTTAGAGTTTGACAGGAAACACATACAGTAGAGACAAGTGTCAGCAACTTGTCACGGATCTTCATGAAACCTGATAGAAATATCCCTGGTCCCCAGAGGAGGTGTCCTAATGGATCCGATGAATTTTCACCTGCAATGCAAATCAAAACTTTTAAACTTTTAAAACGTATCGTGTCACCAACATCCTGTTTTCTGTCAGCTGTACTTTGAGATCAGTGGTAGCGGAAACATGTCCTCCTCCTCCTCCACACTAGGTGGCGATATGTGTCTTGTCAGCGGGTTAATACACAGCCTTTCAGGTACACGTAATGATAATAAACAAGAGTTGTTCATGCGGCAGACCGGCATTTCAAACAACAACAAGATGGATAATAGTAGAACTTTTTTTTTTTAATTAAGTACGTGTTATGGTGTAGACAAGATGGCGCTGTCCCTCAGGTGGTTCTACCTTCTTCTTCTGCGACCGGCTTTCTTGGATCTGGTTTTTGTTCCGGGGTCATACGCCGGCGCAGCGGCTGTGGCGCATGCGCGTTGTCCAATTAAACATGGCGGATAAAATCGAGTTCCAATTACATGATCTTAATCAGACAGGGAGAACTTTTAATCAGAGTAACGTCTTAATTTGGCAATAATTCTTTTTTTTTTTCACGTGCTTAGAAACCGAAACATGGCGACCTCGTGGAGCTTTATCCCGGATGATGACGAGAATGTAATCAGTGTTTCATTATTCCAGGTGGCAGATTATTGCCGTGGGATGATGCTGGAGCTCTCAGCCCTGCAGGCCCGAGTCGCTCACCTGGAGGAAGAGAAGAAGACTTCAGAGGAGCAGCTCGGCCTCAAACTCAAGGAACGCTACGAGCCTCTGGTCCGACACCTTTTCTCCACCAGCATCCAGCTCAAGGTGGGCTAAAGGTTTTTTTTTTTTTTAACCCTTAATTGGTCCATCAATAAAACCTGCAGAGATTTTTTATGCACCTTTTTCACCACTTCAATCATCTTCAGAACATACATTTGCATTGTAACTTCTGTAATTATGCAGCATACATCTTTGCAATTAATGCATAAATGATTATTTCACATCTTATTTAGTTTTACAGCCACTAAAGTCTTTCGTTTGTCTCCATCTCAGGCCAAACTGGACGAGTATCGCCGGCAGATGGATCAGGATGTGAGCGTGATGGTGAACAGAGTCAGGAGGGAGGGAGTGGACAGAATCATCAGGCTCAAGAAGAAGTACGGCTGCACCAGAGACGACGACGGACTCAGGCTCACACAGTTAAAGGTACGAGGATTCACACAAGCAAACTGTTTAATAATTATTGTTGTAGCTGCAGGGGGAAAAGGCTGTATGACCTTCCTGCACATTCCCGTTTTTTTTAGAGGGAGGAAGTCCACGAGTTGAGTCTGGAGAACAGCCGGCTGACGTCTCTGCTCTGTAAACTGAGGGCTCTGAGACGCTGGAGGCAGGTGGTCGACCAGGAGAAACTTCACAGAGAGCTGCTCCGAACTCAGCAGGTCAGCAAGAAATATTCAAAAATCAGATTGTTCTCCTGCAGGAAGGAACGTGTACAAAGTAAAAGCACAGAATGAGAGGAAACAGCATCATTTTATTTTCTCTGTAGCCACTTGTTAGTTTTGTGATATCATTAATATCAGTAAAACTCTAACAATCTGGTCCTTTTTTATCTTATAATAGTTTGCTTTAGTTTTAAAGGGAGTTTTTCCTCAAATCATGGCACAAGGGATTGTAACAGTTGGTCCTGTGTATTAATGAATATTTTAGTCTTTCTACAATTTGGTTAAATAAATATTTTAAATAATTTATTTATATTTTATTTTTGTTTGTCTTTCTATAGTTTGATAAAAATAAATATTATAAATCATTTATTTATATTTAAAATTTTGTTCTTTTTTAAATTTTAGTCTTTCTACATTTGATTAAATAAATACTTACTTATTATTTATTTATTTATTTATATATTTATTTTTATTCTTTTTTAGCTTTAGTCTTTGTATTTTATTTTTGTTCTTTTATTAGTTTACTCTTTCTACAATTTGGTTAAATAAATATTTTAAATATTTATTTATTTATATTTATTTTATTTTTTTTATCTTTAGCCTTTCTTTGTACAATTTTAATAAATAATTTTTTTGAATCATTTACTTATTTATTTTATTTAAATTAACTCATTAGATGTGAAGGAAAAGATGAGAATTATTATTTTTCAAATCATTTAATTTTAGTGATTATATATTTAATTACACTCTTATTTGAAACATCTGTCAAAATGTATTCGCAAAGTGCAAATTTGTAAATGTACTGCCATTCTTCAGAAAGTATGACAGTTACTTTTTCATTTTTCGTGTCCAGAGGGAGATTGCGAGTCGCACCGATGCCCTCAGAGTGAAAACCGTATCGGAGGAGAAGGTGGTTTTCCTGCAGGAGGAGCTGGACGTCGCCCGGCGGATGTTGTCTCAGTGTCAGGCCGAGTGCAGCGGATACAAGAGGCTCCTCAGCAGGAAGGTACCTGGGTAGTCCTATCAACACTTCACAGCTGCATCAACATGTGTTAACTGTGTAGAGATACAGTTAACAAACAAACAGTCACTAGGCCCACAAATAAACCACAATCTGATGAGACAGGAAGTAAATGTAGGTTATGTGTTCAACACAGAGCGCAACAGTAATAATAATGAAGTTAATAACCACATGCACTGTTTCTTATGTCTTACAGAATCACTCATGTGCTGCATAGTTGATGGCTTTTTATGTTTTTTGTGTGTTTTTTGCTTCAGTTGAAAGTTAAGTAGCAGAGATGCATGTGTTAAGAGACAACTACAAACTTTATCTGATCATTCAGACGTACATTATACTTTTTAATTAATCCTTGTAGGAAAAATACAGATTTTTCTTTCTTCTTTCTTACACAAGATGAAAGGTGATTAAAATACAATAACAGCTCAGTTTGGGAAAACTATTGGCAGGTCTTGAAAATAAAATAATATATTATCCTATGTCTTAAAATAGGCGGAGGCACCATGTTCTGTGCTAAACGTACTGTTCTTGAGGTCTGACAAACGAGAGACACGTGGCAGCAGGGAGATGTGAATTTTAATTTAAAGACGACGCAAAGACTTCATTGTACACAATCTTCGGTCACTTCCAACGCCCCCGGTACTTCTGTGAAGTCCATGAACTCCTCTTATGTGACTAAATCCATTGTGAAGGAGGTTAAATGAAAATGATATTGTTTAGTTTGTGCTTGTTGAGTTCAGGACCAACCTTTCTGCGGTTCTCACTCTACATGTTTGACTCAAACTGTGATCGATAGTGACACATCGATACTTCTGATACCAGAGCACAGTGTCACAATTAAAATGTTTTTTTTTTTTTAGTGTTTGAAACCGCATTTTCACATATTTTGTTTGATTGTGTCTCTGTTTTTTTTTTTGTTTTCTTCCTGTTGCTGTTTTAGTGCGGCTATATAGTAAATGAGTCCTCTACCGCAACATACTTCAGAGTTTAGAATAAACATCTTGTATTCTTTATGAAGATTTGATTTTAAAAACACTACTTTTTTCTAGGTTTACTAGACACATTAGAGTGTATTTTTACAACTATGGGATCAGTATCGCCGATATCAAACGTCACTAGCATCAAATCCAAGTGTTTAAATCACATTTTGCTCCATGATTCATGTAAAGCTCTGCAACAAAGTGAACAATGACTTTTTTTTTTACATTTCATTTTAGTGTGAACCTACTGTGCAGGGCCTGGATGTAGTCACTAAATGTACACTTATGCTTTCCCGCAGACAGAGGAGCTGCAGGTGGTCAGGCATCAGTCTGCGCAGGAGGCCCGCAGCAGACAGGAGCTGGACAGTTTTCGGGTGCAGAGCCTGGAGCAGATGAGAGCCGACGTGGAGGACAGAGACAGGCAGCTCAGAGAGCTCGGCGAGCAGCTGGACAGAGGCAGCAGGATGAACCGACTGCAGAGACAACGCAGCGCCAAAGAGATCCGGCAGGTCAGCACGTTCATTGACTGCAGACGCCAAGTGATGGGAAGATACTTCTACATGGCAATGTAGTGTGCTCTGTGAAATTTCAACATTTCATGTACTTCAAGGCTAGGGCCAAAGTTGAGATCTTTATGTGCTTAATCAAGGAAATGTAAAAAACAAACATGGATCTATAACCTCCTGAGACCCGAGCTTTTATTTGGTCTGTATTTGGGATCAGTAGGACCTAAGACGTATACAAACTAAGCATCAACTTTGAACAGGAAGTAGTAGTTTTTGAAAAAAATAAACAACAAAACAAAAAAATCTATGTCCTCATGTGTGGACACTGGAATTATTTCATTATTTATATTATAATAACGTCACCCAATGTGTGACAAAATATAAAACTGTAACGAGTACTTGCTAATTAGCGACGTTGTAGGTTGTTGCTGTTGACAAAATATGTTAAATTTGCTGTAATATCGAAATAGAAATGTTAATTAGAAGAAAGTTTCAACCGTAAATTTCAATTATGTTTTCTATGTCATCGCGTTTGTCCTGAAATTTTGTTTTATTTTCTTGAAATTTTGACTTTTTTTCTCAAAGTGCATGATGAAAAAAAATAAATAAAAAAATCTACTTCCGCTAAATTTTTTTCCTCAAGTTTGGCCCAGATACTCTTTCGTAGTCCTGTGATTATCTGTGGAATGAAACATGTTTTTACACCGACTAGTATTTTGACCCTTTACTATCACTAGATGGCAGACTAAAGCGTCCACTCATGAGGATAAGGGGTTTAAATGAAGCAGAAAAAGCTGTGATAAAACCCAAAACTTAATGTCCCCATATGAGGACGCGGGGCTTCAGGAGGTTCATTTTTAAATAGAGTTTTCATCCAGGAGATAGGATCAACAGTGTACTGTCACTTCGTTTGTATATTTACCACGTTCACCATGTTAGTTTAGTGTGTTGTCATTCAGCATGAGGTCATATTTCAAAGATCATCTATGGAAGAGTTGAGACATTTCACTCAGATATTTGAAAATCTTCACCAGGAATAACAACATGAATGTTTGACTTCTCTGCTTTTTTTTTTTTTTTTTTTTTTTTTTTTTTTTTTTAATCGTACCGTCGTGCACCGTGTGGATTCAGGTGAAGGGTCAACTACAGCAGGAGCGCAGCCTAAAACACGAAGCCTTCCAGCAAGTGGACAAGCTGCAGGGCCAGATGAGCGACATGGAGACGGCTCTCACCAGAGGAACCTCGACAGCAGGTGGAAAACCATCGCAGAAAACATGCTAAAGCAAACCACACGGCCAAACAGATTCTTTGTGTCTCACTTTAAATATCCTTGACATTTCACTCCCACTTCTCTTGTTCTCTTGCAGCACAAAGCAGGACTTGCTGCTCGCTGTCAGTCAGCAGATTGAGCACCCGAAGTCCCTCGGCAGGTAACCGCACCCGCCCACTTTAATCTCACCTTCATCTCACAGCAGGGACGATCGTACGTAGAGGGCTGCTCATGCGTTTCAGGAGTGAATTTAAAGCCGGCGAGATTACCCAGACACTCATACCTTTCTGTGATGACGTTTTAAATTCTATCACAGATTGTATTTTCACGTTCTGTTTCTGTCTCAGGTCTAAACCGGACCAGTAAGCAGCCGCAGCAGCAGCAGCAGTCGACCCTGCAGCTTGGCAGCCTCACAAACTACATCACACTTCAGGACTTTGTTCCAGAGCCAAGACACCCGAGAGCAGAAACAGCCTGGAGCCGCTCAAACGCCAGAGCAGACAGACCGAGAGCAGTGAGTGAGACACGGTGAATCGTCGAATGAATTTATGACAGAGAGGAAGAGTCTGAAACTGGACGAGAAGTTTCAAGCCTCTAATGATGTCATGAAGTGAGAGATTCTAGCTGAAAAATGTGTGAAAAGATGCTTTAACACCACGTAACTCCAACACACTCTCTAGTATTTTTATCTGAGTTTCAACCCGTTTGATTCTCCCTCAGGATCCGTCTCGCCTGCGCGTCGTGACTCCGGAGACGTCGTTACCGGACCTGTGAGGGGCGGCACTAAATCACAGCCTTCGTCTGACCCTGATTCCAAAACAGCAGTTAACATTTGACACAAGCGAACAAGTTTCTGACAGGTTGCACTCACAGATGTTGTCTTCAGGAGACTCTACAAGTCCAGTTCTTGGATATACTGCACCGTGACGTGGACGACAAGAGAACCTTCATATATGAAGCACTCGTACGTTTGCGCCAGTTACAAAATTAGTTGCAATTCTGTCGTGAAAATCACTGCATGTGCTGAGGAAAACCTCTCAGCAACAAATCGTAAATCCTGGTGATGCACAGTTGAAGTAGTTGGTGCTTCTGTGCTGTGCAATCATCCAGCAGGCGTCTTTTTCAGGGAAGGTCTTGCTGATTTCCAACCAAGACAAAGCCAATCTGCACACAACACACCACCACCACCACAGTGAAAGAGTTTGCAAGCTAAACTGGCCAGCTTGCAGTCCAGACCAAACACGAGACAAAAACTACGACAAAGGAGGCCCACCCACATTGTTGAACAGATGTTTTCTGAGTGAAAATGGGAGAAAAAAAAATGCTTTTCTTGCTTTTTTAAAAAGGTATTTTGTAGAACTATGCTAATTTGTCTCCTGCTAGCTCGTTGATTCGTGTTCTGATTGTTGAATATGGATGGACTATTTTACAGGTGTGCGTGAACTCTAATTTATTCTGTTCCCAAAGCCAAAAACACAAAAACTCTAAGAAGGTTTTTGTTCATTCAGATTCAGCAAAACGTTTTATTGTCCAGTGCATTCACAGTATTTCAGAGCGTACATCCACGAGCAGCACCTCAACACGCTGAGTATGTAAAACTGACCCCTGGAATATAAATTCTTGTGTAAATTCTTCTTAAAACTCTTGTGCAGAAGAAGAAAAACAGACATTTCTACAATCTGCATATGTTTTCATGAACTAATTGATAAATGAATCGTTTCACTTTATCTTCAGTACAGTGTGAAACTCATGTAGCACCTGAACGCACACAAATGGTGCATTGAGTTGTCCCTATGTATTGCATGCAATAAAGATGTGAGATCAATTCAATTCAAGACCAGCTTTACTTTTTTTTTTTCCTCGAAAAGTTTCAATTTCTGCACAAATTCTGCAGAATTTCAAAAGTCTCTGTAAAAAAAAAAAACGTAGCTTGCCTTCTATGTTTTCTTTTAAACTACTCACTCCGGATATGACGCTGATATTAGTTCCCCCGCGGTCACTCAGCCTTCCTGCGGCAGCCCCGTGGTGTACAGGTAGGACACGGTTCCCGCCTGGATCTGAAACGTCTGTCCCTGGATGTGGTGGCTGGAGATCTGCTCGCTGGTCTGGCTGATGGAGATGGGCTGGCCGCTCTGGCCGCTGATGTGGATGCCCTGGCCGTGCTGCTCCCTGCCCGCCTGCCCCTGCGAGCTCTCCTGGGCCACCGCCAGCTGCTGGATGGGCTGGTGCATCACCTGCAGCTGCTGCACGGGCCTCTGCGCTATGTGCAGGGGCTGCGGGGGCCCGTGGTGGGTCTGCAGGTGCTCCATCGCCTCCTTGCTCAGGGTGATGACGTGCATCTGCTCGGGCTGGTGCGTCATCTGGCCCTCCAGCATGCTGATGGTGTGAATCTGAGGGGTCTGGTCCACCACGTCTCCCTGAGTGACCAGGGCCACGTTCTGCATGTGACCCGACGGCTGGGTGAGGAGGGTGAGCCTGGAGTGGGCCGACTGCGCCGCCTCTCCCTCTGCCGTGATGAGGCTGATGTGCTGGTCCTGACCCGGCACAAAGTTGATGTTGTCCACGTCCCCCGTCACCACCAGCTGGATCTCCTGCTCGGAGCTGGGCGGCATGTGGTACTGCTGCAGCTGCAGGAGGTTGCGCACCTCCTCCCCCGGCGCGGCCGCTGCCGCTCCATCCGATAAGGCCTCCGTGGTGGTGGCAGCCCTCTCCTTGGTGTGGGACTTGGTGTGCGTCTTCAGATTGTCCAGGCGTGTGAATGAAAGGCTGCAGGAGGGGCAGGTGAAAGGTTTCTTCCCCGAGTGAGACGCAACGTGTCGTCTCCTCGCGCTCGGGTCTGAGAACGACTTGTTGCAGATGTTGCAGACGTATGGCTTCTCGCCTCTGAAAATGAACCAGTTAGAATTCATAATTTTCCACATAATATTTATCATCACATTCTTCTGTACTTGTATAAAAACCTGTGATGATCAGCAAAATTCTGTTCCCGCTTTCCCGCTTTCCCGCTCATTTTCTTGCATTTATGTCCAAGACTGGCTACGCTAGCTTCAAAGATAAACCTTACCCTACCCAAAGTAACAAACGGCAAATTTAGTGCTAAGCTGGTGACCGAAGTAAAGCATTCAGGAGTTAAAGAATCAAATATTTACCTAGGAGAAATAAAAACCTGTGCTAGAAGGAGAGTGAAGACTGGACGGGTTCTCAGAATGAATGCTAATGTTGCTCCACAAATCTGTTCTTCATGTTTTTTTTTTTGATTGTTCCTAATTTGTTTTAGTTTTTTAGGCTGCATCCTGCTGGAGGTACCTGGTCTGGTCTAGGTGGGTGCTACATGTCTAAGTAACATGAATGAATACCAGATCTAAAAGTTTCCCAGCAGAACACTGTACTGTCACAAGATGATGTCACAATCATAGTTACTTCTCCTGTCAGGGGTTTTAATGTTGTGGCTGATTGGCGCATAATTACTAATATGAGTTTCTATTGTAAACTCGTGCTGCTGACGTAACGTAATCTCACCTGTGGATGCGTATGTGAGTCTGCAGCGTGCTCTTGGCTGTAAAACGTTTTCCACAAATCTCACACGTGAACGGCTTCTCACCTGTGAAAACACGAGACGACGCTGTAGAATCATCCGTTTTAATGAATAACAAAACAAAACAAAAAAACATAAAAGATCGACAGACTACCCGTGTGAGTTCTCAGGTGCTTCTTCAGTTGCGCCGCGTCCATGAACGTGTGATGACACTCGGCACATTCTGGTAACGATTTACCTTCTGTTCAAAATAAAAACACAGCGCATTGGTTTAGTCTTGAGGCGCGATTAAACTGAATGAACCCTGTGGCGTTTTCTATCTCACCCATGTGAACTCTGTAGTGGCTTTTCAGCTGCCTCTTCTGGGAGAACGTCTTTTCACACTTATCGCAGGTAAAGGATTTATTTTCTAAGGAAACACAGTGGAAATGATTCATTGTAGAGGCACTCAAGCGGAACAAATCATTAATATTCTTATTTTTTATTGATATTTTAAATGCAGAGAAATTGCTCCAGACTTATTAAATTAAGAGAAAGCATCCTGTGTTTAACAACCAATCAGCTGGAAACTTTCATAATTTCCAAAGCGTTTTCTGACATTTAACTGTAAACTAGTAGAAGCAGTTTTGTCAGAGTAACAGCTGATGAAGTATTAGGTATTTACTGTTTCCTATGTGGATCTCCAGTGTGTATAAATGATATATATTTCATAATTGTTTGAGTAAGATCGCTTTCATCTCCATTCCCTATTCAATTACTAAGAAATAATTCAGAATTTCCAAAGACGAGAACCTCCAGGAGGTTATTTTGGAAGCTGATGATCTCAGTAAACTCAGATCCTACCTTGATGGAGGTTCATGTGCTCTTGCAGCGAGTGTTTGGTGGAAAGCGCTTTGGCGCAGACGGTGCAAACAAACGGCTTTTCTCCAGTGTGCATGCGCTGGTGAGTCAGTAGAGTGTGCTTCTGGGTGAAACTCTTCCCACAGCTCCGGCAGTGGAACGGTTTCTCTCCTGGGGAAAACACACAAAGGCACTTTAGGCTGTGTTGCCTGCAGGGTAGATTCATTTTCTCAGTTTGCTTCCAGTCACAACTGAGTCTATCTGCAACTTTCTAAGGCACAAGCTGATGATATTTAACCTCTGGATCATTACGGGGGCAGATTACCTGTATGAGTCCTTTGGTGAATCTTTAAAAACAGGTGATTTTTAAACACTTTTCCACAGTCGTCACATCGAGCCTCTGTGTTGGGGTATTTCCTCTTCCTGCCTCTCTTCAACGGCTTGTCGCTTCCTGCAGCGTCTCCGCCCACCTTGTAGCCTTTGTATTTCACCGGGGGCCTGATTTTGCGTTTGCTTTGCCGGCTCTGCCGTGGATTATAATCTGCGTCGTCTTTAGATTGTGACTCAGGTTCTACGTCACGTCCAGCCGGCCCGTCCTCTGAGCCCTCGCACGGCGCACCTCTCCCCCCCGGCTCTGCTGCAGGCGCGCACACAATTTTCTTCGGCCTTCCTCTTTTGCGTTTCAGCAGATCTGTCACTTCAGATTTGTCCGCTTCAGCGCCCGCCGCGGAGCCCGAGAGTTCGGCGAGCGCTTTAACGAGGTCGCTGACCTTCATGAGGCGAGCCGTGGCCAGGAGCTGCTCCGTGGCGCTCTCCTCCACAGACACCTGCGCGCTGTAGATGAAATCCAGCACCTTGGAGACCATCTTCGCCGCCATGCCCTCCAGCCGATAGGTCGACTGGTTGATCTGACCTTCTGCCGTGAACATGAGGGAGAAGTAGTCGCTGCTCGCCGCCAGCAGGGCTTTGTGCGCCTTGAAGTGCACATCCTCCGCAGAGAGAGTGATGTCGCACAGCAGGTCCATTTTCCTGAGCTGGTCGAATTTGCTCAGGATGCTGCGCTTATGCGACTCGGACTGAAGGGCCATGAGTGAGGAAGCCGCTGCTTTCTGAGACATCCTCCTCTTAAAAACAACCACATGTGTTTCTGAAATCAATAATAATAATAATATTAATTAAAAAAAGGATCCGTCAGAACAAGATAGTCATGCAAATGACTGAGTTAAAGCAACACCCCTGTAGGCAGGCCCTATGAGGAAAACACTGCAGCTAAAAACTAAGAAATGACAGTAAAATATGATTTGTATGAAAAGGAATGAACAAACAATAAAAATAACATGATATTAAAACAGAAAAGTGATTAAAAACAGTGAAACAGTAATATCATACATATAGAATAGAAAATATATAGAAAAATAATAAAAGAATAAATAAGTAATAATAAAAAGAGTAAAAGGGGACTCGGTTAAAAGCTAAATTAAAAAGGTGGGTAACATTCTCATGTGTTCACATGTGCATGTTTTAACAACTTTGACTCCAATGTTCAGTCAATGTATAAAGGTGATTATTAAATTAATTGTTTAGTGTGCAACATGTTAAATCTGCTTTTGAGCAAATAATAATCAACTTACTTCATTGAACCACTGACAATCCTGGTTCCCTATTATGAGCTATTTATTAAAATAAATGCTATTTCCGTGTGTAATACTAAAGTGAAGAGTTCTGTGTTTTGTCACACTTAAAGTTGCATTGATATATTTTACAATATTATATTATATGATATTACATTATATTATATATTACACAATTTATTGACAAAATAATGAATTGATGAATCCAAAACCTACTTAAGGAGGAGTGGGCGACTACTAGAATTGTCCAAATTTTTAAATGCTGAATCATATTTAGCTTTTTTTTTTCTCACACGGAGAAGAAAAAGTTAAATTTTAAATTCAAAGTATCTAATGGTTAATGGACTCTTTCATATTCATACATATAAATATTATTTTTTTCACCAGTTTATATCTTCTACAACAACGCAAGCGTTTGGTTTCCTGCTCGTGTTTTGTTCTGTGTTCTGCCTTCAAATAAAGTTTACTAACTATTCGTTGGTCTTAGAAATAATTGCAGGTGTTTTTTTTTGTTTGTTTTGTTTTGTTTTTGTGCAGAAATGTGAACAACTTGAAGGTTAGCTGAGCAAGCTAACCGCCTGCTAGCTTGAAAGAGGCGACAACTAGCAGGAAAAAGCAAATTATGCTCCGGTTATAATGTCTCACAAACACTGCATTTAAATAATGATCCACTTGAAAACAGGATCCGAGCAGAAGACGGTGCACAAACCGCGGTGCAATTTAAAATAGTGAGCTTTTAGGACCTTACCTTCGTCTCTACAGCTGGTCCGTGAGCGTGGATGTCAACTATCGCGAGATGTGAGGTTCTGCCGAGATTCGCGCACAGCTCCAGCAGGATTACGGATCCATAGTATAGCGGTAGCGGGGGAGCGACAGTCTGTATCTTCCCCTCCAATCACGTCGCTCCGTCTCCATCTTTCTCCATCTTTGCTTCGGCCAATCGCTGTAGCCATTGTCCAAAATTGCCGGGGCGGACCAATCGCCGCCCGCCGTCTCCATCTTTGCTCTCGGCCAATCCCCGTGGCCATTGTCCAAAATTGCGAGCCGGACCAATCGCGGTCCGACATTTCCATCTTTCCGACGGCCAATCACGACGGCGCATCTCCAAAATTCAACCGTCCGGCCTTCACGCAGCCGCAGAAGACCTCTACTGTCATTTCAAATTTACCGCCTCGAATGATTGGAAAGACGTACAACCTTCAGCTGCCTGTAACTACAAAAGGTAAATATGTGGCTAATATCATTGTATTCCGTCAGCTGTCTAGCTTGCTCGGTGTTAACTTTTCATTCATCGCAAAACGTAAACACGCTCCTTTTTAATGTTGTATTAAATAAACTAGCGGGTAGCTAGGCAGATATTAATAATATATTAAAGAGAGAAATAACTATTAAAAAAAACGACTTTGACGTCGCATCGCATGTGTAGTTCAAACGTGACCGTTGTGCTCCGACAGCAACGTACGTTACTGTAACTCCCGGTAACGTACAGTAACGCTCCATCACTGTAACGTGCTGCTTATCAGTATGCCAGTATGACGTCAGAGTATGAGAGTATGTTCTTATGTACTTTTAGCATAACATTATGAATGAAATCTGTATAGTTTTCACTTCTGTTGTCACAAAAGTCTTGAATATGCACTGTTACCAGTTACTAATAAGCTACAGTAACGTTAGGCAGTAAATCTGTCTGCTGGTAACATTCACTTCTGTTGTAACCACTGTCTTCAACATGTACCGCTGCTACTGGTAGGCTACTAGTAGATAATAAGCTAGTATTCACTTCTGTTGTCATAAATATATAATATGTAGGCTACTGCAGTTTATAATTAGCTGTTTGTTTGTGTGACTGTATGCAAGTAAGAACCTACGATGTGCACAAATATCTGTGTATTAGTAAGTTACAAAAGTGTGCACATTGGTCATATTTGTGTCATGAGCAAATATTAGCTGTATTGGTATAAATATAATTTTCCTGTTAATAACAGATGGGTCCAAACAAAAAAAACATAGGGCCGTGGGAGAGGAGGAGGAGATCAGGTGTTTGGCCTCTGAGGCAGGAAACAGACCAGCACCTCGTCAGAAGACGTGGCATGATCTATATCTGAAGGTAAACCTGGACAGAGTGATATGTGTATCATATTAAATGTAAAGCTATGACATATTTAAAGGGAACACCTTCTTATTCGCTGTCAAACATAGAGATTGAAAAATGCCCAGTGCAGATGAGGGGACAGATGTCACTGTAGGAGGTGCACAGACCTGTAAATGTGGTTTTCATGTAAAGAACGTATCTGAAGTCTCTTATGACGTGCTGGTGTTGAATACTGTTGTATTACAAATTGTTTTTATCTTGTCTGTGAACCTGTAGCCTTCCAGTTCGCTCCTTGTCTCAGTGCATCCAGGAACCTCATGTACAGTGGAACAGCAGCCAGGGCCTTCACCTGCTGAGACGCTACAGCCAGGACTCTACCTGCAGGTTCACCACCACCACCACCACCAAAGGATGTCTCCTTAGCTGGTGGTGAACCTTGGCATCAGTAAGTAATGAGGATTTACTTGTGCTGATATTTACATTATTATTATTAGAATTATTATTAATATAACTCCGGTTTCCTCCCACCTCTAAAGACATTCTCGTTAGGCTGATTGGTGACTCTAAATTGACCCTCGGTGTGAGTGTGAGTGTGAATGGTTGTGTGTCTCTGCGTTAGCCCTGCAATAGACTAGAGACCTGTCCACCTGTCCAGGTTGTACCCCACCTCTCGCCCGATGCCAGCTGAGATATGCTCCAGCAACCCCCACGACCCTAGTGCAGGATTAAGTGATACAGAAGATGAGATGAGATGAGATTATTAATATACTCAACTATAAAAAATATACAAAGCCCCAGTTAAGGTCATTTTTTTCTTTTTGTCAGTTTACAAAGCCACAGTTTAGTGGCTCTCATGGTGCCATGTTAAAGCCAAACTTAAGTTTGGCTGGGAAGCATTCACTTATGTAAAGTAAAGAGAATGATACATAGATAGACTTTGATTTAATAAATACACTGGTACACTGTTATCGTTTTCATATAGCAGTAACTATAGTGGGACTTTCATGCATTCATTCCATGTTTAATGTATTTGGTTTTATTGACTGCTGTGCCAATAATGATAGATTCATTCATTCATTACCATCTACGGTCATCATATAATGTGAACTGTGCCCTTATTCCCTCAGACCTCTGATGTATCCAGCCCCATCACAAGCCCCACAAAAAGAAAAGTGTCACCACCTGGACACAGACTGTTTCTCCTGTGTCTCTTCCTCCTTCTACTGCTCCTGTATCAAGCCCAGCTTCTTCCATTCTGCCTCCACTGCTACAGCTGTAAGAACATATTCTACTACACTTGAAACAGGAGCTGCTCTTGAGTAGATTGTTATCATATCTATGTATTAAACTTATTATTTTAAGTATTTTATTTTCTTTATATTAAGTGTTATCTGCCACCTCCTCCTGTGTCTCCCCAGGAACCCCCTCTGCTCCTCTCACCTTGCCATTGCCTAAAAATGTGGGGATCGTACCTGTTTCAGATGCTGCCTGGCTGCCCACAAAGCTGCTAAAGACATTTCAGCAGCCCTGTGGAAAGACCAGCGTCTTTTCAAAGACCTGAAACTGTGGTATGATCCACCAGAGTCCTCCCTCATATACCATCAGGTCCTCACTCCTGAGCGCTTCTTCCACCACGACTTTTCTCATGGAAAAAACATGGTGTGACATTCTTTGTCAATATGTATATAATGTAAATAGTTTTAAAAGAAAAAAGTCTTAATTTGCTGCTGTTTTTATTTGTTTTTTAACTTTAACACACGTGTTTTGTGAGTGTGTGTGTGAAATTTGTAATAAATTTGTTACATTTCAGTGACTGTCTTCATTTTTTACTGCAAAAATGCAAACTCACTCATAGAAAACGATAACATTGTTGCAGTACTTCATTCAGAAATATAAAAATGACTATAAAAGTACATTTAGGTACATGTGATAACACTTGGTAGTAGTCTGTGTTAAAGGCCTCATGTTCCAATGGTGGAATCGAACCAGCGACCTTTGGGTCAAGAGCCTCCTATGCTTTTCTGCAGTTAAGTGTCATATTTGGTTAAATTTCTCAAATTAATAGACCAGAATATGTGTGATTTTACTTGTGATGGACAGTAGAGACACTAATAACTACAGGCTCCTTCCATTTTTTCAAAATTTCCTCTCTTTTCCTTCTTTTTCCTTCTTTTTCCTTCTTCCCCCTTCTTCCCCCTCTTCCTTCTTCTTCCCCCGCCTATCCAGACTATTGTTCCCCAGCTTTAGCGGAGGCTGCTCCTTATTAGGATATTCCTTTAAAATGGTCAGCACGTGAGTAAAATAGCGTATTTGCGCAAACGTGTATTTTTTTTTTTTTTTTTTTAATCACGTGTATTTTTTTTTCTTTTAAATAACTGCGATATTTCCCGAGAAGACTTTCTTTAGGACCTGCACGCCCCGGGCTACTGTGAAGAATTAAAAATATCTATATTTGCGGACTATATATGTACTGCAGCTTTTCGGTGCCATTAAAGGAGAAAGGAGGTGGGTGATTAGTGACTTTCGTTACCGTGTAGTGGAGTTTATGGACATAATTTGCCTTATAACGTTGTTACCTGGAGTTTGTGTATCGATGTTCATCATGAAGGTGTTATTTACTAAATGTCACATTAAGGGGGGAGGTGCAAAGATTAAAAAAAAAAAAAAAAAAAAAAAAAAAGTGGCCCAACATCAACTACCTGCTTTCACTTTTCTATTTGTGCACCTGTCTTTTTTTTACCACAGTATTTGAACGCATCTTTGTGCATGTCAAAAAATCAAAAAATATAAAATAGGGAACTTACACATAGTACATAGTGGACTTATTTTTTCTTTACGGTTTGTATTGTGTTGTTACTCTAGATAAGGTAAGGCTTTATCTGTCCCTGTGGGGAAATGGAAGTTGTGACACTGGCAGAGAACAACAGTGTAAAGTACAAAAAATAGAATGAGATAAGATAAATTATCTTAGAACTTTAGAGTTGAATGCAACTAATCATGAATGAACTATTCTGATCTTTCTTTTATGAGCTGCTCATAATACAAGCAACCAAAGTAACAGTTCTCTGCGTCCAGCTCACCTCAAGATTGAGACGCGGCGGGATGAAGGCCGTCAGGGTTGCCGTGGTGGGGGCTGGTGTGATCGGGCTCTCCACCGCCGTCTGCATCGCCGAGGCTCTTCCCTTCTGCTCGGTCACGGTGCTCGCTGAGAAGTTCAGCCCCGACACCACCAGCGATGGAGCTGCTGGGATCCTGTTTGCTCAAAAGTTTCCAGGCATGGAACAATACCCGTCGCCGTCTCCTTTCATGTGAACGAACGGTTGCTTTGCATGTTAAGAGTGGCCTGTTTTCCTGGGTTTCTGCTTCAGATATTCCCCTGGAAAGACAACGACGCTGGTTCAAGGACAGCTTCGATCACTTGTTGTCCATTGCGCAATCTCGAAGCTCACCAGAGGCCGGAGTCATGCTGAGCTCTGGGTAACGACCGTCGCGCAAAGCTGCGAAAGAGGCCGACGCTCGGTGACTGTGTGTCATTCTTGTCGTTGTATCCCTAGCTGGCAGATTTTCAAGGAGGCTCCAGCCGATGAGAAGCCCTTCTGGTCGGAGTTTGTGATCGGCTTTCGGCAAATGACCGACGGTGAACTGAAGCGTTTCCCGTCACACAAGTTCGGTCAGGCCTTCACTACCATAAAGTGCGAATGCTCCAGCTACCTGCCGTGGCTGGAGAAGAGGTTTGTCCGAGACGTCGGCCCATCGTTCTTAGAAAATAAATTCAGATTACACTTATGACGACATGTCTCTTTTTAAGGTTCAGAAAAGCTGGAGGCCAAGTGGAGCAGAAGAAAGTCAACGATCTCCAGGAATTAAGTAACAGCTTCGATATCATCGTCAACTGCTCTGGCCTGGGCTCTAAAGCGTTGGTTTGTGACACTCAGATATACCCAGTGAGGGGTCAGGTGCTAAAAGTGGAGGCCCCCTGGCTCAAGCACTTCATCAGAGACGGAGACGGGAAGACCTACATCTACCCCGGGATACGCAGCGTCACCGTGGGAGGGACGAGGCAGGAGGGAGACTGGCGGCTCCAGGTGGACCAAGGGGACAGGGCGGGGATCCTGGAGCGCTGCACGGAGCTGGAGGCGTCGCTCAGCGAGGCCAGAGTCCTCGGACAGTGGGTGGGGCTGAGGCCGAGCAGGAGGAACCCGAGGGTGGAGAGGGAGGTGGCGCAGCTGCAGGGCCGCCGGGTGCCCGTGGTCCACAACTACGGCCACGGGGGCTGGGGGGTCACCCTCGCCTGGGGCACCGCTCTGGACGCGACGGCGCTCGTCAGGCAGTGCGTCAGTGAGATGCCTCTACGAGCCAAACTGTGAGACACTACATCCTGGTTCACTCAGGACCGACAACATCTACCTTTAAATGCACACTTACACTTAAATCGATCAAAAGGCACTGACACTTTTAGAATTTACATTTAACACTATTTCTTGAAAGGAGATAATTTAATTTAATATCAACGGTGGTGGTTTTCTCTTTTTATTGGTGCTGTTTGGAGAGAGAAGGTTAAATACAATAAATACGACAAGGTGAACTTTATTAAAAACACTCATTAACACAAGACTTGAACACATATTAACAGCCTCGTTAGCAATTTATCACTGTATATGTAAAAAGAAACTTTAGATTAAGGAACAAATAATGCATGAATTACAGAAAAGAAATTTTAATTACGTGTGTGGGGAATAATAAAAAAAAAAATTAACCAATAAACTTTAAAAATTTTCTGTCACTTTATTGTGTTAAAGATGTCATGATAATTTCCACTACTGTCAATTCTCTTCAGGAACATGAAGCGAACATAAACATCAGCAAAGCTTTGCTCTTATAGAAGCTAATAATATTACAGACAGAAGCAGCTAAGTGGAACCCGGCCATCATTCCTTTTCTTATTTTCACCCGTTTCCTCTGTAGCGTGTCACCAACGCAGAGTCTGTTTATACTTGCACACAGTTAAAATGAAACAGTTGGTTAACAAGAGCCACTTATTGACGACTGCTTCGCTCTTGAAACGACCACTTACTGCCAGCGCTGCTGCTGCTGCTTACGCAACTACTGGACTTTGATGAGGTGCACTGCAGAGGCGGCGATTCGGCTGAATGGAGACCACTGAAACAAAGGCTGAAGTGTCAGTGGAAAGATCAGGGTTTAAATCCGTCCACGGTTCCGGCACAGATGTAACATTTGATATTATTAGATTCAGCATAAAGTGAAAGCTGTGAAGTTGAGCCCTACTGAACCTCTGGAGCCACTGCGTTTTTAGTAAGCGGCAGTATCGTCAGATCAGGACTCTGCAACTGGATTGCAGGGTTAACGGCGGTCTGTTTATTCCTTCTCATTTTCAGCCTGCGGGCTTCAGCAGTGGCCGAAACTGAACGGGTCTTCTCTGAAGAAGAGATGTGATCCGTGTGGTTGTGCCCGCGGGTTGTTTCTGTTGGTGAGAAGGGCTCTTGCTGTGGTAAAGAAGGAGTAGTTGTGGGATGATAGAATCTTTGTACTGGAGGTTTGGGAGGCAGCTTGGGGTGAGCGCCCCGCGTCGCAGGACGAGGCAAGTTGCCTTTGTTTATGTTTGAAGCGCCGCACACGGCATCAGACGCCGTCTCGCGCGAAGGCCGAGAGGACGGACACGTCACCGCACGTAGCTTTTGAGGATTTAGAGTTCGCTCCGTGTTCCTCTCTGTCTTTTTGGTGGTGGTGGTGGTGGTCAATTTCCAGTCTTTACGGTCGAAGAGTTTCTCTTTGTTGAGAGCCGTCAGGGAGAAGCAGCGCCGCAGCAGACTTGGCGCCGCGTGCCTCCTGAGCTCCGTGCAGCTCTGACTCCTGGCAGTGGGACGACGTCCTCCGGCTGAGCCGAACCGTCTCGAGCTGCTCCCGGGGGCTCGAAGTGAGGGGAGGATACAGGGCAGGCACCTGGGTTTGGCCTGGAGAGGAGTCTTACTCTGCCCGGCGGAGGTCGGGGGCAGGAGGAGGACGGGGTACTCTGGGGACGAGAGGCGGATGGACACGAAACCGGACGAAGACCTGCTCATGGACGAGGGCGCCTTTTTGTCCCTTCCTGAAATAAACAAGTGGAGTGTGTGCAGATCATGCATAGCTGTGACATGTATTTGAGTTGATGAGAGCAGCAGCGGAGGCGCTCAGGTGCCGGAAGAAAAAAAAAAAAAAAGCGGCTGCCGTGAGAGGAGGACGCCCAGGAGGCGAAACAACAAAACGTAAATGCGCACTAAAATGAATGATGGATGAAAGAAAAGGAGCGAAGCAGTCGGGTGTGGTAAAGCATGGAGCAATTTATTCCTCACGCTCAACCATGACAGAAGCACACTTCAGAAAATGCTGAGACTTCAGACCTTAAACCGGCCGCCCTCCACCTCAGGAGTGGCGTCAAATGGTTTGAGTGTTAAAACGTTTTAAGGTACGGCCTCCGCATTTTAGTGCGTTTACAATTATACAAAATGCCATATTTCAACAAGTATAATTAAACTATTAAGTAAATATCTTAATCCCTCTGCGTTGTGCAGTTTTCAGGCACATGATAAAATATTGTGCAACATTATATTTTACTGGACTAAAAAAATATACACACAAAACAGCAGAATCTTAAGAGAAATACACTGTACAAGCGACTTAACATAGTAGCTCTGCAAGCACATGACCTTTTGACATTCAGAGGCATCATTTACAGAAAGCACAACCCTTTGTATTTAAGCAATTTGCAGACTTAAGCCAGACCAGACAACCACAGAAAGCATGATATACAGTAGCTATGAATAAAGCAAGCGCTCACGGTAAATATGTACCACGATTACTGAGAACGTTTTTTTTTTTTAATTATTACTATTTCTTCTTATTAAGCTAATTAAACCTTAAAGTTTATTTAAACACGCTGATCACACGTCGCGTCAACAGTCGCTATTTTCAGCAAACGCAAAAAAACCACCACGCGAGTCGCAGGTGCAGGTGTATCTGTGTTTAAACCTGCAAGCTGCTGCACATTTAGATAGTTCGATGGCGTGAAAAAGTCACCGTCCATGTGAACATGAAAGGAAGTTAACTTGCTAATAATAATCTAGTGTTATCTCTTCAGGTTAATTCTTTCAAAGAAAGGCAAGTGATGTCATCCCTCAAAAAGCGCTGGACATACAAAACAGTTTAATTCAGTGATGCAGGAACAGAAGAAAGTATGACTAGAAGTAGATGAGACGACAAAAGAGTCTTTCCGGAAGAGCGTGAATTTTGTGGCTTGGAATGCTTGAGCACCAAGAAAAACTGGAGACCAAGAAGAGTCTTTCTGGAAGAGCAGGGTGAGGCAGAGGAGAGCGTTTTCACAGGCGTGTCAGGCTGTCATTACCGTTCTCCAGGTTCTCGTTGCTCTCGTAGCAGCCGGAGTCGCGCGGGGAGTCTCCCAACAGTCCGCGCCTGTCCAGCAGCAGCTTCTCCTGCGAGCCTCCGGACTGAGTGCTTCGCTCCGGGTCGCTGCTTCCTGCAAGACACAGATCCACCAGCAGGGGGCGGAAAGTCACGTCTTATGATCTCGAGAGAAAGCTGCTACAGACTTCATAGAAGGAGGGAACACATTCTTAAAAACTTGTTTATTTTGGAAATAATTATTAATTAATGAAACTTGATGTGCAACATTCAAAAACATTTGTAAATTATACACTATGTCCAGAAAAGGAGTCTCAAAATCTAAGAGTAATATATAGTCTGATTATAGGAAAGAGGTCGTTGCTGGAGCCTATCCCAGCTGTCATTGGGCGACAGGCGGGGTACACCCTGGGCAGGTCGCCAGTCTATCGCAGGGCCAACACAGAGACAAAACTTGTGACATTCTTTCTTCCCAGAAATGAAGGGTGCTTTACTTTCACTCTTCTGTCCAGTTCATCTCAAACCAGCTCCACCGGGTTAAAGTCTAGAGACTGGGCCATGGTCCACTCCAGCTTTACATCATGTTTTTATCCTGAGGTAGCTCTAGTATAGCTAAAGTTTTGGGTCATTACCCTATACCAGAGGATACTGCGTGCTGTTCTAAAACTTTTGACTGGTAGTGTATGTCCGTGAAGGTTTTAGCTTCACAGATATTTGGATGATGTAACCCCTTTGACAAAAGTTCAGTGTGAGCCGTGTGCTGTTTACCTGACCCACCGTCATACTCCTGCAGCAGCTCCACGGCGGTGAGCAGCACAGCCCTGTGCTGAGGATCTTTGATGCTCAGCTCGTCCAGGTCCTCCTCCTCAAGCAACTTGAACGTGTCCAGATCCTCGTAGCCGTTAAAGAGGAAGGTGGGGAGATGCTCCTGTGGGGAGGTGAGGATGCATGAACATGATCAATAAAAGTCTGTGGGAGGAATTCAGTGGAGCGAATCCAACGTCAAGGGGCTCAGACCTGTAAAGTAGGAGCTCCTAAACCGTTTCCCAAATAAGATATGATGTCAAACTTTTTGACAAAGTTTGACATACTTATTTGCTTTGATACTCAAGGAAAACACTATAGATATCAGACAATGAATAATGTAGCGTCATAGGTAAAGATAAACCTTACAAACATCTCATATTTCATTTGTTCAATCCAAAGTATACAAATTACAGTTGTGGTCTGAACTGAATGACTAAATATATGTCTCATAACATCACAACTTTACATTTATATATGTGGTATTTTCATGGATGAGTCATGTTAATGAGTGAGCTAATTGCGAACCGTTAAGGAAAGTGGAGGACATACATAAGAGTGATTCCAAACATTAAACTTTCAAGAATGGAAATAACTCAATTCCCAAACAAAACCGAGATTAAATCCATCACCCACTGATCCATAATCCTTTTAATAAGACTCTGAAAGCATGTTTGTATCTTCACACTGTGAAAAAATCCCAGGTCTGGTTCTGTTCACCGTCCTTACTCTGAGGTTGATGCGATCGAGCAGTTCCTCCACAGAGGTGGGCTTGGGCTGTCGGGCCTTCTTCCTCCTGCGTGTCTTCTTGGGCTTCACCTCCTCTTCGTTCAGAACATCCACATAAATAAACTTGAAGGTGCCCACTTTACCGCTGAGCATGCCCATCCACGTGCCCATCGGGGGCTTACTGATGATGTCGATGACATCTCCGATCTGAAAAACGAGACCAGCAAAACTTGAGTTTCTGGGAAAATGTTCAGTTCATGTTAAGGCTGGGGGGCATGTGTATCAGATCATACTTCATCTTTCAGACCTTTCCATCTTCACCACGCCTCACAGTGACGCAGGCGCACCATGTGTGTTTAGAAGCGCTACATTGGAAATGGTATTTTCGGTATGAACCGGTCCTAGTTCGTCTCTTTGTATTGTGTGATTCATTGAGGTGTACCTTCAGTTTGAGGGAGTCGGTGTCATAGGGGCTGGGGGTGAAGTCGGTATGAACAAGAGCACGGCCACAGAAAGGTCCACGGTAAGGCAGCTCATCTTCCTCTCCATCCTCAGACTTGACGCTCTCTCTGTTGCTGTTGGAGGAGTCGGTGGTGCCCACGGTCTGACCGCCTACGCAAAATCAGAAAGACAATAAGTCGAGAGCAGAGGACTCGAGGTGTTTTTCAACCTGCCTGTTAGAACTTTTCCACGCTGACGACTACAGTGAGACCAGAACGTTTAGACTATCTGAAAGGCAATTCACAGTCTGGTGTTCCAGAGTTAAAACAAACACTGAGAATTATAAGCACACACGCCCAGATCTGTAAACGCCGCGGACTTACTCATGGAACTTTGTCCGCTGAGAGAACTCCTCAGGCTTTCCACCGACCCTCCTGGCTTCAGTTTGGGTTTCTCCAAAGAGTCACAGTCTCTCTGGGGGGAGTGAGGGCAGCTGGATGCACGGTCTGGGCTTGACTGGGACACAGAAGGACGAAAAATGATTAGCCGCGACTTACGCATCTCGCAGCATTAGTAGCTGCGACACAGATAAATTCTTCTAAAACAAACCTGCTCGGAGAGAGAACTATTGTATCTCTTGGAAATGTGTTTTCTCATCGTTTCTCTCACGGACTTGACCTTCCTGCCCAACGAGATCCGTGATGTTGACGGAGACTTGACAAAGTCTCTTCCGCCGCCGTCTCCATCTTTCGTCTAGTTTCATACACACAGAAGGAAAAGTTAAACATTTGTTTTGACGGAGGTGAAACGGTAATGAAAATATGATTAAATGCAGTTCCTCACAGTGTTATCATTGTCAGTGGGAACCGTTTGCACCAAGCGGTTGGTCAGGTCAAATCCACTAAAACTAGAAGCTCTCTGCGAAACAAACAAACAAACAAAGCAGCAGGTGAGATTTTAGTGCATGATTCTAGACCAAAGGTCTTCAATGTTTTTTAGGTCAAGGACCTTCAAAGTGATGCAGAGATTAAGGGAGGACCCCCTACCTACTATGTGTTTTATATTAAACTTGGCTTAGTGCTATTTATAAATATATATTATTATCATTTTGCATTCAATATTAAGCTGTTGAAATAACACACAGGTTCAAATATTATCTCTGTGTAACAGCAGAGTGGCTGTGCAACTGGCTCAGCGGCGAAAGGGGCGGGGCCTACTGTGTACAGGAAGATAAGTCTTCTGCCTCCATTTGTCCTTTTTACTAAAATATGTTGGATTCATGTTTATGTGTATTTGAAAATAAATAAATAAATAAAAAACCTGTGGGGGGAAAAATATATATATATATAAAAAAAGTCTAATCAATCAAACGTTTTGCGACCTCCCTGCTGTTGAAGCCCTAAGCTCTAGGAATATTAAGCTGCAAGATTGGGTGTATAGGCAGCAGGTCAGGTCAGATCCAGTGACCGAGCTGTGAGACACTAAAAGGGAGAAAATAACTGATTGTATGATACAAAAATAGAAGATTTTCTCAAAGAGTTACTGAAGACGTTACTTAAATTTAACGAGCATTAGCACTGATGCTTTGCATGGAGGCTTCACTGCAGAATGACTTCTGGAGGAAGTTTGTACAAACCAAATATAGAGCCTTAACCTTAAAGGATATTATGTCAGTGTGTGTCTGAAACATTTTTAGATATTTGGAAATTTATGTCACCAACACTAAATGACTCATCAGAAGTGAAAAGTGTTCATTAAGCAGGATTCATTTTGCACAACGGAGTAGAATTAATATCACACAAACTGCATTCCTTATACAAAGGCTCCTCTGTGCTCACCCCATTATGGCTGAGTGGACTGAGGAGCCTGTGACGAAGCTCTCCATCGGTCACCGAGCGTGCGATTCTGGTTTCCGCATCACTGGAGCCCTCCGCTTCAGAAAAGGAGGAGCCGCTGCCTTCACCTGCCTCCCTCACCTCCCCTAACGCGGCGGCCTCCTGGGGAACAGGACTCCCACTGCACTTGGTGAAGTTGGGCTGTAAGATCTTGTGGCTGCTGCAGGTGTCCAGGCTGCTGGACGAGGGGGAGGTGGTCAGGCTGTCGGAGTCCCTGTCGTAGGCGAGTTGCTCGTGTAGAGCCGAGGCCAGAGAGTCCACGGGGCAGACTGAGGGCTTCTTCTGCACACCTGAATACAAAGAGAAGCTGGCATCTCCACAGGGGGGATCGTCTACATTCAGGCTCTCTAGGGAGGGGGAAAGAGAAAGGAGGAGATTAGCACAGGGCCACGGACGCCGTGTTACCTGTGGCCAAAACAATGGGAACTTATTGAATATAACCATTCTTGCATCTTATGATTATCTTTCTTCATTATCATTGAGATCTCCCTCATTTGAAACATAAAAATACAAAATCAAACAAAGAAAAAAACAAACATTACAACAGAACATTAGGGGACAGTGCTCCGTGAAGCAGGTGCTCACTGAAGGGAGGTGGTTTGAGAGCAATGTCTTCAAATGTCCAATAGTAATGAGTAATGCAAGTGTCAATCATCAGTATGTTTTGAAGGTGAAGGTTTCATGCTGTTGGTGCACAAAAACAAAAAGCCCATCTACGGGTTGTGTTGAGCGTCTTATTATTGACCTGCTGTTTCAAAGCGTTTTAATGTATTGAATGTTTTCTGTTGGGAAAATTGCTTTCTACCAAAACACCATCTTATACAGACTTTGCCAAACACGCTGTAAATACAGGACTTACAGTACATATACTCAGTCAAACTGTAATTAGATTTAGCACAATTACTGCTATTTTCTCTAAAATCTATGTCACATTCGGCCTCGTGGTGTCCCAGTCTCTCACACCTGCGAGTTTTGGAAACTTTAAAATACCCATGAATTTTAGCTTCACAGAAACATGCACCACAAACTAGAGCAGTAAAACGACTGCCGTTTATTACACTACTGGCTGACACCAGCTTTAATACCATCTGCTCCGGGCCTCTTAGACTCGTCGATCCTGATCAGCTTCTTCTTCACTTTCCGAGTTGAGTTGACCAGTTTGTGGAGCCTCTTGAACGTCACAGATTCCTCTTGCTCAGTGTCTGAAAGGTCACACGGCTGATGAGAGAGAGAAGAAGTGAGGAAATTAATTTATAGAAATCTCACCACAGAAGTTCGCAGGTGCACAACACTATGGAGCTCAATGTTTTTCAGGTCAAGGAGCCCAAAACTGATGGAGAGATTAAGTAGGGACCCTCTACTTTTAATAATATACATTTTTATCATTATTTTGCATTCAGAAATAAGTTATGTGTGTTTGAGAAAATTGTGTGAGAAAATTAAAAAAAAATATATAAAAAATGTCTAATGAACCAAAAATTTTGCGACCCCCTTGCAGTACCTCCACGGACCCCCTAAGGGTCGCGGACCCCCTGTTGAAGACCTATGTTATAGAGTCTGTTACAGGAGATATTACTTGATACAGTGACACATTAATTATTTATTTATTTTTTTTAGTTAGCTGCGCACCTGCTGTAGAAACTACATGTAGCTTAGTATAACTATGTGGGAAACCACAGTGATTTCTGTGAAGCCCAAGCAAACTGCTAACCCATATGGTCTGGGTGACAACAGGCCGAAGAGGAATTTCTATACAAGGGAAAACAAACAATTAGCAGCTTGGAAATCCCCGTCACCATCATCAAGTTGAAATGTCAGTGTTATATTTGAAGACTCGGGTCATACGTGTAAACCAATACACGTAGCAGCGTGCATATCTAAAAATACTCATCAGAAGAAACGAAAGTCGATTCTGTAAAATACATTCAGTGTAAGAAGAATTGTCTATAATTAACAGGGGAAGAGGTGCATCACGCAAGTAGAAGAAAAAAAAATATAGCGCACACAGAGCAAAGAAGAGAAATAGTCAGGTCATCCAGACGAATCTGAAAAATGTGCCCTGAACCTGAGCCCCATAATCACCCCACCCATGCATAAAAGAGCTGCGGCCTGCATAACAGTGCCCTGTGCTGAATCCACCCGCTCACTGCAGCACAATAGGGGGTTAGCGCTTTGACTGAAATGAATAGAAGTCCACCCAGTGCCACGCAGTTGGGAGAGGGCCCTGAGCTGCAGGGCTTTAGAGGGGCCCCGGTTCATAGCTGGGACAGGGACAGAGGGAAAGAGAGAGGCTCTGTCAACAGCTCAGCAGCCTTGGCACTGGTAAAAAACCAGCCCCCATGCTTCACGTAGTGATTCAGCATTAAAAAGCAACTTAAACGCCCTCAGAGGTTCGAGACTCACGTTGCAGCCGAGCGACTCATTTGTGTTGGGGCCGGAGGCGTCGGTCCACTCCGTCACGTCGGACCTGCATGTTTGTCTGTTGTGTGTCTCGAACTCCTTCAGCTGTGAAAAAAAGAACCAGAAGCCCGTCAGCTGTCAGTAGAGCAACAGTACATTATTATGTGAGAACTCAATGTCAAGTGTTTTGGGGTGCGTGGCTTGGTACCCGTGCCAGGGCTTCCTCTATGGAGATCATGTTCTCCTTCACCATCACCATCAGCTGAATACGCTCCTCATCACTCATGGTGATTTCACTGGCCACAAAACCGACATCATCACCTGCAAAAGAGATGTCAACTAACTGACTGGTCTTAAGAAATAGGCCAAATAGAAAAAAATATGTTTTTTTTTTTTAATTTTTTAACATACCTTTTGAAACCTGACGCATCACTCCCTTCTGTGACTTTCGTATACTTTGCCAAAAAGACTTGCCTTTTCTCTTTCCGTCCCATTTTCCTATTAATAAAATAAAACCACAAACTCTAATATGGTAACACCACGAAATAAAACTAAAATATTCACAGTACATTAAACATAAAACCAACATTTAGAGTTCAAAGACTTTCCTACGCACTGTCATTGCGATTATGAAACAAGAACTGACTAAAACAGATCATTTTTCTGCAACACTAGCGAGTTCGATAAATCTTAACATTTAATTAAACAAATTAAAGAAGAACTATTCAGCTTACCTCCTGATCCGTCGTCCGAGCTGGATTTATGAACAGGAAACCTAAAAATACAATGAAATATTTACTCGTGGTGTTCAGCAGCATCTGAGGTGTTCAAACCAGGCGTCAAACCCCCCCGGGACAGAACGGTACCTGTTATCCAACGTTATTCTCTTCATTTTCCCTGCTATCTCACCATTTCCCTCACCAAGCCTCTCTATCCCCTCGACTTGCGTCACGTTCGAAAAAGTAAATGAAATAAGTATCACAAAAGCGCGCTCCGCCTCATGACACTAGCATCACAGTGAAGCCAAAACAAAGTAGTCAAAACAGATGAAATAGACTGGCTGCTCTTGGCTGATGAACAAAGGTCAGTCCTCTCCGGCCATCTCTGGGACAATGGAGCCTTTTTCTTGTCTAGTTGGGCTTTTGCAGCAGCAGCAGCGGCAGCAGCAGAAGCACGAATGTGGCCTCTGCATTCCCTGCACACTTTCACCCTCCCCTCTTTTCCTTTCTCTCACTCTTTCTCTCTCTCTTCATCTCTCTAGATCATCTGCGGTGTGTCTGTCTCACTGTCTGTCTCTCAGTTCACACTTCTGAGTATCAGTGTAAAAACAGATTCAGCCTCTGTTTTGTGTTTTGTAAATGAGACGTCACAGAGTTTCCTCCTTGATGATAAATGTCCTGGAGCGAAATGTGAATTTTTGGGCCTGTTATCAGAATTAACTGGATCCTTGCTTTGCCATTGTGCTTTAATGCCTTCGACACATCTGAAGTAATGTAATAATATCGATTTAATATTGAGAGGATTATTAAATGTTTACAGACAAGACCATTTTCAATGCAGCGGTTCCAAACACGCACGGTGCGACCGCGTCGCTGCGAGGCGCGGTGAGGATGGAAAGGCCTGAAAAAGGAAGCAGCAGAACGAGAGAACTTGTGCCAAAAAAAAGGTGCCGTGTCGGTTGTTTGGGTTTGTGTACGGTGACCGGACGTCCTCAATTACTGGGGACAGTCCCCGTTTTGGATGGCCTGTCCCCTGGCTAAAGCTGTCCCCGAAGGAGTCCCTAATTTTAGCTTTTTATGAATGTCAAAAATAAATTTAGCATTGATGACATTTTTTTTTTTTTTTTTTAGAGTATGAAATACTTTTCACAGATTATTAGAACAAAATTATGTTTGTAAGGTAACTGTGAAAAAAGTGTAGAAATATTTGTGTTGGCCTCCAAAGAGGAGCCCTTAACTGTTGCTGATAGCGTCTCCATCAGCTCCTTCCACTCTAACATAATGTTTGGATGCCACTAGAGGGCAGTAAAAATTCCCTGTTAACACGTGATGTCGCACCAGGAGTTTTAACTCCAACCCGTGGTGTGAACAATAAGAGGTTTATTCACAACAATAATTAAATCCAGAGCGAAAAAAGAAAAGAAAAGGATATTGCTCAACTTGTCTCTTTAACATAACTAATCTAATCGATATGTCTTATTAGTCACCTAATATCTTTCATCTTATTCAGCGTTCCAATGACAAAATATGACTAATGGTTAAGACCCTCTAAAAGAAACAATGGAGGGAAGGAAGGAAGTTTGGAGGTTAACCAGAAAAGAAATGCTTCATAAATGTGACTTAGGGGCATCAGGAAACAGAGGAAATGCACATGTCCACGGGGGCGATGGAGATAATACGGGAGAAGGCTTCCAGGAATGATATGACTTCAATAAATAGTGACTACCACTATCCACTGACTCCCTTAGCCTTGAGAATTGTGACTGTACACATTAAAATAATAAAGCTGGAGATTTTCAGCTTTTTAAAAAACTACTGGTGTTGTCTGTGACGTCTCTCAGTCATGCAGGTCATGGTAATCCAAAAGCCATTTAAAAAAAAAAGGCACTGGCTGCTCATCTGAGTAGTTTCTTCAGTTCTAAGAGACTTGTGGGAAGCTGAGGTTTAAATAGGAAACTCTGAAGAAACTTGCTTGACTTAATTCTGTAGGAACCAGGCACCAGTTTCTGGTTCCTTCTGAAAACCTTACAAGTCCAGCTGCCTTATTTAAACGACTTTTGAATTATTGGTATTGAAATTCCTATTTTATTATTATTTTTTTTTACCTTCTCTCAGTCTCTGGAGTCGACGTGGTGCTGCTGAGCCCGAGGGATTCCTTAAGGAAATGAAAAACATCTGAATGACAAATCACAACTGTCCCACATTTTGACACCCCATGGAATAATGTGGAGTGCACTGATAGCAATGAAGAATTTCAGTCAGTACATGTTTTTTTAAATACTTTCTAACTCGGTGGCAACAAAATTCCACTCTTGTCACAACCCACCACATTTCGTGATCTATTCCCGAACACAAGGACAGCCTCAAGGCTAGTCAGTTAAATGTTACTTAGCGGTCCGCTGCATTGCTTTTGCTCTGGATAATCATGACGAGGCAATTCCTCGGCCTCTTATCTGTCTGTCTGCTGACGCACAGAGAAGGAAGTTGCCTCCTCCGGGGGTCTGACACACTCGGAGACGGTCGCTCACCTGGATCTGAGAGCGGAGCTGCAGTGATGTGGCCATTGAGTCAACCTTTCCCTGAAACACACGGACGGAGGAAGCGGTGGAGTAAATTATAGTGTCATCATAATGTAAAAATAGACATAACATTCATTGGACTGAATCAGCCAGTATGCATTATGGGATGACAGTTGTGTGTGACTGGCTGTGATCTCTGCGATTGCTGCAGCACTACCTGGATCCCATAAGGACATTTCAACATATGAATCAACAAAACATATATTTTTAATATGACATTTAGCCAAAACATTAGTAAATGTTAAAAGTATAACCTCCTGAACTTTTGTTTGGTCTGTATCTTCAGTTCTCCACAGTATTTTGGGATTACTAGGACCTAAGATGTATAAAAACGAAGCATCATCTTTGAACGGGAAGTAGTAGTTTTTGGAAAAAACGTCATCCTCATATGTGGACACTGAGATTATTTCATTATTTAAATTATAATTAAGTCACCCAATATGTGACGAAATATAAAACTGAATACCTGAACATAGCTGAGCAGAGACAAAAAAATAAAGTCCCAACGTCCTCAAACGAGTACTGGTTAATTAGCGACGTTGTTGCTCGTTGCTATTGATAAAATATGTTACATTTATCAAACTAGAAACATTAATAAGAATAAATAAAGAATTTATTAAATTAAATAAAAATTTAAATTAAATTTCAACCATAAAATTCAATGATGTTTTCAGTGTTGTGCAGTTTTGTCCCGTGATCATCTGTGGAATGAATCATGTTTTTACAGCGGCTACCCTTTGCTACTACTACATGCCAGACTAAATCGTCCACTAATGAGGACAGCTGAGTTAAATGAAGCAGAATAAGCTGCGATAAAAACCTAAAACTTAATGTGGGGATTATAAGAAGTGGGTAATTCATCATGTAATGTGATAACTTGTGAGTTTTTGAGATACAGGAAGGCAGATTTTGTCATCTTTTGACAGAGCTAGTGAGAGTATTACACTAACCTATTCAGCCTCTGGCTAGGTAACTTCATACTGACTGGGCAACTATGAGTGACATCAATCTTCTCATCTGCCTCAAGAATCGTAAACATATTTCCCCACAAATTAAACAACACAGGAGCGGACACAATCTCAACGAGTGGACGCTGAGCCCGGCTCTTTACGAGAAAAGAAAAAACACTGATAAGAGCGTTTACCATCTCTGCGTCTTGCACTACTTTGCGTTTGCGTAGCTCCTCCATCCTTTCACACACGTCGCTGAGGGAGGTGCCGTAATACTGAGAGTACTCCTGAGCCAGGTCATCAAGGTTCCCCACCGAGCCATCCTGCAGGAGATAAAGAGTGAATCAAACACTGATGTGACCACAAACCAAACCGGCGGAGGGAAACGAAATCCCACAGAGGCCGAGCAAGATGCCAAACAGCAGGCAGACACTGTAAACCCTGACCACTGTCATGATAAGCCATTGTTTTTCGACTTTAGTACCGTCCCCAGCGACGCAAACAGGCAGGAAACACTGAGATAAAGCACCAGGAGAGTAAAAGCATCAGAGGCATCCAGCTGTGATATTGCCCCCGTCTTCACCAGCTCGCGGTCTTCCTGCCCGGTGACCCCCGCCACGTCCCCCGGTGCTCCTCAGACGTGACCCCCGGGCCAGAGGAGGCACCGTGTGACGCAGCTCGTTCGCTCACTCTGCTCTCAGAGTCGTCGGGAGTTGACTCGAGAGGCCCCGGCTCAGTCTACCGTAAATCACAAGAGATGCAGCCACTCGGTCAGATGAGCTTTTGTCCTGACACTGTCCTCCCGGACCCTTTTTTAGTTTCCTTCAATTGTAAAAACCTGAACGTTCTGTGCTTTTCGCAGTGTGGGGAGAATACAAATCATAGTCAAAACGCTGAGTTTTGAGATTTGGTGGCCTCTGGGACCAGAATCAACACATGTGGATGGTTTCCTTGTCAGGGGAATGACCACAGATTTATACTGAGGAGGGAACTGAGAGGGGAACCTCCTTGAGAGGGGAACTGTCAAAAATCTCAAACATTTGTATTAATTTGCAGCCGCTGCGTTGTATTTTTTAGTGCTACTTAGATTTGTTTAATATTAACACGTTGTAGCCTCTATAGTAGCTCCAGACCAAATACTTTCTACTCCTTCTTATTTGTGAATTTGGTTAAACCAGTAATGAGTCGTTTGATTTCGCCACTTGAGCCCAAGCTGTAAACATAAGTAATTACGGTTGTGTTTTTGTTCACCTGACAAACATAAATCAAATTCTTTGGAGCTGTGTTTTACTTTTTCGTCAGCTCTTTCGTCTCGTCAGCTGCTAAACGCTTCACCATTTTCACCGACCGGTTTCTAACTTTGTCTGTGTGGCGCCGGGTAGGAAACATACGGTGGCTTTAGAGGTTTTGAACACAGCCGAAATGAGGGTGTTGAAAATTAAACCAAACGCAAGTTTGTGGGGAGCAAAACCAAAACAGAAAGGTGACAGACGCTCTGAAGAGGTGAAGAGATGATGGGAACTGCAGAGCAACTCTTTGCGGTTTTAATGGTAAGAGCATGTAGTTCTTTGAAGAAGTCATGTGACCCAGAGTGGGCTACAACCGAGTAAAATGGAAAAAATATACCCATATGCTATAAAAACCATAAAATTATTACTAATAATTATTACTACAGGAGGGTCGCAAAATCTTTGGTTGATTAGACATTTTTATATGTTTTTTTTTTTTTTTTAATTTCCCCCACAAATTAAAATTTCTTTAAATACACATTAACGTGAATCCAACATATATATAGCTATAGCTGCTGATCCAATCACGTCAGATTCCCCGCAATCGGCCAAGAGAGCCTATTCAGTCCCCAGGTGAAATTAAAACTTGAATCTGTCGATGATTTTCTTTATCTGTCAGTTGTGTACAGCAGTCAGGTGTGTTTATGTTGACGACTGTTGCACGTGTTCGCATTCATATTTGAGTCTGCGTATTATTTGAATAACTTAATGTAATATAATGCATATTTATAAATAGAACTTGGTCGAGTCTAATGTAGAACCCATATTGTAGGTGGGAGGTCTCTACTTGGCCTGAAAAACACTGAAGACTCCTGATTTAATGCATCGCAGTGTGTTAAAACACTGGTTATACAGCGGTCATGTGAGAGTTACAGTTACAGAAACTCGAGGCACAACAACAAAACAAAGACACAAACAAACAGGGACGTTATCTAGCGGATACGTAACATTTCGACATGCAGAAAGACACTTAATTGTCCGGACGTTCGGACACGAGCCGTTCCAGTGACAGCCGCTATGTTCATAAATGGTTTCACGCGTTATTGTTGTTATGATGCTCCGCTCGGGCCGTACCCCGAAGGTATGCAAATGAGCCAACTGAAAACAGCCCGCTGCAGTGAAAAGTAATACTGTGGGCTCGCTTGTCTCGTGTCATGATAGACTGTGACTGGCTCAACTGTCCAGAAGAGAGGCCCATTCATTTGGTAAATGACATGCCCCCGGGTCGAAAATGGCCTGAAAATCTGGCTGCTTTTCATATAGTTAAGAAACAAGGCCGAGGCCGACCGAGGAGCCGTGCACTGTGCCTGGCTGCAGCAGCTCTTCTGCCTCCGACTGTTACAGATCCACATAAACAGCCTATTGTGACACAGCCACATGATATTGCAGAGCCCTGAGTGCTTATTAGACACGGTGTGTGTAAACATCCCGGTTACAGATGAGCATAAACGCAAGCTCCAGTGTGAGGGTGGAAAATTCTTACAAAACGAAGAGTTCTGTGAAAACTGCGTCTTCAAATGAGTGGTGTCGAAGCCAAAGCTACATCATGAGACATCAACCGCAGAGGGTTGAAAAGGAGAGTGCGGTGTCACATTTCTTAGTCGCTGATCATCTCACGGGCAGACAAAAGGTCCGTGTACCCCCGGGGCGCGGAGCGTCTAATGAATGTTTTTATAGCTCTTCTGTCTTGTTTCACCCATTTAGGCAACCAGGGCAGGGTCGCAAAGTATCAGGAAATAATTAGTTGGAAGCTGCTTTGAGTCGTGTTGTTTGCGGCGCTCGTTTCAGGTGTCAAAATCTAGAGGATAATGGGGTTTAGACAGGTATGAAAACAATACAAAGAATCATTTTCACTGAGTGACACCTTCTTTAATCTTTAAATATCCACTTGTAATGCATTTTTGACCTACACTAGATTCGTCGGAAACTATCTTCCAGAGTGTAACATCTGGACTGACGCGGCACAACAGCATTTTTGCCAAACAGGGCATTGTAAAAACGAAATATTCACATTTTTAGACCTAATTTTGTGTCTACTTTATAGCCGGATTTTCAAAAGGTACCGAAAGTGTATTTGGTAAATATGTGTCAATTCCAACAAACTAAAGTTTTAGCTCAACAGAGAATCTCCTGGAGTCATGAACATCACTGACTCTTCCTCGAAAGACTATTCTGATAAAACAGAGTGAACTTGTGTAAAGTCTAAATGAAAGTCTTCATTAAATGACAGCACAAACACTCAAAAGCAAAGAGAAACGTGAAGGATGCAAGTTGATCACGAAACAAGGCTACATAAAATGAAATTTCCCCCCCATTTAATCTACAGCGAGCTACCAGCTCTAACCATAGGACCGCATTCCAGCACAAACATAAAAATACACTCACCACAACCAGGCATGTGGCTGCCAACGACGTCTATCCAGCAGTCGCTCTTTTAGTTTGTGCCCCGGTTCTCTAAGTGAAAGCCTCCGTTTTCAAACTTAACTCAGTTTAGCGAGTGGAGCACAATACATCCTGAAGTGACGGGGAGGGGGGAGTTCAGCACGCATAAATTAGAGGGAGTCTGGTCGAGCAGAGGTTGAGTGGGGGGGGGGGTGGCTGCAACCACATATGACGCTGGTGCTGGGTGGGGCACTCTACTCACTCCAGCTGTGGCCCGCGGGGACTGGCTGACTCACATGTTCAAATAAACCACTACCTCTTAGTGTGTGAAAGTGTGCCTGCGTGTTTATGTCTGCAGTGGATTCAGAGAGTGGCGTGTGAGCGAAATGTCTCGACGAGGAGTGCTGTCGGTCAGTTGTCCCTCCCTCTGCTGATAGGGACAAAAGGAGTAGATTAGATATAACCGAATGCCAGCAACGAGGTGGGTTCCGCTTTAGCAGAGAGGCACAGATGAGAAGAATGCATTCAGTCCAGTTGTCCCTTTTCAATCTCCACTTACAGAAAAAAAATATAAATAAAAGATATTCTTACAAAGAAACAGGCCAGCGGTATGTAATCCAAATCAATGTCTGGATGAACAGACATTAGACCCTGAACCTCTTTTTGAACACTAAGCGTCAGCAGGTGGCAGCAAATAGTAACAAAACACCAACCTCTTTATGTGTCTCTTTCTTTACTAAAGTGTCCACACAAGAGGGCTGAAGGCAAAGGCAGTGTAGAAAACACAAGTAAATTGAAAACATTAGCGTGACTGGAAATCAAGCTAATCAAAAAAATTCCCGAAGAAGCAGCACTGATTTAGCATGTCCTCATATCTACAAATACATCATTTCACATCCGCAAGGCATTAAGTATCAGTGAGGTGACCTCATTTCCTTCTAGTATTAGTCAGTGAGATTAAGTGTAGAGGAATAACTCTTAGCATCTTTGTCTGACCCCAGTGCCAGTAATCTTTGCTATCTGACCAGTGACTCCAGAGCAGCAGGAGGTAACAATGCCATAGCGAGATCCGTGGCAGGGGGATGCAGATTACGCTGAGCTGCAGATGGACAGCGGAGATGTTGGAGGGGCTACGTTCAGGCGCGCGCGGCACCAAAAGGCCGAGGCGGCTCGTGCCAGAAAGGGCAGTTTTCTGCCTGGCTACACAGCGGCGGGCTGCTTCGCCACCTCGGTGCACCGGAGATTGACGCCGTTCCTCGCAGTCAGCCATCTCCTTTTCCATCCCTGTCAGGTCTCCTGACTTTGACTGTGCCAAGCTGGAGCACTCGACTGAGCTTTGATCCCAGAGGAGATCAGCCCATGTTCAAGAGAGCGAGAGACATGTCCATGTGTCTCAGTCTGGCTCTAAAGCAACGCCTGTCATCACATCAATCATTGTAGATCAAATGAACCAACATAAATTAAGCCTGTAAACAAAGTTTGTCTCTTGACATGAATATATTATGTTTTGAATTCATCTACAAAAGTCATTTAGATAGTTTTTCCTTTAACAAGCTATATGTAAGCGGCTCAACACATCTTCTTAAGACGACACACAATTTGATCATTGTATTTACTCTGCTCCATCTGTGGCCCACCAGCTCCGCATAAGAAGAAATTGTAAAAAGTGGGAGGCTGGACTTTAAGGTAAGAATTAAGTTAATATTAGTGATATACTTGGTTAATTATTGTATTAAATGAATAAGTAAAACAACTGGAGACTTAATGTAATTTGGAATTAGCAGAAGCAAGCGGCTTCAGAAGACTTTTTTATGTGAATCTAATGTTAGCAAGGTTAACAAATTTAATTCTGAGCTAAGTGTGCAAATGACTGTAATTTAAAGTAAGCAGAGATGCGTTAGCTGGTTAACACCGGTTATCCGTTAGCTAACACCGTTAGCGAGAGGTTTTAGCTGTATGTTGGCCATGCACTGATAAAAAATACGGTGTTTCATGTACTTAAAAAAGTAAGGCAACCTTTTGCATCATTAGTAGTCTTTGTTGGTACAACATTAATTCTTTAAGTAAAGTCAACCGTAAATTTAACAGCGTGTCTGGCTGGCAAATGATTCGTGGGGTTAGTGGGTATAGCTCAAAATGAAGAGCTTTTTCTGCACAGAAAAATATGAGTTTATAATATAACACTATAACAAGTTGGTATAAATAGTCCCAAATCAATCTTAATTCAACATAGAGGAGTGTCCAGTAAGCACAACTTAAAATGAATTCTGACTTAAATAAGTTATTGTACTAAAAATAAATAAATAAATAATGTAACAGTTTGCATGAACATTTTTGAGTAGAATTAAAGAATGCATTTTCCAACTGACTTAAAGAATCGACAAAACTTAAAGTGCTCAAATCAATTTACATGAAATGTATTATAACCAAGTAGCTTTGATGTGAATTGCTTCGTTTCCATGGGACCCCAAGGGCTTGGTCTAGATCGACAGCCCCTGGGACCCCTGAAGTGAAAAGGGGGAGAAGATCAGCGGAGAAGCTTAACCATTCATGTCTGAGTGGTTAAGTGGATTTTGACAAGTCCCAAATGAGGCTTTGATGAGGAGGATTGCAGCGCGACATGCATGCTCGCACAGATGCACAGACAGAGGCATAGATGATACCTGGTCTTTCTGTGCTGCATCACACAGTTCTGATCACACTTTTCATCCTACTTTTCACTGCTGACAGAGACCAGACCAGCTTCAGTGGATACGAAATATCTCATTCTCTAATACGGACTGAATGGAGCACTTTGAGCAGAATTTGTGCATCATCACTTTTGTTACATAACACAACACAAAAAAATGCAGATTAAGAAAAAAACTGCATTGTTGTCTTCTGGCACACAGCGATATATAAAGATCATGCCACCCAGGGAAAGCAGCCAGGGATCCAGATTGAAAAAAAAAAAGGACGCGAATGAAACGCCAAAGCAGATTAACAAAGTAGACAGGGGCCACAGACCAAACCCTTTGTCTACAGCCCTAAATCCGCCAAATCCGACTGGGATTTTTAACATTAGCTGGAAACACACAAGGCAGAATGAGACGCGGGAAACTATAGCCTCCAAAAAGCGCTCAGCTACAAAATGCAGCGTCTGGATTGTCACTATTTCTCGGTGCATGTTTAATTCAAAGATCAAATGGCGAATCATCGCCTTTAAATTTCCGTTAAATTACGCGGATGGAGATCCTGTGTGTATTAAATCCCCTCTGAATGGCAGAGTGTTTGCAGTCTGGGCCACATGTAGATTGTTCCCATTCCTTGGAGCATGTTTAATTCATTGCTGCTGAAAACAAATACAGAGACCTCCCCCGTTAATATTCAGCTCAATTCACACTTAGAAACGCCATGTGTATCCCTCATTTGTTAAAAGGCTCTGTGAATGGTTTTGGGTTTGTAGTGAAGCAGCCTGTGGATTGTTCATATTCCTTGGACCATGTTTAATTCAGAGGTGCTGAAATCTCTTCATCTGTTCCTCACCCCGGCGCTCGGGTAATTACCCTTGTGCGACTGCGCTGCGATCTCCTGAGACACAACTGCCGCCTCGCAACCTCTTGGGCTGAAACTCAGTGTGGCAGCTCCGCTCCACCCTCACAAGGCCACAACATCCACTGATCCTCTTGTGAGACACAGCACAGGAGTCAAGGGCAGCCGTCAATCATAAAATCTGCGATCACGGGGCCCCAGAATGAGGTCATTCTAGATGGTGTGGAAAAACAAGTGAATTGGCCCAATCAGTGAAGAAAATATCCTCCGGACATTTCTCTTTGGATTCCTTTGATGGGAAAGCACGCGTGGGACAAACACACTAGAGTGTTTTGTTGCTAATGTGACGACAAAGCTAACAATCGAGGCCTCTGACAGTCTTCAAACCACCAAAATAGAAGGCGAAGAGACAGCTGATGCGAAGACGCTTTTAAGAAGCCTGCTGTTGTGAGTCCATGGAGCTATTTCCAAGTGTTAGTCTTCTTAAAATAAATAATAAATGCACAATTACTAATGATATTTGGCATGCTGTTCCTAATAGTTTAGTAGCTTTAATGAGATCTACTTAGAGTGTGTTGAGTTTAATTAATTCATTTTTTCCCTTGGTGCAAGAGAGAGTAAGTCATAGTGCATTCATATAGTATGAGATAGTTATTTAAGAGTCTTTGGTACTTATTATTAAGATATTAGGATTCATTTATTGAGTATGATTGTTTGTATAAAACACCTCATCCCTGATGAGATGTGTGTTATTCACCCAGCTGGTCCAGAAGGTTTCTGGATACTTTGGATTTCAAATAAACTTTTTAATAGATTTGATCCTCATCCAGACCGAATGGTAGAAACAAGTTGCAACAAATTGGATTTTAACCCAGCTGTGACCCATGTTTCAGAGAAAGCAACGGACATCTGAACTACATCCTCTCAGGTCACGACCAACACCATCATCTTACTCTGCAAATTCCTAAGACGTTACAACGCTGCTCCCGACAACACTTTCTCTTGTCACGCCGTTAGAGGCAGCACTTCTGCTAGACCTGCCAGCTGGTTCCCTCCTCTGGGAGATCCGTTTCTTAGAACGGCATCTTCACACTGCGACGATGAACTTCAAACGCGCGGAGGAACGCCGTTTTCACCGGCTGCACATGGACCTTTTGACAACTGCAGAAATCCCAACAGAGATGCTGACAACGACTCCTGTCCAACCCGATTTGTCTCCTCAGACGCCTGGTCTCCTCCTCTGTCAGACCAAGGACATGCACCTTACAGCCACCGCATCCATTAATGGATGCTAACCGCAGCTAGCCAGCCGTGATCTGACATCATGAGAATTGCATGAGGATCTATAGTGAGCCTGGAAATCAGTTACAAAGTACTTTCTAGACAGGTCTCGCTGTCGGTGTTTGACATGTCTTCTGCGACAGATAAGATCCGTGATCTGCTCAATGAAGCTATTAAACCGTGATTTCTTGCCAACATGACATATGGTGGAAAACATCCTGCGGAGTCTGTATCAGATGAATTCTGCTGCTACTGAAAGCTTTTTTCTTTTCTTTTTTTTGGAAGAAGTATGGGATTTGGTCAAAGAAAATTTCGGCATGACACAATGCTTCAAACGTCAAAACACTGAGCTAGTCATTACATATGCAGTCACTGGACTCGATCTCTCCCTCAATGTCTGGCATAGCGATAGATGTTTTATAGGATTCTGACAGGCACATTGCACAAGCAAGTTATTATTATTTCTACTTGTTTTAGCCCTAAATATTCTGTAGATGCCAGTTCCTGGGGTGCACTGAGGACGAGCAGTCGCGTTGGAAAATATCATATTACCTTTAATATTACAAAATGCTTAAACTGCATTAAGTCAAGCATAAACACTCAGGAATAAAATATTGAAGAATTTTCATACATTATAAACCAGTTTCTCTCATCTTCACACATCACTTTAAGTGCTTCTTAATTGCATTACAAATTTACTAACATAGTCAACGACTAATATACTAGGAACGGATGACAGGCACCAGGATGTCAGAATACAGGACTAACATCTTGGGGACCATAATGGAAAGGGCAGATAAAATAAAGGATAACGGTCATTATACCGTGGTCTGGCTGCGCTGCTAACCAAATATTAATCACTGTGAGGAGAGCTATCACTAGACACATGTAAACTGCTGAGAACGGAGTTGGATCCATTTCCTTTTAGACCACATCATTGTGGAGGAGACCCTCTGACACCGTCTCAGAGGAATCTTAAGGTTCAGTGGCTCACAGATCGATTTCTTGATCCAAAATCTCGACCCATCAGTCAATGTGAGCTTTCTTAAGCCACCTCCTCCTCCTCCTCCTCCTCCCTGCTCCCAGGCTTTGCTCTTCTTATTCATAGCTTCCTTATCTTCTTTATTCCACTTGTCTCCCCTTTGATTGTCCTTATCCCTCTTCCTTGAGGCCTAATGTATTTTCTCTCATCTCTTTTTACTGTCATCACCCAGTCTTCTTGACACTCCGAATCCTCCATTTGCTTTATAATGCATGAAAAGAGACATTAAAGTGGAATTTTTCATACATCACATCCTCACGGATTCTAAATTAAGACCGGCTTTGGATGTTGAAGTGAAGTAGCAAAATATAATATTCAAATGTATTTTTTACATCAGATGAAAAAGAAAAAAAAACATCCACGACAATGTGAGGTTGAGAGGCAGGGAGCAGCTAGCAAGAAGAAATGGTAATTGCGGATGAAATCCACAATGATGGACAGCAGTCTTACAGATGGCCACAGATTGGACATTTGGACGTCGTAGATGGCATCAATGAACAATGTAAAATTATAATTTCAAGAGAATGAAGATGTACACTAGTTCACCTTCATATGCCTCTTAATAGCATAAATGTGAATAAAAATCACCTCATGTCCCCGTTAAAATCTTAATTAAATTTTTAAAAATAGCAGCTGATTATTTTCCTGTCTGTCGACGAACAGATCAATGATTGCGTCTCTGACCCTAACCCCTTCACAAATACTTCATCATCATCCCAAAAATGTCAAACAGTTTATAGTCTCTCAAAAATATCAGTAGCCAGTAAAATATAATCATGCATAATGCATCTTCCAGTGGTTTATTTTGTATGTAATGTTACTATCAGCTTGCAGACAAAGGCCTGGTTAAAATGCAGACACAGCCACGGCCCTCTGATCCTCTCGGCCACATTTGGCAGCGTAATTATGTGTGGAGAGAACTAAATGACCCTGGTGGTTGAGTCAGTTTGTTTACTACTGAAACTGGGTATGCACTGGTTGCAAGGGTTCAGATCCTGCTCGTAGGAGTACATATTATCTCCACAAAAACAGAAATAGCGCACATTCGGGAGTTTATTTTCTTTTTGGCATCAATAAGTTAGGAATCAGTGTCGACAAGTATATTATGTCTTTGTATTTTTGTGTAAACACTAAACTGATGAATTCTACGGGATGTTCACCTGCCAACTTGGGCTTGGGCGTAGGTCACAAGGTTCATTTCCATTCGGTCCGTCCATCCTGCAGGGCCCGGCACATACAATACCTGTCGCAGAGCTTCCTGTCATTCCTCACAAAAATGCACATTCTGCATTTTTCTTCGCAGCTTCCGTCCCACTGCTTTCACCACAACACCCGCATCCTTTAGAGGCAGAGGTTAGAATAAAACCAGCAGCCAACATTTGTAGATTTTTCATGCACAAGGTGAGAAATAGCTCGAGGTTAAAATGTTGCTGTACACTTAGGGCTGGGCGGTGTGACCAAAAATGTATATCACAGTATTTTTCAAAATTCTGACGTTATCAGTGTATTTTTTATTTTTTCATGCATAATAACGTGTTCACAACATTTTCTACTGGTTGAGAGAGGAAGTAATGCAGTAGACTGACTAAGGACTGCTTTACTGTGATGAGTAAATTTGTTCCCAAACACATATTTAAGCATGTCTGTAATGTCAAGAGCAATGCAACTGGCTACCGTAATAACTGTAGCATGCGCGCAACATTTTTTATTTTTTTTTTTATTCATAAAAAGCTAAAACTGGGGACATTTTTGGGGACAGCTTTAGCCAGGGGACAGGTAATCCAAAATGGGGACTGTCAACAAATAAATGACATGGTACCTTGACACAAGTCCTCTCATTCTGTATGTTAATTTTTCTGACCTTTCCACCTTCACCATGTCTCGCACCATGTGTGTTTAGAAGGGCTACGTTGAAAATGGTTCAGTCTAAAACAGCGTCTCACGGCGCAATATTCCAAACACTATGTAATCAAATACACCAGTATGCTGGCATATTAAAAATTCATGTTATAACAACAAAAAAAATAAAAATACCAGTATTCGGTATGAACCAGAATATGGCCCAGCCCTACCAGAGTGTGCTTCAAGGGCAGAGTGTGGCTGCAAGACCAATGCTGTGATTACAAAAATCACCTTAATGTTCCCTGTCTTTGAGAAAAATCTTCTCCGCCGGGTTAGAAACATCCAATGTAGCAGTCTGGGTTTTCTATTAACGTGGAGCCTAGCTGGCCACATTTTATTTCCTTGTCTTTCTTCCAGTCATTCATCCATTTAATTTCAGTTCAGCAGACGAGGCTGTGTGGAAGGACTGGCTAATTATTGGTTTGACTCAAGCCAAAGCAGGGAGGGAAGCCAGAAAAACAAGCCAGAACATCTCAGTGGCTCCAGTTAGGACAGACACAACCGACTGGAGCTTTCACAGGTATGAAGGAGCATCTGCTTATGTGGCACACCGTCAATGTTGCAAATCAAATCAAATTAGCATTACTGGCCATGTGTACACACTCGCTTGCCAAAACATTAACTACGCTAATGAAAAGAGTCCTGCGCGAAATATTAGCTCCATGAAAATCCTGGTATTCAGAATATGTTTGAGCTGTTGATTCAACTGTGCTTTCATTTTGGAGGCTGTGGTTTGTAGTATTAAAGCGTGTTGTGTTGTTTTGATTATTTGGACAATTGTAGTCAGTGGGCTAAATAACAGAAATGCTTTTGTGAATAATCGACACGGTTTTAACAGCGCCACAAACTTGAAGTTGAAACACTACCTTTCTTCCTGAACATGGTAACAGTCATGAAGGAGGATTTAGTGCAGGTTGTATTATAACGTATTTATTTCCACTTACGTACCTAATAAACTGCCAAGTGTATACATACAAGGAATATGTTGTCTGGATTTAACCCATCAGTGTGAAGACGCTTGGGGCAGTGGGCAGCCATTAAAAGGGCCCGTGGGGGCAGTTTAGGGGAGTTGTTGGCTCAAAGCCTGTGAGCCATGGACACAGAAGGGATTCAAACTGCTAACCTTACAATCCCAAAGCTGCTTTTCAAACCAAGGCTTTAATTAGATTAGATACATTAGATTAGATTTAACTTTGTTGTCAGTACACATGTGCAGGTACAGAGCAATGAGGAATGCAGTAACTGCATGTAGCATAAATAGTGTGGTATATAAGCGGTTGTTGTTTTAATAGCGTATGGACAATATTTACGGATGAAAACCTGTGTACAGACCAATGAGCAAGAAATACACAATGATTGATGGAGAAACTATGAACATATACAGATGGATTTGTGCTTTAAATGTTAGGAGACTATAAACAGGAACTATAACATTGGGCAGATGATAAATTAGGTCATACAAAATACAGAAGAAGTGAGCATTAAACAGCGCATAAATAATAAGCTACCTAATCTTAAAAAACTAGTGTAATATTTGGTACTATGTGTAAACTGAACTGTGTTACTTTAGACAGGCTGGATTTGGCACATCTAGGAGTTCATTTTTACCAATCTCTCATTATACTCAATGGGAGGTTGAAGATTTAGAAGAACACAGATGTTTGTTAGAGATTCATTTAACTTATTAACGCGTTGTCACTGTATTGCTGTACAATAACTACATGTACGTGATGAAGGAGTGATTGCAACTACTGCAGGACAAAAACTGATTTAAAATAATCTGCAATGCACTGTATTGTTTCCAGAGAGGTAACACAGAAAGGCACCATGATTCCAAGCACCCATTGTAAAAAACAAAGGCTTCAAAGGTATGACAAAGACTTGACTCATGTCTGTGGAGCCACAGTGGATATTCACAATTCTTTGAAATCTGGCAAGCATGTGTGACACTGACACAGATGCCAGATGTTCCCAGAAGTCAGCTTTGCTGGCAAATAACTCACAGCGCACATCGTCCACTGGGCATCATTAGCTCATACACCGAAGGTGAGTGCCACAGATGGTGTTCAGATGTCAACATCAAGGTTATGCAGAGTGTAACCAATTGCATCAGTTGAACGGCCATTGATCGTCTCAAAGGGAATAGAGAATCTGTGCTCAGTCACATCCACACCGTACCTGATTTAAGACGGACGGCCAGCTGACGCTGCTAGAACAGCAGCTTGAGTGTATACCGATGCAAAAGTGACCTAATTGTGAAGAAAATTGAACGAGCACATACACTTGAACAATTCCGCTTAGTGGCAAATGTCCAAAAGTTTTGCTTTAGGGAAATCTGGCTAAAGCAAGACACATTAAGGTGCGGTCTGATGATTAGCAGCTGGAACTTTCACAATATGACTGCACACTCAGGTGTTTGGAGACACGCTAGCGGATAAGAGGGACAACAAACACCTGAATAAACACTGATCTTATCAAGTCGGCACAGTAAGCGAGTCTTTAAATCAGCAGTGCCAGTGTCACAGATTCCGGCAGGATCAATAAAGTCATTAGGGAAGCTGGACAAAACCTGGGGATGATGAGTCACTGAGGAGCAGGAAGTCAATGAACAAACTACTCCATCACGGACAAGCCATCCCACTTTTTTCAGGACACAATACAGAAAAAGCAAAGCAGTTTTTTTAACAGACTTTTTCGAATTTAAGGAAAAAGGTGAGCACAATGTTGCTATGACCCATGTGTGTAGTTTTTAATCAAACATATGTTTTGTACAAATTATTATAATTATTATTATATTTTTTGTTGATTGCTGCATTAACATAACCCTTTTTTTCTCAGGGGCTCAACAAACTATAAGAAACAACACAAATCTAGCGAAAAACAAATTTTGTTAAGTATTTTTTGTCTACAAAAAAACACGCTCAATTTGTGATAAACCCGACCTTTATGACGGCAATGTTCCATTTATGGTCCTGTTGTACTGTATTGTGTCGTACTGTGTCCTTTCAGTGGGGTTTCAGCTCTGTTGTAGATTGTTTTTGACTTGTGTCGATAAAAAAAAAGCAACATTTTTACGTCAGGACGGACAGCAAACACACACTGATTTTGTTTGGGAAGGGAAAAAAAAAAGCTCCCCCCAGGAAGTTATCAAATGTCAGCACAGATCTATTGAAGTCCTTCAGGTGCAATCACGTGGAAAAGGGAACAAGAAGAGGTTTTTCTGAACACGCTGCTGGATGGCGTTATCAACACTGAGTTAGAACAGCGACGATCTGCAGACTGTAAATCATACGTGTGGTTAATTTGAAGTGCAGAGGGGCTACTTCAGCTCCCCCAATGTTGAAAAGATGCAAATAATCGTAAGAGCGAAGACATTTCGTGTGATAGGAGTATGAAACGCACAGGGAGACTAATCATAAAAGTATGATTTTATAGAGCTAATGAGATAATAGATGAGCGCAGTCACGTTTCTCACACAGTCTTTATTGGCCACTGCAAAGGCCATTACATGATTAATGTCTAATACTGCACTGGCTTCAGACAAAACTGCTGGAATAATGGATATAGTGCATCAGACATGGCTATAACCTTGACTAAGACTAGGCAGCAGAGGGAATCTCTATATATGTGGTTATTTTGTCCACAGTAAGCACTTAAGACTCTGAACCATATCTATACTTTAAATAAATACATTTTCACTTTGCCCACAGGAATTAAGCTATGTGCATGGTTTACCTGAATTGAAAATGTTATATTTAGACAACAGCTTAAATTTTAATTCGAATCCAATGTAGAAAGCTATAAAAGCCAATAAGCTACATCTTACTTCATGAATTAACATCCATGGTTGAGCCTGTGTGTGTCTGTGTGTGTCTCATGTCATCCATGTAAAATGTCTTGAACTTTGAATCAATTTTTCTGCAAGGGCGACTCTGGAGAAGAACTTAAAAAAGCTCAAAGCTAAATGTCAATAGCTCTGAGCGCTCCCTTGTTTATTCCACTGCAAATTCATTTTTTACGAGCTGATTCGCGGGGTTTATTTTGGATCGGTTTCATTAAGACGGGCTACGAAGATTAAAAGTTCAAAATGTCAAACTTTTAACAAGGAGACAGTGTCATAAATATCCCCACTCAGCCGAGTAATACGGTGAGACACTTAAGCACATTAAAATGAAACATGAAAGCGTGATAAATATTCAACACGGTGGATTTGAGCGGCAGACAGACGCAGCCTTCCTGCAGGCAAACAGGGCGCAAAACAAGACTTTCTTCCAGGAATCACTGCAAAGTCCTGTCATGCAATGCCTTTGAGGGATGCTATTCAACAGCATAACAATAGGAATTTCTGAAGCGCCAGGTTATACAATAACCGAGATGCTGTCAAAACCAGAAATTTAAACACAGTAATGTTTTAACCTGACATGTTCGTTCAACGTTGCTCAAAGAGCAGACGTTTAGGAATGTTTAATAAATAAAAGTACAAAATCATTTAAATTGACAGCTCTCCAAATACATATAAAGTAGTTGGCAACAATAAATCAGTAAAAAATGAGAAGCAGTTCTCATAACACATACAGAAGCATCCTGTTCTCAGTAGAGCTCACTAGAGCCACTTTTTGACTGGCTGCAGTAACACACTTTGAAAACAATGATGTTGGACCTCTCAATAAGACATCAATAAGAAAGTGTTGAAAAATATATATAATATGGGACCTTTAACGGAGTCAGGCGCTTCCAGATGATGTCACGTATTATTTAACCTTAACGGATAAAATTTCTTAAATCGTTTTGCTCCTATTATACAAATTAATGGATTGGACTCAAATTATTTTGTCATTTTATTATGTTTGTCCGAGCCAAATGGAGCTGACCGTAGCCGCACATCTAGCTGACATCATCTTGAAGCGCCAGATACTCCCAGAGCTCATTTTGCAGCCCAAGCAGGTTCGTTACTGACACTGGCCCTGCAGCTAGAACCCGTTTAGCTGCTGCACCAACAAACTGTGCGAAGGTGTCATTTATTTTTACACATGTTTAATGTTATGATATTTAACTGTCAAATAGAGTACAGTACAGAATGTTCACATCCAAACCATGTCACCGTCCACACCACAATCTTTCCACTGAACTTAAAATGTAAATGCCAACAAAACCTTGGCATCGGCCGCGACAGTGACACAGCAACCATGTGACATTTAAGGAGCTTTCTGCAAGACGTAAACTGTCTTGTTGGATGATAGTCGAGAAAAGATAAGCAGCGGGTCAAAATTCAAGACCTTAATGAGTCAGGTCCGTTTTGCCAAATGCATTATTTTAATATTCATTAGGTGGATGGCTGGAGGAACTAGAAGTAGTGAATCACCTCAGCTACGATCCACCAGATATGGGGCCAGAGGTCCTGGTGCTTCTTCACTGCCCTCATTGTGCCATATGGATTTTTTTTTAATCTTGTCTGTGCAAGTCCTAGTAAAAGCCAAGCACGCACCAACACATATGCCAGATTCTGGAAGCTGCTACTGTAAAGGTGAACGTCAGGCTTCAGCGTCTACCACAGCTGTCACGTCAGGGTGGACGGTTGTGGGAGCCTGCAGCAGAGTGGGCCGCAAGACGTCCTGGGGTTAGTCATGAAAAACTAATAACTAATGGGAATTCTGTCGGTCTGCCAAAAAGGCTGTAGAAGGTACAAACCCACGTGGTGTCAATGAGCTGATGACTACGTAAAACGCAGCACTAAAACAGGAGTTGAATAGCAGAGGTAGTTGTGAACAATACAACGTGATTTAAAACTTCAACAAAATAGAAGTCGGAGACTTAGAACTGAAACTCCACCGTATTAAGGTAATATATAGGCAAAGCATTACTGACCTAGATAGCTTCATGATCTCAATTACTTCTCTCAGGGCTTATTCAAATCCCTCTGTACCTTTCCGTCAATACCAGGTTAGGCAGAGGTTAGTATGGATTTAACCTCCTTTAATAGTATTGGTTTTGATATCATACCTAAAAGAGTTTCCATTTTTTTTGTCATCTCAGAATACAATAAATACTTTTCACAGAGAGGCCTGTGGATGATTCTATGTAACTGGGGTATTACTTTTACTGTTTCTTTACTGAAAACATCATCTGCCACCTCCATTGTGTTGAGATGAGCTCCACCAATATTCTTCAGTACTTCATGATGCTGCACTGACATGGTGATGCACTCAAACGCCCTATCCACCAGAGCATAAAGGAAGACAGATATGGTACATGAGTAGGAACGCTGCTCATCCCCGGGTTATATGACATTATCAGACTACACATCAAGGTCAGTCACTTCAATTGCGGTCCAGTCTCTCCGCCACATACTGTATACCCGATGACATATGGGTGCACACACTTTCTAATATGCACTGGACTGAAGAGGACATTCTCTGCAGATCTCAAGAACAAAGCTTTTCCAACCAAAATAGGCACAAAACCCGTTGTAAGCATATAGGGGCATTATATAGTGTTTGAATGTACCAATACCAAACTCTTTGTACTATGGTATTCCAGAAATTTCCATTAAAAATTATGTATATTTGGTAAATGAAAAATGCTGAGTTGTGAAGTAAAGTCAGAATAGACTTATTCACAGTTTGTAAACAGTGTGACGTTTTTTGAGGGGCGGGGCTTAGCTGGAGGCAAAACATTTCTAACAATACAGCCTGTAAACGCCTGTTACCATATTACAACGGACTGATGGACTACACTCACTGACCCCTACACTCTCACTCACTGGATGGATGATTTGACCAAAGGAGGACACAGGGGGGAGGTAGTCTGGTCTGTCTTTATAGCGGTTACCATTAGCATTAACATGTATCAAGAATCCTCCAAATAACGAGTCCCAATTTATTCTGACTCATAATGTTATTAATCTGATCTTAATCCTAATATCAGCAAACAGAGAGTTGTTACTGATTGTCTCACTCTAATCCTTTCTTTTAATTGTGTTCAGTCTAAGTTCTCTACAACTGGCAGTGGCTGGTACACGAACTTCAAGTTAGCGTTTTGGTATTTTCGGTTTTGGCTCCCAAAAATACAGCAAGATGACATTTTCCCAGTTCACAGTGGCAGTGTTCGCCTCAAGCTTGCCTCTGTTTTGCCTCCAGCTAACACTGTGATGTCACAGTGACGTAGGCCATGAAGAGGCCTATTAATCTGGCGCCTCATTTTAATGCCCACAAATAACCTTGGGAGGTAATATGGAGTTGATTATTGAGAATGTTGAATTGTAAACATATAATCAGTGTTTATCTGTGAGCCAGCTGTGACAGCATCACTATTGCACTGGGATGTGTTATCACGAAAGCCAGTGGGGATGGAGATGAGCTTTAAATGTGAGTTATAAACCACAGGTGTGTGTGTCTCCTCTAAGGATATGAATGATGAATTAATAATAAAAATGCAGAGAAATACAATTTCACAAGCAAAATGCAGATTACAAATAGCTTTCACCGCTGTACAATTATTCCAAATACAGAAAGTGTCCAATTGAATAAAGTGAAAAATCACTCTTCTTTGGTTTTGTCTGTTTGTTGGTTGTGTAACAAACTAACTCTGCACGCATGTGGAAAATCACATCCAAATGTGACTAAACATCTGGGAATGTGGCTTGGCCCTTACCAACAACCAGATGAGTAATTAAAATAGCTGTTCATCCTATCGATGATGTATTTCATTAATATAAGAGGTCATGATCAGCAGCTATTGCCACACACGGACAATCACTGAGGTTTAACAAAGCCTAGATAAATATTACACATGAATGAAGGAATGTTGACCCTTATTTCTGACCTGCTTTTTCTATGCGTAACATCATAACAATGGGCAAACAAAAGATTTTTCAGCACATACAGAAATCTGAGCTACAATTAGACAAATTGAATGGGATTGATATAAATGCTCCACAGGGAATTCCCCAATCAAATGGTAATTGACTGAACCGAGCCAATTAATCCAACTTGTGCTTGAATAATGCTGCCGTTTCCAACTGGAACACATGAGGAGTTTAATCAGAGACCCAATGTGAAACCTACCAACATCTACAGTATTTAAATACATACTATTTCATATGCAGACAAGGCAACTTTTATCAACTGATCTCTGGTAGCGTAAATAATGAGCTGCAGAGATAGAAGCCGTATAATATCACGGCGTTGGCAGCGGAGAACGGGGATTTACACAAGCTGCCATGTTTGGCCCGCTTGAGTGCTAAGCAGTGTGGGTTGATTCTACTGTAATACATCTCATTTAACGTTTCACTAAGCCACTTGGCACGAACGTGAGGGGATGTTTATAACATTCATCCCCCCTCCTCCTTTTATTAAAACAAAACACCAACTTATAACCTCAGTGGAATTTGGGGAATCAACACACAATGTCACACTAAGTGAATAGCTGGACCCAAACATAGAACTGAGGCGATGCAGATGACAAGAGCTTCGACACTACACATAGTATTCAGAGGTTTAGCACAGTAGTCTTAACGTGAGGCATTTCTGCAGTTTTAATTGCATGTGGTGGCATCTAGTGATTCTATATTAAAGTACTATGGTCTCCCTGAGTATGCATTATAGTGGATATTATGATCTTGGTCTGGGATAAGATGTAATAGGCTCTGGTCTGGTCTGGTCTGGTCTGGTCTGGATTGGTAATCGTTAAGGATAGTCTGAATTACAAACCAGAATATTGTCCAAAAATAGCGTTCATACGTATCAGTAGCCGCAGTTCCGATACAGTTTTTTGCAAAACAAAATCTATATTTTTGAAATTTCGCTAAAGTACAATTGTGGTTTGTGTGTGCTTCAATTGAAAGGTGTTTTGCGAATGAGCTGTAACTTTCGTAAAGTTTCCTGAATTATTCAATAAGGAAGATGGACTTCAAATGAACTGGTGACATGACCCCCTGCATCATCTCCAGTGACGCTGGTGAAATTATGAGTGGACGATACTGGGAATTTTAAAACAATTATAAACTGAAATTTTATAATTCCTGTTTTACTTTTTTAATGCAACCTGCTCAGAGAGAAAAGAGGGAAATGTTGGCTCATTCATTTCCCACCAAAGAAGTGGGTCTGCATCCCGTGTAATTGTCTTCTCTTCCGAGTACCGGCGCATTTCAATAACAGCGTCAGTGACAGCTGTGATGCTGCTGTGATGCTGCTGTGGTGCCAGGATTTGAGTGTCAAACTGTGTCCACATCCCACCTTTTTCTACAGGTGAGTATGGAGAAGCTCCTGACGCACGAGAGCCTAAAACACAGCAACTGAGTGTGCAGTCACTCATATAAACAACCTGAAGTCATGATTCAAAGTCTGACACCATTTACAGATGAACATGTTTCTTGTGTTTAACGGAACCGAAAGAATTATTGGAAAAACCTTCCTTGTAAAAGTAGTTAATTATTAACTAACCATTATATTCTCGTATGCACATGAAGTGGAGGATTAGTGGAAGATTAAAGAGTGAGCATATAAACAGATATAAATATAAACTCTCTCACTAAGACTTTGTGATAAACAGTTTCGCAATAAACAGTAGAATGTAAGCAGTTGAGAAAGGCTCTATGAAATCCCTCAACAGTCGACGCCTACACGATCAGGGAGGGACAATGGAGATATGAAACCGACGTCAATTTTGACAGCTCTCAAAGGGGGAAAGCGATCAAAGCCCTCAGAGCCAAAGTGCACCAGTGTACTGTAGGGATATAAAAAGTCACGATCAATATTTCACAACTGGCATTCCTTCTTATGTGGGTATGCACAGAGCACAGCAATTTTGTTTGCCCCAATTCTTTCAGCTGATAACACAACACCCGCTCTAATGGTTCCCAGAGAAAACCTAGGTATAGTACACTATAGCACACATGAACTCTTACATGTAAGATCTTCACTCACTGCGATCTATGTTTGGAAGCAGAGCCGGGGAAGCCGTTTTTTTCTTTTCTCTTTTAGGGGAACAGATTTAACAGTGTCACTGAAGCAGCAAAGACATTACTATCTATTATTCAAAGAGTTGTCACATGTGCTCAGGTAAGATGTAAAAGATATGCAGTTTTGATGAGAATGATGTGTAGGGAGACAAGGGCAAATCAGATTTGGATTTAAAAGACCAGCGTGTATGATTTGGTGAGCTCTATTAGCGAAAGCGAAAAAAAACAGTAAGCAAGCAGTGACCATTGTTCCCATAAAAGGCAAAGTCTCGTCCAGAGTTTGGAACCAATTCGGTTTTGTGATGTCACGTCTTGAGCAAACCGTGGTTAGTTGTAATGTTTGTTTAAAAGCTGAGGGACAAGCAGTTTATTTCAGCATCGTAAACAGAGGCATGCGGCCAATTAAACCATTAAATAAACATTAAAAATCATAAATTAAGTTTGATGTGAAAAAAAATCAGATTTTATTTATAAGCCCAGCCCGCATGGAGGCGAGAGGTCTTGAGTATTAAATATTCTCTGCTAGACTCACTTCCTATGAAATCTAAATATTTATTTTAGCTGTGCTGGGTAAATTTCTATGTGTTTTTTGGTTGTGGGGTTCTAGGGGCAGTGTTGGTTGACATTGATATCGTTCAGCATAATTGTATTTGCTCCATAGACTGATCTCAGTGACTAAAAAACTCTGGAAAATGAACTTAAAAACTGAAACTTAAACTTAATCAGATGCCCCTGAAAAATGTGGTGGATCACAATAAATCTGATGGATATCAGTCTGAATTTCCTACTCTGTTACTTTTTAATAGGCTAATTTTGCCAACCTAGGTATTTATGGCGAAAAGGGTTGTGTAAAAGGATCTTTTATCAACTCACGTGTGCAACATCTTTTGTACAATCCTTCCTAGAACAATCAGTAGCTACAACATCTATGTATTTTTCACATAAGGAACAAAAAGAACTTAACTAATGTAACTACAATAATCCACTGAGACTAGAAAAGGGAGGCTAATGGGTAAATCTGAGGCAAAAACCGAAATGCACAAAACAGAAATGCACCATGGCTGTTCCATTCCACTTGGCGTTCTTCGAGTAAACGCATTATGCACGCTGGCAGTGTAACATTAGACACGTCAAACATCCCCAATGCGAGATAATAAGGACAAATTTGAAAAGTATATCCTCCTAATGTCTCATGGCAGAGAATTCAAGACTTGTATGTAAATGAATCACCAGGAGAGCAGCTCTGATTACTGTTTGTTGTGGCTGGATCTATGCAAGAGTGTCAGTTTACATGTCATAGGAAATTCATAGGGGAACGGTTCCTCGGCTGCTGACGAGAGGAAGAGGAGCAGAAAGTAGGTCATAATCTGAAGATACAGTATTTACTGCTCTACAGGAACGTGACCCTGCCTATAGCCTGACAAAAAGGTCAGGTACAATGATGTTTTTTTCTGGTATGGAAGCATTCAGCTGACATTACTGTGATCCATCCAATACAACACAGCTGGATGGAGACCAAGCTGTGAGCTCTTGTAATGCAAACAACCGGAGCATGGAAGCATTTAAGAAGCTGCTACAACACATTGCCGGTCACTGGATACACAAGCAAACTAGAAACTGATGCGACTCAACGTACTGTCTTTTGCACAGCAGGTTTCACGCTATAAAAACCCAAAATCTGAGTTGTTGATTTGAGAGTGTGACAGTAACATCACTTCTGGCACCGTTCTTGCTGGGAGAGTTGCCTCGCCTCTCAACCACAGTCTACTCTGTTTAAGACATATAAACAGAACCACGTAATGCATCGTCAAACACGGCCTTTCCTTCATTTAAAAGTACAATGACATCACACGTCAGAACAATTACATTAAGTAATTGCTTGCCTTCAAAATAATATTTTAAGAGCACAGAAAACTATGACTAATTCTCGCTACAGCCTGGAGGGCGAGGGTGAGTGTTTTGCTTATTTTGACTGCCAGTGCCCTTTATTTAGATTGTTTAATATATTCATGACTGGGTGCAATCTAACATTCAAAGTGGGGCCTGGGCAGCATGACCAAAAATGTATACCACAGTATTTTTCAAAATTCTAACGGTATCGCAGTATATCAGGGTATTTTTCATGCGTAGTCACGTGCTCACAACAATTGCTACTGGTTGAGTCAGGAATTAGTGCAGTAGATTGACTAAGGATAGACTACTTTACTGTGATAATGACGGGACATTTACAGCTCGGAGATAAAAAAAAAAAGAATGTTGTCAAGATGAAATGAAACAGGGACAATTATGGTTTAATTTATGACAATTATGTCAGGATGACTGTCTTCTTGTCATATTTAAACATATTTAAATTGCTGTATCTGTAATGTCATTAGCAGCGCTATCGGCTACCGTAATAATTATAGTCTGCGTGCAACATTTTTTTTGTCATTCAAAAAAACCTAAAATTGGGGATATTTTCGGAGACAGCTTTAGCCGGGGGACACGTCATCCAAAACATGGACTGTCCAAAGAAATTAAGAACGTCTGGCCACCCTAAAAAAACTCCTTGCAGTGACGCACTTGCACCATGCGTGTTTAGAAGCCCTACATAGAAAATGTTCAGGTCTGAAACAGTGTGTCACGCCACAGCGTGTTATCAGCAATGTGTAATCAAATACACCAGTATGCTGGTATATAAGAATCCGTATCATCAATGATTCATATTATCAACGAATTAAACACCGGTATTTGGTATGAACCGATATACCATCCAGCCCTAAATCAAAGGATAGAAAAAAGAACAAACCTAATTTCCTTATTTTGGAAATTACATATTTAGAGTTGCACCAAACCACGGTTTGTTGAGCTAAGTTCAAGTACCTGCATTTCGCTGCTTGCTGATAATGGGCACAGATATGAGCACTTAACAACAACACTGTTCAACCAATGACTTTCCAAACAAATTCATTTTTTCACATCATGTTAGGGTTGCACCGATACCAAATGTGTAGCAGTGTAGCCAGAGCAATCTCCATCCTAAAACATCACACTTTCGGATCAAATATTCTCAGAGCTTGCTTCTGCTGGATGAGAGACTGTAGCATGTAGAAGGGCTGGGCGGTATCACCAAAAATGTATATCATGGTATTCATCAAAATTCAAAAAATCTGATGTCTACGACATTTTGTACTGGTTGAGAGAGGAATTACGGCAGTAGATTGACTGATGGATTAATATTATAGAATAATTCCACACTACTAGTAAAACCTGTGTTAACACTGCCTGTTGATGTGGAGCGCTTTGACCTTAACTTCATACATTCTTGATATTCCAAGACATGCTTGGGGCGGTTGCGGAGTAAATTGCTCGTGTTGCCGCCTCTGGCAACTACGTTAGCCCAACAACACTTGCAGAAAATAAAACAAACAACTGCCACAACACCTTTTTTGGCACAAGTTCTTCCGTGTCTTCAAGGTCCTCTTGTTCAGTCGCTCCCCATGCCTTGCCGTGGGGCAGTCACACCATGCGTGTTTAGAAGCGCTGCATTGCAAATTCTCAGCATTCCGAACACTGTGTAATCCAATACACAAGTATGCCGGTATATTAAAAATTCATAACGAAAAAACATACATTTGGCATGAACCGGTATACCGCCCCGGCCCTAGCATGTAGTACACGCTGTGGAAGCAGGTCTGAACGTCTTGCTGGAGTCTTTTTACAGGCGGGTCATCTTCCAGGAAGAACAAGTCTAAAGCAGTGTTTCAAATGTTCAACTACTTCACATCTGACCTCATCAACTGCCAGTTAACCCGATGCTTCTGCTGCCTACCTGCGCAGAATGTCACAGTGCTGTACGAGAACGAGTACATGATCCCAGTATCGTAACGACACATAATACTGGTATCAGTGCATCCCTAGACATGTAATGGCACGCAGCATAAGCTTTGGCATTAGTCTAATCCCTTGGCCCTTGATGCCAGGCCACCAGTGTGCCAAACATCAAAGGGATGAACTGGAAGCCTGCGGCTCTCCGTGGGCCACAAATGTCAAAGCACAGTGTGACCGTGAATGCAGTACACTATTCTACATAGTTACATCATCATCCACATATACTCGCGGTCAATCTTCTGACTTTTTTTTTTGCATTGGCCGAGTCGAACGACATAGTCATCGTTAGTGTCAAACGAAACACATCCTTCTTAATTTGTTAGTGCCCCTGAGACAGATGATGCGTAGCATTTGACACTAATTGAATGGTAAGCGATGGGAAATCAAGCCCTTGACCGCATGCCGTTTTCTCACTATTGTCACTTCAGACAGAATTATTCTGTTTGGTTTTGTTCAAACCACGTCTACATTGTTATTTGAGGGGGAGCATTGTTAGCTGCAACTGAAAAAGCACCAGGACCACAGAACATTGTCTGTTTTTCAATTAAAAATGTAGGGTCTAGTGTCCGTCAAGAAGCCCATACAACAGCTACAAGAACAAAGGTATGTAATGCACATTTGCTGTTTGTACTCGTTTGCTTTAGTTTGACCTGGGGGTGGTTTAAAAGCTGGGACATGTAGTGGATTCACATTTGCTTGGTAGACTTGACTGAAGTGAATTTAGTTTGGTGTTAGGGGTGGTGAAATGCATAGCCGACCTGCAAAAGAGGCTTGACGTAAATTCTAAAGCTGACTGCCAAACATCTGAAGAAACTTTGGTTTGCATTATGAATAAGCTGCAGATACCTTCTGTGTGAATGCAAAATTAATTACATTTAGCAGACAATCCTCACAGCTACCGCAGCCTGTTAGCGTCATCTCATTAATGTGTTCATTCTTGTATCGTAAAAGGTCCTACAAAGTTCAAATCAGGATTAAATTCTCAAAATAATCATTATGGTATTTTTTTTTGTCCGTGCACAGCTTCTAACCGTGAGTACCCGTGGCCAGATTTAACATGGAGTAAGCACTTTCTTTTGTTTTGGAAGTACGCCAATGGTTTTTAATTACTAGGAAAAATCAATGCTATGTTAAACAAAGCTGATGCTGCCTTAGTGGTTAATCTGTGACAGGAAAGTGAGATGTGGCAGAAACGATTAAAAATTCAATAAATCAACAGCTAGATAATATACTGTATCGAATTTTACCGTAAAAGGAAGCACTACACTGAATATAATGGAAGACAATCAATTTAATATAGGTTCAGAGGTTTATAATATTGTAAGTAATCCTGCCAGTCATTAGTCATTCACTGTCTTCCTATGAAAACGCAATGCCATGCAGACTATATATTTATAATGCCTGTGCTTAATGCTCTGATTCACAACTAGTCACGTTATTAACATGTGGCATGAGGAATTAATACGAATGTAGAGCATATGAGCATGTTAACCAGATATAAACTGCATCCATGCATGACCTATATTTCAAAACAGAGAGAGGACTAATAGATTACAATATCTGTACTGATTAATGAAAGAAGCAAAGCTCTGTCCTGTGTTTCAATGTTGTTCACATTTACGGCTGTCACAGTATATCAATATTGATGGAATCATGGTATTAAAAAAATGAAATTTCAATATTAATTGTTTTAAAAATGCGCATATGATAATATCGTGTAAATCTTGGCTGCCCAATTTGGGGTTTTTGCCGTGACCAATTGTATTTGGCCCTCACCTTTCCCACAGTATAAGTTTTGAATATTTTTTATTGGTGCACTTCTAAGCAAAGAATAACATGATGTGATACATTGATGGTAGGGTGGCACTGTTGAGCTCCTGCCAAATCAAATCCTGTGAGGTGAAGTAGACCAGCAGCGAGTAAGAGGCACTGGCTGTATATACTATGGACTATATACTATCGTGACGTCACACACTGGATTCTGAACCTGAAGTGGGCAGAGCCCGCACTCGCCATGTCAGATGAGCTTTACCTCTATCCACACTCGGATACTCCAAACATGGAGCTTGTGTTGGATGTTGAGACCCGCCCACCCAACTCTCTACTACCTGTTAGCTCAGGCTAGCGCCAGTCACTCAAAGCTGGTACGCCCTTAATTATGCAGAATTTTAAACCTTTATAAAAAATAAACAAATGCAGATCGAACAAAGATTCACACCCTTACAGTTGTCATGAATAGTGAAATAAACTATTGAGACCACAATCGTTTTCTGTACCAGGCTGTAAACATGTTTTATATTACTATAAAGCTGGGCTTTTGAACATGCAACACATGGCCTCTTGATGAACTGCAGTTTTTTGCACTTCTGCAAGGGCTTCATCGCTCAGACCCGGAGGTTGCCGCTTAGTGAGAAGATGCAGATGGAGCGTGCTAGGCAGTGGCACACAGACAAAAGAAAATTTTAAAAAAAGTTGGGAAAATGATTATCTTTTTACCGAGGCAAATTCCACAGCAGGGTATGTTGTATGATTGAACTCTGTATGATTAATGGGGGCATGTTTTGTCCTGTTTATTGCATTAGTAGGCTTGGTAAAGTACTGATTTTATTTTCGGGCATGTTTTGTCCCACGTTGCTTCGTCTGTTGCACTAAATGTCTTTGTACTTGAATAGGCCCAAGGCCTAGTAATGATCCATGTCTATTTTCAAATATTTCAGAGCGCTTCAATTATGTTTCTTATTTAAAGAAGCCAGATCGATGTTCAGTCATTTTTGAACGTAAATGTGAAGCACAAAAGCTGCACTGTCATTCATGTATCAAAATTAACTTGTGAGTGTTTGTTTTGCACATGCTTGCTATACATACCCATATCTAACCTAATGTACTGCAAAATTAACCACAACCCTCCCCCGGATTCAATTGTGGCCCTCCACTGGGAAGAATTTGGGCATCGCTGGTGTAAATGATCCAGAGTCACTTGGACACAGTGTGTGTTTTACATCTGCCCAGTTTTCTTCCATTCTACTGTTATTTTGAGTGTAATTCATTTCCCAAAAGAAAGAAAATGACAAAGTTAAAGATGCATTTCCTGGATTTTGGCATTATTGTTTACATTTTTGTGGATATTGTGATATTGTTATCGTGAGATTTTCTGTCCACAATAATCGTGAAATGAAAATGCGGCAGAGCAACACAAGTCAGGATGTATTACTGTAGATGTTAACTCTAGAGAGTTTCTAGACGTATAGTTTAGGTCGGTTTCAAGGTTTAATAAATCATGACAAAACATTTAAAACTTTGAAGCTGATGTAAGCTGAATAGATTTTGTTCTAAAATCCTTACACATTATTTTTCAATTTGCTTCCGCTGAATGAATATATGCACGTGGGAGTTCCACAGAAGTCCTTGAATCGTACATAAAACCTTGACAATGCACTTGCACATCGCATCCTATAATGCAAAATGCAGAACATTTCCCATAAATAAATAACACACAAACATTTAACCACATTAGAGTAGTGGTGCCTCTCTCTGAAGACGACGGCGGAGACCTTTTTCCCTAGCAACCGCTGCTCGGGGACATGACTGAAAAAAATCCCTGCTGAAGTGGCCCGTATTACACATGCAGCAAAAAATAGCCCAGCAGAGAGCACGTTTGTTTAGACCCTTGTAATGGAGGGTGAACAAGGTCACTACAGACCTCCAACTGCCTGCTGGTGATGCAACATTAAAGACAAATAGGTTTGGGCAGTGGTAGATTTTAAACAAACGAATGTGGACATTTAGTGTTATTACAAATGACAGCTTAACCATTATCAATGGCAGTGTCGCTATGATTTACACATTCTTTGCTTACATGGACAATATGGTGGTAAAAAAGAAATGTTTGAATCCCGTAACAAAATATTTCAAAGCAAATCTCATCATTGTCAGTCAGTCAGTTGGAAAATCCAGTATTTTCCCAACAGCAGTAGCTCTTTTGAAAATGAATGCGTTCTAATATAAAAGTCCTGCACTAAATCTCAGCTTCATGAATGTCACAATGTTCAGAGAAACATAAGAAGGTGGTTGTAGGAGCCAAACTGTTCATTTTTTGTTTCTTGTGAGTGTTGTGCATATTTGTGCCAGTAGGTGGCAGTACCTTTAGACCTCTGGTTCGCTGTCTATATAATCAGGTGGGTTAATCGGCGTATGCGCACACTCGGGAAGCCATACAGCTTTTGACTGTGCCAAGGAGTGAACTGTGTAGTATTGTATCTTAATAAATCAGCATAAGGAAATGTTTGGATAATTTTGCTGTTTCTTGTGTTATAGTCAGGCACACGTACAAACTCTACATACCAGTATGCGCGGATAGTGACAAAGGAAGCCACTATAGTGGTCGTTCAACTGTATGATCATTATAGACGATGTACTGTTAAACCGGATTGAATTAAAAAGCGTTTCTGTCATTCAGCCTAAAGCACTGACTACAATGCGGTTGTAAAAATCATGGAAACATGCGTGGGGTACAACACAATACGATAGCACTACAAACCACAGCCTCTACAATTAAAGCACAGTTGAATTAACAACTCTCTCAGTTCATTTAATCAAACGCTGAACAGCATAACCTCCATGAAGCTAAGATTCATTACAGGACTATTACATTAGAATAATTACTTTCGCTAGTGTACATAATGGACTTGCAAGTGAGTGTATGTATGACATTTAAATTGCACGGCTCTACTATAGATTTTTTATGCAGTGTAGGTTATAGAGTGCAGAGATGTCAATGGTAATACCGTTAAGAGCGGACGAACACGAGCGCAACTTTAAAACTCAATTTTTCCCATAACAAATGAGCATACTGAGTACCATTATGTGTCTCAAAATGCATTATTCTCCATTATCAGAGAAAGAACAGCGGTTGAGTGCTGGGCTCTGCACTTTCTCTCGTGCAGGCTTTAATCAAACTTCCTCTCCAACTCCAACTCCTCCTTGCGTGCGTCTGCCACAAAGCAAAAGAGGTTCTCTCTACCGCACGGCGATTTAAATTCTAAGAGCACCACATAGTTTCAAAGACCTATTTAGGAGGGCAACACAATAGCTGAAGCAACAGAGGAATCGAGGGTGGAAACGGAGGAGTGATTAAGGAAACAACAATTACACGCAAATACTTTTCACTCAACAAAAACAGCCTTTTGATCTTCCAGTGTCCAAAACAAGCATGGAAATGGCGTGTTGCTGGACATGAAGTGAGCGTACTTTTGAGTTCTCTGGGAAAGTACCATCCTTCTGCTCCTGTGAACAATTTCTACTTGAAGAAAACATAAAGGAAGAAGATTATTCAAACTGAAAACTAACTGAATAGATGGATGTATACAGATCATAAACAGACCCTGCGCTATGGTAATCTAAAATTCACAAATATAGGTCAGTGATTACGCGCTGCTTTACACAGCGCTTTTCATTATACATAGGATAGTATAGCATAGTTTTCCTCGTGCAAGCAACATTTCACTGAATACTGAGTGATGTAACCTGCAGTGGCTGAATTTGTGCTGGTGAAATGACAGCTGTCCGGTTGTGACTGTGTGTTATTCATAAATGCAGCATCTTCAAGGAAGAGAGGAATAGACAACTGCATGAGCAGCAAGCCAGACTGAATCCTAAACTATAAACGGGATGCATGTTCATGGCATGTTAAGCTTTTGAGTGCTCTGTGGAATACTACTCAACACCCCCCATGGCACCATCAGAGCAATAATCCAGCAACATTTCTGTCATCGGCCAGTGGTTTGACCTAATCTATACTGACATAACATGAATAAAGCCCATAAGTAGGGCTTCCCTACAGTGCATTGCATGGCTAGCACGAAGACAGTGGTAATGGAGAGAAGACATGCTAATAGGGGATCGCATTGTAACACCACCAAATTGTTTATTTATGCACTCAGCCAAAGACACAATACTTCATCTCTTTCCTGTCTGAATGCTAACATAGAGGGAATATGGGGCAATAGATCCAAAAGCTGTCACAGACTTTGGGTGATGAGAGAGAGGCAGCGAACAGCTTAACTTTTCAAACCTCTCTTTCTTATTCTACTTCTGTCACCAACAAGTTATTATACTGATTAATCTTGGTTTCAAATAGCTGTCCATATTCACTGTGAAATAGTTTTCTCCAAGAGTCACAAGATAGGAAAAAAATACATATGAACAAGACATAAGAACAAAATAAAAATAAAATCTGAATAAGAATGAAACATTTTAGCTTAAGTATCTCAGCGTGAGGTTAGTTGAAGCGTCTCAGCATAAGGTTAACCTAAGTGTTTCAGAGTAAGGTTAGCTAAAGTGTCTCAGTGTAAAGTTAACTAAAGTGTTTCAGCGTAACGTTAGCTACAGTGTCTCAGTGTAAGGTTAGCTAAAGTGTCTGAGGTTAGCTAAAGCATCTCAGTGTAAGGTTAGCTACAGTGTCTCAGTGTAAAGTTAGCTAAAGCGTCTCAGTGTAAGGTTAGCTAAAGTGTCTGAGGTTAGCTAAAGTGTCTCAGTGTAAAGTTAGCTAAAGCGTCTCAGTGTAAGGTTAGCTAAAGTGTCTGAGGTTAGCTAAAGTGTCTCAGTGTAAGGTTAGCTACAGTGTCTCAGTGTCAGTTTAGCTGAAGCGTCTCAGTGTAAGGTTAGCTAAAGTGTCTGAGGTTAGCTAAAGTGTCTCAGTGTAAGGTTAGCTACAGTGTCTGAGGTTAGCTAAAGTGTCTCAGTGTAAGGTTAGCTACAGTGTCTCAGTGTCAGTTTAGCTGAAGCGTCTCAGTGTAAGGTTAGCTACAGTGTCTCAGTGTAAAGTTAGCTAAAGCGTCTCAGTGTAAGGTTAGCTGAAGTGTCTGAGGTTAACTAAAGTGTCTATGGTTAACTAAAGTGTCTCAGTGTCAGTTTAGCTAAAGTGTCTCAGTTTAATGTCAGCTAAAGTGTCTCTGCTGCATCACCACAACACTTAACAGATTGAACTGTTTTCAAGACGATAAACTGAAAGCCAGCCATTAAACCACGAAACCACTCCTCTCATTCAGGTGCTTGTACCAGCCCTTTCTGCCCCACATAATGTGGCTCTCGTGCTCGCAGTAAAATCAGTGTTTTAAAACCAACTTTGTTCAAAAGAAACAGTTCTATTCAGCTACTATTTTACAGTAACAAAGGCAGAGACAGCTGTCAGCTGCTGCAGACCTTGTACTTTTGCCAGGCTCTATTCAGATAGTCTTTTATTGTGTTAAAAGGGACCTGCTAGTGTTTCTTATCCTCCGTTCCTCTGGCAAACCAACACATGGAAATCTAAGATTTGTTCACCATTCTGAGGATGCTTTTCAGCGCGGCACCACTACACTAGCCAGGCCTTTAGGCAGCTGAAGGCCATTGTGGGGACAGGGTGGGGTGATTAACACGATAGATTAATCACTAGGTGATTCTACATGTAAGAATCATCCTGTTGGACTTTTGGTTGAAGATAACAACCAAATTTAACATTTACACAAGAAATACTTGCATGCAATATTTTAGAGAAAATCTCTGCAGCGAAAAGAACCTTATTCCCACCACCGGAAACGTCTAATGTGATATATGACCGTCACTCTGGTAAAACCCTTGCATTTACTCTTATAGAACATATAAATCACGTTGGTCAACATGAACCAGCTTTGTGTTTTTTAAAGTATTACATTATGTGCAGTGACATTTTGAATTGGTCCACTGTAGCGTGAAGCAATAGTTTTTGGCACATTGTGTATTTCATATTATATTCTGTAGTTGTTTTAGGCATTTTTATGTCAAATTTGATACATTTTGAGTAAAATGCCTGCAATGGAACAAGTGTTTAGGTCGTTTACAGCTCACGTAGCTTTAATTGCATTATTTTTTTCTCCTTTCAAAGTCAGTAATACGCCCTATGGGCTTCTGGGAACTAGTCATGCGTGCAGAACACTCAGGAAAGCCCATTGCTCATCATCAGGAATTGATTGCGCATTGAAACCCAGACTAAGAAGCAGAGGCATTGTGGGATTGCAGACGGCCTGCAATCCCTGAATCCTAGACAGAAAAGAGCCCGTGGACACAACATACTGTTCCTAAAATACACTAAATTAAGGCCAATGCCATGTGAATACATTGAGAAAACTGCGGTGGATAAGTACTGAGATAAAGTGGTGTCATTTTGTTATAATATGCAATTTATTCACAACAACAACAACTGGTTATGGAGAGAAAAGTTCACTTTGTGACATTCTGGCAAGAAAAGCAATGGAAATGACACTAGTGATCTCCATACTTGCACATGCACGCACGAGCCAACACTTTCTGCACTAAATCCCCCGCTATGCCTGTTATAAAATGTAGTTTATGTTAAAACAAAGTAAGAAAGGTAGAAATTGAACTATATGATCATTTTGGAGGATGCAGTTTGTGTTGTTATTAAACTGGAATGAATTAAAAACAGATGTGTTTTGTTATTTAGCCCAGCCCACTGACTAAAATGGGGTTGTCAAAATAATAGAAACACGTGTCAGTAGAACGCAATACAGTTCAATAGTACTATAAACCACAGCCTCCACAATAAAAACACAGTTGCATCAACAGATGCAAAAAGAAAAAAAAAGAAAAACAGACACTATCAAATACCAAAACCAAATACTGACTGGATACTAATATTGTGCAGATAAACGATTGAGCGCTGCACAAAATTTACTCGCCTACGAATCGCTGGAAAAGCCAGACCTGCCCTGAGGCTGCTGTGAGCTATTCCTGGTGAGCGAATGGGCCGTACTGGCCTACATACCTGCGATCTGCAACTGTTTAATGGAATAAAGCCAGTGAACCTGAAAAGTCCAAACTGCTCCAAAATGCTGTTCACATAGAGGCTGTTTTAAAAACGCTCGTTCACCGATGAGCTGCTCCACATCAAGCGAGAGGCGATGTAAATGAGTGAAATGATCATGCATGTCTTCACAGTGTAAATATTGAGGGAGGATCAAATGGGCAAAATTGAATGAACCTAAAAACACTGAACCATTTACACGTGAAAAGCAGAAGGATGGCACAATAGTCCAACTGTTAACCGCACGGTGCAAGGAATCAACATAAATCACTAGTTAGCGACGGTCATTTACACTTTGTAGAAGCTGCACCAGTAGAGCATCAGCTAACCACTGTTCACTGCTGTATAATCTCTTTTGGTAATGTCTTTAATCGCTCTGGCCCTGTAAGTGAACTTGTAACCCTGATATGACTGTACTGACCCCAGAGGTGACGATGCTTTCAAGTCGAAAGAGATTTTAACCGAACTATGTCTGTAACTCACAAAAAGGTCTGGCAGTGAATCACAAAGTGCCTTTGCACTTAGTAGTTTGTAGCTTCTGAATCTTTCATGAACTGAATGTGCCCGTGCTGGAGCTGTGAAAGTAGCCACGCTCTGTGCTGTAGGCATAGCGCCGCTGGTTTCGGAGAAGGGTAACAAACAAACTTTACTAATTATAACTTCATTATTTAAATAAATGAGAATGTTCCGAACGCTGCATAGTGCTGCTCGCCTCTGCACAATATGAAGGACCGTGCAACGCCGCTCCAAAGGTCCCTTATGATTTGTTGTGACAACAAGATCACTTCAGTCAGACTGGAGAGTTTCACCTGGCTGACTAGTCCCTAAGCACACATTCATTCATTGTTGATGAACGGAGCTTTAAGCTTGTATCTGCTGAGGAGAGACAAAACTAAGTCAAGTAGACGAGTCACTTGGCTACACATGACTGTTGAAAAAGAGTCTTTTCTAACCGTGCTGCTTAGCAGCGATTCATTCTAACAGTGCGACACGATAGAGCTACAGCAGATCCACCAGTGAACTGTGAACCGACTTATTGTAAATATCAGACCTCTGTGATATAATGAGATCTGGGACCCACTGGTCACGTCTTCCAGCTGTTGAAAATAAGCCAAACGTGTCTCTCAGCCTCACATCAGACCTCTGCAGCGACATTAACCAGCAGCCAGCGGAGACAACGCAGACTGGACAGCTGTCAGAAACAAAGAAGGTCCCCAGATGTAAAATGACAAGCTCTCAATAAACCGTATGTATCATCCAGATTAACATCAATGCAGATTGATCCATTGTCCCAGTGACATCAATCTGCAGAGGTCAGAGGATGTTAAGCTCAGCTCGTTGGCTATGTGTTAACTGAACACTATAAAGCTCATGTCTTCTATGAATATTAGTGTCTTCCTCCGGTCGGGCTATCTAAGCTCGATGAAGAGAGTCTGTGGTGTGACTTGCATTGCAGTCAATTGTTTTGTAGCATTTTCTGTCTCACTGCTGCTCAACCGGACGAACTGACAAAATATTAGTCCAGTTTTAATAATAAATGAGGTAATCCGAGCTTAGATAGTCACGCGCTGAAGGGAGGAATATCTGGGTAAAGCAGCAGAAATATTGTATCAATTAATGAGCATGCAACATATTGTTTTTACTCCGAGAGAGTATTTAATGAATTAGATATCTAAATACATGTACGGCGGGAAAAAAGCACATATTTACGACTAATTACACTAAATTTGTCCACAGAAACTGCCTTACATTTACTGTAAATCTTACTACTGTTCCACCAAACGCCCACTCACTCAAACCGGCTACGCCTAATGAACTTGAGCCCCTGTATGAAAATGTCTCACGTAAATTAACACTGCAGCGAATCTCGGTAACGCTTTACCAGAGACACCAACACATCCTCGGAGCATTAAGGAATAAGCATTGGACGTCAGCACCATCAAAGAGATTTGTCACACTGTGCATCACGCACACAACAGGGCAAGCATATTAAATTCCATGAGGCAGCTCTTGAAGAGCCAACGTTTAGCATCGAGTTGCTGCGAATTGAGAGTAAAACTTTCCTACCTTGTGGGTGTACGGTGCCTGTCCCAGGTTGATCCCATCTTTTGCGAGTTTATCCCTTATCAGTACCTTGAGTTTAAGCTTGGGATAAGTCACAAAGTCATTACAATCTGTGAATAGCAGGTTGTGGTTTCCAGGACAGGAGGCCTGGTGTTTTCCTGTGGTCCGCGTGCGCGACCTCTGCTTCCTGAGGTTATCCACCGCGTCTGAGATCGAAGTGTGGTGGTGGTGGTGGTGGTGGTGGTGGTGGCCAGAAGAAGCGTCCAGAGGCTCTAAGGTGAAATAGTAGCCCGGCGCTTTCCTTTTGTCCTCCTCTCTTAGCGTCTCCACCGCTGTGAGAAGCCTGTGTCTGTGGTACTGGATGCGGACGCCAATCGCATCCAGGTCTGGCTCTCCGATCTGCTTGCAGACCTCCAGATCGTCGTAGCCATTGTCAATGAACGACTCCACGTACTGGGCCAGGTGGAGCTTTGACAGCCACTGGAGGACAAGATTTGCACCGTGGCTCATCTTAGGAAATGAGGAGGTCTACCTCAGGTGCACATCATCACCATTATCACCGTTCACACTGCTGCTGTAGCAGTGCAGCCCTGTGGTCCATGCAACTTCCAGCCTACACACAGGTTCAGTGGTCCATGTCATACACAAGTATATTTAGAGATTGCATTTAAAAAAAAAAAGAAGAAATCTGCTAAAGATCTCTGATGCAAACAATAAAAAAGTCAAGAGAGGTTCCGGGTCTCTTCATGATACATATTTTAAAGTTAAATCCATTTTAACTTTTAGCCGTTTTAGCCGTTGGTGTCAGTTAGCTGTACTCTTCTATTTAAAGCGAGTACTTCGTGGCGTCGACGGAAACTTACTTAGTGAAAAACTTATAAACTGAGTCCTTATGAAAAAAAAACTAACCAGAAAACAGCAGTAATAATAATAATAATAAAAAAAATACCGTCACGTTAAGAGTTGGTGTCTTCCATCCTCTTTGTTTCACTCTCAGAGCCGTTACAGGGAAAGACGCTGAGGTCCATCAAACATTCATCCGGAGCATTAAAAAAAACACACAACCGCGAGGCTTTCGCTGTAACCAGGACGATATATGACTGCTACAGGAGGAATTAAAGCATAGAAATGACGAACATCCGCTGAAAGTTCAATTGTTGCGGCTTACTTTGTCCCCGGCTTCCCCCGTTTTCAAGTTTGTTGTCCCTCCGCTCCATCCGCCGGCTTCTCCCAGACAGACAGTGAAGATCTGAGAGGATCTGGAGGCTGCTGCAGCTTCTGTCAGCGCTCAGTCCGGACGGCGGGACTTCACTGAGCCACGGCGACACCTGCAGGGCATCATGGGAAATGTAGGATTCGTGAGTAAAAGAAAACAAAACAAAACTAAAGTAAACCTAACTAAACTAAACTTAACTAAAATAAACTAAACTAAACTAAAATAAAACAAATATATTAAGGCTCTTCAATCTTATTTGATATACTTTAAAAATATAAATTAGTACACCATGTTTATTCAAAATGACTTCCCGTTCCAGCAATCATGCATAAACCAAAATAAAATAAAACAAAAATGAATGTTAAGGTTCATCACTCTTATTTGATATATTTTAAAATTCAAGTTAGTACACCATGTTAATTCAAAATTACTTACTTTTCCAGAAATCACGCATGAACTAAAGTAAACTAAACTAAACTGAATAATAATGCTATATTTTAAAATATTACTTCCTGTTCCAGCAATCATGCATAAGCTAAAATAAAACAAAACAAAAATGTATATATATATATATATATTAAAATATAAGCTAGTTACGCCATGTTTATTCAAAATTACTTCCTGTTCCAGAAATCATGCGTAAAATAAAATAAAATAAAATAAAATAAAATAAAATAAAATAAAATAAATATATTAAGGTTCATCACTCTTATTTGCTATATTTTAAAATATCAATTAGTACACCATGTTTATTCAAAATTACTGCTTCCTGTTCCAGAAATCATGCATAAAATAAAATAAAATAAAATAAAATAAAATAAAATAAAATAAAATAATAATGAAGATGCTTAGGCTCATCATTCTTATTTGCTATATTTTAAAATATAAATTAGTGTACCATGTTTATTCAAAATTACTTCTAGTACCAGCAATAATGCGTAAATTAAACTTAACTAAACTAAACTAAAAGAAATGTGATAAAACATAAACAAAACTATAAGTAGGACCAGTCCTAGATTATTTAGGTTTATTGCTCTAATTTGCTGCCTCACAGTAAGAAGCTTCTGGGTTCGATTCCAGGCCGACTGGAGCCTTTCTGGGTGGTGTTTGCAAGTCCTCCCAGTGTCTGCGTGGGTCAGCTTTGCTCTCTTTACTTTTTCACATCTCAACTATTCCTTCTTACATCTGCAATAATAATAAAAAAAACAATACACATTACATGACATAATACTGACAAACAACACGTGAGACATTCAGGAGCAGCTGCATCTTCCTCAGTTAAAGCTTAAAAATGTGTGTAAAATAATGTGTGTCCAAGTCAGTATTCAATCCAGTTTGTGCATAATCAAGGACTTGTAAAACTTTTTTAGTGAGAACACAGGGAAAGGTGAAGCGGTAAATACAAGACAAAACTCATTATGATTGGTTTTACATTTATTTTCCATTGCACAATAATATCTATATATACTGTATCTACAGTCTAAATTGTTTGTGGCAGCAGATTAAGTCAGACATCCATGTGAAATTTATTTTAATAAAACTGTACAAAAATTGCCTACAATGAGAAAATACTGCAACTGCACAGATATTCATCCCAGAAGACAGATGGATGGAAGTATGGCGAGTGAGGAAAACCCTCGGCGCTCTCCCGCACGGCGCTGCGAGCTTAGCTTAGACTTCGGCGCGTTTCTACAGCGCAGAGGGAAGCGAGAGTTTTTTTTAAATGAAGCAAACAGTAACATTAACAGATGTACCAATAAAATAAATATAATCTCTCACACGTATACAGTTGGCATGTTTCAAACGAAAATGGGCTTCTGGTGTGTGACGACAACTTCAGTTTTGTTCAACATGGTGGTTAATACAAATGCCAGGACAGACAATCTCTAAGAGGGATAATACATGGTTGTTTCAAGTTTGTAAACACTTAATATCATGCATCCTTCAATGTGCAATAAGAGACCATTTAGGACATATATGTTGCAAACTGAAGCACTTTAAAGTTGAGGCCACACTTTTGTAGAAAGACTCAGCGGCCCACCGAAAGGAGATGATCCTCTTGCAGTAGCAAAGCTTAAATCCAAGATGAGCATGTTCAATATATACCAGAAAAATGTTTATTGTCATGTCTGGATGATGGATAATTATGCACAACCATTGCTTGGACATTAAACGTGAGTAGTTCTATCCCAAAATGACATTAAAGGTATTCATCTTTAATAGATTATTGAAATTAAAAGTATATATATATTTGTTTTCAAATATATAAATATATCATAGTATCATTAACCTGACGTTGAAAACAAATCTGAGAGTGAAGCAATCAGCATAATTGGCAAACGACATAGATAAGCATAGGTTCTGTCATGTTTTGGTCCTTTGAAAAAAACAAAATAAAAACAAAAAACAAGAAAAATGGGACACGAAGGAATAAAGACATTGAAATTATTTTAACAAAATTATTTTAAGTACAAAAAATAGTGCAAAACCCACATGACTGCTCTTCCAAATGGGTTTACCTCAGTAGTATACAGCAGATTAAAACCAGCCATCTAAAAGAGAAGGGCTTTATCCCAAAATGTGACATATCCAGCTCAGATAAAACATTTTTGGTGTGATTTTATATCCAAAAATAAAATTAAAATGATGACTCCGTGCCTTCGCTCGGCCTCCGTTTACTTCTTTCGTGGATTTGTCACTTTGGAATGAAACTCTTCTGATTCGCTTTACACGTGTACAACGGTTTCGGGGACAGTGATGAATGAGTCACGCCCATTAAGAAGAAGCAAAGCCAATCCTACTTTCCCCTTCACGCACAGTAGACTTCTCAAGAGTGCAATAGTCAAATGATCCTGACCGACTCTTAATGTCATTTAGGAGGGGGAGGGAAAAAAATCAAGACAACTTTGTGAAATTAAGCAACTCTTTGGTGTCGGAAAAGAACACGGCCGCAAAGCGTACAGTATGTCACACTGCCTGAACCTGCACTGTCAGATTTGTGTCCAGCTGTCGCGCTATTTACAACATTTGGCAGCAATCTGGACCGACAAAGTCTCTCTTTTTTTCAAAATAAAAGACCGACAGATAATGCTCCTATATTGACACAAATAGCAGCATATCCTTGCACCTCATGGAGAAAAAAAATAAAAATAAAAAAAAGAGAGAGAAATCTAATTACAATAGTTAATCACACTGAAAAACACTGTCAAGCAAAACCAAACAAAAAAAAAAAAAACCTCAAAAGACCTATTGTAATACGCTGTATCTATGCAGTATTATAAACATCGGCGCCCATACACATATTCCTGAATACATGTATGTTCACGAACACACAGATGCACACGTAGGTAGAGGTTAGCATATATGCGTCATGAGGCAAAAGGCAAGAAGAGAAACTGTTTTGTGTTTTTTTTTTTTTGTTTTTTTAAGTGAACGGTTCAGAGATGACCAGCGTGGAACACTTTCCGTTGTGCTTGGTCACGTCTACTGGCAGCTACAAATACAAAGACAGCATCGGAACCTCCATTGTGCTGTAAGAGACACATGCTTTAATCCTTACATGTTGAGAAATGAGGCAAAAAAAAAAAAAAAAAAAAAACTTCTTCATCTACGACAGAAAAATAAATCACACACAGATCGATTTCTGTCACAGAATACTTAAATTCGTAACCAAAATATACATTTATGCTAATTATATTAAGGACAATATTCATGTTGCCCATGAACACATGGTCATCATCATCATCATCATCATCATCATCCTTCCTTCATTAGATGTGAGACTATTTCCAGTGTATCGGCTCACTTTCTCTGACACATTAATGTAAACTCTTTAGCTTTTTTTTTTTTTTGCGCATCAAATTTAATGCCCAACATACACACTTCTATACTTGTCCCAATAAATAATTTCAAAGTAAAACCAAAGTGACTCTCAGAGAACATCGAGTTCTCGCCTAAAACAACCCGGTTTGGAAAACGCTGTAAAAGGTACGGTGGGTGATGAACTAGCGTACTACCAGCCCTTATTCGGTGAGAGGCAACAGATTCATCATCTCCCTGTCCATTGTTCTTCTACTGTTTTAAGTGCTTTGAAAGGCCCTTTCTGGACAAATAATGACAATGAAAAAAAAAAAAAAAAAAAAGACGGACAAAGGGCAGAGGACGATCTCTAAAAAATAATTTAGACTAGAAAAAAACAAAAAAAAAAAACAACATGAAACGAACAAGGAGTCCTTCATTGATTCAAAATCATTCTGACGGAAACTTTGATTAGATTCGAAGGACCTGGGGTCATCAGACTTTTCTCCTCATTTAAGTCCACTGTGTTTGGCAGACACCATAAAGGGCAGAGGAAGCAAAACGAACAATTGCAGTCAGGCCACCACAAGTCCATTTGTTTTTTTTGTTTTTTTGCAGAACTGTCTTTCCTCTTTCAGAACAAAACAGCAAAGTGTGTGTGTGTATATATATATATACATATATATGTGACATATACGAGTGCATGATGGATATGGTAGGTGCCCTCTCTCTCTGTCGCTCTGATGTTAAATCATCGGTGAAATGGAAAGAGAGATTCCCACGGAGCTTCTCTTCTTCCATTTCGCTCCATTCTCATCACTGCGTCGGCCAGTCTGTACTCTGCGGCAGTCCTCCGGTGACTGAGGTAATGCAGAGTGATGATATTGTGCTGAGAAACACACAAAAAAAAAATAAAAGTAAAAGAAAAAGAATCCGTTGAGCAGAACCCCCCCCGCCGTGGGGAGAAATAGAGAAGAGAAGAGGAACCTCCTCAGAGATACTGGTGTGCGTGATTACAGAGTCCGAAGCTCCATCCACACGCTGCCATCAGAGCTGGTACCACTTTTTATCTTTGTACTTCAGCATCATCTGAGGGGAGTGAAAAGGAGAAAGAAATAAAGAGTCAGAAACAAAGAGCAAACATGAAGACTAGGGATGTGCATCGAGAACTGGTTCAATTCATCAATATCATTCGCCTTCATGCTCATCCATTCCCCTCATCGATACTTTTCGTGACGAATCTTTACATCTCAGTCCAGACGGTGGCGGTAATGCACATAAAAGTTGTTTGCCAACCGCCATTAAACGAAAGAAGAAGAATCTCTACCTTTAAGCACGTCATTCACCTGATGACAAGGAAGACGCATGGAAGAGAGGCTGAAACTAGGTATTGATCCGATACCTAGTAAATACAGGGCTAGTATCGCCGATACCAATTATATAATTTTTTTTAACTTGAAACGTCATGAATAACTTTGTAACTTTGCCTTTAGTTAGTTGATTATCATTATGACAAACACAGGACAAATATTGTAGTCACATAAACCTGTCTCAATTAACTAATTATAAAATTAAATAATTCCCCTTTTCCCACTAAGGTCATTAGTGCAAAATAAGAAAAAGCAACAATGTAATAAATATATAACAATATAAACACAACAGGAGTAATTTACTGGATGAACAAAACAGACATTGTAACAAAAGTATCGATCTCATCACGCTAGTATTGATCCGATACCGATACTAGCCTTGGGATCGATACTATAGATATTTAGATCGATACACCCGACCCTAGCTGAAGCGGTCGATAGTGTGGCTTCACTTCTCCAGAAGGGACTGTAAACAGTGCAACGTATGCAGCACGGCAATTTCAAGCGGGGGCGGCAACACCACCAACACGCTGAAACATTTGGCAACGACACACGGCATTAAATGCAGCTGCCGCTAAGTCGGAGCAGAGCAGCGCTAGTGACGGACCCAGGGACCAACTTCCTATGTTGGCTACAAACCCCTACCTGTTCTAGACCAAAGATTCAGGGGAAGAATTGATAAGCAGAATCGATAATGGAATCGGTATCAATAAAACGTCATCGATGCCCATCCCTAGTCAAGCCTGTGTTGTAAATGCTTAAACGCTGCAGATGCATGTTCCGTACATCATGGGCGTGTTTGGAGAAGGACTCCGCGCTGGACATCATGGCCGCGGTCCTCTCCTCCAGCTCCCCCAGCTTCTGCCCCCTCTCGTCCAGGGCTATCCTGGCCCGGGCGAGGTCGCCCACGACCCCCGACGCCGCGCCCTTCATGCCCTCCATGCCGCCTGGGCCGGGGATGTGCTGGGCCAGGCTACGAGAGGCCTTACCGGCAGACGTTTCACCAACTGAGCCAAGACAGAGACATGTTTCTTCTTTCAAGTAACACCGCATAAAAGATTAAAACAAAAATGATTGAATATATTATTTAGATCATCAGGAAGCACTGAATACACCACCTAATGTAATCTCAGGATAAAGTGTGTGTAAAAATAACGACATCGTTAAGAGTCTGCATGAGAAACTGGTTCAGTTGTTCAAGATGAATGAAAGATTTTTCATTTTAACTTCCAGATTTAATATCGGTCTGCAGCTGGTACGCTAGTCTTTGAAGCAAGACACTGGAATAGATCGGCAAATCTCAGAACTGATCATTTCATTTCTTTAAGTTTGAGCATAGTGCAGCACAAAACTGCTCAAGATGTTGGAAACACGCAAGCGTTTAAATGAGAGACTACATGGAAATACTAGAAGGCATCGTGTACTCACAGAGGTCCTCCCTGTCCAGAGACTGAGCTCCTCCCCCAAAAAGCCCTTTGAAGAAACCTCTGTTTGGAGCCTCTGGCGTCTCCACAGGGGTAAATAACTCGCTGAGCATCTCCTGAAGAAGAAGAAGACACAAGCATCAGCACATCTCCTTCAATACATTCTCCCTCCCTGAAGATATAAAGATTGAGCTGTACGGCATCACACTTTTTTTTTTTTTTAACCTGATTACAGACTGAGCCTCTTTGCATTAAAAATGCACATGAAATTATTTCATTTCACATTTGTGTGAATAAAACATTTGAATTATCTCTAATTAGGTTTAATGTGTGCAGCAGTTTGTATCCTCTGTTATTCATTATGTGTTAGAGTTGAACAGATGCCCCTGAGGACGATGGGAAGAGCATAAATGTTCATGGAACAAAAAAAAAAAAGAATAATGCCTACAACAGCTGGTTCAAACAGCTGGATAAAAATGAATGTTGCAGACTATGCCGTTCAAAAACCATTTTATCAATGAAAGAGCCTCTGACCTGCAGGTTGTCACAGGTCTCCTGGCTGTAGGTGATCCTCTGGATCTCAGTAGGCGAGGTGAGGTACAGAGCCTGACCCAGGTTAGAGAAGCAGAACGTCCTCGCTATCCGCATGTCTGTCAGCGGCAGGTAGTTAACGTCCAGCAGAGGCCGTAGACTGGGCAAACTGTGACCACACAACCAATGTTATAATAAGGTTTTCTGCTGTATCAGAACATTTAAAAGCAGACAGAAACGCCACATACCTGAGAGTCATTATGTGCCCGTTAGCGCAGAAACAGGCGATGCAGTTGGCTCCGGCCATCTGCACGACGTCGGCTCTGAGGACGAAGGAGGTTTCTGTGATGCTGTGTTTGTAGATGCGGGTTTGGGAGGGCAAGGCCACCACCTTGGCCTGCTTCTCCGAACACAGTATGGCGAACTGGGTGTCCGTGCCCTCCTGCGACGAGGGAGGGGAGCCTGGCCTGCGCCTCCGGCCCTTCTCCTTCTCTTCATCCGAGGCATTAGGGTCATACCATGACTCGTAGGGAGGGGGCAGCAGAGTTCCAGTAGCGTCCAGCAGCGCCATAGTTAAAATGCCTCCTTTGAGTCTGATCAGAGTGCCTGGAAAATGTGTGAAAGCAGAGGGAAAATAAGCACAAAATAAAAACATTTTACTCAAAAGGTCAGTAAAGCTTTTATTGTTATTACCAAAAAGTAACCTAAACTAAAGTCCGACTGCAGCTCTGTCTAACAGTTTGTAGCTCTTCCTTGCTTCCTCCCAGCTAATAGGAACTCTTTTGGTTTCCAGGGGAGAGTTATTTCCTTTCACACAAGCATAGAATGTGTGTGGTATGTTCAAGTGCAAGTGCAGCTGACGTCACAGTCATCACAGTCGTCACAGTCGGCCTTTTGTTGTGAGTAGTTCTTTGATGTTGTCTGTGGCTTAAGCCCAAAAACCTAAAATTTTCAGGATGTAGTTTGTGTACAGAGACATTCCTGAGTGTCTATCATCTCTTCCTGCATCCACTGTAGTCAGTCATTCTGTGGCCACGCATGTTAAAACTTCACAATAATAAGCTGAGAACTATCTGAGGTAGGGCTGCACAATTAATTTAAAATTTTAAAAATGTGGATTCTGTTGCATATAACCAAGCAGTAGTCAGCCAACCACCAGGGGGCGAACACATCCTCAAGCCTCAAGCCCTGGTGTACTGACAATAGCAAGTCATCATGGACTTGACATGGTGATGACATTTTTCATATATATATATATATATTTTTTTATTTGCTCCAAAATAATAATTAATAAATCATGTTTAGCTATGTTTTAAGGTAAAGGTACGTATGTTTAAGGCAGTTGCACGGCCACCGTATTATTGCACATGTTTGGAATTTGAACATAGCTTGAATAGCTTAATATTGAATGCAAAATTATAATAATAATAACGTATATTTCTAAATAGCACCAGGCTAAGCTTGGTAGGGGGTCCCTACGCAATGTCTCCATCAGTTTGGGGGTTAGGGTTCAATGTGTCCATTCATTTTTTTTGTACATGTACATGTTTTTTGTACATGAAATAAACTAAACTAAAAAAACTAAATCCATGTCTGTTTCCATCGGCAACCAAGACAACCATTTGTGTAAGTTTTATTGTTCATTATTAAGCATTTATTCCAATTTAAAGTTTAATTTTGCACTGAAAACTGCTCGAATATTTTTTGTTTAAAAGTAGCGCAATAAAAATCCTAATGTTTTCCCTAACATAATTAATAATCGAGATTAATAATCGCGAGCCCAATATTTATCGAAATAATCGCGATTATCATTTTGGCCACAATCGCGCAGCCCTAATCTGAGGTGCTTTAATGTTGCTTACCAACAAAAATACAAGTGACTCAATAAGATGAGGAAAGGTTTGGGACTGAAAACTGACCTTTTGACCCAACCACATTTCTTCCGTTTGTGTCGACCACAATGTCAAGACCATAGAGTTTCGAACTGCTGGTCACAACAGACGATGCATCCTCATTCACATGCAAGTCCACAACTGGTGACCGACATTAAGTTGGGTGGAATTTCTTACCGCAGGAGGCGATGCCGACCGGCTGCTGCAGCCTCTGGTCCGCACCCGGCGGCAGACTGAGGGCCACCATCATCACAGAGCCATGGGTGGTGCCCACCAGCAGACAGGGGCTGAGCGCGCTGTCCGACTTCCTGGGGTAACTCTCGCAGAAGTAAAAGGAGGAGATGGCCTCTCGAGATTCCCTGTCTATGCTGGTTACACTTGAGCTACGTGAACGGGTGAATGAGTTATCCTTGGCATCTAGACGGCAGGAGTGACAACAAAAATGAGGAAATGATTCACATAAAATTAAAAGAAAAAAAAGGAGAGGGGGGGGTGGGGGTTAGCAGTTCAGCAAGTCTCCAAGCAAACAGGAAGCTCAGTGAGCAACAGGACTCACTTGTGGAAAAGGAGCCCGTGCAGACAAAACCCATTCCATTGTTTAGCGTACACACAAAAGCTTTTTTTTTTTTTTTTTTGACATTGAGATGTTGCTTTAAAAATTTTCCATCATTTTTCATTTTGCTGTTCGGCGATTCAGTTTGACAACACTCTCAATGAAAAAAGAAACACGTAAGTTATGCATGTAGTACTACAGCGACTCCCAAGGAAGAACTGGTATTTAAGAAGCAGGAATTATTCATGGCTCGTTGCTGTGCTGACGGCAGCTGAAACCCAAGCTTTTAGCCTCTTTAAAAACCTAATGAGGGATCCCAGCAACAGAAAAAAAACAAAAAGATATTTGACACAGAAGGGAAGGCTAAACACATCGCCCATCCTGTGCCGTTCTTCACAGTGCAAAACTGTAAACAAGAAAAGCAAGTTTTTTTTTTTGTTTTTTTTTTTAAACACCGAGTGCAATCAAGCCGTTGGGACTTCCTCAAAAAGAAGGAAACAATCATTGTGAGAGGATTAGTGTCATATGTCATCCAGTTTCAGAGTAAAAGCTCCAGTAGTTGGGGGTTAGTACCGGTTAACCCACTTCAGGACATGTCAGACCATGGCTGGACCACTCACAGCAGTTTGGATCTGACTTAGTTCTACAGATCCCCCACTTCTGGTTCATCCGGGACACGAGTTGGCAGTCTTTTGCACAAGGGCGCTTCTTACAAGTCAGAGAACGCCATCGCTTATTCTCTGTTTCCAGTGCAAACACAGAAAGCGTTGGTCTCAATTTACAGTGGTGATCAAAATCTCCGAGGGATCAGGAGCGTCACATTCACACACACACACACACACACAGACACGCAACATGCTACCAGACAATGCGGGAAACTTTTGCTGCTGTGAACCTGATACAAAGCAGAAGATTCAAATGACAACATGAACGCCTGTTAAAAAAAAAAAAGGGAAAAGGCACTTTAGAAAGTTAAAAGTCATTGGTTTTGGCTTACCCTGGTCTGTCTTTTGCTCACTAGACGAGCTAATTTTCCGCGACATCTTGGCTGTAAAAGAAACACATAACCCCTATTTTATGAGGAAAAGAAAAATGGAGACTAGAAATGGAGATTTGTTTTTTTTTTCGTAGAAATGTTCAATGAATCACATTATTGGAGGAAACATCATCGGCTCAGTCACTCTTTAGCTGCACAAATCAGTGCAACCGCATGAGTCATATTTAGGAGTGGTTATACTAACAAGGACAACTGTTGAGGAGGTTACGCAGTGTGCATACACCGATCAGCCATAACATTATGACCACTAACGGGTGACGTGGATAACGCTGATTATCCAGCCCTCACGGCGTCTCTCAGTGAGGGGACAGGTTGTGCTCGAAGCGGACGTGTTAGGAGCAGGAAAAACTATCAAGAAGTTTGAGTGATTTCGACAAATTGGGACATGGAACGGAGGATCTCCGAGACTCTAGTGGGGCGGTGCTAGTCCAGGTGGTCCAAAGAAGGAAAAAAGCAGACCTAGTGACAGGGTTAAAGGTCAAGAAAGCTGGTGTCAGAACACCATGGATCACAGTTTGTTTCGTATGGACCCGTCAGGGTGTCAATGGTGACGCCTTTTTGAGCTGTTGCTTAACTGTTTTTGTGTGCACGTCTGTGTCACGCTGCATCCTGACGAGCGTCACCGCCATGGGGTGGGGGTGTCTGGCACTTGTCTAAGTAACAGCCACACGAGTGTCACATTCACACATTTCTCAGAAAGATACTGAATGGTCACAAGATGTTTAGGGCTGGGCGGTACGACCAAAAACACATTTGACGATGTATCTACATTTACAGCTCGGCGCTCGAAAAAAAAAAAAAAAAAATTAAATGTTATCAAGATGAATCAATAAACAAATTGTGGCTTCATTTATTTTATACATCATATTTAAACGGTTGTGTCTGTAATGCCAATAGCAGCATGACCGGCTACCGTAATAACTGTAGTCTGCGTGCAACATTTTTTTCCCCATTCATAAAAAGCTAAAATTGGGGACATTTTTGGGGACGGCTTTAGCCGGGGGACAAGTCATCCACAACGGGGACTGTCCCCAGAAATCAGGGACATCTGGTCACCCTAAAAAAATCCAAACAACCTACACAGCACCTATTTTTTCTCGTTCTGGTACATTGGTATGCCGGTATATTAAAAATTCCTAAAGATGGTCAGTGTTTTTTCACTTCTCCTGAACGGTTTCAATGCTCATCGGTGTAGGGTGCTAGTAGCTTGCCATTGTGCATGGTCTGCAACAATGTTCGGATGGTGCTACATATCAAAGTAACATCCACATAAATGTCAGGGCCCAGGTCTCCCAGGAGAACATTACATCGTAACAAGATCATCAGCGTTATTCACGTCACCATTCACCAGTGGTTCTAATGTTTTGGCTATATATATATATATATATCTAATGCACACACATTATACAGTTCTTACTGTGTGCAATGAGACACTGAGGTATTGATTTTGGTTGGCGCTTTCTAACTTTGCTGCTTAGTACCAGGAGTGTTGCCATTCGAAGATATAAATCCCCAAAAGTTGCCTGTTAGTTGTATAACCACCCTGAGAGAAACCGTGAGAATAAATACGAGGCAGAGAAGACCAAACCAAAGGGGCCTGCAGTGTCAAAAAAAAAAAGCAAGAGGCAGTTGAAAAGTAATTATAATTCAGTGAACAGAGTTATGTGAAAAAAAACAAGAGTAGGTGGAGAGGAAAAAAAAAATCAGTGGATAGCCAAACAATTAACACTGAACTGAAGCCCTGGAATCAGAAACACACACACAGCCAGTGTCTACAATCGAAGAGGAACAATTCACTGGATTAGACGTTAGTGCTGCAAAGATTGAGGCAGGGAGCAGATTTTCTATGCTTTGGTGTCAGTATTTGTTTTGTTTTTTGTTTTTTTCCATTCACAGCTCCGCGCAGGGTTTTGGAAAAAGAAAGAAAAAAAAAAAGATCCGCATAGAAAATCTGAAGCCTGGATTTTAAAAAAGACATCCTGTCATGCACTTGAGAAAGAACCCTGAATAAATTTTTATCAATCGAGAGTAAAAACACCCCAAAAAACAACGTGATTAGTAAACAAACAAAAAAAAAACACATTTCTTTAATTTGGCACAAGATGCACAGACTGGCGCAGGATTAAGGCACAGTGTGGTTAGAACGCTGTCATTCAGAGAGAGAGAGAGAGAGAGTGAATAATTAAAAAACAAGAGAATGCATCAGGAACATACAGTACCAAAGTCATTGGCAACCGTCTTGGAAAAGCGTCTGCTTTTGAACTTCACTGGAAATAAGGTTCAAAAATATAAATCAGAGACTTTTCTATATATATATATATTTATTTTATAAGCTAAATTCTCAGGGCCCATGCATTTTAATAATACAGTACCCTTCTCTATGAACTTCTGCTTTCGTTCATCATCTGAATTGCAGGGTGAGGTAGATCCTACGCGAGAAACAGCAGCGTTTGAAGAAGATGGTTTTCAAAATAAAGGATGTATGGTTTCAGGGTGAGGGGGGGGGGGAGTAGGGGGTGGGGCTTACCTGAAGTAGGTGATTTGCAGCGGTCCTCTGAGGCGTTGGACCCGTCGTTGGAATCGCACAGCGCTGCGGGGAGCCACAGATAATGCAATTAACAGAAATAGTTTCAAATCTTTTTAAAGCCATTTCCTAGAGCACAGGTCTCCTAAAGGGGGGTCCACGGAGGAACTGCAGGGGGGGGGGTGGTCACAAAACCTTTGGTTGATTAGATATTTTTTGTATATTTTTTAAATTTTTCCCACAAATTAAAATTTCGTTTAACACACATTAACATAAATCCAACTTATTTTAGTAAATGGATAAAGGATAGCTTAATATTAACTTATATGATGTAGGTGGGGAGTCACTACTTAATCTCTCATCAGTTTGGGGGTGTTAGGCCTGAAAAACGTTGGGGACATCATGTCCTAGGGTGCAAAAGGTGACTAGGACGACAGCAGGGATAGCTACCAGTACAATGCAGTAAAGAGGTTGGACTTGTTTGTCGGCCATTCAGAACCCGATTTTGTTAAATGGCTCTCAAGACTAGAAACCACCCTCCCACCTCACTGCTGATGTTTTTTCGTCAGTGGCGAGATTCGGGGAGAGGGCGGTGCTACATCAAAACCAAAAAACGCATGCCTTTACGAGACAAAGGAAAGCTCAGGGGAGAGGACAATGACAACGTGGGAAGGAGAACAAATTCTGACACGGCTTGACTTACTGAAGTTAGACGTGCGTAGCTTTTTCACAGACTCAGAATACAAGTTAGAAAGTCTGGACATGCAAGACGTCACAGGTGGAATGTCTTAACCAAGCAGACAGACAGACAGAGAGACAGACAGACAGAGAGAGACCGGAGGTAAAAGACAAGAAATCATAAAAATGGAAATGATGAAGTGCAACAGAGAAAGAAAGGCATCAAATCTCAGGGGACTGCTGTTAGATTTTTTGCAGACTGCATAAATTAAAAAAGAAAACAAACAAAAAAACAGATAAAAGAATGTAGCAGCAGGTCACAGAGACTGAGAAGAATGAATACAAACTGTGATTGACAGGATGATTAGTGAGAGAGAGGAAAAACACAGTAAAAGACAGGACCAGCGAGGCTCAAACAAGCACGTAAACAAAGCGTATGTGTCGTTCTGTGTGTAAAAGGGATCAAAAGCTAATTCTATTACAGCATCCGCGCTCCTTTCGCTCCGTCCAACTGAACAGATGGAGAATCTGTCAGCGCTGCCCCCTGCTGAGGGAGAGCAGCTACTGCAGGGGGCGGCGTTCACGGTGCGAAGTCAAGGCGGCTGCCAAGTGTCAGCTTATATTCCTCTCTAATAGCCAGAGAGGAATATAAGGGCAGCGGTAAATGAAATGAGCATCTACTGTGTTTCACTGAGATTGACGATGTGCTGTGCTTTGCTGCGGTGTTTCATTCAAGAGGCGAAGCGTAGTCGAGTGCGGCTCACCTCCGGAGGGCTGCCGAGCTTTACGCGGGGAGCGAGGCTGCCTCTGGTAGGGGTCAGATGGGCTGTGCAGCTCCGACGTGCCCATGTTGAGAAGCAGAGTTTTCTGGAGGTAGTCCACCACAGCCAGACCGTTGCTGTTTCCAAACACCACACTGAAAGACAGCAGGGTCGAGAAAACGCAGCAGAATTAGGAGTCAGAGGCTATTTTCGCTCACTCAAAACTGTAATTTAGGCAGGCTTTACTTACAGCTGCACTTCACAAATGCTCAGTTACTGCCTTCTTTGAGACAGGGTGCAATTAAAATTCCATAAATTTACATAAATTTAGTGCAAAACCGGCTACTGGACGAGAATAACCACCACCATGAAGACGAGTGTGGGCACAAAGTGATGAGATCTCACGTCCAAATATCAGGCTGTGCGAGAGACTTACAGGCCATAGGAGGAATTGACTGCCAGGCTGGTGATCTGCTGAGGCGGCTCCCCGCTCACCCACACCAGCTGGATCACCAGCTCCACCTGGTAGCCCGGAGACTGCTTCAGCGGGGAGCTCCGCACCCTGCATCAAACACACAGCAGGATGAGACAGCAGGTCGCACACTGCACTAGAATAAATTATCACCCTTCGGGGAAGACACACTGATAATATCACCATCTTTATCGTTGCTTTATTCACCCATAAGACCTTTAACTGATATTTTTCATTAGCAGGATTATTTTCTTGCGGTGTACCGATGCAGAACCCTCAGGAAGACGTGATGAGCGAATTGGAAAGAATAAACGGACGACTACAACCCTTATTAAGTTACATTTTTGGGCATTAGTCGGCTCAGCCTGCTTCAATTTTTATTTTTAAACGTAAAAAAGAAAATGTAGCTGCTCATACTGTAGGCACGGTATGTTGTCCCGGGGTCCGTCAGAGGAGTTACTGCCTGTAGAGGGCTGAGTGGGAGGCTCACTCTCCTGAGGGCTGGATGAAGCTCCCGGGGTCGGCAGCGTTGGGGTCTGATCCCCTCCCGGGTCAGGGGAGTCCACGTCACTTAAGTCACACTGCATCCGCACCTCTAAAAGCTAAATAAAAAACACACACAAAAAAAAAGGCCGCTTCTTAGACACATTTATCCACCACATCCCTCCTAACGTCACATTAATTATCCCAGACTTACCTGCACAACTTCAGTGGTGACTTCCTGTTTGCTGAACCTGTAGATGATAACGTGGGCCGACACGCCGGCCACACACAGCATCCTGCTCTCGGGACACCAGGACAATGTCTGGATGGCAAACGGGTCCTCGTCCACTATGTCCGTGTTTGCCTTCTCCTCCTTACCGCGAGCCCTCTCAAAAACCTTGGCAGTCTTCAGCTTGTACAGCACTTGGAGCATTACTTTGAGGAGAGCAGAGAACAAAGAGAAAATGCGTCATGGTTCAAGGACAATGTACTTATGATGTCAACCAGGTCAGAACAGGAGACGTTTAAGAAGATCTTCAAATAATAGGGTTCAATATGTGAATATTACTAATAATAATTCTAGTTGGAAAATAACAACCTGTGGAGTTCCACAGGGATCAGTATTGGGGCCAAAGGTATTTATACATTAGCTGAATCATATTGTCATAGTATCACATAAATTACAATACTTTGTTGGAAACCACATACATAAAATAAAAAAAAAAAATGATCTAGGTCAATTACTATTCTCTATAAAACAAAGCATTTACTTATAACTAAGAGAAGCTTATATCTATTGTATACTTATATCTATTATATTAGTGGTTAGAGGAGCAGCTTCCCCATTGTGGGACAATTAAGGGTTACAAATTCTGGGATTTTGGCATTTATTTATTCATTTATTTAATTATACATGACATAGTGTGTGGAGGTTTGAGGAACTATATATCAAATCCCATAGATCCCATAATTCTTGGATATAATTCAATTAAATTAGATTTTTGCGAGCGAGGAATAAAAGCCTCCCTGATGGTGTTCAATATTTTTTCAAATTAGATTAGATTAAGACATAATTTAAGAGGGCTCTTTATTTTTGAAATATGTAAAGCAAGAACAAATGTGAAAATATAGATATGTTTCACTTCTCAGTGTGAAATTATGGAATGGACTATGTGAAGTTATGTTGTTCTATGTCAATTTTCAAAAAGCCCTGAAATTTAAGATGACTGAAGATTATAAGGAAAGGAAACAGAGTTTGGATTGACTTAACTTGGGCGTTGTAGTAACTGGTTTTGTTTGTTTGTTTTTATTTGAATAGTTTAAATTGTGTATTAAATCATGGAAAGTGAAACTAATGACCAAACTAAAAGAAAGAAAATGAAAATGAAATAAAGACGTTTAACACTGCTGGGCATATATAAAGACAAACTGCATAACAGAGATGTACACTTACACAAAGACAACACTGTTGTATATACACACTGTCAAACTGCATAGAAAGTTATTTCAAAAGGTTTTTATGGTTGTTGAAAAGGAATCAAACATGCATTAGTGCTATAGAGGAAAAAATAACTTGACCTTTAGAAGACTTGGTGTAATGCGGTGTTTGTGTACATATACACAGATGACACTGTTGTGTATACAAACCATCAAAAGGTTGCAGAAAATGTATTAAACTGCTTTCATGTCATAGGGGAAAACCCAGATGGAACTTTATTTTGAGAGATGTGACTCAAAGCTAGACTTTTTTTTGTAACGTCATACAATTCCTTAAAATAATAAACATGAAAAACAAATTAGAAAATCTACTCACATGCAGAAGCATCCCAAAATTTGATTGATCCATCAGCATGTCTAGTTTCAACAAAGACAAGCAGACAACATATTAAAAAAAATACATCACATGTGTGTGCATAAAAGTCAGATATGACCAGGAGATGTAAAGTATTCATTAATTACAGACCCGGTGATTATAATCTCTGGGTAACTCTGCGTTCCTTGGCCCCAGTTTCCCCCACTAATCGGCCATTCCTGTAAAAACAAAACAAGAAAACACGTTAAAATTATAAAATGCAACTTTGCCAGCTTTGTGGTCTGCATGCACCACACGCATTCAAAAGCGAATGCAGAGCAAGTAAACTCACCTTCTTGCTGAAACCTTGTCTCTTTTGCCGACTGCCGACCGAGTAAAGTGCAGGAATAATTTCATCAGGGCAGTCGGCAAAATACTCACAGCAGGTCACTGGTGACTCGTGGACAGTGAGAGGGTATGGATTCTCAAATATCGGGTACCTGTCATGATAATGAGAGACAATTTATATTTAAGAATACATTGTCTGTCAAAGTGAGGTATAAATGGCAGCTAACTAGCAAGTACTATAAATGTCCTGTGAGCTCTTTTGCTATTTAAAAACAGAGATGCACTATCGCCAAACGTGTCATATCAGTTATCATATGTAAATAGATGTAAATTACCTTTGACACCACAATGTTAAAAATACATTCTATGGGGAGATTAATCTGATATTTGTACTTAAAATGTCTATTTTAGAACTGTTATGGGTATTTTTAGTGAAACTTAAACCATGTTTACAAAGGTGAAAAATTACCCAATCTGTCCGAGGTCTATTACAACTAAATCCTTCTCGAGGAGGACCACCACGGCGTAAGGCTCCTGAAAGTCTGGCCAATAAAACAGCACAAAGTTACCATGGATAACCGCATCATTGTATATTTTGGCAAAAGTCAACCAATCAAGCACCAACAGGAGCAGCTCACCATTTGGATATGGAGTTTCACACAGCGTTAGGAAATCTACGATGGGGTAGTCCATCTCCAGGACGGCAGTGCTCTTCCCATGCATCACAGTCAGACAGGCTCTCCTCCCCACTGTATCGTAAGACAGGCCTCCAGACAGGACCATGAACGGGTCCCTGAGTTCAGGAAACACACAGATATTTTAATTGCGTGTTCAAAATGGAGAGGGACAGTGAAATTTGACTGTTTGTGCTTTCTCTGGAGATTCTCTGTCCCAATTTCAAGAGAATCTATAATGAGAGTGATCGTTTTTTTTTTTTTCTTTCTAATTAATTAATCCCTGCCCTCAAATACCTGGAAGCAATAATTAGATCAGAGAAAATGTTAATTTGTGACATGTTTTAGAAGAGACGCTTGGTCCCGTTTACTTTGTGACCTTCACGTAACAATGGCAGCCGTGTTAATGGTGATCACAGCAACGTAAGCGAGTACCACGTAGCGTGAGAAAAAAACAATTGTTTGCTCGATGACAAAAAAACAAGACTGTTTGCCATCCAGCTTCTAAGGATGCTGTCAACAAGACAGGCCTGTTGGATGCATGTGGAATAACAGGAAAGGCCACTTTCAGTACAGGATACGGATCCAAACCCGAGTCGGTTAAGACACAGGATGGGTGTGGATTTTTTCTAGCGTCACACTTACCCAGCCCTTGTTGTTTTGTACTCCACTTTCAGGATAGGCTTGCATGGTTCTGGCTTTTTTCCATCTTTAGGCTGCTTCCCTATTGGAGGACCAAGTGGAAGAACATGATTATTATTTATTTAAAATGTGCAGATAATCATTACATATGGTGCACACGTACACATATGGCCATCTGCTTCTGTGCAAGCTACACCACTACTCTTATATGTTATACAGCACAAGAAGCTCCTACCATGTGGCGTGATGATCTGTGCAGCCTTGGCCGGGGCTCGTACATTCCACGTGGTCAGAGTGCCATCGGAGTGGCTGCAAACAAACTGTTTACCCTCATGGTGCCAGGCGACTGAGTGGATTGCCTTCCAGAAACAAAAACAACAGCACATCATGAATAGAGTGCGGCACCTACATTAATGGAAATCCATACTGGTGTCTTCTTAGAAATGTTAATAGACTGCACAGGTGTTAACTTGTTTGTACGGTCTGTTAATTGTTGTGGATTTGTTCGCAATTACAAAATACAGAATCACCAAAAAGAAACTATTGCAATATTCAAACCGATTTCAGATGTCACAACAAAAACCGCCCCCTCACATGTGACTGGATTTAAAAAAAAAAAAAAAAAGGTAGCCGCGTTATCTCTAACGAGCTTCACGCAAAAGCGGAAACCTAAACAAACTAGTCTCTACCCTCACGAGCGCGGAGCGGAAAGAAAATAACGCCTTACCTCATCATAATTGTAGCGGTAGTCAGCTTTTTTGGACTTCAAATCCCACAACACCACTACCCCGCACTCAAATCCAATCAGGAGCTGCAATCAGAAAAGAAGTGAAAGCACAGATAAGTTCAGCTGTGAAAAACCACGTTGTGAACATGTAACTCAGGTTCGACATGACTGCACCTCATCTGATAACAGAGGTGGATCATCAGCGCTCAGTTTTAAGTGATGTCTTTGTCGTTTTCAATTTAATTCGGTACCAGTCAGAGAAAAGAACCGACACCTCTCAGGTATTTGCACAGTGTACGATTTACTGTGTATTCATTAGAGTGCTACCGTGACAGCTGATTGCAAGACTAATTGCTTCATAAAAAACATTCTTAAAGGTGGAGTACATGGTCCCTAGGACCAACTGTTGATACTTGAGCTAGAACAAACACACCCCTCCCTTCAGCGACTCATTCAGGAGCTTGGCTCGGTGTCAACTCACAGATACGCTTTAGCAAAATGACAACACAGACGTGAGAGAGTTTAAAATAAAACAGCTAGTGATGTGACTAACATTAACTTGGATCGACAAACTGCTGTTGCAACCGCGGCTGCAAACCTTGCAAGGAATCGTGTCGTGAGGATTTTTTTATTTATTTATTTATTTTTTAAGCTATTTACAGAGTCAGGGCTGTAAATAAACGCCTGATTTTCACTGCACACAGAACAAAAAGCTAACGGGCTGTGACGAGATGTTTGCTCAATGTGACACACACAAAAAAAAAAAAAAAAGTGTATTGGATTAGAGAGGCTTACTCCATCTTTGAAACGTTAACGACTGGAAATAAACCGAATCAATTCCAGTTCACTCAACCTAAGTCAATCAATTACAGAAAATTTTGAGATTTCTTGAATTGTAAGTACGTTTTTTGTTATAAAAGAATGTGCATGCAGTCGGGCATTAAATCTTAGCTTCGTGAAGGTTAAGGTTTTGTGCATTTGTTTAAAATAACTGAACTGTGGTTTCATCGTGGAGGCTGTGGTTTGTACAACTATTGAACCGTGTTGTTTTCTATCGAGATGCATTTGTACTATTTTTGTCAATCCCATTGCAGTCAGTGCGCTGGGCCAAACAACAGAAACAGCACCACAAACTACATCCTCTAAAATGATGATCGTATAGTTCAACTGCTACCTGTCTCGCTCTGTTTTAACTTAAACTAAACGTCTTAATATCGATTTTAAAAGAAAAAAAGTCATGTTTTGGGTCAATAATGAATGACTTCCTCACCTAAAGCACTAAAACTGAGACTTGGTAGCACTTTTTAACGGAAAAAGGAACTAATAAGTTAGACAAAGAGTGTGCAATTCATTGTTTTTGACACAATTTGTTCACTGCGGTTATCAGTGTCACAAATTCCTCGGTGAACGATATCGCAATATCATAGTATCGCAATAATGTATCGTATCGTGACACAAGTATCGTGATACGTATCGTGAAGTCCGTATCAATAACTCTACTCTACTCTCCATAACCAGTTGCTACTGTGAATAAATTGAATAAATTAGAACAAAATGACTGCCACTTTATCTTAATACTTAACCATCACAGTTTTTTTTTTTTTTTTTAATGTGTTCATATGGCATTGGCCTTAATTGAGTGTATTTTAGGAACAGTATCCACAGGCTCTCTTCCATCTAGGATTGCAAGGGATCTTAGATTCATACAGTGGAATTACAACTTTTCTAATATATATTATAACATTATAACAGTAATATAATGGCTATATATGTAGTCTGGTCTGTTGTCGACAAAGAAACTGCATCTGTCCCCTTATCAAAGGTTTCTGGAAATTATTCGCATTGTTGAGATGCATTTGAGATTCATGAGATCAGTTGTTCGTCTTTTCAGGTTTAAACCAGGTGTTTTTTTTGTTTGTTTTTTTGTTTTTTTTGGGTTAATCCACAGACTTGCTGACCGATCGGCATCCTGTGAGGTCTCTCCTTTTATGTGGAGGAATCCTTAACATGCAATCTACAGAGCTAGATGCACTCGCTTTCAAAGCTCCTCTCCCGCCACGTCACACGGTCCATTGATCGGTTTGAAGCGAGCCGTGACAGACAGATGGTTGCATCCCATCACATGACCTCTTTCCAAACAGTTTCCATTGACGACTCCCCAGATGGTTCACTGTAACAAACCATCTGGCCCGTCAGGTACTGGAAGGATTAGGCCCGGGAAGAAACTTTTTTATTTTTTTTTTTTTACCCCTCTTTGATTTTGACGGCTGACATTTTAACAAGCTAAAAAATCCTCTCGTCTCAGTCTCCGGTGCAGCCGCACGAACCGTATTGACAGCGCGTCGTCTCGGCTGAGGCGGTTAGCCACCAGGAAATAAAAGCAAGTGCAAGATAACAACAAATAAAATGGAACATTTGTTTTACGTGTCGGGGTGGATATGCATCTCTCTTGAACGGAGCTATGTAGTGTTTAACTATCTGTTACCTTGCCCTCATCCATGGGGTTATCACTGATGTGCACAACAGGCCCTGGGTGTGTCTTGGTGGATCTGTGAGAGAAGAGACAGAAGAAAAACAATAATGGATCTGCTAAATATGTATCTAAAATGATACTTTTAGGTGCTTTTAGAAGGAGAGGAAAAAGAAAAAAGTCAAGCACGGAGAAAAAGGACGAGGTTGTGAGATGAAAATGTGCATGAGTGCACCAGAGATAGAGACATGACATACGAGGGAGACAAAGAGAGAGAGAGAGAGAGAGAGAGAGAGAGAGAGAGAGCAGGGTCACATGAGGGTCTATGAGAGATTATGGTGTGTGGAGACAAGATCACCGTGGCAACAGAGCAAGGGGCATGGAGGAAGTGGATGGTCTGGCCTAAAGAAAGCGTTGCCGCCTCCGAGTGCGGTCTGGCTCCAGTGGCTAATGATCTCATTGCTGCTGATGAGTCGATACAGTCGGAGATGTCGCAGTGAATAAAAAGGCGGGGACGGAGGAGAACATGAACTCGCCGCAATACGCACAGCGGCTCTTCTAATAAGAACAAGTGCGCGGCATGTTTACATTTCTGCCGATGTTAGACGCAGGCAGACGAAAAAACAGCTGAGCCGAGATCATTAGGACGGCGGGTGGTGTTTACCAGCCGCTAGCAGGAGAATGCGAATACACAGGTTTGTTAGGAGACAACTAACTTTTCATCTCCATCTCCTCAGAGACGACTGAGTATCACAATGTTTTGATTTCACACCTCATCCTTTATTTTCATTTTTTTTTCACCCGACCAAAGCCAAAATCGTTTTACCCATCTCCACCGTCTTTTTCTGAGACATTTATCTGAGCGGACGGCACACTTTTCTCTGACAACTTTCAACTGGCAGATCTAAAACGGCAATTTATCCGATTTTTACCGGGAGTCTCCCACCTTTATATACCTCTAGCAATTTAAGCTGCCAGTCAGTGTCTAAAATCTTTTTTTTTCTTACTTGTGGATGCACCAGAATAAAAAAAGTTCTCGTTTTACACTAGGTGTTTTTTTCAGATTTCAGACGGTATCACTGTATATTACGGTATTTTTTTATTTTTTTCATGCATAATCACGTGCTCACAACATTTTCTACTGCTTGAGAGAGGAATTAATGCAGTAGACTGACTGAGGATGGACAATTTTACTGTGATGATGAGTAAATATTGTAGAATAATTCCATGGTAGTAGTAAAACAGGCGTGCACGGCCCCCGTGTTAGCACTGCCTGCTGATGTGGAAATCCGGGGACATTTACAGCTCAGAGATAAAAAAAAAAGTAAATAAATAAATAAATGAATGTTATCAAGATGGAACGGAGAAACGGGGGTAATTACGGTTGCATTTATTCTCACATATTTAAAAAGATTTAAACTGCCATGTCTGTAATGTCAATAGCAGCGCGGCCGGCTACCGTAATAACTGTAGTAAGTGCGCAACGTTGCTTTTCTCATTCATAAAAAGCACAAATTGGGGACGTTTTCGGGGACAACCCTGCGTCACACTGTCGTGTTTTCAGGTGGCACAACACTATCCACAACCATTTAGTTTCCCACCAACCTAGATTCTAATGGAAATGCAGTAAAGGATTTACAAATATCCCTTGTGGGTGTTAACATGAGGGAGTAGGTGACACGGGAGAAGTTATGAGGTTATCAAGTGGGCACTTCCCATCAGAGATGTTCTGTGGTTTCAGGCTGTCAAAACACCTCCAGAAGGTCTCAACAGCCAAGTTCTGGCACGGCACAATCACCACCTTTCCACGCCGCCCTCACACTGATCGGAGCTAAGTGTATTCTCAGCTTACGGGACGCGCTTCTATCTGCAAACGCAGGCGCCCAACATTCCTTTGCATTTCAGAGTTTCCTGGTTGAGTGTCAACTGCACAAAGAAGATATGCAAATAGCCGTCGAGTAAATGGAAGAGAGGAGAGAGAAAAAAAAAGAAAGAGACAGTTGTGCAATACAGACTCACAGTTCGATGGCTTTGTTCCACATGATGACGTAGCCTGAGAGAGTGAAGCACTCCACGTTGACGATGTGGATGTTTCCTCTTTCCGTGCCGATGTACAGCCATTTGCTCTGGAAGGGCAGGTGGCAGTATGTGATTCTGCAAGAGATATCGGGATCCGTCAACAACCAGGCCCTTTTCATTACTCCGTGACTCAGTCCCATCAGAGGGGTCACTCTCGTCCCTAATCACCGTGCTCCGACTGGAAGGAGCAGCGAGTGACTAAGATTTAATTACAAAGGCCTTGCACTGTGTCACACTAATGAAGCCGGGCTATAAATAGATGACTGGGGGAAGAATAGCAGAGTAAATACGGCTGTCTTTTCTCTACCGGTTGCAAGAAATACTCTTTCGTGCACACAAATCAGGTCTCCCTTGTGCCTCCAAAACAGTTAGAGAAAGGACACGGACCTTCTGAGGGTGTCCTCTGGTGCCTGGCAACAGAGTGATGTTAGTGGAGGGCTTTGAGGGGACGGGGCTCTGTGCATCTTTTTTGAGTTATTCCTAAAGGGCTTCTTGTGTGTCACTGGGGTGCCCTTTTACTCCCCCTGTCAGTGGTCATAATGTTGTGGCTGACCGGCTGCCAGCTGCAGTTTTCGCGGTGCATTCGAGTTCAACTTTTCGGTCCAGACGCAGGCCTTTGTTGTTCCGCTCGGCTCTTTGATGTGGGTTTACTGTGTCCTACCTTCACATAAATTAGCATCAGAATTATAACATCCGAGCTTTTCTGCTGATACTCGCTGGCTTTGGAGTGGAGGCTGATCAGAGAACAATCATAACAATGAGCTGACAGAGCACAAAAAATCTACACGGAGTTGGGGGGCAACTGCAGAGCTGGTTGATCAAACTCCGCATGGGGCCCAGTTCCACTTTAACTCATCGCTGTCGTTTGATCCTTCGTTGATAGAAAATTATAGATTGGTGCAGGTTTAAAGCACAAAAGATCCAAAAAAAGAAAAAAACACTTCCTAATTGGGCACATGTTATAAATAATGTTGTTCCGATGCCACAGGAAGACATTCTGTCAGCTAATTATCCAGAGGCGACACACGTGTCCAGCTGTGAGGAGCAAATACAGGAGCAGAGAGGAGCCACGTACCTCTCCCTGTTAAATTTGAGGGAATGCAGGATAGCAGGAATTTTTTGCCTCAGGTTCCACAGGTGGATGCTGTCATCAGCTAAGGCACTCACCAGCGCCCCCTGCAGACGGTGTCATAAACACAAGGGGGGGTTATTGGCACCAAGAAAACATCTTGAGGCATGTGTGCACGGAAATACGAGGGCGTTACAGAGGCAGGAGGGACACAGGGCTAGCATAGGTGAGGAGGAGGAGGGATAAAAGGGGGAGGACACAAGGAACCGACCTCGTTGATCAGGAACTGGAGCTGGATGACCGCGGCACCGCTCTCGTGCTGACAGTAGCATTCCACGCCCGCACGGCCGAACCTAAAAGTTGGCTCGGTTAAAGAAAACTGGACAGCTTCCAGCGAGGTTCATATCAGACACAGATCAGTTAAACAGTTTAAAAAAAAAAAGTGCTATCTTCAGCCTGCTGTGGGTGTTTTGAATATTGTGGGTGTTTTTTAATAAATTCCACAGACAAGTGCATTAAACAAAGCAAACTGGCGAGTTATAAATAACAACCAGTGGGCTCCGTCTGCCTCATTCATTCGAATGCGTCAGCCGGTGTGACGACTGTGACGTGATTAGCCCGATCCTGATCCCTTTCTGCCGGCCCGTGGAGTTCTGCTTAATCTCACACGTTCAAGACCACACACTCAGCGAAAAGTTAGATGCGCGAGAGTCGTGACGTCACCCGCAAATATCTCCGAATGCTTTCTTAAACAGCACAGAAGGCAGGGGATGCACGGAGGAAACGTCACCCTCTTTCAACCAGTAGTCGCTATCACACAGAGATGGTATCGGGTCTGCAGACTCAAGCGCGCCAGCACGAAGAGGGAAGGAGAAGGAAGCAGCGTGAGATCTAATCATGCAGAGAAGAAGCACCAGATAGAGAATGAGGTGAGCGGTTTGATCATGCCAAGTAAAAAACAAAAGAAAGAAAACTTCACTTCCAGGTCTATTTAGGGCTGAGACAGCAGAATAAGTCCAAGGATTATCTGAGCTGTGGTCAAACAATCCCTCAGTTCCCTTAAACAAACTAAGGTGGGGCTGCACAGTGGGCATCACTCCTGCAGAGGGACAGAGGCAAACACCAGACTATCAGACTTTAAGGTGGCGCCAGCGGAGGACTGGTGGCAACTGAACTCACATTCACCCATGACCTTCCCGTCCAGTTTTAGCTCCGGGCCCACGCAAGTTCTGCTCAACATTTGTCAGAATAATGAATGGGTATCGCGTCTGCACAGGTCCACGATGGAGGAGGAGGAGGAGGAGGAGGAGTGATTAAGTCCGTTTTATAACCTCTGGGGTCGCGCGCGAATACGAATCTAAAGAGCAGGGGCGTTAAAACGCCACACATTGTTAGATTGCTTCCTCGTGACAATTAGCACACGCCTCGGTTGTTTCACCGTGAGCGTTCACTCGTCAAAGTGTCTCGAGTGCGAAGCCTTTCCGTTTCAATGTAGGTTAATGGGGCTGCTGAGCACAGCGACTTTCTGAGACTGGCAGGAAATTAGTAAGGGGAGAATCTGAACGAGATCTCTATCAGCGTGGCAAGTACGGTAGGCAGAGGATTCTTTAGAAACTTCCTTCCACACACTTTCTACTACTGACTACTGACTCTACTCAGGTCACAGGTATGCGCGGCGTGATCCGTCAGGTTTTAAAGTGTTTCCCTTTGTGACTCTGTGAGCACAGGAAGCTGGGAAACATCAACAAAACTTTTCAAAATAATAATAATAATTGCTCAGACTTGCTTAGTTTTTATCTTTTTGGCCATTTGATCGGATTTAAATTATCTGCCAAACCCTAAACGTCATTTAGAAGTGGAACAGTTTTTTTCTTCCATAATCATAAATTGGACAATTTAAAGTTTCAGACTGTTAGATAATCATAACGTGTGTCTATAGGTCTCTGTGACAACTTTTCACACTAAAGATGCCCCCTCCGCCCCCCTCCGCCCCCCTCAAAGATCAACACTTCCCTATTCGGTAAACCAACATGGTTAACCACAGCATTTCAACATCAGCAGGCTTCCTCACCAAGTCATCATCATCAGACAGGAAGTACCTTTATCATTGCTAGTTCACGAGAACAGAACATGTCGTCCGCAGCCCGTTCGCATGTCTTGAGCAAGGCCTCGTTAAACCTTGAAGAAGGGGAAGAACGCATTTCCGACGGACACCGAAAAAACATCTGACTTGGAGCGTGACCGGTCATCTGCGAGTACCCCACGTTGCAGCATTTGAAAAACATTTCGCACAACCCTGGGCATCCCCTCAATCCGATTACGAAAGTTAAAAAAATAAAAGCATGCAGGGGGAGAGGAGTCACTACTTTTTCCTGTAACGGCTACAACGCGTGGGGAACTGTCCACAGTAACACACTGATTAAAACACTGTAGTAGAGACAGATCTTGTAAAAGCAGACATTTATTGCTTGTAGACACCTCATTGAGCTTATGTCTACTGAGCTGTGGCAGCGTTTCCAAACTCCAGAGGCAATGAGGTGGATCGATACAGCCCGTCTTTTGATAAATGGACCAATTGCCTGAATGACAGTAATCCCATCAGCTCCACCTTACACATTAGGACAACATGGAAGCGGTGTGTGTGTGTGTGTGTGTGTTCTCCGGGAGTTGCCCCTGTGCAAAACACACACACACACACACACACACACGACGATCTCCTAATCTGGAGGTAAATACGAGCACGGGGTCACTTCTGCAGAAAATCTAAACAAAGCAGGTGGGCCTCCAAAGAAGGATATCAGCACAAAGGGAAACCCGGGGCTAATCTGCTAACAGGCGGACAATGAAGACGTGCATGCGTGCGTGGTTTAACAGTGACACATCCAGTGGCTTATTTGCTGGTGTGAGTCATGGAAGCGGCTCAGATAGCTGCAAAAAACACTTTTTTTTTTCTTTTTTTTTAACGCTCGACCGCAAACAAACACAAAACTCACTTTCAGCTGTGCACCGTGGCGGTTTGATTGTGCGCGCGCGTCGTGCACGTCCAAATATGTTTACAGCACATACGAAGTGGCATCCTGGCACTGTCTGGGCAGCGCAGTTGATGAGGTGGGCTCCCCGGCATATGGCGGGAGGAGCTGCTCATGCTACTGCAGAGATACCACTAATGAGCCTTGGGTGCTCCAGGAGATGGTGGAGGCTGCACAGAAACACACAGCAGCTAGCGCCTACCTTTGAGCCAACCTTTGTTGTGTGCGGCAGCAGGGGAAAAAGTAAAATAAGATCACTTACTGGGCGAATTCCCCGGATTCTGAGGAATGCTGAAAGGCAGCTTTTCAGGTCTTATAACGTTTGCGCGAACGATTCCAGGCATGTGGGGAAAAAAAATAAATAAATTATATCACTCGGATCACCCGCTCTCCTTCCGTGGCGTTCTTAATTTTCAATTTCACGTGGGAGGGAAAAAAAAAAAAAAAAAAAGGATACAGCCTCAAAGCTCCAGTCTGAGTCCCGATGGCCAAGATTTTCTGCACGGGGTCAAAAGCCATCGAGGACGGTTGATACGGGAAGCCATGACGCACAGTCTGCAGGGAAGAAAAAAAGAAAAAGAATTTATATCAGACCTCCAGTCAGCTAATCAATCATCTCATACACAGTCACGCCGGCATAAGGGGAGAGAAAAAAAAAACATTATCATAATCTCCCAGAAATGTAATCCATCTATGTGGAAAATTAGTCTCATTATCAAAATAAATGAGATAAAGGATTAACATTAGTTCAAATGGGTCGCGGAATACATTTCTCTGATAAGCGCCTGACATGTGTGCAAGCTCAATCCTGTAAAGCAATGGTAATAAATTACATTTTCATCCATCCTAAGCCTCAGACGTCGCATTTCAGGGGCAGGATCTTGCAGCAGCAGCTTCAGCAGCAGCAGCCCACCCCCCACCATCTCCAAAACATTAGTATCATCAACAGACATCTATAACTCGATTGTTTCAGGTTGGGAACCTTGCTCAACCATCCATGGGCTTTGTGCAGCTTGCAGTGGGATTATGTAACAGGTAATGCACTGGCCTTGTAACCCCACTGACCTGACCTGTTCTGCTCCCAGCTGAGGCAGAAGCTGGTAGGTAGGCAGGCAGGCAGGCTCGACACGTTTGGAGTCCAAAAAATGCTGGCTCAGAAGCGATGCACGATTAATAATTAGGCGGCTATCTCGTCTGGTGACCTGTGACGGCGGGGTTTTGGTCGTTTCTCCAAAGCTCGCGCAAATATGTGCTGAAAGAAGCTTATTTTGGACAGCTTTTATGTCAGCGGTAGGGGACAAAATTCACCTGACTCGAGTGTGAAAAATGCAAACTGAAGCTGATTTAGACAAATAAGTTGATTATTCACTCAAGTTTAAGACTGATGAAGGTGGCCGACATGAGACTGAGTAAATTAAGCTCGACTTATGAAGACAACCTTTAACCTGGAGCCTCTTTGTTTTGAAATAATTGCATTTTAAGACATGAGAAAATTCCCCTAATCTCTTACACTGCAATGCTGCTGGGACGGGGTCTCTTCAGGGTCAGTGTGCAGGGGAGGAATTATTTACCACAATGCAATAAATGAGCATGTGAAACGTTGCATTTTAAGATTGTGAGCCGATTAGCCAGCTAGCCTCCTATGAAGATTAACAAACAGTGACTTGAGGCGTAGATTCAGTGCAGAGCAAACAGCCGCGGAGCTGCACTGGAAGCAGTGGATAAAACTGATTACCCCTGAATGCCACAATATCCACTCAAGATATGAGACTTTAATTAAACGCGGTGCGTTTAAGTGCAACGTTATTTTTTTTTTAAGTGAGCTCTGCTAAAGATGAAAACAACACACAGTTGTTTGGGTCACGCCGCTGTCATCTGACTGTCAAGACTGTTCATGTTGGCTGCTAGTAAAGCGGAAAACCCACCTTGCAAAGCTGGAAATGCTCCGACTGGAGAGTCTCCTGGACAACATCGTTTTCCCTGGGAGCACCGGGCTGAGAGGTGGCGGCGGAGGATGAGGAGGAGGAAGAGGAAGCCGCTGTCAAGCCGTCCAGCACCTTCCTAATGTTAAACTTCTTCATTTTCCTCCGGTACGGACGCGACGTGTGAGAAAACGGATCAAGCGAGCCACCATAAACTGGACGGAGAGGAGAGGAGGGGGGGGGATAGCCGCTAGCTAGCTAGCCGAAATAACGCACAGTTAATTTCTTTCTGTGTACATCTCGCATGTTACGGAGGGTGTTGCCAGCGCACTCCCCAAAAAGCGCCCGAGTCACGCACATCGATTCCGCGAGTCCCTTCCGATGTCGGTGTTTAATCCGCCATTTACGTGGCCAGCTTTTTATTCGATCGGGATCAATCGTTTCCGTGAGCTGCTTTCCCCCAACCAGGGCTCAGCGGGTAGCGAACTGGCTACGGAAACGCAGCGAGCTGCGGCGGGGATTGAGTCTGCGCTCTGCGGTCACCCGGATGGAGGCAGGGCCGGTGTTATTACCGTGTTTTCTTCTTAGAGCCGTCAGAGATTACGTGACCTCGGTCCTCGCAACGCAATACAACAATTTTTATTTATTTATTTATTTTCTAAAACTAGGTATATAATACTACTGTGTTACCTTCTGTCATGATAATTTATGAGATTAAATACCATGTAGTACTTGTACCTTTAAGGGACGTAATTTACTCTATGAATATATTACCCCCCCCCCAAAATAAAATAAAATAAGTCTTCTAACATTATCAAGAAGAATACATCTATGAAAAAAAAAAAAAATTGTAATTCCTCCTACCCAGTTAACAAATATATAGTTTAACAACAAGTAGTCTATAATCTTATACATTTTTTTTTATTTATTTATTACATTCCCAATAAAAATCGTAGAACCTTCACAAAAATATTATGTGCACGAAGGACACCACTTTGCAATCAAGAAAACGATGATTCATTTTAATCTATGGAAAGCAAATAAACCTTCAGATTTATTCAAACTCACACACACAAAAAAATAAATAAATATATAAATATATAATTTGATGTTTAAGACGGTCCCCAACCACGGTTGGAGAAAGATTTTTATTTAGTAAATAAATAAACAAATAAATAGTGGGCATCAACCCACTAGTATATAACTAAATATTCACACATATTAATAATATGTAGTTTGCATTTGTCTATTTTTTGACAATTTGTCAGAATCCCAGTTTTTGTAATAACCTTGATTGTGGTAACAAAATCTTGAAAACAGTTTTAATTTTTGGAAAATAAATAAATAAATAAACAACAGTCTCTCTCAGATTGTCCTGTAGCCCCCCTGCTGGTTGAAGCAGATTTAAGCAGCCTATTTTAGAGTTTTAATCTAACTTGTAATTCGAGCTATCTGGCTGAAATACATAAATAAATGAATAAATTGTTAATTTGGTCACAAACAACACTGAGGACGGTAACAAGATTCCCCTGAAAACACACATTTGAACACTAACTGTTAATGGAAAAAAAAATGAACCATCACTTTCATATTGTGCTGTGGCCCCCTGTTGGCTGAAGCCTCCATGCTTCAGGGCATGGAAAGAAATAAAAGCTGCCCATGTGGCACCTATCAAAGCCTTAAAGTGCAAACAAATGATACAATGGCAGTGAAAACACACCATCTTCCCTAAAAGTCCTTCCCACAGAAATATGATAGTTCTTTCCAGTCTATTGTGCATGCCTGGAAAATGGGCCCTATTTCCTCCTTCTTCGTGTTCCCAGAGGAATACAAATTAGGTTATTTTACATCCACAGAGAATAAAATATAAAACTAGAAAAACCTGGTTCAGAAAAACTTGGTTGAAGGATTACCTCTGAGATCTGTCATTCTTTTTAGGTAGCCCATTTTCTTCACATATTCAGGAATTAAGTAGCTCCTCTTAATTAATAGCCTGCATAAGATTGATGAGAGACAGGAGGTCATGTGGTTAATGCCTCATGGTGTTTTTAAGGCCTTAAGAAAATAAAATTGAATGAATAAAGTGTATTTCTTATTAAGAGTTGCATAAATCTTCCTGAAAATTATCTTTTTAAATCAAAAACTCTGATAATTTTTTGGGGGTTTTACTATATATTTTCAAAAACAACACATTTACTTTACAAGTACTTTTACTTTACTGTATCCATCCGGTGCTTCAGTTTGCTCTACCACGTTAAAGAAAGCAAGTATATTCCTTTTATTTTTTGCACACACACCTAATAGTTTGTAGTTACTTTTCAGATGAAAATGTTTGCATAAAAGTGGAAACCAAAGTAGTTGAACAAAAGGATATGAATGATACTTTTGACACTACACTTCAGTGATTTAACCACATGTTCAAAACAACATTAAAAATCCTTGTATGTGAAGACAGTGGATGCTATTTTTATAATATTCTCTTCACATGTAGTCTTCACTAAGTGTTTTCCAAGGCTGTTTTTTCCCCACACGTAACCGTCCTTGTGCTTGCACGTTTCGATCAATAGATGGCGCAGTCTACCAACACTCTATCATCCTGCAGTCTGACGGTATTTTGTCAGGTCTCAATGCTCTCCTTACAGCCAAAACTCAGCACCATGGATAGCAGCATATGGCTCCCTGATCCCGGCTGTTTCCCCAGGATGGAATCTGATTTTAGGAATTAGATTGAGTCATATTCTGACACTTTTTCTTTTGTTGTTGTTCAAGATTCACTATTTCAAATGCAAGTGGGACTCGTGTGCATTAAAGATCCTGCTTAGCATACGTAATACATCTGTGATCGCATAGACGTCTGAAAATAGGTCTCTTAAAGCACAGTAAGAGACTGACAGTGTCACAGCCGGGTCGTGTACACATCTTTACCCATTATCAACCTTTTTACAAGTTGTCCAAATTGAAATTTTCATGCAGTCATGAATATATGAACGAAGCTGCCGGAGCAAATGCTCACTGGAGGGCTGGATAAAGCGGGGCCACATCAATAATGCACAAGTGATGGGATCTGTTGCAGAGAGCGCGACGCCCATTAAGGCTGTCATATTTATAAAACAACACGGCACGAAGCTGCACTTTTGTGGCCGATGTGAGAAAGTATCGGGGCCAGCCTCCATGTTTGACTCCTGAATTTAGGTCTCTGGTATCTGGGACATATATCCATAATTAGAAGTTGTGTGTTACTTATTTTGTTTCTTTCCCTCGGGCACAGTTGCCACATGACGTAAATTACCTTTCTGGCTTTTATGCTGTGACTCCCCCGATCAGCAAGTAGACTGGTGACATTTGGGTTTTCGTAAGTTTAGAAGATTTTCACGGAGAATTCTTTGGGTAATTTTGCTAAAATGCTGCAGGCTTAACACTGCGTTATGCAGGTTTCACATGCAGATCATCCCAAGGTTAAAATAAAAATCACTTTACACCTGGAGAGAGCCTGAATTCGGACAAAGCTACTGAGCACAGGTACCCGGCGGCTGGATGTAGAACAGTTCCCTTGTTGCACAGCAAGGACACAGAAAAAGTAAAACTACAGGACAGCAAAGAACAGATTGGTGTACAAAAATAACCCGAGCAGTGCACGACATGTCAGTGAGCGTAAAGGACAAGGTTCCATTCTCTTCGTTCTCTCCAAATATGTCTGTGAAGCAAAATTCTGGACTGTCAATTTCACATTGTGTGCATGAAGAACACCACTTTGCAATCAGGACAACAATGATTCATTTAAATCTATAGTGCGTTCGTTATACCTTCAGATTTATTCAAACCGACACACTAAACAAAATAACCATTAACATGATTAAGAAAAAAATTAGAATTTGATATTTGAGAAGGTGGTTGGAGAAAGGTTTTTATTTCAGTAAACTATAGGTAACAGCTACAATAAATGCAATTTAATAGTCTCACACTACATTACCTTGCACATGCAGTCTCGACTTTACAAACAAATCTGAATGTTATGCCTTCTACAGTGTGTTACTGACTATTAGCAACTAGCGACAGTGAAAGTGCTCTGCTCCCAGTATAGCACGCTCAGTCCTCCTTGGGCATTTTCACAATTTTTTTTTTCTCTCCACAAAAAATCAGGTCATGCTGATATCGTTCCTCTACTTGTTGGCCAAATCAATCGGAGCTGCGACGCTCATGTCTTAGCTCATCTCTCTGTGAAGTGATTAACAGAAAATTATATGCATGGGTTGCATAACAGGCAAGTAGCACTCAATGCTGGAATGGGTTCTCATTTAGTAAGAAAAATATTTATATCTATATATATGTATATATAAAAATATATATTACTCCTTCTTTGTGTTTGTTAGATTTAATGAACTGTTTCACAGTTTCTGGCTTTTCAGTATAGCAGGCCAATCACTTGCACGTCTCAGTTACGCGGGGAGTGTCGCAGACTTTTCCCAGCAGGATGTGTGTCATGCTGATCTGTTTATTATCTCGGCTGTATCTGTGGTTTATCAGAGGAATGAGCTCAATTGTCTCCACAGAGGTGTTTATGAGGCAGCCCGCACAGTCCACACATTAGTGAGAAAACTTGCAAGGCGGAAATATGAATATAACATTACTGAGTAGATGTAAAACAGGCTCATTGGGTCTCTCGAATAGCGTCTCTGCAGTGGGTATCACAATCAGGTCTGTTTAACCTGCAGCAGCAGCAGCAGCTTCGGCAGCTTGGCTCTTTGCCTCAGAACATCGGTCTTCAACAGCACGCCGACTGGCTCTCACTCTGCTCGGGAGTGTGGCTCACTTTGATCCGGTCCCGGTGGTCCTCTTCATCGGACGGGCTGGTGTCGCACAGCATCATTTGTTTGACAAGAAAGGCACCTGCCTCATCAATATTGATATTGTCCTATAAATGGCAGGGAGGGAGGGAGGGATACGATTTAGAACGATGTGGACGCTCCAGTCGGGGTTAAGTGTTCTGCTCTGTGCTTTAAAACTCAGCTGGTTAATATTTGAACACGTTTTTACGAGGGGGTTATACAGTTACGGTGTTAAAGTTTACCTATACAGTAGCGCATGCATAACATAAAAGTCTAGCTGTGAGCCACAAGAGCCACTGATGGCTTTACTCAGGCAGAATGGGGCTATATAAAATTCATCAAATGCAAAAACCATCAAACAAACTGTCAGTGGAACAGAGTCATTCAGCCAATCAATATTTAATTGACTGAAAGAAAAAAAACATAGAACTAAACCACCAACACTGGTGCTCAGAAATGTTCTCTATTAGTGCAAAAACCCTATAAGACAAACCTTTGCAGAGGTCTCAAACCAGGCCAGGAAGTTGTTGTCTTTGCAAAAGCTGTCCAGAGAGGACACCAGGTCTTTGTCCCTCTCCTTCAGGTCACATTTGTTGGCCAGCAGGATGGCAGGGATTGGACGTCCACTGTTGAGACAGACTTTACTATCTAAGTCCCGCTTCCACTCAAGTGCCCCCTCCAAGCTTGAGCTTTCTGTAATGTCAAAGACGACAACTGCACCCATAGCGCATTTGTAGTACACCCTGGACAAACTCTTATACGTCTCTTGACCTTAAGGGAAGAGAAGATACATTTGTGTAATTAATCCTTTCCCACAGCTTGCACTCAAATCTGAACATTAAAGTGAATTCGATTTGTACAGATAACCTATTTGCTTGGAGATTTAAGATTTGAATTGGACCAGCGGCAATCTTCTGAAACGAAGTTGCTGCCGATGTTTCCATGGACACGGGTTAGGATTGCAATTAGATCTGAGACAACATATTCAATAATTATATTTAGGACGATTTATTAAAACTTAAAGGTCATGTTTGCAGACCGGGGCCACCTCACTACAAACCTGGAAGCTAGAGAGCCTTGATGTAGAAGATGAGAAAGGAAAAAAAGGTTGCTAGCAGTACATGTGGCGGCTAATTATAGCAATGCTTTACTTATATGACATTATAGGCTACAGTATTTTGCACCCATGGTGAATTACTACTGAACCTGTAACAAACCAAAATTAACACACAGCACTCCATACAGTTTTTTTGTGGGGCGGGGCTTAACTGGAGGCAAACATCGCAAACATTATCAGCTGTAAACAGCGGTTACCATATTTCAACCATATTTCGACTGTTTTGGCAAGAGTGGATGAGGAAAAAAGCATATTTTAGAGAATATATTAATACACTCACTTACTTAATCAGGGAGATTAACACTCATTTTAAAAAGTTGACTTTGACTGATGGGACTACATTCACCGACCTCTACCCTCTCGTCTACTGGATGGGCAATTTGACCATATGAGGACGCAGAGGGGACAAAGTCTGGTCTGTCTTAATGAAGTTAAGCCTCTCCAACAAAGATATTACAAGACGTAAGTGGAACCAGTGTGGAGGGTAACGTAGTAAATACAACTTCTGTTTGGACACCGCTGAAGCATACAACTAACGTCGCGTTAGCTCGCGGTTAGCATTAGCATTAACATGTAACAAGAATCCCCCATCTAATGATTAACTTAACATTATTTCAGTCACACTTTAGTCTAACCCATAACGTTATCCAGGCTGAAACTGACGATGCATTACAAAATAATCTGACCTTCAAATTAGTGTTTTTGACTGTTCGCCTCCAGCTAGCGCAGTTACGTCATCGTGACGTACGCCACGAATGGTTCCTTACAGAGGAAATGTTTCCTATCAAATTAATGGTCAAGTTTTAATACTTGTCTTCCTGAGAAAATTAATTTAGTAATGGGGAATGAAATACATCTTGGTTAAATCCAATCTACATGATCCAAAACTTAGCTTCAGTTTCAATGAAATAAATGTATTTATATGTTTTTTAAAAAATGGCACCAGGGAGATATCGTATCGAGATATTGTAGAATAGGTTGGTTTTATTACTGCATCATCATACGTTTTTACATTTTTCTTCTTTTTATGGTCATATATATGGAGGCTGTCATAATTTCAGCATTTAATTACATAGAACTGTTACTATAATATGGAGATACCGTTCAAACAAGGCTCTACAAAAAGAGGATTATGCCAAAAATATTGGCACCATAAGCGTAATGGATGGGTGGATTTAGAAACCATTTCTGGCAGATTTCTGGAAAGGTAAATTGAATCTGTGTGAAACTTATGTAAACTCTACAACTTGCCATTAGTCGTCTAGATGAGAAGTTGAAACAAAAACCTTAGTGCTCTCAACTTAAAATGGCTGCCAATATAAATTTAGTTAAACTGATCGTAACTTGATAATGTGAGTTGACATGGTGTGGAACTGTGAGTTAATTTGACATTATATTAATACGTTAATATTATAATATATGTTATATATGTATATATGCTATATGTTTTCAGTGTCTGTTCTTTTTATTGCTTACTCATGGTCTTCAACAAAAAAAATTAAAAGTGATAAATGGTGTTTGTGTTAATATGAAAGCAATTAAAATATGTAGGTCAAATGTGACCGTGAACACTGAAATAAGCGCCAAGCAACAAACACCAGAGGAGGGTTTAAGGCAGTTGGTGGACTTTTGTTTTACTGACCTAAAATGTTTTACAGTGTAGCCATGGTGTACGTGCTGCATTTGCTTTAGCATTTGTTTTCATGTCATAACAGATTTTATGCTGTTTTCACTTAAAATTTTCATTTCTATATTGGTGTATCTGTATATGTATCTTGTATGTATCTAAATACTATTTCAACACTACTGTTAGAATTAGAACGCTTACCTGCAATATCCCAAAGCTGCAGTCTCACCACCGTCTTGGCATCCCATTCGACTGTTTTCAAGGCAAAGTCAACTCCGATAGATCCCTTGTACTGTTCGTTGAAGCATTTTTTAACATAACGCCGGATAATGCTGCTTTTCCCAGCGCCTAAATTCCCAATGACTAAAACCTTAAACAACTTCTCTCTAGATGAGGTCGCTGAACTTCTTTCCATGTTGTGGTCAGCCAGCTGACAGTTAAAATATATATATATTTTTCTTTTCAAATGCAGAAATATCCAAGTGTAAACACTACTCCATTCGCTGTGTCACTCCTTTCAATCACTGTTCCTGTTTTGAAGTCATAAATCTTTGACCTTTGATTTGAAGCAGTTATCTACTGAACAACACAGGTCACCGGAAATGTTCCAGTGACCCGGTGAATATTATAATATTCCACCAAGAAAAACAGGACACGAAAGCATAAAAAATATTTAATTTACTCCAAACAAGCAAGTGTCCCTCAAATGCTTGTCTACAATAAATAGTCTTTAAAATTGCAGACTTAATTTATACTGCTCTATATACTGTATATCAGGCTGCGAATAGCTTATTCAGAATATTACGGTAACAGTAGCACTTTATCACATTGTACGATTTCGATTGGCTGTTAAAAGTCAATATTGAGGAAACTGATTGGCGTACGCAACCAATCACACACAACACATACAGTTAATGAGTTCTCTCGCTAATACTGTAATTTGTATAGATATTATCTGGATACCAAAATATGATTCACAAGTCATACATTCACAAAACGTATGTATGTCATTGATCTTACACGTTATGAAATCAGATGTCTAATTACAAAAGATACAAATTTTGAAACTTAACTTGCATTTCAACACCTTAGAAATAAGATAAACGTATAAAAGAAAAGTCTGAATGAGAACGTGGCACTTGAACCTGTCCTCTGCTACATTCGTGATACTTTGTTTGTATCAGTCAGAAATTCACAGATAATTTTTTTTTCCAACAAGCAGTCCTGTTAACATTACACAAAATGTTTATCCTGTACTCCAAGCATAAAGGAAGAGTTTGAGATTTAGGGATATCAGACGATGCTACATTCGGAAGCTAGCTTAGCTTAGCTTAGCATAAAACAGGGGAAAACTCTCATGTCTAAGACAACTACAGTGGTTTATCACAGCCAGGCTAGCTGTTCTAGCCTTCTACTAGTCTGTATGCTAAACTATCTACGTCTGCTAACATTATCGCATTTAGATTAAACCAGACTAGCTGTTCTCCCGCTGCTTCAAGCCTTTATGCTAAGCTAATGAATGAAAGCGTTAAAATAATAATTTGTGTTTGGTGGCATTTAGATAAAACCAGTTCTCTTCTGATTCTAGTCTTTATGCTAAGCTAACATATGTGTTTTCTTTTAACATTTAGGTATCTGTTTTAGTTTAGCTGTTTTTCTCTGCTTCTATTGGTGGCAATTGGTTATGCTAAGCTAAAATATGAGAACGTGTAAAAACTACAAATTGTGTTTTAATACCAAGCAAGCCTTCCACCCTGATTCTAGTCTTTATGCTAAGCTAGAGTATCAAAAGTGTAAAAACAACCATTTGTGGTTCGACACATTAAGATACAGCCAAATTACCTGTTCTCCCCTGTTTCTAGTCTGTTGCTAAATTAATGTATGCTAGATGTTGCTTTATATTTAAAGCGTTGCCTCATTGTCTAATGGTGATTTATGAAAGCATAAAAGATCATTTCCTCTAAAAAAAATCAAACTCTTTCTTTAAACATCTTCCTCTCCCTGATATATTACAGAACGCACAATGTGTACCACAAAACACGTCTTCTTAACATATTGTCAAAGTGTATTGTTTTGCATTAAACAGAAACTATAATCACCTTTAAGATGTTTAAAAACTTTTCACCTATAGTTATTAAATAAATCTATATTTATGATGTTAAATTGTAAATGTACACACATCGACCATCTTAATTATGTTTTCTCATATGAACTGAATATTGTTTATCTTAAAAGCTTATGTTAGAAATATACAGTTTGTTTGTAATAGGAGAAGTTTTCACTACTGCATACAACATTTCAATTTTAAAATGTTTGCTGACCCTTATCATGGAAAAGCTTTTAAGTGAAAATGACTTGTAAGACCACAGACATGAGTTTTTTCCTTATAGATCGTCACATACATCTCAAGTCACTAGAAACTTGAAAATATTGTATAGCTGGGAGTATTTCGAGTGTGCCCTCACAGAGTTGAGGAGCTTTGTTTGTAGTCTCTGAGGATGACAGAGGCGTATGTCACATTTGGAGGCGTGCACAAGATTGACTCGGACACTGGCGAGTTGGGAAATGGGCGCTCGGGAGGACCGGAGCAATCGCGGAAGGGGGAGGGAGGCATCAGAGCCACGGAGTCCCCCACTGCTAACTTGACCTCAACCAAGTCCTCCTCGTCGTGAATCTGGGCGTTGTTGTACATGTAGCCGTGGAGAAGGCCAAACCGCTCGTTCTCCATCTCGTCCTCCTCCTCTAAAGGGGAGGTGGGCTCCTCGTCGAATGGGTCAAAGTGCGCGGGCAAGATCGGTTCGTGCTGGATGAGGTGAGCCTGGTGGTACACTGGCATGCCACCGCTCACAGACTCAGGCATGCTAATCATATCACTGAGCTCAGGGATGTCACTGTTGAACTTGTTCACCACCACCTCCTCCTCCTCCTCCTCCAGGTGGTCCATGATGACACATTGGGGCATAATGCTGTTTTGCTGCAGAGGCTGGGGGGAATAGAGCTCCACTTCCTCACTCACATCCTTTATGAGCCCACAGGAAGGCATTTGTCCATGGGCCATCATGGGGGGAGTGGCAGGGGCGTTGTATCTGACAGGTTCGCTCTCGTCCTCCTCAGCCACATTGTACAAAGTCTTAGTGCTTAGGTCTGAGAACTCCAGGGCTGTGTTTTGGTAGGTATTAGTTAAGGGTTTGATGACAGCCATCTGATTCGAACCTGCTTCCTGTCTCTTCACATGCACTGACAGTCTGTGCCACATGTGATCCCCTTTTGGAGGATGTCTTGCACCTGGTTCAGACCATGACACAGACTTTCCATTAGAACTATGAACAAAATAAAGATGGCTGTTACTTCACAGGAACCCAGAAAGGTGGAAACAAAAACAGCATTTCTGGTTCATGTAAAAAAAAAGATATATATATATATATATATATATAAGGACCAAAAAAAAAGGTTGCACTTAAGTAATATTTCAGGGTATCTGCAGGTTTTAAGATAGAACTAAATGCAGTTTCCGCCTCGCCATGCATCAAAAGCCTAAAATTAAATTAATGGCTGTTTTTCCGTCCGGTGAGACCTGAAGAAACCCTGCGTTCTGTATTCGTGACCTCACGTGCCATCCCTTAGCACACAGAGATGCTTGTTTCAATTTAGCCAACAGATCAAAGGTTAAAAATGGCTGAGTGAATTGAGTACTGACCTACATCCGTCACACTTTACAACAGGTGTTCCTACGAAGGTAAATACAGTAAGACATCAGGTTCCCTCTGAGAGGGAATTACTGTAAAACCAGCATCCCTGAGGTGCCTCAGGAGCAGGACTCGCAGACTCAATTAAAGAACCTACCTGCCGTTTCCCGTGTTCTTCTTCCTCTTGAACATGTTGAGCAGGCTGTTGCTCCGGCAGGCGATTTTCCCGTCGCCGACGTGCATGCGCACGGCGTCAGAGGTGGTGAAGGCGCTGCGCACGTTCCGCTCAGGTTTGGCGATGATGATGTACATCTTCGGGGTGAACATGCACCCCAGAGCTACAGTCACACTGAGGCTCACGGAGAACGACGTGGTGATGATCTTGTAGTTGCTGCCGAAGTAGATCGGCACAAACGCCAGCCAGATTATGCACGTGGTGTACATGGTGAAGGCGATGTATTTGGCTTCGTTGAAATTTGCGGGGACGTTGCGGGTCTTGAAGGCGTAATAGGTGCAGCTCATGATGAGCAGGCCGTTGTAGCCCAGTGGGGCCACGACACCGAGGTTGCTGGTGTTGCAGATGAGGAAGACTTCCCTGATGCTGGGGTAGGATTTGACGGGCTCAGGCGGCTCCATGATGATGAGGGTTACCTCCAAGGTGAGCTGCACGCTGATCAGGATGGAGGCGATGACCACTTGAGCCCAGGCGCTCATGAACCTCGGCTTCCTGGTGCAAATCTTCTTCTTGCTGCCCGCCAGGATGCGCGCGATGCGATTGGTTTTGGTCACCAGGGCCGAGTAGCACATGGCGGCCGAGAGTCCGACAAGGAGTCTCTGGAGGTAGCAGGAGGCCACGGTAGGGCGGGCGATGAGGGTGAAAGGGCACAGGTAGCCAAGGAAGATCCCTGCGAGGATGATGTAACAGAGCTCCCGACTGGAGGACTTGACCACCGGAGTGTCACGGTACAGGACAAAGATGAAGGCAACAAACGACGTCACCAAGATGCCTACGCAGGAGAAGACAACCTGGATAATGGACTCTGGATTGCTCCACTCCAGGTAGCGCAGGGGGATTGGTTCACAACCTGATTAGAAAGAAAAAAACAAAAAAACAAAACAAAATTGCCGTTCACGTCAATTTTATCATTTTCAAAACAGCTCTGTGGTTAGATTCATGCTAAGAGAAAGAGCATTTTTTCAGTAAAAAGTAAAAAGTATACGAAGGTTGCATTGTATAGGAACATTAAAGATTAATCTAATGCATCCTAGCCTGAAAAATACAGTAAGTCTCAAAGTAGGTTTTTAGCTCGACTATAAATAAACCTCTTTCTACTCAACCATGGCCAGGCTGGGCTGTAGCCAGCAGAGGAGTGGGCCAGCGCAACCGGACAAAGTGAATATCTGCGTTTTTCATGGTTCCAAATAATATTGCCTTTTATGCTGGGAACACACTTTGAATGCCGTTTTATTTATTTAGACTCTGAGACAGAAGAGTGCACAAGAAGATTTTTTTTTTCATGCCATCTATATTGTACGGTTTTTGTGCGTATTTAAACATCCCCGGGTTGAAAAAGAAAAAAGAGGAGGAACAGATGCATGGATGATCCTATTAAGAAAGTGTCCTGTCTTTGAACAGCACAGAAGGCCTTTGAAAGTGGGCCAGAAGAGTGGTAAGTGAAGTAGGGCTGCTGTCGGATGAAACGGTGAAGATGATGAATGGCTTTCAGGTGTCATGGGAGAGCAATGGAAATAGGACAGAACAGGTTTACGAAATAGCGCCGCAAAAAAGCCTCGGCAGGACGAGCTGCGTAGGGTACGGGATGGAAGGGGGAGGAGAAGTAAAAGCTTGGAGGAACTTAACTTTTCTTTTTTTTTCTTTTTTTTTAAAAACCGCCTCTAATAAGCCAAAAGAATCTCCTCTCATCTCTGGGAGCATCAATCGTGCAACAGGAGCAGAGCCTGTGGCCACTGAAGCAACCCAAATTCCTCCAAATTTAAATGACAAAACTGCGCAGCGGCAAAATCCTCTGCTCAGATCATACGAGGCAGATTTTTGGATACTAGCTGGTGTTTTGTAGATTTAAAGCTACAGTAACTCATTGTAGCGGATGCTAAACTGTGAGCAATGAAATGAGGTGTAATGTTGATGCAATGCATTGTGGGATTTTCTGCTCATATTTTGTTCAAATTGCGGGTTAAGCAGACAACTGTAACATTTAATTAATTAGAGATTTAATTTCCATTGGACACTGTTTTCCCTCTTAACATTATGCTAAGCTAGCCAGTTGCTATCCGACTCTTGGAAAACCAAGGACCCCCAAACTGATGGAGAGATTATATGTGTTCTATATTAAACTAGTGCTATTGATAAATATACATTATTATTATCATTTTGCATTCAGTATTGATATTAATTATCCCTTTACTAAAATATACTGGATTTATGTTAATGTGTATTTAAAGAAATTTAAATTTGTGTGGTAAAATTTAAAAAAAAAAAAAAAAAAGTATAAAAAATGTCTAATCAACCAAAGATTTTGCAACCCCCCTGCAGTGCCTTTGCGGACCCCCTAGGTGTCACGGACCCCCTGTTGAAAACCTATGCTCTAGAGATTAATATATGTGTTCTATATTAAACTCGGTTTAGCGCTGTTTATACATTATTATTATTAGTAGTAGTAGTAGTAGTAGTAGTAGTAGTAGTATTTTGCATTCAATACTGAGCTTTTCAAATAATACACAGGTACAAATATTAATTTTTTATTTTAAACTTGTGCAACAGTTGGGTGGCCATGCCAGAAAATTAATATATATATATGAAAAAAGTCAAATTGACTAAAGTTTTGCGACCCCCCTGCAGTTCCTTGTTGAAAGTCTATGCTCTAACGGTAACCTAGTTAAGTCCTTTAACCAGATCTATGTACAGCGTCCCAGGCAGATCAGAGTTTGCAGAAGCAGGTCATGGTGGGAGAGGAGGGAGGTCGAGCCTACCTTCCAGTTCTTCGTCGGGCCACCAGCCCAGTTCACAGGCCTTGCATGTGAACTCGTCCTGGACATACTCGTTGTCTTTGCAGGCCGTGCAGATCCAGCAGCAGCTCACCTCCCCCTTCCTTATCACCTGGTCGATAAAACATTCATTCATTCATTTTTCAAAATACTTTACAGCATCTGCCCTAGATGTGTTTCCATGTGTTTCATTTGTTCATAATACAGTTAAATCAAGTTTCACTAAATGGCTTTTTATTTAATAGTGGTTATAAGTGAAACTAAGTTTTTGAAGTAGCAGAATCCTCAGCAGTAAAACTAATACCACCTATACATTTATAAAGGTTTATCTAATGTAACTAATGTCTTTAATGACAAAGGGTTTCAGTCGGGTGCTATTAACTCTTGCATACTGTTCATGTTCTGTACCTTCACACTGACTTATAGCAAATATTTCAAATGTTTTAACTACAAACCTATTCAGAATGTTTAAATAGTCTCCGCCACTTAAAAAAAAATGATTAATCCTTCATAAATGTTTCAAAGAGTATTTTTTTAAGTTTTACACCACTCGGTTATGGTGAAAAAGATGTATTACACAGTATAATGTCAATATATGTAAGAATTAAACTTTTAACATGTTCCAAGTGTGAGGTTATTTATTTCAAATGGCTGCAGATGAAAGACTCGACTCTTTTTGATCTGACAGTGAAAATATATAATTAGTGACTGATTAACTTTCATAAAGGCAGATTTGATGAAACATTTATTAACAGATCACGTTATGCTGTTGCTGTTTCTAACTTTTCAGTCTGGCACGACGTTGAGATTGTTTGCTTCCCTTATCCAGTTTGGTTTCCCTGTATTTCCTGTTCTGTGTCGTGTTCTCCTAAGATCTTTAGTTTCACCCGTGTCACGTTTCTCAATTAGTTCTGCAGCTTTATATACGGTCCAGTTCTGCTGTGCGTCCTCGCCGCTCCCTGCTCGAGTTCTTTGGCTGTGCACCTGCATTTTCGTGCGTCATTTTGGATTTTATCTTAATTGCTTCTTTGGCTGGACTCTGACTTTTTGGAATTACCCGCTCGTCACCGCGCCACCTTTTGTTTTATTTTTAGTAAGATTAATTAAAGGTCTTTTGTGTCCTGTTCCTGCCTCTTCCTGTGCCTTTATGTTGTAACAGATTCTTTTAGACTACGTCAGACACCAAGAAATGTCCTTATTCACAACCTGATAGTTTATAATTTGTTCTTATTAATGGATTGTAACTTGGTATAAGCCAGCCTAAAAGCCTTACAGATGTAAATACAGCTGTCTGGTAACAATACGTAAAAGATGCATCCCGGACCTTTATCTCTCCTTTGGAGCAGGGCTCGCTGCAGACGGAGCGGACCATGTCACTGCGGTTCATCTGGATCATCTCGTCGTCGAGGCTGAGGAGGCCCTCATGCCAGGACCCGATGTTGATGTAGTCGTAGAGGCCAGACTCCACACGCTGAAAGTTCATGATCTCATACCTGAAAGACATGAGTGACATGAGGAAGGTGACATTTTACATTTTTAGGAGTAGATAGATTAAAAATGACATTTCTCCCGTGTTACTTGTATCTGTAATACTAGGACCTGATTGTAGCTGCAGGCCCCTGCTGTTTTAATTATATAAGACAAAGTGGTGTAAGAAAAACTACAAGCTGAACCCATTTTTAGTGCACCAAATATTAGTATACTACCAGAAAGTCATTGAGGTGCGTTTACCTTCCAGGTGAGTCGCCGTTCTCGTCGAACCATATGTCCTCCCCGGACACGCCCGTGAAAGTCGTCTTGAGGAGAAACTCCAGCAAGTGGCTTCCATCGACGGGCTTCATGTGGTCGCAGAGCCCCACGTGTCCGGGGCAGAGGTGGGTGTGCATGTCCTGCAGCCCGTGGGCCATGGCATAGATGGCGTTGATGACAAAGCCCATCTTGCTGTCCTGGACGTAGTTGTCCTCCAGATTTTCATAACCTGCCCACACATGAGACAACAGTGAGGATCCGTCTCCAGGGCTACGTTTAAAAATACTAAGGAAAAGCCTTATTATAGGAGGAGCTTCACTGTTGCAAGCAGTAGCATGTTATGTGTTATTTTTTTCTCTACATTTCGAGGAGTACCGCTCAGGTGCGACTAGCATGATGTAACATATTACAAAGGAGTGATAGGGTGCAAGATGCATTCTTGTAATTATTAGGCTACATGCGTCTTTACCTCAGTGGGAGGCTGCTTACGCCTTAGAAAATGACTTCACAGAAACATGGCAAAAAAAAAAAAAAAAAAGAATCATCTGTGCAGATTCAATTAGAGTTGGTCCAAAACTGTAAAACCCTGCACCACTTAGAGGAGTCTGGCTCCTCAACCACAAGGATAAAGCAGCAAATTTCACCTTTCTGTTGTTTTTCCTCAGACAAACGGAATGAGTGAATGAGACAAAAATGATTAACTCTGGATACAAACGGCGTGTGACGTTATCACCCTATCAGTTCAGTGTAATGCAAGCTAGAAGCAGAGTCAGCAGAGGGTTTTTTTTTTTTTTTTTTTTTTTTTTAGTTGCATTATGTTAAAACAAGATATCAGCTCATTATATAAAGATCATGCATTCAGTCTGTTCTGGTAAAATAGTGGGACCAGGTATATACAGTGTTTTCGGCAGCAGCTGGAAATCACATTTTAATCCTCCTCCTGGTAAAAAGCCAGAGCTCCAGACTCAAGTTTTTTTTATAATCATCTGTTTATTTGTGCAGTTGTTCAAGCTAATTAACTTTTACACTCACATCTCGAGATTTTGTCAGAGAATTTTAACTTGAGAAGGTGACACCTGGTGTATTGTTGCTAATTGGACTTGAAGTTGTGTGACACGTGGCGGGATTTCCCCTTTCACTGTGCCACCTGAACTTCTTTCAAAATCCTTGTGAAGTGAAGAATAATGGAGCCACTAAATGTAATAACCATGGAAACCGATACTGAGTCGTACAAGTAGGTGTTTATTACATGTGTGGATGGTTTCCATTACAAATAACTATCTTTATAGTTGCTATATGTAAATATGTTAAAGCTATATGTTAATTATTTGTATTCAATTATCTAAATGTTTAAATTTGTAAATATAGCCTATCTTATCTATCACATGAGATTTGCATATGTGCATACACTTTCAGAACAGAGATATTACCATGTCGTTAAATTTTTATTTTATGAGAAAAATCTATTCCTGGCATCTTATTAGGAATAAAATGTCCTGTAATTTAGGTCATAAAGGACTCGTGTACAAACACGTATTCTGAAAAGACACAATGAAACTTCCCCAGTTTAATGCTTATATTAAGACGGCTATTTCATTTGTTACATTTTACTTTTAAATATGCAAGGTAGAAAGGTAAGGACTGCTGCATTTGTTTCTATTAGACAAATGTGTACTCTGGACATGTATTAAATGGATTTTTTTGCCCATAATTACTATAGTTTACTTCTTATTACTATGTGTTGTTTAGCTACTAAGATTAATGTGAATAAAGTAAAGTATATTTTACCTGTAGCTAGTAGAAGTTACGGGGATTTATCAATTTGAAATAATATTAAATGATTGATTTCAGAGTATGTAACAGGGATTAAAACATAATATATTTTCTTTTTTTCTAAGTAAAATCATCAAGCAGCTGTAGCTAATTTGACTTTATCCTTAAACATAAAATCCAAACTCTCAGTGGTGTCTCTATTGCACTCATTTGCTATTGTAACATTTTATCTGATGCAGACACATGATTTCTAGTCATATAATTAGTGTTTAACTGAGCAGCATGAATGTGTTTGCTGCCGCTCGTGTTGGATCGGTTAACAAAAAAAGGGGGGGTTGGACTGATGGGAAACTCGGCTCCTGCGCAAACAAACACGTAAACAGCGGATTCGGCGGCAGCTGGGCGAGCGTCCGATGGGAGCTGCTGCTGGAGGTGACCTACTTTTAGCAGCTCCTCGGCTTCGACGCTCCACACTGAGCTGTGCGAGCTTCGGTCATGATGCGGTGATGACATGATGTCAGCATGCAAGCAGAGGACCCACAGCACGGCTGCACGTCAGGATCAGCCGGCTGCATGACAACTTAACCTCTTCTCTGTCGCATCAACTACATAAACTGTAGCAGGAGGGATAAAATGCGCTCGTGTTGAATCTACTTCCGTGGCCACATGCAACTTAAGCAGCCAGTTACCATCTCACTCAAATGTTATTGGGCTGTTTTGTAGGAGCGTCTTAAGGCTGGGAAGGGTGGAGGCAAAGTGAGAGCAGGTAAGACCCAATTGTTGGGCTCTTTAAAGAAGAAGAAGAAAAAAAAACATCCCAATAGCTTCATATATTAGAGGTCAACTGAGATTAATTGTAAATGTAAACGCCAGCGATACATTTAATGACCTGAACGGCTAATAAAAGCTTAATATCAGTCAACCTCTATGTATATTTCCAAAGTGAGGAGCGTTATGGTTCCATTCGGAGGATATTCACTCACCGTCTTGGAGTTCTACACCAAAATAAGTTTAAAAAAAAACAAAAAAACACAAATAAAATGATAAAATAAAAACAATAAAAGTGACAGGACAGCAGACAATAACTCTATCTCCACTTATGAGACAAAAATGAACACTCTAAAAAACTGCTACTGAACGATGATGGCTCATGGGATAAAATGGATAAAACTCTTGTGCTTGTACTTGGATTAAAAGAACAACACAAAAACAAAAATCATGAGAGCTGTCTACTGAAAACTATTTTTTTTGTTTATTATTTTCATTTTTTGCTGCATGCATGGTTTTATATTTACGTTTCTCAACATTTTCCATTGCGATTTGTTGTTTCCAATTCAGAGGTGATTGAGAAAAATCCTCATTGAAAACGTAAATATACTTTTATTTAAAGAAGAAGAAGAAGAAATGTATGAGCAGTGAGTAAAAAATCATGTTGGGGGGGAAACATGCTTGCTGAGCATTGTTTCCAGAAATCAAAAACTAATGCGTTAACTCTGTTCCTTTGTAAGTGAAAATGATTTACCTAGATCATCATCCTCTGTGAGGCCAAAGTGTCACAGAAATGAACAATGTGAAAAGAAATATGTGTTACTGAGTTGACCTGGAGAAAAGACCACCCCCGCCCCCCCTCCCCCGGCAGCCTAATTCATAATTAAAGAGCGTGTTCCACTTTATGGGGCCTTTCGGCATCGTCCTCTGGGCATTGAACGCATCACAACAGTTCCAACAGACAAGCCAATGTGCACACTGGCTTAAAATTAAAAAAAAAAAGATGTAAAACAACAACTGCGGTAAAACATTGCATTCCCTCGGCGGGTTGTTTTAGCTACCTGAGCAGTTCCGTGCGTAGTTCATGTTCTCTTGCGGGTGGCCGGGGAGGCGGCACTGAAAGCGGTACTGCCAGAACTCCGGGAACCACGGGTTGCGGGTGTTGGTGCTGAGCCTGAGCTTCAGGAAGTAGTCGTCGAAGGAGGACACCTCTTCAGACTGCAGCTTGACGGTGAGGCCGCCCACGGCCTCCTGCTCGTATCCCTCCACCACCTCCACTCGGTCGGCCCAGCCGTCGCTGCAGGGATGGAGGGACCAAATAGGTACGACTGGTAGGAGACCTTCAGTCTGTGCAGGACATGCATTAACAATCTTTGACCCCGGAAACACCCTGAGGGTCATTGCACATCTTGTTCACATGGACAAATGGCAAAATTAAGAATCCTGCAAATAAAAATGCTTAAACATACAACAAAAACTTACTTCCATCTCTACTTTTCATCTAAAAAAATTTAAAATATTGTTTTTTGAAAAATACGACTCCTTATTCAAACTAACGCAGCCAAGAATTACATGTGTAGGAGCCAAAATCCCGTTGTTGTATCGTTTAAAACATCCAACGGGATAGAAAACAACAATTTAAATAATCGTACTGAGACACCGTACGAGTTATTTCTTAATCCAGATTTTTGGCTTTTGGCTTTGAGGATATATTTGCAAAGAAAACATCATATTTTCTGGAATAAAGTGTTACACAGAAGTGTAGATTTATGGCTCAGCGTAGTCATTTTCTCATTTACAAAAATGGAAGATGTGCATTGTGCTATTTCACACCGTACGTTTTTATTGGCCCAAAATTAGATACAGAATAGGAACTAAAATGAGTTATTGCTCTCTATACTTGCGGTGTCTTCTCCCAGTATTATATTTTTTAAAAAACAACAACCAAGGACTCATAATAAGCATTCCTATCCCAGACTAATTTCTTCACCCAGGCAAAATCTTTGGGGATTGTGGAAACACTGTCAACTCGTATAATAGAAGATGTTTTTTAATAATCCTCCAGGTTCTTCAGCTATTTATCAAGAAGCAAAACCAAAAACTCACATCTAAGCCTAAACCGTGAACGTGCACAATAATCAAATAACAAAATAATCACATCGGATCCGTATCTAATCTGCTGAAAAACCTACACCCATGGAAATAAGATTGGATCCTAAAAAATGAAAATCCTCTTTTTGTTTCCGCCCCCCGACTTTGTTTCCCTTTCGGCCTCCCCTGCTAAGGGGCGTGGAGTGCTCACTGTACTTGCCGGAAGAAAAAGAGCCCACGGACACAATCACACGTCCGGTGAGAATTCACAGATTGGTACTGTAGCGGTGCAATCTGCCCCTGAGTGAGACGAGCTCCCACTCCCATCCAACACGCAGGCTCTGAGGCGTAAGTGTGATATCTGTGTCTGTGTCTACGCTGGTCATAATTTGTATTTATAGTTTATACGCTTGACTATTTAAAAAAATCTATTCTGCATTTGATCTGTTACATAAAGCATGTTCATGCAGTGTGGGATCAAACCTGTGATACTGTACATTCATGTGTATGAAACGGTCTTAAACAGCTAAAATACATTCTTAGAAAGCAATAAATCAAATCTCAGGCGTATCAGGTGGAGGAAATTAAAGGACTCCTTTGTCGGAATTAGGCAGATCTATTAGCAGAAATGAAAAACAATATGCATAATTATCTATTCACTGGTGAATGATGACCTATATGTAGTTTCTTGCAGTAAGCCAGGATGGACGAACCCAACACCAGCAGACAGCTTAGGTTCTCGTTCACACTTGGAAAAGGAGGTGGTTGCAATTTGCAGCCTCACCACTAGACAGTGCCAAATCTGACACAGTCGTCCTTTAACACAAGAATATTTACTAAATTTACATTAAATTTAATCGATATAGCCACTCTAACAGACCGTATGTTTGATCCAGTATAAAAGAGCATGGTACCAGTTTTTAGCTACACTTTTGCTCGAACATTATGCAAACTGATCGGAAATTCCTCAACAACTACAAGTGGACTGGCATGATTTAAATGCTAAATGAACGATATTTCTCAATTAATAATTAAACTTGGGCTATTCCCTTTCGAGGAGTGTCATTATCAGACTTTAACTTTTGAAGTGTATAATATGACTAAATAGCTGCAAAAGATCAGCTGTGCATTGCATATGCTAATGTTAGCATCAGTGATGCCGGTTACTCTAATCTGACCACCTTTTTTCCAGTAACAAGTCTAACGCGTTACTTTTTCCAAACCAGTAATCGGATTAAAGTTACTTATTCAAGTTACTGTGCGTTACTATTTTTCCCATTCTCCTAAGTAAAAAGAGTTTTTGGTTTCTTCTAACATCATGTAAGCGACAAGTCACGTTTTCAGTATGAGGACAACTCACACATAACACCACACAGCAACACAAACGTAAACAACAATGAAAGAGAGTAACGCCACGTCACTGAAAAAGCAAACGCCCCCTGGTGGCTGAAAACAAAGAAGAAGTTGCTAAAGAAAACAATATCAAGGTTCTCTGTATGCTCTGTGCTGGCGACCTGTCTGGTCCTGTCTAGCTTCAGCAACACAACATTGAATTAAAAAGAAACATTTGGAGTCGCAGCACAACACGGTCAAGCTAACAGAACAAGTCCCACCAGGTGGTGCGACGAAGAGAGCTGCACCTGAAATCAACAAAAGCTGGACTTTGGTGCAAAACCATTAAGTGGGGGAGATGTTGTAGAGCATAGGTCTTCAACAGGGGGTCCGCGACCCCTAGGGGGACCACAGAGGTACCACAGGGGGTCGCAAAATCTTTGGTTGATTAAGCATTTTTTTATATTATTTTTTATATTATTTATGTTATATAATATTAAATAATATCATCTGGCACAGCCACCATGACTTTTTGAATAATGGCCATGGAACCATGTATTATTTTGAAATTTTTAATAATAATGTATATTTATAAATAGCACTAGGCCGAGTTTTCTAACACATATAGTAGGTAGGTGGTCCCTACTTAATCTCTCCATCAGTTTGGGGCCTGAAAAATGTAGAAGACGCCTGTTGTAGAGGAAATGCTGCCTCTTTAACAAGAACAGGAAATGCTTTTCAAGTTAAAACTATATAAAAAAAAAATGCACCAGCAAAACCGGTTGTCATTTTTCAGACCATCAGACATTCAACGTGGTAATCAGATTACAGAGTAAATGGATGGAATGGATTACAAATTCAAGGTAACTATGGCAACACTGGTTAGCACACAGACACTAAACTAAGCTGGTTAACATGGTCATACTAAATGGTTCTTTGTGTAGTGTCAGGATATAGACACTGGTAACCTTCATGCAGTGTTTGCATTGCTAACTGTATAAAATTCTAAGTTTAGAGATGTTTAATATTGCACAAGGGACAAACATATCACTAACCCGACTTCTAAAGCCAAAACAAAAAAAAAAAAAAAAACAAGCGAGGGTTTCAGAAGCGAGAGAGTCGGCAGCACGTTTGACTGGGCTGGCACTCTAAGAATGAACCGACAACGACCGTCCTGTGTGACAGTCTCAACAGTACCTGACCATCTGCTTCTCAGCATCACACTCCCCCTGGTCCAACACTCTCAGCGCCAAAATCCTCCAGCTCTGACGTCAACACACGCGCGCACGCGGTGCACATTTATATCACAAATGTGAGGCCGCACATTAATTAATCATTTAATTTAGGGCAGTAGAGAATCATGTGGAGTACAAGCAAAACGGAAGAGGAGTTTATCCTAAAAAAAATAAATAAATAAATAAAATAACTTAGCGCTGCCGTGCTAGCCTTTTTGTCTCTATCATCTTTCATCGTTTCCAAGCGGCTGCTTCGCTCGATCAGATGAGTTGTTTGTTGTTGAGATGTGTGGGATCTCTGGTGAGAGCAGCAGCCGCCTCTTTCATCCTCTACCCGGCTGTAGATGAAGATGAAGATGGATGGCCGATGACCAGCACCTCAGGCATTTTCGATTGGCCCGCTGCACTGGCCCGCATGTGTTGACTTACTGCATTGCTCTAAAAAACATTTTCATTTTTCTGTAGTCTCCTTGACCCAGAAAACACACACACACTGCTCTACCAAACTCACGGCCTCCTTATTTTCCACGGAGACCCAACAGCGGAAAGGGAAGTTTAAGCTTCAAATTGCCCTATTTTTGTTTCACACTTGTGTTTTCATCGCACGGGTTGCAGCGAGGTCGTGCTGAATCCTTCTCATCAGCCTTTGTGAATAACACAACTGCACATTAATGAACCGACTCGCAGCGAATAAAGCAGGTCTAGTTTTTTTTTATCGTAGCTTCCTTTCAGTCGGCGAAACTACTCCTAACAGGACTTGAGGTGAGCCGAGACAGCACAAAGAGGGAATGTCTGCTCTGTGCGGTGATAAGAGCTTTGATGTTCACTACTCCACGCTCCCCTGCTTATGCTGGAGGTGCTGTCCCATATTAGCCCATCCTGCCTGTGATCTGACAGGGAGCGGGAGAGCTGGCTGCACGGATGCATTATTCATCACCGAGCCCGACTCAAAGCGTCTCCTGCTTTCAGAGGAACGCTTCCCCGTAGGAAAAAGATGATTTCGGTTCCACGTGAACTTTTTGTATACGATCCACTTCAGAGCGTAGCTGAGTGTTCGTGGTGCGGTGATGTATATTGTCATGTTTCTGTAATGAGTAGAATGTAGCATAACTCCTGTTTTTCCCGGATCTAAACTATCAGTCTAAACTTTGAGCCTAAATTCACCTGCTGGAAAAGGCAAAGACAAATTAAAAAGCTTAACAGATGATAAATGGACTCGGTGGACTGTGAGTTTATTTGGGGCCAAAGCAGCAACCTCCAGGTCTGCATGGCAAAAACAGCATTACAAGAAAGAGGCAAAATGTTCTTATATTCAATCGAATCATCTTGTATTAAGAAAACAAATCTGCCAATGGGCTAAACTTTTTTTGCTTGAAAAAAGCCTTAAAATAAGCTTAAAGTTCTTGTCTCTGAACAAAGTATAAGATGTATTTCTGTGATACAAAGATTTTTTGCTTTCTTGAAATTCCTTTTGTTGCCGTGCAAAGAACTGCAGTTCATCAAGTGGCCACTTGAGGCTCCAAAAGGGAGAAAATCTCTATAGGACCAAATTTCAATTTTACAGCAATAATAAATATTAAAATATTTCACTATTCATGACAACTACTACAGAATGAACTAATTTGTTTATTTTTTTATTAAGGTTTAAAATTCTGAATAATTAAAGGCGTTACCACTTTGAGTGACCGGCGGTTGCCTGAGCTAACATGTAGCGGAGAGTTGGGTGGGCGGGAGTATCCGAGTGTGGGCGGAGTAAAGCTCATCCAAGATGGCAACAACAGGCTCCGCCTACTTCAGGCTTCATTTTCAAGGTTCAGAAACCAATGGGATGGGACATACAGTTTGGGCCACTACAGTGTCAACGATGAACATGGCACAAATTGTCTGACGATAGAAAAGTTGTTCAGAATGATGTAAAGTATGTCATGGTTTTGAGTTTTGAATGTTTTCTGTGACCTTGTTTGGTTTTTCTTGTGTTTTCTGTTTTTATTTTTCAGTCTTCTTCCTTGTCCTTTCACTGAAATCTCCCCCTTGTGCACGTTCCCTCATGTTCCTTTTCAGTTCAACATGTTCTTAGGTTCTTGTCTTGCTTTTCACTTCAACAGGTAACTGTTTAACTGTGAAGATCATGTAATGTCCAAAGCTACTAAATCAACTTTGTGTGGTAATGTTGTTTAACTTTTGTTGCAAGATCAGAAACTAAGTTCCAACTTTAAAGGTTTTAACGTGATGGTCATGTAATACGATTGGAGGCTACACACCAGTAAATAAATGGATCTAGACTTTATAGCCATAGAGGAGGAAAGGACTTTAAAGTGAGGAAATATAAATTAATTAATTGACGTTTCAAAGCTGAAAACCAGAAACTAAATTAACTTTATTGTGAGATTATTTGGTTAAGTTCAATATCTGTGTATCTGCATGTGTTTTCAGCAACAATTAACTTAATTTACAAAAATAAATAGATGAAAGTGAACTGAATTAAAATTAGATTTGAAATGCTCCTCAATAGCTAAAAAAACAAATAAACTGGAATGTGACGGCCAACAAACTACTACAAAAGCTAATCATACAAGGGCATTTTTTTCTGTTTTCTTTTCCTGTGAACTTCGCGTTTGTCCATTGATGTGCTGACTGAGCCTCGCTGCCATTAAACCTTTCTGTGTGATCACTGATGAGAAACAGCAGACGGCCAAAAAAAAAAACAATAAAACAACAACATGTCAACCTTGAAAGCCCTGCGGGAAAACATTCTCCTACAAACCTGCCAATTAGGAGGAACTCCCCGGCTACTCCGAGCCGTCTCATGGCCATGAGCAGCCCGCGGACTGTCATGCCTTCGCAGAAGCAGACAACAACCCTGGCTTTGGGCAGACGCTCCCGCAGCTTCCTCAGCAACCTGTCGAAGTGCTTCTCGCCGGCGTTGCTGTAGATCTTGTCAGAGTGGGCGATGCAGAGGCCGTCCTGCGAGGCGAGCTCTTTGAACACCTCCATCCCGCTCTCCCCGTAGTTACCTGAAGACAAGAGGAAGTGTCAGGCGAGAGTCGCTCTCATTCATCAGCTAACTCATCCGTGGAGCATTTGATTGACCTAGTAAGCCTCCAAACTTCTTTCCCATGGAGTTGAGAGCGGTGCAACTAGAGCGAACGGGGTCACGGTGACCTCTGCAGCAGCATCTAACGCGGCATTCGTCCCTTTTAGGTTTGCTGTCCGTACCAGCTGCGCCTCATAAACCAATAGACCGCGGCCGCCTCTGAAAACTGTCTGAAAACCTGTGCGGCATATTTATTTTATCACTCCTGTAAACAAAGAACGCCCGCTGCCAGATTCTTGATTGGATTTTAACAAGCTTGATCTTAAACTCGTCTTCGGAAAATAAATAAATAAAAACAGATGACAGATTTATACGACTGCTGCTTTATAATATGACTCAACACTGGGGGAGGAATTTTAAGTAAGATAATCTCTCTCTCTGCTTTTGTATGTTTATAAGATATAATTTAATATATATTTCTATTGTCATTATGTAAGACGCATCAAACAATGTGCTAAGTATAAGTTGAGGTGGGATTGTTGAACAGCCTGGACTAATAATAACAAAAAAACACTCATCATCTATTAACTGTTTATTTTCCTTATAGATTAATATGCTTTTTTGTGCAAATATTGCTAGAAAATAGTCAGTCATATCCATTTCACAGATTCCCAAAACTATTTGGATTTATCTTGCTTATTTTCAGTCTCTTTTTTTTTGGCATTTTCTTTTCCTCGACAAATCAATTAACCTACCGTTTATTTCAGGAGATACTTAAGGCTCACATTGAGGATATTAAAGATAAAAATAAATGTCTTCTCTAAGGTTGTTTGGGATTTTTATGGCTTTTGAAGGGTAAAAGGAAACCTCACAAAAAAAAAAAAAAAAAAAAAAAAGATGAGCTCCATTTTCTCTTTCCCCCTGCGGGAGCCAAGACTAATAAAAATGAGTCCTACGGAAGAGGCCTCGCTCCTTTCTTTCTGCAGCCATCTCACACTTTATCACAAAGCGAAAAAAAAAAGTTTGCAGAAAATAAGGTTATTTGTTGAATCTGTGCAGAGATGTTTAACAGCTCCCGTGTCTCTGTGGTGGTGGGCTTGCTTATCTCCCTGGTCTTCTTATGTCTTTATTTCCTGAGGCGTCTGCAAGATGCTACAAAGGCAGAACTGTTGAATCATTAAAGGGGAATTGCGACAACTTTAAGCCTGATGTTCAGCGGGACGCGGTTGTGTCAGAGTGACACCGTCTCCTTTCCCCCGACTTGGATGTTGTGTTGCATTAGGGGAAATGCATTCTGTGTTTTTGAATCTTGATTACAAGGGTCAATAAGTCAACCTCTAACTATATGAGAGTGTAACATCCCTGATTAAAAAGGTGTCTTACCCTCTGTGTGAACTGCAGACACGTACGTCCAGTTGTACCGTTTGACGATGTCCAGCAGGGCTCTGGCTTGAAGGGTGTCCGAGGGCACGACCCTGAGGAAGTACTTGAACAGCGTCTTGTCGCTGAGGTCAATGCTGGTGGCGGAATAGGCGATCTGCGGGATGTTGAACAGCTGCAGAAGGTTCTGGACTTGAATCGCAACCGAGCTGGAGCCGGGCCCGATGACCCCCGCGATGGGCTTCTTGGTCGGCGGCGGTTGACTGGAAGGCACGCCTTCGATGCACCACTTGGAGCCGTCCGACTCGTCCCGGATGGAGATGAGCGAGTCCCGTATGAACTCAATGCTCTGCTCCAGGGCCACGGAGGAGTGCCAGCAGGAGTCCCTGATCTCGCAGCCCAGGGTGATGTTGGGCAACAGGTTCGGGTCCGAGTTAATCCGATCCAAGGCGTGGAACATGGCCTCCACTCTCTGGATGCCGTACTGCTCCCGGACCTCTCCGCACTTCCTCTCCGCCACCTTCTCGGCCGAAGGTTGGTGGTGAACAGAGAAGAGGGCGCCGATTATAATATCCCCGTCCATCCTTGCCACCAGGCGGGAGGCAGAGCTCGGCACCGGCGACCTCTCATACTTCCCTTTGGACAGAACGAACGCCTCAAACAGCAAAACTGGCAAATACAAAATGCTTATTGCAGTCAGGGAAATCATATTCGACATTGTGCCACAGGTACTGGGTGGAGAATCATGTCCACTTGGCCATAATAGCGGTCCATCAATCCTCCATGGATAGAAAGTGCCTCTTCTTCAGTGTTGTCACCCTGTAAGTGAGACATTGAGCATTAATTCTTACAATATATATATATTTCCTCTCTTATTTCAGCTTGTAGAAAACAAGAATTTCTCTGACATATTTCTCACAAATGCACCAGTTTACTGTGTGTTATTCCACGGGTTTATTAAAGTATCATATAGTATCATTAAAATGTTAAAGGATGAAACAGGTCCCTCATTTTTATATGTAAACCTGATTAAAATGGCAACTATACAGGAGGGCTCTTTCCATGATTACAGCTAGAACCCCCAAAACACCAAGCTTTAGAGACACTAGCCTATAAATCTGCAGATCTGGCGGATATGGAGTCATTTTTAGGTTTCATTTTAAGTTTCAGCACCACGGAGAGCGGCCCCTGTGGATGTTCACGAGGATCTCGGCTCATCCTCAGTTTCAACCCGCGACTGTTTCTCGAACTTTTACCTCCCGAGCATCGCACACAACACTTGCATCTGAGCAGATGACAGACTCATCTGTTCACGACTTCAACAGCTGATTCCACATCCCGCATCGCAGCTCTGAACGAGTGTCATTTGCGGGGCAGAACATCGCATGCATCCCATTTACAGGCTGGATATTAACTGTCAGACTGTTAAGGAGGGTGTGTGTGTGTCTCTGTGTGTGTGTGTTTGCAAACATTTAATGGTCTTACCTGCACCAGGTAGTCCGGGACATAGTGGTTCCGTGTCTCCTCTGAAGCAGCCAGACTGGACTGTGCTGAGAAAACACGGCGGGACTGACTCTCTCTCTCTCTCTCTCTCTCTCTCTCTCCCTTTTTCTCCCTCTCTCTCCCTTTCTGCACTGATCATGAGATGCCCCCTTCTTCTCCTCTTCCTCACTGCATCTTGAAAACAGGTCACACTCACTGCAGTGTCCCTGATTTGAGACCCCAGTTCGCGCACGTCAGCCGCTCCATCAATCCTCCACGGATCGTGCATCGATACGTTTGACATGTTGGGGATGTAATACTGAGGAACATGTAGAAGAAAATGTAAACAATACAAGGACGACGGCAATTTCACAAGCCAAAAATAGCTCCACCAAAGCGAATTGAGAGATTTGTTTGCACAAATAAAAACTGCGATAGGACTCGTTAAACTTCACGTGTATTATACCTCCTGCGTCGTGTCCAACAGGGACAGATGTGGTGCACTTGAAAGTCAATGCTGCAGCCGTAAAAAAAAAAAATAAAAGCTCTGCTACCACCGTGTGGCTGATTTGTGGTACTGCAACTGCAGAGTTCAAACTAAACTTTATCAGTAATATTGATTGATACACAAACTATATTAATACTTTCAATGGCACAAACTATAAACAAAACTAAATTCAAAACGTTGTCACCAAATGTGCATTTTTACATTAATGTGAAAATAAAAAAAATTGTGGAAAGAAGCAAAACTGTGGCCAAGATTGAACAATTAAAGTAATTAAAGTAAGTGAAATTCACGGTGAAAGTAAAAAATCTATCTGAAAATATTTTCCTGATCTCAAATATAAAGTCATCATCATAAAATATCTAATTGAGCATTATTTGTATAGTTTCTTTGGAGGAAAAGTTTTTAAAATTAAATAAAAATAGATGGAGATAAAAAATAACTATGTCCATAAACACAGTATATACGTAGTATATAAACTACGAAAAGATGAAACATTAAAAAAAATAAATCATGTATATTTTTAACGTGAAATTATTTTCAAATGCATTTCCGGTGACCTTACGTCACTTCCTGTATTTAAAAATGGCGGACGTCAACATTGAGCTCGCTAATTGAGCTGTGTTTTGGTGCGTGACAGCGTTATTTTCTGGAGCTGCGGCAACATGAAACGAGTTCTGATGCGGCGATAACATCCGGAGCGGTTTGCGGGAGACACACAAGGTAAATTTACTTCTTTTAATTCGCTCGTTTAGAGAAAAACAGGGAAATGCGCAGCGCTCATTGTGTAACAGTGTCCATACATGGAGACGCTGCTGCCTGTTTTTGTTGGACTAAAACTTACCCCATAAGGAAAGTGCGAATTTTAAAATAGTAGCTTATAAGCCAGCGTGTGGATGAACACTATAGTATACTATAGCAGTCTTGGCAAATATGATGAATACAGGTGATGCTGAGTGCACGAGAAGTTCTGCTTATTGTCTAACTTCAATGTTTACATATCCAGATGTCAGAGTCTCTGGAGGAAACGGACAAAAAGACACAACTGAAAAGGGATAAACATTCGCTATGCACATATATTGGACATTTCTGCTGCTTTTTCTTTTTTTATTCTCTTTCCAAAAGCCCGAAATTGAATCGAATAATCGGAGACGAAAAAAAAACGAAATAACTTCTCATGCTGCTCATTTTCATGCCCCTCGTGCCACACATCTGTTTTCTAAATATATAGAAAACACTTCCATGATCCAGAGACAGGACGTTTTAACTTATTTGTCTACCAAATGTAAATAAGTGTTCTTTAACTACTGGTGTTTATAATAATAAATTTCCTCTCTGTGCAGGATTTCACCATGAGTAGCAGAAGAAAGAGGGCCCCTCCAGTGAGGGTGGACGAAGAAGCCAAGAAGAAACTGAACTGGAACATGCTGGATGACCGCAAGACCGAGGAGATCCTAGAGGACAACCAGATACCTTCCTGCTCCATTATTTCAGACGAACCCACAACAAGCAGCACCTTTCTCTTCACCTCAGAGGACGTCACCGAAGCCGTCAACAGCCGCTCTGTCCAGTTTTTAGATGAGCTTCCTGGCACGTCGTCAGATAGCACCTCTGCCTCCGCCTCCCTTGCGATCACAGTGTTGCCATCCTCAAAGCTGAGCCACACCTGGAAGGCCCTCGTTGGGGAGTTCAGCGTACGGCCGGCTTTTCTCCCATCTGACTGTGAACAGAGGACTTTCACGCTCCACAGGATGGGTGACCAGCTGTGCCTCAGCTACAGCAGCTGTGAGGAAAACTCAGGGCAGCAGTGGAGGCCGGAGGAGGACATTTGTACAGCAGCGTGCAGCCTCAGTAGGATCCCGCTGGAGGACCTCGATTGGCTGCAGAAGAGGAGGGTGGTGCAGCTCTGCCATCAGACAGAAGAGGAGTCAGTCAAGGTCTGTGATGTGTTAAGAATTATACATTTGTAACTCGTGGATAAGTGTGAGTGTGTTTATAATGTTGTAGTTTATAAACAGTTTTCACCGACTACTTAATAATCCATTGCTCATTTCAGCTATTAAAGTTGTCACAGTCTTTGATTAGAGTGAAATTCTCTGTCCGCCAGTGTTGAAATGTTATTTGTTAGCTGTAAATTTTCTCTCCTTGGCAGGTTGGGATTTACTTGATGGAAACTGGGCTTGGAAAGCCAGACTTCCTCAGCGAGGGAAACGCTCGGCTAAAGAAAGCAAATCAACTAATGCAGAAGTTAATGGAGTATTTCTACGATTTCATTATCCCAGGTAAGTGTCAGGCCATAACGTCTAGTTCATGCTGTAATCCAGGTCCTTAGTACCATGACAACTTGTTTGATATATAATATGGAGCTTAGATCAAAAACACTCTTTAAAAAATAACAGAACACTTAGGTCCTGCCTCTGCTGTATTTTACTCGTAGAAGTTGTTGAAAATGAGGAAGAGGAATGTGACACCGACCTGGAAAGGCAAAATGTCGAGGAGCTCTACGATTACGTGCGGCATCTGCACCAGAACGAGAGCCATGAGGTGACGTATGACGTGCAGCACAAGGCTCTTATTCCTGTGCTCAGGCCTTATCAGAGCCAGGCGGTCAACTGGATGCTGAGGAGGGAGAAGTGCAGGAACACCTCACCTAAAGGTAAGTCCATCGTTACCCACATGTAAACCTTCCTTTAATGCTCAGTGATTATAACTATGATTTGTTTTGAAATGTCTTGACTATATTTTACATTTCCATTGACTCCTTTGAAATGCATAAAGATTTCAGGAAGGCTTGAAAAGAATATAAAAGAATAAAACTAATCAATATTTATTGTTGCTTTGCAGAACAATCGCTACATTTCCTCTGGCGGGAGGTGGTTACTTTGTGTGGCAAGAAGTTGTTTTATAACCCTTTTACAGGCTGGTGAGAAAACGTCTTCTACTTTAAGCACCATATCTAAAATTATACTCAAAATTTTGATGATTTGACCCTTTAACCTGTTGTTATCAGAGCCGTTTCTGCATGTATATATATAAATTTTGTGTTGCGTGTTTTCCTTTTTCCAGCTTAATGCGTGAATTTCCCTTGGCTGGCATCGAGTGGCCTGGTGGGATCCTGGCCGATGAGATGGGGCTCGGAAAGACGGTGGAAGTTCTCGCGCTCATCCTGTTTCACACCCGACAAGACCTGGAACAGGAGACCCTCACGCTTCCCGTGGTGAGAATCAGTAGGTCGTTACAAATACAGGCCTTTTTCTCTCCCTTTACCTTCCCCCTAACAGATATGATTATTATATTTTAAAGCAAAACTGTATGTACATATTTTGCCTGATGCTTTAACTCTTGTTTTTTCCAGGGAAAATCTGTGAATTACTTCGTTCCTCCTCCTCCACTAGAAAGAAAGAAGGTCGTCCATTGCAAGTCTGAAGTTCAGCCTAAAGTGAAAATATCCTACCCAGGTATGTCACACACACAATCCTCTCAGACAACCCTCATCTGCCTTTAAAGTCTGGTTTACATTTTTATTTATTCTTTGCATCGTTTACGTTTCTGCAGCCGTCCGTGTCATGCTGCTCACTGCGATAAAGGAGATGAAATCCGGCAAAGGGGCCTCAGTCAACGCCATCTTCACCTACATCCGTGCCACTTACGGCTACGACCTCTTAAAGAACCGCAACCACATTAAGAAGACGCTGACCAAGCTCATAGATGAAGGCGTGGTCGACCGCGTCAAAGGTCGCGGCTTGGCGGGGTCATTCAAGCTGGGCAAGAACTACAAAGAAACAAAGAAGATATTAGCCGGAGCATCCAAGCCTGTAAGATTAAAGAGCTCCTAATAAAAACGCGTCACGCTTCAAATGTTACTTTGTTCTGCTGTCCGACCTTTATTTGCATTTGTGTTTTTTCAGACTTTCAAAGCGACAGAGAGTCCACCCAGGAAAATGTTTCAGAGACGAGCCAAGGAGAAGGCAGAAGCCGCTCTGCAAAACTCCCTCTCAGAAGATGGGAAAGACGTGAGCTCCCCTACGTCTGACTGCCCTGCAGCCGAGGAAGCAAAGAAGGAATGGGATGAAAGTGTGAACGAGAAATCGGATCAGTCAGACGACACGCTGGATACCTCCACAGCGTCCTTACAGATGTCTGAGGATAAAAGTGAGTCAGACGTACAGGGCACGCGGAGGATAGAAGATCTACCTGAAGAACGGGGAAAAGCTGCACAGCTCGATTTACGGGAGGAGGAGGAGGTGGTGGAGGAGGATGAGACCCCCACCAGAGCGTCCGTCGTCCCCTTCAACACCCCTGACTACCGCTTTGAGTGTATCTGCGGTGAACTGGGCCTCGTCGACTACAAGGCTCGAGTCCAGTGTATGAACTGTCAGCTGTGGCAGCACGCACACTGCGTCAACTATAAAGAGGAGAGCCTCGAGACGACGCCGTTCTACTGCCCTCACTGCCTGGTAGCCATGAAACCAGTGTCCACCGGTGCCACCCTCATCATCTCCCCAAGCTCCATCTGTCACCAGTGGGTGGAGGAGATCAACCGGCACATCAGGTCCTCCTCCCTAAGGGTGCTGGTAAGAGAGTAGATGCTGCGCATACGTCTTTATTGTTACGTATTATGATGTCAGGGGCACATATTCTTTAATTTGGTGCCTAATGTTGAGCTATAAGACTTGTAAACTTACTTTTTCTACAATTGCATTTTTGCTATAGACCAGGGGTCTTCAATGGTTTTAAGGACCCCAAACTGATGAGAGATTAAGAAGGGACCCCCTACTTATTTTATGTGTTGTTCTGTCTTAAACTCAGTCTGCACAGGTTCAAATATTCTTTTTTTTTTTTTTTAATTTCACACATGTGCAACAGTAGAGTGACCATGCAACTGCCATAAACATATACATATGCCTACATATATCATGCACTGTTTGCTTCTCTTCTGCTAACATCGCAGCGTGTGTCTGGTACATTCCTTTACGAAAATATGTTGGATTCATGTCAATGTGTATTTAAAGAAATTTTAATTATGCAGTACCCCCTGTTGAAGATCTATGTGCTTAACTGAGGACCAAGTTCTATAAATACCATCTGGATGAGTAGTGGGTGGACAGGTACAAATAACTGGTCTAGTCTGAAGGACATTGTCTGACTGTCGTAACAGCTGCTAATAATTGCAAATGTGTGTTATTATTCTAACAATAATGAGAGCTAGCAGGTCACAGCGCCCCACATTAAAAGAGAACATTACTCACTTGCAACCTTTCATCGCAAGTCTTAATGTGTCTTAATGACATAATGTAGGCTTATGTTCTCTTTGGCTGCGGTTGTTTATTGCAGCTGTCAAGCCTCTATGAAAAGGATATTCTGTGTATTTAATTCCATTTAGACAGAAATTTCAGTGTTTAACAGTATAAATCCCTCTAAATGTTCACAATCTTTGTTGTCTCTCCTGCTGAAAAGGCTTCATGTAACTTTTCTTTCTTATTTATCCACATTCATGTTCTCCCATTTATGTTTGCGCTCATTTCATTCGTCCTCTTCGCTCGTCCGTCAGGTTTATCAGGGTGTGAAGAAACACGGCTTCATCCAGCCGCACATGCTCGCCGAGCAGGACGTGGTCATCACCACCTACGACGTGCTGCGCTCCGAGCTCAACTACGTGGACATTCCCCACAGCAACAGCAAAGACGGCCGCCGCTTCCGCAACCAGAAGCGCTACATGGCCGTACCCAGTCCCCTGGTGGCCGTGGAGTGGTGGCGCATCTGTCTGGACGAGGCTCAGATGGTTGAATGCCCCACGGCGAAGGTGAGTTGAATTTATTTATTTATTTTTAACAGTGTTTCAATTCATTTTGTTTTGTTAATTCAAAATTTATGGGTTTTTTTTTCCATTAGGCTGCAGAAATGGCTCTGCGCCTTGCATCCGTCAACCGATGGTGCGTCAGTGGTACTCCTGTGCAGAGAGGCTTAGAAGGTAATCCTACAAAAAAAAAAATAAATAAATTAGGCAGGCTCATTAAACATTTTTTGATATATAAATGTTCCTGACTGTGTTCACTGCGTAGACTTGTATGGCCTCATCCTCTTCCTCGGGGTGGATCCGTACTGGGTGAAACACTGGTGGGACCAACTGCTTTATCGCCCCTATCGACGCGGCAACACAGAGCCTCTGTACAACGTCATCGCTCAGTTACTATGGCGATCTGCGAAAAAAGACGTCATCGATCAGGTAGGACTGTAAAAGCAAAACACCGGTCTGTGACAAATCTCACTGACCTGTCGCTTATTCACCTCTATTTCGACGTCTTTTCTTGAATCTCTCCAGATTCAGATCCCACCCCAGACGGAGGAGGTGCACTGGCTCCACTTCTCCCCCGTCGAGGGCCACTTCTACCACCGCCAGCACGAGGTCTGCTCCCAGGACGCTCTGGTCAAACTCAGGAAGATCTCCGACTGGAGCCTGAAACTCGGCAGCCTCGACCGCCGCACCGTCAACACCATCCTGTACCCGCTGCTCAGGCTGCGCCAGGCCTGCTGCCATCCGCAGGCCGTGAGGGGGGAGTTCCTGCCCCTGCAAAAGAGGTGGATAACACTCCTGGTTATGTTTTCTAGGGCGATTGTACACGAGACGAGAGGTCTTTTTTGTGGGCAGCTGCACCGGTTAATTAAGAATCTAGCCAGACTAAATGAGGGATCACGGCATTAGGAGCGGTAATAGACCTTAGCAACCTCTTTTGTCAATAATACAGTGCGCAGTTGTGTTTATTTAAAGCTGTCATTTGCGCTGGAGGATTTGTTAAGTGGGGTTTTGCCTTGTGTGCCTCGCGTCCCCAGCACCATGACGATGGAGGAGCTCCTGAAGTCCCTGCAGAAGAAATGTCGAGTGGAGTGTGAAGAAGCTCACAGACAATTGGTGTGCGCTCTCAACGGCCTGGCTGGAATCCACATCATCAGAGGTATAAAACCTCACTTCTATACTTCCTCTCCGTCTGCTCCCACTTTCCCATGGGAATCAGGTCAAACAAAACACAGGCCCCGGTCTCATCTTTGTGTCGCCCGACACTTTTTGTACCGAGATGTTTTGTCGAAGCGGGCGATATGTATGGATAGGGGTTGGGGTTGTATAGGCCGTCTCATTAACACTATGTGTGCGACGGACGCATTGAGTGGATGACCATTTTCTTTCTGCAGGTGAGTTTGTAGAGGCGGCTGAGATGTATAGAGAAGTGCTTCGTTCATCAGAGGAGCACAAAGGCAGGCTGAAAACGGATTCATTGCAGGTACGTGGCCCTATTTCCTTTTTATATATATGTATATAGGTTCAATTTACATATGAAAAAGGTTTTATTATCGCTACAAAGAGAAGGAAACCGAGACATCAGATTATACATGTGAGAGGCACGTGATTGCATCAAATCTGATTAAAATAAATATTTATATATGTTCTAATTAATTAATTTATTTCATCAATTTAAAGATAGAAGCGCCTCTGATTATGTGTTTTTTTATCACAGAGGCTTCACGCTACTCACAACTTGATGGAGCTGTTGAGCGCGAAGCATCCTGGGATTCCTCCGACCCTGAGAGACGACCGCCTGAGTGAAGAGGTAAGTGTCTTCTCAGTCAGGACATCTCTGTTCCAGTGAGGAATTTAAACTTTTTTTTTTTGTCCTCCCCTCATCTTTCAAGAGCCGCCACTGCAGGTTTTCATGTCACCATTCCTCTCGTCTCTGTCTCAGGCCGAGCAGCTGCGGCAGCACTACATGACCAAATATGACTCGGAGGTGGCGGACGCCCATCAGGCCCTGCAGCCGGTGCTACTGAACATCAAAGAGCTGAAGCGGAAAGTGAGGAATCCTTTGCTTTCAGGGTTATTGTACTAAGTAGAATAACTGGCACATGCATTATAGTAGGAATACAAAGCCAGTGTTTTAAGTTATAATAATCCTAAATGCAGTTAAAATAGTTTGTTGGTATATTTTTCAAACATATGTAATGTAATTATTTGACCATATCAGCCACAAAGATAATTTAAGGTGGAAAAAAAGCAAAAGAGTAAAAAAAAGTGAAAAAAAAAAAAAAGGTGACCCCTCGTCTCACATGGCAACAGTTTTTCCAATTCAGTAATTTCTTTGTTAATTACAGAATAGTTCAAATTTTTTGTTTCCCAACCCAAATAGATCTGTATTCGGAATCTAAATTACAAGCAAAAAATTCAAAATGTATTTTCTAAGGTCGATTTAAAATGTTGTTTATCCATGCACTTGAACTGTTAACTTAAAAATCATTGTTACCCTCCTTACTCAGGTCAACTTGAAATCCCCCTGGTGGCTGGAGGTCATTCAGAGATCGATCCGCTGCTCCAACGACGACGACCTGGTGTCCCGCATCAAGAACGAGCTGACGTCCAGCTACAAGCAGCAAGCCAACAAGCTCTCCATGGCAGACAAGTAAGCTAGCTTCTACTGGTAGGAAGACAGTGAGTATTTCTCCAAAGAACAGAAAAAAAAAGAAAAAAACATGTTTGGGGTTCCTGCAGGTTCCGTGATGCCTGCGGTCTTCAGTTTCTACTCACCACACAAATGCAAGACTTGATGAAATCTCAGAAGACGGTGCAAGACGCGGTGAAGAGACTCGAGGGACCGGCTTCGCAAAAAGTTATAGACGAGGCTACGGTTTGTCACCTCAGGCCCATGCGGCTGCCGCTCAACAAGTACGTCACCGGAGTGATTTTACCTAAAAGCACTACAACTCTGATTAATTTTCAACTCTGTAACCATCACTCCTCTCTTGTCATATTCCAGCTGTGTCTTTTGCAAAGCGGATGAACTTTTCACAGATTACGAGTCCAAGCTCTTTTCCCATACGTAAGTGGAGCAATAAGTTTTAAATGCATCAGCTGCATGATAAGTCGACTTCTTTGTGTAATCAGCCAAACCTCCTTCGACAGGGTGAAAGGTCAGACGGCCATCTTTGAAGAGATGATTGAGGATGAAGAGGGCCTGGTGGACGACCGCCTCCCCACCACGAGCCGAGGCCTGTGGGCAGCCAGCGAGACTGAGCGCACTCTGAAGGCCATTTTGTCTTTTGCCAAAGTCAAGCGCGTGGACCCGGAGCTGGTGGAGGAGGGGAACACTTTTATGGAGCTGTTTGAGAACTGGAAGAAGGAGTACAAGGTTTGCAATCCTTATGTACAACTTACTAATTGTCAAGCAACATCCAGCTTGAAAAGACGAAATTCAGGTCATGAGATTTCTTTACAAATTTATTTATTTATTTATTTATTTAGGACCTCTCAAAATAAGGGTTTAAATAGGGGTGAAACCTGCCTTCTCTCCTCAGGTGCTGCATGAGTACTGGATGGTGCTGCGTAATCATGTGTCAGCCATCGATGAGTTGGGTATGGCCACGGAGAGGCTGCGTGTGCGCCTTCCTGATGAGCCAAAGCCCAAACTGCTGCACATTATAGAGCCCCACGAGGTGAGGTTTACTGCTTGCTATTTATACACTGTAATATGTAATATGGCCGGTTTGATCTGTTAAGCAAGCGGCGCAAAGTGCAGAGCAATCTGGATGGAATGAACGGCTTTAATGTGAACCAGTGTTTTTAGCCTTTGAGGGTTTTTGTGCGGTTAAAAAGTTTCCCAGGATGTCATTTTCTACTAAACTATTTTTACTGCATTCCTGACCTCTGCCCTCGGTTGTTTTGCTCCCAGGTGGAGCAGAACAGAGTCAAGCTTTTGAACGACCAAGCTGTGGCCAAGTCTCAGCTGCAGAAGAAGCTCGGCCAGTTTCTGTATCTCACGAATCTGGAGAAGGTGATTAAATGCTATATAGTCACCAGAAAGCGCCTAATTTTTCGCCAGCTCATGCAAAGATTTATCTCACATTGTGTGGTAGGATCCTAAACTTTAATTCCTTCCTCAAGTCCCAGGACAAGGCTACTGGAGGGCTGAACCCAGAGCCGTGCCCTATCTGTGCCCGGCCCCTGGGTCAGGAGGTGAGTGTCGATGGTGCATGTTTAACATCTCACAAGTGGTATTTGCCTTAGTGGTTATGCTATAATCCTGTTTATAACTGACTCGAATAGTGGAATATGTTGAAAAACTCTTGAAAGATGGACTAAATGCGTCTTCTAGTAAGTTTAGGAGGGGACAGAAATCCTCAGCTTTTCAAATTTTTGTGTTTAAATTATATTTATGTATCAGATTAAAGAAAATAACAAGAGAAGTGAAAAGCCCCATTAAAATAAGAGGAGATTTTGTGTAAAACACTGTAAGAAATGGAACATGTTATACAGGTTTAACTTTTGCTTCTCCTGCCCATTTTCATACAAATTGCATCATCTGCTCCCATGCTTATATACGGAGGAGCACACTTTAGTTAGCAAATCAACTCCTCATTTTTATTACTTTGTACCCACAGACTCGATTCTAATATTACGCTCATTAAATATACAACTTATTGGTGCACTTCCACTCCTGACCACAGAATACCATTGTGATACATTGGTGGTAGGGTGGCGCTGTTGAGCTTCTGCCAGCTCAAATCCTGTGAGGTGAAGAAGAGTAGCAGTGAGTGAGAGGATCGTACAGGTGGAGCCTTGGAAACATGCTGCTGTTATTTGTCTGACAGACTCTTTCAGTGTGTCTGTATGTTAGTGTGTATGTTAACAGGCGGGTGTTTAGCTGTAGTGGTGTTGTCATTTATATTTTAGTTTAGTTTTCCGTTTATCGTGGAACAGTAGGCTAACCGAATTGCCTGTTGTCTGCTAACTGGTACAGCGTTACAATGCTGTACAAAAATAAATAAGGAAACAAATATTTATTATTAATTATTGGTTTATTGATAGTGTTTGCTATATATACACCCATATTTAACTTAATGAGCTGCAAAGTTAACATTTTGGCTCACATCCCCTCCCCCCAGACTAAATTTTGGCCCTCCACTAGGAAAACTTTGGACACCCTTGGTATGGATATTATTATTTTAGATTTTTCCTAGTAACAATAATCCCTTGTCCCTTCTCTCCTTTCCAGTGGGCAGTGCTGACTTGTGGCCACTGCTTCTGTAACGAGTGCATAGCTATCATTGTGGAGCAGTACAGCGTGGGCTCAAGGCGGCGTGCCATCAAGTGTGCCATTTGTAGGCAGACGACTTCACACGCAGAAATCTCCTACGTGTTCACCACCCAGTCTTCCAGTCAGGACCAAGACATACCAGTAAAGGTCAGTCGGCTGGATCTTAACTTTTGTCTGGAAACCACGTTAGAACTAGAGTCAGATTTTAGGATAATGATGAATTTTCCTGTGTTTGTCAGGGAAGCCACTCGACCAAAGTGGAGGCGGTGGTGAGAACACTGAAGAAGATTCAGGTGACCTACCCCGGGGCCAAATGTCTCGTCTTCTCCACGGTAACTGTAAACTACCCCTGCTCTGTAGAGCTCTGTAGATCTGTATATGTAGTATTTAGTGGATCTAACCTTGTCATCCTCTTCTGCACAGTGGCAGAGTGTGCTGGACATCATCGCTAAGGCCTTGTTCGACAATAACTTGGAGTTTTCTCAGATCAACGGAATTCACAAATTCCAGGTTTGACTTTGTCACGTTATTTAATTACACATGTTATTTTTAAGTCACTGCTGCTGTTTTTTGTTCCACCAGCTCAACAGAGGAGAGTTTTAATTGCCTGGTTAGGAACAGTTCAAATGATTAAATGAGTGAAAAACAGTTTCTTTAAAATACTTAAATGTTGAGTAAGTTGTTCCGTTTGCTGCTACACCTCGTTCCTATTAGTTCATTATTAGATTAAATACAGTTTTTGGCCTGAAAATAACTCCTTGGGCATCAGATCACTTCTAAAATTTTCACAAAAAACCCATTTCTAATGGAAATCAGCATATTTAATAAAATAAAAAAATACAGACTATGTTAACTGAGATATATGAGAAATGTTCTTGTACTTGTGCCAAAAGCCTTTTAATTCACATGTGACTAATCTGTGAATTACTTTCCAGGAGAATCTGAGTTCCTTCAAATACGAAGAGAAGATCAACATCCTTCTCCTTCCTCTCCACACGGGCTCCAACGGGCTGAACATCATCGAGGCGACGCACGTGCTGCTGGTGGAGCCGATCCTCAACCCGGCTCACGAGCTCCAGGCCATAGGCAGAGTGCACCGGATTGGCCAAACCAAGTAAGAGACACCAGGAAGTCGGCGATTACAAGTTTGGCTCGGATTCTACGTCACAGCTTCACAGTTTTTGTGAAGCAGCAGAAGAAGAAGAACACGGTATAAGTTGTGAGGGTGAAATACTCCACTAACAGATTACAAATAACTTCTGTTCCCTCTTTCCAACAGGCCAACGTTTGTTCACAGATTCCTCATCAAATCCACGATTGAGGAGAGAATGCAAGCGATGCTGAAGACGGCAGAAAAAAGGTGTGTGTCGGTAAATCTTAATCCGGACAGGATTTAAGCATTAGCTCACTGGCCAAAACATTAAGTACACTCGTGAAAACTAAGGCATACTAATATCACCTTTATGACTGTTGTAATGTTCCGCTGCATGATCATTTTTGATGATGTAGTTTGTGATGTGGTTAAACTGGGCTGAACTGAACACAAAAGTGTTTCTGTTATTGAGCCTGGACTTAAATGGAGTTGCCAAAATAATAGAAACACGCACCAGTACATTAGAAACAAATGCTGAATATTATAACCTTCATTCAAGATAAGATTTAGTGCATGACTGTTTTGGGCTTTGTTTTCACTAGTGTACCTACTGAACTGGAAAGTGAGTGTAAATTTAGCAGGTTGAGGTATTGACGAATGTGCTTTTTAATTTTAGTCACACCAGCACACCCATGAAGCACTCGGAGGCCGCCGTGCTGACAGTCGCAGACCTGGCTGATCTGTTCACTGAAGACACCGAACCTCTGGAGTGAATGTGGCACACTCGGCCTCTCACTCCTCACGCAGCAGTGATAGAAGTGCACTGATTTTTTTTGCACATTCCACTTTTTATACGAGCGAAAAGAAGAAAAGAAAAAACTGATACTTTATCAAATCTCTCACAACGAACATGTTTCTTAATTGTTTTCAAGGTAAACTTTTAAACTTTTCTGGAGCTGTTGTGTGTAATTTGACTCACACGTTGTCACACTTTCCTCTTGACCTGTTAAAGCACCCGTTTGATTTTGAGATTTGACTTGTACAGTATTATTATCGGTGTTAATCTGACTGAATTATGTGCGTTTATACACAACATCACTGTATGCCCAGGCAGAAAATCAAAAGATCTCACAGCATTCAGGAAATAAAAGTCAAAAACAGGCTGCAGCCTGTTATAACCAGCTCTTTGTGTTACGTCTGTTTATTATTTTTTTAAGCAATGCAAATCCAAAGCAATGCAAATAGAAGCAGGATAGAAACCACTGATCTTTACTGACCTTTACAGCAGAACTGAGGCTGATGCAGGACCAGACAATTTTCTTGAAGCTATTTGAGTGTTTAAAACAATGTCAGACAGTCAGGCCTAACAGTGATTCCTGTCTGAATTTGCAAGACAAAAAAAGCTGCAGATCCAGCGTCTTGGAAACTGATCTTGTAAATAAAACTAATAAAAAACGTTTTCTGCCTCATTGCGGCGACTATCTCGTCTTTTTATTTTATTGCCACGTACAAATTGTCCGGACGGGTTTAACGCGTCACGTGGCCGACGTTTTCCTTCAACGCTTTGTTCAGAGTGATGAACATAATCTTTCCTCCCTTGCATTTGCATATTTAAGTATTTTACGGTCAGTTCCACCACACACATACCCTCAGCGGCCCTCGGCATTGTCGCTGAATTGCCCTTGACTCGTAATGAGTTTCTTTTCACCTGACTGACTGGGATTCCCGCACTAGTAAAGATTTTAAAACGTCCACACAAAGGACGTAGACAACAAAGAGTGCCAGCCCCGTGCTGCTGTCCTTCTTTACATGGTTACCAGACTCCTTGTGGCTCCCCGTAGTAAGAAACAGTTGTAATATGTTTACTAAGAGGACATCGCCGCAGTAGGCGGTGCCGTACGTGTTACCTTGGACTCCCCTCGGTTCTCTCTATTCATGTGCGGAATCTCATTGTTGGCGGGGACATCACTCAAGCTGGTGTTTTAAGGCCGGAGAGAGGCTCCCAGTTCATTAGAGCTGTGTTTCGAGGGCCAGGAGTAAGAGAAGGGGGCACTACGTCTTCTGGTGACAGCGGGCTGTGGTGAAAATTCCCAACCAGAAGATCCGCAGAGTTTCGGGGGAAAAGGCCAAAAGGCAGCGGAGAGAGGCCGAGCTGAGACAAACCAGAGGGAGAGGACGTCGGAAGATGGCACCTGCCAGTTTGGTTTTTGCGTGTTTACTGTTCACCGTGAGGATGGTCGCCTCGGAGGTCTATCTGGAGTCTGAGGAGGAGGGTGAGCACCCACACTCACATCACGCACATCTGGATCAAATGTCAAAGGGTCAAAGCCTTTTCCACACAGACACTGCTTTAAAGAATTTTTAATATTCACAATTTTCAATTCAAAGGTTTCCTGCAATAACTTACTGGATTTTCTCTGGCTGCGATAGATTTGAAGTGTTCTTGCAGAAGGAACCAATAGATTTTTTAAGTCCTGTAAAATGATTTGAACCAGTTTAATAACAGTATGATTTGTTACTAAATGTGCAATAAATGTGAAAAACACATTTAGATCATGAACTTAACAATGAGAATATACAAGAAGTCCCTCTACAAGTGCAATAATCAGCAATATGAACTTAAAATAAGGAAAGTATTTATGCACCTTAATACTGATGTGTAAGCATGAGTGCAGCATCTAAATCAGTGGTTAGTTAGTTTAAGCTTTATATTTTGCATGTAAACTTTTAATTTGAAGAGCAGCTTGTCCCTTCTGCAATGCAATCAATAGCGTGGGGTAGAAAGTAAAACATTTCACATGAAATTAAGTTGAGTAGAAGTTTAAATTCACAGAAAATATTGATAATAGTGGTTACGTTTCATTATTATAATATGTGATTTCATTCTGAGGCATCAGTACGTCACAATAAATGTGTGAAACTGTGACATTTATATAAAAATGTTTAGTTTAAAGGAGTTTTTTTTTTAATCTTCTTTCCATTAGAACTCAATGAAACTGTCATTTGCACCAACGACCATATGGAGGTCGTCATCCCGAGCTCCTTTTTCCTCAGCAAAGTGCCTCCAGTTTATGTGAGTTCAACACAAATTTTCCAGTAGAGGAAACCACTCATACTCTAAACGATTCTTATAGATTCTACGCTTCATAACTGAGCCTTTGTCCCTCGTTTTATTTTGTTTTCTCTGTTTAGGTTTCGGATTTGCATTTAAACGATCCAGACTGCCGTGGCGTTGAGGTGGGGGACGACTATGTTTTCAGCATAAAGAAAAATCTCTCAGACTGCGGGACGGTAATGGTACGAACCTCCTTTGGCCCTGACATTTGCTCCAGGCTGTGACTGCTTTGCCAGTCTGTAAAAACTCAAGAGTCTAACTAATCAAACGTCGCACGTGAGCTCAGACATTTAGAACAGCCCTTCACAAAAGAGGAAGACATCAGCTTTGGCTGATATGAAGACAAACTACTCTCGTTATCTCCGTTACTGACGACATAAAATCCCCGTAGTAATAAATTATCTATTTTACGATGCCTGCGGTTGTTGTGGGATTTTTTTTTTAAGCACAAAGAAGAAGTTACTTCTTTTCTTTATTTCCCTCACACTTTTTTTTTTCCTGCAGTGACGTAAACGTGGACCGTGATCCTCTGTGTTGAGAACTATGGAATTGGCTCATAGCAAGTATAATAAGACGGACAGAGAAAGGCACATACTCAGACGGCCAGACAGAGAGGAGCGAGAATAAAAGAAGGGGGGAGTGGTGTTTATGTCAAGAAAGAAGGGCAGCGTTGTTCCTTTCGCCTACAACAGCCTCGGGCCGTATTCAGGATAGCAGAGGGGGCCTGAATAGCCTCACAGTTCTAAATTATCAGGATTTACATGGAAATGATGATTATTTGTTAAGGTTCACTGAAAAGGAAGGCCATAAATCATTTGCCAACAAGCCCCGTGGTTATTTTAATCCGGCCACTCTCATGGATTCAAACCTTTGTGAGGTTCAAATCCCTACCTTAAGTGTCCTTGAATCTATTGCTTGGAATGCGTTTTTTTTTTTTAATTTATAAAGCAAGTAAAAGGTTAACACAGCTCTCCACAGGGAAAATCCACCTCAGCATTATTTTACAAGGTTTTTTAGCGTGAGCCTGCTCTGGATTAGGTGCCTGTTGCTAAAGGAGAAGAATGAAGAATGCCGTAGCCGTCGGCCCCGTTTTCACCTTGAACGTGGAATCTTTTAAACCAGGTTGTCAGAGAAAACGTGGATGAATAGTTGGGTTTTTAAAGGTCAGACATTTTCGCTGTAAGCCTTCGTATCACAAAGGAATAGGTCCCTGTTGTGTGGAGACCTGTCAGCTCTGCTTACAGCTGGCTGGTGTTTACCAAGACGTAGTTAGAGGTGAAAGATGCTCAACGGTTAAGAGTTGATCCCGCTCTGTGACCGCAGAGGCAGCACACCGCCTTTTCACCCACCACTATTTTATGGTTTTATCTACATTATGTGAAGAATATAACACGGTCTCAGTCACATGTTCTGTCTGCCACAGACTGTGGAGGAGGTTTCTTATGTAATAATAATTAAATTGGCTTAGAGTTTTTGACTGGCTGGACTCAACAAAGGACTATTTTAATTAAGCCATATACAATTAGATTACTGCTGTTTGAACTAGAACTGTGGAAAGACAACAATATGTTGTGACCCTGAAAAGATCCAGGTCAGAGGGTCCCTGTGTTTCTGTGCACAGCCTTTTCATAGATATAATTCATTGAAAGGAGCGACCTGATCTCTTCACGCCAGTGTTTTGCAGCGTTTCTCAACTGAAATAGCACCCGGCGACCTTTTACATTTGCCTGTTGTGATCTCTCCTCAGACCTCCGACGACACTCACATCATGTTCATAAACACCATACACAATAACTACTCGGATATTATCACCAGAAACTACATCAACATCACATTCGTGTGCCGCTACCCCATCAACTACATGGTCCGGCAGCCCAATGGTGAAAACATGATACGGGTGGATGTCAAGTAGGTATTCTATGTTTTTATTTTTTTTACTTAAAAACCAACAGTAAAATTATTTGTTAATTAAAAATGCTGTGTTTTAATTCTCATTAACTCTGCAGAACCATCACGCTGAACACGGAGGACGGGAACTTCTCCGTGTCGATGCTGCTGTACAAAGACGAGGCCTTCGAGGACAGATGGACCACTGTGCCGTCGCTGACCCTGGATGATGACATCTTTGTGAAGGTTTTCATGGTAAATCGTGACTTTTTAAAGACTTCCGCTGTAGCTGTGAAAGGTTTATTCTAAGAGAACGAGTAGGTTGAAGCATCTCAGGTATTCTTACTACAGACAGCTATTTTTGGATCAGTTTAGACACACAGCCTTAAGCAATACGTTCTGTGGATAGATGTCCCAAGCTATGCAGGAAATCTAACCCTCCTCCCGTGACCAGATAGTCATTTGAGTGCTGCTCCACTTCTCATCCATGTTGTTATAACCTCCTTGTGCACCTGTTGTTTACTTACTTATGAATCAGCATTTTCGCGGCTCTTCATGAAAACGTGTGTGTGTCTCAGATACCGGCTGACCTGATGCTTCGTATGGAGAGATGCTGGGCGACACCGACCAGTGATCCATACAGCAATATTCAGTACACCTTCATCAGGGACAGGTCTGCGCCATTTAAACACTTTTTTTTTTATTGTGTAATATTAGACAAACTTTTGTCGTTTCCTGTAGATCATCTCGCAGCTGAAAACCTGAGAATGACTAGGCGAAGATTTCCACACTCACGCGAGACACTTAAACCTGCTAATAGCCGCGGCGTTTCACCACATGTGTCCTCTTACAGGAGCGCTGTTGAAATCTGAAATAAGAGAATTTGTTGCTTGGAGAGCTGGCCAGACAACAGCTCAACACCAGAGCCTGGTCATGTGACGCCTGTCTGAGAGGCCACATGCGTTTCAGTTCAACAGCTGTGTCCATGCCCTTGACAACCGAGGCAGTATTTGGTACTGTTAGCAACAGCAGGGCAATGAAATGCACATTGATTTCACAACGGCAGAGAGAATGGCTCAAACAGGCCCGTGCCCCTCCGTGCTGAATCACCTGCGATTGTGTTTTTCTTATCTCCACACACTCCAAACAACAGCCATTGTTTCGGCCTTTAAAGCGAAGTGTTTAATTCTAAAGCGAAGACTCACTATCTAGACTCCTTTGTCTCCCTGCTTAGCTGTCCAGTGTTGACCAGTGAACAGACCCTGAGCGTGCTGAGGAACGGCCAGGGTCCGGAGGCCTTGTTCAGGATACAAATGTTCAAGTTCGTCGGCAGCTCTTACACCAACGTCTTCCTCCACTGCAATGTCCAGATCTGCCACAACGGCCCTGGCCTGTGCCAGCCTGTGAGTTTGAGCTTGTGTTGCACCCATTCCTCACGCTGGTCGTCAGAGGCCAGTTCAGACAAGTAGCCTTCTATATGCGACGCTCACTGTATGACCTCAATATAGAAACTGCTTACTAACCGCGTGAGCTGGCTGTGAAAATGCCCTCGTTACAGATGCACACTGATCGAAGCTTTTACTAATTTCGTGTATTTTACAAACAGAACTGTTCCGGTGAAGATGGGTTAATGAGAGCGCGGAGAGACGTCCCGCTCTCCCATACTGTGTCTTATGGACCAATCAGGCGGCTACTAAACAACAGGGAAAAGCCCACTAAGAGTATGTATTCATGCAATCTGCGAGCTTTGACTTTGAAATCGTCAACTTGGATGCATGTGGTTCCACCCGTGTTTGTTTTCCTCCAGATGCAGGTGGAGTCCCGGCTGTGGAGACCTTTGTCCTCGGAGGTCTGCTGCTCGTCCTGCTGCTGGTTACGGGGGTGTTAGGGAGGCTGTGGCTCCGCTCCAGACGTTTCTACCCGGCGCGAGAGGCGCAGCTCACGCTGTCTAACATTCACCACATCTCAGAGGTGGCCTCATGAACCCGGGGAGCTGACAAAAGGACATAGGGAAAAAAAAATAATAATAATAATAAAAAAAATAATAATAATAAAAAATAAATAAACACATGCAAAGACGTGTGATTTATATTAATAAAAGTTTTGCATATTTTCTCCTTTATAAAATGACTTTCTGGATGTGTAAGAACTTAATAAACATCTATCTGAAGTGTGTCCCTGATTCTTCTCATTATTACCAAAGGACTTTAATTGAGTCCCAATTTGAGCTACTTGTGTTTTATCCCATTTCATTCTGTTGTATTGTACTACTCCACTGCATTTCAGCCAACATATAATTTGTTATTAATATAAGCCTTTATAGGGCACTCATTGAAATACTAAATATAGGTCAAAATAAGAGATTTTCACTTCTGTGGAATCAAGGTTAATTCATTTAACATATAAGGTTCCATGCCCTTAAGTGGTAATCAAATGTAAACATATATTTAGACCATTAGAACATAAATGCTGATGATCACGTTGGACAACATTAGGACACTATTCTTGATACTTAATAAAGCTTATGCTCAGTGTTCATGTAGAGGTGGACCTTGTAGGCCATATTTGACCCTAATTTGACCTGAGTGTTTCCTTGATCTTCTCTCATTGGCTGAATGAAAACCACATGCTTCACCAAGAAGCACAGGGATGTAATTTAAAACGTGTGCACGAAGGGTTAAGTCGTTTATTAAAATATACATTATCCACATATTCATATATTTCCTTCATGCATTTGTGGGTGATTTAAAAATCATTTGACAGGAGCTTGTGCCCTTATTAAATCCCAAAACGCCGTGTAATGAGTGATTAAATGTTGAACCGTCCTCAGGGTTTTCCCCAGTCTGTCTATTTCAGTGCTGTCTCACAGGTCTGCGTCCCATAAACCTAAATATGACTGGTCAGTTTGCGTGATGACGTAGTACGCCGGCGCCTCAAACCAGGATCAACACAAGTCCGAGCGGAGAAGGACTAAACCGGAGAACCAGCCACAGCCAGTTCACATCAGAGGGAGATTTGGCCGCACTGCGGGCTGCTTTGTGAAGTTATTGTTCCGCTTCACCGGTGTTGACGGAGCTCGTATAAGTTTGGAAGGAAACACATAAAACAAAACACGACCGGAGAGCCCCACTTCTCGGGTAAGCTGTTTCTAGAAGCTGCCGAGCTAGCTAACTAAGCATGCTAACGAAGTGTAGCTGCTAACGCTAACTCGCTGGCCATGTTGTTGGTGTTTCCTTTGTTTACCTTAACTTTAAAGTTTTGTAACTTATTAGTTCACGCTCTTTTGGCCACACTGTTATCCTGAAAACTGTGTTCTATAGTTGTTATTGTAGTTATTTGTTATTGGCACGAAGACAACCAATCAGTGAGGTGCGTGAGGACCGGCTGGTGTGTGTGTTGTTTGTGTTTCTGTTAGGACCGGTTCTTGGTGTTTTGTGCTCTGTGTTTTTAGCCGTTTGCTAACCTGCCAGCTATGCTTGCGTAATTTACTTTGGTGCTGCCGGCTAAGGCGACAAAGACTCGAACAACAGCTCTCCTGTGTTGCATTGCTGCTGTCTGGACTTGCAACATTGCTGTGGGTCTTTAAATTATTGTCTGGTGTCCTCGTAGCCAGCGGTCCTTATCCCGCAAATCCCTGCACACAACTAACGCCACCAAATGAGCTTGAGGCTAATGATTCAGAGGTATTTACCTCGTGGCTGTGTTGCGTCCGTTTGACAAACAGCTTGAATAATAGTCTGAAGTTCTTGACTGATGTCTGACTTGTTAGCAGACTCCATGAAAGAAAGAAAGCAAGTCACTTGGCCTTGAGGTGTAGGTTCAGATTTGCTCCCTTGAAACCTAAGAGAGATGTTGTGAAATGTTACTTAACGAGCACACACATTTAGTCAACATGCACAGACAGAGTACATAAGGATACTAAGTTACAGATTGCTTCCAAGGCACAGGATCTCACATATGTTACGCTGCAGGATTGCATGAATGTCTGTGCGATAATGTAACCCCATCTCGCTCCGCTGCAGCTGACTGCTCTACGTGCTTACGTGAAAACAATGTTGTCATGGTATGAGTGTGGCTTCTCACCAAAACAAATGTGTTTTTTTTTGTTTGTTCGCAGGGTTGAAAGCTCCTCCTCCCCTTTCGTCCGCCATAGCCAGCTGGCTAAAGAGCAAAACAATAAAAATGGAGAACCTGCACCCCCACTGCCTTAAATGCATCAACAGGAGATGCATGGTAAGGCCCGAGACGGGGGTTTCTTGCGACCTCATGGGCTGCCCCCTTGTCTGTGGGGCAGTTTTTCACTCGTGCAAACTAGAGGAGCACCGCCTGCTGTGCCCGTATGAACGGCTGCCCTGCCTAAACAGCGGGTTTGGCTGCCCCTTCACTATTGCAAGGATTAAGATGGCGCAACATCTTGAGACGTGCCCTGCAAGTATAGTGTGTTGCACTATGGAGTGGAACCGCTGGCCAGTGAGTTATGCTGATCACAAGTCCTATGAAAACTTGAGTAAAGACTTTGACGAGGTGGAGCAGCTAGACATGGCGTTGGCTCTGCAGGATCAGAGGATGCTGTTGGAGTCCCTGAAGGTCACAACCACTGTGTCGAAGAATGGAGATAAAGAAGGAGACGAAAATGACAAAATGGCCACGGCGTCGAGTTTACCTGAGACACTGTTGGGTAATGGAGCTGTGGAGATGGAGGACGAGCCCTACAACGAGCTGTATAGGACTTCAATGGAGACGAGCAGAAGTTTAGCTGCTGCCTTGGACATCCTCTCCAATGCCAAGGATATTGATGTCATTGTTGGAAACCTAAATGGTGAAAAGACTGATAGGAATGGGGCTCTCCATAATGGAGAGAATGGCGATAGTCATAGTGTCTATGTCGCGGAGGGCGGAAAGAATGTCGACATGAAAGAAAGTGACTCTGATTCAGATTGCGAGCTCGGCGCTGTAGGTGGAGTCGTGTGCACCGTAGGAACAGATAGAGAAGAGGATGGTATTAACTGGGTCGAAGAAAATGATTTTTTTGAGTTGTTTTTTGAAGAGAAGGAAGACGTCATAGAGGAACCTATAAATGATTCCGACCTCTGGCCAGAGATGCCTCAGAATTATTTGCCAGTTGTAGCACTAGAGCCTCCTGTGCCTCAACAAGTGCAACTCGCGCCCCCAATGCCATTCCTGCTGCCTGATCACGTGAGAAATAACTTCTTGCAACACTTACCCACTGAACTCAGGTATAGGTGTTTGGAGCGTAAGCTGCAGAGTGTAGATGCGCTTAGAGGAATAAGTATGTTTACATTTAACGGACGACGGGCCCTGCTCTCTGACCCTTACTTGATTCGAGCCAAGATGGAAGACAAGGCAGTCGACACGTCCGACCTGGAGGTAGCAGACGACCCCATGGGCCTTCATGGTATTGATCTCATAACTGCGGCGCTGCTGTTTTGCCTCGGGGATTCTCCAGGAGGAAGAGGAATCTCGGACAGCAGGTTTGTTGATGGCTACCACATTGACTTTGGTACGCAGACATTCTCCTTCCCTTCAGCCATTCTTGCAACCAACACCATGGTGGGGGATATCGCCTCAGCCTCGGCCTGTGACCACGCCAGCCCACAGCTTTCCAACCCTAGCCCCTTCCACACCCTCAGGTTGGACCTAGTGCTCGAATGCGTGGCGCGATACCAAACCAAACAGCGCTCCATGTTCACGTTCGTGTGCGGCCAACTGTTTCGACGGGACGAGTTCTCGTCTCATTTCAAAAACGTTCACGGAGACATCCACGCTGGACTCAACGGCTGGATGGAGCAGCGCTGCCCATTGGCCTACTACGGCTGCACCTACTCCCAGAGACGATTCTGCCCGTCCGTGCAGGGCTTCCGGATCATCCACGACAGGCACCTCGGCTCTTTCGGGGTGCAGCCCGGTTTGCCGTTGAAGCACGGGGACAGTCTGCCCAGAAAGACCCGCCGCTTCGGCTCTCAGGGCGATCAGTTCAGTAGTCTTCCATTTGAAATTTTGCAACACGTAGCAAGTTTTCTCGACAGCTTTAGCTTGTGCCAGCTGTCCAGAGTGTCCCGCACCATGAGGGAAGTGTGCGCCAGCTTGCTGCAGATGCGCGGCATGGTGGTCCTGCTGTGGGAGAAGAAACGTAACGCGGACGGGTCGCCTTCATGGCAGATCACAGACAAGGTGAGTCCTCCTTGTGCAGTGCATATTTGCGGTCCTCTGTGTTGTATTCATGTAAAGTAATTTATAATTGCTCTGTCTTTACTCAGGTGTGGCGATTCAGCACAGCCTTCGGTACAGTGAATGAGTGGAAGTTTGCAAACATTGCCAGCATGGCCGACCACCTCAAGAGCTGCAAGTTCAACACAATTTCCCGTCGGGAGGAGGCCATCCCTCTGCCGTGCATGTGTTTCACCAGGGAGCTCACGAAGGAAGGGAGGTGTTTACGCTCAGTTCTCAAGCCAGTAGCTTAAGGGATGAGGGTGTCTTTAGGATATTTCTGTGACCATCAGAACTCAAATGCCCTCCAGTGTTTACAGATCTTAAGGCCTCAAAAGTAAAAACTCCTGGTTGAACATTATTAACTGTTGGCTTCCTGGTGGAAAGACTCTTCGGCTCCATAAACAAAACCAGTTAGTCCGGAGGTTTATATTTCAGCATTCACAGATCAGGACTGTAAACAAGCAAACTGAAGCCTTTTATCTTCCACAGTGATGGATTTACTCTCACCAGTGTACTGAATTTGTACCCACGTCTACTCGGACATTGTGTAATATAATGTATTGATGTAGAAGTTTTTTTATTTTTATAACAAAAAGTCAATACTGTGCTACGTTTGTGGTGAGAGCACAGCCTTAACTTAAGATACACTTGATATTCTAGCCGTGAGGTTGTCGCGACATCTCTATGAGGTTTCTCGGGCCGCTTCTAGTTGGAAGAGTTTACTGGTATCTTTTACAGCTCCTTCTTTTTACCCAGAGTGACCATGTGTATTCTTCTTAGAGCTCCTAGATTTCATGGATTTCACATCTGCATTTTTTAACACTGACCAAACACCTGTGCTAGCCGTGTGTGCACAGTGTATGCCATTTTTACAAATCGTGTCACTGTGGGTGTTTATTTCTGCTCGCCAGCACATGTCGACATCATCATGTGTTGCAGCAGCATCAAAGGTGGTCCATATCCTCCTCTTTTCTTCTCTCACGTCTGACTAACAGGCTGGCGTGTTAGTCAAGAGTGAGACATGAAGCAACACTAATCATCAGCCAAATGGCAATACTTTTTTTTTTTTTTTTTTTTAAAGCCGTGGTTGGGTTGTGGTCTCTTTTCTACCAGCTACTTTGACGAAGAAACCAGCAATTTTTTTCTTAGTTGTGTTCTAAAAATAAAACAATCTAAATGTAGCAAGTGAAATAATGAATGTATTCAGTGCTTACATGCGTGACTGTGAGCAGGAAGTTTTGTTTCCTTCTCCTCCGTGTCAGACCTCATGTAACCCTGCAGGCCAGGTTGTTTAGGAAACATAACCGCCACACACTTCCCTCCAGCAATGAGCATCACTAATTATGTTCATTATGTATCACGGTTTCTTGTTTTTTTTTGTGGCACTACATGCCCGCTGTGTTCAGATGGCGTTTGTGTCTCAGGGTTGCAGCGTGAAGCTTTGTCCACAGTAGATCGAATGACATGACAACTTTTCAGCTACTTGATTATCGTGAGGATCTTAGAACAGACTCAGTATTAATATAATGGTGTGTGTGTTGCAGTGCCGGAGTAACATGTTTGTCATCCATCAGTGTTCACGACTAAAATAGGCTGTCGGATAAGCTGCTTTTTAAACGTTCAGAGTGACCGGGCTTCATATTCTTAGTTTGGATTAAGAAACAAAAATATATATATATATATATATATAATACTCAAACTTGCATTTTGTTGTGTTATGTGAGAAAAGGTTTTTAATGAAAATTAGTTTTAAAAATGTGAATTTGAATATTCCTTTTTGAAAAATAGTGTGTTTTTGTTGTTTTTTTTAATGTTTTTTTTTTTTCCGAGTTGGTCGTAAATCCCCAGCTCTGTCAAACTAAGCTGTCTTTTTACTCTAATGCATCCCATCCTGTATTTGGTCTGTTTGTTATTTTTGTACTGGTACTTTAATTTTTAAAAGGTAAAAAAAAAAATCTGCCTGTTAGGTCTGGATGTGACTGATTGTTTTGCACACAAAGGCATGTACTGTAAAGTTGAAATCCTAAAGCTGAGGGTTGGTCTTTTACTCTAGTGCATGTGAGTTTGATGTCTTTGGAAGCTGTATCTTTCTCTCCAGTTGCAGACGGTTTATTACTCAGGCAGTGTGCACTGATTTTACTTCATTTTCATAAAACGTGTTATTTTTATTTTATTTTTTTTATTAGACATGCTCAGTCTTCCTGTGTAAACCCGTAGGGGACTGGGCATTAAATCACTCAGTTATGGTTCATACAATCGGTTTCATGTGCAGATCACCTGTTTTGTTTTTAGCACCTGGAATGTATCAGTATTTGACGTTTTATTTTCACTCCTACTGAAGTGCGTGGATTTTTGTTTGTTTTTTTTTTTTCACCACAGTATGCCAGCTTCATTTGTTTGACTTTTGAAGCGTTTTAATAAAGACACTCTCAGTTTTTAAATGTTTTTGACTTTTATTGCAGCAGATCCTAAACATTTTTGATGCGACTGCTTCACAGTGCTCTGATTACACATCGCTTACAGGTTTACAGCGTTAGCATGGAGATTTCTGATTGACATAAAAATACAGTTGGATGCACATCCTGTCAAGTATTTAGGCCACATAATGAAAGCAATCTTGTCATTTTGTATTAAACCTCATTACTTATATGGGCTAAAATGGCAACATCTCAATCTCACGTTTGCCCAATATATTCATTCATTCATCCATCCATTTAGGTAACACATGCACACCTTCAGCCAATGTGGAATCACCAATTAGCCTAACAAGCAAGCAGGGTATGCATAGAGAACCCAGGCAGGCATAGGAAGAGGGACACAAAGGATTCAAACCCAGAAACTTCTTGTTGTGAGGAATCTGCACGAACCACTGAGCGTCATAGTCTTTTTTTTTTTTTTTTTTTTAATTATGGATAGTCAAATAAATTAAAATGACTTAACTTTGTAAATATGATAGAAAAGTTCAAAACACTTTATCTGAATCTGAACATAAAAGTAAAGTTTTCTTTTTTGAAATTCACACTTCCTACCACTAGATGTCAGCAAATCGACATAATTTGGGAAGAAAGTCCAGGAAGGGCACGGGTCACACAGCATCACTTCCATTTTGATGAATCGGTCTATTTTGATGTGGTAAAAAATATTATTACTGTTGTTTTTTATACAATACGAATTACACCCATATCCGTGAGTGTTGTAAACTGAACCTTATCATATTATTTCCTGTTACAGTTCCCTCTTGTTTTTATCATCTAAACAAACAGTTTACATCAGCAAATCCTTTACCGCACTTTTATTTTAGTTATAATTAGTGTCGGTCTTTAACTACTTCCTTATTATTAAAACTTGATATTAAATTTTAGATATTTGTCGCGGACCATATTGTGCTTTTAAATCGCGATTTAACCCCGAGGTGTGGTGCCTATATTTATTCTTCAGGGGGGAAAGTCCGTATAGGAAAAAGGAAAGAACACTTCAAAGCGCAGTTACAGTTTAACAGCTGAGTCAAGGTGTTCCCCTGTCGGTTTCTGTGCCTTTGTTCTTTGTTTGCGGTGTGTGTAAGAATACTCGTTAAAAACACGATGCTATAATTAGCAATCAGACACGATTAGCAAGTAAATGATGCGGTGTGTAATTTAGAGGTGAGTCAACGTGCATTATCTGCGAATTTGGTGAAGTCTTCATGTCGTGTGCATACCACCATCTCTCATCAGGTATTCCTGGTTAAAATGTACCTACCAGGAGTGGGGTTCGAACCCACGAGGACTATTGTCCATTGGATCTTAAGTCCAACGCCTTAACCACTCGGCCATCCTGGTGCTTACGTAAGCCATCAACAGTCCACCTGAGCTCGTGCCTACATTTCATAACACCCGCCATGTTTCCAGTAAGTGCCCCCCCAGCAAACCACAGAGCGCTGCCGAGGAAGTGGAGTCACTGCAAACCCGTTTCAACAGCAAGCGGACGCAGTTAATTCTGAAAACACCCACTACCTGTGTGTCTCTCATTGACAGCCTGATGCCTCACTTTGCCAGCTGGTAACTGGGATTCCCCCGGAGTAGGCGATGAGGGAAGTGAAGACCTTTATGATTTTACTACCATCCTACGCACGCACGCAAAGTCCTCCGACCCGATTCCTATTTTCTCTCTCTCTCTCTGTGTTTTTGTTGTCACCATACTGCGGACACCAGCGCACACACTGAGCCAGGTATGAGAAACCCTGTTCATGTGAATGGGCTCTGGTCACACGCCACAGTTTAAGATGATGCCATTTCCCCTCAGAGTTTGCTTTCATGTGAAGGAACAAGCTCCGAAAGTCCTGACATATATGGTGGTAACTAAACCCGGGGGTGGCTAACATTTAGTTGCACAATTCACACAAATCTATCTTGCCTTCCCCTCCTAACCACAATCAGAGGCTGTGTTTCTAAACACTCGTTAAGCAATGGCTGCAGTAGCAACCAGGCTTACGTTAAGTTCCAGTTTCAAGCCAGTCACTCTGAGGCAGATAATTAGACATAAAACATACTTTACTGACTTAAATATCACATGAAACATTACAAAACTTACAAAGCTAAGAGTCACGTATTAAATAATAGCTTAAAGGTCTTTACAGCAATCGTGCAGAAACTGTTCTCGGTGGCACTCAGGAAATGCAACAACCATATCACACTGTATTCATTTGCATATGGAAGTTTTGTTCAAAATGACTGTGGGCCCTTGTCCTTAGGCCAAGGCCTGAGCCGAACGCATGCATAAATCAAAGATACACTGCGTGCATCTTTGAAGCCACACTGGTGGGAGTCTCATTTACAGCAAGGGAAGCAACAGCAGAAGAGTTTCTTGCACGGATTGTCTTTCTTGTATTTCACAGCCTTCCTTATCTGACCTGTAGCCTTGGCGACATAGTCCTGAGTTCCAGCGACGTTGGCTTCAATGTTGTCCAGCATGCAGCCCTGCTCCTCCACCAGCAGGGCCAGCTGGAAGAAAAGCTCCTGAATGTCCCTGATGCGGCCCTCCAGCTCCAGCAGCTCCTTGTGCCTGTTCTCGATCTCGTTCAGAGCGGACCTGGCAGTCCTGCCCTCCAGCAGGAGGTTGTCCGAGAAGACGTTCCACTTTCCCGTCTCGACCATCTCGTCTATCTGATCCCTGCTCACCTCCATCCCCATGATCTCGGCTTGCCTCTGGATGCGGGTCTTGCAGTTCTCCCTCTGCGCCATCTCGGCCTCGTTGTACTCAGACATGGCGTCGTGGAAGGCGTTGGTCAGAGACACGTACTGTGAGCGCACCATGCGAACCACGGCCGACGTAGGCCCGTGTTCATCTTCCAGCTTCTTGCTCTCCTGCGCCATCTTCTGCAGCCGGGCATAAATGGCCTCCCCTCTGGCCTTGATGTCCCGCCCCAGAGCGTTGGAGTCCCGCTTGATGCTGCTGATCCTCCTGACGGACGTGAGGAACCTGGTGTTCTGCTTCCCCAGGCGCTTCACGTCCATTTTGAGCAACTGTATCTCCTTCCTCATGGCTTGGGCGTCCTTGTAGATGCCATCCATCGCGTCCTCGCCCTCAAACACGATGGCGTGCTGCTCCAGAGGCTGCAGTTCCTCGGCGACATGGTTGTCCCCAGGACTGAGCTCCTCAGCTGCAGGCTTGACGGCGAAGCCCTGCAGGTCAGTCAGTCGGTCCCTCATCTCACCTGTAAGAGGAGCAAGAACTCTTAACTGACCTTTTTAAAGGAATAGTCTGGCATTTAGAGGAACTTTTACAGATCAAGACAGATTTATGTAGCAGGATCTATTCTTTTCCCCTCAGGTAACCTTAGATTTGAGCCTTAGGTTGGCAGCCACTCGACTAAACAATAGGATTATTTTAAAGTTGTTACTTCAATATTGACAAGGTGCTGGCCCTTAGGCGCAGCACTGTAGATGAAAGAGCAGTTTCAACACATCACACACACAAATTGTTCCCTTTTCACTTGTATTTTCAATGGTTTATCACTTGCCATTTTAAACTTAGTGTCCTATCCTGTTGGGAAGGGAAGGATGCTTCAGTTGGATTCGTTTTTTATGACTTTAAAAAATAAATAAATAAATAAATAAAAAATTAAAAAAAGATACATAAACTACACGTCAACTCTCTCAGCCTCCAACCCGCTTTTAGAAGACCGTTTCATTATATTTTTAGCTATAGCCGCTGAAGACACATCAGTGAATCTAAAGGAAACGGATAAGTTACTTCCTCAGCTATCTCACCCGCAGATAGAAATGGATTACAACTCGTCGATCTACGATTATTCGGCTTCTTTATCACTGAGAGACGCTGTTACACAAATTCATTGGATTTTTATAAGTTCAACTGAACTTTTAAAAAATCAACCGAAACAACCACGGCACAGAACATCAAAGCATCTTTGGCCACGGGAGGAGAAGACCGAGAGGAAGCAGAATAACTTGACAACAATAACACGATGTGTCAGAAGTCGACGTGTGCGGATCGTTAAATCACTCAATCGATTATTTGAGCCGTTAAATCACAAAAACAAACAAACGGAAAAAAAAAAAAACGAGACAGCACGGAGCGCACACATACCTTGTCGTGTTATCCTCCAGCGGTGCTACACTTTCAAACTCTTCAAGAAAGAAGAAGGGGCGAACGCGAACAAACTCATTTCCTCTTTTTCTCTCGATTATAAATGTAAATTTCGACATGTGCCAGAAGCAGCTCACTGTTCCGAGGAGGTTTCGCAGGCGCCCAGTGCACCACACTGACACCCTGATGCAGCTTGCAGCACATTAACGCGGAAGATCACGCCTTCACACCGCACATGTCACGGTTTTCATCAGGAAGGAGATCCATCGGTCTCTTTTCTTAGCGTGAGAGCGCATTTGCGCGTTTGGCATTTACGCACAAAGTCTTTTGTTTTTAAATACTTACATCCAGTTTATTTAGAAGATGAAACACGGAAGACATAAAAACTTCATTACAACACAAGTTAAATGTTCAACATTCAAAACATCAGTGTCCTAGCACAACAGTGAAAGTAACACTTCAATATCATAAAGCAAGTAAAAGCATTAAGACTCAATTGTGTCATTTAAGTATGTGGGTGTGGAAAATAGCCACAGGGAGTATTACAAATATATACTACTAATGATAATATATTTTTCATATAAATATGAAGTAGCAGAAAAATGCAAAGTCATGTTAGTAGAGTCCAAACTTTAAATGTGCATGAGTGCAAGTCATCCATGTTGACTTAAAGATTCAAGATGTATTCTTAAGTTCAAGAATAAAAGAAAACTTTTATTTTACTTGTATTCTCTTTATGAAGGAGAAAACTGTGTAACGTCATCCATCACCACCCAATCTTTCAATACACCATCCTCTCTGCTCATTACCTGCACACCTGTGGGTTCAGTGAAGTTGTTAGTGTGTGACTAGATTTTACAGCCATTCAAACGTGATCAGTCCTACGTGTTGTAGCACGGAAAACAGCCACAGAACAGCTTCTTTATGGGGTTGTTCTTGTCAGATGCCTTGGCCCTCTCCAGCTTTCTGACGGCGTCCTGAACGATCACTTCGGTGTTTTGGACGTTCTTCTGGATGTTTTCCACTGCCACCCCCTGCTCCTCTACGAGCAGGGCCACGTCCAGGAACAGTTCCTGGATTCCCTCAATCCTCTTCTCCAGCTCCAGCAGCTCCTGCTGCCGGCTCTCGATCTGCATCAGCGCAGAGCGGGTGGTTTTCCCCTGCATCTGGTCGCTGAACACGCACACGTCCTGGCCGGACACCATCTCGTCCAGCTCCTCCTCGCTGACCTCCCTGCCCACCACCTCCATCTGCCTCTGGATCTGCCGTTTGCAGGCGTCCTTGTGGCTCATCTCCACGTCGTTGTAGCCGGTCATCACATCCTGGAGGGCGGTGCTGAGACAGCAGTACTGCGTCCGAGCGATGCGAGCCGTGGGGTCGGAGATGCCGCGCTGGGCCTCCAGCTCCGCCCGGAGGTCGTTGAGCTTGTGAAGACGATGCAACACGGCCTCTCCCCTGCGTTTAATGTCCGCACCGATCGCGTTGGAGTCCCTCTTTGTCGCGACGGGCCACGTGGGTATGTTCAGGGCCTGGTAGTTGACGTCCCTCAGCTCACTGATGTCGCTCTGGATCTGCTGGATTTCCACGTGGATCTGCTGGGCCTCCTTCAGGATGACATCCAGGTCTGGATCAGACTCCGCGGCGGCGGCTGCGGCTTCATGCTCCAGCGAACTGTCCAGACTGTGAGGCAGGTTGTCCAGCTGCACTGAGCTGAAACCCTCAGAGTCAACCTGTTGATCTGTTGAAGTCACCTGCTGCAGGTGCCCCATTCTGTCCCTCATGTCTGCATGGAGAGAGAAGAGGGAAAAGTCATTCACGTGGGAGCGAGAACATGTCCATCATGTTTGTGATTCTGCAGACGTGACGGGAGAAATTTAATTTAGTTTAAGAATTATTCATCATGACCCCTTTAAACCCTTAAGGCCTATGAAATATCCACCTGAAAGATGGAAAAAGATCCATAAATTCAACTGTAAGGGTAAAAGGAACAACCCTTGATGCACAATAAGTCTCTCTGTTACCATCACCGGGCCAAAGAGGGATTTAAAAAACTCCACCTTTACTTCCAACTCGGCAAATATGTGAACAAACATTGACTCAATGACACTGATGTTACTAGACCTGTTGTTAAAAAAATGGCCCGCTACACCCCGTTTTAATCATCATATTTCAAGACAGGAAGTTCAGCCACTCCTCGAGAGTTTTCAAGTGGCCTAAGAAGATTAGTTGAGTTTGGAAACTTCTCTTCTTAGAAGGAGTTACGTGACACACCCCTCACTGCTGAGCTGAGCCGACACACGTCGATGCAGATGGGCTGAAAAGATAAACTCCTCGAGCCCACTCACTGACGCGGCTATAAAAATCTGATCAAATCAAAGAGCCCGCTGAGAGGTTTGAGCGCACAGTTAACCTTTTTCTTTCAGCAGAAGGAAAACAAGCCAACAAAAGACGCATTAGCCGCAACAAACAAGCCTCTACTTGTTCACGAGTGACTAAAGAAAGACATCAGAACAGGCCTGGGCTCAGTCAAGCGCATAATCATACATTAAAAAAAAAAAAAAACAAGAAAATGCAAAGTGTTCGTAATCAGTATGTGTAGCAGGTGCGAGCGTTTTCTTACTTTCCAGTATCGAGTAATCTTAGATGTATGCTCGTGATCCACTCTGACATTTAATCTCTTTGCCAGACTTACCCGACGAGTTCCCGAGCAGAAAAGGACGGCGTAAAAGTAAAGAAGGTGGTCATTTAGTTGCTTAAGAGTCTTTTCAGTATAGCTCAATAAAAACAGCTGAGAGGACACAGAATCTGTATTCATGCTTGAACCGGTGTCACAAGAAAGTCTGACAACAGATAACAATAATCCAGATATTTATTATTATTATTATTATTATTATTATGTAAGATGAGTGTCAGAACGGACTGAGTTTGAGGTTTCAGTGCCAGTGCCTGTCGTGTCTTTAAAGTTCAGGGACAGGCTTCTTTTGAATCCAAACAGTCGATCCCAGAAACGTGTTCAAACCTGTTCCAACAGGTAAACCCATAAAATTAGATTTAAAGTTGCGTCTTGCCTGCGTCGCGTAGACGGCCTGTTGTCTTCTCTACGTCTTCTCTGAGCAGGTGTTCAGTCCAAGAGCAGCTGACTGACTGAAGGACTTTTTAAAAATGTTATCCATCATCTCGGATGCACCTGTTTAAGAGGAAAGGGGGTTTAGAAACAAAACCATCTGCATTCCTCCTGCGTCACATGGAGGCATGGGGTGACGTAGGGTAAGATGAAGCCGAGCTTCTTGAGGACTCATCATAGAGGTGGCATGTCCGCTTACATATTTCTATGTATTCTCAGGTTAGGCCCTAAACAAAGTACACTTTTATTTTTTTATTTTATTTTTTGCTTGTTAGGCGATTTTTAGGGGAGAGGTCACTGACACCAGAAGCAAAAGCAAACAAAGAGGAAGTATTTCAGATATGTTATCTGAAAGGCGGAGCCAAATGTTCAGATGTGATAACAATCCTGAAGTCTTGCAAAAGTCTGCTCTGTCATCAGAGGCGTCTCTGCAGGGGAGGCGTCGCTGTCGGTTTGACCTTTTCCAGCGGCACAGGAGGAGGATGCTCTGGATCGCTGCTTGATTTGTGATGAAGAATCATCGTGCCAGGAGCAAGTCAACCGGACTGTTGTCTCTGTTCATTGTGTGAAGGGGCAACTCATGATAAACTCTAAGTGAAGCCCAAGTAAAGTATAATACCACAGTATGTGCACGTTTCGAAATTTAGAGTGGTTTGTTTGAGGCCTAGTTTGGCTTGACTGATATGGACAAATAGAGATGGACAGAAGAGCTCAGGCCGGTATCTAGCAACTACTGAGCGCACCAATCAGCCATAACATTATGACCGATTGTTGCAACAACAAGCAGATTTCAAGCCCAGTACGTGCAAAGAAGACGCTTCAGTCGTCCCTCCATCAATTGCTGCAATTCGAAACTATTTTGCTAACTGTTCATGTGATACTTCTCGTAATAAGGCAGAAATCATTGCACAAGAGCAGCTGTACATTTGTTTCTGATGTGCTTCTGAATTTCTCTTGGGCCTCCATGTTTGGCTTTCTCCTCATCATCCCTTCCCCACCCTAAATGGAGCCTTTACACTTCACACTCAGACCACCTCGTTGTCACGCACAACTAAGCCATCGACTGATCATCAGTCACGCAGCCAGATAAAAAAAGGCCAAGATATATTTGAAAAGGAGCAAGGATGTTTGAGTCGTAGGCGGTTGTGTGATGTAGTGTTTTCCACAGCCAGCCGGGGGTATGTACATGATTACTCATTTCCATCAGCCTCCTTGACTTTGACTCACTCCGGGTTTGTGTCTCAAAGGGGATTTTTCTTTGCTTTTAGCACAGTTAACATGTGCACGTCCCTCCAGTGTGTTACTGACATTTGATACAGCGGAATGGCAGCGTGAATGAAACCGTCACAATAACTTTCAGTAACCACAACTTTCTGTTCCACTGTTTCTTGTGAGAATCCGTTTGTCAAAAATGCTGTTTCTATTTTAGAAGTCAAGAAAAGAAAAAAAACAAAAACGTGTATAGTTGTTCACTCCCCCAGTTTAGAACATGATAAATACAAACTTTAACCACTAGATGGCAACAAAACCTCTGTTCTCTGATCACAAGGTGCATTCATCATCAGATCTCAAACTTAAACCCTGCATCTCCAGTGTTGATCTACATGCATTTCATTTTAGTGCACTACATTTTTTTTTATATATTATTATACTCTACTTTATTACGTTATATGCCTATATTTTAAAACTAAGACTTCACTGAAAGAAACTTAAATACCCTTAAAACCTTAAACTAATATTCTTCAATCATTTTGGCTTGTGACCATGTACAAAAACATTCAGTGTGTTCAGTTGTTGGGTAGTGCAGCGGAATCGTAACTTTCACATTTCTCGGAAATTACACAATATTTCTTCTCTCAGTAACGGTCTCATGATCCCTCAGATATATCTTGTGGCCGACTGGACGGGCTCCAGCTTGCACATGCGGTTCTGGACCGACTGAAATAAACAAATTGTGTTATCAAAACTAGCTTCTACCAGCGCAATTCTATTCACATTTTAGATAAATGCATCGATTTTATGAGGACTCACAGGTGTTGCTGTCCGTACATCGATTTTTAAGTTTCATCAGAGATATTTGAATGGAGGAGTTTTACTGCCTGTGACTATTTTGTCCATAAGAGGTCAGTGTTACAACAGTTCCCTCATCAGACTAATACGCTAACCTAATATGCTAACCCAATATTTCTGTTATATTTTAAGATGTAACGACAATGGCTGCCAATGTGCAAGATACCATATGAGCACTTTGGTTGCAGCAAAACAGCTGGAGAGATAAACATGTCAGTAAAAAAGTAACGGTGGGAAGAGCACATAACACATTACACCTCATTAGTAAGAATATGTCCATTCTGCACGGTGCATGAGAGCAACTTTGATGTCTGGTCTCCGTTTTATTCTGTTACGGCATAAAATGGGATGTCTTTTAGGCTTTCTTGTTGACCTGGAAAACGATGTGTTCTAAAGCGTCTGGTATCTGTTTGCAGCTCCTCACGGTTTGTTTGCGGGCTAACTTCGCTGTCTTTTTTGTTTGTTTTGTTTTGGTTTTAATTTACCAGAATAAACATTTATTTTTAGTAACTTTCAAGTGCAGCCTCCTATTTATGTTGTGGCCCTCGAGTTTCGAAACTCTTTGGCGCTGAGTGTGGTCTCTGTCCCGGAGTGGAGTTCAAGACATTGCATTTGCACCAAACTCCAATCTACGTAGTCTATCCCACCATGATGTGAAATCAGTAAACCAAAAAAAAAAAGAAAGAAGAAGAAGTGTTTTTTACTGGTGGATTCTCAAAATATTGTTGCAAATGTTTCCAGGTTTTTACAAGACTCTGGAAAATGTTTATTAATTTGAAGCACGAAACTCGGCAGAATAAACATGACAAAATTGGGTTATCTGTGTTTGGTCAGCTGTTTCTCATTTGAGGAGCGTCAATCATCTGGTGAGTTATCATGTGTATCATACGTGGACCGTTCACCTGAGGTCCTGCATGCGATCAGCAGACCTACCAGGCCGAGGTAAACAAAGACGTAAGCGATTCACCGTCCTCTCACCAGGAATGCACCCCTAATTAAAAGCTGTAAATCTTCAAAGCTCAAAGAGAAAGTTTCTACGTTGTGCAGCTGGAAACAAAAGAAGTTTTTTTAAATCTTTTAAGCATGTAATTGCTCCAATTGTCTGGTGTTACTTTAAGAATTAAATTAGCAGGATGTTTTCTTATCTATCACATCTAACTTAAACGTGATTATCTCCACGGCATATCTAATGAAATTTGAAGATTTTTGTGTTGTTTTTCTAAACCCAGTTAAGACAATGACCGCGGTGTCATTTTAGGTAATGTGCAGTTAACTGAATTTTGAATTTCGCCGCTCATGCCCATGTAAAGTCAAAAGAAGAACAATCTAAAAACTGCTGACCTGGATAAAAAAAAGTAAAAAGGGCAGAAGCAGAAATGAAAGTATGAAAAAAAGGTCATCAATAAGAGTTAAATTTCATCTAGTGTTTGTATTTGACATCCAGGTGCAACAAGAGGACGTGAATGCACATGCAGGCTGACTTACCAGGACCCCCTGCGTTTTATTGGATTACGTTGCATCAGGCCTCCGGAGTTAAGGTTGCTGTAATCAGTGGAGAAAACATCAGCTGTTTCCAGTTAGCCAAAGTTGTGACTCTAATTAATTCAACATATTAACTTCGTACTGAGGTTGACATAAAAGCACCAGTGTCTCCGGGCATCTGATCAGATTAACATGAATGTCTGGTCATGGGTTTGGAGATGCTGCGCGGCTCTAACATTTCCCAAGGTCTCACTTTGTGCAGCACGTAGGCGGCAAGGTGATACATCCCTCCAGTCCCAGGTTCACCTGTCCTAACATTAGCAGCGGGCTAAATAAGAAAGCCACTGCTCTTTTCTTTATTATTATTTTTTTATATATATAAGACGTTACAATGCAAATTATGGTTAATGAGTGGGAAAATGTACTGTTGCCAAATATGCTGTCTAAATGTAAAGGTACAGATTCATATGAAAACCAGGTACGAACCCTTAAAAAGTCACTATTTGAATGCCAGAAATTCTTCGACTGCAAACAATAGGTGATATGATTAAATGCAGAAAAACATGAATGATCTCTAAATGTCAAAAAGCAGATGCAGGACGGTGTGTGTTACTTCTAATGCCATTATATCACTTAAAAGTGATGTGGACACAGAGCCTTGACTCTTTTGAGTCTGTCTGGGTGAAGTGAAGTCTGGTTGGAGGACACTCAGAAACTCACCTCACGAATAATTTCTGCTGTCCATTTTACCGCAATGTAATAATTCATAGCTGGGGAGAAGGGTTTTTAATACATAAGTTCGTCTTAGACTGAGCAAACCTAATATTGCTCAACAAAATGAAATCTTTGCAAGTTAGTTTAGCTTTAGCTTAGCATAAGAACTGGTACCAGGATTATCTGGACACACTTTAACGTACACACTTTATGTTGAGATTTGGTTACATATCTTGATGTCAGCTGTATTTGTTCAGGTTTTCATGTTTTGGCGGGCAAATTAGTTCCACTTTGGTAAAAAAGCTAGCTAGCTAACCTAGCTAGCTAACATAGCTGCTTCCAAACAAATCGACTGTTGTCTGTGTAGCCTGTTACAATTACAGTATCAAACCTTTCTTTCTTTTTGTCCTCTCTGTCATTCCTATCTGTGTATCTGTCCGCGTCCTGTCTTCTTTTGCCCTTCTTTCTTCTGTTTGTCCTCTTTGTTTTGTCCTTTTCTTTCTTTGTCTTTATTTGGGTTTCTGTGGCTTCTTTCTTTCTTTCGTCTTTCTTTTTGTCCCTGTGTCTGCCCTGTATTTTCTTTATTATTATTATTATTTTACGGGTTTATATCTCTGTCTTTGTTTTATTTTGTCCTGTCTTTTTTCTGTCCTGTCTATCTTTCTTTATTCCGCTATCTGTTCTTTCTTTCTCCGTCCGTATTTCTGTCCTGTACTGTATTTTTGTCTTCCCTCGTTTCTTTATTTGTCCTCATTTCTCATTCCATCATTGGGTTTCCGTGTCTGTCTGTGTTTCTTTTTTCTGTCTTTCTAAGTTTGGTGTAAACAGGAGATATCAGATCGGTCTAAATTCTGCAGCTCCACTAAAGCAAATAGATATTATTACTTTATCGTTCTATCGTCTTGAATCAGGACTTCTAAAGGTCAGAGTTTTCCAAACTTTTGTCCCTTCTCCAAACTCTCCAAATCCTGTTGTCTGGACAATTGTCAGATGGTGTATGTGCTCGCCTGCCTTCCATGATACTCTGCCCACATGTCTTAGTTTAACCTCCAAATCACATTAAGTCTGTTTTGCTCAGCTGTTACACTTGACCAGTCAGTTGATTTTCATTTTCAAGAAAACTTAAAAAAAACAAAAAAAACCCTCTGATAATCATCAATCGGTTTATCAATAAGTTTACACACTGCTATGATACATTTTTTCCCTAAAATTTAATAAATATAAAACATTCATTGGTCAACCAACATATCTTCAATGCTATAATAATAATGGACAATTATAATAATTAATAATTATTATTATAGTGTTTGAGATATGCAGACGATTGGTGGTTAATAATAATAATTCTAAGTATAATCATCATAATAAAAAATCTTAGGATTATTAATCATCAATTGGTTTATATGCTTTAATGACACGATTTTACCTAAAATATTACATAAAACATTCATTGGTCAACCAGCATACCGAGAACACTATAAATCCATAAAAGTACCAGAGGAACGAGTCCAACGGTCAACCCCCTCATCAGACCGCCATATCTATTTTATTGCTTTATGAAATCAAATCAAGCACATTTTTTCAAAGATATATATAAAGAAATTAAATCTGACCTGAAATAGTCACTTATTTCTGCGACGATTCAGCTCAAAGATTAATAAATGCTACAAACACATTGGTACAGATTAGTCATAAATCACAAGATTTTCAACTGATATGCTGAATACCTGTTAGTTGGTATAATTGAAGCATTGATTAATAACTGTTATAAATGTAGAAATGGAATTCAGTGTGCTCTGCATGTTAACTTGTTTTTATCTAGTTTATCTGCAGATATTTTTGCACGAGTGTTCAGACATTTGCAGATGATGCTGCCCCTTACACTTCAGATAACCCCAGAAAAAAAGCATCCTATGTAAAACCCCTACTTTTACATACAGTCACAGCTTTTTGCCTCCTCTATATAGTTATTTCAGTGTTTTTAGGTAACAGCTGGACAGATGCTGGACGCTGATGTCATGGCAGCAGCTGCATCAGGCCAAGAGGTGGTGATTTATTCCCATGACACAGACAGAACCGAGATCTGGCAACAACATCAGCTTCCCGTGGTTAGCTGAGTCGACACGAGAGATCTCATGATGAAATTATCTCGCTCCTCTGAAACCTTTGAAATGTAAAAACTAATTCAGACGTTAGGGGGTTCAAATATGAAGGGCACGCAGTATGTTATGCATGTCAACACACTGCATGCATGAATCATGGCCAAAAGAACTTGTAAATAAACTGTTTCTATGGGCCATGCAACTCTTGAAATCGAACTGCTAATGTTGGAGAAATACTTTTTATAAGAGAAAGAGTTTAAAATATTCACAGAATAATATTAAACATGCCCAGGATGTCTTATTCAACCTTTAATTTAAATTTAAACCAGTGAGGAAATTTCATCTGTATCTCGTTAAATATTGTCCCTAATTTTGTTGAGGTTCAAAGTCACGGGTTTTCCATCAGTTTTATATGCTTCTATTGTCTGCATTTGAACCTCTAAATTGTTAATTCACTACTATTTGAGGCTGGATCATGCACGTTAAGTCATCTGAAGGCAGTGTTTTCGCTGCAGTTTTTTTTTTTTTTTTTTTTTCTCCCTGATGCAGAGGGAGGCGGGCTGGGCCGGGCCGGGACGGGCTCGGCTCATGGCTTCATGTGATCCTGCAGGGAGGCGTTTAGCTAAAAAGAAGTTTTACAGCATCCAGGCTGCACCATTCGAGATCTGACCGTCTCTCTGGCCCCGGGCTTGTGTTTAAAATTTTTTTTTTTTACTATTATTTCCTTGGGGAGGATATTTCCATCACTTGTTCGGCTCACTCCGGATAGTGACGCGCTGCAGTTGCGATAATGGGAGACGCTCAGTCTGCGCAACGGGAGGGCAAGAAGGATGCAGCGGCTGAGGAGGGGAGCGGAGGAGTGGACGACGTGCAGACCGAGGAGAGTCCCGAAGACAAGGTATTATGTTATTTTCCACATTTCTTCGTGAATTGAAAGGGTTAACTGGGTACCCCTGCACCAACTTTGCGAATAATGATTTATCTTCTTTACGCACCAAGGCTGAAGCACAAAGTCGTTGATTAGAACATTTCTGTAAGGATTTACAAAACCAGTCGGAGGCTGCTGTAAGCCGTGAAAACGCTGAGGCTGGGTTTTGTTGTTGTAGGGACGGTGCAGATGCTGCTTGCCAACACATCCATTATTGCCAGAGTAAAGGAGAAGTCCTTGTCTCTTTTAAGTGGCTGCCAGCGAGCACAACCAAGCATCTAGTGGGCACTGACACTGGCTATGAATTAAAAACTATCAGTATGTTTATCATGCTTTTTCATGCTTTGTTGCAACAGGAAGCTTAATGCGGGTGGAAAATTGAGCCCTTTTCTTCCTGACTATACAAGAAGTTGTGCTGTTAAATAGTGAAACTTTAAATTATCCCCCATGGTTCCTGATTTTTGCCACTTTGATGCTAACAGACACAGAGTCTTCTGAAGATCCTGTTTTCATTTCACAAAAAAGGAAACATCATGGGGGGGATTAATGACCTCCCATTCTTGGAGGAACCCGAGCAAAGCCCGGGGGAGAGATGGAATTTCTCCCTCTGCTGCACTCAGCAGAAGGCAACATTGATGATTTGTGTATAACATCTTCACCAGGTCAGGATGAGCAGGAAGTCAATTGAGTAGCTCTGTCCTATTAGAGAGTGAAAATTTATTTATATAAGATACTGTGTTGGTTTACTGATATATTTGAGGAGAAGCCTAGGGCAAAAGTTGCTGAATTTAACTATGCAAAATGTCAGCTAAATAACACTGTGTTCATCCTGTTAAATAAATTAAATAAATAAATATCCCTTGCAAATAAACTGTAAGGGTATAAGATCTGTGTCGCACTAAATGGCGCTCATTATGTAAGTCCAAAAGTCAAGTTTAATTTCCTAAAATGGAAAAACAAAGTCAGTGGCACTTGCCTCTAAAGTAAAGAAACAAAGAGATCTTTGTCCACCACACACAAAAAAACAAGCAATGTCCAAGTTGTAATCATATCATGGCCTTAGAACCTTAGATCCTTTGGCGTTAAAAATAGAGTCTAAATGACGTTATGCTTTATCTAAATGTCTGAGAAAAGTCAGGCTTCTGGTTCACTTAAATAATTTTTACCAACATTAGATTTATCCTAACTATTCCTGCCCATGAAGTAGTAAAATACACCTCGATCGGAAACCGATACCACATATTAATGTTTAAGTAGGTGAAACAACGCCACAACATCTATTTTTACAGTTGTTTATTTAGTCCTGGCACACCACTTGATGGACATGTGTTTCTTGTTTCCTAACCCCTGCTCAGACTTTCTGGACTAATCCGGCTCACGGATTTGAGATTGGGACAATTAGGATTGTTAACTACCATCACGGTGAATCAGCGGAGCCAGGGCTGTTTACAAAATAGGAATTTGGAGTTCCAGTTAATCACAGATATGGAAATTCTTTTCTTAGAAATTGAGACAGAGAGAAATGTCACTGCTCTATTTGCTTTGTTTCAGCCCCTCAAAAACAAAGGGCAGATCTCTGAGATTAATGGAAAAGCGGACAACTCCATAGCAGCGTTAAATGGTCACTGTGAGGAAGAACATGAGATCGCTGCAGAGGGTGGGTATTCATCGTTTGTGCATTGCTGCTCACGTCAGCAGAATCTCAACAGGAGCATGTTGGATTTCAGCAGATAGAATTTCATCTATGTCATTCTCACAATCATCCTTTAATAATAAATCCATTTTCTGGTTTAGCTATCCTCTCTCCAGACGAAGATGTTTCAGGCAAAGAGAAGCCACTTAACGCAGAAGAAACACCATTAGAAAATGTTGAAATTAATGAAAAGACAGCGGCGGATGAAGTGGATGCGAATGAGGAAATGACTGAAATGGAGGCGAAGCAGAACGACATCAATGAAAGTTTTAGGAAGTTTTTCAGCAACATTGGATTGAAACTGACAGTAAAAAGAGGCTCTGTTGTGCCCGAAGAAGAAGCAAATAAACCAGAAGACATTAAGGAGACGGCAGAAGAGATAAAAAGTGAGACTGATCAATCAAATATGGATCTGAACGAGGCACAGGCAGTTAATGACAATGACTCAACGACATGCCCCACACTGACAGATGTCACACCAGAGGATGCTCTAGAAAATGCAGATGAGAGAACGACAGAAGCCACAGAAGTTGAAGCTTTACCTGTAAGTGAAGATGCAAACCAAGAAGCCACACCTGAAAAAGATCCACACGCAACATCTCAGTCGAGTCCCGATGAACAAGTGGAGGAATCTCCGTTGAAAAAATTTTTTACAACTGGAATCTTTTCTGGTCTGCGGAAGAAAAAGAAGCAAGAAGAAGGTGACGCAACAGAGAAAGAACTGGTAGACATGGGGAAAAAGGAGACTGAAGACACGACTGTACAAGACCAACAAGAAGAGGAGATTACTCCCGGTATTGACATGACTACAACTGAGAAAGGTCTTGGGGAAAATGAGGATGAGGGCAAATCATCTTTTGCGAATGAGCCTGACATTTTGGGCTCTCAAGAAAAGGACAAAGTTCAAGCCAGTCCCCTAAAAAAGCTTCTGTCAGGATCTAGTTTAAAGAAACGCTCCAAAAAGCAGAGTGGACGGAAATCAAGTGATTCAAAGCTGTCCGACTCTGGAGATGATCAGCACCTGTCTTCAACTGAGGAGCCGGCAGAAAATCGGAAAGAAGAAAGTCCTGCAAAACCCTCTGCAGAGGCGGCGGGAGAAGAGGAAAGTGCATGGGCTTCCTTCATAAAGCTCATGACTCCTAAAAAACGCGTGAAAAAGTCATCTGTGGACCATGGAGACGCACAAATCCCAGGTATAATAGAAGAAACAAAACCAAATGAAGGACAGCAAATATCTGATCACAGCACAGAAGAGGGAAAGAAAAAGAAAGATTCGTCTGTGTCGTGGGAGGCTGTTTTGTGTGGATCTGGAAGGAGGAGAAGCAGAAGGACATCAGACTCTGAGGAGGAAACACCTCAAATTGATAATGGTGTTAACAAGCAAGACAGTGGACCTAAAGAGAGCACAGAGTCGCCTTTGGAAAGTTCCAGTGAGGTCAATGAGATTCAAGGTGATTCTGCCAAAGAAGCAGGAGGTCCTCCAGAGGGTGACACAGGATCAACATGGAAATCACTTAAGAAACTTGTCACCCCTAAAAGAAAGGCCAAGGATGAGGATGAAAGTAAAGAAAATATACAATCTGATAGTGAAGTTACTCAAGATGACTCCTCCTTTTCCATAAAGAAACTCCTTACCGGACGGAAAAAGAGAAAGTCGGCTGAAAAGCAAGACCAAGTATCTTCAGAAGAGGCTGATAGGGAAGTAGTGTCAGATGATGAAGACTCCGAGACGCCCGCTGTGGTTCCACTGTCCGAGTTCGACACAGCCGAGGCAGTGGCTCAAATACAAACACAGGCAGATATAGAAAGTGACCTGACAAAAGCAGACAATGAGCCCCACCAGGACCTCACTGATAAGAAGGTTGAGCCAGTCAAACCTTGTAAAGAAGATTTTATTGAAGCACAAAAGGTGCAAGAAGATGACGCAACATTCGCGGCATCCATCGCCCCTGTTGCAAATGTAGAAACAGATGATCTTACAGATGAGTTACTCAGTAAACATCAACAGCTCAGTGATATTCCAGAGGAGGGGATAATTACAGACACCATGGCCACTCCGGTTTCATTCACCGAAGAGGTTGTTAGAGATGACACGATAGCAGAGGACTTCATAGAAATCACATCTGACGCCATAACTGCTCCAGAGCCTGTAGACGCCACCACGGCAGATGAAACTGAGATGGTCTCTGCAGTTTCCCAGTTGTCTGATTCCTCAAAAACATCTGGAAACGCAACACCAGTCCCAGCAGAATACAATGTTCAGGACACAGAGGTTGTACTGCAGCAGGTTGCTGAAAACATCTCCACCAGCCCAGAGGCTGTTCCAGTCAGTTCAGAGGAACTAGGCGCTGAAAGAATAGTTGGTTCAGTCTCGCATCAAATAAATGAAACATTGGTCGAAAAAGAGACAAAGATTCTCGAAATACATAGAAGATCTGATGCAACCGCCATAAACACGGGCCTGAGCGTTGAAGCAATCGATGCAATTAACGAACTTACGGCAACAGAACAGATAGAGAGCGGGTCTGACATGAACACTTCAACAGAAATCATATCTGAGGAGTTTGACACTGCAGAGCTTTCTGTAGATAAAGTCTGTGAGGCAGAAGATTTAGAAATTATGGATGAGAGCCAACGTGTGGTGGAAAGCTTGTCTGAGGTGAATGAAAGCAAAGTTGTTATAGCAGAGGCACAAGTTGGGGAACAGGAAGCTGAAAACGAAATCTCAAAAACTGAAAAAGCAGAACCAGCTCCGGTGGCAGATGTTCGAGTTGAGGATCAATCACCACCTGCTGCAGCGGATGAGCTGGAAGCATTGGCAGATGAAGGAAAAGACACATTAGGTTCAAAGGAAGGTAGTGTTCAGTCACTGGAAAAAGAAGAAATATCAGGTGACATCCAACCCACTGTTAGGGTTGAAGACGAAGAAGAAGAAGAAGAAGAAGAAGAAGAAGAAGAAGAAGAAAAAGTACCATTTACAGAGGAAAGTCTACAGCAAGCTGAAAGCAAAATCTCAAAAACTGAAGAAGCAGAACCAGCTCTAGTGGCAGATGTATCAGATGACATCCCACCCGCAGTTACAGTTGCAGAAGAAGAAGTACCATCTACAGAGGAGAGTCTACCTGCAGAAAAAGTCGTTGACGAACCCAAAGAGACAACACACCTCATTGAAGAAACCATTCATCCAGAAGAAAAAGAGCCACAGACTGATGCTCCCATGACTGAGCACGTTGAACTTATTGCAAAAGATAAACAAGATGAAACGGCAGCCACGTTAGACTCAGGAGAAGGTAGTGCTCAACCAACCGAAAAAGAAGTAATATCAGAAGATGTTCCGCAAAGCATTAAAGATGAACCTAAAGAGGAAACTGTAGAATCCGAAGAAGCTATTGCTCAATCAGCTGCAAAAGAAGCAATATCAGAAGATGTTCCAGAAAGCATTAAAGATGAACCTCAACAGGAAACTGTACCTGTCTCTGAAGATACTGTTCGCCTTGAGCATGTTCAAGAACCAGAAGAGTCACAAGCTGTACAAGCCGCCACATCGGATTCAGAAGCAGGAAGACCTCAAATACTTGAAAAGGAAGTAATATCAGAGGAAAAAGAAGTCCTGAAGGTGGAAGCAGAGGTTTTGCTACCTGATGCAAAAGATATGCCGACTGAAACAGCAGCTGAAGGAGAGGTGTCTACGTCTGCACATGCAGCGACACAAAGCAGTGCTCAGGAAACACAAATATTTGCAGAAGATGTTACAAAACCAGCTCCCGATTCAGTTGCAGAAATCAAAGATCAGATGTCGGAAAGCATCCAACAAGATGCTCAGGTTGAGCAAGAGGACAGCGTTGCTGAAACTGTACAAGAGTTACAATCCTTAACAGCAGTTCATTTATCCTCCGTCACTGAGGAAGGAAGTTCAAACGTTCAAGTTGTGGAAGTGATTGCATTCTCTGAAGAGACCCCAGCGCCTTGTATGGATAATGCTGAAGCTTCAGACGAAGCCACACATGGAGTGCATGTCTGTGAAGTAGAGGACAGCATCGCTGAAACTGTACAAAAGTTACAATCCTTAACAGCTGTTCATTTATCCTCCGTCACTGAGGAAGGAAGTTCAAACGTTCAAGTTGTGGAAGTGATTGCATTCTCTGAAGAGACCCCAGCGCCTTGTATGGATAATGCTGAAGCTTCAGATGAAGCCACACATGGAGTGCATGTCTGTGAAGTAGAGGAGAATATAGAGAAGGAAAAAGCAGGGGAGCTTCCAGGTGCTGAGACCAAGACTGCTCCACTTGAGCACGCTGTAGTCGCCCAAGTAACCACATGTGACCGGAAAGATGTTTCATCTGCAATACCTGATGTCTTGATAGAGACAACATCAGAAGTTCACGAACCCTTGATAGATAGAATTGCAAGTGAGACACAGTTCAAGGACACAGTCGAGACTGCAAAGCCATTGGTGAGAGAGGAGGTTACCGAGACAGCAGAGGAAGGCGACATGGTCCTGACGATGCACGTGTCATCAGTGAAGTCTGAAGACAACCACAGGATCCAAGTGGAGGCGGTGGATGTTGATATCAAGTCGGCCGAGAATGTGATTGACAAGGTGATAGAAGCAGGTGTTACAGAAGACAAACAAATCATAGATGTTTGTCAGGAGACCATTAAGAATCTAGAAAATCTCTTTGCCACTGCCGAATCTAAAGAGGAAACGATTAATGAGGAAAAGGGGACTGTCCAAGAAGTTATTCACCATGTAAAGGAGAATTTACCAGAGACAGTACCTGAATCTTTCCCTGTCAGTTTGGAACAAGAGGTTGTAAACCTATCAGAAATGACTGAGGTGGTTAGCAGTGAATCGAAAGAAGTGGAGGAGCTAGAAATAGAAAGACAAGACGAAGCGGTCACTAGTGACACTTCCACAATCCCAACTGAACAACTAATTTCTGAAGATCGCACTCAAAGTTTGGACACCTCCGTCTTTGATCGCAAAGAAGATTTGGAGGAAGCTGAAAAATCAGAAGTCTCCATCAAAGCAGAAGAAATGGCGACAAAGAAAGTTGATGAAGACACTGTAGAAGCTCAAACACTACAAACTACCCAAAATCAGATTGTTAGTACCAATAATGCTGGATTAGCAGTCCCCCAAAACACTGGAATAATCTCATCTATAGGTAATGTGGAGTCTCCTTCGAGTCTTTCTCTAGAATTCAAACTTAACATACAGTTTGGACAAACAATGGCTCCAGCCTCCCCACCACCACCACCTACACACAGATTTGAACCGGCAAGAGACGGTGACATGTATGCAGCTGGCGTTCAGACCGTGCAGGAAGAACGTACGAGGATATTGAATGCAACACAAAGAGTTGAGAGCGAAATGCAAACCGAGGTCACTGTTAATGCAAAAACCACAGAACCAGCAGAACTCACCGAAAGACTCGTGATTACAAACCAGCCAGTGCTTCGGGATGTTGGCATCCAAGCAATGCAAATAATAGAACATGAAGAAATCAAAGCCACAGAGAACGTAACCCCGAACATCCAGGCTGCAGAGATAATAGAACCAGTGAGGCGAAGAGAGAGGAGAGAGATGATCCTGAGCCGGGAGCTACTCTCCAGTGCTCACGAAACCAAAACAGAGGACGCTGTCAAACAAGCAGAGGAGGAAACCGATCAGGACGTGTGGCTGGATGCCGAGGAAGACATCCTCACCCAAGAGTTTGAAATAGAACCCGATTTCAAGAGCGAGGAGGAAGAACTGCAACAAGAAGCGCACAAAGTCGGAGAAATGTACGACGTCGACAGCGAAGGTGAAGATTTTGCGGTTGCGCTTGAGCAACCGGAAACTGCAGCTGCAGGTGTCGCTACAGTGGATTGGGATTAATTCGACCCGTCAGTGACCGGTAAAGCTTTTCTCTCTTTGTCAGTATAACTTTGCACTAATTAATCACATTAATAGATACGCTTAAACTAATTATTGTCTTCTTTGTTTTTGCAGGCTGGACAATCAAAACGGGAAAGGAGGAATTCTTTGAAAAGCCATTAATTTTTTTTTTTTTTTACTTTATGTTGAACCAAAAATAATCCAATATTTACTTGTAAAAGTATTTTATTAATATTATAAAGTGTCTGATATGTGAGAGAGAGATGTGGCAGGAGAAATAGCGAGTCTTTCATCAAACCTAATGAGCTGTTTGCTATGTAGCGCGATGTTGACTAATCATGGTCAGGTCCTCCTGAATGCATTTCACATTATTTTCTCTTTTTGAACACTAGGCTTCAAAAAGTATAACAGTTTTGTTTGTCTTCTAAGATAAAATGCATTAATTCAGAATGTAACCCACATCTTTTTAAAACATTAGTACACGTAGATGTCTCACCACCATAACCGTGTTCGTAAATCATTTCGTCATTCAGCATTTTTACATTATTTCACTTAAACATCATTCAATGGGCCGACCGGAACATATTGAGATTATACAGAATTATTATATTTTATCTTGTACATATTGACTGTTTTAATGCTTTGACAGGTGCACCTTTTCAGCCTACGAGGATTTCTACTGTGACGAGTTTCACAAATAAGAGCATGAAGACAGCATGGCACAACAAAGCAATATTTTACACAACACCTTTAATTTAATCTTTACTCTATTGAGAAGTATAATCAGTGGCGCCTTAAACAATCATGGCAGCTTTACTTGTGCACTTTTTTCTCCCCAGCTGCTTACGTGTTCCATTGCAGCTGACGCTTCAGATTAGGTTTTTCCACGTATCCTGAATTTTATGGAAGATTCTTGCTGATCTTATATGATGTCAACTAATGACTAAATGCAAAATACAGACCTGAGTTACCTGTGTTTATATATACATACATATATATATATATATATATTTAACAGTGTTTTATTAATAAAACATTATTTTATTTGAATAAATAAAGGCCTCTTGTATTGCTTGTGGACTGCAGAATATAAAATTCAGTTGCTCATAAGATTTTAGATGCACATAACATTTTAAATAAAGATTTTATTGCATTTTCCAAGACACAGCATTCACAGTTTTGGATTTATTAAATGGGGAAATATTCCCTTTCATTTTTTTTTTTTAATACCAGTATCACATGTCGAGTCAATTTAAAAAACATTGGACAAGACACCTACACTGGACCACAAAAGTTTGCACATGATGTAAAAAGTGAAATAAAACTATGGTGATCTCAAAAGTTTAAAAGTCCAACTTATTATTATTTTTTACAAAATCAATAAATAGATTATGTCTATGCAATCCAATTGCTGAGATGCATTTATTGTACAACATAAAGAATAAGACATTCAAAACTATTTCGGTCCCCTTCACCGTTTCAGATTTGCAGCGTTTCAGTGTCACTTATCGAGTACCTTTGTACCGTGTACCATTCTTCCTTTGGAGCTTCTGGTTTCCTTTATGGATTCGTACATTCTCAGAAGAGCAGTTTAGAAGATCATTTTTGCAAGTTCAAACATAACCTACAAGAAAAGACATGTATTATTCAACTGTAAGAACACACGAGGTTGTATGTGATTAGTAAAGTTTGGCCTCATTTACCTCAATCGTAATGAGGATGACTATCATCCATTCCAACCTCAAGCTGTGCTTCTCACTCAGGTGGCTCCTCATCAGGTCTGTCAGCTGTGTGCAATGTTCCAGCTTCTGGTTCACAACCTAAACTCATAACGTTTGAGCAAAACCGAAATCAGAAACACAGCTCGAATGTCACAGCGCGGCTTCATATTACGACTATCGGAGCAGACTCAGTTACGTTGACTCTGCGGTTGATGCTGAGGAACTGGCAGGTCTTGTCGTAGAGCTTCTCCAGGTTTTCTCTGTCCCAGTAGAAATCAGGCGTAAGCAGCAGATCAGATCTCAGGTTTATACAGTGTCTGTCAGGGAGGATGTTGAAATGGACCACAGTATTACACTAATAATCAAAATCAGGGTAAACATCTCAAGCAGAACAGATTAGCCCCAATCACAAGGGATTTTCAATTACATTTTGATAATCCGTTCAAAAGAAAACTTTTAGCTCATAATAACAATGTAGACACCTGATCTTATTGTTTCTCTCTGAATGGAGCAAATTCATTCATTCTGAGCATGTTTGTCCCACGTGGAGTAAACGTCATGATACCTGACAAGTTTCCAGGTGGAACAGGGGTAAAAAAAACAACATCTAGTTGTTAAACCAAGTGTTTAAATCAGAATTGATGCGGGCACTGAGAACAAGGTTGCATAATTATTATCTTATCTCATTTAAATGAATGAATATTGTCAATAAAGTTGGGGGGAAAATTTGTTTGAACTACTTTGCCAAAAAAAATAAAAAATAGTTTTGCATGAATCTCTGATCAGAATTATTTGAATAAGATTGAAGAAATGTCTATCAATGCAGAGTTTGGGTATTTAAAATACAACAGTAAGCATATAGTACTTCTTGCTAAACTTAAAGTCTTGGCTGTTAAACTTTCTTCTCTTTGAACAGATATTTAGAGAAAACTTTACCTTAATGCAAAAAGTTCTCCTATCTTCTGCATAACTTCTGCAGAGGACAACTTAACTCTTTTACCAGACTTCAGTGTCTAGAGGGGGAAAAAAAAATAAAAATCAAGCCATTAATGTTTTAGATTAATAACTCTGACATGCACCATCTGCTACACAAACAACCACTACACATATTCAGTAATTCATCAATTCTTGTTGCTTTCTCTGACGTGTCCACCGTACCTCTGGAATAGACTGAATTGACTCCACGAAGTTATCTAACGCCACCTCCCATATCGCCAGCTTCACTGGAAAGGAAAGCAAAAGGTTAGACTCAGAGGAGAAGCTGGTCAGCGCGCTGCCACTAAACAACGCTAATCTTCATTATTTGTGGAGGTCCTCACCAGACAAACTTAGCGCATTTGAAAATGCGAATTTCTCCAGAACAGATTCGAGTTCATTCATCCCGTTACACATAACAAAGTTGCCGTGTTCCAGCTTTGTATTTCCCCTGAGGAAAAAAAGATCTGAATATTAGAAGCTGTTGTTGGATGTGGAATTGAGCACATGAAAAAAAAAACAGCGTAGCTCATCCTACTCTTCTAAAGTGTAGTTGATCTCCTCATTTTCCCAGTGGACTAACGCTACTTCATAAGGCTGGATCTCATGATGCTCCAGTATTCTCAAAACACTTTTCATCTGTAAAATAAAAAAATTAGCACATTTTTGAAGAATAAACTAGCAATTAAATGAATGTTACACTTTAACATGTACCGCTTTGTCTTCAACGTTCCAGAAAACTGCAGAGCCTTCCCTGAAATTTAAGATAAGATCTACGAGTCACCAAAACATTACAGCAATGTCTGGATATCATGAGAAATATTAAGTATGTTTCTACGAGTTTAGGTCAAAAGGTCAAAAACTAACTCACAAAAACACATTTACACAAGGTTATATTTGATTAAGAAGATTTGATAACAGGCTCCATGTACAACAAGATAAAATCATTTTCCGTTCAATAATCTTTTTAAATAATTTAGGATCACAACTCAAACATTCAAGACTAAACATTTTATTTTTTTTTCTACCTGAAAAAGAACATGACAGCGTGGTCATCTGGTTTTGCAGTCTTGTCTGTGCTTATCACCAGCACATTTGAGGCGTCTGAAATTAAAACACGATCACCAGTGAGTATCACAGTTTATTCCTTGCAAAATGGGAATTTCAGTGCATCTCTGAGACCCACCCCTGGGCAAATCTATTTCATAGAAGCCGTGGCTTGTCAAGTCGTGGCAGAGCGTTGGCAAATGATACTGATCTGCTGTTGCAAAGGCGATGCATCGCATCATGTCCTGCAGACCCCCAAAAAAACACCTGAGTTAATAACTGAACCTTGTATTGACAGATTAAAAACAGCTAATCTGATGACAGAGTAAATCACCTCGTCCTCCTTCAGGGAAGGCTGGTTGGTTCGAGAAGGCTGTTTGGTCCGCGGTCCTTTGGGAGCCCTTTTTCCAGCCGCAGCAGTCGGTTTTAAAGTCGATTTTAACACCGACTTTATAATGTCCGAAGAGTAAAAACGCATCTGTCCATTTCTACAGTTACTCAGTGTCCCAGGGTCAGCTGATGAAGTCGTAGTGAGATTCTGAAATCCAGGCAAAGAAGACAGAACATGTCTTGTACGCTGTGGGTGAAGAGAGTTAAAATGACAAGTCTTTGAATATGTCCAGGGACCAGAGTGAGTCCTGGCTTTGGATTCATATCTGTGTGGCTGGATAGACTTGGAGAGCGTGACTGTGGCCAAACTACAAACTGGTTTGGTCCCTGCAGACCACCGAGCTCCAAGTCTGGACCACAACCTCTGGAGAAGCATCTTCCATAGACAGGTACAGCTAAAACAGAAAAAAATAGTGCTATTAGAGCTTCAGTAAGCGATGCGTCAGGGTATGTTAACGTTTTAAGAAATGTATAAAACAACCCGGACATGTTTACAGATTGATTTACACTAAACATTCCTCATTTTAAGCATCTTAAATTAACCTTGAAGTCAAAAATTGGAAACAAAATTAGCAAAACTGACCTTGACTGCATTAGCTATCAATAACGAGAAGCAGCCATTACTACCTGACTATCAGTCCTAATAGGATTTAACCGACCTGTACAAACTGTGAGAATAATACAAGACATATGACACTAATGATGCAACCAGAGGGTAAGTTAGTTAGCGTTAGCCGAGAGTTAGCTCACCAGCAAACCAAAAGAAGCAATTCAAAAAAAAAAGAAAGAAAGAAAGAAAAGGCAACGCTAGAAATGACTTCCGGTGTCAGAAAACGGCATTTGGGTTAAGCGTTGTTTTAAAATATAGTCGTGAAGCCAACATTAACTACATGACATCCAGCATGACAGACCAAGGAGGCGTGTTTGGTGTTTGTTAATAAAGTTTTTACCTCTCACTTCCTATTTGAGATGACGTAAGGCTGTGGGGAGTGTTTGCCCTTATTTTAGACTTGCAGGTCAATTACCTGCTAGGTTTGTAGCTAACTAAGTTATGCTCCGTTTGATATATGTTTAAAATTTATATAAGGCACGAACAGACAATAGATTATAAGAGCGACGTGTTGTGCTTTGGATAGTGAATAGCAAATAAGTAAAGGTTGTTGCCTTTGGAGAACGTGCTACCTGAAAGTCATTACGCAGGGATGAATTCAGTCCCATTCATTTGACCTTCACATACGCGTCCTTTATCTGATTTTATGATAAATACGTCTGTTTTTATTGTGAATAAATTCGCCTGGTTTGTTTAAAACGCAATTATCTATACATAAAAAATAATAATTAGAATGATATTAAAAAGTTAAAGATAAAATCTCTAAATATCAGCCTGCTCTTGACTACAGCGCCCCCTCGGGTTGAGCCCGGTGTAGCCTGTGTTTGGTGTTGCCAGGACACTTGCTGAAACAGAAACAATTGCCTGCTGTGAGTTCCCCTGCAACACTTCTAATTATGGAAGTCATGAACAACTCCGATGAGGTAGGCACTTATTTTTGCTTTAATTGAATCATTAAGTTTAATTGAAACATTGAACGTTTTGCATCCAAAACGCTGAATTAATTTCAAAGAAAAAAAAAGTTTAATTACTATTTATTATCATTTGCCTTCATAAATACCAGTCTAATGAGAAGGAGAGGCTCAAGATGCGGATTGCTGTTTTGGAGGAGAGTGTGAAGTCCTGTGAGGTGGAGTGCAAAGCCAGCAGGGAGACGGTGCTGAGGCTGGTGGCAGAGCTGGACCAGGAGAGGAGGAAGGCCGCCAGCAGTGCAGCTGCACTTGATTCACTCAGAACGGTACTTGAACAACTCAAAACTCTCCTAAGTGTCATGTGCAAAGCCACTAGTTGCAAGACAAATGCACAAACAGCTTTAAAATACATAAAAAAAATTGTGTTTCTGTCGTGGTGTTTTGGTCTCTTTCAGGAGATGGATGGTCTGGTGGTGGGAAGGAGGAGCGTCGAGACAGAGAAGCAGACCCTAACTGAGAGGTTTGAGGCCAGCAGGAGAGTGATAGAGGCCGCCAGGCGAGAGTCGCAGTGTTTGGAGAAACAGGTGGAGGAGCAGGAGAGAAAGAACCAGGCAACGGAGAGGAAGCTACAGGCGTTCCTGGAAAAGGTGGCCGGCCTCCTGCAGGGGAAGTCTGACAGTGTCATTCTCCCAACGGAGAGTGAGATTTTACAGAAACTGGACAACCTCTGCAACAAGGTGAGGAGTCGGAACGAAGATTTCTGAATCAACTTCAGCCTCTTCTAAAGTGCACAAAGAATTTATAAACCTCCTTGATAAAAATGATGAAATAACCAGCATTCAAATATTATAGCTGACTTCAAGAAGGGAGTATGTTACTGATTTATAAGCTGGTTTACATTTAATTTAATACAGTGCTGTGTATTTTATTTTTAGTGCATGTGCAAGTGGAGGATCATAGCGTAAAATGTAATTACAAATGTAGAGCCACTGAATAAATGCATTCACTTGTATCTACACCTGTGGCTTCTATCTGTCAAAGAGGCCATTTTACGTCCAGATAAAGTGTCATTTTTTTCTTTTTATAAATACCAACATTTGTCATCCCGGCTGCGCAGACGGTGTCAGAAATGGAGGCGAAGCTGTGTCGCGCCTCCGAGGAGCTGAGCGAGCAGACGGAGCTCCGGCACAGCTCGCAGCAGAGGGCTCAGCTCGCCGAGCAGCAAGTCCAGGACCTGAGGGAGAGGCTGCGAGGTCTGGAGGCCGAGCTGCTCACGGCGGACGTGCATCGCGACGGGTTGCAACACAGCAAGCAGCATGTGGGTGAAGTGTCAGTTGCAGGTGTGAAAATGTGTCTAGTTCAGTTACATATGCCCCTAATTATTTCCATTCTTTATATGTATGTGTGTGTAGTATGAGGAGTTCCTGGAGCAGCTGTCGGAGACAATGAAGGTCGACAGCATTGCTGTTGATCTCGGATTCGACATGAGGCTAAAACTCATCCTGTCTCGTGCAGAACAGCTTGTCAAACATGAGGGAACTTCTTTGGTGGAGAGTAAAAGTCTGACTTACAGCTTACAGCGTAAGGTAGCTGAGAAACTTTCTGCAACATTTTATTTTTAGACACTTTCAAATCAGTCACAAAATTGTATAAGTGTGCATTAATCCCACATGTCATCTTTGATTTAAATTATATAGAAGCCTCATCTCTAAATGCACAAATCTCACACGTTACACGTTCCCTTCCTAAAAAAGTTAAGGTCACAGAAAGACCAGCTCGAGAGCAAAGCGCTCCACATTCAGCTTCTGAGGAAGAAGGTTTCAGAGCTGGAGGAGGACAAGAGGTGTCGGTCGGCGTTGGCCGTGGAAAGGGACGACGCACACGTGGAGGCCAGGAAGCTGCAGAAAAAAGTGGAGCGCCTCCAGGGAGAACTGAGGGCCATCAGGCTGTCCAACACCGAGCTCAAGGCCCAGCTCTCCCACACCAATGAGCTCAAGGTAGAGGGGAGAAGGGTTTGGACCCAACTTCACTCCAGAGGAATTTTCACCCCGTAGCTCTTGGTGTATTTGTGTCAGTGTTAGGGTTGATAGGGTTGGGGGGGCGGAGGAAACATGCACGCTTTACCAAGTATCAGAGCATTTTAGAGCAAGAAGCCAAAGTCGCTGTTGTTTCACTAAACACAAACACCCACTCGGGTTCTCTGCTGTGTCTAACCTGTCAAGTTGAAAGTCATGGAACAGAGTAAGACCGTGCAGGAGCAGAAAAAGAAGATGGATCAGCTGGTGGATTTGAAGGCGAGTGCGGAGAAGAAGCTGAGCACGGTGAGCTCAGACCTGCAGAGCCAAGAGAAGAAGACCAGAGAGGACCAGCAGCAACTCCACGGCCTCAGACAGAGCCTGGCTCAGCTGTCCGACAGCAAGAGAGAGGTCAGAGTAATGTAGAGGTAAAAAAAAAAAAAAATAGGTCAGCAGTCTAGAAGAAGCTCAGCTTCATCCCATGGCCTTCCCCTGCAAATGGAGTTTGTTAGCTGCCATTTAGCTTGTTTAGTTGTTACCATATTATCCACTGAGGAAGGTCACAAGATGTGCAAGCAAGTAAGTGGATCCTTGGCTTAAAAATTATTTTCCGAGGCTGTTTCAGATGCAAATTAATGTTTAGGTTCTAAATATAGGTGCATATGTTCCACATAGGATCGCATTTGTCGTGGTCTTTTGATACATGATGCTTGTGCTTCCCCCAAGTGGCCAAGAAATTAACTATACTGCCTGAACGCGACTCGGAGTAGCCTGACATTTTAAAGTTTTTATTTCCCCGTTGTTCAGCTGCTGGATTTCCGGATGGTCATCTCTCAGATGTTGGGCCTGGACGCCTCAGCTGCGTCTCTTCCAAACGATGAAATCATCAGATTGCTGGAAACTCTTCTTCACTCTCATCATCACCATCACCACCTCCATCATCACGTCAACATGCCCTGGCGCTGTTCTACTCATCAGAGGCTTCACCTGCCACAGATCCAGGACCTGAGCAACAGCTCCGCGTTGGACGCTTCCACCTCCAGGTCTGCATGTCCAGGGGACGCATGAGAACGTCCAAATCGTATGCACTTAAAATGTTAATTATCTTTTAAAAAGGCACGTGAAAATACATATTTTTCAGTATAAAATAATTGTTCAAAAGCTGTTTTTTTTTTTTTGTATTTGTGTAAAATCACATCAAAAAACAACAACTAATAAAGACACAAATATCAGATTGAGGATTTGGCATTGTTTTTCATGGTCGCATATACATACATTTGTCATTTGAACTTCTTTGCATTATGTACACATTAAATAATCCTGGACTGTTATACATTTGATACCGAACTGACAGTCATACAAAATATACATTAGTTCTATACGTCATAGTTCTCCATCTTAAAGACGTGTTTGATACTTTTAAAAAATAAACCAGCAGGATGTATAAAGAGCGTAAATGGCTGATGTTAGAGGTTAAACTCTTGGACTGCGTCTTGACTTTGATACTAAAACGCTTGGCTTAAACGACTCTCATGTGAATCAATGTATTCGAGTTAAAAAAAAAAAAAAAAGAACTTTACCACAGACACAATGAAGGATGTAAATAAAAGCAAAGGTTAAAACCGCATGCCAAAATACAGGTAAAAAAATAATTGCAGTGTGAGATATATTAAATCTTTCGTCGTCTTCGTTTACAAATTTTTCGAGTTACAAGCAGATTCACAGGCTATATTTCGGCATTTAACTTTGGTGCTGTCTACTAGCGGTTCTCTTCAGACTGAGTGAACAGTCCATTCATTAAGCAGATATCCACTGTGGGCTACAGCCCCAGTTTATCCAGTCTTGTTACACCAAAAAATTCTCCTTAACTGACACGGCATTACACAGAGTAACATAGCGAGATGCTTCCTATATGTGCTACACACAGAGATATTAACTGTAGATGGCAGCTGTTTTTTTTGCAGTAAAAATGGATGATCAGAGTAGTTTTTTTTTTTTTTTTTTTTTTGCTGCCAACATGATTGATCATTTCAAGGATCTCGGCACGCTGATGCCAGAAATCTAGCGTTCTCCCGGCCGCCCCCCTCCTACACCGGAGGTGGTCCGTTAGTGTAGCTGAGCATCGGGTACAAGGAATGAGCAAAGTTGTTGGACTGAGAGCAGTAGTCCTCCTCGGACAAGGGCAGCAGGAAGGCAAACACCACCAACAGGAGCAGGAGGAGCTGGAGAGGCAGCGCCACCCAGAGGACGCGCCGCAGAAACGAAGACCGACGGGCTGACGGCGTCTCCGTCTCAGAAGGGAAGGAAGCGGATCCAGCGCCGCTGCGAGACCTGCTCACACACATTCACACCGCAACAAAGACTGGGGTTTAGTTAAGGTTCAGCAATCATCGTTCAATAAGGACATATCAAACCGCTTCTTAGGCTCAATTACTACTTTCACAACTCTGTAATGACATTATAACCCCAACCTGACCAGACTGTTTGTCTTTGCTTCAGAAATAGACTCCCAAATAACTTCCAAATGAAATTTGTCTAATCCAATAAACAAACTACATCCTAATTGAATATCCTTTTTTCCACAACCCTCATTGTTTAGGCGTTGTCTGACTATTTTCAATCCAAATAAGACCTCAGTTCGACAACAACGGGGAACTGCATGTTTGAGAGACACTGCCAACACGTTAAACACATGTTAAACACTGTGATCTACATGCTGACTGAGACTGGGTGGATAAACACAATTACAAGACGGCCACAAAACAGTCCTGAAGGCATACGCACTGCAACCCCCGCAGCAGACAAACACATTTAATACGTGAGCTTGCATTCCTTTGCAGAAGGTGTTAGGATAAAAGAAAAAAAGGCATGCTGCAAGTTATCAGCTGGATATTAACGTCGTCTCAAATTTAATAATAAACTCTTTGACGGTTTGTGTCCCGTTGAAAAATGCAAAGCATGCCAAGGCAAGGAGAGCATAGCAATAAGAAACAATCTTCTTCTGACACTAAATTATACCACTTACGTAGTTTAAAAAAAAATATATATATATATGCCAATTCACTTTCTTGAGTTAGATTAGTGGTACCACTTTTTAACATGTGACGTTAAATAAGTAAAAGCTCGAGGTCAAGAAAATAAATAAGGATATTTGACAAAGTGTCAAGCTATTAATTTAACTGTCATTTAAAGTCGCCATCACCCTCGGTCAAAACTGTCCTGGTATAGCCTCAGTGATGAGCAGACAGTTAAAAGCTTAATTACATACCTACAGTGAAAGAAATGCATTCGAGGTTAAATTATTTTACGTGGGACCAATCTGCTCTGATTTCACTTTTAAAGCGACCACTCGCTCCAGGAATGCACGGACTACGTGAGGTACGACTAAAGGTGCCCCTTTACCACTCGACAAATGGAGACCTGAGAGGCGAGACTCAGGGATGACAGACTGGAGGGGGGAGATGGTGGATAGTCAGTGAGATAGAAGCAGCAGCAGCAGCAGAAGAAGAAGAAGAAGAACGTGAAGAAGAAATGTCACATACAGGAGAGGAAGAGATAAGAGGAAGCGATAGAGAAAGAGAAACTGCAGCCTTTGTATTGTTCATTGCAGACATTTACTGGCTTGGCACTTGGAAGGAGAGGGAAAAAGTGTGTGCGCTCAGTAACAGCGAAGGAGTGTTAGGTGTAGAGGAATATTTGTGTTACACGCAAGGAAACGCCCTCCGGTTAGCGAGATTAAGCGGCCGAGGACATCGGCGGAGAAGAGGTCTTGCACCATTCCTTGTGAAAACTCTTTTATCAAGGATGCGTGGGCTGCCACTCACCTCCTCACCTAGCCTAACACAGAGCGTCTAGACGTACAGAAGATGATGGAATTCACTATCATGAGCTGCTAATCTGGGACAAGCATTAAAACATCGGGTTCGACAGCTTCTTGTCGTTTAATCGTGTCAGAAAAGCATGAACCAGTCTCCGAGCGCATCATGGGCTGATGAGTTCCATTATCTTCTGGGTGTGCTAGAAACCAACAGAAAGGTACCTGTGGTGTGGACTGCTCACAGACGGTCCAGGCTGTGACAGACTACATTTGCCCCGTTGCTGTTTGCAATGAACAGGTGGGAGGGGGAGGGGGGTAAAAGAAAGAAAGTATGTTTCAGTCCAGGCAAATCAAGACAAAGCTATCGATGAAAAGAAAAACCCAAAATGAGAGAAGAGCAGCAACAAAATCATATGTGGAGGTGACAGATTTCGTAACCCGTGAGAATAAGGAATCTGGCTTTTCAAAGTGCGCGACTGCTTTGAATCACTCCGACTTGCGAGTGCAGTAAATCATGAGTGCATGAATCTCTCTGGTAACACGGACATTTAGTAGCGTACACACAATATAAGCAGTGACATGCTTATTTGGACTGATCTTCAGATAAATGTGCAGAGAATACGTTTATCTCATTCTTGCCGCCTACAACACAAAACATATACAAGGTCATGCTCGCTTTAAACCGACTGCACATTCCATACGGTTTAACTGTTTAATAATAGCCAGTATTCCTGAGGGTACGTCTAAAAGGGTAAAATCTAATCTAGAGTGAGAAATAAATAGAGGGAAGTCTCAGTTTGGACAAACTGAAAGAGAAAAAGGGACAAATAGGACAGAACTGGAAAGGTCTTCCAAGAACAGAAAGGAAGAGATAAGAACTAAAAGTCGGAAAGAGAGGATTTCCAAGTTTCCCTGGGAACTGACAACATGCAAGAAGAAGAAGAGGAAAAGAGTTGACACAAGTCGAATCCAGAAGGAGGGAGAGTGAAGCAGGTTGTGGAGGTGTAGAGAGGTGAGAGGAGAGGTCTCGGGATGGCGGGGGTGAATCTGGTCTTCGGTGGGGCATTCGAGGCACATGTTACTTTATGTGTCTACGCGGGGTTCACCAAACACCTGGCTCTCATAGAGTAGCATGTACAGGTACGGTTTAACGTTACCGATCGTCGCCGGCTCGGTGTGCTCCTTCCTGATACAGGACTGAGGGAGCCAGACGTGTCCAGGTCATCGGCGGACGACCACGAAGACAGATCCTGACGATGACGATGAAGAGAAACGCACAGAGAGAAAAGGAATGGATTAGATATCAGACAGTGGCAGTCATTTACCGGCCTGCTGTCCAAGTGTGGGGATGAAATATATGGCCTTCATTTTATTTGCCATTACAGAGACTAGAGTTTGACAGGTGCTGTTCTAAATTGTAGTAACACTAACACAAGAAAAACACATTAAGAATCAACAGATTCAGACACTTAGACCAGCCATCTGAATCAGAACCCCACTAAGTTCTCCTTTACTGAAACAGCACCTAGTATGCATGTATATTTTTTTAAGAAATGTGCTCCATGTGAGGGCTGAATTAGTAAATAACTAAAATAAAGAAGGTGTACTAGCTCCAAAACTAAGTTTTTAATTTTGGAGCTAGATTACTTAATAATGCCACGTTGGTGATTATTGAGAGGTTAAAGTAACACATTAACACACTAATGGAGATGCACCTGAACACTTTGCCTCCCTCCCCTCCAGGTTTGTGGGATAGTTTCCCACTTTGCTGTTTGTTTTCCAATCTCTGAATCTATTTACTGATCAGATAGTTTAAACATGAAATCTCAAAACAGACTCAGAACATTCTGCACCGTCATCTGTTCCCACTCTGTAAATCTGTAAACTTTGGCCTTTTAATAAAGGATCCTGAAAAAGGAGGGGCTTATAAACAAAGTAATAAAATGAAACCACACTGTAGAGAATTGAACTGTTAGACAATGAAACAATTATAAAAATCTGCATGTGAGATTGAAGGGTTTCTCTCTCAATGCATTAAATAAAACATTTAGGCAACTGAAGTCAATCTAAATTATATTTTAATCGTTTTTCCTCCAAAATGCGCAGTGAAAATGTAATATTTTTTGTAACAGGATCCTCAAGTTTGTGCACGTAACACAGGCCGGTGTGTGTTTGTAGCTGTACCTGTTGGCTGCTTGTTATGTCCAGGATCTTAGCCAGCTCTCTGAGGTCTCTGGTTACTTCCTTTAGCAGCAGTTTCAGTCGGTTCCCTATGACGTGAACCTTCTCCTTGGCCTCCAGGCAGTCGCTGCCCTGAGAGTTGACCAGCAACTGGAGGGACATGTCTTGCAGCGAGGCAACTTTAAGCTGCGAGTCCAGCAGCTCCTGGCGGATTTGCTGTTGGGATTTGAGATGAAGGCATACATTCATAAACAATTTAAGACCTTGACCCATTTCTAAGGACAGATACAATATAAAGTGGTTAAACGACAAATACGGTTAGTCATGCCTGAAAACAATGTTACGTTTGTGTACCGTGAGGGTTTTATGGTGCTCATGGAGCGTGTCACTGTCCTGGATGGGGTCAATGGGAACCACCTCATTCCTTCTGCGGTCGATGTTTTCCAACCACAGCAGCAGACCGTGACTCATCTCGTGAAAGTCCTGTTCATCACATGAGGATCAGGAATTTGACCAAACAAATCAAGGTCTCAAGATACTTCTCAAGTTTGATCAGCACTCACTTGACACTGCATGAGAGCTTCCTGTAATGAAGACCTCCACTCCTCCAGTGAGCTGCCCAGTTTGTCCCAGTGGTTGTTCATGTCCTTGAGTTTAGCTTGTAGCTCTCTGGTCTCCTCTGTATCCGACTGCAGGAACTCTGCGCTGCACAGGTTGATGGAGAGAACGATTGCCTTGCGCTTGTCGTACGCCTTCTGCAGCTCCTGCACACAGTTAAGAAAAATGAAGGCGTCAGTGGAAACTTTGCAAACAACACAAGGAAACACTATCAGGACCTTGAGCGTTTAAAAATAAAACAATTGTCAAACAATCAGCTGACTGAATTTGGATATGGAAAGTTACTCTTCAGCAGAAAGAATGGCAAGGAAGTAAAAAGCTAAACAATAAAAGATACAAGGCAAAGCCACAGTCGTACCTTGAGCTTCTTGATGCGCAGCTCAATCGTCTGGATGTCCGTGCTGAGGTCCAGCCTCCGCTGCTGCTCCAGCTCTTCCTCTGTCTCTCCCAGCCAAGTCCAAATATTGTTCAGGTCTGAGTTCAGCTGCTGCCACTGCTGCTGGTTCTGCTTCGTGCGCATCTCTTTGCTGAGGTCCTGAGCCTGCAGGAGCTCCCAGCGTTCGATAACTCCTAGGTTGCAGTAGTGTGAGAGAAGACAACGTGAACTCAGGCATTAATCAAAGTGTATCGTAATGTAAGACACACTGTAGGTTTTGGCGCAGAATTACCTGATGTCTGAGACTCTGAGCTACTGGGATCTGCCAATCCAGACACTGTATCGTCGTCTTCCTTCAGCTCAACTCCCATCCTCTTCACTGTGTCAATGCTACCGCGACACTCACCCAGCAGCCGCATCTATACAACACATGCATGGGAGGCAACAGGGATTTTAAGATCAGTGCAGTGCAAATCAAGCTAAAAATGAAAAATTATACACAGTATTTCAAGACAAAAAAAATTATAGGAACAGATCGGTGCAAATAAAGTTATTATGGGCTGTATGTAAGAGTAACACATACGTATCCCATGTAAGAGGCGTCCAGTTCTGAGCTGGTGGGGGTGCGGCTGCGGCTGCTGTCCGTTTGCTGCAGGTGGAATCGGCTCACGTCAAGAGGGTGAGTGTGAGAGTCTGCAGAGGCAACCTCCCCTGTTGGCACAACATCAACTCGTCATGTCCACGGAATAATCTGATTGGTTTGTTTTTCAAATACGCTCAAAAACCAAAGAGAAGGAGATAAGGCCCCGTTCAGATAGACAATCACAAGATGTAAAGAGCTATCAACGAGAAGAGGTAGACAGGAATGCAGATTGATTGGTTGTCCCGACCACTTATTGCTCGTGCTGCCTGTTGCGGTTAACAGCGCTGCGCTGTGCAGCTTTCATTTCGTCCTTCATTTGCAAGCGTTACAGTTCAAAACCTTCCCAGTGAATTTGCCTCTGTGTGAACGGAATCTATGAAACTTCTCAACAAATCTGCAGTCCCTTCTATAAGAGTCTAAGACTTGTTTGCTGTGACACATAAAAACATGCTTTTCTGAAACACAAAATGCACATCTAAAAAAATAAAAAAATAATAATAATCCAAACCGGTTAGCTACACAGCACACTGCAAGTCAAACAAAAGTAAGAAAGCTAGTTAGAAAGAAGGGTTAGGCTTAATTCCATTTTGGTTCCACTCACTCAGAACCACTGAATTGAAGAAATAGAAATGGAATTGACCCTATCCCCCAGTGTTAGGAAGTGCTGCCATTGGTTACAGCCTGTGCCCAAAGTGTGTATAAGAGAGGAAATCAACACAAATCAAAGTCAAAGCCGGTGAATAGGCTATAGGTGAGGTATCACTCAGAGTGAGGCTGTTATTTCTGGCCCCAAACATGTGGCATGCTGGGGTCTGGTGTTGCCTACCAGTGGAGGACCTCAGTGTTTGTTCTGTTAGCTTAACATAGGCCTCAGGGCTCTCTGGGATCACTACATCTGGAAGAAACATTGTACAGTACACACATTCAACAGTGGGCTTTACAGGGTTTGACTAAATAAATGGATTAAAGTCGTAATAATCTGCTGTCGTTAAACCTTTTTTTAAATACGCCATCATGTGGATGGAGCTTACGAACAATCTATTTTAAAATTTCTAACAAAGTAATAGCCAGGACAGTTATCTATTTTTATTTCTTTAATTTTGTCCATGAAGGGAACTTCTCCTTTCATTTTGGCTTCAAAAAGGTCACAGCTCAAGACTACAAAACATTTTGACAGTGTTCATGTTCACTTATTCATGCTGAATTGATTTCAAATTAAACGTACATCTTTCTTTTAGGTGTAATTACCAACGAAGAAAAACTGATTCACCAGTTTCTTACTGTGTGTGCAGAAACTAACCTGACAGGCCTGAGGCGGGGCGTTGGATGAAGTCCCCGTCCTCGCTCTGCTGCTCTCTCAGGGCCCTGCTGGCGCTCTCCAGCCCGCGGCTCAGGTCGTAGTCGTGGTCCCACTCCAGAGGAATGGAGTCCACGCTGGCGGGCGTGTCCCTGCCCGAGCGCTCAGTCCGGAGCTGCGCCGCCAGGGAGGCTGAGCGGCCAGAGGACGGCAGAGGTGACAGGAAACCGTCTCCCAAGCGCTCGCTCCACGGCAGGCTGGTCAAATCACCAGGCTCATCCAGCTCCAGCTCGTGATCAGACAGCGACACTTCGGTATCATCGTCTGCGAGCTAAACATAAAAGATGTTAGTGCTCAAAAGATTACACTTCAACCTCACATTACTTAACAGAAATCACTTAATCTAACATCTTACAGGAAGCCGAATGAGTTTTTTGTAGTAGCGCTCCACTCGACCAAACACCTCCTGACAGTAGCGCTGCAGCTCCTCCAGCTCTTCCTCGATGACAGCAGCGTCCAGAGGCTCGCTCTTCTCGATCAGAGCTTCACCCTGGTGGAAGATGTGATCGATCTTGGCTCTTGTCAGAGAAATCTCCTGCTGGAATGACTGAGACCAGAGAAGGAGTAGGTTTTAATGCTAAACACACAACAGATGCAACAGAAGTCTTTTGACGGTTTTCCAAGCATGTCTGTAAAGTGTAAAGAGTAAAATAATAGAACAAATGGTCACAACAATGAACGAAACTGAATGTTTGTGTGCATGTGCAAAAATGTGTCAAGTAATTCTTAAAACTTTATGTATTTAGGTTTAAAGATGATAAAAAAAAAATAAAAGAGTTTTTGAAAATACACAACACTTTGGAGACAGACTTGTGACAGACTTACCCTGAGTTGTTTGATCTTGGCTTGAATGTCACACTCAGAGAAGTGCTCGATGTTGGTCAGCTGCAGGTCCATCTCCGTCAGCCAAACCAACAAGCTATCTCTGGCTGTCTCAAACTCCTCCCTCTGAGTGATAAAGTGCTGCAGGGATAAAAAAAATTAAAGGTGTATATGTACTCACTCTTGTTCACTTGATTAGTCGCTGATTTAGTGAGAAAACAAACTCAGAAATACGTTCAAGGACTGAAATTGGGATCGAGACATCGTAATCTTATATGGAGCAATGGTTGGGGTATTATACCTTAAGCCTGCGAAGGATGGATGCCACCCTCTTCTGCAGGTTGTCCCATCGCTGATTGGCGTCGTGGGCCATCTCCCTCAGACGACAGGAAGAGTCAGTGCGGTTTTCTCTGGCCAGGCGGCGGTACTGCTTATTGATTAACTCCAGCTGCGTCAGGCTTTCGTGGACTTGTCTCTGGAAGGCCTGCAGATGGACATGCATAGATACTTCTCAGTAAGGCATGTTATATGTTGAATTTTCTTGATGATGTAATAGGGATCATCCGTGCATCACCTCAAATTTCTTCAGTTCCTCCTTGGCTACAGTGTACAGTACATCGGAGGAGTTAGGCAGCGCAGCAGTCTTCTCTGAAGTGGCCAGCCACTCCTCAAAACGAGCAAAGTCTTCAAGGAACTTCTGCCATAGACGCCACGTCTCCTCAATCCTGACCGAGAGGAATATTAGTGAGAATGTTGGTTGGAAACTTTGATATTTCAAAACCACAGTAACTTGTTTCCATCAACTCCTTTTCGCCAAACGTCTTACTTTAGTCTCCTCTCCATGGACAAGGCACAGATGCTCCTCCAGCGGCGATCAAGGCTCCGGGTTGCCTGCTGGATGGAGTCGCACTCTGCATCGGTGGCGCAGGCGTCACAGTCGTGCAGAAGCACCTCGCACAGATTCAGCACAGACGCCACTCCTGTGCTGTGCTTCTCTATGTCACGCTGAAGCTCCTAAACGCCAAGATAAGAGCGAGAGAGACTGAATGAGCATGAGGGAAATTGGAGAATAACTTTGTGCAAATGGTCCGACACATTACAGTAATGACTTTTGATTAGTTAATTGGTTTCTGCAGGATCGTTATTCCTCCACAGATTCAATTAAATGGCCACTAAAATTTAGTACGTCTATTAAAGCGTTTAGAGAATTAACAAAATCATTTAAGTGGTTTCTTGCACCTGTGCCTGTAATGGTTTGAATGTGACTCTGATTTATTGGAGCTGAAGTTAATCAATTGTTCCATGTGTTGTTCCACAAACAGACAGTAAAGAGATGAAGGAAGACAACAAAAATGGTAAATTGTGACCAGTGAAAACCAGAGAGTTTCTACAGTAACATAATAACATCTATAATATAGTATTTTATTGCACATATCTTAATCACTGTATATTTCTGTGTGTCACCTGCTGCATATCCAGTTTCCTCTGTATCTCCTGGAAGTCACAGGCGTCGTAGGCGATGGGTTTGGACAGCTCTGCCTCGATGTGTGCGAGCCAGGAGCGTAGGCTGCTCATGTTTTTATCTAGCTGCTGAACGGCCACCAGAGTTTCTCTCAGCTTCTTCACTCTGTGAACAGAATTCGTTTGAATGTTTGCATGTTATATTTACTGGGGACTAAAATCAGCAAAGCAACCTTGCTAAGACGTGTGCGCTCACCTGGCTCCAATGAGATCCAGGAGGTGCTGCCAGCGGTCGCCGACCTTGTTGAGCTTCTGATCGATTTCGGTGGCTTTGCTCTGGTGGCTGGCCTTGGCCAGACGCTCTCCAAGCTGGTGCAGATGCAATTTGTTCTCCTCCGCCACTGTGATCTCCTCCTGGTAGTCCTGAGAAACAATACAGCACAACCAGTTATTTTAAACTCTTTGACTGCAGTAGTAAGACAACATATTGACATTATAAATCATACGTGAAATGACATAAGATTCTTTGCAGGATGCAACAGAAATACAACGTAGTAAACGTAGTAAAGTAATTTATGATAAGAGAACTCTAAAAGGGGAAAATACTAAGATGACGAACAAATGAAACTGAAACACATTAATGCAGGTGTTTTCCTGTCCAGTTCTAAAGCAGTGTTGCCTCAATCATTCTAGCATCAGATGTAGTAGATGTAAACATTAAGAAAAAGAAAATAACGAAAAAAAAAGTGACTAAAGTGGATATCAACAAGATAACATGAATTAAACAGGTGCCATGTGCATTGTCTGAGGCTCATTAAGACATACTGTTTTTCTGTTTACCTTGCGGAGCTTCTCGATCATCTCTTCGATGCTGATGTCTCCATTTTGGGACACCTTGCTCTCCATGTTGGTGAGCCACTCGCAGAGCTCCTTGTACTTCTCGTTGAACACAGTCCACTCATTTAGCTTCTCGCTCACCTGCTGCCTGCGCAGCGACAGCTGCAGAAGCACACCAAAATACACAAAGTTGACAGCATCTCTGCGCGAGGTTCACTTTTTAAAGAGTGACTGATTATCAAAATGTCTCTGAAGGAAGCGCTCGCTGCATTATGACGGTTTCATTTGCATCACGCAGCACCGATGTGCTTCTCTGTTTCCTGTGCATGTATTTTATCTTCTCCACACAGGATGTCAGTCTGGTTTCAGCTTTGCATGCAATCTGTTTCTGATCAAAATGACTTGGCACGTTAGAGTAACAGAAGTAGAAAACAAAGTTCCTGTTTAAAATTTAGGGTTGAATGAGGAAATGTTTGATTTCTGGTCTTACATTTATAGTGGGAGCAACTTTTTTGATGTTGGCTAACTTGCACCATTTAGATGTGTAGTTATTTATGTTTTATAGTGTCATATGATGCAAGTCTGTAAGGCTTGACAATAGTAGCACCAAGTGGTATATCATGGAACTGCAGGACATAACAACAATAAAACAGCGACACTCATATAAATGTAATGGTTCATATTATTTGATAGAATACGTTATTTCTCAGAGATATAGAGTGAGGAAGCTCACCAGACGGACAGCACACTTTATGTTCAATCAGATTTGGAAAAGGTGCTGCGTAGAGAAGAGTACCTGGTGGCAGATTTCATCCCACTGTCGATGCAACAGCTCAATACGTTCCTGCAGGACAGAAAGGTCCTCGGCAGTGATGTAGCAAGAAAGTGACTCTCTCAGCACAGCCAGATGTGCCAGATCACCCGTCCAGCCGTCAAATGTATTCTCCAGATCCTGTTATTGAAGCAAGAATCACATTATTACATCTTTTAATTATAAATCTAATTTATAAATCTGACAAATGTAAAACTTCTGGTAAATAAAATGATTGAAAATGTCCAGACTGTCACCTTGCAGCGCATCTGCTCAACTTGTAGATCCTCATGATGATCAGGAAGAGGCTGAGACAGCTGTCGTTTGAAGGCTCGAAGTTTTTCCAGTGAGCCACAAATCCCTCTCTCACATCTCTCCCAGTCCTGTACAACACAAAACATCCCCACATATGACACAATACTGCTTGCAGATAAATCCAAACTCCTAGAACCAAACTATTTTTCAGTGGATTACTCAGAAAATTGGGCTTTCCACAAAAGTAATTGCTAATAGAAAAAGAATAGTATACAAATATATCCATACAACACAACATGTTCCTACTATTCTAGTACTTCATAGCCTCCTCAGGTATATACTATATGTACTATATATACAATACTACACAAGCTGCTAGTATTTTGTCTGGGTTACCTTTAACAAGGTGGCGAGCTCTTTCTTCTGCTCCTCCAGGCAGATGCTTGCTTGTTTCCATCTGTCCTGGATATCAGTCAGCTCCGTCTGCAGAGCCACCTCCGCCCGGCTATCGGCCGACAGGAGCAGCTGTCTACCTGCCTCCACCGTCAGTATGTAGCTGCCCTGCTGACGCTGTAGCACCTTTTCCTTCAGCTGAACCAGAAAGAAGGTATAAAACAACACATCTTTTCATTTACAATTACAGTTTTTTATTTAATATGCCGGTACCTGGACAGCATCCAGCATGGAACGAGCTTGTTGCAGAGGGATCGTATTCCCTGACTGAAGTGCCTCTGCAGGATGGGAGACCTCCATGAGCCACTTGCGCAGCTTCTCCACCATTTCTCTATAGCGCTGCCACTGGCGGATCAGACCGTCTATGATGCCCCGCCTCTGCTGAGCACGTCGCACCACGCCCTGCCACTGGTTACTCAGGAGAGCCAGCTTAAGGTTGAACTCGTCTCTGTTTGAGAATGAAGGGTGACGACCGGTAAATACAGGAAATATTCTACGCACAGAAAGTTCTTTGACAGAGAAATCAGAAGTGGATGTGGATTTTTACCTGTCGTCTACCTGACCCTGTTCTAACATCCTCTGTCCATCGCTGATGATAGAGTGGAGGATCTGCTGGCGACTGAACATCTCAGCTTGGAATAACTGGAAGACAAACAATGTTTATTAATAAATGAGGCCAAAAGCAGATGTTTTAAAGTGTATTTATTATTTTAGATCGACTCTAACCTCATGAGCTTTTTGTTGCTCCATCAAACTCTGATAGTTCCCAGAAATTTCCACCGCCAGATTCTCTTCTGTTTGGACCAAGAACTCCATCCACGTTTCACACTTTTCAAGGAAGGTCTGCTGCTGCAGCAGGAACGACTGAAGTTTGCTGCAATGAAATAAACAACAAATAAGATTTGCTAGACTGGCCTTTACAGTATTTATGTCTGTTCGTCATATTTAGCTTAGCTTCTCTTTTAATATTTTATCCCGAAATGCACTGTCATGGTGACATTTATTTTCAGAAACACGTTGTTTTTGTTTTTACCTGGGATCACGACATACCTGAATCTCTCTGTGGTTTGTGCTGAGGCTGTGGACCAGCTTCTGTTAAGGTTCTGCATGCGCTTGATCTCTGAATCATTGAGAGGGAGCCGGTAACCGAGCTCGTTTAGACGCTCCAATTCAGGGGCCATGCTGCTGAATTTCAACATGAGCCTCTGTAAAACAAAAAAACGCTTAGTAATCTGGACAATTGGTTGTTGATTTGTTCAGATGAGCAAAAGAAATACAATAAAAGTAACCTTGAGATCATCCATACGGTCCTGGATGACTGTCAGGTCAGTGGAGCCATTGGGATCTTGCACCTTCAGACCTTCCTCAGCTTCAACTATCCAGCTCCCCAGAGATTCCAGCTGATCATTAAAGGTTTCATAGTCTTGAACTCCAGTCTGGCGTTGAAGAGACAGAGAAGTCAAACCCAAGACTAAAAATGTATCATCTGACTAAGTGAGTAAAATAAACAGCTTAGCATCTTCACTCCTGTTACCTGCAGCGTGGTGAGCTGTCTGGTCAGAGCCTGCTCTACTGCAGACAGTCGCTGGGTGAGAGAGAGGTGATCCGACTGGATGGCAGATGCTGCTGATGTGTCCACCTGCTGCTTCAGCTGTTCTCCCAGTTCTTGGAGAACCTGAAGTGAGGCCTGCACCGGTGCCTGGGAGCGGAGCAACTCCTGAGACAAAGCAAACATAAAATATAAAAACACTTATTAACAATGACATCAAAGCGATTTTCATAATGAGGCCTCAAAACCTACATTTACACTGAACAGCTGTTTTGATCTTAAAATAGCTGCTAAGGTCTCACTCACGCTGCATTCTTGGATCCAGCCGGAAACTTCCTCGTCAGCAACGTCCTTACTGCAGGTGTTCTTGAGGAGCTGGTCTGCCTTTTCCTCCTGCAGCTGGATGCTGCTGCAGCTCTGCTCGTACAGCTCCTTGTAGCGCTGCCACAGCTGCAGCAGGGCTTTGCTGCTTCTAAGACGCTCTGCAATCTCCTCGAGTAAGCCAGTCCACCTGGGTGCAAATACGAATGATGTAAAGCCTGAAGAGAACAGCATATTTACAATAAAAATAAATAATCTTAAAAATATACACCTTGCGTTGACGTCCTTGAGGGCGTTGTTGAGAGAGTCTGACACTGAAGGGTGACACTCCTTCAGCAGCTGGTGTGTCACAGCACCAAACTTTCTCAGGCTGCTCTCCTGCTTCTCCAGTTCTTCTTGCAAATCCTTAACAGTGAAAGAAAAGTCCAGTTTTTAATTCACCAACAAGAGCATGACAAACTTCCCTTTCAAAAAAATCCCTGAAGAAAAAGGTAAATGTCAGCTTAGTGTTGCAGTAAGATTTCAGAGAACTATATAAATACGATCAATATAATCTTAATGAGAGGGACAACGAGTCACAGGCTACTTCACTCTAATATACCTGCAGACTTTGCACTTGCAGCTGAACGGCCTCCAGGGATCCTGTGAGGAGGCGGAAACGGGACACAGAGTACCTCCCCTCCATCAGGTAACCATTGATCTCTTCTGAAGCCCGTTTGTATAGACTCCACTGATCCAGCACTGAGTTCAAGCTGATCTTCAGTTGCCCTATCTGTTAAAGTTTTCATGAAATAAATAAATAAATAAACATGGAGTGACAATGAGTAAAAATCCTAACAGAATAGAAGAGCACCACATTAAAACAAGGCATGAAAAGAGGACAGGGAGATTACCAAGTGGTCCAGGTTAGCCCAGGTGTGATTGACACCTTGGAGCGTCTCCATGACGATAGCACAAGCCTCATCGGTCTTGTTCTGGACGAGGGCACAGCCCTGCTCCTCTACTCTCTCTAGTTCTTTTTCTTTTTCCTTCACCAGCTCCTCCATTTCCTAAAAACAAAACAAAAACAATACTTTTCACTTACTATATAAGAAAACATCACGTCATAGAAATAAGGTGGATTAATACAGCACATTAACACAGAAATAAACCAGATCCCGTACCTGGCAGTCTTTCAGAGCATTCTGCACAGATGTCAAATCCTCTATTCTGTGTTTCCTCTTCAGTCTGTCTTCTTGAGTCCCCATCCAGGACTTCAGAGCCTGAACGCTGCTCTCGTACTCCAACCACATCTCCAGCAGGCTCTCAAGGAACTGGATCTACAAGTGTTTCATGCACAATGAACAGTTACCATTCTGTGCTGCATACTTAAACGTCACGGTCAGTCTGTTTTATCCACCACCAGCGGTTGGGGCCTCACCCTCTCATTGATGCGGCCTTGCAGGATCTGCCAGCGCCGGTTCATGGCTCCCAGACGCTCAGCAAAGTCTGTCTTATCACTGCGCTTGCTCTCCACATCCTGACCACTGATTTGCAGCACTGACTGGTTGACAAAGTCCACAGTCAGCTGCTTGCAGCTTAAATCTACCCTGAAGCCCTAAAGTGAGGAAACAACAGTAGATACGTGATCAAAAGACAGTTGCATTAGAACCAAAAAAAAAAAAAAAAATGCATGCAAAAAACAATTAATCCCCATGTTACATGCATACACAAATGTTTCAGCCTGAAAAAATGCAGCTTTATTTTTAGTTTCTATCATATCTTTGGGAACTAAAGTTAATAGCATCATGATTCTGTAAAAAATCAGCTACCTTGTATTTTTGCAAATAATCTTGAATCACATTGGACCCCACAGCACTCTTCAGGTTTTCTTCATCCTCCTCAATGACGTTCTCCATCAACGATATCCAGTTGAACAGCTCAGAAATGGCATGACGGGAGGCCAGTTTCTCCATTTGGATCTGAAATAAATAAATAAATATAAACATACATATAAAAATATAAACACTGAACCCACAGATGAAGGAGAAAAACACACGCTGGTACTTCACTGAAAAACTTGTATATGAGAGAAGCAGCAGAAAGAGGTTGGGTAATCCTATTTGCTCAAGAGCAGCTAAGCCTGTTCAGCCTGGTTGCATGTGACGGTACCTGGTGCAGCTTCTCCTGGACCACTGGGATGCGCGTGAGCAGCTCACTCCACTGAGTGTCGATGCGTGCGAGGTCAGAGCGCAGCACCACCGTGTCCACTTTCTTCAGCCGCAGCAGCTGGTTGCCCTCGGTAACCACTGAGCTCTTCAGGCTCGACTTCCCCTCAACTTCTTTAGAAAACTCCTGAGACGGAGACAAACGCCAGTAGTTTAATATTTACACCTGCATAAATGTCTAGTTTAATAAAGGTTAAGAAAACAAGAAAAAGATTAGGATTATTGTCTTTGGCCTTACAAGGAAAGCTGAGAGATGGTCTCTGACAGTTTCAAGCTCTTGTGGGACTAAGACCGCCTGCGTATTCCAAAACTCCAAACGCTCCAGAGCCGACTGCAGCCATTCGCACATCTCTGCACACTCCCTTTGATACCTGTATAAATAAATAAATAAAAAAAATAATTCAAAACTACGCCACGGACTAATAAATATCATCTTGTTTTTATTTAGTGTGAGAAGGCACTTCTGTCCCTGACCTGGTCCAGTGTTTCAGGATGGCCTCAAGGCGCTGTAGTTCCTTGTTAACCTTGGCTGTGTTGTTGAGCCAGTGTTCCCCTAAGAGCGCGAGCTGATTCTCCAGGGCGGGGCAGCAAACTGACAGCAAGAGATGTTTGCCCTCGTCCAGCACCTGGTACAACTTGTGTTGGTGCTCGGTCAGTCTCCCCTTCAGGCCCTGGACAGAGAATGAAGAAGAGCAGAGAAAAATACAAAGTGGGCTTGCAGCTCGAAAACGTAAAGACAAAGAGAGTGTCTCTAAAGGCTTCAGCCAATTCAGAGAAATATGGGTGAATCGTGAGTTTCTAAGAATCTAGAAATACTCCCAGAAATTAGCATGCAACTAAATATAAAATAGCTTATGTTTATACATAAAAATCTTTTTTTTTTATTTGATGAGAAACCTGTAAGTCCTGCAAAACCTTCACCAAGTGAAATTGTACAGAGATTTAAATTGAATTCATGAATGAGAAGACCCACTTAATCTGTTTTGTAATTATGGAGTGACACTTTCACAAATTTTACAGGATGTGGGGTAAATGATGACCTAATACAGAAGATTATTATCGGAGACAAATCTCACATTTGAAAGTGCCCTGTCTTTAACCCAGCCTATGGAGTCTGCTAACAAATATGTGCAGGATTTGCAAGCCAAAGTCGGAGACACGTCTTGTAACGCAGTAGAGGGCGAGTGGATCAGAATGCACTAATGCACCAAGAAATCTATATAAGCTTTTAAAAATCTCACCTGATACAGAGAGATTCTGTCCATAAGTCTTTCTTCGGTTTCTTCCACCAGGCCAACAGAAGGCATGCTTCCTTCAACTGCCTCCAGTTGTCGGTTCAGACTCTGGTAATCCTGCATCAAGCGGCACCAAGTCTGGAAAAAAATAGACAAAATAGATGATTAGAAATTTAAAGCTGGGCTTATCAAGCTCTTTGTTTTTTAAGTTATTTCTCCAGGAAACTGGAAATGTTTCTTTGTTTGAAGTTAGGCCGAAAATTTGTTCTTGCATTTCAAACACAGACTCTGATTTGTTGTGAACTTTCTTCCAAAGACAGATCAGAGTTAACATGCCTTGTGCCCTCTCTTACCTCCAGGATGCACTCCAGCTCAACTCCTTTGCTGTGTGCCTCTTTGAGGACGCTCTGAGCCTCCGCCAGTGTCTCTTCCAGGGCTTGGCTCTCTTTGGGAAGCATCAGGCCGCTGATCTTCCTGAAGTATGTTTCTGTTAGGATCATGTGGGACTCCAGACCCTGGAAGAACTCCTAGACACACACACAAACAAACACACAAGTGACCAACACAGTATTGTCCTTTATAGCTTATCTCATGCAGTCGAATTTGGTTCAGTGTCTCACAGAATTGCTGATAACCTCCACTAAGCCTACAATCTTCTAAGCTGATGGTACCTTATGTTTGTCCAGGTGATTCTGAACTTCCTCCACGGAGCTGGCAATGATTCTCTGATCGGCAGCCATCTTGTCCTTAGCTGTGTCCACCAGGTCAGTGAGGTCCTGCTGGGCACGCTCGTACTGCTCCTTCAGAGCCATGTTCTGGTTCAAGCCACTGCGCCGGGAACCAACCGTCATCACCAGCTCCTCGTAAGAATCCTGGAAAAACACAGAAAAACACTGAACGTTTAATACGATGCAGTTTCCTCGTGGTACATTCAGAAGTAAAATCCACCACAAAGATTTGAAGCTGAGCGTTTATTATTTTAAGTAAAAATGTGTAGTAAAAACCTGTAGTTTCAGCAGTTTGTTCGTTGATATCTGATCTGCCTGAAGAGCTGCTCCTCTGGTTTTAAGCTCTGTGATTCTCTGTTCAAAGTCTTTCAGGTTCTCCTCTGCACTGGCGATGACCTGAGAGAAGGGAAGGATGTGAATGAATAACAACCAAACAGTCTTGAGCTTTTGTGAGAGACAATGAGAGATCAGTCCATGAGCGCATGCAGCACCTCCAGTTGTTTTGAGGCCGGTCGATCCATTGCTCCTGCGAGGGCTTGTAGTATCTGGCATTTGGTCTCAATTAAAGAAGTCTGGAGGAGCTGCAATTCAGTCTGCAAATTATAGAGCATTTATGTTAATATGTGCAATCCACATGCACGTTTTCTATGTATAAAAAATTAAGAAAATTTGAAAAATAAGTAATAAAGGCACCTGGTAGGCTGTGAGTTCTTGTGCTCTGGTCCTCATGTGGTCACAGCGCTGTCCCAGAGCACAACCCAGGGCTCCTAATCTCTCCTTCAGGCAGTCGAGGTTGTCCTCCAGCAGCACTCTGTCTTCATGTCTCAGCCCCGAGGAGCCGGCCAGCAGAGCCTGACTGAATTTCACCTCCTCCGTCATATGCCTCACGTCGTTCTCCAGAGTCTGGAGAGAGAATCAGAATCTGTTTTATTCTAAACATCACAACGTCAGTGTTGATCAAATTACAGTTTGCTTATCGTCCTCAAAATGAGGAATATTTTTCAACTAATCCACACCTTCAGCTCTATAGAAGTACTTGTGTCAGTTAATAGAGCTGCACAAATTAAAGCCTAATTGTACCTCCTGCTTCTGTAGCTGGGTCTCTGCGTTTTCAGCCAGCAGCACTGAGCCAGAGAAGACGTTGTTCTCCACACCATCCAGCCAGGAGGAGGTGGATGACACAGCTGTGTAGAGCTGCTGTTCCATCTGCGCCACCTGTGTCTCACCACCGCCAGGCTGCGAACACATCGGAGAGACGCAGATTACCGCAACGTGCTTAAATGTCACTGTCAAAGGACAGTGTTAAAATGTGCAATTTAAACATATAAATGCCCAAACCTGAGCGGTCATGTCTTCTACTGTCTGTTTGAAGTTGTCATAAAGAGTCTTCAGGGAGGATTTGTCCGCCTGGGTGTCTCCTTTAAACAGTGACCCAGCTGTGGTCACACGAGAAGCTCTGGAAAAAACCTGAGAAAACAAAAGACACAACTGTCACCAACAGTCTTTTCTGTTACTACTGCATGCTCACAATAATAAAACCACAGGGTTTTGTACCGGCTGCTTGTGGTCCTGCTCCAGGGTTTTCTGCAGGAGCTGCAGTTTCGTTTTCAGCTCAAGTCTCAGACTCTCCCATCTCTGCCTCATCTGCTCCCGTCCAGCCTGAGTTTCCCTCTCAGCCAAAGCCGACAGTGAAAATGGCTCTGTTGTGCTGAAGAGTGACAAAAACATAATAATTAATATTTTAAGCCATCATTTTAACACTGGATTTTAGTTCTATTTGCATATACAGCAATATATATACCTGACACCGCTGGGCGAGGCCTGCTGGATGAGGATCTCCTCTCCTCTACTAGCAACTGACTGAAGCAGCTTTTTCTGCTCTGCGAGCTGCTCCTCCAGTTCCTCCAGGAGAAAAAACACAATGCAACAACCATGTTAGATTGTACTGTGTCAGTGACTATGCAAAACTTTTGAAATCCCAATAAGGGTTCAAACTCTCATCAAAGACATTCTCACACATCCAATACCATCAATAAGGCAGGAACCATATTCAACATTTCCTCTGGCATATACACATGCTGAGAAAAAATAAGTGTTACTACATAAGCCTTGCTTGTGAGCTTGGGTGCTAGTGTTAGCAGCTTGAGACCACTGCGTTTGGCTGAGCTCACTGATGGAAGCACCACCACCTGAAATAGTGTAAAAGCCAGATTTTTTCAGCCTTCGAGGATGCCTTACAAAGGGTGTTGCTCTGCAATTTATGCAGAGAACCTAATCTGTTTTCAAATCACCAATGTAATTTCCTTCTGGGCAAACACAAGTCATTTTCATATGTAACCAAAACACGGATTAGATCCATTCATGGCATGGACAGTTTTTCTGTCGTGTTAAAAAAAGTTAGACAAACAAAGTCAGAAAACCCGATGTCAAAGTTACCCTCTGTCTCTGAAGGCTGTCTTGGTGCTGTTGGGATCGTGTGGTCCGGGCCTGGGCCAGCCAGTCCTGCACACTGGGACTTTGAGAGAGACTTGAGTCTGATTCACTGTCTTCCTGCTCCTGAAGAGAACCCTGTAGAAAAAAAAGTACAATACAAAAGAAGCAAACTTTAAGAAACATCAGAGAATCAGCAGGTCTGTGATTGCTAATGGCACTATATAAACAAAAGTTAATTGAAATGAACTGAATTACAGTATGTCATTTAAACCAATTATTCATCTCACCTGAATGTTAATTTGCTTGTCTTGTAGCATCCTCTGCAGCTCCAACAAACCACCCTTCAACGTGCGCAACTTCCTGGACAAATGTTCAGCTTCCTCTCTGGTGTCCCCCCGGCCCTCCAGCAGCAGGTTCTCACTGTGCACCGACAGCTCCGAGAGGGCCAGCACCTTCTCCTCGATCTCCAGCAGCATGTTCTGCAGCAGCAGGAGGAGAGAGGCCAGCTCAAACATGATGTCTCACCATCTACAGGGGCTCCTCCCTCTACACGGCGGGCCCTCCGAGCCCGGAAGAGGCCCCTACACCAGCAGCTTTCCCTGGCCACAGGACAGAGAGAGCTCTCATCCTTGGCCCACCTCTCCAGCTTCGCCTCCTGTGCAACATATTACCGCTAATCCTTCACGCTCCATGCTCTGCAGCATACATGCTCTCACTCAAAAGCAAGTCTTCTGTGTAAAACACCATTCTGGGTTCAGACAAGGTGACAAAGCCCATCAGTGACTTTTGTTCCAACGATTGAAGAAGCGTTTGTTTCGAATAGCATAGCCACTCCTCTGCAATCAGTAGTTTAAGCAAATCATTCCAACTGTCCAACCCTCCTGCCTCACCCTCCCTGTACTCCAGGATTCTTCTACTTGAATATTATAGCAGCTTTGTCGCCAGATCCAATCCCCGTGGCCGGTTCCCTTAATCGTCTGAAAGCCACCATCCCTGACCACTCCTCGCTGCGCTCCGAACACACCCCTCTCCAAAGAAATCTGCATAATCTGCTTAAGACTAGTGCTACCGTCGCTTAGGGAGTCTCAACACTCTGAATGCCCATCCAGCTCCACTAATGCTCTTGTTTACCCACTGAGAGGTCCCTGTCCCCTGGGATAATCCATACGTAATAAGAAACTAAATATTGAAAGATAAGAAGATGTATGTCAATAATCCACTGCCAGAGTGGTGAAAAAGATAATGAATGAACACTAAACAGTCCTCTATAGCTGCCTGTGTCAATCCTGACATTACATATGAATTATTAAGTGCCTTCATATATTCATATTCATAAATCCACTCATATTTAGTAATGATAAACGTGTACGGTTGCATTAATTGAATTCAATGAATGAACAGCAGGGGGAGCTCTTACTTGACACTCAGCCAGCTGATTCTCCATTTCTCTTTCCTCTTCAGGTTTAAGGTCAAGGACGGAGTTCACAGCAATGCGCATTCTGGCCAACCACTGCTCCAAATGATCTGCCTGATTGTGATAGAGCTGTATGGCCTGTTCTTGACGCTGACCTTCCAGGCGGTCACTGACTCGCTCCTAAAACAGCACACAACGTATTTCACTTAGTACATCAACTTATTGAATAACACACAGTTATTATTAGCAGTAATATACATTTACAGTTTTCACTACCTCCAGTACTTGTTGTTTCCCTGAAGCTTTCATGCGGATGGTGGCCATCCTCTCAGCTAAAACAGCCAGGGAGGCCTGCATGGCGAGCTGGTCAGCCATGTCTGAGTCCACAGAATCAGCAGCCAGCTCCTCCGTGAAGCTCGTCTGTAGCCGGTCGATTTCTTCTTGCACACTTTGGATCTCGTCTATCAGAGCCTGCATGGAAAAAATGAAAAGGTGAGGAAAATCTTTGCCAGTGTGTAGGTTCGTGTAGATTTATGTGTGGGACTCACCTGATATCCCTTCATGTGGCTATCTGGACTTTTATCTGTCTCCAGCGGCTCACTAAGTTTGGCCTCCAAAGCTTCCATTTTAGAGGAGATTGACTGGAGGGAACCTTGGTAATGCTGCTGCTTTTCCAGAGCTTCATACAAAGATCTCTGCTTCTCACTGATCTGTAAGTCAATTAATCGGAAAGATGTAAGACTGAAATTCTTCGCGATTTGATTTTGTTTAATTTATTTCTATAAGCATAACACAAAAGGTGTGGTCTTTCACATACCACATTCTTTAAAGTCTCCCATGAGCGCTGCAGATCATCTAGGTGGGCCACCGACTCAAATGTTGGGTCATATAACTCCTGGATTGGAGCTCTAGTGAGTGTTCCTCGTCCCGCCTTAAAATAAAATACATTCAAACGGCTCCATCAGTAGTTAGCTATGAAATGCTCTGTAATAAGTGCTTTTATAAAACACCAAATTTACTGTTAGTCATGATAAATGTGCAAGTTAAGAACCCAGCGCATGATTAGTGCATTTATTTATCATCGTTTTCTACAACATTTGTCAATTGAGTGTGTTTTTAGCTAAGCAGTTAACAGAGGAAAGGTCACAGAAAAACAAGAGAAGGATTTTAATCTGTCTGCACTTCTGCTGAAAGACCTGATTGTAGAGGAAAAGCTGTCAAGAGGAAGAGAGAGGATACCTTGGTTACAGTGGCGTCAGTGTGAGTGAAAGGAGAAGGAGAACGACACACAGGAGGTGAGGACACCTCACTGTTAGTGCCCTCCTCCCCAGACTCCTCAGTTACAGGTGACAGCAGGGTGTGACAGCGGCCAGCCGTCATCTGACGCGCCATGCAAGAACATAACCAGAAACGCAGACATGCCAGGTGAAATGGAAAATATTAATCGTGTGGAGGGGTTTGAAAGGAACAGAACTCATAAAACAGTTAAAGCCAGAAATAGCAGCATGGGTCAAGAGGTTTAATTAATTAGTCACCAATAGCGTTATCAGGAGCAGCGTGTTATTTGGTACATGATACTCTTACCATGACGGCCTGGGCTGAAGATTTCTTGGACTTCTCTGCTTCCATCTCCTGCAGCCCCTCAGGTAGGACCTCTACATCGGTTACTGTCAGTAACATGGTGGCGTGTTTGGCCTTCACTGCCAGCATTTTGCATTTTGAATTAAGTGAGGCAATTTGCTCCTGGTAACCTTTGATCTTTTGGGCAAGTTCCTATAAAAAAAAAAAAAATACAAAACATACACAGACAGAATTTATTAGACCTTATGAGGTATTTAACATGCAAAAAAAAAAAGACAGAATGGTTGCTCTGAATTAGTTAAATAAATAACATATATATAGCAGCACAGTGGATGTGTATTTATTCTGGTGCCACCTGGCAAAGGTTTGATGTCTAATCCTTTTCTTGTGGATTTTATGTGGATTTAAAAAATGTATGCCAGCGTGCCCAATTTATTTTTTATGCCTGTGTTAAACCGTTTCAAAAAAGAGGTTAAGTGAGTATATTATGGTATCGTACTTCATGGTGAAGGATCTGGGCTTGCAGCTCCTGGATGTTGCTGCTGGGGATCGGTCGGTCCTGGATGACGCGATGCGCTTCCTCTATCAAACCCTGAAGCTCCCTCACTTCCTGTTCGTATTGCTCGTACTGCACCACTGCCTCCTGAATAAAAGGTCAAATCACTTTGTTACTGTCAGTCTTTAGTATGTGAAGAGAATCATGAGAATCCACTGCAATGAAGGGAAACATTTGTCATGTTATTTGGTTTGTGTTTCTAACTGCATTTCTAACAACACTTATTATTAAATACATACAGTACAAAATATCTCATCACAGTCTGGCAGAAATAGTGCCCCCTGCTGTACCTGTAGGATGTTGCATTGCTGAATGGCCACGTGCTGCAACTGACTGGCTTCTTGCTGCAGACGCAAAGCTGTACGACAGATGGCGAGGTTGGGCATCACCTCCTCTGGGACCTGCAGAGCACTCTGACACAGCTGCACTGACTGCACCTGCTGCTTGAAGCTCTCCATGTCTGCCAAGAGACGCTGCAAAAAAAGGTTCACAGGCCAGGTTTACAAGCTACAATATGCAAAGTGTCCATTCAAGGTGCGCTATCAAAACTCAGCGGCCACGTCATGGATTATTTAATGTTGTGCAGTTTACCTGTCTCTGAGCGAGCTGTTCCTTCAGGCTTTGGCGTGCCAGCTCAGGGGAGGTAAGTGTGGCTTGGACCTGCTCTAGAGCAACGTGTAGGGCCTTAACTTCATGCTCCAAGGCCTCCATACTCTGAGGAAGCAAATTATTTATTTAACACTAAGGTATGAGCTACAAGGACTCCTTTTTGGAAAACTCTACATATAAAATGTGATAGAATGAAAAATCCGAGCTGGTGCACCAAATAATAAATATTCTATTTGTCTGTACCTTGTCTGCATCCTGCAGGCTCTGCAGTCGTATCTTGATGCTTTGCTGAAGCTCCTCAGTGTGTCGACTGAGTTCACAGACCTGCTGGCTCATAGATTCAACCTGCAGCACCTCAGACAGAAGCTCTACCTTCTCTGCCATGGACTCCAGATCTCCATGGAGCTCTCGAGACTCACGCAGGACAGCCTAAACACGGGACAACAAGGTAGGTGAATGAAAGACATGTGTGGTACGGCCTCCTGGTGCAAAGTGTCCCAAAGAGTCGCAGGTTCATTCTATTTAACAGACAATGTCCCTTAGACAAATGAAGCTGCAAATGCCCCTTCGCTAAGTGTCATATTGAAATGAAACTCACCTGGTACAACCGGATCTGCTCTTGCAGATGAACTGAAGAGTTCCAGATGATATTTGCCCTCACCAGGCTCTTAGCTTTCTCCGACCACCTCACAATGAAGTCCAGCATCTCATTATACTCATCTAAATAGCAGACAGCCTGAAGAATCAAGATAAGATGGATTAAAATGGGTAAAACGGTTCTTCACAAAACTGTTGATGCAAAAGGCAACAAAAAAAAAACAAACCTTTTTGAGCCAGTTGTTTCTACAGTCTGCTAGTCGTGTCGTGTGGTGATGCATCTCAGATAGCTTGCTGATGGCATCACTTAGCTGTTTGGCCAGCAGGGGGTTTCTGCGGCCAAACTCTTGAACAGAGGCGTCCAACTCAGAGAGAGAGCGACCGCAGGACTCCAAGTCCTCAAAAAGGCTCTGAGAAAAGCAAAGAAATTAATAAACAATTGTAGTAAAACAAGTATTTCAGTTTAAACTACAGCACATAAACACTGTAAAACTATGTGAAAGTGTGTAACCTACTTTGACCTCTTCTTTGGCGTGGTCAACATCAGGAGATTTTTCTTTAAATTTATTGGAAATAGCTTTGAGTTTCTCTGACATGTCATGGATTCTGGAGCTGAAGGCCTCCTTTATTTCTCTGTTTTTCTGATTTTCTCTCTCTTTGGAGAGAACCTGCAAAATAGTTAAGAGAACAAATCACGTCAGATGATTCATTCAGGTTTTAAAACAAGCTAATCTATATGTTATTTATATTTAAGGTCGTACAGTACCTGATCCTCAATAGCACCCAATGCAAGTGAGACCTCTGCAAGCTGCATGGAGATTTCAGAGGGGAGGATAGTGTAGAGATCCAGGTACTTGCTCTGTTGTTGCTCCGCTAATTTATCCACATTCTGGCGATAATTTATCACCTCTCCATGGACAACCTATACACAACAGAAGCTCAAATGTCACTTAGCCGTCTTAACAAACTATCTTCCTGGATGTCAGATATTTAATATTTCTGTTTTTAGAATATAGGCATATATATATATATGTGTAATACCTCTAGCTCCTGCAGCAGAGAATCGATGTCTGGTGTGGGATTGAGGAGAAGTTCCCTGGTTTCCTGGATCCAGGCTTTAACAACACTGAGTTCCTTCTCCACTTCCTCTCTGTCCCTAAGTTCCTGAGCTGTCTGCGCCCGCTTGGTCCTGGACTGTGTCAAGAGGCTGGAGGAAAAATTACAAATGCAAAGCACAGTTAATTTTTAAATCTGCTACAAGTCTGCGTTTATAAGTTATTATTTAATTAAAGGAAGTCACTTTGAAAAACACAAATGCAGCTGGACTTTAATTAGTGTAAAATCCTCTTGAAGTCTATCTTTTTTTTATAACTACCTTTCCATTTTGTCTTGCACAGCTCTGATCTCCTTCAGACTGGGCAGCTCATCTTGCTCATTTGTTGGTGAAGGCACTTCCACGTCATGCAGCAGGCTGAGGGCGTACTGGCGCAGCAGCGTGAGGGAGGAGAGTTCGCGCTCCAAGTCTTGGCTCAGCAAGTCATGCTGGTCTAACAGAGACTGCAGAGTGGCTTTGGAAGCCTTCTCAATAGCACTGTCCGGGAAACGGCTTTGGAGCTCATCAGCGACTGCTCTCACCTTCACCATCTATATAAAAAAAATCCCACATTTTTATAAGTCTTCTCCAGCAAAGCGATATATTTGTATATAATAATGGACAAATAATTGGCTCCCTGTTTACCTTCTCCCTGAAAGTCCTCCATTCCTGCGCGGTGTCCTCTAGTACTCTCTCTTGTCCTCGCGCCACGCTCCGTAGTCGCGTCCAGCGCTGCCACACGGTGGTCATGGAGCGGCTGATGGTGGCTTTACTGGCATCGCTCCCCACCAGCTCCAGCTGAGCAGCTTGTTCCTCTAAACCGCTCAGCTTTTCTTGGAAGCCATTCACCAGTGATACCAGGGACTGAAAAAAAAATTAACAGACAGTTAATTATATGTGGAAGCGCTGCCTATTTTTTATGAGGAAACAATATAATAATGAAGAAATTGGCTTTTCATACCCGGTGACTACATAGCTTGTCTTCAGCTTCTTGGCTCGTGGCTGCCTTTGCAGTAGAAAATTCAGTGAGCTTCTTTTCAGCCTCATTCATAAGCTCAATAACAGTCTGCCTTGCCTCCTGGTATGACTTCCACTGGGTGACACAGCTGAGGAAAAAAAAAATAATTACAGTATAAAATTCCACCATCAACTACAACAAGGTACTGCAGATTGAATTATTGCTTCTAAATACCTGTGAAGGACATCCTGGTGACACTGGAGCTGATCCCGGACCTCCACGCCTCTCTGCTTCGCCGATTCCACACTCACCCTCAGCTGGTCTTTGGCTGTGGGGTTGACCAGGTTCTCCAGCTGAGGAAGCAGCGTCTGCAGCTCCTCCAGGTGGATGAGAAACTCCTGCTCCGTGGCCAGGATGTCCCCCTGCTGCCGAAGACACTCTTCATAGTTCTCCACATCCACGCCCAAGCTAGCTTGCTGCAGGAAAGACACGGCATCCTCCAGCCACTCGCAGGCTGACTGCATCCTGAAGTGGTATTTCTGACACAACACCAGGGCGTCCTCCAGAGTGATCTTCACACAAAAGCAAATGAGAAAGTAATTTAATATTTAATTGGTCAAATCAATTGGGAAACACTACAAATACATATTTCACACTCTTTAAATACTGAGTGTAAGATTGTCCCACCTGTTTGAAGCTCAGTGCTTTCTGAACGTCTGCCTGCAGCTTTGCCATTTCTTCCAAACTTGTGTCTACATGGACTGGGACAAGTTCATTGGCAGTGACAAACTCTTGCTTTTCTCTGCTACTAAGAGCGGCCACGATCCTCAGTCTGGACTGTACTTCCTCCTGCATGATCTGCTGCTTCCTGATCTCCTCCTGCACCTTCTCCACTCTGACATCCACAATCACGGCGCAGTCCAGTTCATCCCTGACCTGCTGCAGCCAGTCCAGAGTCCTTTTCATCTCAGTCTCAAAATCTTTACTTTGGACAAACCTGTTCTCGCATTCTTCGATCAGATCCCCTACGGCAGCCTGTAAAGATCGCAGTTCCTCTTGCCAGAGAACTACTTGCTCCTTAGAGGCGTCGTGAGCTGCTTGGTCCACACGAGGGGCGAGAGTGTCCATTTGCTCCATGAGCCTTGACAAGTGAGAGTTGGCGCTCTGGAGACTCCCCGCCAGAGCATGGTAGTTCTTCAGCCTCTCCTCGGCCGACTGTGCCTCTGCGTTCACTTTGACCAGCTGCTCCTTGGTGGCCTTTAACTCAGAGTCAACTTGCATAGCCATCGCCTTGTGATCCTCAAACGACTCCAAGGTTTCATCCAGATGCTCGACTTTTTGTTCCACCAGCCTCTTTAATCCATTGTACAAGCTCACAAGCTGGGTCATTTCCTCTGGGCGCCACGGTTGCCCAGTGCTGCGAAATCCCTCTTTCTTCTGGTTCAGTTCGCTCACAGCTAGACCCAGGTTGCTGAGATCTGTCTGAATTGCTTTGTAATCACTCTGCAAGCTGACAACCTCTTCTGTTTGCAAGCCTACAGGCTGTGTCCCAAGATTATTGTACTGCTCTTCGAGTTCTTTCAACGCTTTGTGAGTGACGTCTATGAAAGATGTGTACTCGTTTCTTGTGAGAATGGCCTGCTGGATTTTCTCCTGTTTCTCTTTGGCTAGCGCTAATATGCTGTTATACTGTTGAGGGAGCGTGTTGAGCTTTTCATCCAAGTAGCAGTGGTCAACTTCATTCAGCGTGGGCAATATTTCCTGACCAGCTCTTTGCACTATTAGGAGGAGGTTCTCATATTCAATTGCCTGCTCAATTATCTGCTGATATTTCAGTAGCTGTGCTTCCAATTCAGCATCTCCAACCATTAGATTTATTTCAGGAAAGGTGACTATATCTGCCTGCTTTAGCCACTGACATATTTTCTCTAAATCTGTCTTGAAATACTTTCTGGAGACAAGAACCTTTTCGAGCTCTTGAAGTTTCTGGCCACATCTGTGCAGCGTTTTGTCAAAGATGTTTTGCAGCTCTTGTAACTTTGTGAGGATCTCATTCCTCTCTTCCTCGCTGGCGTCTCTCATTAAGTCTCTCCCTTGTGACCACAGGGACGTCAGCTCGCTCTGATATGCTTTCAGACTGCTTTGGATGTTCCGGCATGTTCTGACCTGCTTGGCTAGGTCATCAGGTAGCAGCGCGATGTACTCTTCCGCCTGGGCTTTCTTTTCATTCTGCTGCACCCAGGATATAGACTGACCCACGGCCATCAGAAACTGTGTCCTCTCCGTGAACGCCTTGCTGAGGTGTTTTCTGCGCTGCACCACTTTCACGCTCAGAGATTCCACCTCGGACTGCGTGTCAGAAATCAGCTGCTGCAGATGCTGCCGCTCGCTGAGGCCCAGCCGTGCTAGCACCCTGTCAGCGTCAGTCATGGCCTGGGCCAGGAGGAGCTGCTTGGCCTCCAACTCGCTGCATATGCTAAGGTGGTCAAACAGGAAGCTCTGAGCCAGCTCGGGAGGAGGGCTCATTTTCATGGCCTCAGACAGGGCAGGCTGCTGCTCTTCTGCCCAGTCCCTGGCCTCCCTCAAACGGGCTTCCACTTGACTCATGTCTTCAAGAGTCACCACTGAGTCCTGGATTTTTCTTTTAATTAGGTTTTGCATCTGAGACCATCGCTGCTCGAAGTGGCTGATTTGCTCTTTTACCAGTTCCTTGTCATCCAAGTTGAGATGTTGGATAACCTTCTGTTTCTGCTCCTTAAGCTCTTCAAGAGCACCTTTTTGTTCTTCCAGAGTTACTGCAAGTTTCTTCAAGGCTTCCAAATGCTGAGATGAGCTTTCAGCGTCCGTTCTGTCCCATGGAAAAACAGGTCAAAAATAAAAAGGATTAAAAACTAATTTTGGGAAGACATCCATTATATTTTTGATATGCTTTCCCCCAGTGTTAAGAACATTGACATATAAAACATTACATGTACAAACACACCTGGCCAGATTGTCCCACTCCTTGGACACCTGTTCAAACAGCACCTCCACTGCAGCAATACAGTCATGGTATTCTTTCGATCTCTGCAGGTCCTCCTCTCTCTGGATCTGCAGCTTGCTGGCCTGGTGACAGAGCTCGAGCCAGGAGTGGTTCAGGCGGTCTAGCTCTGCATGCTCTGGAGAGTCCTGGCCGCCGGTCAATCTGCTCACGGTCTCGCTCATCTTGGTCAGGATACTCTGTTTAGACTGCAGTTGTTGGCTGCATTCCTGAGTGAGAAGCAATATATTGGTTGGTAAACCTAAGTGCTTCCACACACTAAGCAGATCTCTTTTTAATCCCCTAACAACAGGGCCAACATGTTGGATAATAATGACATTCACTGTGAGGGTTAAAACACATGTAGTAACACAATATACCTTAATTTTAATAGACTCAGTCACTCATGTGTGCTGCAGAGGGAGTGATGTTTATGATCTTGTTACCTTGGCTTGTGACAGCATGTTTTGTGCTATCTTGGTCTCCAGCTCTGCTGGTCTTCTGGAGAGACTGAGAAGCTGCTGCTCCATGTCCTGGAACAAGCTGGTTAGATCTTGTTTCTGTTCTTTGATCTCTCTCCAACCCTCTGAAAGCACCTGAGCGCTGGACATCCTTTCCTCAATCTGCACAAACACATTGTAATGTTTTTTTTTTTTTTTAATTTACAGCGAGTATATGTCTAGAATATTACACAAAAGAAAAATAACTGTTTACTGACCGTGAGTTTGACCTGTTGGACCTTGGCAGCTGTCACTCTCACGGCATCATCAGACAGGTCACACACCGAACACACCAGGTCCAGGTAAGTGCTGGCCTGCTCCTGAAGGGCTCTATAGTGTTTCACCTGTGTGTGCAAAAGTAGTTAATTAAAACGATAAAAAAAATTAAAAGCGATAGATTGCAAGAATGCATTTAAGTGCCAGGCAAACTATGCAGTGTTAAATACCTGCTTCAGTGCTTCCTGCAGACCAGATGGTCCCTGATCGTTGAGCTGGAGTTCCTCTTGTACGGTAGAGAGCCACGTTTGACACTGCTGAAGAGTGTCCTGATGACTAACATGTTTCTGCAACTCCCGGTCCAGACTCTGGTAGACCTGTTGAGTAAGAAACGATTTTACCATGTTGGAAAGTTTTCCAAAACTAAAGATTAAATGAGGACCTATAGTTTTTGGTATATTACTCACACGTTGGGCAGTACTGCAGATGGCGGAGTAGCTATCTCTGGTTCCTTGTTGGTGAGCCTGTACTTGCTGACTAATCTTGGCTTGGACCTGGTCTGTACAGCTAGCGACCAGACCTTCTCCTTTCTGCTTCAAGCTGGTGAGACGCTCCTCAAAACCGGATATTTCCTCCATTATCGCCTGAAAACAACATATAAGACATTTTAATTAATTGGAAACAAAAAAAAAAGGTTATCATCTTTGAAAAAGGTGGGAATATTCATATACTGCACGGAGTTGTTCACCTTGTGTCGGGCAAGTTGTTGAGTGGCCATCTCCATACTGCTGGTCTGCATGGAGTCTGAGCTCACAAGCCTGCTGGACATCTGCAGAAGCCATTTCTCAACCTCCTGCAATTCACTGTTGTAATCCTCATGCTCTTTCACCCACTCCACAAGGTTCTGGACCTGTGTCTGAAACACAAAGCAAATGTCTGGCTTCAGTTTTCTTATATAATACAATATTGTGTAAATAACATTAACAATGGACCTCTCAGCAGTAACAACCCAACAGTGCTCATCTCGTACCTTAGCCGCCAAACAGAGGTCTTGGTAGTCAGCCTGTAACTTCTTCATGTTCTCACTGATAGTGGGGTCGTTCACTGTGTCGAGGAGCACCTCTCCTTTCTCAAGGACAGATTTTATGGCTGACTCATGAGACTGCACTGTCTGCTGGATTGTCTGCAGACGTGACAAGCGAGCAAAATTGTAAATCAGATCAAAAAAGGTCTCTCTTTACAAGACAAAAACTGTTTATCAGGTTTACCTTGTACTTTGCTAGCTGGGCCTTCTTCTGGTAGAGTTCAGCTTTAGGCTCTACACTTGATGCTAAAAGGTTCTTGGTCTCCATCACCCACTGCGCCTGGGCCTTGTATTTGTCCATGAAGTCTTTAGACAGTGAGATGCATTTTTCGAGGGAGCTATGCTCTGTGCGCAGAGCCGTCATCAGCTCTTCTAGTTGGAAGAGCCGAGTGTCCACCTCTTCCTTCAGCTGCTCCGCTTCAGGCTCTTCCAGGAAAGCCATGGCTCGCTCCGTCTTCTCCCTCATAGCCTTCAGGTAAATGTGACCCTGCTCCATGTCGGCCTGAAGAGCCTGGAAGAGAAGTTACTATGTTAAAAGTGTCAAACTGTAATGTTGCGAAATATATTTTAATGCAAGTCTAAGAAAATAGCAGTGACCAAGTGACAAATAATGAGCATAATCAAGAGAGATAATAAAGAATACCTCCAGTTTCTTTATCTTTCTCTCCATGGCAAAGCGGTCCACTATATCGACACTTATAGCCACAGTGCTGAAGTTATTCTGAGCTGTGCTGAGCCAGTCAGAGAAGGTGGTGAAGACACACTGCGCCTCTTCAATGCTGGACACCTCCTCCTGGATCTGTTTGATCGTCTCCTGAAGTATGAAGCGATGACGAGAGTGAGAAGAGAGCTTGGAATAGCTATCTACCCAATCTTGTCCACTCATGTGTCAAAAATATAGGCACATATAATGTTGTTCGCTATATGCTGTACTGTGAAAACGCATTAAAGAAGATGTTACCAGTAGATGCAGGAGCAGGGCGTGGTAGCGCGCCGTGATCTGGGTGGCTCTGGAACAAATTCGGCTGCTGATGTGCGTCTCATCCAGAACCTGCTGGGCCAAAAGACTCAGGCCCTCCATCTCTTCTTGATAAACCAGCACTTCTTCCTGCCAGCTCTAATAAAAGACAGATCATTGCATCATGTCAAACACTGGAAATTTGTTCATTCATTCAAAACAGTGTATTCTGATAGAGTACCAGTACAACATCGCAAAACAGACCTTTATCAGCTGCAGTTGAGCCTCTTTGGTGGCGCGGTCAGACCGCCGATTACTTCTCAGTTGTGCTTTTGTTTCCATGCCCTTTAACCAGCTGTCAAGACGCTGGAACTTCTGCTCCATCTGCCGCAGTTTAGCCAAAGCGCTGTTGAGCTGGGCCCGGGTGTCGGCCAGCTGGGCCTGGTAGAGCCTCCACTCCTGCTGAAGTGTTTCCAGCGCTCTGTCTTCTATCTGAGGAAGGCCCCAGGGGATGACCAGTTCTCGACTGACCAGCAGGGTGTTTAGTAAAGCCTGGCCCTCTGTGCAGTGCAGCTGCAGCTCCTGTAAATACACAGACGTGCTTGAGCACTTCCATCTCTTTACATTTCCACATTACATATTAATGGAAGACGACCTCTGGCTATATGTGCAACGCTTATTGACAGCAGCATTACGACAGAGATCATTTTCAGACCTGTAGCTTTTGAAGAGTCTCCTCCAACATGTCAACATCGCCTTCCAGCTGGGTGTAGCCTCCAAGCTTCTCTTGTTCCTGTTCCAGCCACTCTTCAAATGCATGAAGGCCCCGCTGATACTCCTGGTGGGCTTTCACCAGCTCCTCTGCTTTCCCCACTGATCTCTGTGGAAGTGCAAAGTGAGAATAATCGTCCATTTTAAGATAATTTTCTAATCCGTCCTTTGACAAGTGGGTTAACATGCAACATATAGATTTGTATTTTTCATATTCACTCAGTTTTAAGCATTGTGATGTTATTTTCTGTGCATTGCTGTTCATATCTTTTTACACATTTTAACAAATATTCATTTGTGCAAATTCTGCTGCCTAATTACCATAGAATTGTCCTTGATAGTATTGTAGCGCTCCTGCAGATCTTGGAGCTCCAGTTGAGTGACATAATTCTCTGTGATACTTGCACTCTTTGCAGTGATGGTATCCAGCAGAGTGCTGTGGCTGAGCACTTCCTCATACAGTAACTGAAACGACAATGACAGTTGAAGTTAGATTTTTAATGCATTTTGAAAGAAATTACAGATTGTGTCTGAACTCTACACTCTAAGCCTTTTAGAGTTGGAGTTTAAAACATTAAATCACATACAGTATATCACAAGCAGTGCGATAAAGAAGATGGCAGTACCTTGGCTTTGCTCAGATTTGCGGTTTTATCTCTCATCTCGGAGCACTGTTTATCAGTGGGATCAAGACTCTCCTCCACATGCTCAACCCAGGTCACAAACTGGCGAACGTCCTCCTGGTAACTGGTCCACTGAGACAGGGAACCCTCCAGCTGACTGTTCAGTTTATGGATAACAATAATAATGTCAGACAGCTGTGGTTATAAAATAGCTACAATAGGAGGAACACAGAAGAGTGCACAGTGTGCACGCTTTCTTCCTTTTTTCTGATAATCCTCTTCTACAGTTCTATACTTCTATAGTATTGGTAAAAAAACAAACCTTTTGCATTGAATAGAAGCAGAGAGCAGAGCATCCCAGGAATCTTTAAGGTCCTGTATTTGTTTTTGGACAACAGGCACTCCCTCAGCTGAGGTGTTTCTCTGAACTGACTCTCCTCTTGTGATCAGCATCTTCAGTTGGATCTCCTTCTCCTGACGAGCAGTCAGCAAGGCCTGGTGCAATGATCATCCATTTATTACATACTGTTGGTCGTTAAAGCGGTAACTCTTAATTTTAAAAACTAAACATGACTTTGTATACCTCTAGCTTGATCATCCTGCTATCGAGAACATTTTTGTCAGCAGTGGGAGCGCAGTAAGTCTGCAGCATGTGGCTGGTGTCAGCCACCCAGTTCTGCAGGTCTTTTAGCCCTTGCGAGAAAAGTTGGTGTTCAGTGACTATCCGATCGATCCGGGATGCCTTCTCCTGCAAAACCATGAAACAAAATTATCCATTAACCTGAAATATAGGTGCATGATTAATAAAGTTTTATCATATGAAGAGAACAAAGATATAAGTTTGTATATATCCTGTGAAAGACTTACAATAACAAAAAAAAAAGAAATTAGTGTTTAATTATGGTGAGTTAGTACCTTCACAGCTATCACCTGTAAAACAATGTTAAGTCAGAGCTTCGTCCAGTCTAGTGCCTCTGTCTCCTCTCCAGCTCTACCCCCAGAAAAGCCCCCAATGCACAGGCAGTTTGGTTGGCATTACTTTACCTTGGTCAGGTTGGTTAAAGCTAGGTACTGAGCAGAGAGTTGCGACACACGGTGCACAAAACCCTTGCCGGCAGAGTGTTCATCCCACAACAGCTGGGCCTTCTCTTTCAGCCTGATCAGCTGAACCTCGTGAGAAGCTAACTCCTCAAGCACAGACTGGAAGAGCACAAGCAGGTTATCAAAGAGGCATGCAAGCTGACACATAGATATATATATATATAGGACAGTTAAATTCAGACACAGAGCAGAGGGTTAGCGATGGGAGCACGGCAAAAAGAAAAGCGAATGAGACATCCGGCCGATGTTGCGTTGAGTAAAGCAGATGGTAATGACATGCAGTCATGTCCATAGAAAAAAGCTAGCAGGCAGTTTTAAACAATAATGCAACGCATCATATGACAAACACTGTTAAAAACATGTAAGTAGCGAAAAAAACGGAGCAGGAACTGGCAGCAACTTCATGAGTGAAGAGCAGCAAAGCTTAACTATGTAACTTGAATGTGAGCTTCTGAAAATGGAAGGAGGCGTCAGGCTCGGTTCAGCTCTGAGTGGTTGCTGCTCTTGAGCATGATTTCGATGGAGTCTCCAAGCTTGGTGGGTTTCTGGGCATCAGTACCTGTAGCTTGTGCAGCTCTAGTTTCTTGGCAGTGAGATCGTGAAGTCTTGTGCTGCTCTCCTGCACAGCCAGCTCGGTGGCGTTCAGACACTCCTGAAGAGGCTCTGCGCTTGCCTCAAAATCCTTCATCTGAGACAAGAGGTTCTGAAAGACACAAGGACACTGCTGAGGTGGTCCCTTGACATCATGCTCATTTTTACACTATAGGTTTTAGGCGAGGTGAAGGATGACCCCAGTCACAAGCCTTACCTGCAGACTTGTCTCTCTGTTGTGCAGATTAGACATTATGTTCTTCCAGTCCTCTCTGGCAGTGTTCATCTTGGCCCGGACGCCATCAGCTTTGTCTTTAGCTGCGATACTAGAGACCAGGTCACCGTTCACAACCACAGCGTTTAGCTTTGATTGACCGTGATCTCTGTCATTTAGAAACTCCTGAAAGGAGAAGAGAAGAGAAGAAGTCAAAAATGCATTTGTATCAGTATTGCACGTATAAACATAACACAAAGTGTCTGGACGTTTCATGCCATTTGACTCTCGATGTTTACCTGAATCTTCTGCAAACTAGATGAGGCCTCACTGAGATTTTGTGGTGGGTCAAAGCACTTGGCTGTGTTGATCTTGGTGTTGACCAACCATTGCTGGAACTCTCTGAAGGACGAACGAAACCCTTGATCCAGCAGTTTCTCTTTGCTCTGGCACTCTCTGGAGGCTTGGAGGCTCAGACTAGAAAGGAGGTCAGAAAAAATAAATAAATTTCTTTCTGACGACTTAACTGAAGTAGTTCTAACTATGAGGCACACATTGCGCTTTGAAGAAGCATAGCTAAATATCTGCATTTATCTCACCTGTTGTATTCCTTAATGAGAGCTGACACTCGTTCAGACTGTGTTCCCATTTCTCTGGAAAATCTGCACAGATCGTTGAGTTGGGTCTTGAGACTATCCGACATGGACTCAGCTTTGACAAGTTCCTCCAAAGTGTCCTAGACGAAAAACAAATACCATGAAATGATGCATTCATTAACTGTAGCAATTTATACAGTTTCATCATCTCTTGCTGTAAAATTTCTAATTAATGGTAGCTTAACAAAGTGAAGACTTACCTTTGCCATCTGCCAGCCTTTAACAGCTTCCTCTCCCTCATTGTTTCCTTCTGCCTGGGCCAGCCGTTGTCGCCAGTCCTGCAGCTGACGGCCGAAGTCTTGCAGGTTCTGCTCCAGCTGTGAGGAAAGGCAGGTGAACTCTTGCTCAGAGCTGGCAATCTGTGAGAGGGCAGTCTCCAGACTCGCGCGTGTCTGCAGCGCCGCCCGTTCCCACTGTTCCCACGAGGACAAAAGGGCAGCTTCCTCTCGCTCCAGAGCCTCGTAGCCTCCCGAGCCGGTGTAATCTCGGGCCACGGCCCCGCATCTTTGAACCCGGCTCAGCCTCTCTCTGCCTCGCTGCTTAGAGTCAAGCAACTCCTGGAAAAAGGGTATAGGAATGAAGACGAGGGTATAGGAATGAAGACGAGGTATGCAAAGAACTTTAAATGTTATTATTGCTGCTGTTGTTATTATTGTTGTTCTTATTGCTGACATATTAATACTGACAAGGGGTGGGGACAGATCAGCATGTTGCTTCCCCCCAACTCCTTTTCCAACCTTATATGCATTTGATGCATTTCTTTTCTTTTGAGTGTTCGAAATAAATAATTAAATAAAACTAAACTAAATTAATTTGACAAATTAATGTTTCAATCAAGGACATAAAAAAGACAACCTTATCTCAAACAAAGTTAAAGCTATCAACATAATAATCTTTAGCGATTGACTGTGGTAATAATAATAATAATAATAATAACGTATCATCATGTGGCAGAAATAATGGGATGTTCATATGTCCAAGAGGATGGAAGAGGAACTCTTCAAAGTCAAGACACTGAGATTAGCCATCTTAAATTATTTAAATACTTGCTGGTGCCCCATTAGTAGATTTTGAGGTTCCTCACCTGCACTTTGGAGAGCTTCCTTCTGATGGAGAGTGAGTCTCCTGACAGGTCGGACCAGCGCTGGAGTTCCTCTTTTGCTGAAATCAGCCAGTCGTTGAAGTCTCTCACAGCGTCGAGATACTGCTCATGCTCGGACACAATGTTCTGCATGGACTGCACTTTACCCTGAGAGAGAATAAGACCGCATAAATGTTTTAGTCTAATTCCTTGCTGGGAAAACCAGGCATGGAGTTAGATGTGTCTTTATTACATTTGTTTATCATGATTTAAATTTCTTTAATGTAAATGGTCTATCAATTTTGCCACTAGGACCATCTTGCAAGAATAAAAGGTGCCCAGATGTAGCTTCTTTTTGACGATGGTTTCCTATATAGATGGTCCAGGATTTAGCAATTACACGTAAGAATGGTAAGTAGCAGTATTTACAACAAATTGAATCACCTTGACGACAGCTGAGATATCAGCAAAGTGTGCGTTGAGCTCCGCCCTCGACTCTGGTCCAAAGGTGGGGTCACCAGTTTTTTCGTACATCTCCACCGCTTTGTCCGTTAGGCGTGACAGTGTGGCTGCATGGGCGTCCACATCAGCCAGTATGGCCCTGAGACGCTCGAGAAAAGCGGACTTCTCCTTGAGGCCTGGCTGCTGAGGCAGAGTCATGCCCACCTCCTGCTCCACTGACTCCATCCACTGCTGCAGTTGGCTCTTGTTTTCCTGAAAGCTGTTCCACTGGGCCACCGTCCACTCCAGTCGACTACAGACAGAAGCAGAATATTAATAAAAATTGCGGAACTGCATATAATCCAGCAAAAGCATTCCACCATAAATTACGCATTGACTGCCAGTGTTATGAACAGTCTGTGGGGCAGGCCCTACCTGTGGCAACTCATAGACGTCATTAACATATTGGCCCAGGCGTCCTTCAGGCTCTGGAGCTGCGAACAAATGACCTCCTGCCCCTCCATTCTGTTGTGTTTGAGGACTTGTTCTCCTTTTCCCACTGTCATGTTGAGCTTCACCTCACCTTCACCTTTCATCAACAGGATATCCTACATAATAACACAGAAGGAAATATGAGCCAACTGTAAGACAGTTTACGTCTTTGGACCTTGGTTTTATAGTAATTAACTGACCTGAACAAGACCAAGTCTTTTCTCCAGAGTCTCTTTGTTGCCAACTGTGCTGTTGAGTGAAGCCAGGCGCTCCTGGACACCATTAAGCCAGGTCCAAGTAGTCTGTAGTGTCTCTTCAAAGGCTTGTTGCTCTTGTAAAGTGAGCTGGCAACTGCGCAGCCTCTCTTTCACACGCCTCAGCAAGGCCTGGTGCTGTGACTGCAGCTGAGCCGACACTCTTGTCTCACTTCCATCGCCTCGACCGCCCTCGTTAAGCGCCTGGCCCTCCTGACCGAGACGCTCAAAGGAGTCCCTGCATGGACGGACGTATAATATATGTTTAAGTAAGTGCTTAAAAGATTAAAGATCTTCACCAGATTGTGCACGTTCAAACACAATAATTCCCTTTCCTTGTCTTAGTAAATACACAGATAGATTAAGCACCTTTCTTTGAGGACCTCCTGCTGAAACTCCTCCACTTGTTCGAGCACAGCTTTTTCAGGCCCACGCTGTTGTGCCTCCAGCAGATCTGTGGTCATCCTCTTCTCCATGTGCTCCAACCACCACCTGAGCTTCTTAAGGCGGCCTTCGAACCTACGAGGGATTTAAAATTCCTTGAATATAAATAACTGGAAAACAAAATGCTTTTAAAGAGGTGGTTCGCGTGAGTGTCTTACCCCTTCATGAGGGACGCACTGTCCTCGAGGATCTGCTGGTTCTGTCTGCACTGCTCCACAAAGCTGTCCCAGTCCTGCTGTATGGAGGACAGGTGCTGCTGGACCTGACCAGCACTGGCTTTCGGAAGATGGAGTAGAAGCTTCTCTCCTTCCTCACAGACCTGAGTAAGACGGACCTCGCCTTCCTCCACGCGATCCATGGCACCCTGATGCATAATGCTCATTAGTTAGTATTAGTTCAGTTTACGAGTTATTGAAACACAGCTGTTGGAAATGAGTGTTCTACCTTTATTTTCTGTAGTTTCCGTTCCACAATCTGAGTGTCTCCTGATCGATCTGAGCATTCTTTGACGATCTCCCTCTGCTCAGAAAGCCAGCGATGGAACTCCTGAACTAGGTCTGAGGAGGCAGGTGGATTAACAGATTTAATATCTGGCACAGATTCACACAGCATCATTTTAACAGAATCCCAGTTTTTTTCCTGCTAAAATGAAACAAAAAAAAGTAGTTTATTCAGTTGCTTTTATTTTTTTTTTACCATTGAACTGCTGCTGTAGACAGTTCTGCAGTGAGACCAAAGTCCTGGCAGAAAGCTGGTTCACAGACTCGTACGTTTTGATCAGATCAGTGAGAGCTGAGCCCAGACCAGCCAGCTCCTCAGAGGGATATTTTCTACACAGGGTGTTGAGACTCTCCCTGGTGGAGTCAATACTCCCCTGCTGATTTTGCAGCTCTTTCTGGAGGTCCTTCAAAACACATTTAAAACGCAGTTTAGTTTATTAGCTCACATTCTCATTTCTGTTTCATGTAACAAAAGATGATACGAAAGTGATATCACCGACAACAATGGATCCTAAAGTCATTGCAATTCTACTTAATTAGAATTCTTTATCACCCCCTTTGCAAAGAATTTAATTTGCTATGTGATTCTTATTTATGCCGCACCTTCACTCTGCAGATGTCTTCAGGATCCGATCCAGTGGGAGAAGAAACCAGAGACTCCTCCATGCTTTTTAGCCACGCGGACATCTGTGAGATGTAGTCTTCCAGCTGTTTCCTCTGGGAACTGAAGTCCATGAGGTTTCCCCTGGCCTGCTCATGGAGCTTCTGAACGGTGCCGATCTTCTTCCGCAGGTCATTCTCCAACACCTGAGGAAAATTGAATAAAAGCTTGTAGTGCTCAAGTAAACTAAAGAGGGTCTATTTCTGAAATATAGTATATGCATTAAGATACCTGTAACTTAGCTGGAGTCTCTTGACTTTGACTGCACTTCTTCAACTCAGATACTTTGCTTTGCAGGGTTTCCAGTTTCTGCTCCTTCTCGCCTATTTCCGCCTGTGGATGTATCAAATGAGAAAGGCATGTTTCTTTGTTTGGTAATCCACATGACATGTTGTGGCTGCAGAACGTCTGTATGTCTAGACCTTATGTAATGGAGTGGAGGAACAAATCAGTTTGACTGAGGCATCAGAAATCGTACTCTACCTGTATCGCTGAGAGCCGTGCGGACACTTTCTGACTGTTGTTGAGGTTGTTCATGCTTTCATTTAGCTCGATCACACTGCTGCTCGTCCAGAACTCAATGTCCTCGTTGATTTTACGCACATCTTCCCACAACTCCAAACTCTGGTTAAGGCGATCGATGTTGTCATCAATCTTCTCAGACACCTAGGGGAGAGTATTAAATCAGCCACAGAGCTGGCACCTTGCACAGAGGGCTCATGTTTTATATATCAGGGTTCACTACTAATGCACCACAATATATGCAGATTGCAAAGACAGAACACTTTAAAAATAGCATTACTAGAAATAATCATCTTGTATTAAGAAAAAAAAACTGCCAATGGGTTGAGCTTTTTTTGCTTGATAAAAAATTCTTGAAATAAGCACAACATTTTTGTCTCTGAACAAAATATAAGATGTATTTCTTTGATACAAAGATTTTTGCTTTCTTGAAATTCCTTTTTTTAAGTGAATCTGAACTTCACATATCTAACTGGAAGGTGTTTAGTAAAAACCTCTTGTACAATTGTTATATTACTGTTATATTATTTCTCTCCCACTAACAGAAGGAAACAAACGTATTCCTTTGCCTTTCGCATTGTGACTGTACAGCAGCGCTCAAGTCAGACTTACATCCAGCCACTGATCGACAAGTGTCTCCATGTCCTTTTTCATCATTTCAGAGTCGCACTCAGGAATTTTCTTTAGTTCGATCACCAGTTGTTTTCCTTTGCTGGAAAACTGATCCAGTTCATATTGCTTTTCAGCCATATCCACCTTCACCGCCTCATGCTACAAACAGAGTAAAGATAATTTAAGTTATTGGAAAATGTAATATTTTGTCTGGATTTGTATCTTAAACAGTTAAATCAGAAGAAAGTGAGATAAAGGCAGTTTAAAAAAAACTAAAGATAATTTGTTCTAACCTTGGTTAGTGACCTCTTGGTTTCCTCGTGGTCCTTCAGAACAGAGTTTATCTCTACAAGAGGTTCAGCACTCTCAATAATGCCTGTGATGGAAGTTTTCAGGATTTGGTATTCTTTCATGAGCTCAGCAAGAACATTGCATTGTTCTTGTCTGTAAGGAAGAGAGAGATGTATTACAGTTAATCGTGCTTGGGTGTTTCAATGTTTTTTTGTTTTTTTTTTGTTTTTCTGTACCTCTCTGTGATGAGCCTCTTGGTGTCCTCCCATGTAGTCTCCAACAAGCTGATTTCCCTCAGCACCTCCCCTGCCAGCTCAGCATCTCTCTGGGCCAGCTGGTTGCCCTTATCCCTCAGCCACTGCTCCTCGTGCTGGTGCGACTGGAGCTCATCCTCCAGCTGATTAAAGAACCGAAGCCTGACAAACAAACAGAGATAATGAAGTATTTTGTTGTCGCTTGATGATGATTTCATTCCCACCCACGGTACTAGCCCATTATGGATGTAGTTCCTTCACTCACCGCTGCTGTACAGCGTGCAGGCTGGGCTCTTTAAAGCTGTGGTGATCAGCTTTTTCTTCGATGTCCTCCACTGCTTTGAGCAGTTGTTCTTTCCGCTGTCTGAAGGAGGTCCACAGAGCACCCAGAGCTTCTGCTTCACTCTGCTTAGTACCGAGCAGGTTCCTCACTGCATCCAGCTCAGCACTGAGTGAATCAGCCAGCATACGGCATGACTTCCTAGAACCCTCATCGGCGTCGATGTGGAGGTGACTTTTGCAGAGGCTGCTGTCTAGATTGATGGCTAGAGTCTCAAGCTGACTAATGTCTGGAACGATGGTGGACAGCTCTTGCTGTAGCTCCTCTACTCTTCCACGGTCCCAGCTCCCGGCGCTCTCCACCGTCTGCCTCAAACCCTGCAGCACTCCTGCTGCTTCACCATGAGTCTGCAAAAAAGCCTCAAGCCTTTCCAGGCACTCTAACTGGAGGTCAGCTATCTGCTGCGCCTCCAGGTAGGGCTGCAGACAGCTGTCGGCTCTGCTGCGCAAGAGCTGAGCATCTCCAGGCTCACTGAACTGACAGAGCTTCTCGGTCTGCTGCTCCAGGCTCTGCCTCACACTGCACTGCTTCTGCAGAGTTGCCTGGGTTTCCTGTCAAAGGCAAGTAAAAGTTGTTGCTCAGAAGCAGATCCAAATTGTCCTGGAGAGAAAAGGTGCAATGCGAGCACAAACCAAAGAAGAAGAGTTTGGGTATGTCTTACCTTTACTTTTGCTGCAGCAGACTGCAGGTTGCTAACGTTGATTTGTGAAGAGTGCAGACTTGAGAGAACGTTCTCACTCCACTGGGAGAATTTAAGCAGGGCCTGGTCAAACTGCTCCACCAGTGAAAGATGGCTCTGAAGCTCTCCAACTCTGGAGGAGCAGGTGGTTTGATTCAGTCAGTTGTGTCAATAAATGACATTTTGCTACAGTAACTAAACTCTGAATAGTTGCTCCGAATACAGTAAAATTTGTACCTTTGAGGGAGGAATTTATTTTGGTCAAGCATTCTGGTCTGCAGGATCTTGAGCTCATCTTTTAGCTGAATAACACTCTCTTCCGGAGCAGTGGGGTACAACGACGTCCCCAGTGACGCCAGTTCAGCATGAGCCCTCTCAAGAGACTGGACCTCAGAGTGAAGGGCCTGCAAGAAAATCCATTCATTTATTAATATACTCATAATATATGCATTTATAATTCGCAATTAATTTCACATTTAAGACATTGTACCTGCAAATCATGCATCTCATTACGTAGTTTGGCTTTATCAGCTGACAGATAGTGACTTTCTGGTTTGGATACAGATTCACTTCTTTCCAAGCAGGAGACAAAGATTGAACGTTGTTTCTCATACCTGAAGCACATAAAAATAAATGTGTTCAAATACCAGTATTTCTTCATTTCACCTGGTTTCAATGTTAACTTCATTAACTCATACTTTTGCCAAAGAGAAAGCAGGTTCTCCAGAGTGCTCTGTTTGTCCTTTGCTTCCTGTACATTTAGGTCATAGCTGGCGTTCAGCTCTGCCACGGTCCTCTCCGCTTGCTCTTTGTCGCTTAGTCGTCGAGCTCCAGCCGACAGCGACAACAAGGTTCCCTTCAGCCGCTCCAGACACTGACACACGTCCTGGAGAACAAAAGGACATGACAGTGACCCACAAATCATTACCTGTAAACTGGATCACTGGCACAAAAAGAAAGAAGCGGCGACTCTAGTTTGAGCACTGTGTTTCTAAATAAATAAATAAACAATGAATGAATACCATGTGGTTTTGCAGAGCTTTGTAGGTCTCTGATGAGGACGTGCAGGATTTTACAGGATCTTCTAGTTTCGTATGTAGATCACTGAGAGATGTTTGCACCTGTGAAGCAATTAAGAGACAAATTAAACCATTACATCTTCCTCAAATACTACTCTACGTCAGCATTAGCCAGGCTATTTACCTCATCCAGGTTGACTTTGAACTTTTGCTGGTGTGACGAGCTTTCCTCCAGCTGTGCATCGAGCTGCTGCACGCTCTCCTTCAGCTCCTCCCAGTACCTGCCGATTTGGGTCAGCCGTGCCTTGATGCGAGCCGCCTCCCCCGACGACACAAACTGGGCCAGGGCCTGGGAGTCCGTCTCCAGCTGAGACAGGACCTCGGCTCTGTCTCCGAGCTCGGTCCCGACAGCCTGAACATGAACATGTAGGCGCACAAGGCAAATAACAAAGCAAAACAGTGACTCATTTATAGTTGTTCAGCGGAGGTGAAGCAATGTGGAATCTTGTGTTCGGAGCACTCCACTGATTTAGCATAATACTCCCACAAACGCTCAAGTCTAAAAATACACAATCTGAACTGAGGTGATGTTATCCCTGTCTCATTACAACAAGCACATATAAGCTCAAAAAGCTTTCGAATAATTCTCTGGGCTTTCAGGCTGAAGAGTTTAAAAAGGCCCTGTGGCATCATTTAAACTCTCCTCTGTCCTCCCTCGCAAATCAATTTGTTTTTACAAGAATTCAGCTGATATTAAGACACATATCAAAACATACAGGGACTAGTGTTCATTGTTCACGAGTAAATGTCAACTCAGTTTACAGGTCAGAGGAATAAGAAACCACTTTGCACACACTACTGTGTATTAGTCTCTCTTGCACACTCTTTACTGTGGATTTGCAAGACAACAGGGGGTTGGACCTGGACTTATGTAAAGTAGATACATTAAGTTAATGGAAACTTGGAGACACTCCAATTTTAACCTTACACTCAGCAGTTAATTCTATATTAATGAGCGATAAAGAGTTCCTGCGTGCTTTAAAGCTTTTTTTTTGACACATTGAAACTGTGAAATCAAACAAAACCTCTACGTCCTCCTCTCCATTTGTGTTGAAGTTGGCGTCAAAAACCGAGATAATGTCGGCGCCAGTAGTTCCTTGGGCGGGCCTCATTGATTTCAGCCGTAGTGTTCTGGTTTTGTGGTTTTATAGCGTTATAATGCACGGCACTGTACCTTAACCGTGCTGATCTGCTCCTCGAGAGGCAACGTGGAAGATTTCATCACATCCAGCTGCTTTTCTTTGTCAGATATCCACAAGGAGAAGGCTTCGAATCCAGCTCCAAAGCGATCCCACTGATCTTTCATTTCTTCTAGAGTTTTGACGCTGCAGATTAAAAAATTATGAATGAATTTCAGTATTTATGTGAGATACCAGATACATTCATGGGTTCTTGAGATTGTGTTGGGTTATTTATGACACAAATATTCCCCGATTGATTTTCAAATATGCCCGGTGCAGATTCTGCCTTTTTAGTTAGTCTTGCAAGTAAACAGACAAAACCCACAGTGTATCTCCAAACACTCTCTACTCAGAGTCTATTTAACAGCTGTAAATTGGTTCTAATCTAATCTTACTCTTTTTTAAGCCCAGTCTCTACTTCGTCCACTTGCTGACTGAGGGAACGAGCTTGTTCCAGCAGCATGGTCTTATTTTTTGGGCCCAGCTGGATTTCCGTTGCTCTCTTCAGCAACGTGTTCATGTGCAAGGCCTCTGCTTCACACTGCTTCAACAACACCTGGGCACAAAAGGAATAAACGTATTATTAATCTAATTGTCTAAATCATGTAAATGTCAACCACAAGACAGTGAATTCACTTACCCGAGCCTGGTCGAGTTCAACTGCTAAACTCTCTGGGCTGCTGAAGTTCAAGTCTCGCTCCATTGTTGAACGAGCTTTGTTGACAAACTCATGCACTGCTTCCTGTTGACTGTCAAACTCCTGCCAGGCTGCCAGTGTGACCTGATGAAGACAATGGCCCACATGATTGAGGTCAAAGCATTCATTCAATTATATTTTTGGATATCATCTTTTTTTTTTTTTTTTTTTTTTTAAGCAGATTTGATATTTCAAACTGAAATACACATAATGCCCCATTTTCACACTGTGTGACCTAAATTGTTACGTTGTTACTATTAAGGGACAAAAGTGTCCTCTTCAAAAACGCCCTTAAAATAGTATATGTTATTAATTTTTCTAATTTTTTTTTAAGATAAATCTTTTAATTCACTTCAGTACTAATCACAAATACCAAAAGTTTGATTCATTTTTGACTTTTAACCGTTTATATGCCAGTGTTTTTGATGGCATCACAATTTATTTGGAGAAAACCAAAAAAATTTAAATATAATCAATAATCTAAATGCAAAGTGGATTTTTCTTGGGGGGCTCATTAGAGCTTTGGAAATGTCAGTGATTAATAGCAACACTGATTTTGATGGATTTTAATTTTTTTTGTTTTTTTTTTTCAATTTACAAAAACTGTTATGTTGTTACCATTAAGGGGCAAAAGTGTCCTCCTCAAAAACATCCTAAAAATAGCATATGTTAATATTTTTTTCTACTTTTCTTACATAAATCTTTTCATCCATTCCAGTACTGATTATAAATACCAAAAGTTTGATTAATTTCTGACCTCTAACCCTTTATATGCCAATGGCATTGACATTTTTTTAAAAAAAAACACACAAAAATTGAAATATTTTCAATAATCTAGATGCAAAGTGAGTATTTTCTTGGGGGGATTATTAGAGCCTTGGACATGTCAATGATCAGTAGCAACATTGCTTTTGATTGATTTTTGTTGTTGTTGTTGTTTTGTTTTTTTGTGCCAGACTCAAAAAATCCCATTGAAATCCATTGAAACTGCTGCTGCAAGCGGCATTTTGGCTTTTCTCACATTCAGACTCATTCTCTCTGTCTTTCAAGTAACAGGATAAAATATGTAGTTGAAAGGTACAGATCAATCACACGCACACATGCATGCAAACACACATACAGGTCAATGCAGAGCTAATTTTTTTTTTTTTTCATCTCTCTGTTGTAATAAACTTGGGAGCTGCAAATCATATTAGGGCAACAATAACATTTATTTTAGTAGTATCATTAGGTTTGCAGAAGAACTGTAATTTTTGGCCTCACCAGAAGAAGTAATGAGTCTCCATACTAACAGAGATTAAAACTACAACTGTGCCGGCATTTCATTAGCAGTTATGCATCTGTTGTTGTGCATTTTAGTGACAAAGTTTCCACCTCTGTTTTGCCAACATCCTTTAATGGTATAATTAAGAATAAGGTGACTGACTCTGTTCAGCATTATTGTTTCAAAGAACAGTTTTGGAAAGTCCCTCTGAACATTTTCCACAATATTATTGCATTAACAAGAGTCCCTCCACGCCTAAATCTTTTTCTGCTCACAGGTTTTACATCCTGTACTTTGGGGACAACACTTTTATTTACAGATGAATCTCAAAATTAGCGAAAACTGCGGAAGGATAATGTTAAAAATAAAAAAAGAAAGAAAGAGATAAAAAAAACTAGCCAATGAAAGAAGAACTTAATAATAACAGATACATAAATAAGAACAAATGGTAGCAGAGTTGACAATACATCAGAACTATTATATATATATATATCCTGACAGTAACTAACCGCCATCATACGCTCATTTTACTGGACATTACTGGTGCATCTTATCAGTCAGTGCTTATTTTATCCACTGTGAAATGTCACTGACTAAAAGCTTCCAGATTCACTGCCTCGGTAACGCTGCTTACCTCAAGACTTTGCTCCTGCGAATCCATATTCTGCTCCATTTTGCTGAGTGTGTTCTCTAAACTCTGCAGGTCCTGCTGCAGCGCCTCTCCCAGTCCCTCCTCAGCCTGGAGCTGCTGGCCCCTGGTGATCAGCTGCTGGACGTCCTTCCTCTTCAGCTTCAGTCGCTTCAACAGTTGCTATGGGGCAATTTAAATTCGACGGTGATGAGACAGCTCTAAACGAGCGAAAAAATACCAGCTGAATTATGTTGTGCCCCGCAGTACCTGGTGAACGAGCAGCAGCTGTTGGGCTTCTCTAGCTGTTGAACAGTCCAGTATTTTGGTGACCTCAGACTGAGCCTCTTTCTGCCCCTGAACGAGGTCGTCCAGAGTAGTCTGCACCTCTTCTCTGAACTGCACGCAATCCCCCACAGCCAGGACCATCTTCTCAGCCTGGTGCAACAGAGAAAAATACAATAAACAGGATTAACAATAAGATATATAGAAATATGACAAATGTGTCATATCGTTTGCCCAGATACTACAAATGACCAGTGGGGAATGTGGCATCTCAGTTGTGTCTGGAGGCCTACTAAAACACGTAAGGACTTCACGTACCTCTGAGAGAGAAGCAAGAAGACCCTTAAAATCACTCGAGAGCTTGCTCAGTGCACTCCCCTGCCTCTGGGCATCGCTGTCAGCACAGATTTCGATCAGCACGGCCATACGGGCCTTCAGCCAGCCCAGATTCCCCTCCTGCAGCTCGGCATCATTCCTCAGCTCCTGCACACGACAACAACAGAGTGTGTGATTCACCCCCGCGTGGACGGAAGAGTCATCGGACGCAGAAGTGTTTTTACAGTCTCATCTCCTCGGGAGAGAAACTGACGAGTCAGTGAAACATCACAAGTGACACGGCACGGAGGAGGCGAGAAGGGGGACGTCAGAGGACGTGTAAGCGTTTCACTCACCATGATGGTGGCTTTCACTTGGCCATATTTCCTAGGGTCGTTGGCTCGGCTTCTCAGGAGCCTCAGTTGGCTTTCTTTAGATATGAGCCAACAGGAGAGTTCAGCGTACCTGTAAAAGTATATTGGACATAATCACGTAAAAACTACTGTCAAATAAAAAGTTTAAAATATGTTTTTAGAATGAATGAACGTGCTGTGATCTACCAGCACTAAAAACTGAAAACAACAAATGCCTCCGTCTCTAGTTAATGAAATAATTTTTAACGCGATTACTTTTGGTATTTAAGGAATGTGCGACTAACTCGGAACAATACACCCCTTTTTTAATGTTGAAAAAAAAGAGGACATGACCAAAATAAGAACTGCACCTTGTGCCGTATTCCTTCCATTTGTCCTGATGGTGCATCAGCTTCTGGTGGGTGTTTTCGATTTCCTCCCGGACGTCAGCAAAGTCCCTTCTCGCCGTGTCTAAGGTCTGTTGAGCTGGGTCATTCTCAGGGAGTTTTTGACACAGTTCCTCCATCAGCTGCAGCCTTTTCTCACATAAAGACTGGGGTCCTTTTTCCCTGAAGAAGGCCTGAAGGCCATTTAGACGCAAAACACATGTCATATGCCCTGAATTATTTCACACTAATAATTTATTCAATATATCGTTAACCTAATAGAATCATTACTGAAGTCAACCAGCTGCACTGGACTCACCCTGTGCTCCTTGATGAGCCTCTCGCTCCCCATGCTTGCCAGGTGCCGGTTCTCCCTGGTGATCTCTGCCTGGCACTCCTGCAGCGACAGCATCAGCTTGCTCCTCTCCACCTCCACCTTCAGGTGCAGGAGGTGAAAGGGGGCCTCCGTCTGTATATCCTAGTAATAAGGAAAAGCAGCAGAGTTTGTAAAAAAACACTTTTTGCACACTTCACAGAAAGAAAAATTAAATGTTTTATGGTATTTCATTATATTACCTTCCAGTGTTTATGCAGCTTCCTGACTGTTTCCTGCAGAGACTGCTGCTCCTGCTCCGGCAGAATATCCGTCAGCTCATCACAAGCCTTGAGGAACGCATTTAACACACGCTGGTCGAGCTGTCCAAAGAACTCCTGCAAGAAAATATACCTTATCACGTCTGAAACTTTATGCATCCTTCAACACGAATCCTACAACTGTGACATGAAACCTGAGTCTTGCCCCTTACTGTGTGTTTCTTGAGCAGCTCCTCCGGGTTGCCTCTTTCTGTCAGACAGGTCTGTGCCATTTTAAGAACCTTCTCCAGCTCGACCCGTGACTCATCAAACCTCTTCATGAGGCTGCTGTTTGCCTCCACATGCTTTCGCCACTCTGTAGATTCCTTAATCATGTTCTGAGCACAGAAACGGGTAACTTTTAAAAACATAAAATGCCTCTAAAGGTCGACGTGTAAAACTGTAATAGGGTCATGCGGTTTACCTGTGAGGACGTCTGCAGGTCTGCTACTCGTTTCTGCAGGAGACTCATGTCCATGTGCTGGAGGGTTTTACTGGTGTTCATTATTTTTTGAATGGTCTGGTGGTTTCTTTCTATTACGGTCAGACATTTCTTGCAGCTATGTGTGAAGGTCGCCAGCTCCTGAAGTAGTAAGTAACAGTCAAGGTGTTAGGAATTCATTAATTTCATGTGGCATTCAGCTCAGCTAGACTGCAACTCATATTAGTCACCTGGCACTTCTGTTTGAAGTCTACTGGTCCCTCTGAGTCTGTGGTGCTGGTGATGTGACTAGCCTTCTCCAGAGCTTGGTAGAAACCTGTGATGTTCTTCTCCATTTCCTCCAGTGGAGGTAAAAGGGACTGAGACTCCCTTAGTAGAGGCAAACATCTCTCCCTTACCTGATTGGAGGACAGCAAGGCGATGAAAGTGAACCACAAGTAGATGTTTAATCAAGCAACAATAGTTAGAGAATTGTTTTAGTTTTAATAAGTATTGTGGATGCACCTTCTACACAAACGTAGGCATCATTATCATTGCTGTAACTACAATGAAGTGTAGCGACGTGGACGCACCTTGCTCAGCTGCTCTTTGATCGAAGCCATCACAGCCATCATCTGTGAAACCTCCTCTTGCGGAGTGTCTTTGGTCAACAGCTGAGCCGTGCGGCTTGCTGCCTTACAGGCTGCTTCCATAGCCGGCACTTTGTGCTTGATTTCCTACAGGGTGTTGAAAAATGAACATATGATCTCACACAAAACAGAGAGTTAAGATTTGTCTTTCTCGGGAGAGAAGATGACACCAGGGTGACCTGCGTACCTCAACATCCTGAGCAAAGGCTCTGACGTTCAGGAAAGACACTTGGACGGGTGCATTCATCTTCTCATTGGTTGCATCCATGAACATTTTCAGTGTGTTAATACCATCATGGTAGTCTTGCCTCAGCTTGTCCACTTCGTCTGCTCTTGCATACTGTGGGTGAAAAGGAGAAAGAATATTTTAGTTTAAAAAAAAAAAAAAACTGAGTCCAGTGTGAAGGATTTAGTTGGATCTAACAGTGAGATGACAGATTGTAACCAAATGATTAATCATGTAAAAGAAAGAAAACACACTAAAAACCACTAAAAAAATATGTGTAAGACCCTGTTCCCTCTATAGTTATTAAAGGTTAAGATAACAGGAACACGTTTCTTATTGTTAGTTGATTATACTACTGAAATGATAATGATTATGAAAATTAAATTGTATTTTCTGTCAACAGAATCCCTCTAAATCCTAAACATGTGTCAGTGTCACATCTTTTGCTCGAAAGTGCATTTACATGTTTGACTTTGACAAACAGCTCCCTCCATCTCCCGTTGAGCAGGAGAAGCTGCTGCTTCAGATCTCGTGAGACCGTATCATCACACGTCTCAATGAGGAAGTTCCCAGCATCGTTCATGTCCATGTGCTGCTGGATCCAGTGAGAGAGGTTGCGGAAAAAGTCCTAAAACAAGCAAACAAAAGCCACGAGTGATTAAATGTGCAGTGCGAGAGAGACATTTATCAGCAACAATGAAAATCATACAGTGCATGCTTTTCATTGCTGGCATCTCTGAGTGCACTTACACGTTTGGCATTATCCGAGTGGTTGAGCATCTGCTCGGCGTCCTCCAGCCAGGCCTGCAGAGCTGCCACCGTGCTACTATACTTCTCCCAGTTAGAGATCACCTCCTCCAGCATGCTGCGAACACTCCGCACCTCCAGAGCCAGATTCTTCCACTGAGCCGTGCTCTCACTGAGGAACTTACTCACCCCCTCTGCTTCGTCGACTGAAAACATAAAACACGGAGCTGGTCACTTTAATTCAAATAAACACGAGCATTAACAGCAGAACAATATTGTGTGTATTATATTTTGAAAGCTGGTTGTTTTGCCTCGTGGCTACAGTGCGCTAGGTAAGAAGAATCATGCTAAATTAGCATTCCAGCTATTGTTATATTTTCATGCAAAGTGCAATAGGATTTTTCATTTACGGGAGTTTAAACTATGTTAGAAAAGAAAAGTGCAGCCCCATGTTTAGAAGAAACAATTCAGGAAACAGGCAAAATTGAGGTTTTAAAGTTTGTCAGGCTGTTTTTGGACTTACCTTGGTTACAGGTCTTAGACCCTGTAACATGAAATCAGTAGTAACTTACTCACACATCCACACAGAACAATATGTACAAATAACAGACAACTTGGGACCAAAACAGAAATATAAAGAGCCTTACTTGAACTGTCAGACTTAACATAAACCTCTGCAGCTTGCTTCAGAGCTGTGAAGATTATCTCATACTGCTCAAAAAATCTGTGGCCTTCAGTGAAAGTCTGGAAAGAAAAGACAAACGTGAAACAGTCTGACAGGCGCGGCGTTGTTGTACAAACGCTACAGTGCAACTGCAATACGCCGGAGATTTAAACTTACAAGGTAACTTTGCAGGAGGAGTTCAACTGAGTCCCGTCGGCCATATTTAATGATCCAGGACTTGAGCTTTGACTCGGCTAACAGAAGGAATGCCATGAGTCGATACTTCATTTCCCAGAATTCCAGTTTTATTAAGTGAGCGTGAGACGACGTGGACACAAAGTTGAACCTGCAAGTTAAACAAACGGTCGGTTATTATTCTTTAAACTGCACCCCAAGGTGACACTGTGCATTTAAAAAGCCTCTAAAAGGGATTAAATTATTCTGATAAGGGTCTTACCGTTCTGCCATATCTTGGAGCTGTTCAGGTGGGACAGGTACACCGTTCACTGATCTGTCCCTGTGGATCTGCTGGAAGGGCTGCCTGTGCGACTCCAGGTTTTTTAATACCTCCTGCAAAGTTCATCACAGACAAAATTATGTCCTCCCTGCCTTTGTTTCATACCGATAGCAGCATCAAAAGTAACCAAATATGTTGAAAAGAATGTTTCACTACCTTGTGCTGCTCCAGCTTTCTGTGTAGAACATTGGCCGTCTCCTCGTGAGCATGCTGAATGGGAATGTCCTCTCTCAGAGCCATCTCCGCTCTGTGAAGCCAGGCTCCAATCACCCCCAGAGGCCCAGGCAGGGACTTGTCCAGATGGATGTGCCAGTCCAGCAGCTGCAATTGACAGCCATTAAGTAAAAACCCACTCTAGAGAAGCAGGATCCCACCGTAGAGGAGGCTACGATGATCAAAACATTTCCACATGTTCACAAGTAATCAGGCTACAAAAGAGTTTTATGCCAGTCTAGACAAGCTGTGAATGTCCAGAGGAGTCGACCGCCCGAGGAACAAAACCGCCTCTGTTCTCATCTCCTCCCCGTTGAACAAACTGATTCAAGTGCTTGCACCCGACTGAACTTCCACTGGCAACGAACACACAGACGAACCCTGACTCGTGTTTTCTCTCAGCTTCTAAAGCAATGATGCAATTTGTTGTAGCAAAATGGCAATTAAAAAAAATAGATATAAATAATCTATTATTAAGCGTCAGGTTATGTTTAGGGATGATTAATTATCATAATTAATTTTCCACTCTCTGTGGCTTGGTGGTTAATTATTCATGTTGTAAAGAACAGTACAATTACCCTGGCAGACACACGGTCCCAGGCTTGTTTGACCAGAGCCTGATCCACGGACAGCTTCCCATCCTTGTGGACCGGCTGGAGCAGAGGATCCGTCTGCTTTTTCTTTATTTCGTACTGTACGCGGAAGTTTTTAAACGCCTGCAACATAGAAGAAGACGAATAATAAGTTATCTTTTCAAAGCAGAATATGGCAATTAACTTTTGTCTTCTCACGTCGAACCCACCTGATATTTGTCCGTGAGGTTTCCTTCCGCTCCTTGGGCCCGCAGGACGTCTCTCTCCAACTGATCTAAAAACACCTTCAGCTCTCTCAGCATCTTCCGCTCCTCTCTCTGTCACAGCCAGGAGACATCAGTTCAGACTGGGAATACACCTAATCAATTTTTCTAATTAGCATGCCGAAGGGAGCCTCGCACCAAGATGACATTCCAGAAAACACACAGTAAAAAAAATTAGAGGCAGTTTTAGAAGTTAAGTTGAGAGGATATGAAGAAGGTATTAACGCTACGATTATCTCCTCCAAACCATCGATTTAGTCTGTTTAGTCGGACGTACCTCAAGCATTTGCTCTATATCTTGGGGACCAAACTATCCGAGAAAGCAGCGAGGCACACACAGAGAGAATAAAGGCATTAAAAGAAGGAAGAAAAGTAGACGGGGAATGATGGGATGAGGGTGAGGTGTGGGCGTACACTCCAAACAGAAAGCATGCAGCTTTTTGACCTGAGCTCTCACCTGGAGTACTGGCACTGACAGTGCAAAAGTTGGAATTGAGCCAAGAAGCAGCTTAATGTGCACAAAAAAAAAGAACCACAGGAACATGGACAAATTAAACGAGTGTGTGATGACAGAAAACAAAGTGTTGATGATTATATCACTGCTGTGTGCATGCGAATTCATACTTTTGATTCACTTGTTCTTTATGAGATACAATGACAAGTATGAAGAACCGCTGGCACAAAGTTTGCAAACATTAAGCTCTGCAGCAGGTGAAGCAATCTGAGTTAAATGTATTCTATTAGCGTGATCTCTGCGTGTCTCTATAGTTGGTAATATACAAAGCAGCTCTGGGGAAAATATGGATGGTAGATGATATATGGCTGAAGGACACATTTGAAGAAGGTACCTCATCCTGTTGTCCATCGGTCTCTGATTGGTGGGGGTTTGGATAGTGCTTGAGAAACTGAGCCACGTACGTCATGATGGATTTCTCGTCCGGCTTGTCCACGTCCACATCTACACAGCAACACAAACAACGCACATGAAACTCTACAAAGGATCTGACCTGAATCAAACATTCCCTCGTGTCTGAAGAAACAAGAGGATTAAATGAGCCATTAAGTTTGGTAGGGAGTAAATATGACATAAAAACATTGTGAGTCCTGGAAGGGGGTAAATCTACCGAGGCCCTGCTAATTATACATGTCTACTTTCATCTCCATCCTTGAACTGATATTTCTGGAAATCAGGGTCAAGCTCCTGTTAAAGCAGAGGCATCTCGGTGCAGCTCTTTGTGTAATAAAGCATCACGACTCTGCTAGAGAAGACAGGACTGCAGAGCCACTGCAGACTGCTTCGCTTCCACAGACTTACACTGAAGGTACAAATAAACCTCTTTCTGACAGCGATATTTTCAGCAAACACTTTTTCAAAACAAAACTCACATAGAAGGAACTGATATAACAATTATCATCAGTCTGACTTATGCTGTATATTTGCTGCTTTTAAACATAAGTGAACATCCAAATACTTATCAGTTTAAAATAAATGAATGCTATTCTGCCGGAATGGTAATTAACACTGGACTTTTTGTGGATAAGGTCAAGGGCACCTTCTGGATCCAGCAGACGGGGAATGCCCAGCTCGTTCTCCGCGAGCGTAAAGGCATCCTCCAAATTCTCCCTGTTGCTTCTCCGCCGTACCACCTGCATGTCCACCAGGTCTGGCCTGATGGCGTGCACCACCGACTGAAACGCGACACCATCTCGCCAGCTGGGACCAAAGTCCTTTACTTCAATCCCATGAAACCTGAAAACCACATACGTACAAATTTACTTCTATTCTTGTAGGATATAGCATATAAAACTAAGCAATACTAGAATAATGTGATGGCAATCTGAACGTGACATACTTGGCTGCTGTGCACTGCACCCATCTGAGCAGGGCCTTCTTGGCATTGCCCTGAAACTTGGTGACCACCTTCCTCTTCATGGGAGGGCTTCCTGTTTCAGAGGTGTTAATACTCTCCACGGAAGAGTTGCTGTTGGACAGGGCCTGAAGGGCTGGCAGGTTGCTGGTTAACTCCTCAATCTAATTGGGAAAAAAATAAAATGTGTATGTGTCAAGGTGGTGATAAAGTTGTATCTGATCGGGGTAAGTCTTTTGAGGTATAGAGGTCACATGTTCTGTAGTATTCTTGTGTTCTTTAGGGTCTGAAAGGAATCACTCATGTGATTTCAGTTGGTAAGAGGCATAAATCAATATCTACGCTGCGTATTCTTTGCTCATCTTTGCTACTCTCCATGCTTGATACTTTGTCCGTGCTGTGAACCCATCAGAGCTGACCCTTGGTATCATATGACCGCTTACAAGAAGTCGACTATTAACACAATAATCATGCATCAGACTTTTATTTATTCTCTTTTTTCCACTATGATAGACAGACTGTACCGCGTGCCTCCTTTTTTTGAGCCTTGGGGTTTGTGTGTTGTTTTTGCCTTGGACTAGTTCCTATTTCGTATGTTGACGTATTGAAACATACGTATTGAAAATTGAAACATAAAGGTAAATGCTGTCTCATTGGAAGAGCATCGTTATTAAACTCTTTAGAGACATCATATGACGTATTACCTGGAAGTAGAGAATAACGGTCCATATCAACCCAAGGACAATTGACGGTCGTCCGTCTGCGATGTCGGTGGCATGAATATTAACAAGTTTGATCTGAAATTAAAGCCAAGCAGAGAATTGCTTTAAATGTAAATCACATTCAGACAGGTCGGAAGTGAGAGTTTTCACCTAGGAAAAAAAAAGTCTTTGAGATTTATAATAAATGTCAAGCTCTTGTTCGCTCAAACCCATCAAAGTCAGGTCTTTGATGCAGTCAAGTACTGTCATTGCAGGAGGCAGAAACAGCCACAACCGACAGTCGATGCGGAAAAGAAAAAAAGAAAGAAGAAGAAACTAATCAGAAAGAAAAGCAGATGCACCACAGCATTGCAAACCTTGCACTGGAGAGCGTCTATACTCTTTAACAGATCAGAAATGTGGTGAGTCAGACACACCAGTCAGAAATCAACCAAAATGCACATCAGTAAAAAAACAAAAAGCGTAATGACTACATTCATAGAAACAGAATGGCTGTCATCCAAGCGTCATGTGGTACACATCGTGCATTAAAGAAAAAGAATGCATACAGAGTTTGATCACACAGGGCGTTTAATGGCGACTGACCGGAGATCCTCGGTACACAGACTGAAGGCACACATGATGGGAGAGAGATCACAACAATGTAAGTCTAAGTCCTCAGGGGAATCCAGATGAAAGTGGGGCACAGGCTCCGTAGAGCAAAAGGATTTAGAGGTGGGTTATGTAATCAAGAAGTCCTGTTTCCTGCTCCTCTGAATGTGGTGCATGCTGTACAGACATGGACACCTCATGCCACACACAAGTTTTTTCTCAAGAGAATTAAATCCTACATTTGTTCTTTTTTAAAACACGGCACCGTTTAAACCCAGTGTGATATCTAATTTATATATATAGGGTTAAATTGTCGTTATGACTGCACGCTTACCTTCCTGCCTTCAAGGAATTTGAGCGCGGTGCCGATGTTGGAAACCCAGTGGATCCTCTTCAGCTGGCGGCCTTGTTCACAGGGCTTCAGACAGAGACGATGGAAAACGGAGATTTAGCTAATCGAGGGAGTCATATCACATTAAACCTGAGGATGTCATTTTCTGGTTATAACACGACGAGAATCTAGCGGCCGGCGGCAATCGCCAATTCATGATCACGATATTTGCAACTAATTGCGCCGTGAGACGTAGTTAATTAACCGCAGAGTTCTGTTAAAAGTCTGTTTGACATAATCCTGAAAGCGTCGGGCAGCGCTCACTGTGAAGTGCGACTGACTCATTAGCGGGCTTCACAAATGACATGGCAGTTTGTATCAAGACATAATTACTATACCAAACAGAATCTGGGTCAGTGTGTGTATGTGTGTGTCTGTTACTGTACGAGTGAGATGGACCAGAATACCAGCAGACTCTCACAGCAGGGAGCCTCAAATCTAAATTGTGTTTCATGTCATGTTGTGATCAACACCTTCCTCTGCTCTGTTTTTTTTTTTTTATAATGCACACATTATAGACATGGCAAGAAAGCAGAAACGGACAATTCCTCTCTTTGAACTGAAAAGAGGTACCACAGCAACAAAACAATCATGCTAGTTTATTAGCATGATTGTATCATGCTAGTTGTCTTTTCAGAGCCAGAGAAAAAACATCTTCTGTTTTGGGATTTAGTGGAATCTGGTGGCTGCATCTATATATCCCTCCCTCACAGGTCTCCTTCTAAAGCTGTGTTCATAGAACCGATAAACAAACAATCATTTTTAATGGAAGCCAGAGATATGACCCGGTCCTTGTCACTGTGAGACACCGTTTAAGATGCGCTACATTTTAGTCTTATTGCCCCAATGACACCGTGAACTCTCAACGAGTCGTTTTGTAATGAGCAATGCAATGAGCGCCTAAGCAACACCTGTTTTGTAATTTTAGTCGCTAATAGTGACAACAATAAACTCTTTGTAGGAGAATCTTGAACATTTAAAAAAAAAATTGCAAAAGCCTCCCCCACCCACCCTTCTGCCAGTGTTTGGTTTGTCTGTTTTGGGCTACTATAGAAACATGCCTCCATGGAAGAGGACACACTCCCTGTTTAAATACAAACAGTTCTTAGGTACACACACGCTGATATGCTACTGAAAACTTCCTAAGCAGCAATTTATTCTATTTTTGCTAGTAGATCATATTAAACGCTACACGTTAAGGTTTTGGAATAAATTATAGCTTGAGAGCTGAACAGAAACTTAAAATCTCCAAATTAAAATGCTTATTCTGTCTAATTATTGGCCTAATCATCTTATATGAATAATTTTAAGTTGAAATCATTTATTTTTTTGTTTCTAATTAGAGGTTCTTGCAAAGTAAGATTTTATTGTACAGTCTAAACGTGGGTATATGGCAACAAACATCTTGAATCTTGAGTGAAAGGAACTTGGAACTTGCAGATTTCATGTTGCACAACACAAACTGCTGCTTGCTGTAAAGGCCTTGGTTTTTCAGAGAGTGTAAATGACAATCATTGCATTTTAAATATATGTAAAAAAAGGTCACATAATGTGCAAGTCATGTTTCAAGCCTGAGCAAAATAACAGTAGTACTCACAAGTCTTTGGCCAGACAGGACCTCCAACAGAGCCAAGAGCTTCACCCCATCCTTGATGTCCTCAAAAAGGTCGTTAACCTCTAGTGGTGGTTTATGCTGCAGGAGAGAGAGGGCACAGTTTTAATATGCAGAAACAACAAAAATATCGTAATTACAAAATAAATCAGTAATGGCAACTAATAAGAATTTACATGGTAAAGTGAAAGGATATTGGTATTCTAGGACATCAGCAGAGACCAGGAGAAACCCAAATGCTGTTTGTGAGAAACAGGCTTGTTAACAACAACCACAGAGCCTCCCTGCAGCTGAAAAGATGGTGCCTTTTCCTCAGCGGTGGCTTGTTGCCCAGTCCTGAGGCGATGCTACTCATTTAACCCTAACTGGATACTGAGCCCTGATACCATTTCCACAGATCCACGGCACGATCTCACAGACGAACGACGGCGTTATAACCTACTAAACTACACGTTCAGCACCACAGAATGAGTCGGTGAAACAGATGTTTGTTTATTCTGCATGGTGAAGCTGTAATTAAAAGGAGGTCTCTCCGTGGGAATTCTTCGCTTGGCACAGTATACAGGCCACTTCACAACTCTACATATTCCATGACAGGATGCAGTTGGCTGCCTATTTAGGGCGAAACAGTGTTGATGAGGCAAACGTCCGCCCTATTATTGGGTTCATGCGGCCATTTTTTTTTTTTCATTCGTAATGTTTACACCTCTACTAAAATATAGTTTTAAATTTATTTTACCAATACCAAGATAAAACATGCACTTGTCAAATTAACGCTGCAGTATACTGTGTTTCACTACGGATGGACCGTATGTGCCTGATACTTCTACTACACTCCGGCTGACACTAAACACAGGAGACTTCTCAATATACTGACATATGCTGCTTGCTGCTAGAAAGAACTCTTCTGGATTAAGAATGTTGCTCCAACAAAAAAAAAAAAAAAAAGCATGGCACAACATTGTTATGGATTGCATTCCCAGTGAATACATCACATGCATGCCTCACTCTAAAATAGATGCTTTCTATAAGGTCTGGGACTATTACTTGCAGCATTTTGGGCCCACGCTGTCATCATCTTTGCTGCACAGATTTCCCACATCAGCCCAGCCTATCTCTGTGACTATGTCTTGGGTGCCCCTTCTAGCCTTGCTATGTTTGTATGCTCTGTATTGATAGTCATCTGGATACTGCCTTGTCTTGCTGCAGGAGATTGAAAGGGAGGAGGCTACATGGAAAATATGCCCGCTGTCATTTTTTTTTTCTTTTATGCCACGTCTGAGCAATTCAGTAAAAAAATGAAGTATTATTTGTTTGCACTGTATTTCTGTGTGTCAGACAAGAAGTTAAAACTAGAAAAAAACAACCTGTTAAGCCTGATCATGCAAACATGCTTGACTCGGTCATGTGAGATTTCCTGACAATGGGAAACTGTTAAAACTGCTGGAAATGTGCTTAGTAATGCAGTATCAGAGGAAATGGACACAGAGGCTCGGGGGGAAGCGGAGGATGTTCAAATGTAGATAATACACACTTTCACCCACTTAAAATTTCAGTCAACTCAATGATCAACAGTTACCCACAAAGACTTTCTACACATTATGTAAACTGTCCTATCTGTCTGTAGTGTGAACACAGCTCAGCCATGATGTGGCTTATGCTACATTAGTCCTATTGGTATGCAGAGTGAGTGAGCTTGAGCGCAGTGCATGAATAACGATGAATAGACCAACAGAGAGTCCCATCACCAGCCCACCACATAACTCAGATTCCTCCAAAGTTTTAGAAGCCAGGCTTTGAAACCGTGGGGGGGCAGATCACGCTCAACAAAAGACCCCTCTAAACCGAATCTCTCTGGCAGATCCCAGACTTTAAAACCTGTAGCGTTGCTTGTGCTGCACACGCTGCTGTGTCATCTGTGACTACAGTTATATAAACATCACCAGCCGCTTTTGTTGCGAATTCTTAACAATTTCTCCCATGGATTTGTTAAGTAAATTGTAGTTTTAAGGTTTAACTCAGTGAGTAATCTAATTTAGCTTCTGTTATTTCAGGGACGTGGTGCGATGCAATGCAGCATGGGAGCATGTGTTATTGTTGTGCGCTCAGCGTCTTGTAATTTCCATGCATGAACCTTAGCAGCAGACGACTGCCTGCAGGGAACTGTCCTCACCCTCTTGCTCTCCATCTGCACACTGCATCACTGTCCCTGCCAATCCCGTCCACAAATACGCACACACCAACACACACAATAACCAAACGCCGACACACATATCCCCTTACACCGGTTTGTGAATAATTCCATTAAACCCCCCATATGTGCCTATAAACACACTCCACTAGTGGTATCATCCAAGAATAAATCCCCCCAGTGAGATGCTTTAAAGCTGAACCGTGTATGCGCTTTATCACGACTGTGTTATTTTCCTCTGCAATGACCTTTCAGCAACTCTTGTCATACAACAGACCAGGAGATTCGGGTATACGTTCTTTCCCGAACCATTAGATCCAGCAAACTCTCACTGTAAACAAACAACCCTTTTCCATTACCTGTGATCTGATTTTGAGTGCTTAAGAATCGAGTTAAATGATGTCATTATTCATGGAGCAAAGGTAATTGTCTTGTGCGGCGTTATTAGAGGCCATTACTGTTGCATGGAAAAAAAAAAAATCTTGGAGCCAGTTCTAAAAGCGTGACGGGTCAGTAGTTGCATAAACACGACGAGGGCTAAAGCATCATGAGCTTGTCTGATGATGGAAGGTCAACACTGCACAGTTTCCAACTTATTTGTGATGCGTACTTGTTTAGAGGGAGTCCGATGAGCTTGCAAAATGCTCGAACTCTCTGCAAGTTATTTATGACGGCCGATCACAAGCGTGGATAGAAATTCACACTCACCTTTGCTAAATGAGAATTGATCCATTTCGTGAAGGTTCTCTTCTGCACTGCCTCTTGCTCATCTGAAAATTAAAACCAGACACGGTGTTACATTGATGCATGATGGCGACACCACATGCTCTCATGGTTGACTGTGAAAGCCCCTGTAGGTGGACAAGAGAGGACACGCAGTGCACACGATGAAACACGAAGATCAGATTTGTTCCTGTAAGGAAGTGGCTGTTGATTGATTCTAGATATGGGTACGGTTGAGTTTACAGCTACCGCAGACTTATAAAACACATCAAATATTCATACATAACTATAATGTGTGGCGGTTACAGCTTTAGCATGACTCCCCCAGTCAAATTACAACTATATCCCACCTCACTGCATAATTTTACACTGCCACCAAGATGTCAAGTAACACTAGAGTCTTTTACAATGCTTCTGCGATGGTTAGATGTGTGCAATTTGATTAAAAGAAGATTGCCAGTGGTATCATAATAGATGCTCCTGAGAGGAACTCTCAAAAAAAATAAAAAGGGGTCAAATGAGGAGATTAGAGAATGAGTGCAAAGAAAATCTTCTCACACACCCCCCATGTGTGTTCAGTAATAACATGCGTGATTGTTTTGGTCACCCCCAGCTTCTTTTGTGGTCTATTAATACATTCATCTACAATGCCTCATGCATTATGCATCACGTAATTCAAAAACATTTCTTTGCTCTCGTGGTGCCGTTGTCGCGTTGAGTGCTGATTTCTAACACCCTGTCATACATGCCGGTTGGCTAGTGCTGCCACACTGCACATAGTGGCCATTTTTAAACATCCACCCATAGAGATATAGACAACGGTCACGTGTTTGAGGAAGCAACGCTATAGAGGGAGCAAAGGCATCACGTTAAGCCACAGGCAAGTGCTTCATCACTGATGCACATGGGATGCCCACTTGAGCATAGCACGCACATACAGACGCACACAGAAACACGAACGCAGCGCACATACATACAGCTGTGTCCGTGATAACTAGTTCACAAAGCAGGGATTCACCTACAAACCATTAGCATATGTTATGTCCCACATTAGCAACACGGGTCAGCACAGATGAGAGATGCTCCACTTACCACGCAGATACTGAAAAAATCCAGTCACCAGATTTAAAGAAGTCTTCCTGACAGAAACATCCTTAAATTGAGCCATTCTACATCCCACTCTCCGGTCCTCTGTGTCTGCATTTCATGAGTTCCGCGGTACATGTATACGTGTGTGTGTGGGTGATAATACAAATCCACAGTGGAAAATCTGACAGAAAAAAAACACGCGGCTGTCCCTTCACCCTCTTTTTCCTGCAGGAAGCAAAACAGATCTGGCTGCTTGGTTTCCCCGGGTGGAAGCTAAAAAGAGCTGCTGGAGGCTGTGATGTCCCCTCCTCCCTGACACTCTCACACACACACACTAACACACACACAAACACACACACAAACACACACACACACGCACAGGCGGCAGAGCAGAAAACTCTAACAGGACGGATGATTTACAATCCCATCCTTCCTTCTTCCTGTGTTCTTTCCATCCAGAGGAGCCATGCCTGTGTGGATGTGAACAGCCCCCGCTGCACTGCCTCGCTGTATCATCGTACCATCAGAGGCTGGAGAGAGCTCAGCTAGGAGCAGGGCTCGACCAATCGGCTCGCCGGGGGGGTGGTGATGTCACAGTCCTGGCTGCATTATCCCAATTTAAGCTTGGTGTGTGTGTGTATTTGTGTGTCTAGCTTCTATGTGTGTACTGGTCTGTGTTTGCTTATGAGATTTATCTCATCTCCCTCGAGACATAATCACTTAAAAACATTACACTGTCCGACAGAATGGGAAAAAAAATTAATTTAAAAGGAAAAATAATGTTGTTGTTTTTTTGGGGGCTATAACATAAAATGAAATCCCAGCAGGGCTATTGATTAAAAGGGCCAGACCAAAATTAAAAGACTGCCACACAAAGCTCACCATGGTGCTACAAATTTTAATAATTAACGCCGAAGCTGGTGAATGACATCTACCACCTGCTCTCTCTCAGTGTCAATGCCATTGTGACGACAGAGTGGACACACCCACGCTGGGATTCCCTTTGAACACAAAGCATCATGTATAAAAACTCCAGCGGACCAGGGCAAGCGCAGCTCTGACGGGTCTGTTTTTTCTGCTGAACTCAGATCTTCTGCGTATAACACGCGATAGAGAGTAAACACGGTGCTTGATAGCTCATCATCTCCTGCAGAAAAGTCCCTTTATTCTTTCAAGACCACCAGCCTACTAAAAGCCTTTCTGATGCTAAAAATAGGCCCGAGCTTGTCGTTCTATTATTACTGCTCTATAGACTGGTGGTGGGACTGGCCCAGAAAAGCTGGCTGGTTGAAATTTTTTATTTTTTTTTTTTTAAATGAAAACACCTAAAGGTTATCGGTACCATTAGAAAGATGTTGACAGCTACACCCATTGAGAACAATTGGCTTTTACAGTTAAGACTCACAAGCAGCTAAATGTGGAAAGAAGATAAGAATAGTCAAGTCCTTTTCTCATGTTTAAATTTAACAATCGTAACACACGCCCCTAAGCACATATATTTTTAAAGTTTTAATTTACATACTCCACTGTAAATGGAAATATTTTATGACAAACCCGCTCCTCATAGCATTAGAAGCTTTTACAATAGCACATGATTAACTGTATATAGTTACAGTAACAGGCTGTATCACTAAATCTTTTACTCTTCCTGCTTTTAACTCCCAATTCCATTTAGGTTCAACCCAGGAAAAATCCTCGGCTGCAAAGGAAGTGATGTGTTTTTGTTTCCATCAGAGGAAACCAGGGCAGGGAATCATTTCAAATTTCTTAATAATAGCGCTTTTAAAACGAATTTCACTACCAGTAACGGCACAAAAGAAAAGCAAATATATATATGAATCACTGTTTATGATGTGTTTTGCATCCCAAACTACAAATAGGCTGAACGTAACGTTTTTTTTTTTTATCAAACTAGAAAAATCGAAACATTTTAATTAAAAAACAAGGAAAGATGACGAATCTGAAACGACATTCAATGCCAGTTCTCAGAAGGTTTTGCTAAAGCCACAAATTATAGATGTTCAATAACCTGTCCTACAACACTTTCATAATCCAATTAGGCTACTACACAGAGGAAAAGGTGTTAAATACTCCGTCCTTTCAAAATCAAAATGAACAAAAACAACGCATAACATGAGCCCTGCCTGATATTCCAGCTGCTCGCTACTATATCCTGCCTGTTATTAAGGAGCTGTCCAGAGTCCTGAACTCAAGGTAGTTCACTTTATGTAATGTCGTTCGTAAGAAATACTAAATGGACAGACTAACTCTGACATGCATGAAATGTAAAACATTTCCCTGCGATAGAGTCATCACAGTCCAGTCGACTGATTTAATTAAGCCTGGCGTATAAGCCAGTGGCTAAGTGGCAATTAAGAGTGGACAACTCCAGCAACAAACACAGCGCAGCACGTCAAACCACTAAAGCGTCGGCGGTTCACGTGAGTGATGGAGTACTTAAGGTGATCTTAGGACAAATTATACCTTTGGCAGTATTGTATGGAAGGTGCTTAGCTTCATTGGCTTGGGGATGGTCACACGGGAACGCAGTAAAAGCCCAGACACTCCACTGTTCCATTTAGTCAAGAGCAAGTATAGCTTCAACAACAACAACAGCAGCAGCAGCAGCAGCAGCAGTCAAGCAGGACCAGAAATAATTCTGCCGGTCCATCCAAAGATGATTAACACTGAGGACTAAGTATTTACTGAATGACATAACATTAAAAAAAATAAATATATGGTTCTTTAACAACTGGGAGAGCAATATTTAAGTATATACATAAAATATAAGAGTCCACCTAAATATGATAAAGGTAAGTGGTTAGTGTGAAGTGGTAACGAGACTCTGTTCATGTCAGTGTGTTTGTCTTTAGTTGTCAGTAACAACGTAGATTAAAAGCATCTCTTACAGCTAACCACATGCACACTTGTCTCTCTCTGTGTTACTCATCTTCACTTCAACCATGATGTAACAACTCCATCCCCGAGTGGCGAACACAGATGCTGCACTCTGCTCCTGTGAATCTGACTGTTTTTAAGATGTGACCTTTTACAACAAAGCCGCAATCTTGTTTAGCGCGGCTCAATGACTGATCGACAGAAAAGAAGGAACAGAAATATTGTTGATTACTATAATTATTTTCGACAATGAAGCGTTCATTTGGTGTTATATTATTTTAATAGGAATATCTCCGGAGTTTCGGCTATTGGTTTGATAATAAAACAACCAGAATAATAATTTTCTTTGTTGCCAGTGTGCTAAGTAAACAGTTGGTGCGCTCTGCCTCAGTGGCTCTCAGAGTTTTTTAGCTTCAGCAATCTTGTATTAGTGGGTATGAATCTGAGGAGCTTTAATCAAAAAGCATGACTTTTAGAGTTCAAGCAAACATCTGTTGACTGAAAAGGAATGGGCACACTTTTAAACGATTCATTAATCTTAAAGCAAACCTTTTCTTCAACCAAAGTGCCTCGGAGACGCCACGTTGTTCCACCACAGTGGTCTGACAAAGTCACAGCCAGATGCTGCAAAAAGCAATAAGGTCCTTCACAACTCCCCTGTGCTGCCCTTCCCTCCCTCCTTCCTTCCTTCCTCCTCCCTCGCTGGCTTTCTAATTTTATTGCAGAACTAGGTCCAATTGAATCCCAGGTATCATGCAGAGACAATAATATCTTAATTCTTAATTATGGTTCAAGCAGTATTCACATGTGAGATTTTTACATAATTTTAAATTGGATTTAGTCAGCCCGTCTGCCAGGAAACTCAGATCAGAAAAGTATCTTTTTTTCAAAATCTGTTGAAATGATGTCTGACACAGAAAGTAAGGCTCGCTTACTAACCTACCAGACCAGAGGAAAGAGTATTAGACAGAAATTATAATAATCATGTGAGGTATCTACATATTTCCGCATTTCTAGTGAGAAGGGAATTAATTACAGTGTAAGACATCACCACAAACCCTTTGCCAGCTGTGTTTCTTCACATCCTGTTTGACACACGGTCGCATCAAGACTGAAACCCACAAGAACCTCGACTATAAGGAGCAGCGCACCCCTCTCACGCAAATGCCACCAGACAACACGGAGGCGCGGATTGCACCATGAGTGCATTCAAGGCCGCAAGGTATGTCGTTATGTGATTCTGAAATTGGGCTAATGCTGCTTCAGAACTGGGCGGCAGCAACAAGTGGAGATAGTTTGTTCAGGAGTTCAGGTCTATTTTACTACAGGATGTAGTCTACTGTATCTGTGCGTGTATCGCAACACTACTAGACTTTGTTGTTGTCAATAATTCATCCACCCAGATGGACTGGTGCTCAGCTCAAAGTGAGTCTGCAGTAACTCTCTCTGCAGGACGCCCTTAATGACAGGAAGCTGCGTTTGATTACCAGAGAAAAAAAAAAGCCCAGGTTACCTTGCTGCTCGCCATCAACAGAGCATCTAAAGCCACTGGTACAATAACACCTTCCAGATGTGACCTGACACCAGATTCCACATCCTGACTGCAGTCTCACCAGAGGCTGGCACTTTGCAGTACAGACAATTTGTGCATCTATTCATGCAAAAATTGATCAAAAGAGTAAGTGAGCTAACTTTGTTTTACTGTTTTACTTTTTTACAACAGAGAGTGTATATCTAAGAGCCCTGAATATGTTTTCATTCATTTGAAATTCATATTAAGGCCTGTGCGCGCCAATGTAAGAACTGACTCACACAGGCAGTTCACAACACCCATATGGCGGGACATTCAAAATCGTCACGAAGCACTTCGTGCTAAGAATGAATATTAATAACAAGCAAATGCGTGTAACTGTGCCGCACACAGGAAATCGAGTCTCTCTTTACCAGGAACTGGGCAGCACTGGCACAACCACACACAAATGTTTCATAACAGTCTCCACAGTAACACGCCATAAAGTGTGACATTTCCTGGTAAACTGAAAATCCAGAAATACCAATCGAAACCGAGAGGAAGATGTCAGAATTGGCCAGACTCGCGCGGTGATGGTTGTGGCCGTTGTCCTTGTAACGAAAGGGTGGGGAGACACCAACAAAAAGAGACTCCTGCTATCGATCTATTCTCTCACCAAGGGCAGAGCGGGTGTCGGGTTTTCAGTGCATTGTCTGTGCATTCATTGTTGTGACTCTGCATCTCGTGCCAAGACTCGCGGTGATGCCTGAAATAAACTTCAAATTTGAGATGACAATTTCTAAGAATTGATCAAGGATTAACCCGGTTGCTTGAAAATAATTGATTGAGCAAATGATTGTCGCGCCAACAAACATTAGTTTGTTTCCACTGGCAACAAAACGGTATTTAAAGAAGGAGGTAATGTAAAATACCACATCCTCTGCTACAAAGTCGTCCGGCTAATCTCCACGGAGAATCAGTTTTAAACATGAAAAGACAGATTAAGAGTGATTAAAAGTAGCTCTCCGCATCATGTGTTTCGAAATCAGGAGTTTCACAACACTCACTAAATAAATCGAATCATGTTTCTCTAAATTAACTTCTTATACTGTCCTTTTTTTGTAGTTTGGTCACAAGATGTTACAAGAATGAACATTAATTTTCTCATTATTCCAAATGAGATTAAATGCAGTCTAGGGGAAAAATAAACCTGCTGACAAATTACCCGGCTGTGTGATTCTATTACGCTTTTATAGATAACACAATGCGAAACTTGCGAAACACATGCTTTCTGTTGTAAACTATTTGGGTTTTTAACACCCACACAGACGACAGAGTGACAAGACAAATGAGAGAGAAAGGTACGCAGTGATGGATGTCCCTCTTATATAAACCTAAAGCAAAATCATTTAAGTTTTCTTGGAGTGTTTGCCTGGATTCTCCTATGTGAGTGAGTGTGTGAGCAGGTGTGTGTGTATAAGCATGAGTGTGTGAGCATCATGTCCTGCAAATGCTGGCAAACTTCAGACGGGCATGCAGCCCGGTAGTTGAATCAGCACAATATTACTGAGCAGCTGCAGCAGCGCAGGAGGAGAGCGTGTTCTGTCCGCTAGCCAGCTGAGCGAGAGAGGGACTTACCCTGCAGTTTCTGCATCACATTAGCAATGTCCACGGACGATCGACCAAAGTGCCTCGGAGAAGCCATGTCGTCCCGCCGCAGTTGTGTGACCAGGGGAGTCACTGATGCTGAGAGCAAAAAAAAAAAGATCCTTCACAACTGTCCCGAGTGGGACATCCCCCCGTGCTGCGCTTCCCTCCCTCCTTCTCACTCTCTCCAGCTTTCTAATTTCACTGCAGGAACAGGTCCAATTGAATCTCAAGTTTCATGCAGGCACAAGCAGGTTTCCTGTCCAATAGGAGCACTTCTTCCATTCACCGCCTGCAAAAGAGAAGCACGTTATGAGAGTGTCAATGAAGGCCACACCCTTCTGTCAGGGTATTACTTTCCAACAAGAGTTTTACTGAAGTTAAATTACTTCATGGTTTTATTAAGGCTTTAAGTTTAAGGCTTAAATTTCTAACACTGTGAAGAAATCTACCAAACTACATTCACTGCAACCACCTGACCCTGTGTCCTAATATAAACACTTTTGTGGTGCTATTTTCGGTGCTTTTGACTCAGAAAGCCATCAACATCTTTGTGTTTTAACCTTTACTTTGTATTTTGTCGTGCAATTGTTACCCTGTAACAGGAGACTCCTGTGAAATAAAGTTTGATTTCATTGAGTTTCTCATGTTTTCCACATACAAATCATGTGAAGTCACAATAAGGATGGGTGTAAATTATCAAAAGGATGACCACCACACTGTTGAAGCAGAATCAGTGTTAATGCTACTGGACCAACTGGTCATAATCACAGGTAAAGTGGCCAAAGTCAGAGCATATGCAATGCTGCAGCCCTTGCGAGGTGCTCCTGATCTGCAGGGATCAGTACTAATCGTGGCTAAACTACTGTAGCTCAGATTGCAAAAAGAAGAAAAAGTTAATTCCGATAGAAAGATGCATGAAGCTGCACAACTGCAGACCAGCCAGTGTGCCCACGCTGGCCCACGTTCACTGCATTAATAACAACAAGACGCGTGTGCATCAGATCTGGAGCTCTGAGTCAATGGAAGAAAGTGGCCCGGTCTGATGAATCACATTTTCTTTTGCGTGTCACTTTTCTGGAGAACATTTGACACCAGGATGCGAGAAGCATCCCCCTTGCCGCCGTTGGCATGGAGATGTGCATGGGCCTGCAACAATGTTTAGGCAGTGATACATCTGAAAAGTACCATCCGCATAAATGGTGATGAGAATTCACATCAAGGGTTAGTTGCTTTAATGCTGTTGCTGATCTGTGCAACATTGACACTGACACAGTGGGGGGAAACACCGGTGTAAATAATAAATAATTAAATGAATTACATATATATATACAAGTGTTAATCGGTATGTTATCTGACAGCTCATTTTACTGTCTAAAAGATTATGGCTGAAGCATAGTGGAGATTCTAAAAAAAAATAGAGGAAGTCGCGAAAATATAAATATCGGCACGCAGCTACACACAGTTAACTAAGCAAACAGATAACAAACACATTGCACGCCATGAAACAAGACGACTGGTGAATAATTAAACAAAATTACGTTAAATTAAAGAGCGAAACCTGTCTTTTCTGACCAGGAACTGTCGTCACTCCGTGAAAGAATTTCAAAAGGGAAGTTAAAATTGACGACTTACAAAATTAGCTCAAAGAAGTGTCAACTAATACGCACCGACGTCCTCCTCCAACATGTTACATGTTAGCACGTTTTGAGATAGTAAGGGCCACAGGTGAAGTTATGTTACCATTTATCAAACTAGTTCCTATGTAGTATCAGAGCGGTGTTATGATGTCAGTGACGCCCGTTCAACCCGGTAGGAAGTTACTAGAAACCCCACGAGGAAACCGCTGCAGGTGGCATGGAGGTGCCCAGAATAAAAACATATAGAAATATAGAAATGAAATTCAGTAATTAAGTAAACCTCACGCTATGAATGAAAGCCAAATGTGCACGTTTCTTCTTACCGCTGAGAGAGCCGCACGGCATCGTAAACTTCAGAGAGGAAGTGTCCGTGTGTGTTGCCCGGTTGCCATTGGTAACGCCGAAAATGAAAGATGGTGGCGTGAAGTTTGAAACCACAAGAACAAGAAGGAGAGGCAGAGCGGCACGCCGCCGGCAGGAGGAGGTTCATCAAGCCAAGAGGAGGAGGAGGAGGAGGAGGAGGAGTGGTCGACTTCCTGCCAGTCCTCCTAATTTATTTAGGGGACAATCGGGTTCATTCTTTGGCTGAACACAGAGGAATCACATGCGTGTGTCTTTTGTCTCTGTGCTCCCTGCAGCCTCGTCGTGAGGTCGTGGTGACATTAGGGAAGTTTATATCAATAGTGAAACAGTCAAAATGAGTCATTTGCATTTGCATAATAAAGGCAAGCTGTCAATACACAGGGGATGTTATATTATTCTGTATTTCCTGGAGACCATGGCCAAGAGATGCCTTATCCCAACCCAACACAAGACCCAAGTGAACGTGTAAACAGATGTGCACAGATTCCACAGCAACATCAATTACCTCGTTTGTTTGTTTTTTGTTTTTTAAATTCTTTAAATTAATTGTATGGTGCACTCTTCTAACCTAATACTCCCTCTCACTGTTATGTTTTTTGTCGTTTAAAAGCTTAAGTTTCCACATCACACATTTGTTAACTGCAACATTGCAATAAATTGATTGACTCATTAATTGTGTCATCATGACTAGTAAAGAGTCTGAGCTCCAGTGCTCAGCACATTAGGTGCTCAAGAACTGCAGTTTCATTGCAAGTGCTTCAGCGCCATCTGCTGGACTTTCTTAGGAGCTGGGGTCACTCTTTTTTAACTCCTGCAACTACAGGAAATTGTGAGCACCTAAATGAAATTCCCACCTTGCAGCAGGAGTATAAAAACAAATGCTTATGTACACTTATATAAAAACAAAAAGGAAATGGGAATTGTGTTGGCTGTTGAGTTGCAGAGTTATCACCCTGAATGCCCTGAGGTCCGGAGTGAAGTGGGAACACGGCAACAATTGAAGGAAGTCCCCACAGACTCAGAGCTTGATACACTGCAGGCCCTGCACCAGATGATTACATTAGTTTCCTCATCCAGAAACTTAGAAATACAATTGAAACCTGTCCAAACGGGCCCCGTTTAATTTATTTAAGCTAAAATTCCCACCATGAACTTGTGCACATGCTACAATACGTTTTGAGATCATAAATGTTTCATAAGGGCCCGACAATGATGCACACAGGGCCTTTGTTAAAAAGTATTGATCCTAAGGAAATGATGCAAAAGGAAACAACCCTGTTTCCCAGTGTTATGTCCCACACAGATAAGCAATGCATTTGCTAATTTTAAAGCCAGAGAGGGAAGGAAGCATGACAGCAAAGTTTCCGCCGCAGCAAACACTGCAGGGGTAGAAAACTCAAAAGCCCGTCTTGGAAAAAGCTCAGTGCTCGGCCGTCTGCGGGAGTCCGTGTGGAATCTGACACCAGCGTATGGTGGAATAATGGCTCAAAATGAAACGCATCCCCTTTTGGAAATATTTAACTCGTTTAATCTCGGTAAGTGTACTTGTTCCTTGCTATTTCCCAGAAACTCGGCCTGTACAGTGAGAGCAGAGTGTTCTTCATTTGCTTCAACAAATAAAGTTTCACACAAAAATGCATTGTGAAATTAAATTAAGGCAAATATTTTCAGATCAAGGTCTAAGCATTGGGAAAATCCCCAAATAAGCTCAGGAAAAAAACACTCTAAATAAAGCTCTCCTTCAACTGCTCGTGTCAGTTAATTCATTTTTTTTTTTTAATTTCTTCTGTGGTATTTTATGATTTACCATAAAATCCTTCTGATTTCTTTTATGCTTCATCATGTGTCCTCTTAACATCAAATCGAAAAACATTTACCATTTGCTGCTGAGCAGCCAGGAAACTTCTTTATCCTTCTCGACGAGAATCGCACTCAGATAAGAAGAAGTTATTTTCGTTTTAATCATACGGTCAGATTATGCTTCAGCGCAGTGATACTGCATAGACGTGAGCCCACACAAAAGGTATGATGTAAGGTTTTATGTAACGCCGTGCTCAGTATAGCAGCTCCCAGCAATGATAAATCAATACAGAAAAATTTCCGTAAGCAAATCTGGCGCACACAAGATCTATTTTATTCTCCCGATGCAATTCTGCTACCGTGTTCCTTGTTTGCTCTTGTAAGATTTCATTTCTAAGTTTAAAACTGCCACCTGGGGAAATAATTTCTCTATATTTAGAAAAACACAACGCGTGCTGCCTCCCACTTCACTAAAAATGTTTCCAACCATTAGTTTCTCTCTATTTCCCCTCCTCTGAGCGTTGATCTTTCTGTTTCCAGGCGATATGATTCTTGCCTTCTGTTTGTCCATGCTTGTGGGCCTGCTGCTGGGCGCTTTGATCTACGTTCTGTTGACCTGGGCGTCCAGGCGCCGGGCTACAGCCAGGATCACCAGACGCACCAAAAAGAAGCCTTCGCAGACGCACGACCCCAATCAGATGGGCCTTTACCGGAGCACGTTTCTGAGCGTGTACAGGCAGCCGTCTCTCGAGCCCGTGGGCCCCCTGGGGAGCAAACCGGGCGCCGAGACGTCCACCTTTCGCCCGGTGCCCAAGAAGAGCAGGCCCAGCTTGGACATGGGGGAGGACACCCAAGTGCAAATGTCTGAGGACACAGGGGCTTCGTCCGATTCGACGTCCCTCGTGGGAAACAAGAGACATTCCTTCTGGCTGGGCGGCAACGGACTTAAAGGATTCCTGCCATCGCAGACTCCCCCACCCGCATACGACAGTGTCATCCACGCCTTTGAAGAGACCTGCACTTGAAACAATAGGCCGAGAGCAGAGGAGGAAATTCTGGGAATCGCAGCGGAACTTTCTAGATATGCACTGGCCTTTGACCCTTGAAGCACGAGGCCAAAAAACATCCTCACATGTAGTCTGTTAACAGCTGTAAGCCCAAAGAGAAATCGCTCTGTAGACGAGAGACACTTGGGAAGAAGTTTGAAACACAATAAGTCTGTCTGTCCCCGCCGTGAGACCAGAATGAGATCTCAAAAGGTGCAACAAAAGCATCAAATAGGGATTAAAGCAACAAATCTACAAATGCTGATCTAATTGAATCGGTTCTAAGGAAAATCGACTTCAACAGAAATGGATCCCATCAAATGCGATAGGTCCACACATGTGTCACATGCTAGGTTTAAAGAGACATCTATCTCTGCGTGTTGAGAGATCAAACCTTTCACTTTGGCTAAGATGCTTCTACAGACATGATGAGTTCACTTTACATTATGAAACAGGAATTTTCATTATTGATACATTTGCACATTATTTTCTTGATTAATCTCTAAGTTACACAACGTGACAAAATGCCCGCATTGACCTCTCGTTTGATGTTGTTGTTTTTGGGGTTTTTTTTTACATTACAGTCAAGTAAAATGGATTCAAGAGGCAAATGTATTCACTGAGGATGACTTACAGTGTGCATTTTTTTTCTTTTTTACATTTTACCCTGAAATGTGTCACTGAAAACATTTCTAACATTTGGATTATTGTTTAGTCAACTCACTGTGGCAAATCTAAAGCAGGATTATGACTCAGACTTGTAGTTTAACCTCTGTCTGAGAGTAGGCCTTGCTCTGAGTATGTGTGTGTGTATATATATATATATATATAGAAACGGTGTGCAAGATATTTATATTAACACAATAAAAGGAAATTGTGATATTGTGAAAGTGCTTGTTGTTTGATAAGTTACAGTTCGTCTATTTATGTAACACTCGTGTATTAATTAGAAATATAGTGAATTAATAACCTGACAGATAACAGAGGACATTTAGGTACCAGCACATCCATTTCCATCTAGTTCTTGTGTCAGATTGTCACTTCAACTTGCATTTGCAAAAGATAGGGTGCGTCGTGTGGGGTTGCCATTTTCAAAGAAGGACCCTTTTGACGCGCTGCATTGTCTCCACTCCTGGAGCCGGATCCCCCTTTGCAATCTAGCTGAGACAAGGCTGTTCATGCACACATTAGTGACACCTAGTACCCTTATTATCGGTGTTGTTGCTTTATGTATTTTATATGGGCTTTAAATCCGCGGTCTATTTTCCGTGATACCTGCCTCATGGCAACCCGCTTTAAAGCCACAACCCCGAAGTGCGCCAGCGGAAAAGTGCCTGGCAACACTACCGCACTGTGCGCCGACCACCTCTGGATTAATATCATCACAGGGGTGTAAGGTACGTACAAATTCCAGCATATTCTCCTTTTTTTTTGTCGTTTTGTCGTTGAAATCGATTTCGTACGAGGACTTGTTTATTTCCCAGCGCAGTTTATTCGCCTCGTCAACGTTTGCTCATTCAGACTACTGCATGCGGTCACATATGAGACGCCTCTGAATGTGAAAATCATTTTTATGTAATGTGTCATGTAGTGGGAGACCTTTATGAAGGAGAGCCTGTACTTCAATCTGATGCGTTGAATCCATAGGCTTCAAACTAAAGAGAATTATTGTTCAACAAACCGACTTTTTGTTCCCAATATCACAGGTTACCCTTATTATTAGCTGCATTGGAATATGTTTAAGGTCTCTTTTTTTATTTATTTATTTAATATATATATATTTGAGTTGACATCCTTGTCTGGCTGCTGTGCTGGCGAGGAAACGGTCAGTATCAGTACCCATGGAGACTGAGTGCCCTGCAGTGTTGCCGTTGCATAGAGACTGAGAAACACTGTGTATTTCAAGGTTGATGCACTGAATGACAAGGCTGCTATTTTAAGAAGAAAAAAAACCCTCTGCTGTTCTTTCTATCTCTTTATCTCACATGACATTACTTGTTGAATAGCTGCCTTTTACACACACACACGTATATATATATGTATATTCCTCTTTTTCTCCATTGCAACAGGACTGCACAACTCTCATCTCGCCGAGGAAGACATGGGATGGGCCACTGACATCAAACCACACCGTTGCACGGCGAACTCAGAAGTGCAGAGCTGCTGGATTTGAATCAATGTAGAGCTGGACACATCATCTGGCTGTATGATGCATTGTACTTCCCCGTAGATTGTACTGTAAGCAGCCAGGAGCAGAGCAGCCATTACCCTTCAGTGCATCATCTGGATGGAAACATGGACACCTTCAATGGAGGAATTTTGACTCAACATGTCCAGGAACTATGAGGTACTTTGAGCCTGAATGCGTCCAGGTTGTGAACTCCTTTTTGTAAAATATTAGAGGGTCTGGTAGCCGGTGGGGTCAGTTAAGGTAAAAATATTTTGTGCAGCCAGTGATTGTGGATGAGATCCCAAATTGTTTCGTTTGCTTCACTTTTAAATGAAAAGACTGAGTTATATTCAGCGAGACAATGTGTTTTAAACATAATTTAAAGTGCACATGAAGGGTTAAATTCTTGAAGTGTAGGTTTTCTTCTTTAAAATGTGCATGTCAGACATTTTTAATCCGTGCGAGTAGGCTGGGAATTAATCCACCCCATCTAAGATAAAACAGTGGCCTATTTTTTTTTTTTCTTTCTTAAAAAAAAGGAAAAAGTTAAATTTTTCACATAAGGTTTGTGTATTAAGGGGTGAAAATGTCAACCCGCAATTTGAAAATCCACTGTTTTTCATCTCCCCGTTTTTTGTGAATCCGGACAAATATAAGACAGACTGTGGTGATGATGTAATCCGCAGACAAATCCTGGAGCAGCTCCACAGACAGTGAATAATAGAACAACAGCGAGAACATGATGAGCGGCAGCCGTCGTGATTTTCTACTGGTGTCGGGGGCACATTTGGGTGATTCACTCGTCCTCGTGTAAAGTCTCAGATGCAACCTATTAGCATGAAATTTCTCAAACAAAGGCGAGCTGCGAGGGCGCCCGGTCTCCGCCGCTGATCCGAGGCCTGCGAGCCACTGAGTCTTCCTTTTCGGTGTGGGTTTTCTGTGGGTTGTTCACCTTTAGGCTGCACAGTTTTTAATTCTGAACACACCCTCCCTGCTCATAACTGGATCACATGAGTCATTCGTCTTCATAATCCCTGTTTAACAAGCGGTATAGGCAAAGATATATCTCTTCATTTTTATTTTTTTTGATAGAAGACGCTCATCGCAAATGTCCATCTGGTGGCCGTTTGCCCAGTTGTCACTGTCGGTATTTTAATTTATATCTTGTTCATTTTGGCTTATAAACTGATGTTGAAGGTTAATTCTTGAAAGCTGTGCTGAGGCCTTTCATCCCGTCAGAGTCTTCCTCGGGGTCAAAAGGGCTCTAGCAGAACAGAATATGCTCAACTTAGTTTCTTAAAGGGGCGGATAAAAGCCAAAATGATCTAGTTTCATTATAAAGTCGAGCGAGGATTTCACAACAGCTTCAACGCGTCTCTTCCTCTGTTTATTTATTTTTTTTTTTCCTCCTCCCCAGCCTGGTCACTCAGTAGGGATGTTGGCTGCCGTGGAACATGGTCCCATCCTCTGCAGCGACTCCAACATCCTCTGCCTCTCGTGGAAAGGCCGGGTCCCCAAGAGCGAGAAGGACAAGCCCGTGTGCCGGAGGCGGTACTACGAGGAGGGCTGGCTCGCCACGGGCAACGGGAGAGGAGTCGTTGGGGTGACGTTCACGTCGAGCCACTGCAGGAGGGACAGGAGCACGCCTCAGAGAATCAATTTTAACCTGCGAGGACACAACAGCGAGGTCTGGTCTCGGCTTTATTGGAAGAGTGTTGAATGCGTACAAAAATAGCAGTTTAACGTTTTCGGTCTGTTTTCACCATTTTAGGTTAAATTTATTTAACCTCCTGAGACCCAAGCATTTGGTTGGAAATACATATTAATTTCTTTGAGATAAGATTAAGGTTTTTAGGTAAGACCTAAAAAGTATAAAAAATAAACTACAATTTAAGTCCCCAATGTGAGCCAAAATATAAAACTGAATTATAAACAATGAAATCCCATTGTCCTCAAAGACTACATGTCATATCAAACTAGAAAAGTTAATAAGCATAAATAAATAGGTGTATTGACCCTTCGCTACCAGTACATGGCAAACAACAGTGTCTCCTTATGAGGACAACAGGACTAAGAGAAGCAGCAACAAACCTAAAACGTAATGTCCCCGTATGAGGACGCTGGGTCTCAGGAGTTTAAAGAAAACGACACGTATTGGCATTTAACTGGAACCCAGCCTTTAAAGAATCCTCCTCCCTGATCTGAACAGCATTGTTCGATGTCATTGATTATAAGACAAAATGAGATAAAGCTTTAATGATCTCTATGCGGAAACAGAACCGTTGCACCAGCAGAGCACTGTAGGTAAATCAGGAGGTTTAAAAAAAAAAAGCATTAAGCAAACACAGATAAGATACAAATAAAGCTGAAAATCATGTGTAAATGTAACTGTGATAATATATATATATAAATGTTAAGTGTTAAATGTGTGAGGAGAATGAGAAGTTTGGATGTGTAAATAGTTTTTTTTTTACAGTAACAGATCGTAACAGCTTCTGTAAAACTGAGAAAATAACAGCTTTCATGTTATAATCTCCTCTTTTTATTATTATTATTATCATTATTAGGACATTTCTGTTGAAAAGATTCAGTCTGGTCTGTTTCTGCTGACTCTCCTTCCAACTGCTCCGTTTTTAAAAACACTCTACCTAGAAAATGTTCTTTTTAGCCTAGTGCTCGTACTGGATATTAATCATGAATGTTCCTCCGTGCAGACAACCACCTGCGCTTGCAAAAAATAAATAAATAAATAAATGAAAAAGTGACTGTTTGGGGAATTTGCAGGTTGTCTTGGTGCGTTGGAATGAACCCTTTCAGAAGCTGGCCACGTGCGACATGGAAGGGGGGATTTTTGTGTGGATCCAGTACGAGGGGAGATGGTCTGTGGAGTTGGTGAATGACAGAGGAGCACAGGTTGGTAACTTTTATAGATTTTTAGCCAAAAAAAAAACAAAGGGAAATGTTGCAGTGATACGGAAGTCTTGCAATGTGCACAAATTGAGCAATGTCTTGTTACGTTCTTGTGTAAATATCTCGCTGATGAATCCCTCTTTGGTCCAGGTGAGCGACTTCACTTGGTCACACGATGGAACTCAAGCCCTCATCGCGTACAGGGATGGCTTCGTGTTAGTCGGCTCGGTCAGCGGCCAAAGACACTGGTCCTCTGAGATTAACCTGGAGAGTCAAATCACGTGTGGCATCTGGACACCTGATGATCAGCAGGTACTACCTGAATTTTTGTTCTATGATCTTGTTTTTTTGTCCTTTAACAAATCTTAATTATGGGCAATAGGAAAGTTTAAGTATGGAACAATTAAAAATAGTGGACTTGTCAGTGAAGGTTGTCTGTGAAGGTTTAATATGCAGTGACTCTTCAACCCTTAGGTCTTGTTTGGCACAGCGGACGGTCAGGTGATAGTGATGGACTGTCACGGGCGGATGCTCGCCCACGTTCTGCTGCACGAATCCGACGGGATTGTGAGCATGTCCTGGAACTGCCCCGACTTCCTGGTCGAGGACAGCACGGAGAGCGACACGGACTCCGACGACAATATTCTGCCGTTAGGTCCGACCCGATTTCTCCTCGTATACAGCGCTCGTGTAACATGTGCTGGCTGAAGAGAACTCACACAAGTCTGCTTTCTCCTCTTCAGTGCGGAGAGTCAAGCCGCTGTTGACGGTCACCTTCTTATCCGGAGATATCAGTCTGATGAACAACTACGATGACCTCTCTCCTGGTATTATCCGCTCAGGGCTGAAAGGTATGATGCTCGGAGAAAGAGGGTGAGCTCTTGTTTTCTGATGACTTCTGTCAACCAGATACGGCATTTTTTCCCCCCTCGCCCTGCAGACGTTGAGGCCCAGTGGTGCTCCCAGGGAGACCTCCTGGCTGTGGCCGGCATGGAGAGACACGGGCTGTCCGCTGACTCCGCCTGCGCGTCCATCATGAGGAACGCCCTTGTCAAGTTCTACAACGTTCAGGGCGAACATATCTACACTTTGGAGACACCGGCACAGGTCAGATCTTTTGCAAAATGAGGGCTAGAGGTCTGAAAAAAACACAGTAATGTAGAGGTAGAGAGATTAAAAGTTAATTTCATAAAATCTAGGCTGCGATTGGAAGTGTGCATGCACCTAAGCAGATACAAGGATTTTTAGTTTCAAAGCAAAAGCTTGGAACAACACATGCAGCTTAGCATTTTTTTGAGTATGGAGACATTTATAATACATTTCTTTGATTGTGAATGGTTTTTCAGAGGCCGATCACCACCATCTGCTGGGGTCACAGAGACTCTCGGCTGTTCCTTGCATGCGGGCCGGCGCTCTACGTGGTGCGCGTAGAGCACCGAGTGGCCAGCCTCCAGCTTCTGTGCAAGCAAGGCATCGCCAGCGCCCTGCGAGAGGAGAAAGACGTGGGGAAGCTGAACATGCCCTCCCTGCTCTGCTCTTATGTCACCACTGCTTTCATACCCACCATCAAGGTATTAAAGTTTAAGTTTGCCTCGGGTCCTGTTTGGCGCAGCGGGGAGATTCTGATCCCTGTTCGGTAGCACACTTTCTTACAGACTCTCTCGCGCTTCTCCCAAAAGCGTAAAACTGCTGACATGTTTTCATTCGAGTTTCCCAGCAATCCTACGGCTCTTTTCCTCTCTTTGTTCTAGCCCCCGATTCCTGACCCCAACAACATCCGTGATTTCGTGAGCTATCCCACAGCTGGGAATGAGAGGCTGCACTGCACCATGAAGCGAGCGGAGGACAGTCCAGAGGCGGGCGGACCCTGCTACACTCTCTACCTAGAATATTTAGGAGGACTGGTGCCCATTCTCAAGGGAAGGCGCATTAGTAAGCTTCGGCCTGAGTTTGTCATCATGGATCCAAAAACCGACGGAAAGGCAGGTGGGTTAGAGTCAACCCGAAGGTTGCATATACCATTTCTTAGGTACTGCACATGACGTCATGTGGATGAACAAGAATAACAACAGGAAAGTGTTAGGGGAGGCATGATTCACCTTTAGGAAATACCAGTTCAGACTCCGTGGTGGTGAACACATTTCTCTAATCTAACATGGCCGGATACAGGAACAGCATTGGTTAAGTTGGAGACAATTTACTTAAGTGTCAATATGTTTACTGCAGCTAAACACCTCCTTATTCTGTATTATTTTTCTTTCAGAGGAGGTGTGCGTGAATCCCATGATTTCATACACGGACAGCTGCAACTGCTCCGACTCCAGTGACATTGAGCTGAGCGATGAGTGGGTCGGGAAGAAGTCGCCAAAGTTATCCCGGGGAAACAGGTCACCTAAACATGGACACGTGCACATTTTTTTTTTTTTTTTATTTCCAGGGTTTATTTCGCCATTCAAGTTGACTTTATTGTTGTGTTGTTTTTAAAGGCTGAACACGGAGTCGAGAAAATCTCCCAAGCTTTCTCGCGCCAATCAGGAAGGCCAGCGGTCGCCACGGCTACCGACGAAGAAGCCTCCGGTTCGGTCGCCAAGTTTGACGCGCAGGGAGTTTTCTATGGATGGAATAACAGAGGTAATGAAATAATACAAACAAACAAAAACAATATAGCCGCATCATTTCTTTTGATTGCTTATTCATGTTGTCGCTTTCACAGCACAATTACCTTGCACAAGTCACGTCTAACATTTGGGGGACAAAGTTCAAAATTGTTGGACTTGCGACGTTCCTCCCTGCCAATCTCGGTGCAGGTAAATCCCCCAAAACCCACACATACACGTTGCTTTTTCTAACTGAACGGCTCCTATATTTCTTCCCCGTTAATTCTTCCGTCTACTACTCTTTCATTTCAGTCATCTATAAAACCAGTTTGCTTCACTTGCAACCGAGACAGATGACCATCTACCTTCCGGAGGTACGAAAGATTACACACGACTTCATGAGCCTGCCCGTGTTCAACCCTAACGTGTTCAGCGAGGATGAAGATGACCTACCAGGTGTGAAGGAAAGAAAAATGTTTTCAACCCTGAAAAGTACAAAAATATTGAGCTACATGTCTTTTCATTCTCATTTTACCAGAGTTCCGTTTTGTAAGAGTCACTCATGCACTTCTTCTCTCTCCTGTTCTCATAAAGTGATGGGGCCTTCTGGAGTGGCAGGAGACAATCCTCCCTGCACGGTTAACATTCCCATCGCGCCCATCCACAGTCCGGCTCAAGCCATGTCCCCAACTCAGAGTATTGGCCTGGTTCAGTCTCTCCTGGCCAATCAGAATATTCAGCTTGATGTCCTGACCAACCCGACAGCCACTGCCGCTGCAGCAGCTGCAGCAGCAGCAGCTTCTGTCCCCGTCACTGATCACAGCCAGGATGCTGTTGCAACCCCATACCCAGTGCCGACTAGATACTCAAACCCCGGCCAAGTGATCTTCAGTGGGTTAGAGATGGGTCCTCTTCTCCCTGGTACTTTGCCTCCCCCACCTCCACCTCACCACCTTCCCCCGCAGCCTCACCCGCAGCGGTCTCACTCGCAGCAAAGTCGGCAGCCGCCGCCTAAACAGTCGCAACAAATGCAGGCGCAGCAGCAGCAGCAGCAGAAGATGCACCACCATCAGCAGCAGCAGCAGCAGCACCATCATCAGTCCCAGTCACAGCAGCAGCAACAGTTGCAGCAGCAGCAGCAACAGCTGCAGCAGCAACACCAACAGTTGCAGCAGCAACATCAACAACTGCAGCAGCAGCAACAGCTGCAGCAGCAGCAGCATCAACAGCTTCAGCAGCAGCAACATCAACAGCTCACGCAGCAGCAACATCAGCAGCTACAGCAGCTGCACCACCAGCAGACGCTACACCAACAGCAGCAGCAGCAGCAGCAGCAGCAGCAACATCAACAGCAGCAGCAACACCAGGTCCAGCAACACCAACAAATGCAACAACCGCAGCAGCCAGTGACGAGCCAACAGTTCCAGCACCAACAGCAAATCCAACAGCAGCAGCAGCAGATGCAGCTGCAGCACGAGCAGATGCAGCAGCAGCAGCAGCAGATGCAGCAGCAGCAGCAGCAGATCCGGCAACAGATCCAGGAGATGAGGCAGCAGCAGCAGCAGCTCCAGCAGCAGCATCAGCAGATCCAGCAGCAGCATCAACAGATGCAGAGGCAGCACCAACAAATGCAGCAGCAGCTGAAGATGCAGATGCTGCCTCCACCTCCGTCAGGATATCCGACCATTTCGTTGCAACAGATTCATCTTCTCCCTCAGATCGCGCCCCCTCCCACTGAGCCCGACAGGGGGGACCATGGGCACACCCTGAAGCCAAGCCTGCCACGGACTTTACCGCCGTCCTTCAATGACACAGATGTGTCTGTGGAGATTCAGATGAGGAAGGTGAACCCTCCTCCTCCATACCCGGGGACTGTTGTATCTGCTGCGGCAGCTACGGCCGCCGCTCCTCCTCAAACCCTTGTCACAAACTGTGACAGCCCAAGTGTCCTGGCACCAGACGCCTGTCTGAAGAAGGACGAATTTCTGCTTCATCCCGTCACCTTACAGTACCCAACACCTCTGGGGTATGAAAGGATCACGACCTTCGACAGCAGTGGCAACGTGGAGGAGGTTTGCCGGCCACGCAGGCGCCTCATTCGCAACCAAAACGCATACGCTGTCCATGGCATCGGGGGCTCTGCCACGCTCAAAGTCACGTCGTCGGAAAATAAAAAGATTCAGCTCCCATACAGCTCGGCAACATTAAGTCGTCTGTCTGTTCCTCGATATTCTATACCAAGTGGAGACCCTCCACCTTACCCTGATCCGGCCAATCAAGTAACTGCTACGCTTCCTCCTCCCCAGAGAATTGACAGCAGTCTGATTCACGCCACTCTGCGTCGTGACCGCAGGGATGTGGGACTCAAAGTGCCACAGATGATGGAGAGCTCAAGGACCCTTCCCACCAAGGCGAAAATGAACAGCGCGATGGCGCTTTCCTACCAGCAGAGGGTGCCCACCGCATTGTACACATGCACACAGTGCAGCAGCAATAGCAGCAGCACCAGCGTCAGTGTGAGCGGAGGTGGGACGACGAGCAGCGGTATTGCAGGTGGGACGGTGGTGAGGCAGGACTTCCCACCAGGGAAGGGTGCACACCACAGCACCATTATAGTGCACTCTAAAAGTGCCTCCCCCCTGGCCTCCCAGTCGTCTTACAGTCTGCTGGGAGGTGTTGATAACAGTCGGGACAGGACGGTGTACGTTAACTCTGCCTTTACTGAAGACGAGACTTTAAACCAGCAGTGTCACCTTGAAAAATCTGTACGTCAGCTGACTCTCGGCGACGTCAGTTTGACGGTTAAACGCCCTCCGCCTTACCAGTGGGACGCCTCCACCACGGAGGAGTTCTGGCTCACCCCGGAACAAACAATGCTGGCTCCGCCTCCAGGACCTCATAAACCGCCGCCGCTCCTCATCAGTCAAGCCCAGCACTTGGACGTGACCCGGCTTCCTTTCGTCCTCACGACTAAACCTCCAACCAGTCCGAGTACGAGCACTCTCACTTTCCCATCAGGTTACCAGATATCCCTCTCGCCTTTTCCTCCTGGTGTGGGTCACAGCGGACCCCCACTTCAGACCTTACAGAACCCCCCACCTCAGTGTTCTCCAAACGAAGTGGTCGGCTCAGTCCCTTTTGCTCAGCAGGACCCTAGCTTGGTCTTACCACCAGGCTACCCTCCAAATTTGGCAAACCTGGCCTGCTGCCCTCTCCCTCCGCTGTATCCAGGAGCTAGCTCGTGCGCTGGACTCCAGCTACACCCCGTCAGCTTACACCCCTGGAACCCTTACCCCTGTCCACCACCCATGCAAGACCCTCCAGCGCCTCCCCTCCCTACGAAAACTCATCAGATTTTAGAGAAGCCAATACTCTCCCCACCTCCCCCAACTGCGCCGCCTCCGCCGCCTCCTCTCCCCCCTCCTCCGCCGCCTACCGAGCTGCCGCCATCCAAAAGTGCCACAGAAGATCTGGCGGAGTCTGCCAACAACTTTCCTGAGCCGTCGTCCCTGAACGAAAGCCCCGTTCCACAGGAGTCGGAGCGCTTCAACAAGAAGAGCCGCAAAAGGCTGGACAGCCGAGCCGAGGAGGCCAACATGACCACTGTCTCTGAGGGCAAGTCCAGAAAGGAAGGACGCGCCCTCTCTGATTTCAACACTCTCATTTCCAGCCCGAGGCTCGGTAGCAGAGAGAAGAAGAAGCCCAAAGGCCAGAGGGAGCAGCTCAATAAAACAAAGAAGATGAGCAGGACCACAAATGAGTTCCAGGATAGCTCGGAGAGTGAGCCGGAGCTGTTTATTAGCGGCGACGAGCTCATGAACCAGAACCAGAGTAGTAAGAAGAGCTGGAAGAACAAGCGAAGCCTGCGGATGGCGAGCGAGCTGGAGGAGATAAAGTGTCGCAAGGCAAACGAAAGAGAGGACCGCAGTTTAGGCAGCCAAGGATTCGTGTACGTCATGGCCAACAAGCAGCCGCTGTGGAACGAAGCCACCCAGGTCTACCAGCTGGACTTTGGAGGTCGGGTCACCCAGGAGTCGGCAAAGAATTTTCAGATAGAGCTGGATGGTAGACAGGTAATGATTTGTCTCTATGTTAGGAGTCCGTGAACTATTTTATCTGTCTCTTATAAACCCCAAACATTCATTAGTTGCAGCTCTTCTTTTCTTTTTCTTACAAGATTCTATTGAGCATAATTTGGGGTTTCTTAACAAAACAAACCAGAATTACTTTTCTTGTAGTTGGTGAGATGATCAGTCATTTTCTTCTTCTGTTTTATTTTTTTTCAGGTAATGCAGTTTGGGCGGATAGATGGGAACGCGTACATCTTGGATTTCCAGTATCCTTTCTCAGCAGTGCAGGCATTTGCTGTTGCCTTGGCCAACGTGACTCAGCGGCTGAAGTGAAAAAGTTATCAGGTGTTGCTGTGTTGCTAGTTCAGAAGAAGCCACAGTTGTCTTTCACTCAAGTCCGTGGGGCTACAAGGTTTTCTGGCACATGCGGATGATTTACAGTTTCTATTTTGAGGGTAAAGTAAGTTTAGGTCAGCGTTAATGGAAGCTATAGCAGTTAGTCCATGATTTCTCCTTCATATATTGAATGTAGTCAAGCTAATTTTATTATTATTATTATTATGATTATTATTATTAAAATATTATGTATTTGAGTAGAGAAAAGAAAATGTTATTGGATAAGTGAAGTTCAGGTTGCCATAAATTTAAAATTAAAATCAGCGTGGAGGTTTAGTGCCATCTGTAGTGCCAAAGACATCTTGTATTGCAAATCGACTTAATTTAAAATTTGTGCTGTTTAAAAAAAAAAACAAAATGTAACTATATTAAGATACAGAGGCATTCAAATTAGAAAATATATTTTCACTAAGCCATATTTTGTCTGATAAAAAAAAACACATTGCACTATTTTAATTGAGTTTTATTATAAATTATACATTTATATGAGAAACAAATTTGCTGTTTTATTTCCTGTTTTGTTTTGTTTTTTTTCCCATTCAAATCAGATAGATTTTTAGTTTTGTCCTTCTTCTACATTATGTTTAAATTGCTGAACATGCAATAGAGGAATATATCAATTCTGTATCTGCAACGCGAAGAGTTGAGTACAGTTTACCGTATTTTCTATCCATGTTACTTCTATGAAGTGGTGCAATGAACATAGGAAATCACATTCACTCAGTCACAACACTGCAAATCATTATATGAGCCATTAAAACATGTTTTCCGTTTGTATATTGTCATATTACAATTGTTTGTGGTCCATGTATACATAGTCGGTTTATCCTCCATCCCATTGTTATTTTCAAACTCCCCTCTTTTTGGTTGTAAATTTTCAATAGTGGTCAACAGTAGGTCTACGAGTGCCCAATACAGAAAGAAAGTCAGTGAGGGAAATAGCAGAAAAAAATAAATAGTATATATATATATGCTGATCTCATCCCTGAACTGAATAATTTTTTACAAGTAAAGATTAAGATCTTTACATCAATTTCACTCGGTAGGTTTTGTTTTCATTGGGTGTTTATGATGCTACTTGAAATCTGCATTTGAATGTGATGTACAGTAGTTTGCCTATTTGGATCAGTGCCGCTTTAGATAGATAGAGCTTGTGTGCAATAATGCTACCTACAGAACAGTACATAGAGCCGATGTTGTACTTGCAAAAGAAAATATAATGCTGCTTGCACTGTGTATTTAGTAAGTGACCTAACATCCTATTATACGCTTTGAAAAAATGTGCTAATACGTTGCTACTTTCAGTCAAATTTGTACCTCACCTTTGCTTTAACACGATGAGTTTTTTGATGTTGTAGAAAAAAACAAAACACATACAAGTTGTTAAGATTAACTGTTAGTAAATCTGGTGCTAATGTATAAAGACTGAAATGTGATCATGTCTGGACATTTGTCATTTGTTATTAGGAGATTATTTTAATGAGAAGGTATTTTGAGAGGAGGAATTTAGTGAAGAGATTTTATTGAAGAGTTTTTTTTTGTTCTTTTTTCCATTCAACACAGCTTCAGAGATTTCAGCGATGGTGTGTGTCAGTTATCAGCAACACTGTCTCATGAATAGTTTGCTGCCTGATTTGTTTTTCCTCTTTATTTTGTGAAAGAAACAAAATGATGTGACCGTAGGTTTACAGGGACCTATAGGCTGGCCAAAATGTAATAAAATGTATGGTTCCAAAATGTTTTGTGCTTATTTTTGTGCTCTTTGATGAAATTCTATTGATAACAAACATCATAGTCACATCATAGCTCCAATTCGTCAGTGTGTTTTTACAGTATATAGCATAAATGCTTCACTGCTCTCCATGAATAAGAGAAAATTAAAAAAAAGCTTGGAAGTAAAAGTAAGACAGTAGAATTGTATTTATGTGGCACCTTTTAAAACAATATGTCTGAAAAAATATACAGTAAGGCAAGATGCATGTACTGTAAAAATATACATAAAAATAATCATGTTTGCATGGTGTGAGGTGGAATAGGCATATAAAAGTTTGGAAATGTATTGAACTGATTAATGAGATTGCCTTGAGGTAACGTGTACCATGTAGAAATGGATGGGACCCATGAATGAGCCCTGCAGAACTCCACAACTTGAAATTTCCACTGAGACAGACACTACAAGAACTACTTGAAAACAGACCCTCAGATGCCATCCCACTTATTTTTGAAGCTTAGCCACCAACAACAAAAGAAGCAGTTTAGAAAATTTTGGAGATTTCAACTTTTGAAATAGGTTCAAATTATTTTGGGTGAGTTGGATTGACGGCAGGCAGAGATATGGAGTACCAGGAAAGACATGTTGTAGATGTTTGTTTTAATGTTTTTATCAGTACATCAGTACAGCCAAATGACATGAAATCAAAAAGGCTCACAGTAGATGAGGTTAGAGGTCTATTATGCAATTTGGGTTGAGCTTTTTCTGTAAAAATCCCTCAATTACAAAATTCTTAACAAAACCCATGACTTATACAGTAAAGAAATGTAGCTGTGCAGTCTGAAGAGGTGACTAAAGTTCTTTCAGCCCTTAGGGAAGGAATGAGCACCGACGATGCAAACAGGCTCGATTCTACAGGGCCCAGACTTTTGTTATTGTTGAGATCCACTTGCTTATTTAAACTTACTTATATATATTGCATATATAAAATATATATGGTATAATGTGTACCTTTAAGACAGTGTTAGTTTATAATCAGTGTTTATACTGCATAAAATACAAGTTATTTTAAAATATTACAGTAATAAGACCCAGATAATGATACATCCAATGGTTGCTGAATCAACATATGAATGTGATCAGGAATGTTTATCCAAATAAACGTTTGTCTCATATGTTGTACACTTTTGTTAGTTTGAATTGCCATAACAAAATTCAAGGTGTGGTTGGACACTGGGAAGTTGCGTTTTCTGGAAACTTAAAAAGCTGCCATTACAGTAATGATGATGCATCGCTGGAAGAGGGAGTTGTTTGCAGGAATTTGTTTGAGATGTCAAGAGGTCGAGAGGTCTTCCACACTAAAGCACAACTCTCAGTGTTCAGCCACACTTTGAATTTTGTCAATAGGCAAACCACTGTGAGTTATGGTAATTCAAATACTGCGCGCATTAACATATCACCAGCGATATGTTCAGGCTTTAAAGGGTTAAAAACAATTGGGAAAATTTGTTCAAAACTTTTAATAACTTAGAAAGCTACACTACTACTAATCCTAACCCTAATAATCATGCAGTTTAGATTCAGATCAATCGGTTGTTGCTGTGGGAAATAACCATTATAAACTAGATCGTTTTTTTTTTAAATTAATTTATTTAGATTTATTAAATATTTTCAATATTGTTCAATTGTTATGATCATGACACACCGCCACCGGAAGTGGGCTTTTATTTTCTAAACGGAGATTCCGTTCCTGTGTTGACATGAAGTTTGAAGGAAACTTCATGGAGGAAATTCTCACATTGTGTTGAACACTGGGTAATCTGGAGTGCATAGGAGCTGTCGATCTGTCTATCGGTCGTTGTTTTCAGGATTCCTGCTCTTCTCCCGTGTTTATTTACTCGTTATGTCACCGCCTTCATTTCTCACGTAAACATCAGGACGCGAATCCCGAAGATTAAAAGGAAAATGGACCAACAATCTGATGTTCAACCCGGAGGTAAACGAGATTGGAACATTTAAATTGACTGTTAAATTCATTATTAATTATTTTATTTTCAAATCAGATCTCATTATCGATGTTTTTGTGTTTCTTTCTTTCTTCTTTTTCCTTTAATTCCCATTTTCATATCAGATGACATCGCTCCAGCTGAATCAAACACTCCTCCACCGAGGATGACAAGAAAACAGACTCTCACCTTAATATCAATGGCTTCCGTCAACTTCAGTTCTATGATTTGCTATTCAATATTGGGCCCATTTTTCCCCACAGAGGTAAGCTCAAGGACATCATGGGGTTCAGATCACACGATTAATATACATGAGGTTAGGGATCGTGGCTAATAAAGTTCTTTTGCTTTTCTGCACTCTTCCTGTTATGAATTAAAGGTTGAAATTAAAAAGAACAAACCACATCCTTTTACAATCCACTGCACTTAGTGTGACACATTTTTTTTGCATTTTTTTCTATTTTCAAACTGACACGATTTTGACAAAGGACCAAATCAGATAAGCAAGTTAAGCCAAATAGAGTTAAACCATGTGCATTGTCGTGCTTTATAGGATAGTGCTCAACGACTCAAAAAGTTCTTTTTAAATAAAGAAAAAGTGTAATTGTTGATATAATTATGTCCAGAGGCAAAATCTTTCCCCCAAGTTGACGTGAATAGAGTTAATCCATTTACGTTTTCTGTATTGTGCTGAAATAAAAATAGAAAAGTGCTAAATGCAACAGCAGCAGCAGAAGTTACATGGCCTAACTTTAAAGGTTGATGATAATTTACCAATGCAGCTTACGTTAATACTGACATTTATATGGTAATCTTTCCCATTCATGTATACACACCAGTCAGCCACAACATTTAAACCACTCACAGGAGAAGTAAATAACAATGACCATCTGGGAAACGTTTGGACCTGCCATTCATACACAACCCTCCTAGACCAGACCAAGCACCCCAACCGCATAGCATTGCCACTCTTCACTGGTTTATGAACAACTCTAAAAAACATGAAGAACAGCACAAGGTGTTGACTTGGCATCCAAGTTCACTAGAACCCTAACTGATCAAGAATCTGTGGGATGATCCACAGAAGCCCCCTCCCTTCAACCTATATATCTCTTGTGATGAGTCACAACTGATTCGTGACAAAATTAGGACATAATGTTATGCCTGATTGGTGTAAAAGAAGGTTAAAAGAAGTGTGTGTACGCTCTACTAAGGTAGATAGTGATCCTCATGCCTGAAGGACAATACGTAATGAAAACATAATTCTCGCAGTCAGATGAGTGGTTGAGTACATTAACTATAATGAAATGCCAACCATGGTTTTGAGGAGAAAAAATGTTAACAGATGCCCATCATTTGTAAAGCTCATTTGTACGCTTGTGTCACTGTACAGTTCACGAATGAAACAACCATCCTGAGCCCCCTTTAAAAAGTTAGTAGTAGAGTTTCCTCCAGGGAATGAATGGGTAATCATGTGCTAAACCCACGCGAAGGCCGATTAATGAGTAGTTCTTTTGTGATGATTCAGTCCATACAGAGTAACGGCCAGGCCTGGCTGATGTCATGATGTCATGAGATGTGAAGACGCCATTAGGCTTAACCATTATTCTCTTTACCTTACGTTTCATTATCTGTTTCATTGTTTTGCTTCTGTTCTCTTATGATTTATACATGTGTCCTTCACAGGCTGTAAAGAAAGGAGCCAGTCAGACGATGATTGGTCTCATATTTGGCAGCTATGCTGTCTGCAATTTAATTGGTTCATTGGTGCTGGGAAAATATGTAAGTGATATTCCTTCGCAGTATGTTAGTGTGATTTTCTTCACTAGTCTAACCGGCTCTTATTGTGTTTCTTTTTTGCCAGATTGTGCAAATTGGTGCAAAGTTCATGCTAATCACTGGACTTTTTGTGTCGTCAGGCTGCACCATTCTTTTTGGGTAAGTGTTGGTTTCATGTGTCATATCGATGATAACAGTGGTCACAGAAACGTATCACAGACACTGATGGTTGAATGTTTTGTACAAGCCTTGAACGGAGCCTTAAGTTTGTCATTTGGCTGTCGCCATGTTGGGGAGGAGCACAGGGCCGATGTTATTTAGAATGTCAACCCAGCCACACGCCTCCGAACATCCCTCACTTTAAGGATTCTATCTAGACCCAGAGGTGCTGACGTTATTCTTATTATAAGAATAGTGACTGAAAAATGTCAAATTCCTCAATGTTTACGTTGTTGAACAGGATAAAACTCTTGATTTTTTGTTTTCATCCAGAATTTCATCAGCTTCGTTGTCATCCAGAGTTCTGTATACATTTTAACTACATACACTAGTCACAGGCTTGTACTGGCTGACTTTTAATGAGATGCACTGCTTTAAATACTCACTTGTGTATTAATCCGCTGCTGAAAATAGTCCCTTACAAATGCACTGCTTACCCTGGTTTGAATAAAGCTTTTTTTTGCCAAAACTACAGTTTTTGAAGAAATAAACATACAGTTGTAAAGATTTGTGATTTTGGATTCTGGTGTAATAAATGACCACTTAGGTAACAGGTTATTCGGTCAGCCTGCACTTCTGTGAACCCCTGTATATTTACAATACCTCCTCTATGTTTCATTGCAGATTACTCGATCGGGTCCCCGAAGGCCCCGTGTTCATTACCCTGTGCTTTATAGTGCGGTCCATCGACGCTGTAGGCTTTGCCGGTGCGATGACCTCCTCTTTTGCCCTGACAGCAAAAATATTCCCAGACAATGTGGCGACTGTTTTGGTGAGAGCAGACAACCCTTGTCTGTCTGGCTTGTTGTTTTGACAGAATCACGAGAAAACAAAAAAAAACCCTTATAGTTTGAGTCGTTATGTGTCTCCCAGCAGCATGAGAAATAATCAGCCTGTATGCTTATCGGTATTTTAATATTTCTGTTTTTTAGGGTAGTTTGGAGATCTTCACAGGGCTCGGCCTTATACTGGGGCCTCCGGTGGGTGGGTGGTTCTACCAGTCTTTTGGATACGAAGTCCCCTTTATGCTTCTTGGATGTTTGCTGTTGCTTATGGTCCCATTCAACTTTTACGTCCTTCCATCGATAGGTAACAGTTCGGAGATCGATCACTGCACATTTTTTTTTATGTTTTCTTAAATTATAACTGAGCTGCATTTCGTGCTTCCCTCCATTCAGAGGCAGATCCGTCGAAGGATTCGTTCTTCCGGCTTCTCAGCCAAGTCAAAATAGTCCTGATCTGCTATGTGATATTCACTTTGAGTGCAGGTCTGGGGTTCTTGGACGCCACATTGTCCCTGTTTGCCATTGAGAAGGTAACGCCCTCTGTTATGATAACAACTATACATTTTTGTTCAACTTGTGATTGAGATTTTTGTCTCTGTGTTGGACTCAGTTTAACCTCACATCTGGCTACGTTGGACTCATCATGCTCGGTTTGTCGTTGCCGTATTGTCTGGCGTCGCCTCTGATGGGTTATTTCACAGATAAGTATCCTGTGAGTATTAAAGCAACCGAAATGATCGAATGTGTGACATTGTTTTTTTAACTTTAAAATTCTCTGCTCGCCAGGCTACGAGGATTATGTTCGTGGTAATAGGAAGCATAGTCACAGCCGTTGGTTTCTGTCTGCTTGGTCCCGCCCCTTTCCTCTACATCCCCCAGTAAGTGTTTGCTTCAGGTGCTCGATGTTAAAAGAATGGTGTATTTCTAAGAGTCACATGAGAAGAGAGATACCGCTATCTAATCTAGCTAATAATAGCTGAAGCCTTCCCTTGGCTTAGTATTAAGGCTAATACAGCTAGCCTAGCTCTATCCAGAGGTAACAGCTCTACCACCCCTCCAAAACCTTGTTCCCTGGGCAAAACCTCGCCAAGAAATAGTCCCCCACATGAGACTGGATCAACCGATAAATTGTTGATTTTGCACTTTGGTTAGTGCACGCGTTAACAAACAAATCATTGTTGTCATAATGCAAACCCGGACAAACCTGACAGTACCATGCATTTTATGCCACGTTCACAAAGATAGTTGCAATGTGTTTGCTACCGTTTTCAAAAATGGCGGACATGGATAAGTAGGTTCGTATATTGTAATTTAGGCATATGGAGTTTTATTTGTAACTTTTTCATAATTTTATTGAGGAAAATTGGATGACTGGAGAATTGATATTCCCAACACCATCACTGTGCCTTTACCATTTCTTACATTATGCTACCCAGTAGTTAGCTTGCTATACTACATACCAACGGTTGCCTAGCAACAGTGTTCTTACAACCCATTCAAATTTTATGTGCATGACTTAGGCTCTAGTAACCACACACAACCACAAGTTTCATTTTAATACAGGAAAATGAATCGCAAAACAAACCAAGATGGCGAGGCTAGGGCTAGGTAGCACAATTCCTGAAAGATGTGGGAACACCTCCTCAATAAGGTCATGGGTACGAATGGATGGATTGGATGTAGAGAGCAAATTTCCCTGTGAACGATCAACAAAGGATCACAAAAAATATACTTTGCGTATCTTTAGTATCATAAGTCATGTTGTCATTGCAATACTGAACAATGTAACACACATTGGTGAATACATATTTTTATTGTTGGTTGTTCTTTTCTTTACCATTCCCTCTTAATGTTTATTTAACTTTGCAAATAATAAAAGTGCACTACAGTGTATTTACATAATTACATTTTTTTTTTCTTTGCGTGTGCAGTCAGCTGTGGTTGCTGGTCGTCATGCTCGGCCTAATTGGGTTTTCTCTGGGCATGACTGCAATCCCCACGTTCCCTGAGATCATCACATGTGCATAGTGAGTGGCTTCGCATGTTGTTCTACATTCGTGACCCGCATTCATGGCTTTACAAGGTGAACACAACACACGTATTCTACATTGTTTGCAGCGAACAGGGATTTGAAGAGGGGCTGAGCACTCTGGGGATGGTGTCTGGGCTGTTTGGTGCAGTGTGGTCTTTAGGGTAAGACCTAGAGGAAATTATACACCCTGGTTTTGTTTTTAATGTTGGGATTTTAATGCGGACATTTTCTTCTTATAGGATGTTTTATGGCCCGATAGTGGGCGGCCTTATCACGCAACATCTGAGCTTTGAGTGGGCGGCTGCAGTCCAAGGAGGCCTGGCGTTATTGGCTGTAAGTACGGCCTTCTTGTGAAGGTTTATGACCACATAATAAAGAATAAATGACTCACGCATGTGAGGAACAATAGTTTCACATGATCTTTAGGTCTATAAATGATCGCATTGTTCATAAGGCTTATGTACTTGAGTGGCATTTGTTGTGAATTTGTACTTTGATGCACTAAAAAAGACGTCTTCATGCTTCTCGGGCGCTCTGTCCTCAGGCCTTTCTCCTCTCTGTGCATTCTGTGTGTCAACGGCCACGACAGCAAAGGTAATCATTATCCTCAATTAACGACTTTTATCATATATATGAGTGACTCATATTTACTACATTAAGTATTGTACATGGAATCTAGACATGGTGCAGTGTAACACTTTCACTTGAATTTCAGCGTTCCACAAACAGAAGAAGACACTCCTCTCCTGAACGAGTGAAGGCCTCAGCTTCAGGACGTTTTACTAAATGGAACATGATCTTAATATTTCAGTAGCTCGTCGGCTTCTGCCTTCAACTATTTTATTACTGTTATTAACTGCTCTTTAACTCTTAAATTATATATATATATTTTTTTGTAATTCAGGGATTGTAATACTTACTTGATGAATGGGAGACGGTTCAGATTCTAATATAGTTGTATTCTTATGAAATGATTAAATGTATTTGCTTTTATTGGGTATTTCCTGAGAAAAACTAAACGGTACAAATGTACTGACTTTAAGACTGGACGTTTACAAGCTAGTCCGGACCAGAAACTAAATGTGCCTTTTGTTCGGAAGCTCTTTTCTCTTAATGATCTTAGTTTTCTGTCACATGCCGTGGCTTTGGAGTGACCTGCGTCAAGATCTGCTGACCACATTCACGGGAAGAAAACGGTTCTGTGTTTGGAAAGTTACATTTTACAGGTCACAGCCTCACACACAACTCAAACTACTCAAAAACTGTGCCTTATAATATTTTGTTTTTATAGAAATAAACAATTTGACATTAATATTTTGAATACCTGATGTTTTAATGCTGCGAAGAAACGGCAGATACAAACTTTGTAAATCTCTTACAGGCTAAAAAATTAGAGCTATAATATTACAGACACTTTGTGTCCTACATCATCAGCAACATTGTTACATGAATTTGTATACGTAGATAAATTACTTTCAGCAGAAAAATATACAAAAATAGTTAACCAGCATGGTACAAATCTCAAAAAGGTTTTTTTTATAGACAAATTTAACAATTGACTGATTCATTCTGCTTTGTATAAACACACCTACTGCCCTAAAATAAAAATATATGAAAACTGCAGTGATAAAGAGAATAAAGATAAAAAGCACACTGAAAATCTGAGTATGTGTCCGTGAGTTTATGTATCAGGCTCAAAGGCACTGTTAGTCCTGCCAGTCGGCCTCTTTGGTAGAGGCCTGTCTGTTGATCTGCCTCTTCTCCTGCTGGTCGACCCCGAAGTATCTGCATCTGAAGACGAAGCTGCAGGGACTCCCGGCTTTTTCATCTTCTTTTTCCTTCTAGTTCTGTGAAATAAAAAAAAACAACACGTTTCACAATCAGCATTCCTTATTTCTAAACTTTGACATTGTGTTGTTTTGCTTCCACTAAAGAGAAACCTTAAGTGTTGAGCAGTTTAGAGTAACCATGCACCGTGTGGTTAGGAGGACCCGAGCAGAACGACCCACTTACTTGGCATCGGTCAGTTCGGGTTCGGTGTCAGAGAGGGTCGGCTCAGAAAGAAACCTAAGTTCCCCAGAAGAACTAATTGCAGCAGATACCTTGGAAGTATGAAGTAAAAATAAATGACAACCACCAGGAAAGGAACAGGAAAGACAGTTACCGGTAGAAGAACCATAAAGATACCAAAGAGAGAAGACTCAAACATCTTTTTGCTTCTATCAGTTCTACTCACAATTTAGGCTAAATGTTACTCATGAATCGTCATAAAACTATTGCTACTTTCTGCACATAAGAAGAGAAGCATTTTGCACACCACAGAAATGTTTAACCCAGCTACAGCCACATTCACCTATTAGCCTGTAGAGTTCGTTGATGAAAAATGATCCAAAACAGGGACAGACATATTCTCTCTTCTTACCCTGGTCGGCGTTGACCTCTCCATAGTCCCCTCAGACAATGCTGCGTGTGCTTCTGTGGACTGAGTCAGCTCTTCATTCAGATCTCCTACAACAATAACAACGCTCTGATTTAGGTGGTCTACGCCAGTGATTCTCTAATTACATCTATTTCACATGTGTAAGTCACTTTTTATAAAGAGATTTCACTCCTGGTTGCATTGTTCAAAGTTTCTGCATGACGCTGTTAATACAAACTTAACGTGATCTGCACCCATTTCAAATTATGAGGTTCCTACTGTTTCAGCACTGGACATACACCATTCATTCATATCTCAATAGTGCTCTTATTGTGAAACAAGGTGTTGTGGGAAACTCATTAACTTGCAATGTTCACGTTAGCACTTGAAATTAAGCCAAGCTCATCTCTGATCTACTCTGAGGATAGAGCGGGTCCTCATTGTAGATCAAAAATATGCTGAGGGTCCAGGACCCCAAAAAGGTTGATAACCACTGGCCTACATAAATTATCCTACATTTACCATAAAAAATATAGAGTCCACTTACTTTGATCTGCTACATAAGAAGCAAGAAAATATCCCTGTTGCCCGTTGACCAGGCGCCCAAACCACCAGTTGTCATTGTCTTTGTACAGAACTTGGATGACATCTCCACGGCGTATCGTCAGTTCATCGGATCGATTTGCTTTGTAGTCATAAAGGGAAACAACCTGGGAGAGGCACAGAAGGGTGGGGCGGTTGAGTAGGACATAAAGGGGAGCTGAGGTCGAGCTCAAAGCTACAGTGAATACTTACTACTTGCTGAATGGGAGAAGACTCAGTTTCAACATGTACACTTGAAGAGATGTGGTCGGGAAGGCTCTGATGGGAGGAAATAAAAACATTAGAAGCCCGGCTGTAGTTGGATAAACAGTGAGGTGAGCTCATCTGACTTACAACCTGTAGCCTGAAAGATGACGCTCCTTTTAGACGCTGACCGACTGGACTGAAGCCACCTGAAAGACAAATGAAGCGCGACACATAAATATTTCCCCAGTCAACACAATTCTGATCAGCTGTTTTACAGTCAACACTTACGAACACAGGTGAAAATTACAAGTGGCCCGTCTGTGTCTCTCTGCACCGTGTACATCTCTAAACTACAATGCTGGAAACAGCTCGAGCGCAGCTTTAATCCTCAGAAGCATTTTGGCCTCAAATTACACACAGGAATGGCTCCACGGAGCCGTTCATTGGTTAAAGACAAATAACTGTGTGATTAACTGAACAGGCCACTCACGGCTTTGAGTGCTCAGAGCTGTCTGGGAGATAAGCTGCTCCGCCGTAGGGCCAGAGAGCTGCAGCTTGGAGTGCGGCGACAGGAGAGACGGAGGTGGCAGTGAGGCGTTTAATCCCATCTGGAAAATAAATAAATAAATAAAAGAGCACGATTTATTGGAGATGGGGAAAGGGGTCAATGTGAGTGAAAGGAGATCATCTGGTCAAATCTAGCATGCAGAACTCAAAGAAGCAGATACGTATAATAACATTAGTCATTATGTACACATAGAAGTTAGATATGCTGTGGCTGCAGGATATTTGAAGGTATTGCTGGTTAGCTCTGGAAAAACACATTGTCCTCTCCGCATGTTAGCTTTGCAATAGCATTTTTCCTATCCCACTACAATGCTTGACACTTTATTTGCTGCTGACAGGAATTCGGGGGCAGAGCTTCTGACTGAGCACTTAAGGGAGGAGTGTTTGTTTGGCTGTTCAAGTCTCAACAGTCTTACTCTGACCTGACAGCTCCACCTTTAAGGCAAGCTGGTTCACACAAAGACTAAGGACAAAGATCAGAGCTTATGTAGAAATATGCGCAAAGTCAATAAACTGAGTACAGCTCAAAAACTCACCGGGCCAGCATCTGATGAGAAGGTCCTCCTCGTGTGAGTAATGCTCACTTTGTCTGCAGAAAGAAACATGAAACGGAAATTTCTCCACGTAAATGAAGAGACGAAACAATCCAAACAGAACTCAGTAAAAGATACTGTATCTTACTGCACCTTGTTCATAAATAAATCCAGAAGCTGAAGATCTTTGATGTGTGTCCTAAAAATAAAGTGAAAAGTTCACTGTATATCTTTCAGGGCGTAATAATAATGATGAGAAACAGCAGTTCGTCAAGTATGTTTCAGAGTAATGCAGGAAAAGCATTTACAAGAACTGAATTCAGTTGTTCCTTGACACACTGCATCTTTATTGCGAGTCTTGTCGCTTGAGCAAACTGGTCCATGGGTAATGAAGCAGATGTGTCCTGCACAGCTGGGGGGACAGATGTGCTCCTGCTGAGTTTGGCGTCTGCAGAACTCAATCTGCTCGCGGCTTTGATACTGTGCGCCTCCATCTGGGAAACTGTACGCAAAAGTAAAACGCAGTTGTAGTCCGGTGTATTGTCAGTACTGCACGACACTGAAGACAAACTCAATCGCTCCGGTGAAACAAACCTTTGCGATCGTACAGGTACACGTGGACGGGCTGGCTCTGACCGAAGGCACAGAAAGCTACCATGTCCTCGTGAGGGTGGAACGTGACACCGTGGAGAGTGGTGGGGTAACAAAGCTCAGAGTACACTGCAACTTGGTCACCTGGGTAAAAAAAAAAAAAAAGAGAGAGAGAAGCAGTTGGAGTCACAATGTAGACTACTTCTTAGAATGGATTCTTAAGTACAGGAAGAAAATGTGATCCTCACCTGTGTCAGTGTTCCAGACATACGCCAATCCGTCCTCGCTGCCAGAAAAGATGAAGTTCCCGCATGGCGTGAAAGTGCTATAAATCCTCTCTCTGTAGTTGGTGGCTCCCGTGTACTTCTTCACAGCCAGACTTCAAAGAAGGGATATTACACACAGCATTTATAATATTCTCCTTCATTATATGTGAATCACTTCAGATTTTCATGTTACTTACATCCTCAAGTCCATCATCCTCAGGACACTGTCCTTGGCGTGTATGAGCAGACAGCGGCCGTTCGGGTGGAGCTGCAGCATGTTGATGGGGACGCCACTGAGGTCACTCTCATCTATGTTCTTTCAGGAGACAAACAACGCATTATCACATTACATTAGAATATTATTGTTTTTCCGTAAACATTTAATTACACCACCATTTCACACGTCGACGCTGTGTTATAATAACTCTCGTACCTTCTCTATACACCAGCGATGACACGGGGGCTGCCGCTGCCTGCTGTCACTCACTGCAGTTTTCCACACAATGATTAAGCCCTTGTTGTCTGCAGAGAACATTCTCCTTCCTAGTTCCAAATAAAAGAATCAACAGCTATAACAAGGCGTACACGGCAAGTGTAATATTCTTCGCAATAAAAAACAAGCCAAGCATCACATTCTGTACACAGAGCACAACCGAGTAGTTCACAACAAACTGAAACAATATAAAAATGAATTATAATCCACTTTAATAACTCTTAGGAACCTCTTACACATAAGAAATGCGGAGGGGGATTTCTGTGGTTGTTGTTTATGCTAAACACAGAGAGCAGCTTCCCACTTCCCCTGCTTCTAAATCAGGCTTTGAAATAAATTAAAGTACATTGCCCCTGGACTGACTATGAACTGAATATTAAAATCTAAACAAAATGCATTTTAGTAGGCCACATAAATGACGTCTAAGGCCAGGAGCAGCTTATAAAGACAATAAAATGCACAAAAACTATTGTAGGAGACATCATTCTTTACGAGTCTGCACTCTTATTTCAGCATGTACAGATAAAGAGGCACACATCATAGACAGGTTCCCAGTTTATAATGAGGCTTACATGACACTGAACATACTAACCTTCAGAATCAAAACAGATTGTGTTGATGAAGCTGCTGTGACCCTCAAACTCCTGCAGCAGCTGGCCATTCATGTCATCAACATCCAATCTCCACACCCGCACCAGACTGTCATAGCCGCCCGTCACCACCAGGCTCTGGGCCGTGGGATGGTACTGAGCGCAGTACACAAAGCACGGATGAGGGAGCACCTTCTGGGCGGTGCCCTGAAGACTTTCCACGTTCCACTCTCTGAGGGAGAAGATTTGACAATGCTTACACTGTTTTTTTTATATGATGACAAATGTGTGTCAGGCAATCGCCGCTGGCAAACACTAAGGCTTAAAATATGCTGTGTCACTGGTGTCAGAGAGACACAATGGGTCACGTAGTATGTGGAGCACTTTCTCCCCCTAGAGGTTGTGCTAAAAAACAACACAATCACAAGGAGCGGCAGTGAATGTACAGTATTTATCCTGCTATTTCACAGACTTAAACGTACCTGACAGTCCCATCAGAGGAGGCCGACAAAAGGCTCCGATCGTCTCTGGACCAGCAGAGATCGTACACTATTTTGAGATGACCGCTGAATGCAGCCAAAACCTTGCCAGAGGGAATCTCATACACTGAAACAATAAATGAATAATGGATTTTTTTCAACAATGTGATTTTTTTGAATAGAGGAGAGGTGGAGATAGAGAGCTGTGTGTGACTGTGTTGTACAAACAGGTTAATTAACTGGAGATTATTGCTGAGGAGACGAAGGAGAAGCGGGACGAGTTTAACACGGATGAGGTGTTGCTTACCTACAACAGGGAAAGCATCTCTGTCAGCACAGGCAGCGGCCAGGATGGTTCCGGCATGAGAGAAGAGCACTGTGAAGCAGCCCATCTGGCCCCCACGGAACGCCAGCATGGGTTTGTTAGGGATCCGGCAGACCTGCAACAGGAAAAATGCTATTAAGGCCTTCAAAATATTTTGAGTTAATTTAACCCACTGTAGTGCAACAATCAGTTTTTTACAAAAAAACAGTACAAGAAAAAGCTCAGATTATGTATGGGATATATTCAAAGATCTTTTTTGTCACAGCAAATTCTGTGCACTAGACCAATTGTTTGTAACTTATTGGTCCTGGACCCCCTGCATATTTTTTGATCTACCCTGAGCACCACCCCCTATCCTCAGAGTAGAAAAATGAGCTTAGCTTAATTTCAAGTGCTAGTCTGAACATGCAAGTTAACACCTTCCTGCTGTTGTTTCGCAATAAGAGCATTATTAAGAAATGTTCACTGAAACAGTAGGGGCCTTACAATTTAAAACGGATGCAGATCATGTTAAGTTTGTATTAAGAGAATCAAGCAGTAACCTTGAACAATGCAACTGGGAGCAAGATATTTTAATAAGATACGGTAAATTACACATGTGGAACAGATGTAATTAGAGAAAAAATCCTGTTCCCCTCTGTAGTTTAGGTAGACAAAGGTCTCAGTCACATAAAGTAAACACAGTAAAATAATTATTTTTCTGTAAATGTCATATGATCTTTTTAAAGGACATTTTACTTTCACGGACCCCTTGCAATTACACTAAAGACCACTAAGGGTCTGCAGATCCCCGGTTGAGAATCACTTCACTAGACTGTAGCGAATATTGTCTCTTACGAAGCACGGAAGCTAAAAAATGGTCGGACTTCTACTAACCTGACCAGGCAGCCTGTTCCATCTCAAGACTGGCGGCTTGCTGTCTAGAGGCTGTGTCAAACTTTTCTTGATGACCTCGTTCTGCAGTTCACTGTAGGAGGTGCTGCCTCTCTCCTCTTGCAACGCCATCATAGACCGCATGCTGGGGTCCACCTGCAGAAGAAAAACCAGCTCAGCTACAATACATATAAAGTAGCACCACTTACGAGTATCTGAAACAATATTATCTATAGTGTTAATAAAGTGTCCATGTGGAGATGTGAGACTTTTTTTTACACTTACATGCTCAGGGAGTTTAAGGCCTTTCACTGTAACATAAAGCGTTGATGCATATTTGGTTCTTGGGTGCTTCTTCCACCACTCAACCACTTCAACTGTTTTAGATTGCCTCTTTGCACGAGGTGGGGGGCAGAAGAGCTGGAGGCGAAGTTTGCTATCTATATTCAGAACGCCATTTGTGCCAACAAGCTAAAGATTGGAGGGAAACACCAAAGAGTTACAAAAAACAAGTACAGACAGCTTCCTCTTTCTAAATCATCAGAACAAATGCATTACCTTAAGAAATCCCCATGCAATCTTTCTGAATCCGCGCTCATGCTTGTCGACGTCCACATTGGCTCTTGCTTCTTCCATAGTTACAAAATCCAGGATCTGTACAACACATTGAAATGAAAACAGTTACTAAGTGCTACGTTTAAGAGTGGGTGAATACTGTATGAGTTAATGAAATATCTCTTACTTCAAAGAAGAGTATGGCCCTGGGGCTGTCTTCAGTTTGTTGAACAAAATAACCAAAGCGTTCATTGAAGATGATCTGTTCCTGCCACTCTGGGATAATTGATTTGTTCTTCTTGAAGTCAAAGGGTTGGGTCATGATGGGGAGAATGTGGTCCACTGTCTCTTGCTCATAATATGAGGAGACGGGCCGATGGCTATCGAAAAAAAAGGAGACATATTTGACTTTGCAGCGAATCTGTGAAATTACATAAATACTTACAACTACATACAAGTATCTAAAGAAAAAAATGTGTGAAAACACAATTTAGATTTGATTAAACTTCATGGTCATTGTATATAGTATGAGTACATATATAATTAAAATTAACACTGAACTGAACAGAGCTAATGTAGAGTCTGATAGCATCTATGCTCACCAGTCTTCTTTCTTCACATACTGCCCTGTATTTTCATCTATGACATGAATCTTCACCATGGGGTGAGAGATCATGATGTCCGTCTTGAGGCGGTCTGTCCTGTGGATATAAACTCCCAGCACAAGGCTGTCATCAAACGTTGGTTTGTGCGGTGCCTCTGCCTCTGCTTCACTGTCATCTTTGACAACTGAAAATGAGAAAATAAAGCATGAATGAATCAACTTTTAGGTGGAACTTTGCAAATCCTGACATTGACCCATTTACCATGCTTTTTCTTCTTATTTTTCTTCCTTCCCTTTGGTTGTGTTTCATTCTCCACATCAGCATCCTGATTTGTAACTTCGTCTTGATCCCTTGTGTGGGGGGGGGATTGAATAAAATTTTACTTCCATACCTTGTACTGTACTGTTCCCTTATTGCGATTTAAATACAAAGTACATCTATATGACATTAAAAAGTTATACACACCCTGCATCTGACTCTGTGACTACAGATTTCAGCTTTTTCTTTTTCTTCTTCCCTACATCATTATTCAACGTAAGATTTTGTGAGACGGTGCTCTCTTCCTCTGCCTTGATCCTTGTCTTCTTTGAAGTCCTCTCCTCCTCCTGTGCTATCTGCTGCTGGTATTCATTCAACAGTTCATCTTCTGCGTCCTCCACCTGGCTCTCCGTTTTAGCTTCTGCATCTCTTTTGCTCTTCTCCTTCTTACTTTTCCGTTTAGGTCCCTTTCTATCAGCAGCATCCTCTGAGTCTAAAGTAATCTCAGACTTAGAGGCATCTGCATCCTTCTCGATATAACTGATGTCCTCGGGTACCGGGAGGGAGGGAAGGTCTCTCTTACTCTTCCTCTTCGCTTTGGATGCTTTAATCTCCTCCTGGTTTCTACTGTTGTCGACATTAACCTTTTCTACTATTTCCCTCTCTCTTCGTTTATTCTTAGTGTAGCGAGGGCTGCCTTGTTCAGGGTCATACGTGTTCTGGAGGATGGTCTCATCATCTTCTGTGTCCTTCTCAAGGTTGAGATTCTTTTTTAGATTCTGAAGCTAAAAAGAGGGAAAGCAGAGAATAGACAAATATTAGCATTTACTTCATGTTGTTAATGTTATTTCAAATAATTAACTGGTCTGCATTGCCTGATAAAGAAGGGCATGAAACAAGTTCTGTGTTTAGTTAGAAGCATCTCAACAAAAAACTAATAAGATCTTAGAAAATATAGCTGTCATGTATTCCACCAATGAGCGTAGTGAATGTACATACCACAATGGTCTCCTGTGTTTCAGGCTTTTTCTTCTTTGGCTTTTTCTTCTCCGATTCAGTGTATTTCTTCAACACTTCGTTGAATTTTTCCCGGGTCGTTGCCCGCTCATCACGCTCACCTTTCAAAGTTACATTATTAACAACAAGTAAAGTAGACTTGGGATGTCCACAAGAACATCATATTTAGTACAGCTGCAAGGTACTTTGCTTGGGTATTGCCATTTCACTTCTGCTTCACCAAATTTCACAACGAAACATTCTGTTTGTTTGTGTGTTTATATACACACAAACACAATCAACATGCTCCGGATTGATTAGCTTAACATTAAAACCATTGAAATGATGAGTGAACAAGAGAAAACTTACCTGCTGGCATTCTCAGGCACTATAATATCTCTCATTCTGAATGCATAGGAAGATTAATCCAAGGGAAAACGCTCTCATTCTAAAAAAATATAAAGGACAATGTGAACGCTGCACAACAAAATACAAGGTATGTAGTAGCGTATATATTTTTTTTTTTAGCTTAGATAAGTGTTTTATTGCTGTTTAACATACTTGGAATACAACTTATCTGCTTAGTTAATGCAAAAAATACTGTCAGAAAGCAACATACGAGCGATGCTAAGTAACGTTAGCTACTCTAGCGGCTAGTTTGCTAAGTGCTACTGGCATTGTTAATTTACTACGTTGGTTACAGCAATAGTTGAGACTTTGAATAGACTGAGCTTTAAAAATGACGCAACGTCAAAAATACGTGTTTTAAAAAAGCGGGACCAGAGCTGGCGAAGGGTAACAACATATATTTACCCTGCAGTGATTGTGCTGTCCTCCAACTCCCTCAACAACGCTACGACGGTTTCCAAGTCAACAAGGATGAACGTGGGGGCGGGGCGAGACAATCTTATCCCTGACGTACCAACACAAACAACTAATAAAACCAATGAAATTTGAGTAGCGGCTGAAACGTCATCACGTAAACGAAACCCCCTCGAACGTAAGCACGCCGGGCCGGTACCATCAGTAAGGTAAAGTATTTCAATTTTGTGAAAGTTTCAAAGTTTATGTCCAGCTTTCAAGGTTTGAAATATAATTTACAGAATTTAAAATATGTAATATATACACATGGTATGATATAAAGGGGGGATTAATCCATACCAAGGAGAATATATATGACTAAATTAAAAAACAAACATAATGCTATATATTGTATCATAGTAATTAATTTACAAACAAAACATGGGAAATTAATAAAAGTGAACATTATGAAGCTAAAATACTCCATATGTAATGCATGCAGAGTTGTTTCTTCTTCTTCTTGAAAGTCTAAAGTATGAACACAGACCATCTGACTTGAACAAAGTTAAAGCAACTTTAGGAGGTGCAAATGTAAAAGATCTATTAGCTGCAGGTGTAATACATCTGATAAAAGCAGATGGAAGATGTTTATTAGCCACTTATTAAAGGGTATGTTTACTGCTCTTCCTGTTTGAAATTTAGTTGGCTCCCATCAGCAAGCTGCCCATATATCATCTTTTTAATCTGCATCCTCCCTGTGAGTGTGTTCTCTTATCTCTGTCTGAGGCTCATAAAGCTGCAGAAAAAAGGCACAAAGGCCTCTGGAGGCCAACTCTCTTCATCCTTTTCCAGGAAGTGGACAGGATAAACATTATGTGGCCTCTCCAACACACCGTTGCAATGACAACAAGAAAGGATAATAAATTAAAATAATAATAAAATAAACAAATCTGTCAACAGCAGCAGTGTCCAAATGCAAACACAACACGAGGAAAAAATTCCAGGCAGGTTGTCCGTTTTAACTGATGATTATATGAAGAAGAAATATTCCACATATGTCCATCAAACTGCTGTTGAGTCAAGTATCCCTTAAAAAAGGAATTTGTGGCCCTATCTCCCTCAGAAATAAATAAATAATTTCTCACTCCTACAATATTCCCCTTTTGCTATGTATGTTATGTGATAATGCAAAGTGTATGACCTTAACCTTGACTTCAATTGCTTTTTTTTCATGGTTTTGTCTGTTGTAAGTTCATGCTACTTGTACACTAACTTTAAAAAAATAAATAAATAAATAATAATAAAAAAATATATATATATATATATATTTTTTTTTAAATTTGAAATTCCTGTGCATTGCTCCGATTTGGGTGGGGATGTAATCAAATAAATAAATGCAATGACCTCCGTATAAGCAAAACTTTTGTAAGCGAGTGGTAGGGGGCGGGGCCAAGGAGGAACATATTCTGTCGACGTAGCTCATTCTTCTTACACAAGAACTCACCTGTCTGTTTGTCTGTCTGCCTGTGCAAGATGCGGCCATGGCTTCAGGCTTTTGCGACAAGTGTTCCCGTTTGCTCAGAGAATTCGCTGTAAATCTGAGGAGAGTTTGCAGAGACTTAGAGCAGAAAATAAGGGAAGTTTTCAGGGAGATTTGCCGGTGCACCTGTTTTGGGAGCTCACCTGAGCGGACGGCGGCGCAGGAATTGCAGTCCTTACACCTCATGTGTGGTGGTAAGAAGCGTTTTCTTTGTTTGAGGATGTGTAATTAAAGTGCGCACTAAAAGTTGCACAACTGATCGTGTCAGATGTCATGTTACGTCTTTTTACTGCATACAAGTATTTCACCAAAACGTAAATCAGGAACAGGAAAGAAATAAAGCGGAAAAAAACATTCATTGTCTTTGGAAATGAATTTATTCATTGTCAATCTCGATCTTCTCGCAGACAATGACACTCAAGACCTCACTCAAGAAAGTCTGCAAGCACTGAACAGACTTGCATCCTCGGAAAACCCTGATCTACAAATAACTGCAGCCATGTATTATCTACATCTCAGTCATCACTGTGAGTAAAGCTTTTAATGTGTTGTGTGACAATCTGCCATACTAGAATTACATGTGAGTGCCACATAAAATTCCTCTGCTGTTTTTGCACTTCCTCATGTCTTGCAGTCGAGATAAGTTCTCCAACAGGTGCGACCAGTATCATGCAAATTTTCAACTGTTGTTGGCAGACAAAGTACTCTGTCATACACAAGAAAAATGGGAGGATTTTATTTTGAAATTTGCCATAATGCTTTATTATTTACCCTTTGAATTCAGGCTCAGATGGAGGACCCTTAGCTCAGGTTTCTACTTTATTTAGATTGTAGTGATAGTTTCAGTGCACGTTATGTCCAGTAGTATGGAAATTGATGACCACATATTTTGCTTGAAAGTGGCGGTTGACAGATTCCTGTGTTTGCCTGGTTGAGGTTAATAATTTACTGCAAGATACTGCATAAATTATGATTAATGTTGCCACTCTGACAGCTACTTTAAATTGTGTTAAATTAAACTTAAATGTACTCAGAGTTTATCCTTCAAAACGTCAGGCAAGGATGTTGAAATTCCCTCTGTAATTGTGTTACAGTGACATCTCCTCTACCAGATACCTTCATGGAGCCAGTCATGGCTTTACTTTTATCAGCCAACCTAGATGTGCAGAAGACAATTTCACTCTCCCTGGTCAATCTGTTACTAAAGAATAATGGTAAGAGAAAAGAATAATAAGAGATAGACTGTGCATTAATTCTGGCATCATAAGTAAAATCATCACAGTTTTTTTAGGATCAGATGATCCTAATTACTCTACTTTAAATATGGTTTCAGTGCGTAAAGAGTTGGTGATTGACATGGGGATGCTGGTGCCCATACTGGAGTTGTTCCAGTCCGGTGATCCTGCAGCTCAGTGTCACTCTTGTGCATGTGTTGCCCTGCTGGCCTCCTCGGGTTTGTACAAACTTCTATTTTTTTTTAAATAGTTGTCCCATCTGTCTAGACAACAAACAATATATTTGCTTTGCGGTGTATGTTGCTAATTCTATAAGCTGCATACACTGATCAGCCACAACATTATGACTTATCATCATAATTCCTGGACAAATGAGTGACATTAATTATGTCATGTCAAGATCTTGTCATAAAAGTTGATGTGTTAGAAGCAGATTGCAAATTGACGTGAAAAGTGGAAAGATTTGAGCATCTGACTTTGATAGCTAGTTGACTCCAAGGTGTCTCCAAAACTTCTGCTCTTAATGGTTGTCTACAGTGGCTAGTACCTATCAGAAGTTTTCCAAAGATGGACAATGGGTGAAAAGATGAAGGCTCATTGATGAACAAGAGGAGACCGTTCAGATCTCACATTTCTTCTGTTTGGTAGTTTGATTTTGTGTTCGGGTGTGCGGGTCGAGGTTCAGTTCTGTATCCTCAACCCGCATCCCCTGCCCGAACCACGGTCTGTATCCTCATCAGACCCCTTCCCTTCCAGGGCAACAGGTAGCTCAGACACCCAACTGACAGAATTTTTTTGTTGAATAGCAGTAAAAAGGGCTAAGCTAATCTCTCTTGGATCCCCCTGTTAAGCCTTCTTGAGGTGTCACGGGCCTAACTTAATGAAACATCTGTGTGTGCCACACACACACTGCCTGCTGCTGTTGGCTAGGCTGGTTAGCTGGGGTATTCTTGTTGGTTGCTAGCTGGTAGCTGACTGCTAGCCTGCTGGTTGGTTTCCTGGGCTTCTAAAGCTCATACTGATGTAAAAGTTAATGCTGCTTCTGATAGAAAGGTGACAACAACAACACAGTATATCACAGTGTACGTGGCTGCGTAGCTGCAAACCAGTAAGACTGTCCATGCTGACCCCTATCCACTTCTGAAATGGGCACATGACGATAATAACTAGACCACACAGCGATAGAAAAAGGTGGGTCTGGCCTGATGAATCCCCTTTTCTTTTTCCATAAAATTGAGCGAGCAAGGAACCGCCCCAGTTGCCATAGCCACGGGTGTGCTTGGTCTGCAGCAACGTTCATGTGATGCTACCACATAAAGGCCATGACTCTGGTTTCCGAGAAAAACATTACATCTGTAACCAGATCATCAATGTTATTCACTTCACGGTTGGTGGTTTTAATGTTGTGGCTGATAATTTTAAAATGTCACAAGTCGTCAAGTTTTCTTTCATAACCTGTGTGATGTTTCACTGCAACTATTACTAAATGCGTTCGTCCAAGCATATTTGTTTTTGACATTTTCTTCACACAGAATCAAACGGAGATGCTCTACTGGTTGATGGAATCATACCGCTGTTGGCTTTAGCAAAATCCTACGATCCAAAGGTGCAACAGAACGCAACGTGGGCTCTGCTGCTTCTCACCCAGTCAGGTGGGGTAACTTCCTTTAAACATGCTCTACCTGAAGTTGCCTTCTTAATGCTGATTGCAGTTTCTTTTTCCAGACTGGTCGATGAGGATTTTATGTCAGGCAGGGGCCATTCCTGTTTTGGTCCTCCTGCTGCAGTCCTCAGACTCGGAGGTTCAGTTTTACAGCTGCTCTGCTCTGTGCAACATTGCCGCTCTCCAGGAGCATCACCCGAAGCTGCTCAGCATCGGGGGCCATTATTTGTCAAAGTGTCTTTTGACTCTCATGTCGTCCTCTGTGCAAAAGGTAATTGTGAGCTTGAGTTAGGAGATTTAAAGATCAAATACAAAATCTGATGACTTTTTAAAATTTATTTTCCAGAATTCAGCTCAAGCGTGCCGATGCCTTCAAACCCTCTCAAAGAGCGGTAACTATGTCACAACATTAAAGCAATGCCTGTTCTGCTGGGAAATGTTACTTAGACATGTAGCACCCACACAGACACACAAGCAAAAGCAATTTAGGAAGAACTCTAAAAAACATGAAGAACAGAACAAGATGTTGACCAATATATTTTTTTGCCCTTTGATGCTACAAGACACCTTCAGAAGGCCCATGTTCATTCTCTGAGTCACAACTGTTTTGGAGACTGGCACAATATTAGGTCATAATGTTAAGCCTGAAGGAGATGTTGTTTGTCTTTTTTTTTTTATGTGCAGTGCTGATCCAAGAGCAGCTGATGGAGCTTGACTGTGTGTTGCCTCTGAAGGCCCTGCTGAAAACCTCTACTCCTATGTGGACAGAGTCTGCAATAACACTCCTGTCGACACTGTCTGCGCACCCACAAAATAATGTAAGAATCCTCACACAGCCGTGAAAATAAATACTGTGTTTGAATAAAAATGATAATAACTGGATTCTAGGACATCCTGCTGAGTGAAGGGCTGCTGGAGGAGATCAGTCGGCTGCTTCATCATCCCAGGCCCAGCTCCGTTATAGTCGCGCACAGCTGCAAGATAATCACTGACCTGTGTAGCTCCCGCATGGGTGAGCAGGTACGTGAATGTGTGTCACGTGCCTTATCCGTTTGCCTGAGATTGCTAAACTCGCGATGAAGTCATGTTGAATCCCATCACCATTATCCAGGCTGTGATGGAAAGTCTGTGTTTGCCGGGACTCCTCCGGGCTCTACTCTCTCCCTCCCTGTCAGACGAGACGCTGCTCCACGTGACATCATGCCTAAGCCACCTGACGACATGGGGTGAGCACTCAGACATGAAATAATATTTGCTAAGGATATAACCTTGTGAGACCCAAGTATTTGTTTGGAATTTTAAGATAAGATTAAGATCTGTAGGTATTTGGGATCAGTAGGACCTAAGAAGTATAAAAAATAAGCATCATCCTTGAACTGGAAGTTGTTTTGTTTTTTTTAAACAAATATATATATTTGTTGTAATATTCCACTGTATATTACAATATACCAGTGTGTACCAAAATATAAAACTGTTTATTTTAAAGCGAAAGCTGTATTGGAAACGTCCCCAAACGAGTACTTGTCGATTTGTTGTCATGTCAAACTAGAGAATTTAATAAGCATGAATAAACAGAAGATTACATTTACAAGATCTGATGATGCTTATCTTCCTGAGACCTGGATGTTTATTTGTAGTATAAAAACTAAGCATCATCTTTGAGCAGGGTGTGTAATCCCAACGTCCTCAAACGGGTACTTGCTAATCAGCGATGCTGCAGTTTGTTACTACTGATAGAATTTGTTAAATGTGCTACCACTAGATGGCAGATAAAGGCGTCCACTTATGAGGAGAACGGGTCTAAATGAAGGAGAATAAGAAGCTGCCACCAACCTAAAACCTGACCACATATGAGGACGCCGGGTCTCAGGAGGATGTTGCATTTTTCGCATAATGATCTTGTAAATATCTTTGATTTGCTTTTTTTTGTTTCAGACACAATTAAGGCTAAGTTGTCGACAACGATAACACCAGAGCAAGTTTCGGGGCTGGTGAAGCTGTCCGCGCAGATAAGACATCCTCAGCTCTCGTATAACTGTGCGGCTATCATAAGCAAATTACAAATGACTGGTAATGTGTTGTGTGACATCTACCAAAAATTAAAAAAAAACAAAAAAGGATTTAAATTATACTTATAAAGTTGCTGTTTCTTTCTTTTTTTCATACAGAGGATCTGATACAGTTGCTGAGGCCTCACTACATTTCCATGTCCAAATACTTGTTGGCTTTTCTCAAAATGAAAGATGTTAAATTCCAGCAGCTGGCCATAGTCACCGTATTCAACCTGACCAAAGGTATATGTTATTTATTTCAACTGAAATTGCTACAAGTATATGGTTTACTGGATCATACTACATGTCCTGAAGCTAATTTGTAATAGTACAGGCTTTGTGATTGAGGAGCTCTTAGCATGCTTTGTGCTGCCTCCTCTCTGTAGATGGAGGCTTCTCCTCTCTGCTGGCTAACAGTGAACTGGAGGCTCAGCTGTGGACGGTGCATGCGCAGACGGAGGAAACAAGACAGCTACTGCAAATGATTCAGCCTCTTTCCCCTTCTTCGGTTAACCCTTGACTTTCCCTGTACAAACACTGACATATTTGCACAGCATGAACTGCATAAGATGTTTACATTCATGCACTGTAATGATATTTTATATTCTGTGTGTGTGTGTGTTTTTTAGCATGTTTAAATGTGTTTTTTTAATTATTGTTTTTATGTTTACAGCTCACAAATAATAAAAAAAACAGAACAGAAGTGCGGCATAGTATCAACTTTAATCAAATATGGCATATATTTTGACATTTTAACAGCATGTGATAGTCATAAGCAAATCTAAACTATAAGATCAAATATTCATGATTTCGGATACATTTGTTTTCTATGGTTGTATTATAATAAACCCACTCAACCCCTACTTTAGGCTTCAGATGTCGCTCTGTAACGTGATATGTATGCGCAATATCAAACTAAGCAACGGTCAGTGCAAGAAAACGCTTTGTGCATCATATCCTCTAAGAAAACACACACACAACTGAAGCAAAGTCTTTGGAAACTATGTTCCGTAGCAGCTTTGAAATATATATATATATATATATGTACATGTATATATATATATAAGTATGAGTGCTGTACTTTGCAAAGTTCACGGTTAAGATAGGAAGTGGTCTTCCACTAAGACGACGAACTCTTGTGTTCTTAGCGCAAACTTGAGCTACTCTATTTCCACAGTGACCAAACTGAGGATGGGAAAGTGCTCGGGTAGCAGGAAGTATCTAGAATGAGCAAAAGAGAAAAAAAAAAAGCACACCACGTCTTGTGATTGGTAGAATCCTAGTATTTCAAAGCCACCAAAGCGACACTCTCCATTAATTGATAAACTGCATTTGCCGGCAACGCTGTCTACACATCTACATTTTCTTTTGGGGTTCATTAGATCGGGAACCCGCTGTACTGAAGGAATGAACATGTAACTTGCGTGATTATTTGTGCCACTGGTTACACACACGGATAGGTGACGGGATGCTGGCGCCGTCACTGAGAGGCGAGGCAGTAACTTTACATGCTCGTTCAAAGGTGCTGAAGGGTGGAGCAGAATGGCTGTGCTGCGGCAGTTCCTGTGTTTTGTAGAGAAATCGCGCCTCTCCGACAAAGCGTTCGCAGTCTCCTTGCAGCTCAGATGACCTCTAAATGAAGCAAAATACGGTGATGAGATGGGTATCAAACATATTTGGCACTTTAAGACATATTCATATTTAATGAAAAGCTTGATGGGGGCATCACCGGGGTAGGAAACCTGTCAAACAACCTTAACACTAGCTTCAGAAATCACGTCATCACGTTTCTTAATTTTAATTCACTTCATTCTTGGGGGCGTTTACAGGCTAATGCATGATGTTCTGTTTGCACACAGCACTTATGATTGATCCTGAATCGAATGAGAGCTAATTGGGGACAAATAAAGAGTTACCACAGATATTGAAGAGGTTGGTTTCAAGCGACACGCTGGTCACGTCTCACCTGCTCGCTGGTGCGTCTGGATTTCCTCCAGGCCGCTGAGCGTTCTGAGAGACCTGCGTTCTTTGAAGGCCACGACAGGCACCATGTCCTCCTCATTGTTCAGGCCCAGCTGTGTGGTTTTAGTCCCCACCGGGAGCTTGATGGCATCTATCGCTCCATTGTGCACAGGCACCGTGTTTTCCTTTGGCTGGGCTTCGTTAGCCAGGATCCTCGTCGGCACAGATTTCTGTGATGATAGAGAAGCGAAGATAAGCCCCCTTCAGTGGAGCGCGAGCTGTGCTGCTTTTACAAGCCCGGGATGGTTAGTTGTTAGTTGATGCTGCATCTGCGTCATGAGAGACCCGAGGCGAACGGAGCACTAAATCTCACCGTATCTGGAGAATCTGTCCTTCTGGTTCTCCGCATGATTTCCTCAAGTCGCTGAAAAATTAAAAGACTTATAAAAACAGCTTTTGATGTTGTTGTTGTTTTTATTATAAATGGATGATGCAGGGAAATGGTTGGAAACAGAAATGATAATCTAACTTTTTAGATGTAACAACTGAAAAAAAAAAAGCTTGTTACCTTTTTTCTCACTTGGCGTTCTGCCTCCTCTTTCTTCGCGAGTACCTCTCGCTCCTGCTTCATCTGCTCTGCTCGCGCCCTCTCTTTGGCTAGCTCCTCCTCTCTCTGTGTTAAACACGGGCAGTTTAAAAGCATTTGGTTATTTATTTTCCCATATTACACAATGTGAATGAATAAAACATATCCATGAGGGAGCCTGTATGTCCTGTTCTTCCTCGTTCACTGACGACAGAAGAAATGTTTGCATGTCCCACTTGTTTCTGCAGGAGGGCGGCTTCCCTCATAGCCTCGGCCCTCTCTTCCTCAGCTCGCCTGTGCTCCTCTTCCTCCCTTCTCCTCTTCTCCTCTATGAGACGCTGAGCTTCGGCATTCTGTCGCGCTCGCTCCTCTGCCCTCTTGAGCTCCAGGTCCTCGCGGCTACGCCTGCACATAAATTGTGAGACAGCAGTCTTAATGGCCTACCGCTGCAGCATTTCTGTCAAGGTAGAAGAAAGCGCGTTTTACCGCTCGGCCTCTTCTCTCTGCAGACGCTCCTGCTCCTCTTTCTCCCGCTGTAGTCGGGCCTCTCTCCTCCTTTCAGCCAGGAGACGCGAGGCCTGCTCCGGGTCCGTGGTCCCAGCTGAGGGCCGCCTGACTTCAGACACTTGCGGAGTTGAGTGAGGGGGCATTTTGGAAGGACCTGAGGAGAGGCAGCAGTTTCAACTCTGACACACAGACATACTCCTAGAAAAACCTCAAACACACACTTTATTTGACGCTTACTTCCATCTCCCGCTGTTCTGGTTAAAGCCTCTTTCTCACTGTCAGGCAAGTTCGAACGCGGAGTCTCCGGTGGATTTTCTTCCCTCGGTTTCTCTCGCTGACCTTCGTCTGATGTCCTGACAGGCCTCGAGTTACCCGGAGAGAGGGCTGATCTACAAACGGCAACATCTTCCTCGGGGACAGATGGGAGCTCAATCTGCAGCGGGGTTGGATGTCTGCTAATTGATCTTTGGGCATTTCTGCAAGATCGAAGTAGAAGAGGGCAGATGTCTGACTTTGTTCCCATAAGTGTCTCTTTGACAAGAATGTACAGTCGAGGTGTTTTACCCACCGCTCCGGCGAAGGGGAGGCTGTTCTGCTTAGCGGAGCTGGTTTTGCACCGGTTTTGACGGCAGTCGATCTAATGTTTGAGCTCTTCCTGACAGGATCTTGCTGACCTGCTGCTTTGATCTAAGCCAAAGAAAAAAGGGTGTGATGTTTGTCCTTTTCATCTTTTATTTATTTCATTCTGATGCCTAAAAATGAAGAGCTGGATGTACCTGAGGCACACTGATGACCACGTGCTTGCTTTTGTAGGAGCTGGGAGAGGCAGATGGCTTCCGGTGGACTGAGTTAGAGCGGTGCTGCGGTTTGTGAGTGGTGCTGTTGTTGTTGTTGTTGGTGGTGGTGGTGGTGGTGGTGGTATTCATGGAGTGGAATGAAACTGCACGACGACAAACATGGACAACTGAGCCAGTGTTTAGAGCAGCAATTATTCACGAATGTAGGGAACAGTGAAAATGATGGAAATATGAGGCGGTGAGTCAATAGAGAGGAAAGGTAGCAGAGTTAGTCACCAGGAGAGTCTGGGTAAGTTAGTTCACGTGGCATCGCCAGCGTCACAGTGTCAAAGATAAGGGGAGAAATCATGGCAGGGAGAGTACCTTCTTCTCCTGACTGACATGCAGCACTCTTGCTTCTGGCCAGATAAGAGCATGTGGGGGTGAGGAGGCGGGTGACCAGATTCTTCTCCCATGTTGTCAGTGGCAAGCGACGTGGAGCTAGCGTATTGATCGGTATAAAGTTTTAAGTGCAGCAAAAACAAAAGATAAGGCATGCCAAGAGTCACGGTGTTAAGGAGAAAAACAGACACTGCAAGTTAAGAGGTTAGACAGATTATGTTAAAAGAGAAGAAGAAGTCAAGCACAGCGTCGGCCTTACCATATTTGGTGAGCTTCCTTCCTCTTGAGTTTAGAGACAGGTTTTGTTGGGCCCTTTGGCTCTTCTCCATCGTCCTACGCAGGGCAGATTCATATCGCTCCTGAATTCAGAAAACAAACATACAGCGACAGGGGGAAACAGGAATTCATAAAAGTGTTTCAATTTCCACCACCGAAACTCACTTTCTCCTCTTTCAGCCTCTGCTTGCGCTTCTCTTCCACCGCAGCGCGCCTCCTCTCCTCCTTGAGCCTCTGCTCCAGGAGTTTCTTCTTGCGTTCCTGCAGTTGTTGCTCGTAGTAACGCCTGGCCCGCGCCTCCCGCTCCAACCTGCCCAGCTCTCGAGAGGCTACGGATGAATGGACCGGTATAAATAGATTTATATGTGTGTTAATATTAATAGAAATTGAGGACACTGTTGTGTGTGATTTTGCATCAACGAAAGAGCTTGCGCACCGATCAACTTCTGGTGCTCCTCTCTTCTTTCTCGGGCTGCTTTCAGCCTATCATCGACGTTTGGTCCGTTAGCTGCTACAACACCAGGAGAAGAGTTTAGATTTGCAGATTTAAATCCATAAATGACACAAAGTAAAACTTCTAGTTATATTTAAATATGAAAACCCAAATTACAATCGTCTGTAAAGGGAAAAAATAGCTCTGACGAACCGGCATTGGCCCGTGCAGTAGCCGTGTTGCAGGTTTTTGCAGACTTGTTGACGGGATTTGTTGTTCTGCAGTCATTCTCTGCAAATGAGGAAAAAATATGGATCTTGTTCAGTGAAAAATGGCAATATATGTGTCCTGTTTATGGTTTTATAATTAAAACCCCATGTTCAGATGTGATAAATGCATAAACAGATACAGGATTTTACCATTAAACACATTTTTTTGTGTGCTGTAAATAATGTTAAGTACTTGTTATATACTGTACAAACCCAAAACAAATAAATTTGAAATGTCCCCAGTAGCAGCTGTTACAGACTCGGGTTGACCTGAGGGTTTGCTCCAAAATGAAAGAGCCATTATGAATTGCCTGCGAATAAAAGGCGAAAATAACATGCTAGCACCTGACCAGTCCTCATAAATATGACTCAAGCAAGCAGAGGCAAGGGGGAAAAAAAAGTCCAAGACGCACAGACACACCACAAGACTGATTGGTGTGGAAGAAATCACATGGACACACTATTTTCCTATGATGAAACGGCTATCAGGATGTAATCTGCAGTAAAATAAAAATAAAATAGATGTACATGATTTATCTATGCATCATCAATATATTCAGATACTCTATATATGCATAATCTATGTGTGTAATGTATTTGTGATTATTCTACCTTTGCTTCAAGGTTTGTTTTGATCATATACTAAAAAAAAATATCCCTCTTTAAGAAAGAGGCGCAGGTAAAAGCTACTAACCTCCGGGTTTTTCAGTTCTGTTTCCCCTCCTTTGGATCTCGACGGTACGTGTAGGAATGGGTCCCTGCGATGGAGGGATGACACTCTGTTTCTTCTGCACAGCCATGCTAGGTATTGAGCCTGGCATACCAATGCTTTCGCTCTAAATCCCCCTACTTTCTTTCCTCCTCCTCCTCCTCTTTTGGATTTCTATTTCAAGATGCCTTTGGGTGCTCGCTTGAGTGTGCTGCGCCGGGAACTGCCTCCTGCATCAGCTGCTTGTCCATCTGTGCCTCACAAACGATTAGAGAGAAATGCAAGAAGACAAAGCATCTCCTTATACCCCTGTCCAGCAGACTGGATATTTTTTAAGGCACGGTTATCCACGTAGGAAATTTCCACGGGTCTCCTTTAAGGTTAAGGAGGTCTGGAGAGATTCTGAGCCTGAATGAGGCTTATCTATTATAAGGCTACTCCCCCTTTAAAGATCTCACCCTTGTGAGCTGCTCTGCTTTACTTTCACATGATGTGGCTGTGTCACTTTAACTCCACCACCACCACATCGCCTGGTTGCTCGATGGAAACAGCCAAAGGGATGCAGCGTATCCTAGAGACAGGGGAAAAAAAAGAAAAAATAGAAGCAGAGCACAGAGCCTGTCCTCATGAATAATTACCATGACAACAGTGATATAATAGCCAGTGACATACATTGCTTTGCACGTTAATGCATTGTGATAAAGTTAGTGTCATTTATTCATGACGGAGAAATTATTATTTCACCCATGGTATGTTCTTAATGAATGAAATGGTCTGACCACTAGATGGAGGCCTTTCTTTACAGAGAAAATGTCAGTCAACCCTCCTCTAAATGATTCAGATACATTCAGATAAGTTGTTCCTCTCCTACTAATTTATTCGACTGATGTCAACGACTTGAATTTGTACCAAATATTGACTAAAGTCTGAGGCAATTTTCCTCACAAACCCAAGCCAAGTTTCGACAGAATTTTTTAACAACTTGCAGAAAACTAAATCTTATCTTAACCGTCGTTACGGATTTAATAACTTTCCATGATAGTAAGAAGGGGCCCTAAACATCCTATAATAAACATGGCAGTGTCACCAATTCACCAACCTAAATGATCAGTAATTTATTTCCATAAACTCATTGCATAATTTCCATAACTCAATGCACAATATTAGCTTTAGATTCTGAAATATAAATATTTCCTATTTTCCACAAATGTTGTAATTTTTTTTAGCTCCCAGAAATGTATGAATTCATTATTTTTCAGACATTTTGTAAATTAAACAATAATTAATTTAAGATATTGGTGAAACGTAGCAGTCTGTTGGTTCAATTAAATGTTTTCAAACTATCAGTCACACCTGGAAAGCTGAGGACAGGGTGTGAACGACACTGACGATAAATTAGCTTGTTCCAATTAGCCACAAAAGCACTACATTGTGGTAGGTAGCATTGTTGATAGCTTCTTTTCCTTCATGCTAATGAATCCACAGCTCGACTTACTGTTAGTTAATATTTTTCTTCTGGTAAAGTTCACGTTATTTTGGGGCCAAGTGAAACTTTTTCGCATTGGTCATTAAATCGGAATAGTTATCGCTAACTGTCAAACAGGATGCTAGCGCTGTAGCATTAGCATTAGCATTAGCTGAACCCAGAGAAGGTTAGCTGACTGGCCGATAGCCGGCTAACACTGTAGCATTAGCGCTTTATTTAGCTAATGTTAGATAAGGTGTTTTTAATTGGGTGACAGCACTTTTTTGAGTGGGTCGAGGGTGAAGTGTGTTTGAAGATAATGTATAAGTATATTAATCTAATACAGGACAAATTCATTTAAACTAAATTCGCGCATTTGTGGAAGGGTGAGTTCATGTTTAAGGCTATATCGTTATATGTTAATAGTTAGAGCTAACTGGAAGATAAGTAGCTAATGCTTTAGCATTAGACCAACTTAGAGAAGGTTAGCTAAAACACCAGAAAAGACTACTAATGGATAAAGTGTGCTACTAAATGTAAGGAGTTACAGCTTAGAAGAGTTAGCTAAACGTAGAAATGGTTAGCTAAAGCTATTCTGTCACTAGATCTTGTCCAGATGTTGAAGTGCCGTGGTGCAGCTGGCATCGTACATCCGTAGGTTAGCACGCTCTTTATGGTAAAGGTTTCAAGTTGCAGTTTGTTGACTAGTGGGCTGGAGCTGATGGAGTTGAATGCCAAGCTAAGTCAACAAAGAGCATCTCAGTGTATGTTTGGGGGCTTTCAATGTGGCTGAGAGCAGGGTGGAGGGCTACGGAGATGACGTCGTCTGTTGATCTGTTGGACCTGTAGGCAAACTGATGTTGGTCAAAGTCAGTCATGACACCACAACAGGTCCTTTTCTGCTTACTTAGACGGACATTGTTTTTTACTATAATTGCTGGAAGCTGTCCTTAGCCATGTTTATCAGGAGTTTGTGAATAGGCCCTCACATGATAAGGCACTCGACATTCATTAATCCATTCTGAGTGATTATTTTTACATTTTAGGGGTCACTTGAGGTCAGACCGCCTGGGCTCTACGTGCTCGGTGACCAGTACAACGCACCGCCTTCTCGACAACACCAACAACAATGTCCTGTGGCTGTGTTTCGCCGGCGAGGCTTGCCAAACTCCTGGTCTGAAATGTGCCATAATGATACACTACACCACAGTCAGGTGGTTTGCCCACAGAGTCACTGGAGCACAAATAAGATGTTGATAACCAGTCTACAACCAACAGCCAAAAAAAAAAAAAAAAAAAAAGAAAGGCCTCTGGACACTGGACCTCGATGGGATAAGATTGCACGGTATCAAGTCATTCTGTGGTTCACCCTAGACGACATTGTCAAAGGTGTCAGTTGAAGGACTTGGTTGCCTGCTCATGCATATTCATAAGTGTTACCTAAATATATAATTCGAATAATAACTTTTTTAATTGCTTAGACATTGGATGTTTTAAACTGTTTGAACTCTACCGAGAGACTATAATATACAGTAAATGAGTATTATGCATAGTTGTTCGGGTAATATCTTTTGTTCTCTATCAAACCAGAAAAGTCAACTGACACTGCGCAGTGGTTTTGCGGGCGATGTTTACTTCAGTGTTTAAAGTTGAGTTTGATGACAGCACCCATCAGAGATTGAGGTCAGTATATTAGGCTACAGGGGTAACTGGTAACTTTGCACGATTGGTGACACACTTACAGGCTATCACGGAGGAAGAAGGAGATCTCCTCAACCCCTCTTAGTCGGTACTGAATCATGTAATTAACAGCAGAATCCCTCAACACAGCGGCCAGGTCAATGTCACCGAGACTGTCACACGCTTCCAGCCGAACCTGCAGGAAAAGGACGTTTCTGTAACAGCTCTTGGTAAAACTATAGTAAACAGATGCATAATGTTAATGTTTTGTTTCAGACACATTTATTAAGTGTTAGTTTTTATATCTGTTAATGTGCAGTAGTCTGATTTCATTTCCTTAAGCGGGTAAAACATAATGTAATGTTCCCTATGTGATAACAGTGATGTTTCTCCCTTATTCTTCCCTAAACAAAAATCCATTTCTTTGTTGTGAACGGCGATACCTTCACATAATGAGGATGCCGCATGCAACACTGACTGGCTGGCTTAAATAATTCAGAGCCTTGTTTCATCGGATACCGGCAACTTTAGACTTTGACGTATGGCTTACTGACTGACTGTATGTGTAATTGATGAGAAGATGAGTTGTTCTTCAGTATTCAATAGAAGCTGCATTGAATAGAAGTTGCTAAAGCATGCCACAGCAAAATAACATGACATAGTCTATGCTTTTTTTTTTTTTTTTCAGTTTGTGAAGAGTCACATTGCAAACAGGATTCCCTTCTTTTCAGCCAAATGTCCTTATTCATACAAAATGAATTGCTCTTGCCTGACTGAAGATTTTGTAAGTTTTGTAAAGGCTCAAGCTTGAATTAATCAGGAGCAGGAGGCATCACAAACCAGATTCGTCACTATTTGGTGTTTCCGCCACAAAAGGGGACTTTGTCTGCACAGAGAGTTTGGAGCAGCAAACCTATTAATGATTAAAAGGAAGCATTCTTCCAACTAGGCTGGGTTGCAACTCTATCACATGTGACGCGGCGATATATTGATTACCCCACATGTTTGAACGTTTTCCAATAGTTTGGTTTTGACACTACCTCTGCTTATAGTAAATGTCTGAAAAAGTCTGAGTCTTTATCAGTGATAGAGGAGGTTTTGATTTGTTTCTTTTTTTTCCTTTTCTTTTTTTACGTTGATACATCTGAGATTAAATAAATGCAACATTTATTCTTATGTTTATGTTCATTCCATTAGTTATGATGAGGCTTTTTGAGCAGAATGCGTAATAATCATACTTTAAGTCCTTTAATGTATCCTACAGTCAGGAATGAATGAAATAGAACAATCAGATCAATTTGAAGGCCCAAATTTACAAGTTTGATATAAATGTTTATTGTAGTCAAATCTTTAAAATGTAATATACTGTGCAGAATATTACTAATTGCATATGTCTGTGTTTTGTATCCCACAGTGAGGAATGAGATACAACAGTCAGATCAATTTGAAGGCCCAAGTAATACAAGTAGTACAAGTTTGGTTAAAACGTCTATTGTAATAAAATCTTTTAAAATGTAATGTAAAATGTACATGCTAATTGTATATGTCTGTGCTTTGTAGCATCCAGGGCCTTTGTGGATTGGTAGACTCTGCTCACGGTGACGTCTCTCAGCAGTCCCTAGTTATACCTACCAGTCTCGGGTTCAACACTCATGCACTATTCATCGGTGTATCACATCACTCCTGCCCAACTTCAGAGTTGGACAAACCCAATTCTTTTCTGTGCAACTTTGCTTTGTAGCCTTATTCTTGGTGCTGTGTAAATGTCTAAAATGTTCATGTAGCATTTCTTGCATTTGCAGTCGAAGACAGAGACGTTCAGGGGGAGAAACCTCTTGGAGCGGCTCTGAGGAAGGAGACAAGAGAATCCTTTTTCTTGCATGGTATGTATGAGATTATTTTAATTCCGCAGAAGCTACGTGTTGAGTGAAGATCAGATGTAACAAGCAAACTCTGACTTCTAGGCCTCAGTGTTTTGCAGTAAATGCAAATGACTTCTTTTCTATTAGTATGGACTTTCTGATGACTAATATCTGGTCTTTAAAGTTTATTTTGTGTGAATGCTGTAGAAATATGCATTCTTGGTCGCTTGCCTTTTTGTCATCATAAGCTTCCTGGACTTCTGTGCATTGTGTGGCTCATAAACATATTTCACTATTTTCTGACCTTTTTGTTTAGTCTTAAGCTTTATGCAATATTTAAAATGAATAGTTGTGTTGTGCTTCATTTGATGATGATTACAGACCAATGCGAAAATGACTAGAAACTGTGCAAGGCTGTAGCCATTTACGAAGGTCTTTTTTACACCGTTTTTAATATAATCAGCTCATTCAATCATGTTAAAAGAAAAAAAAACACTGTGCTGTTGTGGAGCACACATTAGATGAATTATTGCATATTAATTATTTTAAGTGTATAATTTTTCACAGTGCATGTGAAATGGATCCTCTTTAATTGATGTATTAAGGTCAGCGGATTTAAATAATTGAAAGGGCCTTTTAAAGGCTAAAGCTGGGTGTGGTAGCACACTGACACCACTCTTAAAATGACAGCTTAAAGGTGCTCCGTATGTTCCCTGTGATGACTCTTCTCCTGCTTCTCCAGTCATATGATCTGGGATTGAATAAATACCCAAATCTTATGACTTGAGTGTTTTAAATGCTTTTAATAATTTAGGGATTTTCCACTTGAGCGCAATTAGCTGTCGGCCTTCTTCTGTCTACATCCCATTGGAGTGTAACGTCATGGTTTAGTGGCTTTGCACTTTCTGTTTTTGAGCTACAGGTTTTTTATGACTGTTGAGATGGAAGAGAAGGGGTTCAGGCTGCAAAACATGCACATAAAATGGATTAACAGGCATAAAACTTTTGTTAACCCGTTCAAAAAAAACTTCAGCTCAAAACAGCCACTAACTTTGACTGCTGTAAAAATGTATCAGATAAACATTTGTTTTGCTTAAATCTGTTAATCAGCCTCCATACTGATCAAAACTACTAATTATTCAAAGAAAATATTGAAAATTTTAACCATTTAAATGCCAAAAAAAAGTCACAGATATGGGGAAAAATACACACAAAATGAAACAAAACTTTTTATACAACAGGCCTATGCAATGGGCAGATGGTGAGATTTGGTAATCAACAGTATCAAATTAAAAAATTTAACACACGAACAGGGAAATCAAATTTAAATACATTGTATTTAATTTAATTCTGTGATCAAAAATGTAGTTATAATGGGAGTCAATGGGACAAAAACAGCATGTGATTTTATGAAAAGTTTAAATGAAAATGCGATGCTGCACAAAAAGTAAATATGCATAAAAGTCAATTATGCTTCCAAGACTGTCCAAGACTGTGATAACAAAAAACATCTCCTGTTATTTTTTATCTTGAAAATAAGTCATTTTGTGTGTCTTTTTTGATCAATACCTAGGTAAGCAAAAAAAAAATATTTTTTTTTTCACAGCAGTCAGAGTTAGTGGCAGCATCGAACGCTACAAAAGGAAGTTTTTTTGCCCCCAGTGTATTATTGACCTATTGAAAATGTTGAAATCATATTTTCAAACTTTATGTAAAATTAAGGGCCCTCACCAAAAATCAGTGGAAGTTATAAGGGAAAAGAAACTACTCACGGTTGTTTTTGCCACCAACACTAGAGGAAGGTTAACTAAGTTTTTGAAAGTAGATGGTAAAATTCACTACATATCACCAATGTTTATTCTTTCATTTCTTCTATTGTCTATAAAATATTAAATCCCTTTAAATGTCCTTCACAGAGAGCACAAAGAATTTCTTTGAACCATGAAGCGCAGTAAGAACCGTGGACACAAGGAGGACAGGAATGGAGGTAACAGCCAAGATGGAGGATTGGGTCACAGAAGAAACGAAATCCTGTCCGACATTACACAACTCAGCAGCTTCTTTCTGATTTTGTTGTCTTGTGTAATAGTTTTTAAAACAATCTTAGCAGTAGACTAAAAGGCACAGCACTGTGTCTGTTTTTAAATGTAACGTGTTGCCATGTTTATATTTCAGATTTTCCCACACAGCACACTGTGCTTTGGTAGACGTGATGATCCTAGCATGTGCTAATATCTTAGAACAAGTTTTTCTTATTGCGTATTTCCCATGATGCCCAGATGAGCCGGCTATTTTGGAGACAGAGAACCTCGGCATGTTCACGGGAGGAGGCCCCGACCCTGACACCATCTCCCTGGCCTCAGTCACAGCCGTCACCACCAATGTGTCTAATAAGAGGCAAGCTTGGCTCTAATGTCCGCCCTTAATACGGTTATAATATCAAATAAATGTGTATTTATCTGAAGATTTACGCTAACGTATGGTACTTTGTGCAGATCAAAGCCAGACATCAAGATGGAGCCCAGCTCTGGAAGACCAGTGGATTATCAAGTAAGGGAAAGTCATGTTGAATGTGGCTCAATTGGTCCGTTATCAGTTAATCAATCAGCCAGTCACTCGATGCTTTAATTTCAGGTGAGTGTGACAGTGATTGAGGCCAGACAGCTGGTGGGACTGAACATGGACCCGATGGTCTGCGTGGAGATCGGAGACGATAAAAAGTACACCTCAATGAAAGAGTCGACCAACTGCCCATACTACAATGAAGTGAGTCAGTCATTACAACATGTTGTATCTATTGTAATTATACTATATATTGTATTTATAACAATACTCTTTTTTCTTTTCCAGTATTTTGTGTTTGACTTCCACGTCCCTCCTGATGTTATGTTTGACAAAATCCTGAAGTTGTCTGTAAGTTGTTTTTTTTTTTACAAATACTTCTTCGCTTTCACTTCTTTGTATGTAATGTTTTATAATATTTCCATTAACTTTACATTTAGGTGATCCACTCCAAAAATCTACTGCGCAGTGGGACACTGGTTGGAACTTTCAAACTAGACGTGGGCACGATCTATTCCCAGCCAGGTAAACAGGCATCGGAAATTTTTTTTTTATTGTTTATCAATGATGCCGACATGTAAATGAATTTCTTGTCTTGCAGAGCATCAGTTTTATCACAAATGGGCTCTGTTGTCCGACCCCGACGACATCACGGCCGGATGCAAAGGCTACGTTAAATGCGACGTTGCCGTCGTGGCTAAAGGCGACACTATAAAAACTCCACACAAAGCCAATGAGTCTGACGAGGACGACATAGATGGGTAGATAAAAGTTTAGTTTTTAAACAGCTGCAACTGTTTAATCTGTCAGTTCTGTTACGTTTAACTGTTAAAACCGATTCTGTTTCAGCAACCTCTTGCTACCAGAGGGCGTGCCTGCAGAGCGGCAGTGGGCACGTTACTACCTGAAGATCTACAGAGCCGAGGGACTCCCCAGAATGAACACCAGCATCATGGCCAACGTCAAAAAGGCCTTCATTGGAGAAAACAAGGACCTGGTCGATCCGTACGTCCAAGTGCAGTTCGCTGGGCAGAAGGTGAGCGCTAACAAAGGTGAAAAACGCTCAGAATACGCTCAAAATATTCATGAAACTGTAACGTGTGATTGGATTTCAGGGCAAGACGTCAGTCCAGAAGAGCTGCTACGAGCCCATCTGGAACGAGCAGATCGTTTTCACTGAGATGTTTCCACCGCTGTGCAAACGCATGAAGATCCAGCTCCGCGACTCTGACAAAGTGAACGATGTTGCATTGGGAACACACTTCTTAGACCTACGGAACATTTCCAACGATGGAGACAAAGGTGATCTAAAGAAATATCTCCATCTCTACATTTCAGGTCATATTTTATGAATTATAACACTCAGATCATTTGCATTGTTTGCTCCTCAGGCTTCCTCCCCACACTGGGACCAGCCTGGGTGAACATGTACGGCTCCACTCGCACCTACACCCTGATGGACGAGTACCAGGAGTTGAACGAAGGGCTCGGAGAGGGGGTGTCCTTCAGGGCCCGCCTCCTCATCAGCCTGGGTGTGGAGATCCTGGACACCTCCTCGCCCGAAATCACCAGCTCCACAGAGGTGCAGCTGGAGGGAGTGCCCAACATCTCCGAGGTGGGTCTCTCACACAGTTAGATGGGCAGCCACGCAACAGGGAGCTCCTGCTGACAGGTCATTGTGTAGTGGTTACTGTGAATTATTAATAGTTTTTATTTAGCCCACCTGGTGAATTATTGATGGCCGCTTGAATTAATGCGGCTTCTCTCTGTCGGTGGACAGTGTAAGTCACACTGAGGAGTCAGCAGGGACCCCCTCATGACATGATATCAAAGTGATACCTCTCAATATTAATGAATTAAAAGAGTTTTGTTCACGATGAAAAGAAGAGCAAATGTTCTGGTTCTGTTTTGTTTGTTAACAGACCGCCACTGGAAAGGTTGAGGAGTTTTTCCTCTTTGGGTCTTTCCTGGAGGCCACAATGGTTGACAGAAAGATTGGTGACAAGCCAATCAGCTTCGAGGTCACTATAGGTAATTACTTTTATGTCATTTTGAATTTAGTGACAAATAAAAACATAAAAGTGACACATTTTCATCATTATAGTGTACCTGATATTCAAACCTTGCGATGCCACTCGTCACACCTCGTGTGAGTGACTGTATTATTAACCCGTACCAGGTTACTACGGAAACGAGATCGATGGAGCCATCAAGCCCAGATCGAAGGGGAAGAAGGGCGATGGCGATGAAGAGGAAACTGAACTGATACACAACTCCAGCGAGGAGGAGCTGGACGACGACGGAGACCTCACTTCAGTGGCAACCACTCCACCCATGAAACCTGTCATCACAGACCGGTCAGAGCGCATAAACCGTTAGACCGACAGCCACCTTTTTGTAGTTTTAGAGAAATTCTAATTCTCATTTAAATCCACAGGAACTACTTTCATCTTCCATATTTCGAGAGGAAGCCGTGCATCTTCATCAAGAGTTGGTGGCAGGATCAGAGGAGGAGGCTGTACAACGCCAACATTATCGACAACATTGCTGACAAACTGGCAAGACAGATGATCTGTCATATTAGTTTGAGTGAATACAAAAAAAAACTATAACAAATGCTGATGTTATGATGTTCAATTGCTTTTTACAGGAGGACGGACTCAACGATGTGCAAGAGATCATCAAGACGGAGAAGACTTACCCTGAGCGCAGGCTTAGAGGCGTCCTCGAGGAACTCAGCCAAGGATGCAGGTCTGTGCTCACAAAATAAGTTTGAACCTCAAGTCTGATTTATAAGCTTAAATATTTAACCTGACCGAGCTCTGGTTCTTTCAGTCAGTTCCTCTCGCTGGCAAACCAGGACCAGAACCAGTCGGGCAGGACCAAACTCGACAGGGAGAGACTGAAGCTGTGCATGTCAGAAGTGGTATGTTCGTTTCAGTTTATTATTCCTTCAGTTTGCTGATTGTAAATATTTGCTGTCTTTGCTAAAAGCTGCGCCTGTTTCTTGGTTTAGGAGGCCATAGGTCAGCAAGCGAAGGCCATGAGGTCTCAGGTGAAAAAAAGCACAGTGAGAGATAAACTCAAGCTGTCCCAGAACTTCCTGACAAAGCTGCGCTTCCTGGCCGACGAGGTAAGATCTACAACACGTGTGTCTGAAATGCAGCGGGGAGCAAAAATATGTTCCGTATGAACGGTCCTTTTCTTTTTGCAGCCTCAACACAGCGTTCCTGATGTTTTCATATGGATGATAAGCAACGGCAAGCGTATCGCTTATGCTCGTGTCCCTTCCAAAGACATCCTCTTCTCCGGTATAGATGAAGAGAGGGGAAAGGACTGCGGCAAAGTCAAGACCATCTTCCTCAGGGTGAGTTTACACAGAATATACGGCCGATATCACACACACATCAAATTCCTTCCATCATCAACTATGTCCTGCTGTCTTCTTTCAAAGATTCCTGGTAAGAAAGGTTTTGGACCTGCCGGCTGGACGGTTCAGTCCAAGTTAGAGATTTATCTGTGGCTGGGTCTGACCAAGCAACGCAAAGACTACCTGAGCGGTCTGCCCAATGGGTTTGAAGAAAACAAGCTGTCGAAGGGACCTGGGCTGCCCGCCTCGCCTCCCATCAGCCTCACCTACATGAGTAAGAGTCACCCTGTTAAATATTTCTTATGTGCATTCCTTCAAACACAAGAGCATTCTTACAAAATGTGGTGCCATATGAAGATAACTCTGGTTTCTGTTTATTTGTGAAGTGAAACAGATCTTCCAGCTGAGAGTCCACATGTACCAGGCTCGTAGTCTGTTTGCTGCAGACAGCACAGGTCTGTCCGATCCATTCGCAAGAGTCTTCTTCTCCACACAGAGCCAAGTCACTGAGGTGAGCATGCTCAGAAGGTCTTTTAGTTGCTAACTAAAAGATGCAAAAACCCATATTTATGCTAATGTTGTGCAATAACTCATGTTCACTTCATATACTTGTACAGATTTCCTTATATATTTACTGGACTCTGGAGTCACCATGTGCAATAATTTCCCGCTGTGCAATACCCTCATATTCATATACATTTTTCTTTATATTTTCTACATTGATGTGTTTATTCTTATTCTAATTACCTACTTATTCTTACATATTCTTATTGCCTACATTGCTCTTTGTTCTGAACACTGGTAAACTTTGAGTAGGAGCTGCAAGAAGCGACAAAGAGTAATTTTCCGTGGGGGCTAATGAAGTAATTCTGACTCTGATTCACCATGTGGGTTGTTGCTACATATTTTATTTTCTTGCAGGTTCTGGCTGAGACTCTCTGTCCTACATGGGACCAGCTGCTGGTTTTCGAGAACGTGGAGTTGTTTGGAGAAGCCTGCGAGCTGAGAGACGACCCTCCCATCATCGTCATCGAACTCTATGATCAGGACACAGTGGTGAGGGTTGCTCTGAAATAGAGACGCCGCTCTGTTTTTTCATTCGTGATAATGTGAGCAAAAAACTTAAATCTTCATGCAGCTCGAATTGGGCTCCTGTGTCTCTTAATCGACCTCATCATTTATATTTGTCTCTGACTTAAAATGTTTATCAACAACGTGAATTTACATGTGAAAGAACGTGTGTTGCTGACTCCCAATTTTATATCTGCTCCTGACAAACACCATTGTTTTGGATGACCGTTTGGATAAGTAGAGTGTGGAATGGTTTGACGTACCGTAGTAGAACTGTAACGTGTGCAGAGTAGATTGTATTGAAAGGCATGCAAGAGGAATAAGATGCGTCCATAAGGACCCACGGGACGCTCCTCCTTGATCAGCTTATTCCTGTTGCATCCCTTTAAGTGTAAACGTTGTGTTTTTTTTTTTGTATGTGGCCGACAGGAATTTTTGGACTCTTCATAACCACTGACTGCAAGATATGTAAACATGTGTCTGTTTTGCAGTTCACTGGTTATCTTAGGGATCTTGCTTTTGTTTATTGTAATTTATTTTTCTCTATGATCTTTTCAGTGCTCTTTACTTATAGTCTGTCTGGAAACATGTGCGTTTCAAGCCATGTTTCTTCCTGCTTATACTGAGAAAATAATGATTAAACCACAATCAGCCTTCTTCATGTATTAAAGCCATGTTGATTTAATGTAATAATATAATGGATGTGGACCAAAGTTAGAGCTTTCGCATGTCTCACTGCGTGTCTTGTGCCTCCAGGGTAAAGCCGACTTCATGGGCAGAACCTTCGCGAAGCCCGTGGTCAAGATGGCGGATGAGCACTACGGCCCCCCACGCTTCCCCCCCCAGCTGGAATACTACCAGATCTATCGTGGGAACTGTACAGCTGGAGAAATGCTGGCTGCCTTTGAACTGCTGCAGGTCAGTTTTTATCATATTTTCTCACCCACTTTGGAGATTCCATCACTACTACAGATGTTTTATATGTCTTTTTGATTGTGTGTCAGATTGGCCCCAATGGGAAAGCTGACCTTCCTCCCATAGACGGTCCAACAGATATGGAACGTGGCCCCATCATGCCCGTGCCACTGGGGATCAGACCGGTGCTCAGCAAGTACAGGATTGAGGTGAGGACTTTGACGTGAAAAGGAAAGTGTTTTTTCAGTTAAAAAAAAATAAATAAATAAAAGTAAAACATCTCTTTCCTTTAGGTTTTGTTCTGGGGCTTGAGGGACCTGAAGAGGGTGAATCTGGCCCAGGTGGATCGTCCTCGTGTGGACGTCGAATGTGCCGGCAAAGGAGTTCAGTCCGCTGTCATCCCCAACTACAGGAAAAACCCCAACTTCAGCACTCTTGTCAAGTGGTTTGAAGTGGTACAGTATTTCATACCATCACCTGTTTAAAAGTAAACTTATTGGATGCACGTCACAGGAGCTAAATGTGAATATTTGTGTTTCAGGATCTGCCCGAGAACGAGCTGCTTCACCCTCCTCTGAACATTCGAGTGGTGGACTGCAGAGCTTTTGGTCGCTACACTCTGGTCGGCTCGAACGCCGTCACCAGCCTGCGCAAGTTCATCTACAGAGGAGCAGACAAGCAGGCCAACAACTGGACCGCTACAGGTGTGAACTCAAAGACTTTAACATTATCTTAACTTAGAAACAGTGGTGCACCGTCAGGAAGGCAAACCAAACCTGACCCTAATCCTAACCCTTCTATTGATTGATTGATTTCCCTGGTTTGGACCGACGGGACGGCACATACGTCTTTTCCTGTGAAACCCCAGACCGTAGGATTGCCTCTGGGCTGCCTCAGGAAGAACAAACCGTTGATGTTCACGTGATCATCTGTTTATCTTTCAGAGGAGATCATTGTCGTTAGCATGGAAACTGAGCCTACCTTTAAGAAGATGGAGACCGTGGTCAAACTAGAGTCTGTGAGTTTCACTTTTTAAAGCTGTTGAGCTTAGAATACCCGTGCATGTTCTTTCTAGTTTGGTGGGTCTTTACCTTTGCTGCAGTTTTAAATGAAGAACTGTTGCAACTGTGCATAAGAATATAATGATTTTCCAATCTGTTTTTCCTCTGTAGTGCTCTGACGCTGTGGTCAAAGTTGAGGTAATCTGAATACTTTACAGTTTATTTAAATCAAATTGAAAGATGTCAGATTGTGTCTCAAAGCCTCACAGATGAGATCTGTTCCGCTTGTATTTAAAGGATGATGACAACGACAAGGGGAAGAAGAAGAAGAGGAAGAAGGGCGACGAGCCTGAAGAGGAGGAACTCGATGAGAGCATGCTCGACTGGTGGTCCAAATATTTTGCCTCCATTGAAACTTTGACAGAGGTGAGTCTTCTTCTTTTGGTGCACTAGTTACTGGTTTAGCTTTATTGTGTTTTAATGAATACAGATGACAAATAATCATCTCCTCCCTCAGGCACTCAAGGCTCAGGAGGCAGCTCTGTCAGATTCAGAGGACAAAGATGACGCGGACATTGCAGACGGTGGAGGTAAAACAAAATAAGATCCAATTTTAGGTTTTCATTAAGATTATATGTGGCTCTGTGTCAGCGTGGAATAGCTACATTTATTCGGCTGTCGTATCTTAGCATCAAAGATAAGCTTGAATCGACATTAGAGAACCACATTATCAACATCTTTTAAGACAAACGTGCATGTTCATCCTTTATGAGCTCACTAACTCTGTTGTCTTCTTCTACAGTGCAGTAGTGAACCTCGTAGCCCGATAAAGGCCTCCATGTAGATGCTGACATGAATCCAAATTTCCATTCGTGGGACAGCCGCTTTTTCACTCCCATACATGCATATTAGCCGTATGCTGACCATGAAAGTTGCCAATAATAATAACATTAAAAAAAGAAAAAACTGTAGCATGCAGTTTTAATGAGCTTCACAAAGCCTGCCTGGAGGATAACCCTTCAAAATACCAAGTATCCCCACTGGACTGTATACTCCAATAGTATGCAATTCAATGGCATGCTTGCTGTATACAGTAAAAGCTGGTTTTGGCAACTTTCATGAGGAATTCATGTCTCGAGTGCTCTGCTCCTTCACCCTTCCTCCCAACCTCCCGTCCCCCCCCCCTCTTCCCTCCTCCGTCCTCGCTGCTAACCTGTACTCAGATATCAAACCCGATGACTCTCCTGTGAAAGGCACCAAGAAAGGCAAAGGGAAAAAGAAGAAGGCGGTGGCCGATCCGTTTGAGAGAAAAAAGCCGAAGCTGGACGAGCTGAAGGTACTGGAAAAGCTTGGCACAAACCACGGCCTTGGAAAAAGAGGGAACTCGTGAAATTTTACGTTGTTTTTTTTTTTTTTTTTTCTCAAACCAGGTGTATCCGAAGGAGCTGGAGAGCAACTTTGACAACTTTGAGGACTGGCTGCACAGTTTCAACCTGTTCAGGGGAAAGGGCGGCGACGACGACGACCAAAATGTGACGGATGAGGACAGGATTGTGGGAAAATTCAAAGTACGACCTTCCTTCTGCATAGAGAGTTTTTAATTACGTATTTTCACGATATATAACTTTGTTTCTTTAACTGTGTCACCGCAGGGCTCGATGTGCATGTACAAAGTGTCGGACGATATGCCCAGAGACATGAGCTTCGACACCAACTTGGGAATGTTTCAGAACATTCCTCACAACGATCCCATCAACGTCCTAGTCCGCATCTACGTCATCAGGGTGAGCTACGTGTGCTGGATGTCTATCTTGCTGTTATAATGTGATGGCTCCTAATACCTGCTAAACACTATTTTCTGCTAGGCGACTGATCTGCATCCTGCAGACATAAATGGGAAAGCTGACCCCTACATTGCAATCAAACTGGGCAAAACAGAGATAAGAGACAAAGAGAACTACATCTCAAAGCAGCTGAACCCTCTGTTTGGCAAGTAAGTGCAGAGGCTTGATACGTGTGTGTGTGAACTCATGAGATTTTACTGTACTGCCCCCAAATCGTGACGATTCTCATGTGATCAGATCTTTCGACGTGGAGGCCACGTTCCCGATGGATTCCACACTAACGGTGTCCATCTATGACTGGGACTTGGTGGGAACTGACGATCTGATTGGAGAAACCAAACTCGACCTGGAGAACCGCTTCTACAGCAAACACAGAGCCACGTGTGGCATCGCCTCTAACTACGCCATGTAAGAAGGGAGAGACTACATGATGAGTCAGGGACCGTTAGTCAAAGAATATTAACAAAATCCATCTTTTTCCGTGCACTTCTTTTTCTGTAGCCATGGTTACAATGTGTGGCGAGACCCGATGAAACCCACACATATCCTGGCTAAGCTCTGCAAGGACGGCAAACTGGACGGGCCTCACTACGGCCCTGGAGGGAGAGTGAAGGTGGAGAACTGTGTCTTCATGGCGCCGACTGAGATAGAGGACGAAAATGGTATTTTATGACCTGTTTTTAAGCCTAATTACTTATTCGCTTGCTTTGTTTGCTTGCTCACTAGCTAAATATCTATGTGGTGATTTAGTCGGATGATAAATCACCGATTTGTGATGATGTTCGTCAGGTTTGAAGAAGCAGACGGATGAACACCTTGCCCTGACTGTGCTGAAGCACTGGGAGGAAATCCCAAAAGTCGGCTGCAAGCTCGTCCCAGAGCACGTGGAGACCAGACCGCTGCTCCACCCCGACAAACCGGGAATCGAGCAAGTGTGTCCAGCGTACTAGTGAAAACGCCTCAAACGGCTTCTGTTGTTTGTTTGTACACTGAAATGCAATGACGTCTCGTGTTCAATTGTGTCCTTAGGGAAGAATTGAGATGTGGGTGGACATGTTCCCCAAGGATATGACTGCACCGGGCCCTGCACTCGACATTTCTCCAAGGAAACCAAAGAAGTACGGGTCAAATCGGCAGTTTAACACACACGAGATAAATTGTCCAGCGACAGCACTGGATAAGAATTTATATTAATGAATGCAAAGGTTTAAACTGTAGTTTTTCCTTGTGTGCAGGTTTGAACTGAGGGTGATCGTTTGGAACACAGATGAAGTCGTCCTAGAGGATGACGATATCTTCACCGGAGAGAAATCAAGCGACATATTTGTGCGAGGGTAGATATGGGCTGTTTTTTTGTATATTTTTTCTTCTGTTTACATGCTAGAACAAAGCACAAAAATAATTAATTAGACTCAAAGGATTTTATAAATCTACAGTACTGCATGCCTCTGTTTCTTGTAACAGCTGGCTGAAGGGGCAGCAGGAGGACAAACAGGACACTGACGTCCACTACCACTCAATCACCGGAGAGGGAAACTTCAACTGGCGCTTCGTCTACCCCTTCGACTATCTCATGGCAGAGGAGAAGATCGTCATCTCCAAAAAGGAGTCCATGTTTGCCTGGGATGAGACCGAGTACAAGATCCCCGCTCGGCTTAATCTGCAAGTGTGGGACGCTGATCATTTCTCTGCAGACGATTTCCTGGGTATCAGCGACTATCGTTTTAATAATTAACTCCATTACTTAGAAGATGTTGTTGCTGTTTCGACATTTCCACGTACTTGCCTCATTTGAAGTTCATTAATAAATGTCTCCACAGGTGCAATTGAGCTGGACCTGAACCGTTTCCCGCGCGGTGCGAAGACGGCCAAGCAGTGCACCATCGAGATGGTGACCAACGAGGCGGAGATGCCCATGGTCTCCATCTTCAAACAGAAGAGGATCAAGGGCTGGTGGCCGTTCGTGGCCAGAAATGAAGAGGATGAGTTTGAGCTCACGGTGGGTCACAGCTTAGAGCGACGTTACGTCCTGGTCATAACCAAAGATAAAGGCTGTTTAACGTCTCATTGTAGCGCGCTAGCATGCTAGCGTGGTGTTAAATGAATGGAGTCATACCTCTAGGGACGTTGAATTTCTTGACAAGCCAATAATAGTCCCTCCCACAGAGCTATGCTGGAAATGAATGCAGTTAAATATTATTAAACTATTTTAAACGGATGCGTCTAAGTTGGTCCATAACGACAAATATGAAATGTTTCTTTGTTTCAGGGAAAAGTGGAAGCAGAGCTGCACCTTCTGACAGGAGAGGAGGCAGAGAAAAGCCCCGTTGGTGAAGGACGAAACGAGCCAGATCCTCTAGAGAAACCCAAGTATGAAGGACGCTTTTCCATCGACACCAATACTAACATCTTAATCCATTTATCTCGGTCACATTTATCCATTTTCTACATGAACCTCCTACACACACACACAAAAGGTGTTTTAAAAGAGTTTATAAACGGTTCTAAAATGTCATAAAATAAATTAAAAACACAACCGTTATTTAATCAAAAATAAAAGCATAAATAATTAGAATAAATTTGCATTAAAAGAAGATAATACGCAGAAATAATTTCACGAATTGAGGACATTTGCACGCATTTACTTCTGCAAAGCTCTGGACTACTTCCTCTTTCTTTAAAGGTAAGATGCTCTTTCTTTCTCTTTAGGTTTCTACCTGTTAGTTTCTCGACATGTCGTTTCCTCGTCTTGTGTCTTTGTTATTGTTCACGTTGCTAAATTTCAGTTCAAACGGCGAACGGAGAATGAGAACTCAACTTGCACATTTCTGTCCTTCCAGCCGTCCCGACACCAGCCTTCTGTGGTTCCTCACTCCCTTCAAAGCCATAAAACACTTGGTCTGCAACCAGTACAAGTGGCTGGCCATCAAGATTTTCACTGCTCTGGTGGTGCTGGCTATGCTGGCTCTTTTCCTCTACAGCATGCCTGGTTACATGGTCAAGAAAATGCTGGGAGTCTGAGGTGTTGCTCAGACACTTCTGCAGAAGGTTCCAGCAGTTTCATAAAAACAAAACAAAAAAAAAACACACTTTCTGTCACTCATCCATCATTTCTATCCACATTTTCTCTACAATTTTAACATTTTAAACTCTTTTTATATGATTTAAATAGGGAATGCGCTGTCAATACATTTATAATCTTCTCAAAGTTACTTTATTGATTAGATTTTATAGACATTTTATTCTTCGGGAAACAAAAAAAAAAGCTCAGTTAATAGACAGTTTATCCACATTTTCAGCTTAAAGTGAAACACTGGATTAATTTTGAACCATTCTGTTTGAAGTTGAAGGTTGGAAGCAGAGTCTTAATTTGTAGCTGTAATATTCACATCAAGTTTAAGTGGAGAGAATGAGCCAGTGAGGAGTCAGACGTCAAAGCAGCATTAGCGACGCTCAGACATGAAACTGGAAGCAGACAAGTATAAAATAGATGTTTAAGAGACGAGAGGTGAGAAACAAAGACTACTTAAATATACGGGAACTTCCTCTTACTAGCTGTGTTGCTTCGTTGGCTTTGGCTTGTTAATTTCTTTTTCTTTTCTTTCTTTTTTTTTTTTTTTTAACAATCCTCACTCCACCAGCCGCCCAGATATCGCTCTCCTCTGGTTCCTCATCCCTTTCAAAGCTGCGAAGCACCTGCTATGTGACCAGTACAGGTGGCTGACCATCAAGATTGTCACGGCCCTCCTGCTGCTGGCCATCCTGGGCCTGTTTCTCTACAGCATGCCTGGATACATGGTCAAGAAGATGCTGGGAGTTTGAAAGAAAGTTTTGTTTTCTTCAAAAAGTGTGGCTTCAGTAATATATATTTATTTACTTTTTTTCAAATTCACAATTTCATAAAATAATCAAAGCATTACAATAGCAGTGCTAATAATACAACTCGAGTGTGTCCATGATTGGTGATTAATGTAGCCTAATGAACGCACATCTCATATAGTTGTGATGTCTTAATACTATAATATAAAATAAATGATTATCAGTTAATTAGATTAGAAGTCATATTGGTTTAAAGCAAAGTAAGGATATTTAGCACAGTTAGCATCGTGTTTGAATTCAGATTTACTTGCTTCTGTTTCAAATCTGTGAATAAACTGACATCTGGACCATTCAGCTGCTTGGTGCTCGTGTCTTTTATTGTTATGTGCGTGTTTGTGTGGAAACTGAAAGGTGAGTGGACGTGTTATTGTTTTCTGTGGCTCAAACTTGTGGTTTTTGTTCCATATGGGAAATCTACTAGAATAAAATTACCCCTAAAAACACTCAAATATGCATACAGCGTTCTTTTAATTATTTCTATAATAAAACATAGCAGTTAAAAGTGCTGATAATCCCTAGAAGTTCACATTTGTCAACTCTCAACTTTACGCTGTTTGTCTAATTCGCTGTTTCTCTCTCTGTGCTCCACCAGCCGCCCGGATATCGCTCTCCTCTGGTTCCTCATCCCTTTCAAAGCTGCGAAGCACCTGATATGTGACCAGTACAGGTGGCTGACCATCAAGATTGTCACGGCCCTCCTGCTGCTGGCCATCCTGGGCCTGTTCCTCTACAACATGCCTGGATACATGGTCAAGAAGATGCTGGGAGCTTGAAGGATCTGTTTGTTTTACACTGTAAAGAAATCGTTTCACCTGTATCTTAGCTTTGTGTTGTTGTTGTTGATTTTGTTGTTTTTCCCATTTGACAAAAGACAGCATCAGGTTTTAGATTATACGTATTATATATGGCTCCACTATACAAAAATAAATAAATAAATAAATAAGGTAAGCATAATCTCAGATTGACATGTAATCATGTAGAGGGGCAAATTTGTTATTTTTTCTTAATGATGATTAGTTTTATTTTTTGCCTCGTTTGGGTTTGTGATTGTTGTGGTTGCCTACGAAAGTTAAGACTACGCTCTTTGTTCTGATGTATTGTGAACTCCTCTGTTTGTGAAGAGCGAACAATAAACGTTTCTAATCTTAACATGATACGGGTGATGTCAAGAATTTGACTCATCACACGTTACTGACAATAAAAATTACGGAAACAATGATAGACCTGTGTTGTGATGTTGCACTAGGTTTGCAGAGAGAGAATGAATTGTGACTATACAAAGATAAAGAGGGGTTGTAGCAATATGACAAACCCTGGTGATGTCAGCTTCCAAAGGATTATTTCACTTAAAGTGGAGATGATAGTGGATGCAACTTGAGTAATAGTATCCAATATCCACAGAGGGGCATAACACAAGGAAACTGTATCGCAATTAGTGTGTATTCTACAAAAAAGGTACAGTTTGCCATTTCCTACTGTCAGTCATTCATGAAGCCACAGCAATAGTTCAGTTTTTAAAAAAGGACATTCTGGAGGATGCGGGCATCGATCCCGCTACCTCTCGCATGCTAAGCGAGCGCTCTACCATTTGAGCTAATCCCCCGTTACAAAAGACAATAAAACTTCAAAGAATCAACCGCCAACCGCTCAAAAGGTCTCAACTACATCGTTGTTGTCGTCGACAGTAATTTTAACAGGTAATTTCTGCTATTTTGCTATTGAATCGTGATTTACACTAACATGTCGACCCACGAAACTTGAATTAAGTGAGTCATAACAGCTTTCCAGCACATTTGTAATACTTTACCTCCATCTGCTGGTCCTCAGAGGAACTAACACTCTCGTCATTACGTGATACTAATCAACTCGTCTGAATTAACGAATCGTTTACGGTGTAGTAATGTATCCTTTTTTGTTGTTGTTTTATATATAATATGTGTAATCTATTTCAAACGCAGTAGGAAATGTACACTCACAGACGACTTGAAAAATGTTAAACAGTAGTAAAGTTGGGAAAGAGTTTATTTGCTCGGATTGTTCTTGTTAATTTGTATTTACGGCTTGTGTACGTATATTTCCATAGCATGTAAGTATTATAGATGTAAGTGTATATAGAATGAAAGAAACTAAAAAGATCATTTGGAGGATGCGGGCATCGATCCCGCTACCTCTCGCATGCTAAGCGAGCGCTCTACCATTTGAGCTAATCCCCCATGCAGTACAATCATAAAATCATACCATTTTTGACTAGATACAGTATATGTGTAGACAAAAATCGTATGAAAACTGGATATAGCTATTTTTTTTTCTATATGTGATAAACAATTGTGGTGCAAAGTGATGTCTTACAATGCAATCGTATTACCATGTTAACCATGCTATGTATTGGGTGGTAGATAATGCTGATTAAAACTTGCCCCGTTTCAGAATCAACTGTTTTTGCACGAATGACCAAAGGCATTCAAAGGTCTACGGTGGGCTTCACCTTAAAACTACCATATAATCGACACAAAATACAGCACAGAAGTCGTTTCACAACTGTTTATTTATCCAAAACTCAAAAGATGAGTGTTCTGTAGATGTTTACATGGTTAATGAAGACAAGATCCAGAGCAGACAACAGCCAGTTTGCAAAGTAAAAAATAGCTTGGATAGGATAAAGAGACCTCCTTGTTTACCTGGATACTAATGATGACCAGTCAAGTGGTCACAGATCTCTCCACAGTGACGTTCGTCGAGACGACAATTCATAAACCCTGGGGAAACCGTTTTGCAGCAAATTTTAAACACAGAATGATTAGCAGTAAAATCATGATGTCACTTGGGTTATGCGGGTGTATTGATTAAGTGTCAGGCTTCCTTAAATAAAAATAAAACTAAACGAACAAACAAAAAAACATTAGAACTGCTACAATCTATAAACCATGTTGTCAGTCTGCAGGCGCATTATCCTTTAACCTCTAAATTTTAAACTTAAAGGCTACTGCATGTCAGCCAATTAACCGTGCGACATCACACAGAGTCTCCACAGAAAAATACATTTACAAAATATCACTCATTCACAGTCAATGTGTAACATTCTCATGCTCAGATATGTTGCTGATCAATAACGAACAATCGCAGAGCACCGATCATTTGCCACGAAGAATTTCCTTCAGCATGTCTACATGTCACGAACCCTCTGTAGCGCGAACAATGGCAAACGTGGCCTCAGCTTTCGATCCTCGTACAGTAGGTTTGCACCGATTTTGCTACAGAAAGTTAATCTAAATTAAATATAAGTTAAATAAATAAGAAACTGTTATTACAAAGTCACTTTTGTTACAGCTTTAGTAGCTCAGGGAGTGTCCTGATGGCACATTGGAGCAGAGGTGTCATTGTGTGCTCTGACAGTAGTATTAACAGCGCACCAAAGGCAAATAAATAACCCCAGAATGAGACGTTGTTCTTTGAGAAATTAAAAATGTTGGTAATATTTACATACTTAAACTTGCCATAACAACCTCCATGCCAGGCTCGGCTCTATTTTCTGCGTTACTCATGCTGAAATAACTGTGATACGTTATACGTTACTGTTATTGTTAACTGTGTAAGTGGAGGCAGGGAGGAGCAGCAAATGACGACGCAGAGTAGTTGTGTATTCTGTGTAGATACCCACAGGGTGGAGGGGGTAGGTTACCAACAGATATATATATATATATATATATGTATGTATATATATTTATATGACAAAGAAAGGAAAAGACAGACGGAGAGCTGGGTTGATGGTGAGTATTTGTAGAAAGCGTGCAGAGAGAGTAGAAAATAAATGAGGGTCAAAACAAAAAAAAGAAAAAGGAAGGTGAAGATGGAGATGACGAGGGGAAAGGGAGAGATGGCGGGTTCAGTATTCATCCTGGTCCAGGTGAGCTTGCTCATCGAGGTCTTCATCCTCTGGAGGTGCAAAGCCTTCCTGAGATACAGAAAAACACAGAAACATTACAATGTCGTCTGCACACGTAGTTAGAAGATGAAACCATTACAATTTAATCAAATCGACACAATTATTAATATGCATATAGAAAAAAATTTTTTTTGTAACCTCTGCTTTCTAAACGCATCTGTAACAGCAAGAAGAAGGTCCTTCGATCTGAATTTTGTAGGATTTCAGCTGATCTTTGCAGAAATGTAATATAGGGGTCATCTTTATTTTGTTCCGTTATCTTACAATAAGCTAGATAAACTGTTCTGGGTTACTGATTCTTACTCGGAGCGGCAGCCACTGTATGTTCTGCTTATAGACTGTATGAAAAGACGGACAAACCCTCCTTGAACCTGCAGTTTTAAAGCTCAGTGGAGTCTCTGGCCATCGATATCTTAAAAATACCTGACTCCAGCTTTTAAGTTGGCTTCATGTTTATTTCTCATGTAAATTTAAGGATTTTAACATCCGCTGGGAAGTAATTCAGTGTTCAGCTTCAGAGGTCACCGCTTAAAAAAGAAAAGCTGTCTACAATTTACAACCTCACCACTAGAGGGCAATATATGCTACATGCTGGCCCTTTAATCTGTCAAGGACATGATCTCCAAAAGTGGGTGCTAAAAAAAACCAAAATGCTCTAACAACTATGACACTGTGCCATTTACAATGAGATATAATCCTCACGGAAACGTTTGCATGGTTAAAAAGATACCTCTGTTGCGTAGAGAATGTCAATTATCCTGCTGAGGACGGGGTTGCTGTCACTCTCGTGCTCCTGGCAGATGAGCTCGATGTCCCGTAGTTTGCTGAAGTAGAAGTCTCTTTCCTTCTCTAGTCCATCTACAGTCAACTTCAACTCCATCAACTTTTCATCAAGGAAAGAGAAATAAATGTCTATGAAAAAGCTGGAAGTCCCAAAAAACTAATCCAAACAATGTAGTCAGGACGAAGCACCACAAGTGTTTTTTATGAAGTGAATGAAGACACAAATTGTAGATGACAAATACATCCTTATTTCAAGTAAGTTATAAGTTATGAGCATACCAATACCAATTATACCATATTATTTACACGTATGTTTTCTCCAAGCAAGGTTATCTCTAAATCCCCAAATCACACGCAACTCTACCTGTTGATTTAGCTCCATGATCTCTGCATCGCTGCCTCCATTTCTAGACAAAGTTGGGTTCTTCCTCATGGCCGGAGTGTTGTGCTGGACCCGCTGCGGTGTTGGCATGTTTTTGGGAACTGTCGGCGATGTCCTCTGTGGTCCTGGAGTGGTCAGAGATGATGAAAAGTGTTGAGCAATAGAACTGAAATGAGTTGAACTGCAATGTTTTTTGGCTGTATAGCAATTGTGGCGATGGATATAGCACATTATAGAGCGCTGAAGCTATCGGCTTGTAGCTCACTGCTGTGACTTTGATATGCCTTTTTTTTTTGTTTGTTTTAGACCAGAACTGAGATGAATGACGTCAAATTGCCAAATTGCAAATTTAATTTAATTTTGGCTGAAAGTTTATTTGAGTCGGAATCTTAAAAAGAAAAACCTCGGTCATACCAAACCTCTATAAGTGCTTCAGCAAAGGTGTTTCGGATAGAGACAAAACATGCCAACACACATTACTGCAGGTTTGAAAATAAATGCAGTGATTCTGCCCATTTGCAACCACACTGCTTCCCAGTGACAAAGTCACAAAGCAGGCTTATGACACGCTACAAGTCAGAGTAGGTTGTTCGCCATGATTATCAAGCAATAAAAGCTTTCATGGAGACAGAGCAAGGCAGTCGGGCCGACGTTACTCTTGTTAGTAAAATGACAAACTTGCTTTTAATTGTCAGTGTTGCATCACCTGCATGATGCAGGACACCGTGGGTGAATAGTTGCACTCAATATTTCTGTCCGTGTTTACGGATCATGATCAAAGTAAAGTTATAATTAGAGTTGCCTAATGTGGATTTACTGCCTCACTAACGCTGCACCCCACTATGCACTGTGGTGATTATTGCTGCCTTCAAATGTTGACGGGTGAAATCCACTCGGCTGTTGTGGTATTTACGCCAAAAGTGGAAATGATTACAGAAACGAGGGTGGATAGTACTGTATTTAGTAGACTTCATAGTCTTATATTATGTCATATTCTCAACAGCCTCGTCCTTTCATCATGCTTTTTTATTTCCTATATTGAGTTACCTGGTCATTAGCTTGATAAATGCCTCTGTTGTTTCCAGATGCTAACATATCACCTAGCAGTGGTGTTCTCCAAGCTTTAGGCCTGGACACACCAAACCAATATCAACAAACCACCAGCGACAAAGCCAATGAACACGCCACAAATCCTAAATCTGTCATGAGAGGAAATACGCATTTAAACAAATACATTTAAATGGGGTTTAAAACTAGAAGAGCTAGGAAGCTACGTAGCTTGAAAGAGCTAGCTCCAGCACACTCTCCTGAATCAAGCTGACCTAAGTCTAATCATGCTGATGAGAAAATCACAGACTGGATGATCATTATGAATGATGTAGTTTGTGTCAACGGTGCAGGACAAACTGTCAGAACTACAGGTGTTTATCGACTGTCCTACACAAGCTAATGGGCGACCATTGGATTGGTGAGTCCTACGCAGCCCTTACGCTACCACTCGGACTCCCAAGCATTTCGTCTCGCAACCACGAGCTCCATTTGAAGGCAGCATGTGCCAAAACCCCACCAGTGACTCAATCATACCTACAGTGTCATAGTTTTGTGAATGCTGGGCAGTGAGATGGATCGAAGAGGACAGCAGTCATTCTGTGAATCGTGCTGCTCACACCACTTGCTTGCAGGGAGCGCTCTTGAGCCAAACAAAGCTCAGCAAGACCGTGCAGCAAAGGCAAAATGGTTTGCTTTACCTGGGTTTCTCTTTGGTTTGTGGATAAATTGATCACCTGGATTGGGGGGAGGGGCCACGTCCTGCCCCTGTCTGGCTAGTAAAGGGTCGTACTCCTTCCCGTCGTAGTTGGCGTCGAAGAACTTCTTGAACCATTGGACGAATTCAAAGTTGTCTTGGAATTTCCCTTTTACAAGCTTTTCTACGGGAATAATCTGCACAATGGAAAGAAGAAACGTCTTTGAGGTTAGCAGATAAAGTAGAAAAGATGGATTTAAGGCATGAAACTATCAAGTTGTTGAATGAAGGATCAAAGGAGTCTGACTTTGTCAACGCTCATCCTTTTAAAAGCTGCCTGAAGAACTTTGAAGTTGTGTATAAATTCGTGCTCCAGCTTGGCTTGAAATTTGACCTTCTTCAGAAGAATGCACCCCGGAAACAACATGTCCATGAACTGGCAGTATGCCGCTCCTGAAATAAATAAAAACACAAAGAGACGAAACATTTTCAGAATGTTCACAGCATGAGTTTGTTAAAAAAGGGAAAAGAAAGAAATAAAGCCGATGTTTTTGTCGGCCTCACCTGAACATAGCTGTTCGATCTTGGTGTAGGTGAGATGCAAAGAGTCGTTGACCCACGCCAGCATGTCATGTCGGCTGAGGTTGTCAATGGACACGGATGTGGCGTACACATTCACTGCCATCCCCTAACTGAGACAGAAGACAAAAGAACAGTCAAAAACCCACTCAGTTGGCTTTTTCTGACGGACTTCTAGGGTAGACCATGTTAGTTCAAACCAAAACCTGATCTATTTGTTTGATTGGCCATTAGTCAAGCGATTAATCAAGTTGCAGGGTTTATTTCCGCCCGTTTTACCATGTGTTAGGCGACTTAAGGTCTTCAAGAAACTCAAAAAGTCCTGTAGCCTTCGTTTAAGCCTTGTTTCTTGGGTAACCAACTAATTCTTCCATCTGGTTTTTGTAAGTAAACAACTATACTGGTTTATATTTGTAGCTGAACTGCTTGTCCTGCACTGTACTCAGGATTTACCCCATTGCCGGTTAACCGTATAATCTATATCCCAAATGCATCCCCGGGTTTGTAGCACCATGTTTCCATCATATGTCGTAGGGTGGTATTAGAGACCCCGTGCTTGTTGCAGTTGCCGGCCTGCACTTAAAGCCCCCCCTCATCTCCATCGTCTACCTTTTGCCATGCACGCAGGCTCGATTTTTGACTCTTTTCCTCTCAGATTTAGCCTACAGACGTGCGTTGAGTGTAATCCTCCCTAGATTAAACAGAAATATCCCGGTGTTTGTGAGCAGCTTTACACATCTGCCAGCCCCCCCCACCCCACCACCACCCCACCCCAGCCTTCTCTGTGCTCACTTCGCCTGCCTGTTAATACCTTCCAGCGGTGTCATGTCAGACTCACATTAGAAACACCTCACCGTTTCCTGCACTGGGAATAAGATTCACACTCACACTCACACAGACCACCTTTGAAAATGTTGGTTTTTGCCCCCGAGAGCCTGAGAGAAACCAGAATGATGATGAGTCCAACAGTGGGACTGAATAACCAGTGATTTCTGGTGATGCACCTTCATCAGCGCATACCAGCATTCTCTCTCTCCCCACGGGGCTCGGCTATCGCACAATAACATGATTACAACCTCTTTTTTTTTAACCATGCAATAAAAGCCCTTTATGAGTTCGGCTTTCGTTCACAGACTTTGCACTGCGCGTAAATGCAATGAACAGTCCACGAATAACTGCATCCAGAGCAACGCATGAAAGGGAAGATAATCTATTCTTTAAAAATAAACAACAACAAAAAGAAAGAAAAACAGCCTGGCTTTGTATAAAAAGAAGAAGAAGAAAGCTAAAAAAGATGACCGCAGCAAAGACTCCCGAGTGCAAACCGCTCAAGTCTTGCAGGAGCGGAATTAAATGGGGCGGGGGTCTGGATTTCTCAAACCGAGAGCAGAGAACAATAAATGTGGCCGTTTGCAGGGTGCGTTTCTGTAAAAAAAAGCCGCAGCGCTGCTGCTGCTGGTGGTGGTGCTGCTGCTGCTTTCCGAGCGGCCCCCTCTACAGGCCTCCCCGAATACCTCAGGACTGTCAGTGCACGGGAAATATCCTTCCCTGCGTGGGAATAAAAAAAAACGCAGCTTCGACGCAAAAAAAACCCCAACATAAAATAAATGGAGAAATAACGAGCTCGGAGCGGAGGAGTGGGCCGCGAAAGCCGTGAAATACTCACAGTTATTCCGGAGTGCCTGTGTTGTGATCACGCTGGCTGTATTCCTTATGTCAGTGCCCGTTGCTGTCGTCGTTGTCAGACCCTGCGCGGTGCGGTGCTCGGTAACGGGCCGCCCTGTCTGGGGCTGCAACAATCCGGCCCCTGGCGCGCATGCGCCCGACTCCATGCTGTTAAAGGTTCATTATAAATAGGACTTTGGCCTGTTCCGGCCAGGAGACACATAATGTTTCGGGTTGGGGTTTTAAGGCCTCTGCAAGGTTTTTGTTTTTTGTGAGGTCACGCATGTCGACAAATATTTGGTCTGATATATGGAAATACGAGGCGTGCAACCAGAATCACAGCATCACACGGATCACCTGTTAATACCAGATCAAGGCTCACATAAGCAGGATTTTACATTTGCAGCTGGATCAAGTGAAGTTTGGATGAATCTTAAGATGCAAAGGCACCACGTGGTATAAGTTTCCAGCAAAAAAAATGTTCTGATTTGCTACAGCCATCATCCTGGAAAGCCATCACATCACCTGGTGGATTCTTAAAAATGTTAACTACAACCTCTCACTGACTATACCACTAATGATCAGAGTAATAGTCCAATCACAACAAAAGCACCACCTCAGGCTGAGAGAGGTACAGTAAATCTGTTATCATGCATGCTAACGTTGACAGCCAATAACCATCCGGGTATAAAATGTGGATCTATCCACACAAAAGAGATATGAAGAGGTAGATATTGAAGAATATGCAAAAATATACAAGATGTATAAATGTAGTATAAAATATAAACGATATATAAGTTGTAAGATACATAAATAATGAGATAAATACATTCCGTATAAAATATATAACAGTTAGATTATCAGATGATTTAATTTATTGTCCATGTACAAGTTGGAAACTCTGATCAGACTGGTTTCTGTTTGGTAGATAATGAAGTAAATACAGCTGGTATGAGTGAAAACTTGTAATTATTAGGCCAGTTTGTTCTGAAGATATTTTAGTTTGATACTTAGTGAATACATAAATAATGGTCCCACTAAACAGTGTTTTCCTTGTTAGAGGTCAAAAGCCAAAAAGTAGAAAAGTGTAGAGGAGTAAAAACGTCTCCCTCTGAGATTATGTGATGTAATACCATAAATTATGAAGTGAATGCACTTTGTACTTTGGTACACTTAGTTCCTGTCCAACAGTCATCAGTCAGCTCACACAGCAATCAGAGGGCTTCATTTCACTGTGGTTTATTTGCACTCAAATCATGTGATAAAGAGCTGCAAGAAGAAATAAGAAATAAAGGAATTCAATGTGACCATACATTGTTCAGCACCAGTGGACATTTGGGAGGGGAAAGACACGGCAAAATTCACTGGAGCATAATCCTGAACAAAAGTGAAATCTGTCCCCAAAACAAAAAAATAATAAAAAAATTAAACAACATAGTTTACTGTATCACGATCATCTCCTGAACATAACCGGGTCTAATAAAAAAAAATGAGCTAACTCTTACGTGCATCCCTGCTTACACTGCAGTTTTTGACAAAAATACAATCAAGTTACTAAGACAATTATTCACAAGCAAACATTTTTTAAAAAACAATAAATATACAGTAGTTGACAACTTAAAAAAAAAAGTATCAGTGCTTTTCTGTAGTCGCTAAACAAACATACAAACGTTGGGTGGCATAAGAAGGCATCTGATCCCCTGAAGGCTTGGCATTAACTGACTAACATCTCTGCTTTTATGCTCATGTGGAAGCTAAAGAGGATCCCCTTCTCTGTATGCTTCACAGTGGTGTGCTACATTGGAAGTGTCAGCCAGAGGAACGTTTACATCCTGCTGCTTCAGACCAGAACCAGTCGAACAAGTTGTAAAACCTCGATCAGTGAGTCACGATCTGCAGCAGCAGCGGCGGCAGGATGGGACGATGTGTTTGAGGGTGTCGGTGAAGAAGGCAGTTTGGGTGAGATTTTTTTTTTTTTTTTTTTTTTTTTTTTACTCTCTGTGGAAATGATCACAAAGAATACTGTGATCAGTAGTAGTAGTGCTCTGCCACCATGCACAATACTCAGCGTATTTTCATTCACATTAGGTGTGGGGTGGAACAGGAGCCCGTTCTGCTATGATGCTGTAAACATGATCCCAAACTCTGCAACAGTAGCATCAAAAGAAAATAACACAAATATTAAAAAAAAAAAATGAATTAGGGTATTTTTTAACAATTGATCGATAGCAACTTTTTTTTTTTTTTTTCTTTTTAGTAACTGACATTTTTATGTCGAAGTCCTTTTAATAATTTATTGCATTTCATTCACCATGACTCGCGGTAAAAAGACATTTCGTGACGATAAATCATGTAAAAAGGCATCTAAATAGAACATGATACAAGTGCAAAAATCGTAATTTACAGTGAGGTAACACAATCGCATCGTAATAAAAACCAATGACTCGCCTCCTTATCCCTAAAACTATTATTAAGATACAACAATTTATCCCCTAACATGATACAAAGTAACACAATGGCAACTCATTATTATTATTTTTTTTTCCATCTTCTGCTTATATTTGGTTAACATTTGACTGAAATTTGGTAGCTATAACCACTTTTCCAATATAACTGTGGCCATACGGTCCACACATACAGTATTCTAGGTTTCCAGAAAGAAAGGGAAAAAACAAAAAAACAAAACAAGTCTTCTTGCTCGGCCGTACGTTTCCCTCGGGTATCATTTCTTCTGCTTTTTAGTAACGGACGTCTGACTCGTTACCAGATCCCGCTGGATCTCCCTCCAGGAGGAGCGAGGATCCTGGCCGAGGATCTCTTTGGAATCTTGTCGTCGATCTGAGCACCTGTGGACAGGATCACGCGGGTTGAGTAGAGCGACACAAGGAGCCACTTTATCCTTGTTACGTGCAGCTCAGTAATGTTTTTTTTTTTTCTCCAGGGGCCTCTAAACAGCTTATGCAAAGTTTAAGGCAGCTTTAAGAAACGCAGCATGCTTAAAAAGATGAAAGTGCATTCCACTGAAAATGCAAAACATCTACAGCTTGCTTGCAAGTAACTGGGCGTAAAGTCCTGCTGCCAAAATAAAAGCACTACTGTTATATTCCTAATTGTAGGGTTTAGTTTGCTCCCTGGATACGCATCTGCTCTTTTGTAGCACACCATACCCCTAATTCTGCAGAAAATGGTTAAGAGCTGGTCTGAAAATGCATCACCATGAAGGATTTAACTACAGAGGAGGTGTGTCTCAGTCATCCGGGTCACGACATGTCTAAAATCTAGGCTAAAGATGTTTCATAACTCACCCAAGTTGCTTCTTCAGGAGGTGGTGCCCCTCTGAAACTCACATGACTAAGGCCTGCTAACGACCTGCTAGTCAACTAACATCCCCAATATTATCTTGGCATGGTTGAGGAATCTCTAACAACACGTCAACAGCCTCACAAGACTCCTTCATATGAACCACAGCACCTTAATTAGGCCAATTATTCGGCCAAAATGGACCTGAAAATTATCTCCATTTACTGCTCGTATATATTTTTAAAACGTGCAGGAATTTCAGCATTCGCATAAATCTGTTGGTCCTCACCAGACAGGCTGAAGCTGGACTCATGGAGGTCCCTCACGCCCCCGTGCCGGGTGCAGGGGCGCGTCGGAGTGTCCAGGTCCGAAGCTCCAAAGTCCCTCTTCCCTGAATTTGCCAAGGTGACGACTTCGCCCGTGTAGGGCTCCCGCTCTACAGCTTTCACCGCCTGGCACTGGTAAACCGCAAAGTGAAGCAGAAGCAAATGAATGACCACGTTAAAACTAACAAACAAAAAAAAAAACCCGTACAGAACGAGGACAGCGGCCTGATACCTTTTCCCTCTGGACCATCTTCTTGTAGAGGTAATCTGGGAAAGTCCTCAGCGGGCAGAACTTTCCAGAGCCCTCGGCGCATGTGAAGATGCCATTTTCATAGACCAGGCGCCCGCGGCTGATGGTCACCAGGGGTACGCCGTGACAACGGAGACCTTCATAAAGGTTTATATCGCCTCCCTGGACCTGGTTATCCACAGAAATGGTCCTGCAGGCAGAGACGCAAACACAGAGATGACCCAGTTTTTATGCAGACAAAAGACACATCAGCCCAGGAGAAGCGAGGCGAAAGCTGCAGCGAGACAAGCGGGTCGATAAATGGATGGATCGAGTTTCATACTTGGATCCCTCGGGGTCCCAAACCACCACATCAGCATCTGCTCCCGGGATGATCCTGCCTTTCCTCGGGTAGAGGTTGTAGATTTTGGCTGCGTTCGAGCTTGTGACTGCTACAAAGCGATTCTCGTCCATTTTACCTCCAATCTGTTAATTGCAGCACGAGACGCAAATTCAGATATTTTTTCTAACAAACAGCTACACATGTGTTTGTGCCTCTTCTGCCTGTGCTCATTTCTCAAAGGTTTTACATTCATAAACCCCCAAATCAAAGCAGATGTGCTATTTGTGGAAAGTTGTCTGGCAGCAATACGGGAACAAAGAAGCCTCACATACCACTCCTTTCTCCCAGATGACGCTCATACGGTCCTGAATGCCGGGAAGCCCGTGGGGGATCTTTGTGAAGTCATCCTTGCCCATGGCTCTCTGTTTGATGGTGAATGGACGGTGGTCGGACCCCACGACGTTCAGAGTGTCGCTGCGGCACGGAGAGGAAATCAAATTTGTTAGAAGAAGACACCAGATCGGATTTAATAACACACCACACGGACTGAGTCTCACTTTCCCAGCAGGCTCATTAAGAAAGTGGGAGTGTTGGGGTCCAGGCGGAGAGGAGGCACGGTTACGTGGGCGGCAGCGTGGGCCCAGTCCTGGTGATAGTACTGCATGCCGGTCAGGACGGTGTGCGCCGTGGTCGTCTCTCCGTGGACAACCTTACCTGCGATCAGACGGTACAAAAGACTAAAGGTTAAAGAAAAAAAAAAGATAGAGATTAGCATGTTGAAGAAGAAGCCTCACCTTGCATCTTCGCTGTGGCCACTACATCTCCTGCAGACATACTGGACACGTTCACAAGGTAGATCGGGCAGTGGGCCTAGAAGACAGCCAACAGCATACAGTCATTTTTACACGATCTACAGCCGCATTTGTGTGAGATCTTAAAAAGTACAGCGAGTTGTTGAGTTTTGAGCTTTCATTGCTAACACCCTGCTGCGCTGATTATGATCACTCACCCTGTTAGCGATGGTAATTGCCCTGTGGGTTGCCTCTGCTTCCAGCTGTTTGGGAGAAATAACAGTATTTGTAGGGGTGCTGAGATGGAAACTGGACTCGTTTAAATGAAAGAAATCGTATTCGTAATCCTGTTAAGAGACATTTTATTTGAAACTGAGAGGCGTTTTTAAGCAGGGCAATCCTAACACACCTCTTCAGGCCTGCTGATTTCAATCCCTTCTGGGCCACTGATGCCGAGATCCAGCGCCTCCTTTGCACCCTGAGGAGAAACAAATGAGTAGAATTTGCAATAATGTTGACATTTAAGATCCTTAATTTGTGTATACCACAGCGAGTCATCGACGTGTATTTTCCCCCCGACCGACCTCCGCCACCAGTTCTCCGTTCTCGGCGTGGACCCTCGCGATGGCTCCGATGTCCTTGCAGTGATGCAGCGCCTGGAAGAGTTCGCTGTCCCTCAGCATGAACGTCTCCTTGTAAGCCATGAACATCTGAAAGGAATTCACGCCTTCTTCTCTCACCAGCTTCTCCATCTCGGCTCGCACCTGCAAAAGAATGCAACAAAACCCCATGATATTTTAATGTTCATAAGAATGGCAGGAGTCTTGTTTCAATCAGCTATTGCAGTGTATTGGAGCTTAAACACATAAAATTAATGTTTTACATGGTGTAACAAGCACAGCGTTGCACTACCTTGGGCCCCCACCAAGTAACTCCTACGTGCAGAGCGTAGTCGCAGCAGGATTTGGAGTCGGCCGAGCTGCGGCACTTCTCGTAGGCTTCCAGCAAGGACTCATTCTTCTCCGGCAGAACGTGTCCGATCACCATCGTGGTGCCGCCGGCTAAAGCAGCCTGGAAGGAATACAAACAGTAGCTCTTGAGTTACTAAAAAAAAAATGCAGAAAAGCATAATTTCTGTCCTTTACTTATTTTAATTAATGAAATAAATGGACATTAAACTTGATTTACTCTTTAAAGGCGGCATTAAAGCAGAAGCCATTGATTTGCTGAAGCCCATAAATACCGAAGGAACTGTAATCTGCTAATCAGCACTACAGTGAAAGCCATCAATTGCCATTAATGACTACTTTTATGGTTTGTTTGCAGATGACTGCTGAGGGAAATAAAAATCTACTAATAGTAGTGAAAGCGTGGGATCGATTGCTCCGCACGGTGCCATCGTGAGGTATTTCACGGTTTATCATACTAGCCCCAGCAACGGAGGACAGAGTGTGTTTTGTGTATGAGTGCATGCTTCACCGAGCATCTGTCAGCTGACCCTAGAGACTCGAGTAGTGTGCACTGGGAAGGAGGACGGGTGGTGGGAGGGAGGCGTGAGCCTGAGAACCATTGTCTGTCGGCACAATGGCGTGAGTGAAAGGGCTTTGCGGCAGTCTTTGCAGCAGCCCCCCGGTATCCATGGAGACGGATACTGATCTGCATTTGTCTCGGGACGTATTTTGGAGCATGGCGGGCAGACAAGGATGGAGGGAGGGAGGGAGGGAGGGAGGGAGTGAGGGGAGGGGCCCAGGAGGGAGGAACGAGGCTGGGCGATGGAGAACAGTGGAGAATAGTGTCTGTCACCAGCGTCTACCGGTCTGTTCGGTCACAGCATCCATCACCCCGTAGCACGCGCCAACTCAAACTGTGATATACAGTGATGAGTCATCATGGTGCCCTGAGGCGGGCGGTGTGTGGGATATCCCGGTTCTTATCAGCCTCCTTTCTGGCAGCCTTCCCTACAGCAAAGTGTCAAATCATCTCCGTGTAATGCTGGTGAAATGAACTCGGCAACCTTACGGCACCTCAGAATAAAGAACGCCCATCCATCTTTCTATCTTCTCTAAATTAGCAACAACCTATAGATTCATGTCCATGGTGATTTATTTAAGTGTTTTGTTCAAAATTACAGTTTGCTAGGGGTGGGAAAAAATATCGATATGGCGATATATCGCGATACTTATTCTTCCGATACAATATCGATTTTGAACGTCTTCATATAGCTTTTGGAAGGAAAAGAAAAAGTCATGTTTTGAGCCTATCATGTACAAGTGAAATAACATGGAAATGGATCATTTGGATTAATATTGTTTTTTGACTCAGTTTGTCCAATGAATTATCACTGTCATCTGATGTATATATATACAACTTATATTTTAAGATGCAATTAAAATTTCTCAGTGAACTACGTAGAATATCGCAATATATCACAATATCATAATATCGCAATAATGTATCGTATCGTGACTCAAGTATCGTGATACGTATCGTATCGTGAAGTCCTTGCCAATACCCACCCCTTCAGTTTGCAGTTATGGAAAAGTAAAAAAAAAAGAAAAGAAAAAGTTAAAAGATTAGAAGATTTGAGGAGGTGAAAACAGAGACTTTCTGCTATTTTTGTTGAACAGCTGACCTACTTCCAGACTGAACTCGACTTTTGAGGTTTATAAAAAACTGTAAGGAATACTTCTAAGCAGTCTACTTGATTTGGTTTAACAAGCACTTTTTATTCCATTTTACTTCATGTTTAATGATGTGAAAATGTTCTTCTTTCTGTAATCTTTGCCAGCAAGAGGAGCTCGGCCCAAAATAACCAACGTATCTAAGAATATTAAGAAGCATTGCTGACATTAACATCAGTGAAAAGCTTTTATTGGCCTTTATCTATGGAACTAAATGACAAATTCGTGCTTACAATCATAACACAATTTTCATTTGACTTGTGAAGGCGTTATTAGGTCACGCCAGCTGCTCTGCTTCCAAACTTACCTTGGTGCCGCTGTAGAAATCATCGGCCGTGGTGGCGTTCATGAAGCTCTCCTCCAGGTGGACGCTGGTGTCGATGCCCCCGGGCAGCACCAGTTTCCCCGAGGCGTCGATCACCTTGGCCCCGCCGGGGATCATCAGCTCCCTCCCCACCTGCTGGATGATGCCGTTCTCGATGTAGACGTCGGCCTCCTGGGTGCAGTCGTCGTTCACCACTTTGCCGCCCTTTATCAGGATCCGCACCATCGCTGAGCTGGAAGACATGGCTATTGCTCTGTAAGGAAGAAAGAGGAAGATTCGTCAAACCTGCAATACCATTAAGAAAAAACACACAAGAAGAGTAGCATCCAGTTGTACAACCAAGAGAAAAAATAAACTCAACAAACTACAAGACATTTTCCAGTACCTCATTCTGACAGTGTAGTGTGACTACAGAGGAGAGAGTAGGGTCAGTGATGCTGCTCTGTGACCAGTCCTGTCACACTGTGACTGACATCAGCTACGAGGCTGAGCAGGCTGTGTCAGTCACCGCCTGAGACCTGACGTCCCAGCGGATAGTTACGCAGAAAAACAGAAGGAGTCTAGTCGTGAGTCACAACAATAAACAATGAGGTCAACGAGGCCATTATTCTGAAAGGAGTAAAGAAGCTACTGACGATTATGTTCAACACACTACGGAGCTATATTAAAAGATACAGTAAAAGTCAAATAATTCACTGCAGAGCTTCTCAACCTGTGGGTTAGAGCCCTTAAAAGGAGTCATTAAATGAATTTCCAGATTAGAAATGGGCTGGATTATAATGTAAAGCTAAATCTACTTTTTAAATTATTATTATTATTTTTTATTTTGAGATCCGAGGCCAGATTACAGTATAATTTCCTGGCGTTTGTGCATTTTAGCTACTTGCAAGGAGTTTATATTTTAATAATTTAAAAATGCACACACAGCGCACTCCGGTAGCTGGTGTATCAAATCCATTAAGGAATAATGGATCCAAAATCTGGATCTACATCATCTACATCTTCCTTTATTTGCGGTAAGTGCAGCAGAGCTTCATGTTAAGTAATTAGATTTTCTTAACTGGATAAATACAAATTATTAAAGACTTTTTAGTGTCATATCCCACTTTCCTTAGGGGGTGGGCTTGGCCCTTAAAGTATCTCGATCCTCTCATGCTAATTAAGTCACACACAGGCAAAAAAAAAAATGTTCCTTAAACCAGTTCTTGGGCAGATTGCTGTCGTGGTGATTAACTATTAATCAGTGGCAATGAGGCAATATCCAAGATGTGCACCCACCCTTCCTCCCCTCTCTATCAATGATGGGATGGGCTGGGTGTGAGTGTGTGTGTGTGTATGTATGTGTGTGTGCCCATCCTTGCGTGCTTGCGTGTGGCACGTGTGCGTGCGGGACGCGTACGTATGAGGGTGCGGCAACTTTACTGCATGGCATGGACTCCTTCACACATCCAGATCAGATGGTAGAGATTGGGGCGGAAGAGTAAATATCCATAGCAGTGATGCAGACAGGCTGCACCCACTTCTTAAAGACTGAGTTGCAGTTATTATCATCACCATCATCATCACCACCGCCGCCATCATCCGTGGAAGTGGAAGTTGCGGCCGGCTAGTTCATAATAAACAGGTGAGCCTATGTCACCTGCAGGAGCCGCACAATAAATCGGTGCAATTGTTCAAAAAAAAAAAAAACAAAAAAAAACACGTAAATAGAAAACAGAGTCCGAATGCAACATAAATATGAGCAAGTATTTCATTTAAAATATCACTTTGGAGTACAATTATACAGCTACAAGCCCTGGTGCGCTAATATTATTCAAATTTAGGATATTTATATATTTAATCCGTCCATAAAAATCCATATAATCCACGGTTAGTGTCATTCTGAACGATCACTCCGGTAAATATGGTCGCTTTGCTGATTACGCGTGAACGCAGTGGAAATGATGAGACTTGACACAAAGAAACCGGTCTCCATCCGGCATTACCGACCTAGAAACCTTCCGCCTTCCCCAACTATCCCTCCCTCCTCCACAATAAACACCGGCTCGCCGTGCAACGCTTAAATGGCCTCGGTTTACGGTCATCATGCATGTCTGTGCGCCTGGGTGAGGAGGTGTAGTTGTAGTTCAGGGTGTGTGGGGATCCTGGGGAGGATGGCAGGGACAGGCAGGCAGGGCAGACACCCAGACACCACGTATCCAGGGGAAACAAAGTCTCCCGGCTCAAGGAGATGATCCCTCCTCCACCACCCCTCAGACAGAGAGCCACTGCAGCCTGCTGCTCATAATAAAATCTGGTGGTGTGGACACGTACCTCCTCAATGGGCCTGCTGCTGCTGCTGCTACTCCACTCGGGTCTCTCGTTACTTTCTAACAGGAGCAGAATGCAACACAATCCGCGGGTGGCACTTCCCAAGGAGATACACACGCCAGATGGATACCTTCCTGGCCGGTCCGGGACCAGCAGACCAGGCGCAGCATCATCGCCGTGAAGCCAGCAAAGGGGTAGCAAGAATACTTCCGGTTTAGGGCTTTCAAAATAAGAGCTCAGCTGCTGAAAACTGCAACTGGCAAAAATAATGAGACTAATCTTAATTTTAATGTCCCTTTCTTTTTTTGTAACAGTCTTTCTACGTGCTTAAAGATTATTTCCAAGATTCACTTTTACAAGATACAGAATTAAGGTGAAAGAAATATCACAGGTTCAATGTTTCCTCAGTCACCGTTAACATCAATAGGACAGCTGAGGTGTGGAAAATGATTTGCTTTCATTAATATTTATTTTTTGTATCGAACCTATCATGTACAGTTTAAATGTGCGGCCACTAACACCTGCTTGTGTGGCAATAACATTGCAAGTGTGAGCATGTTGGCATAATTATTTGGTATAAATATATGATTATAGTAACAGATCTTCTCTAACAACCAGAAAATAATTTTCTGTTATGAATTACTTTAAAATGCACTTTTTTCTCGCATATTCCTTCTCATACAGAGTGCTATTTGGTAGCGTTAGGTTACTTATCTGGGAACTTATCTCGTTACTGGTCTCTGCAAAATTTATGTTCTCATAATGATGATAAAGACTCTTGAATCTTGTTCTACTGTTTAGCAATGCTTCTGCAAATTTTAGATTATCTAAAGTTTTTTTTAAAGAGAGCATGCTACTAAATGATTTAACTTATGTACATGACTTCCCAACCTGCAACCCCCCATCGGATATTTGTTATACCACCATCACTGCAAACAGTATGTTAGGTTAAGGCTTTTCTCTTGATAACAAATTAGTAGTTATATATATCAGTAGTTATATACCTAGTAGTATATAGTTGATTTCAGAAACTTCACATAATGTAATAAAAAAAATCTTGATTAGATAACTTTTGGCCAGGTTTATTCTAGTAAATGCATGTAAATTATTGGTGTTTCTAAAAATAAAGGTGATTTTTGTCATCAATAAATTTGCCTCGACTCTTGACTCTTTCAGTAAAACTAACAATATTTGCCCTGCATTTCTGCCTCACAATTGAGACCTATTTTTTTTTTTTTTTTTTTATTTTGTAGGGAAACCGCCCGTCTTCCTGTGGGAGTCTGCGTTTCTATGGTTAACTTAACGCATCTCGCAGCATCCAGGCCTTGCGACGCTGTGTCGCTCCAATCAGCAGCGTTGAGTGAAGGCTTGGTCTCATAAACATCCAATTACCTTGGACTTAAGGCGTGTCCACTATGAGGAGGCCGTACCACTATCAGAAGAAGAGGGTGATGTGAAGATGCCAGCACAGTAAGTCTGGAAAACAGACCATGATAATATGCTGGTCATGGCTTAAATGCCTCAGTGAACATAACTTGAAGTTAATAATAGCCCTTATTTTCTTATGTGTCGTCTTGCAATGCCCTAACTGTATATAAAAAGGACTTGAGGCACAAAACAGACAACATAGCCTGCAAGAATATGACTTTATCAGCTGAGTGACAAGCTGAGGAGTGACAGCACGTTCAGGTCTGATCAGAGAAGAGCTGTCTGTGCTTAAAGGACTGAAAGGTGGTGAATACAGGCATCAAGACACAGAGGATCACATCCCCTGCCGGAGGGCCTGATGGTTCGCAAACTGGAGCTGAATTCGATATCAGCCTCCTGACAATCACAAGCTTAAACTGAGGCATCATAGCCGGAGCTGCTCCTGAATCTAAATGTATTTCCCCACTCATAGTAGTAGCCTAGCACCTCACAATTGCTGATTAATTTGGGAGTAATAGTGAAGTTTAACTATGATTTTGACAAAAATAATAAATACACATAACTAAATTATATGACTAGAACAGAGACACTCTTAAAGTTAGTAGTTTTTCATACTGTAACATGTAAAAAATGTAGCAGAAATTAAGCCTATTATACAAATAAAAATGTAAAATAATTGTTTGCCTCTATTGATCATGATATCATTAATTTGATTGTATTCGATGTGAACCTAAATTGAAATTGTATGTTATCTACTGTCATAATCAGGCATAATGTTAATTAATTTGATAATAAATCATTAATATTGTTAAATATATGACACAAACATGAGCTTTAATATATATTTTTGCAAATATTTGCATATCTGATAATAATAATAATGCTAACAGTGTATTTTTTCCTTTGTCCCAAGGTATGCCAATTTCAGAAAAACTAATTATATGCAGATTTTGAGTAATTTATAATATTATTATACATTTTTTTTTATAGTGTCCTATTTAAAGTCGGTCTCCATGGTTTCACTCACTATAGCGAAACCACGGAGACAGGTAAGCTAAAGAAAGCTAGCTAGCATTATCAGAATTCCAACTTTATTTAGAAGCACAGCACTTAAGAAATGTTTTCACCCCTTACCTAAAGAAGTTAATCAAACGTTAATTTAACGTAGCTACAAATAAAATATTCTGCATGAGTTAGTGTCAGTTTCTAGCGTCGAATTGCCACCTAGCCAATTAGGCTAAACAATCGATTTAGCTATGTAGCTAATGTATTTTTAACTGATGTATGGCTCATGTATGTAACTTTAGGAGGGTAATAAAAATATAGCAGAAATAAAAGTGGGGGGTTAGTAGGCATGATGGTATATTTGTTATGTTTAATATTAATTTAATAAATAATGTTTAGGTAGGTCACTGCGGAAGAGGGTTCATATACATCCGTGTATTTAACGTTAGCTTAAGATTACATCAAGCTAGTGTTAGCTTAGTCCTGCATAAATGCTGCATTCTGCCGTACTTCATACATACACACACACACACACACCTGTTGTTTTTATACTCTTTTGTGGTATGATGGGGCTATTGGATTAGCTGAAGTGTGTACGAATTGGATTGGTTTTAACATTATTTCTGTGCTGTTTTCACTGGTTACACACATTAAGATGCTTAAGGTCTGCAACCATTTACAGATGCTTTAATACAACTACACTAGGATGGGTACATTTATTCAAATAGACACTCACTTGTCTAAATATTAGGCACACCAGTCCAAATACAATGCTTTCTAACACACCAGACCTGCAGTAAATTCCCTTTTGTGACTGAGATAGATAGATAGAAATGAAAACACAATTGAATTAACATCTCTAAACAAATGCTGGATACTATAAACGTCATTAAGACTTAGTTTTCACTAGTATACCCAATGAACTAGCGAGTGTAAATAAAAAAGGAAATAAGGAGTTTTTTTTTGCACAAAAACAATACATTTATTCAAGTGTTCTCCAGCACAAGTACATACGGAGCCTTTTATCTTCTCTCTGGCCACTAAACATAAGTATGGGGAGGGGAGGTCAAAGTGGAGAATGACTGCTACATTTGCTGTACGAACTGGTTTTGAGGATAAGCGTATAGGCCATAAAACAGTTATGACAGAAAGGAAGTCACATAGAGTGTCAACAGTATCACCAAATATAGAAGAATTGACCTGCCTTGAACAAAATGAAATGTTGTTTCTGATAAAAAAAAAAGAAAAAAAAAAGAAAAACAAACAAGCATAAATTCAAAACAACATTCGGAAAAAACAGACATGGAGAATAGTACGGCATGGAATGTAGGATTAAGAAGCGATGCGTATTAAGCATACATTATGCTACAGTAAAAGTTATTACCGTTTTTTTTTTCTCACACAATTTTCCCACAGATAAGCACCAACTACAGCAATCTCTAGTCTAAAACAATATAGGAAACCTTTCATTATTTGTTATCCTTATTTTTTCAAGTACAAATTTAAAATGCCTTTGTTAATATATTTATATGAGTGAAATAATAGTTCTTTTCCATTACTACAAGGAACTTAAAACAGTCATTGTCGAGAGACGTGTTTATTTGTCTTCCAATCAAATATATTTTTTTTCTTGATTAGATAAAATGTTTAGCACCATCGGAAACACCTACAATCCCTCTTTTTTAAAGTCTTACAAAAGGAAACGGAAGCAAAAAACACCACCGTGTAGGGCTGTGCAGCGAAGTTGAGAGCGTTCACCTTAAAGCTGTCCATAGGCCAATGTTTCGATCGCACCACATCAAATCTTGAGGCAAACAAATCGGCATGAATGAGTTGACTTGGAGTCTCCCTACATCTAATGCTTAAAGCAAGTTTTGAATCAAATTTGTCACTTGATTTTTAATCTTTCACCTAAGATTTTTGTTTCTAATTTGATGATATATATTAGCAAAGAATTATATTTGTACATCTCATACGTAAAAAATAAAAATAAAAATGAAAACAGCAACCAGAAAACTCTATGTACAAAATGTACAGACATGAGGGGATGTTAAGTATTATAGGAGGAGGGTGGGGGAGAATAACATCTGGATAAAATATCACATGGCACGAGGGCGCATTGAGCCTCAGGTGCCAGGACAAAAATGATCTCAATAAGGTCACTTAAGAAATTAATTACATTAAGAAATTAAATTTCAAAATTTTGAATCTTAAATATGATATAGATAAGCGATAGCATCTGTTTTTAATACCCTCTTTACTCTTTGAGTGCTGACGTCTTCGGTCAAACACTGTGTCAGTTTTTCGTTTTGACAAACTGCAGCCTAAATCCTCCATATTTAGCTTAGAGGTTACAATCAAGAGAATTTAGTTTGTGAACGCAATCCAAATTTGGATCAGCACATAAAGATTTGCCAACATGACGACTACGTTTTTTTTTATCAGGGAAATATCAGAGGCCCAACTGTCCTTCACAGGGGACAAAGTATTTAACAACGCAGACGACACAGCACTTAAACTCTGTGTTACATTTTACAATCTTAATAGAAATAGACATTCGTTGAATTTGGGTGCCAACATACTGTATCGCTGCTTTAAAACAGAGAACAATATTAACGATGGTAAGAAGGGAAGGGGGTCACAAATGTCGATCCATCTACTGCACACCGAGTCAAATAACATGGGTTTCACATATCAAAATCCATTCTTTCACTTCTATTGGCACAGCCCTACTGTATACAAAAAGTATTACACGAGGGTAGATCAGTTCACATCATAAAACTAAAAAAACAAAACAAAAACAAATAAACAGAAAAACAATTCACGAGAACCAATATCTTTTTAAAAAATATCAAGAAAAAAAGAAAGTATACATATAAAAGTGCTTTATAATGTTGATAAAACAGCACAAAATTGCTATAAAAAGTTAGAAGAACTTTGTGAAGCCGCACCATATTGTTGAGGAGTTGCACCTGACAGTTTTTTTTTTTTTTTTTCAGTTTAGAGAGGTGGAAGTGGAGGAGGACGGTTACCCGGCCTGGTCACCCTCCCTCCAGCGACCACGCTTACTAACAGTTGTACAGTAATGTCATTGGTCAGGATGAAACTAGACAAAAGTAGCTCACCACAGACTTTGATCTTAAGTTATTTTCATCTTTGAATGACAGAAAACATCATTTCCCATGTGGCTAGCTTCACTTTCTGTTTGTGCAGACCCGGGCGGTGTGCCCGAGCGTAGCAAGGCTAAGAGAAAAATGAGCACCAGTGAAATCTGTATAAAAGCTGTAAAATGCAGAAAAGAGGATAAGCTCTATTTTGCAATCAAAGGTCTGTCACTTCAGTGTTTCCTTAGAAGTGAACGTAACGGCACAGAACTGAATTTGTTATTTCATTTAAATGTAAAAACATCAAACATATATATATTTTTTTTTTCCAGCAACAGGTTCAACAGCTCCGTATTGTCTAAAGTTATAAGTGCCACATGGGCTATGATGTTTCTCATCATCTTGGAGCACCATGGTATTGTAACCATATTACAGTAGTACCTTTATTACCTTCAGCTGTGTATAGAAACTGTAAACAAAGAGGTATATGTGATCTGGTGTTTTGGATTCTCAGAGACACGGCTCTCCTGACACTGAAGAAAATCGCCTTTCTCCTTCACATCTGTGAGGCTCAGTAGCTGGAAGCATGGCCGCCCTGCAGATGGGGATCTCGCAGCGCCGACATACAGTACGCTCACACAGCAGAAACTTTTCACATATCTTGAAATAAAAAAACAACTATTTCCTGTCTTTCTGATGTTTCCCATTGCGTCACCTTTCGCGTCTACGATACATGTTTAGCACTTTTTTTTTTGTCTCAGTGTCTTGAGAAGAAAGCATAGTCTCAAGTATAGCTTGCACAAACAAATCAACAATACTTGATAACACTGCTAAAAGGTAAAATGACATATCAAAATTAAATAGAATAGGAATTACAATAAAATACAAGAAATAATGTAAAAATCTACGACAATGTTTCGCTCGCAAATTATACCAGGGTATAATTTGCGGATCAAAGCTCTTATTTCTAGTCACAACGTACAGTTGTAGTTCCTAAATGGTTTTTCGAGCAACTTTTCCCGCCGCTCAAACACAGGCAAAGTAATCTTTAAGTGGTGCAAAGAGGTGGCGGATAACTGGGACGCTCCATGACCTGCCCAGGAGCCTCTGCCTCGCCAGTCGGCTCATGTTGGACACATCCGTATAGTGAACGGGGAAGCCAAAGATCCTGGCAAGAGCGACCAGGAGGGCAGACGGGGGAGGAGCAAAAAAACAGAAGACAAAGAAAGACAATCTTGAAATCCTAAACTCATAAAACAACCATATTTAGCAGTTTGAAGGACAACCCTAATTTTTTTTTACATACCTCTCCATCTCAGTGCACCAGAGTATGTCTTCCTTCTCGTTCATGTAGACGGGGAAGTGCTGGTCCTTGCCCTGCTTGATGGAGTTAGACCTGGTGGTGATGGTCCTCACCTTTCCAAACTAGTGGAGAGTAAAGAGAACAAAAACATTAGTGCATTAGTGTTTTTTTTACTGCTACCAAACACAACATACCATTTCTATATTACTTAGCTCTTTTTTTTTAATGGGTTAAAATCTGGAAATGAGGGACCTGTGTGCAGTTATGAACGTGGCGTCCAATGACTTCTTAGAACCAGGGTTCCTACGCATTTGAAGTTTCAAAATTCCATACTTTTTCCAGACCCTAATTTCCAAACTTCTCGATAGGGAAAAAAAAAAAAGTCTATTAAATCCGTTTGAGTAAACAGCTGTGTATCGTGTAAATAAATGAAGGAATTAATAGTTTGTTTTTATTACTCCATAATTTCCAGAAGATTCAAGCTAGGTAATGTAGCTCATACAAATAAGTTAAGACCAAACCCAGATAGATTCAGTGCATGTTTTTTTTTTTTTTTAATTGTAAATTGTACATGAATCATCCATCTACGATCATGTATGTAGCCTACTGTGTGCTCTCACAAAAAAAACATAAACAAGTGGATCAATCCAATATTTTTTTTTTTAAATATTCAGAATTTAATGTTTTAGAAAAGTGAACGGTGGTAACTGTCTTGGAAACATTTTCCATACTTTTCCAGACCCATAAATTTATAAAATCAAATTCCATACTTTCCATACTTGCGTAGGAACCCTGTAGAACTGACACCATTGTGCAAAGATTTGTATTCCTGAATCAAACTGCTGTTTATCATCGGATATGATATTCTATTGTAGTTTAGAGATGTGATGCATCACAGAGAATAATGGTAACACATTTCTTTCCGTCATTACATCAGATTACTGGTGATTATTTGCAATACAATTAATGTTAGTTTGTTCATTGTACCTTAGCTGTTCTGCCGTGTTCTAAACAGTCCTGGAGGTCCAGCCTGTCAGTGTACATGGCACTCAAAGGCCTGAAAAAGGAGACACGGTTTACATTTAGGTTTTCTGAAAAAAATCAAAAAAAAAATCAGACCGACAAAGTTCTTTTAAACAAGTCTCCAAACTCAGTATCAGGCTACAGCAGAATAACGGCCAGGTGACACAGTTTGGAAGTAAAAGACTTCAGCCTTACCTTTGATCCAAACTAAGCCAAGGCCTCATCAGTTCATTACTTTAATTGTTAATGCATGGCTGTTACAGTTACTACTTTCTCTGTCATGTTAAAAAACAGTTTTATAAAAGCAGTCCCTCCTGATTTTCTTCCCTTTCCATTTGCTACGTCAGAGACTGCCGCTTCCCTCACCATTCACACACCAACCTGTTCATGCCAGGAAGGTTTCCCCAGAAGTAACGGGCACGGTGGGCAGCTGACACCTCCTTGGCGTCGATCATCACTGGGTTGCACTGAAAACAAAGGTAGGACGTTATTCTGTGCTTCATCGTGTTATACAGCACAATTTAACTTTAGAGTCAGTTCAAAATCTAAAAATTGGCAGCTTAACTCCATTCTCTACAGTGTCCAATCATTGGAAAGTGGAGAACACTTTTAATCTAATATACCAAACAAGATCTTCACAGGGCTAAATGCAACATAGAGAGCAAAAGACTTTCATAAATACATTGAACGTAGCGTATTAAATCTAAAACATCAAAAGGAAACAGGGTCAGCGCTCTGTTCTGAAACACGGCAGCTAAAGTTAATGAATTAATACCACAAGGGGGCATTCATAATCCATAAATCCTTATATCTCTGGTATCACTTCATCCTCTCTCTACAGCCTAGGATTATATCCACTAGTTATTTAATACAGGTAGCAGCTCACCTCTAAAAAGCGAGATATGTCCCTCTTATCACTTACACCCATGGCGACCACATTTTCAAAGAGCCAGAAGAAAGGCCTGTCGTCCCCTTCCTTCGGCCGAGCCTCGTGGAGCAGCCTGTAAAACTCAAAGAACAGGCGGCCAGTGCCCTCTGTGGGGCAGAAAGAGTCATTAAAGTGTGGAAGCAGAAGCAAAGGTGGCATAGACTGCTGCTTCGTTACATAATCGTATAAAGTAAGGTAAATGCACTTGTTTACACATACCATAAAGACCCTTCCTAGCAGGATTGACAATCGAGAGGTCGTTACATGGGCTTCCACCAATAACTAGATCAAAAGGACCCCACTCCTGTATCTGTAGAGAGATAAGAAACAGAGTTAGAAACACGGAGATAAAGGCGGTGGGTGTGTAGTTAATGAATCTTGTATCGCCAGCATTGAACTCCTCCAACTTACAAGTATATTGTGCAACAAATGAACAAAGAAATACAGATCCTAGGGTCCGGTAAAAGTTTTCTATATTGTCTTCTAGGCTCCACTTTCTACCTTTACTGAGTCTGTACACGGCGTTTGTGAGGCTTTGAGGATTGTTTCTGTGTCATTATATATCGGCCATGTCAGGGAGTCCTGACAGACAATAGATGTTGTTATGTTTGCGAGGGTTAGGGTCCACTGCTTAGGGTCAACTGCTGCTTTTGCATTGCATCAGAGCAATTTATCTGCAAGTTGGGTGTCATTCCTTTAGTCTGAGATTAGGACTAAAGGAATCTGTGCATGTTAAAGCAGTTTTTATGTGCTAGTCTTGGTAAGTTTCAAGAAATCTCCAGTTTTGTTTCTTGTACAGGTTTCCATTAGTCTTCCCAATGAGAAGTGTCTCATTTTACACTGGACTGTGTATTATGTTGTTGCTGCATGCAGGTGTTTTTGTCAGTGTTAGGATCAGTTCAGGTTGACTGCATATTGGATCTGTTCTAGTTATTATCAAGCTTCCTGGGGTTGGGCCTGACTGTGCTTTGACTTTGACTTCTAGTCTTCTAACTGTTTTGTATATATCATTATTCCTTCTACAAGTCCAAGAAACAAAACAAAACATTAACTCACATGTTTGCGTGTGACGTTCCGCACGTCGCCCACATACATTATGCGCCCCTGATGTCGGACAATACCCACAGTGATGGAGTCTTCGCACACTTCAGATGCCACATAGCGATCTATTTGGATGCCAAGTTCTTTCAGCACCAGGAACCCTGCATGGGAGGCAGTCAAAGGTCTGATCAAAGGATACTAAAAATAAACCTGCAAACTTAAGTAGCCACTGTAGCCCTAATAATAATAACAAAAAAGAAGATATAATTAATAAAATATAATTAATAAAAAAAGACCATTTAACTGAACCTATGAATCAGCCCCTATGAATACTGATATTAGTCACAATAATACTGCAATAACTTTGATGTAAAAAGGAAAAGACTAAAATGATTAAACACTGTGTTGTGTAAATTGGTACAGGCAGAACAACTCATGCACAGTTGCATTAACACAGAGGGCAGTTCCTTACTAACCTGTTGCTATGCCATCAAATAGCGACAGGACACGAATGGGCCGCCTCCTCTCCGCCATGACTGGGGGGTAAAGCTTTGGTGCATCCTGAAATACAAAAGCACGGATAGAGACAGTGAGTCACGCTGGAAAAAGACTCCTCTATGAGATAGTCAGTGAGATTTGCCGCCTAAAGTTGAATTACTCACAAAATCCTGGTCGTGATTATTTGCAAAGAAATGCTGGAGGCGGACGGGCCAGTCGGTGCGACGCTCCAACAGACCAAAAACACCCTTCTGACTGCACATGTAGCAGTTCCACGGATCTTCTTTGATGGCAGCATGGGCAGCTCCTTGACCAACGAGGAGGTCCACGCACTCCACGCAGAAGCACCTGAGCACATTACACACTTTCATTTTATTGCTGCGAAACGAAAAAGCAATTCAGCAAGTGTACAACTGTCAAAGATGGGCTTGTGCCGACACAACAAATGTTGGGAAAGCAACAAGGAATTTGCTCCATTTGACCCAGCCAACCGCCTCTATCAGAATTCCCACAAATGTGCCTGTAGGGGGAATAATCTCATGCTGCTGGGGATTTCTGAAGAAATGTTTGATGTGGGAGAGTAAGTTTTTGTAGTTAGAGCCAGGCTTATTTTATCTAACTTGGAGAGGCCACATAGACCGTGGGTTGCTGGTGTCTCTTTGTACTGAATATAGTTTTGTAATGAGCGTATGTTAATAAGAAATACAACCAAGCATTGTAGCTAATTTCTTCTTTGTGCCATGAAAACACACACAAATGCACAAATTGGTAACATCTTCATTGAAATAAACTGTAGCTGTATTTGTAGCTTATTTCGGGACGGTCCCATTCCCATATCCATGTTTTATATTTGGATTAATTTGCAGCTGAAAATGCTTCCATAAGAACGAGCTGTTTGGTCCTGTGTTATCCCCCTGAGACCTGAGCTATAGCTTGCTATGCATTTTTAATTTCTCCAAGGTATTTGGGATTAGTAGGACGCAAGAACTATAAAAAACTGAGCATCATCTTTGAACAGGAAGTAGTTTTTTGGAAAAGGTTATGTCCTCATATGTGGTCACAGGGATTATTTCACTGTATATTGTAATAAAGTCACCAATATGTAACAAAATATAAAACTGAACATGGCCGTGCAAAGACAGAATTACAAATAATGAATTCCCAACGTCCTCAAATGAGTATTTGCAAATTAGTGAAGTTATAGCTCGTTGCTACTGATAGAATTTGTTGCGTTTGTGTGTCACTTTAAACTAGAAAAGTTAATAATCATAAATAAACAACAGTATATAGTTATGAGGACATCAGGTTTAAATGAGCTGCAATAAAACCTAAAACTTAACATCCCCATATGAGGACGCAGGGTCTCAAGAGGTTAATGCTGGCAACAAAATTCACTTTACTGCTGTTTAGCCTTTGGATTTGTTAACAGTAACAAATCTTATCACATATCTTTGTCCTTAACCTTTAAAGTAAGTTCAAGCTGGCTGAAGCAGATTCTTAAACAGTCAGAGGTCAGAAACACGGCACGGCTGTGTGCAGCTTTACACACAGTGTACAAGGCCTTGTTTCAATTGTTTTGAATGAGGAGCTTTGAGAGGCAGCGAGCTATCATCAAAATGCCATTATCTAAACACACTGCAAGTCATTGTTTTCAGATTGGTGCAGCATGTCGCTGACAAGGCTCAATCTATTCTCAGTGGTAGTTTTCTGTGTGGGGATACTTCATCAGACTATTTCTGTATAATTAACAGTGGGCTAGTCAGCTGACACACAGAGCAGTCACACTTTATATGGTGTATTATTGGTCATTAGCCGCTTCTCCTCTGGACCTCCGTGATGGTGGCTGACATCACTGCTAAGAGATTTGTGACCCACCACAAAACCTCTATTGTATATTCAGTATGAGCAGAGATGGCACAGTCCCACTATCTGCACTGGAAAAACAACTGTAATTTAGAAGCAGTGGCTTAGCAACTACTTATTTATGTAGACATTGTGTATTTCTATCCTGGAGATTTACTTGAATAATTAGGGTCTTAATTGTAAATTTCTGAATATTTTCACAACCCAGACAACCACATCGATTAGTTGGGTTTGCCACACGGCTTCAGAGTTGTCTAAATTTACTGCAATAGCAAAGAGACCTTGGGAAAGAGTTTAAACCCGCTAAATAGCTGAACATCCTGGCAGAATAAGCTAATTATGTAAAGCAAGGAAACATTTGCAAAACATAAGACATTAGACAAGTATTAAACTCCAGTAAGACTTCACAGAAGCTGAATATTATTCCAGATACAGTGTCTTGTAATATTCCTAAAAACATGTGAAGATCTACTTAAAGGTCTTTCTTGAAAATTTATTAAGATCCTACATTCAGCCACTGCACTACCTCCGTGTTTACCTTTTGGGATCAATTCAGCATAAGATCCCCAAAGCTTCCAAAGTACAAACTTGCATCAGTAGAGCAAAACATCACGTCAGCCCTTAACAATAGTATGCTACTATGAATGAACCTCAATACTTCCAACTTAACAGTAAAAGTCTTATATGTTAATTTGAACTCAGGGCAACAGAGTGGTAAGTTTACTTCTGTTGTAGTAATTGAATTACAAATATGAACACATATGCTATATCAACCCCAAAACAACTGTAACACACAGTGGCCTGGCGTACAGTACTTCAGCCCCCCTTACAAAGAAGAAACCTCACCGACAACAGTTGTTGTTTCCGCACATGAGCACCTCCCGTCCACCGCAGCAGATCGTGCAGTACGACTGGTAACCATCGTCATCATACTGATACGCACATTCTAGGAAGCAGTTCTGCACGAGGACAGTAAGAAGAAAAAAATAAATGAGCAGAATCTGGTGAGGTCACAACACGTGTTGCTTCAAATATGTTTATAATTAGACTTCAAACGATCTTTATCACAGCTTACCTTACAGCTCTGGCACATTCCTCCAGCAAACAGAGGGTGCTCAAGGCCAACGTTCAGGCTTCCACAGGAGATACAGATGTCTGTAGAAAGAGGAGCAGTTTGACAGTATTTAGAGGTCAGAAAGATGTGAACACTCCAATATTGCACTTGAGTGAATTTATTTGAACAGCAGTGACCAGGTTTAATTAACTTAGCTGGTATGTTTGTTTTTGGAGAGAACGCACAAGGGTGTCAGTAAGGCAGTAAAAAGCATAGAAATGTTATTTATTCTATTTTTGCGCTTACATAATTTTATGAACACGCATGCACACATTTCTGCTGCTTTGCTTGTCAACAACAGGGGAGTGTGTAAGGCAGAGAACACGTTACTTACCCTCTATGCTGCGGCACTTTTGTCTCACTTCATAGACAAGTCGCTCTGAGAAAGAGAAATATAGGTTAATAAAATCAGCAGTCAACCACTAATATTGTGTTAAAACGTTCTCGTTTTAGTTTAGGTTTTAAGTTGTTTATAAAAGGGTAAATCAGAAAATATGTAGCGAGGATAGAACAAAATTAAAAATTAATAGCTTTACAACAGATCATCTGAGGAATGACACAATATTTTCTAATACATGAGCATTTGGCTTTGGTATGTAGGAAAGGGGTGTTGAACTACTTAATTTCTTAATAACAAAAGAAATCACACACATAGCATTGGAAAATATTATAAGATTTTGAAATTGCTCATGCTTATAAAACACCAGTATCACATTCTTTAATTTATAGGATTACAATGTAACTAGCAAATAAAACAGTAAATTTACAAACTTATTATTTATGTGAAATTTGAAACAAAGGGGCCCCAAAATCAATCCCTGTGGTACACCAAATTCCACCAAAAGTGGGGATACTGTATCATCATATCTCTCTCTATCTGTTTTTTTTTTGCTATGTTTAGTTACCTTTTATAAATTATAAATTTATTAATAAATTGTAAATAATAAAAACCTAATTTTGTAGTTTGTAATCCTGTTGACCCATCAATTTAAAATACAGGTTTAATTTACTGTTATTACACAACCTTTTGTGATTTTTCAAATAACTTTAATGTTCTGTAATGTCGCAGTTAGGAGAGAGGATTGGCTTTTGAGTGGTCACATCACTCACTTTCTTCTGAAATCTGGGACTCTAATGCAGCCCTTGTCCATACCCTTCCTCTCAGACCACTTAGACCGGTGTACAAGTCACCTGAGACCATCCCAAGGGACAGGATAAGGAGTTCATGACTCCTATATAATCTAATAAATGAGGCACCTTACCTCTTGTCCTCTCATCAATTATGTCCTTGACCTTGGGTTTCTCTGCTGTGCTTTTGCGGGGCTTTTTGGCAGGAGGAGGCGTATAGGCTGCCGCTTCTGGCTCCACCCACATCTCCGGGTAAACCTCTTTGTATGGGTTACGCTCCTCTGGTGGTGCAAACGATGAAGTGGTAACACATGGCAAGTTTGAATCCTCAAAAATAGAGGGTCAGTAATAATAATAATAATAATACTAATAATTAATAACAATGACTTCCTCTTACCCTCTTGTGGCTCTAAGCCTTTGGGTCCAGTGGGTTGAAATCCTGTCATTGCCCAGTCAATCATCTCCTTGTTCAACATTTCCACTGATTTGGAGGTCTCTGTCTCATCACTGTCAGGGCAGGTTATGAAGGTTTTTCCTGCACGGCTGCCGGCCACCTACGAACACATGAAAAAAATCACTTTGAAAGCATCTTTACAACAAAGATTATCCAGTGATTTAGCGTACAGTTACCTGCAGTACTTTCCCTAAAAGGGAGGATCATTTGTTGAGAGCAGTCATTTTTAAAATTAAATGATTTTGCATCTGAAAAGTGTGGTAACGAAAGGAATATTCCTACCATTTTTTTTTTTTTTTTGGACACATGGCACAAAATTAGCACAAGAATTAAAATGTAAGACATGAACTATAGGTTACATTAGGAAGATGTCAGCACTTCTCTTATGCTCACCTGTAACACTTCATAGATGGCTTTTTTGTACATGGGCTGCTTGTTATAAGTTGGTTGGTGAAAGGCATTGTAAAAGGAACTTAAAGGCATGAGTTTCTCCACACAGACCTGTAAAAATAGAAAGAATAATATTGTTTACTTCAAATCATGTTGAGTCAAAAAGAGTCCGGAGATTATTACGTATTATGTTTGTCAGAGAGCAGGCGGTTCAGCAAAAAAAAGAACTGGTATGAATCGTGTGGTTATTAAGTGAGTGGCTGCCACTATGGACAGAGCTATGAAAAACAAAGAAATCACCTGACAGCAATACCAATGCTTGCTCTAAATGCTCACCACTGAGAATTTGCCATCTCCGAACCACATGACCCATCTAGTTCCCTCCGCCGCTCTGCTCCGTCCTGTCATCCACCAGGATACGATGCGGCCCGGCCACCACGAGAACCCTCGCAGTTTCCCCCACACCAGCTCGCCAATACCAAAACCGCGGCCGTCCTGCAGTCGAAACAAAAAGCAAAACCTCCGCTCTGTATTCACGTTTGAGCATAGATTTAGATATATTTAACTAAGAGACACATAGATTGGGTTAGATAAAAAAATTGTATATTATATCAAACATTTATAAGACCTTGTGTATCATGTGTATCATCAAACTTAATATATGAAGAAAATGATTTAATAAAACACAAGTTTGCAGATTTTATACATAAAAGTCTGTGAAAATAGGTGTAAAGGTTGTATCGCACCTGTATAATGATTGGGAAAGTGACATTTCTTTTTATTCAGACATAAAATATCAACATACGTTTCATTTATAATTGAACCCATGATGCTTACAAGGAAAAAAAATATCAAAAGTAACATAAAACACTCACGATACTGCAGATTATTTGACATCTGCATGAACTATCTGACCGTTGCAACGCACCTGAAATGAGTGTGTTCGTGCCCAAATGGATTTTTACCTCATATTCGGGTTCAGTGTCTGCAGACTTGGGGGATGTCTTGTCTCCTCCTCCGATGGCGACGGGCTCAGGGGTTGTGGCCACAGTTGGAGAAGCTGGGTCAGTGGGCTGCTGTTGCTGTTGCTGTTGCTGCTGCTGTTGCTGCTGCTGTTGCTGCTGCTGCTGCTGCTGCTGAGGCGACTGCTGCTGAGGCGGCTGCTGATGTTGCTGTTGTTGCTGTTGCTGTGGCAACGACGGTTGCGATTGCTGTTGATACTGAGGCTGAGGCTGAATGTGCGACTGAGGCTGAGGCTGTTGTTGCTGTTGTTGCTGCTGCTGCTGCTGCTGCTGCTGTTTTGAAGGCTGTGGGTGTTTGATTATTGAGACCTCCTCTCTCCGGGTCTCTGTTTCGCTCTCCTCGTGATCCTTCATGGCATTCATCGCTGACATCAGTTTAGCCTTTTTCTCTGCCTGAAACACACCGAAAGCAGAGGTGAGGACACAATGTTCCATGCGGATCCGCTCGGTTTCTACACTGCAAAAAAAATCATTCTTAGAAAGCAAAAAATCCTTGCATTAAGAAACACATCTTATATTTTCTTCAGAGACAAGAAAATTTAACCCATTGGCAGATTTTTTTTTCTTAATACAAGATGATTTTATTAAATATAAGAATATTTTGCTTCTTTCTAGTAATGCTGTTTTTGCAGTGTAAATATAACAACATTAATCCACAAAAGCGCAAATTAAACCGTGAAATTTCAAACTTAAAGCACAGCTACAACATTTTGCTCAGCTAATCATTGCTACCAAGTCAATGCAAACTGTCGTGGTAAAGATGACCAACAGATCTAACCAAGAACGTACCAGTCTTTTAGTATCTGAGACTTAAAGCTGTAGTTTTTTTTCCTACCTGCCCTGATGCTGGCCCAGCATGAGCCTTAATCAAACTACATTACTACCACATATAGTATAAGCAGAGACCGATAGCTTTGGAGCCATTTAGCTGCACATTTTAAGTGGTTCACCTCATCTCTGCTGTGTAAATGCAGAGTAGGAGTCTGAAAGCCTTTGTAAACACATCTTTATCTCAGACTGTGGGGCTTATTCATCAACAGTAGTGTATACAGTAACTCTATAGGATCCAGAGCAGCAGCGAGAGTTCAGTGGGTTTGTGGTACCTGACACTGAACCTCTAGGTCGATCAGAAAGGACGAAGCGCAGCCGGGCCTCAAGCCTCTCACAGTAAATCCCCAACAGCTGCACTCGTTCTGATGTCTCTCTCTCTCAAACAGACACATGCACACACATGCTAACTTTCTTCTCCTGCCTCCTTTTTCTCCTGCTCGCACAGAGAATGTGCGCAGCCCCATATGTAAACACATGTTGGTGATACTATAGGCTCCATGTGAGCGCAGTGCTTCACAGCTGTGCTTACTTTCTCAAGTGTTTCTCAGGTTCTCAGGTCTCACACATTCTGCAAATGTCCAGAGCTGGAGTGGGTGCGTGTGGGAAGGAGAGGCGGAGGGGGAAAAGAAAAAAAAAAAAAAAAGTCAGAAAGGAGAGAGACTGAAAGAGAGCGTATAGTCCTCCACAGTCCTCCGTCCTCTCCCCAAGTGTGACTCGTAAACAATAGCGCCTTTAAGGGGAGGTGGTGCCGACACGGCGTGGGGAGGGGTCTCAGAGCAGAAGAGTAGAAACATGTGCTCTTCAATCAAGAGGCTGTGGTTTATAAATATCTGTACTGTAGTGCTGGATGGATGGTTCAAAGCCCGTGGCCATATGTGTTAGGCCTCTTGGCTCCAGCGAAGGCACACTGGAGTTAGTGTTCGACAGGCAGCTTGGATGTGTGGTTCCAGATGGTAAACTGCAAAAACTAACAAATGTCAGTTAAACTGTTATGCGCATGTGGAGGAACAATCTTTAGTCATTTCTGCAAGTGAGAAAAGTAGTCGCTGGCTCGCCCCGGATGGCTGATAAGAAAAGGATTTGTGAAACTAGTCCAGGGAGAGCCTCTTCATCTCCGCTGCCCAGTTATCACGGTTATACTCAGAGATCTGTAAATGCCAATAAAGCCGTTGAGCTACTGCTTCTGTGCTCATTTTCGGTGTGTTTAGGCTCAGGCTGTCTCCAGGGTTCCTTCTCCTCCGAGCCAATGAGAAAGTGACGTTGAAAATGCCAGTGGGGGAGGAGAAAAAGTACAGTGGCTATAAGAACCAGATATTTGTCTCTGGACTTCTTCCCAGTTGTAAATGCCCCCTTTTGGGGGCCTCACAGTGTGTGTGCAGCTCCACCAGCAAGACAGCCCCTCCGAGTCTAAAGGGGAAAATAGGAAAGGAGGCAGCGGAGACACAATGTGGTCTTTATCATTTACACACGCCTGCCCGTCACTGACATCTCAGAAATACAACCACTTTATATCCACTGTCACGCTGAACCGAACACAAATACCAAAAATGACAGCACACATACTGTATTTATATAAACACTGCGAAGCATATGTGCTGGAAACACCTACACATTTTCCCCATGTGAAAAAAAAAAACTACATTAAGTATGAATACCAGGGAAGACTGTGCTTACAGTAATCATGGAGTTTGTTATGGATAGAGTGAAAACAGAAGCTCTACAGGCCTCTGGCACGGTGTAGAGACATGTTGGGTGCACAATAAGGGATAATCTGACTTAGAGGCTCTGCAGCATGATACCCTGAGGGCTCAAGGGGTGACAGAGTGCACTGGGAGCCAGGAAAAAAAAAAAAGAAAACAGATATTGGTCTCTGGGGTGTGCAGATGATACTTTTACAATCCAATCGGGGCTGCACTGGTTAACAAAAGGTCACATTTACTGCGTAGCTACAGTTATTTATAAGACAACACTTGTCTATTATAAGGCTGTTAACTTTACGAGGAGAATTTCTTAGTCTCGGAGGGTCAAAGACTCAGACGTGCAGTGCCTGACATGAAACAGCATTGTGCACATGCTCCCAAAAAAAAAAAAAAAAACGTATCCAGCAACAAAGTAGCAGCTTTAGAGCAGCACCTGGACACAAAAAAACACCCAGGAGACTCAGATTAAAGGTAGAAATTACACGAAACAAACCGTCGGTTTACATTACTCCCTCACACGACGTGATGTGACACAACACAAAAGAGTCTGACCTTTGAATGCATTAGTCCCTCATGTGGAATAGATAGGAGAGACGCAGGGGGGGGACTGGTTTGTGTAATTTGAGGAGGATTATACAGTTAGATATGTCTTCAGTGCAAAGACCTATGCTTATCTGCTGAGCAGGACTGTGGAAACTGTACATACTCCCTTATGCAACAACAGGTGTAGTTAACAACGTGCATTAGGTGAAAATGCTGCAACATATGACTCTTAAACACTGAAAACGTCTGCTAGTTAAGGTGGCTAATACTCTCTGGATATGCACAAGTGGCAGGTTCTGTTGTGCAGCGATGTGGCTACTGCATTCATTAGCCTCATTTTAGCACAGATCCCTACAAAGGCCGTGTATTTCATGAGTGGCCTTGGGGGGTCACACTAAAAAGAGGCCATCTGGTTCTCATTGTATTGCGTCCTTTTAAGAGATAATTAGGAATATTACAGAGTCAGCCATGAATACATAAACATGAAGCCACAAGTGGAGTTGTTAAAAAGCTCCCTGAAGAGGCTGCTCGGTTTTCTCCAAAGCCCCCTAAAATCGTTTTAAGTAACCGTGTTACCGTTCTTAGAGTAAGTCCGGATTCAGACGGAACAAAGTACACAAAGATAGGAAGGAAGGGGCTTTGAGGCCTGCACAACAAATGTTATGTAAGGTGATATCATGCTGGGTTTGTCGAAACAGCAACATTTTGAAGTTAAATGTAATTGCCCTCGAAAAAAAAAATCTACTATTCTGACATTTCTAGGAGCTGCTCTGAAGCAGGAAATAGTTTCAGCGCATATTCACCCCACGGGAAAAACTTTTTTTTTTTTTTCATGCAAGCAACTTTTTCTTCAACACGGCTAAAGCCTGCTCCCTCTTCCTTTTTTAAAGAGACGGTTTCCCTTTAAGCCGTGCATAGCAGATGGTCCACAACAACTCTCGTGGAAATACCTGAAGTCAGCATATTCCCCCTCGCTGAAAGCAGGCTAATCAGACATGCACGCTATTCCCCCGTGTTATCAAACAAACAATGCAGTGCACATACCCATACACGCCAGCGTGCAACCCTCATAGTCCAGTGTGGGGCTTGAGTTTTTTTCAACCCCACTCTCGGGGTAGAAGAGATCGCTTAAAAAAAGAAAGCATGAACATTTCTTTGTCTGGGAATTCAGGGTCAGGTGATTGCCGACAGGAATTCTGGTTGGCTAGAGAGGCTGGCTTGTTGGCGACAAGCCAAGAGGCTGGAAATTTGCTTCAAACTTCATCTTCACCCTCATATCCATAGCACAGAGTTCATTTCCATAGCTGGGGGAGGGGTCAAGAGAAGAATGGGGGAGGGAAACAGAGAGGGAGCGACGGAGAAGTCCACTGTAACGCAAGGCACATGAAAAAAAAAAAAAAAAGAAAGAAATCCTGGAGAAAGTGCAAGACGCCCGTAACCCTTTCAGCCACCATATTGTCCCTGCTGCACGAGTGTGCAACAGGGAGACTCTCTGTAGCAGCAGCGGATTTACAACTAAAGGCTATGCATCAAATTAGTGCACAGGAAAGAGCTTTCATCCGAAAACAAATCAGTCTTAATGCAAATTAGATCAAAGCTTCAAAAAACAATCAGGCACATTCAGCATTTGCATTTTCCAAATCCTGCTAAATCTCAACCTCAGGGAGCACGTAGAGCTACGTGCTCAAAGAATTTTTAGAAAAAGTGGACTTACTACTTGTCTCGTATTTTACAACATTTCACTTGTGGGACCCCGGCATGTCCTGCTAATTTGGCAATATTTCCTCCCTGGAGACACTTTTATGGCCGCTCCCTGAGCCTTCACCAGAGGAGAGCAGAGGGAGGAGGGGAGGCAGGAGAAATGGAAGACCCCATGTTGATACTACAAAGACTCCTAGTTATGTAACCGACGAGGTTGCACTACATCACGTTACTACCAGGAGTCATATTTATTTAACGTGACTAAGAAAGCAATGGGGAGAAGACATTTATAAAGGTTAGATTCATGCTGTGTTCAAGTTCCAAAAAAGAAATCAGAGCTTGGAAATTTAGTCTTATTTGCTAAGAGAACAAGATGTGAACAAGCATACGTGTGAGTTACGGAGAAACTAATTTCTCAGTAGTAGTTTTGGATTTTTCTTGACACTTCACATCATTCTCATCAGCAGGTAGTTTTTTCTAGTTTTCCGTCTAAGCAAAGGGCGCCTACAAATCTGTGTGAAAAAATGCAGTAGCTTCATTTATTTGAAGGAGGCGGGGGTCCTGTACAGATAGATCTGGCAAAAAAAAAAATTGAGCTGGACCAGGATGCAACATTATCCAGCACTGGCCAATTAGTTATGCTCGAGTACGCAGTCCTGAATGAACTACTGGAATGCTGAAAAATGAAAGATGTAATGACTGCTCCTGTGCTATAAGTTCCCAGGGCATTATACATTATAAATCTGGCCGTGACGACCTCCTAAGTCTAAAGAATGTTAAAAAAAAAATTTAAAAAAAGAATTAAAAGACGATTAAGGTGCAAAGCATATAAGTGCAGAGTCCCATGTTCAGTTTGCTACATCATATCACTCTCCCTCTTCCATGTTCCCGGCCTCTCTGTCCAACAAATACTACACAATAGTAAAAATGTCACAGTGAGGCAAACAAGATAATTTTTTTTTTTTTTTTTACTGTGAACTGACCCTTTAATCTTGGTTCCTTTCCCCTCAGCTTTGAGACATCAAAAGCAGTCAGAATTATGCAAACCTATATTTAGTAAAACATTTTCATCCAGGAAGCATTTATCATGTCAAGGCATCAAACAGATGTGATCATCACAGCTGTGTGCGAGCACGCCTCCGCTAATACAATAGACGAGCACAAAGCCAGGAAACTCAGGAGCTGACTGAGCCGGTGGCTCTGAGAAATCCACTGAAATAAATGGTACCTTCATGAGATATGAAATGACCCATCAAATACACTTGGCTGTGAATGCACCACAAGCCCTATCTTTGACCCTGGCGGCTTTAGTTATCGCCTGTCACTCGCCCTGCTGTCTGTGGTGGCTGGGACAGAGCAGGGGTACTCACCTCCATCTTCCACTTGGCCAGCCACTCCTCTCTGGTCCGCTTGCTAATGTAATAAGGGTCACCAGCCTGGAAGGTTATTCTGGGCATGGGCCTCTGACGAAGGCTGATCTCCCAACCAACTCCCCCTCGCAGCCTGCCTCGACCTCCCTGTTTAAGGTGTCGAAAGCACAAAAAAAAAAAAAAGTTAGCTACTCGTTTTTGATTTTTTTTCCTATAAGTGTTTCTCGCATAAGGAGGCATCCAGATTTGTAGTAAAACTGTGCATCCAATCTGTCGCTAGAGCCTGTGACACAGATCCTAGCGCTTAATTTGTAGCTGAGGCGACGGGGTCGTCCAATTTCTAAAAAGATGACTCACATGTTGGTGTGCCGTATGGCGCTATCAGCTTGTGATCGGTCTGGCAACAAGAAACGGTGCCACAACGTCTAACACCACAACTTCCTGAACAGTCTCAAGGCCACCAACACCGACGTATACGAGAAGCTCCCAAGTGTATTTGATATTTCAAATTTATACACCATTAGGTACCATTTCTTTCACAAGTCCAAAGGTAAGAGAGTACATATTTTGTTCTGGACTTTGCAAACAGGTGACTATGAATAAGACCTAGTGTAGCAGTAGTGCAGATACCTACGGTATAAGTTGGAGAGCATGTGGCCAAAACGTCAATTGATAAATACGCTTAAAGGAACATTTTGCGTTCTTTGCGATATTTAAATGACAAATCCTTTTGACACAACCAGACTGGTTCTCTCTGATGGTAACAGGTTCTGCCTTCTGTTATATCGCTAAGTGAAACATTTACCATGTTAAAGGAATAGTCCAACAATTTGGGAATTCAATGTTTTGGTGCATTTTCTTGCCAAGAGCAAATTGAGGAGAACATCTGTCTTCAAATGTACTGTTTAGCTAGAGCAGCAGGCTAACATAAAGATATAAAGAGTGGAACCATATAATGTGGGTGTAGAAAGCAGCCAAGCAGGTGAGTTAATGGTCCACCAGTCAGTTCCACGTAATAGCCAACTTATTTTTGCATTTTTGCGCCTTTCAGTCTGCAAATAGTTTTTAGCCTTTGTATATATATATAGATAGATTTTAGCTTTTTGGGGTTTCCCAAAACCAAGATACACATATACATCACCTAACTCCCACCAAGTAAACAAATATGTGTGTTTACGTAAATGCTAAATGTTTCCTAATAAACCACAGTTGTGCAAAACTGCTCTTAAACTCCACACCAACTCCACTTAAAATACAACATGTTCTATGTTGAAGATTAAGCGGTAACTGGATGGACGGACATTTATAACATACCGTTATCATAGAATTGGGTGAAGAATCCAGATATATTCAGTAGTTAAGCTTCTAAAAAAACTGTCCTTTTTCTACACAAGAAAACACTTTCACTTCTGATTAGTCTCACCACAAGCAGAGGATACACGGTTTTAGACAGGAAAGGTAGTTCACCCCTTCAAATAAAAAAGGAAGCTACAGCCCTGCCAAGTATGTCAATCAACTAAAGGGTTTCATCAGCCAGAGAACAAAGACACAACAGAGCAGAAATCTTACCTCGGTCTTGACTGCATCACTCCCGTCCTCCTCCTTGTGCTCCACATCTAGAGAGAAGACAGCGACACAATGGATGGCCTGAATCATTCATAGGGGAGGGGAGGAAATGGCATCGGTTTTCCCTGTATTTGTGTTAAACTAAGGTGGCCGCTCATTCATCAAAAAAAAAAAAAAAAACATGACGCATTTATTAATCTCCCCCTCCGTGTCGTCCCATTAACTATATGTTGGCTCAAATTTAAGTCAAATGGATAAAACTGCTGGGAGATGCTGGCTCGGGGGAAACTCCGTATGCATCCTCAGAGCTCAGAAACGTCTGGGATTACAGGATCTTGTGCACCCAGGTGCCATATAAGGGTTTGATGCAACCCAGAGGGTTTGGAGTTGCTGCCCAGGTTATGATGAGGGTGGAGAGTGGCCAGGTTTACTTTGGCAAATGTCATACTTCTGACCTTATATCCCCCCTTCATGAGACTCACAGCTGGCTGTTATTAGCATGGTCCCCTCCCTCACTGCTAACGCTGAGCTGTAAAGGCAACAACATACTGCTTCACTCCTGTGACTCTGGGGCTCAATATAATCTCTGTGCCAATCTAGAAAAGCTTCAATTGCATCAAGACGTCAGTCTCTTGGTGCGGCAGATGAGTGTATGATAGTGGGGAGACAAAATCTGGTAAAAGCTTGTTAGTTTTGATGATTTTGAACAGAAAATGGAAGGAACATCTATCTACTGAGCATGCTGCGTCAATACTGAAGTCAATTATCTTACAAAGTGTAAAAGTCAATAATTTACACAGGAAGTCTAGTTGAGCAATTCTGAGAAAGTTGTGCTTGGACTTTCCAAGGTCATTCTTGACTTTAACAAAATTATCTCACTTCGAGGTCCATTTATTACAAGGTTTGGATCATGTTACATGATTGCACCGCATTTTATTCCGGTTATTTCAAGCGCTGAGCAACTTACTAGTCATCAGTACAAGTACACTCAATCTCCTGATCAGTGCCCTATTTGAACTGCACTTGAGTTTAACCACGTTTTCTACCCCCATTGCATTTCAAAGTAAATTATTTTCCAGTTTTATTCTGGTTTACTAGATGCATTTGACACCTACAGTTATAATCACAGCCAGTATGGACCAATGCCTGTGCCATCAGCTCACCATCTTGACACTGATTGGCTTTGACTGTCTTCCAGCTAAATTCAGAAATAGTCAAAGAGGTGGAATGGGAGTCATATGTGCAGGTGATGCCTAAGCAGACAGCTAGCAACCTGAGAGGGCGGCCACCTGTCACTCAAAGGGGCCATGCATTCCTGCCTGTGGATATTAGCTAAAGATAACAAAATTATGGAGCACATATCTGCTGCAGAGTTGGGAATTTTAACGTGGAGGTCGTTTTGGTACCAATCTCGAGTGGCCATTTTAAGGAGCTGTAGTTTGGCTTCAGTTTTCATCCCTTTGTAAAGGGCAAATTTAAATATATACTTTTGACTTTTGTTCAGGCTGCATAGTTTTTGCTTTGAATTTTATCGTTTACTGACCAGCTGAATTAAGGAAACATTTGTCAACTCGTGAAAAAATACGCTTGCTTCTTCCACCACTGATGTATTGTGATTCAGAAGTCTCGACATCTTTCAGCCCTTCTCTTGGAATGACAGAGGAAAGAAAATGCGGTACATATGAAATTACAAACCAAAAGTGAGAGATGCAGCGGCATCAGCAGGGAGAAGATTGTCAAAAACAGAACAGAAAATATCTGGTGCAAATGTGCAAAGAAACCGCAGTCTAATAAAAATATCTCAAACACAGTAAAAGCTCCACTTGGGATTTCCCATTAACTTGGCCATGATTTAAGATGTGGGGGTCCACAACAACAAAGGCATGTTATTCATTCTTTAGCGGCATTGTTTGCCTGTGTTCGACAGTGCAGTGAGGGGGTTAGCCAGGGAGCATGGATACCAACCAACTGAAACACCAGGGCAGCAGTCAGGATTCATGATTCATGAAAAGTTTCCCCCCACCGCAGCAGCAGAAAAACAGATAAGAAAGCCAAAATCAGCTTAATCACAGAGGCTCAAATCGACACCTCTGGTATTACTATCACAATGTTTAATTTGAATGAAAGCAAGTGTTTCTAAAAGAGCCCGGGCTCAGTGATATGACACCCGCCGAGTACACACACATCATCCAGGCAGCTGTGCCCTGAATTAGCATGGTGGCACAGCCTGAGTAAACATGGCTATCTGCTGAGTCGAAGCCCAAACACTATCATAACACTTGAGCCCTGAGAGGCTAAAGACAACTTTTTGATGGCATGTCTTCGGCGCAGCCAAAACTGGTTTGTCAGTGAAGTACTCTACAGACCTGTCCAAACAATAGTGCGCTCTCTTAGCAGCCTCTTCAAGTTAGTTCCATGTGTGAGCTGAGCCCGCTGCGCCGCGCCCCCACCCCTCGCCCTTTCTTCCCTCCACCCCTCTCTCCTGGTCTCCTTGTACTCATCGGGAATAAGTAACTATATAACAAATCGGTGAGGCATGCAGACTGCCAAGGTCACTGGGTTTGCGAGGGGAGCTGGCTAATGTTGCCCGTGGAGAGTATACCTTGCCAGTTTGAGCGCGTTCCAGCTCTAGTATTGCTGGAGCTCGGTTCCACTCCAGCCGGAGCTCAAATCCTTCCTGTGCCCTCCAGATGGATAACAGAAACCCTGTTTAGCTGACTATCGATCCACCGCACCGCCCCCCAACCGTTGTCTCTCCTCTCTGAGATGAATATACCAACACTCTCCACGAATGTGTTCAGTTACAGCATTAGCGTCTCCTTGTATTCGTCTCCGTGTCTTTCAATCCCAGTTCCAGTTCAGCTGATTAGCTCACTTACAGTAAGTAAATCTGCACATCATGCAGGTGCAATAATATGTGGTGTTTTCGCACTACCAAAGGATCACTCAGCAGTTAAACTCTTGGCAGCGCTGTGACAACATTTTGCTAATGTACTCTTAATTAAAAATGTGTGGGCCTGTTTTTAAGACCCACACTATGTCAGCATTGGACACCTCCCCTCTCGTTTGTGCGCTCTTTACTGTGTGCCTGTTGGTTTCAGTGAATTATTTGATGTGCTAATTGAATGGCTGCTGTGTCAGTGTGCCAACGATATTACCAGCAAACGGATGCCAAATAGCACATTTGTACAAGTATGCAAATTAACTATTCATTCTGAAATATTGTCAGACTTAAGGTACTTGCCCGTTCGCAGGCGTGTCGCTAACATCTGCTGCACTCTTTTGAGGACTTGCAGAGTGCATGCAAACCTCCGACCCGAACATATCTGTATGTGGAAGTTGTTTCTCTGACTTTGTGGCTAACAGTGTCCCCCCCTCCCACCCCCCACCCCACCCCCCCACTACTTACTTAGTTCCTCTTTCTAACAAACTGATGATAGTTACCCTTATGCTACAAGTGCCACGCTGTTTAGAAACTTAAGTTGTGTTCGATAAAAATAAAAGCAACTTTTTTTAGGTTTTGCTGCATTACATTCGACAGTGTCGGGAAACGTGTGGTCAGCTCAGATGCTGTGAAGCCAGTCAGTCATGGCAGCCGAAGCGTGAGAGTGATGCTTTGTTGTTTTTGTTGTTAGTGTGTTGTGTGCAGCAGGAGTTTCAGCCCAACTGTCAAACTGTTTGCATCTTCTTATTGAGTGAAGCTGCAACCAGCAGTATTAAAGTAGTAATGCTGTAATAACCCACCAGTAATGAGGTGTACCTGTTTTAATGTTTTAGTAAGGAAGGCGGAGGTCACAGTGAGCAGACGCGATACAGAATAAAGAACCTGAATCTGAACAGATGGCATAGTTACGGCGTCTTTCTGTTAACACAGCGATGCGTTCACTGTAACTTGATGTGCACCACCCCAGAAATAGAACTAGCGTTGTTGCGACGCAACAACTGTGATTGACAGGAAGTTCATTTCTTGTCCGCGTCTCTCACCAGCCGGACAAGCGCAGAACATTCTCTCTCCTTCCGCGTCCTACACGCCATCTACTCGTACGCCTTGTTTCTTTTCTTTGCGTTGCAGTGTTGCGTAACGCCATTGAACGCATCTGCTGACTATGGTTTTAGCGCCACAACAATGCCCACACACCAGAGCTCGAGTATTAATACTTACAACAGCTCCGTGTGGGGAATAAACCAAGCTAAAAGCTCCCTGCGATAGTGAAACTGGCCTCCAGCACACCCACTACACCTACTACTATCCCGGCTTTTTTACTTGAAAGTTAAGTAACAAATCCTAGAGGCACAGATCAGGTGAATGCACAGTGCAGACTCAGTTTGTAAAGACTTTCTGGGCACGGGGCCATCCACCTGGCACTGCCCCCGACGGGGTGGCGGCCACAACAGAGACTTGTCAGCTCCCTGCAGGGGGCCGTTGCCAGGAGACGAGTCGCTCCTCCCCTCGATTTATTTACCACACCAAGGTCATAGCTGGTGTCTCTGTGTCCGAGAGAGGGGCAAGAGAGGCGCGTGGCTCAAAGAGAGACTGAAATGCACGAGTGTGTGGTATGCGTGTGGGGGAAGAGAAGAGTGGGGGAGCTAAGTGATATGGTTAATCTCCACCTTGGCCTAAAAACTACCTGTCAGCACCACTTTCTCACAACACTACCCCCCTGATTTATGTCATCTCTATATGCTAATGTAATCCACTGCACTGTGGCTGCTGCAGCTTCACTTGAAGGGAACCCAAATTCTATCCACACGTGAAACTACCTCATATAAGAACGTGCACAGTTTGGATTTAAGATGCACACGTGAGGTGCGCTATTTAAACGAATTATGATTGAATGAGTTGTTTTTTAACAATCACGTGAGGAAAAAAAAACAAACATTTTATACCTTGTTGCACTTTGACAACTAACGCAAAACCACAACATTCTCCAGATCATGTCCTTTGGGGACCCTTTGTTGCATCATGCATTGCCTCTTTCTCAATCTTCATTTCCTGTTATCTCTCCGTCCAATGTGCACTGACTAATGATACATAAATTGCCAGCAGAGTATTTGGAGGAAGAAAAAAATCTATTCTTATTTCAAACAAAATTAATTCTTTAATCCCTACTGTTGGACTCTGTAGGACCTCGAATTAGCCACTAAGTAGATCATGGTCGCATATTTAGGTTTCTTTGAATGTAGAACCAAAAGTCTAAAAACAAAGAAAAGCAGCAAATATTCACACTTGAGAAGCTGGAAGAGCTGACTGACGGATTCTATTTAAATCATACTTTGTGATTAACTTAAACATTAATGAATTTCGATTTGAGTAGATCCAAAGTGATCTATTTGGTCAATCTCCTTTTCACTCGAGTTCCACTTTTGTCCTCAGCGTACAGTGAGGGTTATTTAAATACCAAGTGGTTGTGCAAATTGAAAGCACTGAGTAGACCACACTGAGACGTTCAGAGGAAGTGAGATAGCACGCATGGTATTCTGTGTAATTTGTATAGTATAGAGTTCAACAGTACAAACACAACAATCATTTCTGATTTGCTCTGCAGACCTAATATTTATAGTGCTTTTTTCTTCACTGAACTGTGCAGCTGCATGAATGCGACACTTTTGGCCTCAGTGTTACTAATCCTGGCAGCGTCTGTTCCATGCTCTGTGTGTGGAGCTGCACATACCCACTCAGTCTGACATCCATTTACAGTTCATTATTCAAAATCTTGTACTCGTCACATGCACATGATTTATCCTGCTGGCTCAGAGCGGAGCTGATCAAAAGATAGCAAGACTAAAGAACCAGAAGCCAACAACTCACATTTGGTCGGGCGCTCCAGTTTCCGTCTGCCTCGTTTCTTGCGCGGCGTCATCAGCCCGTCGTCCTTCTCTTTCTCCGAGTCCTGCTCGTCCCGGCTGGGCAGGAATCCATTCTCCTGGGAAGGACTCAAGCTCCGACCCTGGGAGCTGCCTTCTGCCCGGAAGGAGGAAGGGTCTCTCGGGATCCCGTTCTCCACTTCCCTCTTCTCCTGTTTGGGGAAGCAGGCATCGGACATCCTGTCCCTGTGTCCGCCCATGTCTCCATTGTGGACCTGTGCCATGGACGGCCTACCCACTCCGGCGAAGCTGTTGACCATACTCATGCTGTCATTGATAGAGGCAAAGCTTTCGACCTGCGGGCGGGGAAGAGGAGGTTGAAACGTTAAGATCCTGGCAATCTATCAGCCTCAGAGGTTGTTATTGTTGTAGCAGTATGTTACAGTTTGATGTGCCTGCCAGCGTTTATGACATATCACTGGATATACTGTAGCTGGCTGGTGTACAACCTTTCAGAATGTACAACAAACCATCCAGTGCGCTTGAGAAAAGGTCATTTGCGTGAGCAGCAATAAAACAGTTGGCGTTATCTGAGTGAGGATAGATAGATGGCAGGATGATGGCAGTAGTCCTGATGATATGATGGTAGTGTTATTGTAAATAAACAGTATATAGTAGTAGTATAGTATATAATATAATATATAATAGAGTATATGATGGTAATAAAAGTATGTACTAATAATGGCAGCAGCATCGGTATATCATGTGCAAGGTGGCCATACATAATTGCAATATGTAATATGTAAACATGTATAATATATGCAAATAAGTACTTGATTATGTAAGATATACTTGAAGTGCAAAAGTGACATCTAGTATCGTTCCTTAGAGCAGCGCGGTTGAATGAGTCTGTTGCTGAAGCTGCTCTTCAGCTTTGTCCAGTGTTTTGTAGAGGGGGTGAGAGGGATAATCACTCCTCGTCATTGTTGGCTACAGGGGGGTGTTTCCAAGAATGAAAAAAATGCATCGCACAAACTTAATTTCACGTGTTAAGCCTCCTCGGCTCTATCAAGACAGAATCAAACGTGTAGCTGAACTCTTAACTTATCGGTCCGTGAGTTATGGGATTCTGCATACAGCTCTATTAACCTAGAGTTGTAAACTTCAAAGCTTTGCCTGTAAATCTGCCGTACAGTCATTAACTTGCAAGTGAGGAAGGGATTACATTACAGTTTATCAGGTACACTAGTGAGCTTCCTGTAGTCTCGCATTCATCATTACACCAGCACAGAAATATGTCGAGAATGTCGGCTCTTTGACAACCGAGAAGATTTTCTCTCTCGTCCAGTTTGGAACGCCCAGTTGAACAATTTTCATTCTGCACAGAGGAGTAAATTCAGAAGATAGCTGACCCTTCTGAAGCTAAAATTAAGCTTTCTAGTGCTAGACACGGAGATCTTGCACCTAAAAAACAATCTTAGAAGACCTAGATAGGATTTGTTTCAACTCTCAAGTGTTTGAAGAAATGTAATAAAGTCTCTGCTGCTGACTAAAAATAGGCATAAAAAGACTTTCTCAGACAATCCCATTATAAGGTCACCAGGAGCAGAAAGTAGAGCATGTCTTGTGAGATCTGACTGTCAGCACTGATGAGAGCAGCGCTGAGGCTTTCATCCGTAGATCGAGGTACAGCAGTTTGCATTTAAGGCCATCAACACATCGCCTCAGGAGGTATCTGGCTGCTAGAAACTACATCTAATCTGCAATCTGATTTTTGCAGATTGAATAGGAAACTCAATGTAAACCTTGTGTTTAATGTGACCCAAAGACCTAGAAAAATGTGTAACGGATGCGAGCGCAATTATGTGGTACAGACGTGCAAAAATAAACCTCAGTGAAAGTTATACCGTATCATAAAACAAAGCTACACCAAGCCAAAGCTGGCTGTAATGCCTTTTTCATTGGCCGCAAAACTCTAAATGACTCCATCGCTGTAGTAGCTGAGGAGAAAATTAACTGTAAACCGAACAATTGCACTCATGCAAAGAACAGCTCTCCAGTAAATCTGTTTGACACGACGAATGAAAACAACGAAGCTGCTTCTCAGTCACTATTAATATTCTGACTCACTTCATAACTACACATAACAAACAGTCTTAACGGATGCAGAGGCACACAAACACACTCGCAGCGCACACAACAGTCACTGAGAGAATTACGCAACAGATTAGTGACCCAGTGAACTACATGTGGTCCTTGCCAGAGGTCAGAAGTCACAGCTGATAAATCAGGCAGCTCAGACACAGACAAAACTACCTAATCTAATTCACTGCCGCAGCATTTCGCTCAAACACAACACCACATTATCACATTCAGCAGTGAATAATAGGTATTACAGACCACTACAATTTATAGAGTTTGTGTAAAATACAGACCTTTTTGTGAGACTATGGACAGGTTGCTTTAGTAAATATTAGATATAGCATCATATCATATCAGGATTACATTTTGCTATTTTGATAATTGATTGTTTCGGTTATTGTTCAAGCTAAAGCACATTAAGTGGATTTGGATATCTGGTGTAACTTTAACAACTTCCAAGGAGCGAGGACAAGGGAACGAAATATTAGATGGCAAAAATCCCAAGCAACAAACTTTATTAAATCGACACATGTTTTGGCTCTGGCTCTTTATTGGAACCAGTAAATGTCAAAACTTGACCAGATTGCGTACATTCTTCTGCTTTTATTTGTGTTACGGAAAACTTTTAATACGAACTGCTAGGTTGGAGTGTGAAGGCTTTATTCAGTATTGTCTAATGTTTTATAACCCAAATGATTTGTCAGTCCATTAATAAAATAATCACCTGATTAGCTGAAAATAGTGCAGTCGGGGTAGAAAGCACTGTTCAGACATTGCCAAGAATTACAGTAGATGAATACCACTTCCACAAGACCTAATCTGACCAAAATCATCCTACAATCATAATCCATACCAAAGCTAAAGCGTATAAATGATACATTGCTAAGCTAACAGGTTGTGGTTTCATATTTTCCACATGTAAAAGAAATGAAATTCTCTTGATCATGTTTTTAGTAATTTATCAGAATGCGCTAAATACCATGTACTCAATCTTAGTGCTAAGAAAGACAACCTACACATGCAGCCACTACATTTACACTACATTGGGGATTTAGCGTTGTGTATCACCATGCATTTTGTGTGCTCCTTCAGACTGAAAGCCTTGACCATTAGAGCCTAGGACATAGGTCATACAATACTTTGTTTTGCCTTTTTGGAGCAATTTCTCACCAATCTGTGAAATGAGAACATTACCTTGTCCCCAATGTCTTTGTCCTTTCAGGTAAAACAACATTTACCTTCTGTTTTTACTATATATTTGATAATTCGCACCAGAAATATCTTTTGACACCTCTTTACCATGGCTAATGCCTGAGTGACAGTTTCACTCTCACAAGAATAACAACAACAACAACAGTGAAACACCTAATGTGACCAGAACGTCTGCTGCACGCAGTCGATCTCCCGCAGCTGTGAAAACAGTCCCTATGACGCCCTAATTCTGAGTACAGCTTTTCTTTATCAGTTATTGATACTACCCCACAGCGCCTTTAAATACACAGACCCATACCCTCCGGCGTATCCCCCGTGGCCGTGTATTACCCGTAAATATTTTTCTTCTGTTTTCCCTTTTTGGTTTGTTGGATCACACCGTGAGAATTAATTAATTTTAGGAGAGGTTTATGCAAATCATAACATCTCAAGAGTCATTATTAAAACAGGGCTTTTAACTACAGAAGATATCGCAGACAGATTACAAATTGTGTTACAGTAGTGTCTGTGTATATCTGAGAAACAGGGTGGAGAGTGTGTGAAGTTTATTCATGAGCACAAAGTCGTGCATGTACTGTCTTACAGATTAAATATGTATTTGTGTCCGCTAGAAGGCCACAGATAGGTGCCATCTGCTGCCAGATATTCAATATTTCCTAAATTCCTAAAATGTTTCACCAAGTCTAGCATTATGGTTAAGGCCGTGGCCACCAGGCCAACAATCAGCAGTTGGCCGGTGTTGGGCTGTTGGGTGAGCATCTGTGGCCCTGGTCTCTTTTTGTCCCACATGTCCCACACCGTTGACTTGGCACTGGTAACAACTGTACACTAACTGATTCTGCACAGCGCTCTCTAGCTCTTCCAAGCTTCTTAGTTAGTCCTGGCTCTTCCAATTCCTCCCATTTGAATGAGGTGACCCCACAGTCAGCTTTAGCCACCACTTGTTGTTCGGTGACAGTTCGGTAAAGATCTAAACATGGTGCTTATACACCCAGCCAACTGCTGAGTGGAATAGCCCCCAGTGACGGTAAGCCATTGGTTCTGATGATCTCCAACATCTTTTTTTTATGCATTCGAACTGGGGGAGACTGCCTGTCTGAAAATGCATCCCTATAATGACATAATTGGTTTTATTGTGCCCTTCTTTGTGGCAGATGATTTTCATCCGGCTTCAGTTGTTGCGGGCTGTTGTGTAATTCGGAATAGCTGTCGTTAGACGTGGTAGGACATCTTGCAGTTTGAATGTGTCCTCTCGGATTATTTTTTGTATTTCAATTAACTTTTATTGAAGGAAAGGCGGGCAGGAAATAATGATAGGGCAGACAAATTGAATGCTGGACATCGTCGCTGATGTGGTGCGGACTGAGACCATTAAACTTCCAAGGCACATGATGAAGGTAGATCAAAAAAACATCTGGATTTAAACATTCAGACTAGATCTTGGAAAGTTTCGTAAAGTGTTTTGACACGCTGTGTTTAATTTAGGGGCTATTTTACAAAAGCTTAACAGACTTATTAAATAAAGCAAATACGCAATTTCACAGGTTCCTTTTAATGCTTCTCTGGAGAACTGCCTGACGTCAAGCCACCCACCAAAAGCATAGGCAATCACTAGAAAATAAGCATGAAAATGTTCTGATGACTCACTGGAAACTGCTTGCGCTTCCTTCCAGGCTTGCCAACCTTACAAGAGGCAGTACTTTTAGTCAGCTTCTCCTCTGGCATCAGATCCATGTCTAGTATTGTGCTCTCATCCTGTGAACAGAAAGAGCACACCATAATTTGGACACAGTGTCAAGCAATAATTGGAGTTACCATGTCCTTAGCTTCGGAAAGTTAACTTTAAATGATATGCGCGTGACGCTGCATCTTTCAAGGCCACCGAAGATGTGCGTGTAGCAAGGTAACCGGCAGTTTCACCTCAACCAAAGATGCAGCAGGAGTGATACTAGATCTGCACGACACACACAAAACTGCACCTCAGTGAAACACTTGAACATTTGGGAAGACTGCAGCGGGTCCTTGAGTGTCTTTGGTTGAGTGGACAATGAGACAGATAGAAATTGAATGACACGTTCCTTTGAATTAGGCTGAAGTGAATGCTCTGCGGACGCAGGGCTGACCTTCCACAGACAATCCCCCCTTGACACCGTCACAAAGACGTTGACCGGCCCCCACTTTCTCCTGCTGCAATTTCCCTTTGATTAATAAAACTGTCTACCCCCATGAACAAAGCCCCATGTCCGACACCACCAAGTACCCCTGGGGTTGATGGGAGAAAAGATGATCCTAATGTAGATGCTTTGAGTTTCAATATTGACTGAATGGGACCACCAGCACCAGGTTTGAATGCAAATGAGATTGCAAGGCCGTTCCTGACAGCTGCAGATGGGGAGGTGGGGGTATGGAGCTAGGTCCTTATTAAATTCCTTCAGTATTGAGTGTGAGATTCCCTGGAAGATAAATGGGCTCTCTGCACCGTAAGGCATTCCACAGACATGTCCCTTTGCTGATGTGTTGTTAAGTACATTTATTTTAAGCTTAGGCAGTATGCTATAGTGTAACATGAGAAAAGATTACCGTAATGTCTACGTGACTTTAAATAATGGGTATGGGTGGAGTTACGTACAGCAAGACCATCCAATCTGAAATTACAGAAGAAAACTGAGAGAGAGATGTCTTTGACTTCTCTAACGGGACGTAAATTACTGTCTACTCATGCAATAAAACCGTCATCCTGCTTAAAAACATTTTAAAATGAGCAATTAGGGCTTAAAGATTGCATCAAAACCCTGGTGTCCAAAGCCCATCTTTAATCTGAGGATCCAGGTTTATTATATTGAACCTTGAATTGATCAAAAGATCTTCATCAGAAAGTAGGAGTTTCAAGATTCAAGAGTCTTTGTTGTCATTATGAGAACATAACGAAATTATGCATAGACCCCGGCTTATAGGCACGAACATTTAAATAACAGTTACGGAATAGAAAAAACACCCTTCAGTAAAAAAAGAAATTAAAAAATACGTACAAGAAAATGTAAACACTGTAAGTGCAGCTTAGTGCAGTTCCAGTCTATGAAATGTTGTGAGTGTGTGATTGTCCTGAGGACTGATGGTCTGTTAGATTTTCAGCAGGGGTGAGAGTGAGTGTGTGTGTGTGTTTGCATGGACTGGTTCGGGTTTTCTTATTTTCTGAGCACTTTAACGTCTTATCTCATCTGGGTAAATTAAACAATTTAGCAATTTACTCTTTACAAGGTCAAGAAGAAACATCACCCATGAAATTGAAATGAATGTGTTTTGAGAAAGATTTTAGGATACGATCAAATAAGAAGCTTCAGTACTGTAGCTAAGGCCGTGCTCGCGCCAGACACGTTTGCCTTGTACTGCGTCATGTGTTGCGATGTCGGAGTTGGCTTCCATTATCATGATTCACCTTTTCGTATCGAAGGAAAGCACTGCCATTAGGATTCTGATTACCTGGTGGTATATTATATTCAGGCTCCGACCTTGGGCACGGCTAGTGATCACTGAAGCCCAACCAATGGTTAAACAAACTGGACATTTGCTGATTGTATGACGCACTCTACATGGTCCTTGTGTCTGGCAGAAGGAAGGCTTTTGGGGTTCATTCTTGTGTTACACTGAAATCTGTGACCATTCAGATTATGTGCTGAGCAAATACCGCTAGATTGGAGTGTGTATCACCAGCCAGAAACCTTTGAAACACAAATCCAAACACAAAAATGCTAAGAAAAGAGTGTGTTTTAATAGACTCTTTTTTACATATAATTTAGGTCAAGGGCGTTAATAAGTATGGGCAGTGATTTCAAAGGTCGGGCCAAGTTCCATCCTGAGAGTGTTTGTGTCTAAAATGGAATAAATCCATCAACCATTAGTGTCCAAGGGGGATAACCTAATTTACATGAAGAAATTGATGTGATCAGAGTAACTGATGCTGTAATTAATGGGCAGAGGATTTATAATTGCTTAAAAAATTTTCTAAAATCTGGGAAAATCACAACAGAATATTCACTGATGCATTCACAGAGACAAAAACAGAGGTCATCCGCAGAGCTTTAAAGGGTTGTTGTAAATGTAGATATCAGGCCATTTTGCAAGAGAATGTGTTTTGCAGATGGTTCCAGTTCATTGTGCGATCACTAATAGAGTGCCTGGTGCTTCGTTTTTTTTTTTTTTTTTTTTTTTCCTTAACAGGGCGGCAGAATTTGCATAGATAATAGCACGTTTTGAGTGCAGCCTGGTGTGCAGGCTCATTTGGGAACCACTTACATGGATGACACAATTCAGCAGTGCCTGGCTATCTCTGCGGGAAGAGCCCCGCAACACACCGCTCCCTCAATTGCCAAACCCGGAGAGCGGAGACACAGTGAATGAAAATAACACGCCATTTTCACACACAGCTTCACCCTAATATTTCTGAGAAAAAAAAACGACAGAAACAAACTGAAAAAGCCTGAAATATAATTTGTTGTTGCCTGGAGTGAACCCCGCTACATTGTCAATATCTGTGCTCTATTTCCGTCTGGATAGCCGGTTATTTAAGGCAATGTCTGTTGCCAGGCAACAAGACTAAGGGCAGTACTGTGTAATAGGAACGCAGAGGAAGAGGACAGATCCCCCCCCCCACAGTAAAAGAGCTGTGTAGAGCCATTCCGGCTTCTACTCAACCTACACCAGCCAACGCCCACGTCACCAGCCACCACCATTACAACAGCAAATGTCAAATAAAACAGCTGCAACAGCCTCCTTGGTGATGCCGCTGTTGCTGCCACGGGAGTGATGCTGCGGGGACTCTAATTACGAGCCTGACTGCATCATGAAAGGTGACAAGGCACTTCGCATGCTGCCTGGTTCCTCAGTAAAAAATCTGAATATTCCTTTAATAAACAGACGTAACCAATGCGGCCGCGTTGACCACAGTAAAACCTTGGATAGTGGAGATTAGCGGCCAGCTTGACCTCCCTAAAATCAAGGAAGCTTTTAATTGGTTCTGGCATGAAGACATCCCTTTAATTCCAACATAATCTACGCATCTCACCGTAATAAAGACGATCAACACTGTAATTGATTTGGAATTCACAAACAAGCCTCACAAGAGTCCCATAGCGCCGAACTTAGACAAAATTGAATATTACACGCTTGTGCTTCTTACCATTCTGCTTCCAGGTGAATCGGCGAAGTCTGAGCCTTTGAATGCAGCGGTGTTGGCGTTGGTGACAGTGTTGGACGGCATCGCTGAGAGTCTTACAGGCTTATGGGTGATGTCTGATGGTGGGTAGTGTGGATGAGGGAGGTGAAAATTAACTCAAAAGGATGGGGGGGAAATGAAGAAATGAGAGATGATCCCTCTTCTCTCTCTGCTCTCCTGGAAGACAAGAAGAACAACCATCACTTCCTGCAAGTGTTGTGCAGCAGCCGTGCATTAAGAGTTTAATGCAAACTGAATAATGCAGCAGCAAACCTGACACATTTTATGCATATTTCCTGCACATTTTATGCAAAACATTTTATGCTTGACTCTTGCAGCTTTCTGTCTTTTTTTTTTTTTTTTTTGAGTGCCGTCTCATACGCAGCTATAGGACCCACACAGGCGTCTATAGATACTGTATGGCTACTATAGCCCACAGGCCTATTTTACACCACATGGATGTGGATGGTTGTGCAGCACATTAAATGGCGACTGATCTGCGCACAGTAACCTTTAACAATTCTCCAAAAAAACAAAACCGCACACTTATATTGCAAGACACGTTTTTAAAACACATTTCCGTGGGTCAAAGTTACTCCAGCAGTCTTGACTTGCGCATACAGCGGAGCAACACTGTTGCACTCGTGGAAATGTGTGGAGGAAGAAGAAGAAGAAGAAAAAAAAACCCTTAAGCCTATATTTATATAGGATGTGTTTAATTGAACAAAGGTTGGTGACAGTTTTATTTGAGCCATCTAACACGCTGCCGGAATGAAGTCCTTGCTCCTTAACAAATAATTGCATGCAACAACCAGAACGTGAAAAATAATTTATTATAGGGCCACACGGGCTCGGTGTCACCGCAATTCAGTGCATTATCGGCTCACAGCCGGGCCACACATTATTGCAATCGGCTGACGTGCGTTTATTATTCAACTATCTATGCGTTAAAATTGCAAAGTTTCAGATCTTTTGCAGCAGGGGGAAGTCTGCAGTGTGACCCAGGGGATTGGCTCTTTTACAGGCCACGGCCACTGAAGGATAAATTCTTTTAATGAGGCCAGTGTTTTAAGGAGCCGCGATGCTTGTTCCGTGCCGTAAATTCAAGTCAAGTTCACGCGTCGATGTCCGATCTGCACATCTGCAAAAGGCAAACCCTAAATCGCTATTTCCCATTTCCATCGAGCGCCTTCCGCTCTCAGAGAGCTGTTCACGCTTTTTTTTTTTTTTTTTTTTTTTTTTTTTGTTCAGATAAAGGTTGCTCTTCCTGTGCCGCTACTAGTGCCGGGTTACACGGATTTAAATGCGCGAATCGCTGTGTGTTCGTTACCCAATTTTCCCAAGTCCCAGGCCTGACCCTTTTTGTCTCGCTTGCTCCCGGAGCCTCCTTCCTCTTCTCTCCCCGTCCTCCACCTCCCCAGCCGGCTAGCTGTCTTCCAGATGCTCCGCTTTCACTGCAGGGGCCTGCAGACGATTTGGCTTTCCCGGGTCCTAAACACAGTCGATTGACGACTGGGCGGAACTTGCTGCTGGTAGTCGTAGTAGTAGTAGTAGTAGTAATAGTAGTAGTAATTTATTTATTTCATGATTTTTATCTTTTTTTGATTGAAACGGACTATGCATTACCGGTGAAGTGGAACTGGCCTGGAAATTCTTTTTACGACAGTTTCCAAAACACTCTGAACAGACATGCTCCTTTTCACAAATTGCCTGTCAAAGGTCACAACAATCCCTGGTTTCCTTCTGAGCTGGGTAGTCTGCTTAGAGACAGAAATATTGCATGGGCCAGAGCAAGACAAAGTGAAACAGATGCTGACTGGCTCAGATTTAGTAACTACCTTTCAGAAGAAAAAAAAAAAAAAAGAAAAAAAACTTAAATGATCCCAAAAAGCTTTGGAGGGCGATCAGTTCTGTCTCTGGCCAGGTTTCCTCCACTGAACCTTTATCAACAATGGTTCGTGCATGATAACTGACTGACATGTTAAACTGTTTTAATGAGCATTTTTATTTCAGCAGGTTCCTTATTTGGGCCTGGCAAAAAGTCAACCAGTCGGTTTCTTAAATCGGCCACGGATTGTCCCAGCAGCCCTAAAAATAAGAGTTGCACTTTTTGTTCCTACGTCATCATCTCGTATAAATGCAGTCGCTTTTCTTTACCTTTTAATCAAATGACAGCCTTATGACACAATAGTTTGACATTAAAACTCCCCTAAAGCCCTGACCCTAGAATTGCCCCGGTAGTAGTAATAGTAGTAGTAGTTTTCTCCTAATTTTACAAAGGACTCTAGCAAACATTTCCGTTTTTATTTTATACAACTTAAGTTCATGCATCTAATTCCCCAGACATTAGTGAAGTGACACCCTTAAAGCCTTTATTAGTTAATGTTTTTGATTTATTGCCGCGTTTATTTGACAATTGAGAGACGGGAAACACGGGGAGAAATAAAGCGGCGATCACGCACTACAGTGTTAAGTTATATGACACAATTAAGAAGCATACAAATCATTTAAATTAAATTAGGTGGCCACGTTTATGCTTCAAAGCGCTGTGTAATTACTAAAGCAGTTAGGATAATTGAAACCTAACAGCTAAAAGATATCTCAGTGAAAGCTGTTTAGTATGCTACAGCATTTTTTTTTTTTTTTTTTTTTTTAAAGAGGGCATAAATATCCAGGTAATGCTTAATGATGACAAAACTCACACAGGAACCCAAGGAGACTTCCTATCTTTAATTTGCTTTATTTATGGGCCCCCTGGTGACTGTGGGGCCCTAAGCAGCCATGTAATTAGTCGACGCCTGAGGCCAGCTTTAAGGCCTGGTGAAGTAAAACATGTGTTACTTATACTTTAATTATTCGACTGTGCACACTTCATGACACTGATGGGCGCCTTTTCTGTCGCCTCATCTTCCGCACGTATTTATGCAGATATATATTCAGATGGACAGGTGCAGACGTCTCAGTACAGACGGTGTTACGTCATATTTAGTCTCTTCCTGTAGCGTCGTGTTTAGATTCGGACTCTCGTCCTTCTTTTGTCTTTCTCTCAAGATATTTGTTTACGTTTTTCTTAAACTTCTACATTGTCTTGTGCACGATTCTGCTCCTGTGGTATCTTAGGTTCATGTGGTACATGAACAAAATCAGTGGCCTGCTGTGCTGTGCAGCTTGAACTGACTTCTTTCATAGGATCAGACACAGTTGGAACCACCGTGCCTCACTGCAATGCATTGAGGCATTTTGTCGAAGTATGTACTTTGAAAGAGTACTGTAAACGTTGCACAGGGTATTAAGGCTTCGACAAAACCTCAAACAAGTCCAGTTTTATCTTTGGTTTAGACAAATCATTACCTGAAAGTCTTCCCAGAAATATTTAATGTAGCCTTTTTTCACCTGGAGTAACACCAGGTCCTGGAGATTAGCTTTAATTTTGTGGTGCTCAAAAGCTAAATCTTACTTGTCCTTGCTGAAGTTTGTACTCTGGTGTCAGTTAGCAATGCTAATTTGGTGTTTTGTCCGAATTAAATCTAAAACAATGAAGTTAATGTCAGAGTAGCAGGAAATTATTGAGTAAAAATAAATAAATAAATAAAAAATGAAAGAGATACCTTAAAGATCAAAAAATTATGAAAAGTAAAATTAGCGATATTAAAATGAGATATTATGCACATGAAATTCTTTATTTAGCACCAAATCTACAGCTACAACAAGGTTTCAGCAGTTTGTCACAGGAACCCTCATCCCAAACATGTCCACTAGACGGAGACACGAGGTGACTGTTTCAAGTTGTCAGATACAGGAAGGCTAAAAGCTGAGAGTTAAAATCCCGGCGTTGGCAGGTTGAAGGCTTTTTAGGGGTAACGAAGGAGAGAGGAAATGTGTAGGCAGCCGGCGGATGTGGTTCACCGATCTCAAAAGGGGCAGCAGCTCCTCTTTCTCATCGAGTCAGTGGCACTGGGTGGTTCACGCGAGGACAGCAGCAGCATGGCGATGCTACACGGTTTACATGCAGGAGCGGATAGTGGAAACTCTGCCTCTTCTTCTTAGAAACTCACAGAGGAAGACGCTGACAGGTCACAAAGTCTCAACCTTTGTGCCTAAAGCGCCAGAAGAAAAGGCCTAATTATTTTTGCTTAAGCTTTTCTCTGCAGATGATAAAGTCAGACGTGAGAGGCCTGTCTCAAATCAAGAGACGAGACACAAACTCTTAACGTAAATTTAAATGAGACACAGAGCTATAGACAGCATGGCTGACTGACAATGAGACAAGTGGGAAACATTTGTTTGATTGCTCAGACTGCGCACACAAAATGGGAGACAGGGGAACGTACAGTAACTAAGTGGTAGAGGAAATAGTCTTTTAATTAAATAAAAGTTTCAGCAGTCTGGGAACCCATCAGCGATCATCTGATACCCTTTCCTCTAGGGGGGTGGAAACAGTCCAGCTCTGTAAACCCATCATTGCTCAGACTTCAGATGTAAGAACGGAGTTAAATTTGTGAAACGACTTCTATGAAAGAATGATTTCATAAGAAGTCAGTTTACACTCACCCAACACTTTAGGGTTTAGGGTTAAAAAATGCCATCTGCTAGCTTTCCTGCCTCTTTTTCTCTCCGCACGCAACCAATGCTCTCTCAACCCCGATGGGTCATTACTTCTCGGACTACAAATGGAAACCCAAAGGCTTAGACTATACAAAAAAAAAAAAAGAATCACAAGAGCAGCCAGACACATATTTTAAATCTTTTTAATATATCTCACATTTGATTTATTTACAAAAGACAGTGGCTTTGTGACATAAAACTATGTTTTGTAAAATCAACATGAGAAACAAATGAGTACCAGAAGCATAACCGTACAGAACACACACATAGATAAATAACATCAGGGGAGCACTGTTGTCGAGGGTCGGACCCTCTCTGCACGTCGTCTCGCTGCAAACGATAAAAGGATCACAATGTACGCACCTCTAGTGTTTTATTCGTGTGACCCCGGGTTTTTGGTGTGACGGGGTCCACGTACAGTATTGCCTCCGCATCGGTTAAGATGACATCAGTGACTTGTCAATCAGCAGATCTGGAATGTGTTTTCTATTTTTATTAGCTATTAAGTGTGAGTTTTTCCAGCAGATTTTCAGCAGCAGGAAATCATTAAATACAAACAACCCCCCCAGGCATTCTGTGAATAAACTATGGGCAACGACATACTAATGCAGATATATATATATATATATACATATATACCTGTGACGTGTATGACACACAATGTCTGCAAACGGTTTGGCACAAATGTAAAGGCTGAGCGTAAGTTTTCCCCCGGAACACGTCGAATAAATAAATAAAATCTCTACAAATTCACAAACTCTGACATAAAGGCTGATAGGTCGTCTTATTTGCTCACGTTATACAGCACTTTACAGAACAGCTACAGGCACAAACTGAAAGAACAGAAAGTTTTGCATTCAAATGCGTGGTCAGAATGATGGGGAAGACGGCGACTCTTTTGATATTTATCATTAATGGACTCGTGCCGTTTTAAATTTTAAACAGCACTGGTTGCAGAATTTTAAACCGTTGTACCAGCTAAATATCAATTTATATTTGGGCAAAGTGTGCAAGTGAATCTGCATTTTTGACAAACTCATTACAATGACTACACTCCACTAATAAAACCGGAATAATAACAATAATGATAACAAACAGCAGAACTGAATGAAAACATCACATTTAGAACGACATTAACAGAAGAGCTTCTTTTTTGTTCTTTTTCTTGACACAGTGTAACAGGTTATTGAAACCTTCAACTTAGCTTATAGGATAGGCTTAATATACAAATCTCAAAACAACAGAAAACCATCAGTTCAGTCATATCGAACCCACTGCTTCCTTTTAGAACCGAACGCATCGCTCTGAAACAGCCCCCAAGACCTTTACCGCGTTGCGCTCACTAATAACCAGGCATTGCTCATATTCATTTGAGACGAGTGGCTTCCCTGAAGGGACGAAAACATTGAATCAGAAGACGTAAATGTAAAGGTAACTTAAGACCTGATCATCTCTGCGTGACTCCCCTCTAACCGCTAACCTTTGCAACAAACGGACGACTCACTTTGCTTTTCCGCTTTTAGACACAAATTCACACGCACACACACACACACAGACAAACTATATCCATGCTTCACCAAATAGCACTTCAGAAAACACCTCACTCCTCCTTCTGATCCGTATTCCTCACTGCACGTTTAATCACTTGCTGTTGTTCTCCGCTAAATATATTTAAAGAGTCCAAAAGAAAACAGGTAAAACGACGGTAAAAATATAAAAACTGCTTTGGGATGTCTCCACGTAATCTTACAACGGTGATCCCAAGCATGTCTGAGGAGTCGTTTTGGAACTGAACCCTTCATTTTTAATCACCTTTAACAACCTTTAACCTCATGTGATTTCTTACATTTATTAAGGACATTACGAGCATATTTTCCCCCTGCAGTCCCTGAGCACCTATCTTCATTGCACATACACGTTTTCAGAATACTGTTATTAACTAAATAAAGCTATCAAAGCATTTTCTACTTGCTCACTACGACCTTAACACCTACTCTATAGGTGTTCGTTTTGTAACGCACAGCTAAAACTCCTAATTCATAACCGTCTAGCACCCTGAAGGGGCGTACCTATACTTTTAATTAATAAATACCGGGGCCACCAGCTAGTCAGTGTGCTGCGTCGAGCCTTACAGCGCCCTTCAGGTGATTCGGTGAAACAACGAGACTTATTGTGGTTTGTAGTAGCCCCTCGGTTTTTTTTAACCGTGCAGCCCTCTTATTTGCAAGGGTGGCTCGTAGAGAGCACATTAGCAGCAGAAAAGTGTGAGACTCGAGTGTGTTTGCGTGCACGCAGTATTCTGGACAGCAGCTTGTGAATGCTCCACTGGAAATAGCTGCGACTATTATTTTTAAATGTTTGTGTTCTTGCCAAGAATTGGAGGAGAAGATCGATACCACTGTCGGCTCCGTGAGGTCGATGTTTGAGCAACAGCCTGCAGACTTTTAGCTTAGCAAGAAAAAGACAGTGAACATGAGCGAGCTAATGGTTGGCTTGGCTATGATTCCGTTGTTTAATCTACAGTATAAAAATAAAAGAGTGTAAAACAATTTTTTTGGTTTTGCTTGCAACTTTCACGGTAGCCACAATCCCTTCTGTATGTAACCCCTTTGAAATCTTTCATTTATACATTTCAGGTGTAATTATAATCATTAAGCTAGATTTTGTGGGGGATTTGTGCTTTGCTAGTTCTTGTCCGGGAGTAGTGACTTCCCAGATGCTCGGCAGGTTCCCGACAGGGATGACAAGATTAAAAACCGTTCTGGAAAACCCAGACCAGCTGTTTCTCCTGCTTTCAATGATATTCTTTTTATCTAATTTATGGCAAGAAAATTAATTAATGTCTCAAAATCGTACCCTAAGCTGACGGACATTAGCGCATATCCTGGCTACTGCGAACTTCAACCTCCAGAATACGGATGTGCAGGTAAACACACTCAGTGTGAGCTCTGAGGCAGGACATTTCTGACACCCCAGTTGTCATCATAAACCCACAGAAAGCTGGCATAGCATGGCACAGTACCTAAATCCAGACATGAGTGCAACTTCATGCAAAAAGGACTGAGACAGAAACAGGAAATGCTAGCGCTAATCATATAAAAAGCAGTGAGAGGGAACGTGTGGTGACAGGAGGTCTCCGTCATGTCGGGGCATTCCCAATGTCACGTGTTTACAGTATTATTATATACAGAGTGATCTGCTGCAATGGAACGGTTGGGAGAGAAAGCACAGCAAGCCATTCCTTAGCAGTCATGAGGGAAATCATTGGGTACTTACAGCAGTTTTTGTTTACAGGACGACATACACACTTGCTAATTAGACACGTCTTGCTACCTGCAAGGTGTCAAGAAACATTTTTTTCACATAGTGAAATCCCGTTAGATTACAGCATGCATTACTCTACGTGCTAATGCCAGGGGGTTCTTGTTGTTGTTGTTGTTGTTGTTGTTGTTACTGAGTCTTCCCAGGTGATGACCGTATGTCCTTACAGGATGGGATGGTGCTCTCTTTCCCTCAGTGCTTGTGTACTCTGACTGTGCCTGGATACACAAACAGAAGAATATATTTAGTGCTGGAGACGACCCATAGAGCCTGGATGAATTAGTAAAAAATGACTAAGGCTATTTTTGGATGGCAGCAGTAGCCCATTACAAAGAGCCAAACAAGTGTGTTATTGGCCGATAAAAGCGCCATGCAAATATTTAGCTGCGGCCAACACATTCCAGTCCAACAAATGAAGAAACAACCCAGTCATTATTGGCACCAGCTGTTGTTTATATATTTATAGAAAGTACTTCAGGAAATTAGTTTCTTGAGTTGAGGGCAATTGTTTGGAAGTCAAGAGCAGCTGTGTTTGGAATGATTTAGTTGATCCTGTTAAGTGAAGGTTATGGTCACACTCTCTCAGATAATGAGTTGTTTTCTTGTGGTTACCTTGAAATAACAATATGTTTTTTTTATATGATTGCACTATAAAAACGTGGCGTCGTTGTGCGTCGTCATTGCTGGTTGCATTGCTACAGGTGCACCAGTGAGATAACGTCACCAAAGCCAACAGGTTTAAAACTATACTATGAAATACAGAGAGCTTTATCTGGCACTGCTTAGATTACGAGCTTGAATGTAACAATCATTTATATGTGGACAAGTGTGTAGGACTTGGATTGGACTTGGTTGCATGTTTTCGTTAGCTTAGAATTCATCTATATAGGGGGTGGGTCAATTTCCACTGAGCATGCCAAGTTTCAGCTATAACCTAGGATGGAAGAATCAAGCATTGACTCTAGGGTCATTCACGTATTTACGTTGAAGCGGTGGCCACTGTAAGTTCTCTTAAATCCCTGTAAAGGTAGGTGTTAGGGAAGGGTGTTCAGTTGGCTGCAATTTGCAACCTCACCACTAGGAGTCACTAACTCCTACACACTGATTCTTTAAAAGTAAGGAATAATTAAGTAATTAATTAGGAAATTTAGCTGGATTGACTCACTGAAAATGAATTTATTAGTTGTTATCTCTAAAGCAAGTTAAGGAATATTGAGTTAGTACAAAAAAATATGTGTGTAGGGCGCAACCTGGGCTCCTGATGGATGTTACTCAAGTATAATATAATGTTAATTCATGATAATCCCTACATTTTGTGTTTTGCTTTACTAAAAAAAAATAATAATAATAAAGGAAGGAAATATTGCATGTTTATGTTTTGGCCATATTCTGTTCTGTGTGACTGTGACTGGCTGTGTGACTGACAGCTTCAATTAGGGAACGATGTCTTTATCGGTAAGAACTGAAACTCGCCTCTGTCTCCACCGTTCCTCATGTTGGTCTCCTCTTCATCCCCCCCGTCATCTACTTTAAAAAGCAAACACAGAAAATGTCAGCACTATTTCGTCATCATGTAAAGTCTCAGTCATATAAAGTGAAATATCATAGCTGCGATATTCCTTTCAAAGAAATTCCTCTTTGACAGGTGGAGAGTAGAAAATCTAATCCAGATGGGGAAAGCTGAAAGCCTAAAACATGTGGTTTAGACTAACCAGAGTGGAGCTCTTTCACCAGCGATGACATGGTGTTTGTGATTGAGTCAGCAGCAACTAAAAGATCATTCCGAAGATTTCTAGGTACACCTGTGGAAGAGAGGAGGGGAAGCACATGCATCGTACTGTGTGAATGTATCACCAGGAAGTCATCATTTGAAATTGGGAGTTACAGAATTAGTCGGAGCCTTCCACGTTATGCCTGCCGTTTGTACTGAATGCTCTTTGTTTCAGGTGTGGATTCAGACTCACCCTGAGCGAAGGCCTCCAGCACGTCCCCTCCCACCCCGGCCAGGCAGTCCTGCGGGGTGTGCGTTGGGGTGGACCCAGCCGAGGTGGAGCGTATGGGCATGGGCATGGAGCAGCCCGCGCCGTGACTTGGAGAAGAATGAGGGGAGCCGCCAGACTGCGACTGCAACAGATGAAAAAAAACAACATTTGTGAGTATTATCAGCAAAATTAGCGAACCGTCAGAGTTGAGTATCTACTCGGTGTACACGGTAAAAGTCTCAAAACAAATGACAAAATGACAATCGAATGGCAATCAACTGAAGATCTCTGCACAGCAACATCACCTCAGACAAATCTGCAAATGCAACTTTACGTCCTCAAAATTGCCATTTGGTTACCTCATTCAGTGGTGACACAGAGATAAGTCATTACATTTCTAAGTAAAGAGACTAAGGCCTGGTTCACAGTAAACGCGAGGCACCGGCCATAAGTGAAATGCAGTACACCGCTCACACGTTTATTGCAGAGGTTTTCAATGTTTTTCAGGCCAAGGACCCCCCTACCTACTATATGTGTTCTATATTTAACTCGGCTTATAAACAGACATTATTATTATCATTTTGCATTAAGTATTGAGCTGTTCAAATAATACACAGGTTCAAATATTCATTTTTTTATTTCAAACATGTGCAACAGCCAGGTGGTGGTAACATCTTCTGACTCCTTTTATCCCTTTACTAAAATATGCTGGATTCATGTTAATGTATTTAAAGAAATTTTAATTTGTGGGAGAAAATTAAAAAAAAAAAAAATAAATCAATCGAAGATTTTGCAGTACCCGCGGCCAATGTGTTGCATTCTTGCATCACTCGTGTTGACTATGAACCAGGCCTAATACTACTCTGTGCTGTCCATATGCTACCACCGATTTCATTTATATTTGGTGTGAGAAGTGGTATCAGTAATCTTGCTTTATAACTTTTGGTAAGACGTCACATCTCCCAAAATGTAAACAATTACATGTAAAAACAAATCAAAGCTTAAAACCCATTTATGAACTGATTTGGACAAGTAAAAAAACACCAAGTGATCATAAGAACACGATCTACTGTACATCATGTTCTCCTGTTTGACCCTGGCAGGCAGTTTTTTTAAAAGAGAAGGCATCCTCTGTCTGGAGCATACTAAGCAAATTACGTAAGATATTTGGTTAGTTTCATGACACACTAGATTGTCCTCTGTGCGCATACCTCTAGGGAATCTAGATCTCTGATGGAGAGCCACAGAAATTTAAACGTTTTCATCAACAAAGCCAACGCTGCGTTTCATTGGACGACGCCGTCTCGTAATCACAGATTGCAGCTTTAAGAAAAGACGACCTTTTTTTTTTTTACTTTTAAAGGTGACTTTTATTAAAACAAACACAGACACAGATGTGACCAAAATAACTTAATCCTTATGGGGAGAACAAACACAAACTACACTTTATAGGATAGAAAAAAAAAAAAAAACTAGTAATCCTACACTGGCTGGCTGTACTCTGTCTCTATAGTGCACCTTTATTGCATGGAGGTTAATGAGATCCATGTGTGCACGTGGGGGCCTGTGCTGAGCTGTATCTCACAGAGAAAGGATCACTGTGTGTCCCCACAGGCTCAGGTTGATGGCTCCGAGCCAGGCAGCAGATGGCCAGCCTGACTGCGGTCCACATTAGAACGAACGCTGTTAACGCCGATGAAAGGAACAGGTCCCTGACATTTTGGACTAAGAAAAAGACAACTTGTTCGGCGTCAGTTTTTTTTTTTTAAAGGCTCTGTCTTTCAAGGAGGAAGTAGTGGCAGACTGTGAATTTGATGACCTGATCAGCGTAACCCTGTTAAATAGTGGAACCCTATCAAGTTTCCTAACTGCCTTCGATCACATCTGTGTGAAGGACAGAGTGTAGAAGCATTAAACTAAAGTGATGTGACTAGATCCAGGTATTGAGCCTAGCAAACTGAATTAAGGGCAACTTACAGCCTGCTTCTGCTCCTCATCCTATCAGCCAGCAAAGGTAAGCAGAGAGAAAGAGCAAGGAGAGTGAAAGCAACAGAATTAAAGCAATGAAAGAAGAAGAAGAAAGGGATTTCTGCATGCACCATAATGCACATCAACTCAAGATAAGTGCAGCATCTCGATTTCAGACTATTAAACACATTTCATGTCATTGAAGCTTTAAAACTCAACAATTTAAGGTAGATTTGCACGGCTAGAACCTGCAAGGAAGGTGGGTTTAGGATGTCAACTGTCTCTGCTCTGGGTCTCGTCGTCCCACTTCTTCTCGATAAATCTTCCCGGACTTACCTTCAGCAGCCTCATGAGCCCCTCCAGCTGCACCATCAGCTCCCGTCTGCTTTCTTGCAAGGCTGACATGCGCCTCTCCAGCTCGTCCTTCCTGTGCCTGTGGAAGGAAAGAGACGAGCAAGAAGTTACACATGTGCACGCTGTGCAGTCAGACGTTTCAAAGCGGAGAGCAGCATCGGAACCGATCCAGAGCGCCTCGCTTTTTGTTTCTTGTAGAGCGGATGAAAGATTGATGCAAAGAGGAAGCAAGTGAGACACAGAGTTCATTGTGTGCGAGGGGGATTTCTTCTCTGTCTGCTCCACTACGGCACAGTAATATTTATCTTTCGTGCGTTTGTTCACCAGTGCAACTATTACACGACCTTTGGTGTCATCATTTTTTTCTGCCTCGCGCTCCCTCGGCTCTGAAAGTTTCACTTGAGTCACTTGACTTCACTTTGACCCGGGCGTCAAATCCAATCTGCGAGAAAATCTTAAAATAGCTGCAGCGTTTTAAGTTGCTGTTAAATCATGCGGACAAATAGTTATGTTTCCCACTATGTCTACGTCTGTCGCCACTGTGCCATCAGTCTGTTTTACCCTTTTCCTTTGGATGTGCTGCAATATCCAGCTTTTTAGTCTGTTTTATCCGCTTTAAAAACCAGATTTTTAGGATTACTCTATTAAAATTTGCTGCCCTATGAAAAGGACTTTGTCCGAAAGATTATTATTACATCATTGCAGCACTGGAACATTTACATTCACATTTATCCGAAGAGTTAAAAATGAAGTGCTCACTTGACTATTCTTTAGTGTATTAGTACAATGTCTTATCTGCAAAAAGCTGCAGTTCTTCGGGAATACAACCGAAGCAGAAGAGCAGCTCAATGTGCAGAGAAGTAAGAAAGAAAGCGTAGCTCCTTGGCTTCACAGGGTGTGAACTTGATGAATGATTGCTATAAAAAAAGTTTTTTTTTCTTTTTTCTTTTCGCAGCTCATCTCGCATCAAAAAAAATCTGCCCCCAAGTTATTTTGGACCCCTGTCAAGTGATAAAATAATAATTCTGCGGCTGTCTCTTTACAGTGACAGCTTCAACGTATTATCACCCTCTGGTGTTCACAGTGTGTAAAATGTGGTTTGCTTCAAAAGACTGAAGCAATCATCTGCCTGTCTGAAGTCGTCCTGTGAGAAACGCGCAGACATCTGCAGACTGTAAACATCTGTTCCGTGTCTGCGTAAGTGACATATCAGAGCCGTGGCACCCGAACACACATCCCCGTTTGATGAAACAGTTACCACATGACACAGGACTGAAACAAACCAGCTCGAACTATCAATAAATAATCATTATAAACATGCATTATTAAACTTGATAAATGATAAGTGGAGTAAATGTATCCTTCTGTGATGCAGACCATTTAGTTTCACACTGTTCTTATACTAGTTTTCCATACATACTGTCTATATATATATATATGAAGCTTTGGGAAACGCAAATCATGACTTATTAATCATTAAGTGAAATTGATAGGTAGCTCATTATTTACATCATGAAATATTAGGAAAATCTATAATAATTTAAAACCTTTGCCTCAATGTCTGACCTCCTGCGTGCTTTTCGATTCATTATTCAGTCTACACCAGACAAACAATGAGTCCTTCGGGGCAACAAGTGCTGCAACAAGGCTGAGTCTCATCCAAGAACCGGACCCAGCGTCCTGCCAGCATGACAAATGTCCGCGCTGCCGGCGGAGCTAATTCAAAAACATCCTCCCGAATTAGGAAGACATTAGTTCTACTTGAAGAATGAGCTGGGCACGACGAAACGCAACAACCCCGGCGCCGCGTTTAATGCTTGATTTACTTAAGGGTTTGGCTGTTCTCTCCCTTTTGTTGCGGTGCAGGTGGTTGCGGCAGAAACGGTACCTGAGGAGCCGCAGTTCGGTCAGAAGCGTGGGATTCTGCTGGGCTTTTTCTGGCGTCGGCTGTGAGGCCTGTTCATGCTCCAAACGCAGCCTCTGGATCTCCTGCAGGATCTCCCTGGATGCACCGGACAGCAGCGGTGAAAGGTGAGGTTAATTAACCATTTAATAGTAGGAGTAATATCTCAATGCACATTGTTTTACGGTATTACAAGTAGCATACAGAAATGAGTGGTATCAATCCTATAAATAACTCAAAATATGCATACTTCATGAAGCTATTCTATATTGTTGTAGTTTTAAATCTATAACAGTGCCTCCATATTTTCCAAGACTTAAAACTCGACATCAGTGCAACACCTGAGCTAGCATCGTTAGTTAGTTTCCTGCCAACCAGCGAGCCAGAGAAAGGAAGGAAAGACTGGTGTGTTCTCCCACATCATACCTGTTTTTGTTCTCCAGCTCTGCAATCAGCTGCCTCTGTTGCTTATTGGCATCGAAGTTGAAACTCAGATCTGTTGGAGGACACTGTTGCTGAAAAACAAAATTATCATAAAGTGGCGTTAAAAAAAAAAAAAGAAGAGTCAAACACAAAGCGTTTTTTTCTTCTTCTGACCGCGGCGACCGGTAATGACGCTCTGCTGGAGGCTCGCTGTGTCTCTGCACAAACGGAGAATCGTTTTACTTCACCACAGCTCACCTTCAAAACAGCCAAACAACGCAGCGGCAGAGACCTGAAACATGAATGCAGCATTTTTTTTTTTTATGAATTTTATCATTTCAGTAACAATGAAGGAATAACATTAGACCTTCTTGAGGTTGTTCCTACGGCGGCTGCTTCATATTAAAAGAATTCAACATGTCCAGTGGCCATGGAATTAAAAAGAAAGTCGCTCTTCCCCATATGAAAACTATGAAAAGTGTAGATCATATTATAACTCTAAAATGCAAAATTCACATGCTAAGATTTAATATTAGCTATTATTATTTTCACTAGTTTTAAGTTCTTGTTTGTAGATAGGACACATTCTCCCAGCATCAGCTTAATTTTTCCGACAAAACTGTGACTTTGATGAAAAAACGTTACTGTTTAACTCGGAGGAGGAAAAATAAGTTTGGTTTTGATATACTGTCACCATTTGCTGAACATTAAAACATGTGCAGCAGCTATTTTATATTTTGGACGCGGTCATTTCTGAGTTTGACACCTCAGACCCCATTTTTTCCCAAGTTGTCTTGAATGCAGCATCAGCTGCAGCTGGATCTCAACCAAACTTTCCAAGACCGGCCCCCACCCTGCTTCTGATTGGCTAGTGATGCTGGTTCAGAGAGGGAAAGCTGCGTTACTCTCATTCCACTGGCAGACGAACTCAATTCACAGCTCGAACCTTACAAATATCCTGCATCAACATTATTTTTTTTTCTAAATTTTGATCTTTTTTTCAATCACAATCGAACACCTGAGATCTGACACTGTGCTGTGATACTTTGAGACCTGCATATTGCACATGTAGGAAGACACGTAATTCTGGTTAAAAACTAGTGAAACAGGTGAAAACTGGTGATGAGCTCAGATTGGACACGTTTTGTTGTGATCTCTGGACCCCAGGTTGGGAACGACTGGTCTATACCACAAAAGCTGCTCCCCTGCTTCTCTGCTCAATTCGTGACTTGAACTTTACTGCGAGTCGTTCCCTGTCAGCCTTTCTTACTGTGCACTGCCAAAAAAAAAAGTAAAAAACGTCAATCTTTTTATTAAAAAAACAAGCACAAAAACAGCTAAGGATGAATAGACTTGTCAACACTTCAAGTTCTGTAGCCGAAAAGAAGCTGCAACCAATAACTTCACAGGGTCCCGTTTGAAAATGCGTGTTGACAGAAGCTCACCGTGGAACCTCTTCCCACTGAGACACTCACCGTGGAGTTTCCCGCCTCCGCTGCCAGTCGAGCCGCGTACCGAGCGATGAGTCGGTGCTCTTCATCCAGCCGGCTGGGGCTCTCCAAAACACTGGCCAAAGTCAGAGACAGACACACACACACATCACGCACACGTGCAGCCGAGCGCCGACTCTAAAGTCAGAAGCTTTTATGTAAGTGAAGTCATTACATAAAAAAAAAAAAAAAACTCGCATGGAAAATAAAGGTGACCTTGATTACACTTGGCTTTGACTCCAGTGTTGATGGACAGGCTGAGTTAATTGGTCATAACAATGAAGTGAGACGGTGCCAAATGAAGCTCGTTCCTGCCAGTTCATCGCTGACTGGAAATGTCAAATAAGTCACGACACTTTAAACGATCGCGGGCGCGGACAGATGACACACGACGTATGCTGTTCTTTTTCCCTGCCGGCGGTCGACAGTGAGAATCTGTAGCTGTGACCGGAGAGTTAAGACCATTAGACCCAATCTGGATTCAAAAAAAAAAAAAACGCTGCGTTTGCAGGCTCCGCTGCTCACGTCTTAAAAACACCACCCGACATTCGCACTAAAATCTTATCTTTCCCAAAGCGGATACAAAAAAAAATGAAAAAAAAATGTGCTGCTGTGATGAGATAATTTTAGCTGCTTCAGCTCCACCTCACTTAATTCAGCGATGATATCTTAAAATACTTGGCGGATCATTTTCCGCGTTTCCGGATTGTGTCGCTTGACTCAAAAAAAAAACATTCACATAAACTGAAATGACTCCGCCAACAAGCACTTGTTTTAAGATAGCAAAAAAAAAAAAAAAAAATGTGGGACACTTTGTAAATAATTTACCGCCCTCGTCCTCAGGCCAAAGCGCAGGAAGAGACTGAGGGTTGTTGTAGAATTCAAGTAGTACATTAACACCCATCAGAGAGCTGCTCCGCTCGGATCTTCGGGGAGTTTCTCTCGGCTCCACCTCACGGTCTGAGCCAGGTCGGATGCATGAACCGCCTTTAAGCTAACGTTTCCAATTGTTGTTGCACGTCTGAAGCATTTTTAACTCAAACCCACGTTATGTTATGTAACTTGAGAGGTCGCATTTTGTAATATTGTATATTGAGCTCTCAGGTGTTGTCTAAAATGAAGTAGGAATTAGTTTCCCACATTTCCTAAAAGCTTAACTCAGTAGTGGGACAATTCAGCTGCATGAAACGACGACTTTTATCATAATAACATTTGCCTGAAAACCAGAAAATGATCATATTGTTTAAAGATACTTATCATCCACTATGTTATGTTAAGTTTTAATCTAAACACGCATTCAGTCAGATGTGAGTTCGCTTAAATTTCTTCAAGCACAAAAGCAGGATCATCATCCTGTGGCGCCGTGGTTCTGTGTGACTAACAGGTAATAATGGCGTGCCTCAGGGAGAGAGGGCACTGTGGGTAGTAGCAGATGCCATGTCAGCAGAGCAGACGGCGTCGGACTGTGGTGGAGGCTGGAATCACAACACAGAGGAGTGCGTCCAGCTTCGACTCTGCCCTGACATCTTCCTTTAGCGAAGCTTCTTTTCTCCTGATAAAAATGGAATCTGAAAGGGGTCGACACACAAGGACAGCGCCGGCGCTATGATTCTGTTTGGGGGCTCTCGAAAAAACTGAGGCGTAGCCACGCGGGGCTTTGCATTATTCAGCAGTCGCATCATTGACTCATAAGCCCTCGGTGTGAATGCAGGCAGGTCAGAGCTAATTATAACAACAAGGGTACTGATAACGAGAAAGCAATATTTACAAATGTTAGACAGAGAGAGTTCTCTCCCAGCAAACCTTAGTGAAATCTGCTCCTTCCCTCCTCATTCAACACCTTATCTACACAACACACGCACACACAGCGCACCCACACTGACACTCAACACAACCTATTTTGGAAGTGTCACGGCGGCTTAATGCGCAATTTCTGCCCTAAAAATGGTAGCTTTGTAGTTGTTATTACCCCTCCGAGGCAACAGCATCCTCGGTGCATGACATCTTCCCAAAGCGGCTCTGACTCACGGAGCCAAATGTCAAAGAAAAAGGTTATCAGGCTTCTTCATTACTGCCACAGTGAAACAAACCTCGGGAGAGCGTCGCCTGCCTCTTGTACATGCGGCACATGGTTCCTCCCACTGACCTCCACGGGGTCTGGATGCGAAGGCATCGTTTACAGCCTCGGGTGTCCCTGTCTTGTCAGCTTCCTGCTCTAATCTTGATACCGTCGGCCCTCGGAGACAAGACTGCACTGCACAAAATGTCCACAAAATATAATCTGGTATTGATTGCTCTTAGCAGAGTTAAATAATATGTTTTTCTTCCAAATTTTAATGGCAGCGGCTTCTTTTAAAGCTGGTCGCTATTGACACGACCTCACATGTGGAATACTCATGTCAGATTTTCATCTTAAGTTGCACACTGCTGGACATTTTTTTATTTATTTATTTTTTTTGCAGTGTACATGCTGCCCTTCAGCTGCCAGACCAGGGTCCTTGGTGTAGTACTGTATGGTTGCAGCCTCATAGGAGCACGAGTGGGGGAAAAAAATAAATAAATCCACAGATGTCATTCAAGCTCTGTGTCAAGATTTCAATCAAGCACCTGACGTTAAACCAGGGTTGATATCTACACTTCCATCCTTTCTGCGCACTGGACAGAGACGCATCTTCCCTACTAATGTGCTCCGGGCAGTCCCGAGTCCCTCAGCAGTCCCGTCTCGCAAACAGCAAATTGCCGGAAAGATGTGACAGAGAGATACTGTACACAAAAGGGATCCTGCACGGACCTGCAGATACATCACAGCTCCACGCGCCGCGCTCTCCATCGCTGAATTCATAACCACAATGGCTCATTACCAGCGTGAGTAAATAATAATAGAGGCGGCCTTTCACCGAGCGGGGGCCCGAAACGAGAGGACAATTAGGCCGCTTTCTACGGAGCCGTCGCCGGCTATCTGCTTACACGATGAGGCTCCAGTTCTATCACAATCTGTTTGTCAAATCAGCCCTTTAAGTATGGAGCGCGCGCATATTCTTCATGACAGCGTAACAAATTCTGCTCTAAAAATACGCGCACAAGGGCATGCTGCTCGGATCCAAAAAAAATAAATAAATAAAAAACATGTGTGTCAAGTGTTAAGGAGCAAATAACATCTGTAGTATGATTTGCTGCGCTTTTCTCGCTTAATGATAAACAACCTGTCACCTATTCTGAGCATGTGCCGAACACTCTATGATTAAAACGTGTGTGAGGTTAAGTGACACTTTGTCACCTCTAAAGATAAACAGAGGGAATAAACGACATTGAGCCTAGGGGATTGCTTACCTTTTGGTAGGAGTAGGTGCCCCGGAGGACATGAGCATTGTGTCGTTCATGTTGTTGGCCACCGGTTTCGGCTGACTAAAAGACAAGATTAGAGGTCTTTAATGCTACACTGCAGAAGCCTGTGGGGCTTGTCACCAGGGAATGGAGGAGAGGGCAATTTGCATTTTTATTAATAATCATGAATCAGCGATTCAGTTTTAATCCAACTTTACCAAAGACTGTTAGAAAAAGAAGGCAGGGGGATCATTACAAAGTAAAATAAACAACATGTTGTACTCCGGCAGACTGGTGCGAAATAATTGACGTTTTCCGGGAACAGCGATTCAGATGTTTTTAGGCTATTAGCTTAAACCTAATTAACATGAGCGAGCGCAACAACAGCAGACAAGAAATCTAATTAAACTGGAAGTCTGTGAAAAACTCGGAAAGGTGACATTGCAGGAGGTAATTTGCGAGGGTAAACAAGGCAATGGGGTCCATCTGGCGGCTGAATCAGCGGCGAGGCTCGCCTGGACCCCGGAGTCTCGTTATCGGATCAAAATATAACCCTGCACATCTCAGGTGCTCTCACGCAGACAATAGAAGCCACTCACGGCGGCACTTGATTTACATGCATCTGCAGTTGCATCTCTCGAATCTGAACGCAGCATCTCTCCGCACTTATCAGCCCTGATTTATTCTGACCGCTTTATTTAAAGCTCTCATTATCACATAAAAGGCAGAGCACCGTGGAGCATTCTGCTCCGTTATCCTTATTTGTCCAATCAGCATTTTCTTTCCTTTTTTTAGTTGGTCAAATCAAACTATTTATATCCACATTGTACAAAATACTGTTATCAGCATGAGCCAGTGAGAGCCTCATTTCTTTTTGTAGGCTTTCCTTAATATTACTAAATAAAATTAGAACAGAATAGAGTACATGTTTCCTGCATTAACATGAATACAAAAGAATATTTAGCATGCTAATTTTAAAGACATGTTATTTATTCATTCGCATTTCCCTGCTGACTCGCCTCATAAGAAAACCATGAGCAATTCAACCGTCCTAATTTACGTTTCTGAGGGCATTTGCTCGCTTTTAATCCGTGCTTCATGCAACAACGATGACAACCGCAAACTCAAACCCCCTGCACATGCTACCCCCCCTCCAGTCTCCTTCACGGACTGTGTGTGCACAAACTCCAGTCCATCTGCAGAATGTTTACCTTCCATTCAGCGCCCATTAAATTTACAAGAATCCGCCGCAGACAGAAAGCCGAGACGCGCCGGGCTTCTCACTTACCTCTGTGAGGAGAGAAAGCACCTGCCCGGCTGGAAAAATACATCCAACCGCTGCTGTTGCCAGATGCCTAATCTGCCCTCAACTGAGCAGGCGAGCATCTCAATGTGCTACACTGCTGCTGTCTCCAAGGAAACTCGGAGGTCACGTGACTTTATGACGACGTATATTCTCTCCCTCTCTCTCTCTGTCTCCTCTCTCTCCTCTCTTGTCTCTCCCCGTCTCTCTGCCTCAACACTGTTTTTTTTTTTTTTTTTTCTCACATCTCTCTCCACTATAAATTAGAGAAATGCCATTTCACTCAAAAATACCAGCTCAGTTGCTATAAAAAGCACAATTCCTCTACTGTCCCGTCAGCAGAAACTCTTTTTTTTTGTTCTCGGACTATAATTGCATTTACATATATTCACATCAGTGAGTTACGTAAGCCAAAGCTCTTCACAGCCAGTCTCCTATAAATAATCATTAGCCCTTTTTTTGATATAGCAATATAACTCCTGCAGAGCGGCAGTATAAAAAAAAAAAAAAGAGCTTATGCAAAAGAGAAGCAGTCTTTCATTTTCCTCCAAAAATATATGGATGAAAGCTAACAGGCATTTAATTCACATCGGTGTCTGCAGCCCCGCGCCTCACCGGCTGAATAAGCGCTGATTAAGGGCACACGGGCCAGACGTTTTTTCTCAGAGGTCAAACGGGAGTGAACCGACAAAACATTTAGGAACTAAGAGATCAAAGTCTGCAATGCGCTAAGCCTCGTGTTACCTGCGTGCAGAGAATGACGATGTACCCCCCCCCCTCTCGTTCCTTGTACTTGGCAGGAAAATTAAGTCTGGCGGCACATTCACCTTATTCCTGACGACGGCGGATGCACGGCTGCCTTCAATCGCCCTCAGCCGGCTAAAAATAATATGCAAACATGAGGCATCCTCTCCTGCTGGCAAACGGCACTCCTATTTCCCCACAAGGCTGTCAGAACCTCGAGGGGCACGAAAGCCATAAAGGCTCTCAGAAAAGTGAATTACACGCCCCTTCTCTCGGTTTTAATGACACTGTCAGGTTTTGGGTTGACCCAGAGAATTAAAAAAAAAGAAGAAGAAATAAAACAGAGGAAAGCTTTTTAAAATCTTAATGGATTTGTAGGGATTATAAAGGCAGAGGGAAATTGCTTACTAAATAGTAATCACTGCAAGCGCTGAGAATCTGAAGCTGTGTGTTCCAAATGCAATGCAAAGTACAGTAAGACGCCCACATTCGACTCTTTTGGTGCTTAAAGTGTTTTGGCAGACGCAGTGCTAAGTCTGAAGGTAAGAAGCCGTATCCTAGATTTAAAGTTTTTGAGACAGACAGAGCATCCCAAGCCTGTAACTCCTCTGCAAAAAAAAAAAAAAAAAGAAAAAAAAACACAAATCCCCAAGAATCCTGCTGACAGTTTGAGAGAAGAGAAAAATTCACAGCTCAGCTCACTGTTAGTCTCTGCTTTTAGACGCCAGTAAATATTTCAAAAACAGCATCAGGACAGCGGCACTTCATCTCAAGGCGACGTGAGGGTTTGGACGTCTCGTGAGACTCGTGTCCGTTCGGCTTTGGGCTTTGTGATCAAACCTGACGCTCTACCCTGATTCTGCCATTATTACTCACTCACAGAGGCTTCGTCAGCCCTCACACACACACACAAACACACACACACACACACCTGAGAGATAGCGCTGATGGATGTCTCCAGGTTCAAAATATGAAACAACACCCCCTCACAGATAACATTCATCGGGTCTGGCAAGTAGCTGCACTAGTTTCTGAATTCCATCAGTGCTTTTCTTTCACTCTTATTTATCGTGAATAAAAGGAAGTCGGCGTTGAATGAAACTGGACTCTTGGCTGGTTTCCTGTGACTAATTATCTGAGGGATCAAGTCGGGAGGATTTCTGTGGCCAGCAGGGGAAATGGTAATGGGGTGCTGATAATTACCATATTCAGCCATAATGTCTTTAAAGTTGACCATTAACAAATGGGAATCAAGCCATCAGTACCACTTCTTCTTCCTCACGACTGCTAATCACCTTAAAGGAGCAGCCAAACTTCACAGGAAGTGGAAACTCCAGTATAACCACAAATCATTGCTTTAATTTAACTTATAGATTATAAAACAGCTGAGATATAACACATAGGTCTTCAACAGGGAGCAGGAACTCCAGTGGGTTCACTAAATCTTTGGTTGATTAGACATTTTTTATGCATACATTTTTTTTTATTTTAATTTCCCCTACAGATTTAATTTTCTTTACATATACATTAACATTAATCCAACATATTGTAGTAAAGGGATAAGAGATAGCTTAATATTGATGCAAAATGATAATAATATTGTGTATTTATAAATAGCACTAGGGTAAATTTATAGAACACTTATAGGGCGTTGACGTTGAAGACCCCTGATATAACATGTAAATTAGTGGTGCTAGTGTTACGTTCAAATGGAACAAAGCTAACTGGCTCTTTCATTTCCATTCTTTATGCTAAGCTAAGTCTCGTAGCTGTAGTTTCATGTTTAATTATGGATTAGATGTGATTAGATGTCAGATGTGCAGAACAAGCCTAACAGTTGTAATCGAGCCCTTGTGCTAAGCTAAGCTAAGCTAGCCATCTGTAGGTATGTAACATTTACAAGAGTGGTGTCAGTCTTCTCGTCCTAAATCCCATTATTGTGATTCATATTACCCTACTAAAAGTAATTCTGTATAAACGAATGTGTAAGCCGTTTTTTCCTGTCTGTCATTTTGAAGACAGGCACAGGTAAATATAGACACATTAAATCTGAACAAAAAAAATGAAAATGGTAGCCACTGATGAAAAGATATTTTGAATGTTTGAAAACCTCCTTTCACTGCACGGTGACGAGAGGCACAGCTTCGTCACTGCACACAAATAAAAACATACGCTTCAGGTATCAAAAATAGTTCTTTTTTGTTGTTTTTTTTTCCATCACAAATGCCAGGGACCTTTTTTTTATGAATACCCTCCCTGCGTCAGACATAACAATAGAGATGGAAAGACGTACAGACAAGTAACAGGGGTCATCAGTCAGATCCATTATCCTAAAAGTCAGCGAACATGCACACGCGGTGTCACCAACCTTGAAATGCCATCAGCGAGAGCAAGAGAATGCACTTTATCCATAACGGTCCTAAAGGAGAACACAAGAACTTGCCGGCACTTCTGACCAAAAACTTCCATTGTAGACGAATCACAGATATTTATATTTAAAGCTACAATCGGATGACCATAAGTGGAAGCCTTGTACAACAGTAGAAAAATACGTAATTATTATTAGAGTTTTAACACCGATGCAACATGCAAACACAATTTTACTGTACAATATTTTAAAGTGACAGTGCAGAGTCTTTGTCTCCTCCTACTGGTAGTAAGAGTAATTACACAAACCCCTTATATACTGTACAGTCCCTCAGACTACTCTAACTCTTTCATTGGTCTCTAACTAAGAAAAAACACACCACTTGTAATCCATGTTGTTATGTTTTGGTCATTGGATTTTCCATGCAGAAAAGGATATTAAAAAACAAAAAAATTAGTGGTTATTTGATTTTCATTTTAAAATTCAAAAATTAAAATGGAAATCCCAGGCATTTTGCCTTCATCAGGGTGGAGAAGGGATAAACAAAATTAGTCGATTTTCATTTTCTGCTTCTAAAAACAAAAAATAAAATCATTAGAAGACAGAAACAGAAAAGGGCCCCTTTTATTCATGTTGTGCAACCGGAAGTTGACATTTTCAAAGTAAAAGCACGTGTGTGGAATCTTACTCTGACGTGATTTTTGACGTGGCAAAACAAGGCTTGTCATCTGCTGAAATCTTTCCATGCATATGAGATAAATGTTAGCTAGTAGCTAGCTATTCACTGATTATATGTAGTTATTTTTATTTTGATAGTGATCCATGTCCATGTCTTTTTAATTTTAGAATTATAAAATGAAAATCAAATAACCACTCATTTTTTTTTTTTTTTTAATATCCATTTATGAACAGAAAGTCCAATGACCTTCCTTTGAACGCTGACTACCTGGGAGTGTCAGAAACCTTTCTTCTTCTTCTTAGCTTCTCTTTCATTCCAGAGACGGAGAATTCATAGAACCGTGGTTACAACTGTAACTGTTTTTCCTTACTCCCACCATACTTCTGTTTGCTGGTGGCTAGTTACTCCGTCTCCATACCGGTGCTCCTCTCCTCAGCGCTAATTAAACCATTACAGACAGCAGATGTAAAAAGCATTACATTAAAAACCTGATTCAAAACAGCTTCTTCAACTACGGCTTAATATGTAACAGATGTTAATTTATAGTATATGTAAAAGTCCTGCACTATAGCTTTAACTGTAACATAAAGAGTGACATTTATTTGTATTTTTTTTACTTTTGAATATTATTTTTTTGTGAAATTTGACCTGTTTGAGTTAGAAGAGTTTAAAGAAACCAGCAGAGATGTTTCTCTTTGGTAGAAGAGATATCAGACATTACAACGGATCCTAAATGGCCTTTCTTTGCTGTAAGCCAAAGTGATACGGGACTCCTGGTTTAACCACTGTGATACACAAGCTTAGTGTAAAACCTACTCTGTCAAAAGGTTGAAGTAGCGTGAAATGGAAATAATCAATTTCCTTAACCCCGTACGTACATTTAATCACTGTACTTCACATCCCTCTGCAAAAGAATTCTTTTTTTGGAAGCAAAAAAAAAATAAAAATCAACAATTACCATAAAAAGCCTTTGTGTTATAATGTTAAAATTAACAAGAGGTCAAACCGGACTGTCCATTTTCTAAGGCTGCCCGTTGTCTAAAATAATTAACCTCATAAAAAAAGAGAAAGTAAAAAAGGATTACTTCTTGCTGGAGGCCCTGGAGAGAGGCATAATCCAAAACAGTTCTAGACACAAATTTTATATATATATATATTTTTTTATCAATATTAATCTACTTGCGTGATGTAATTTCATGCTACACGGCCTATACTGGGCAGACTAATCCAATCGCCCCATCTCTCAGTTGGAGGAAAACATCCGGGTCGACAGCTGATTCTCCTCGTTGTGATGAATTGTAAATTTATGCAAATGCAAAACTTCATCTTAGATGCATAAGTTTCAGCACAATGCAGAAAACCAAAAAAAATAAAAATAAATCCTACCGCCATCGGGTAGAGACTGCATGTGAGATCCAGAGATGATGTTAAAACAGAACATCATGCGAACGTGTTTACGTTCACTCTCTCCCCAATGACACAGCTCGCTATCAATTACTCACTGACACTTGCCAGCAGCAAAAGAAAAAAAAAAAAAACAGCGAGTACAGACAGCTTAGATTGATGGTCGTGACTGGAATACGATGCGGGATTTTGTTGTGAAATGTGCCACGGGACGTGTAGAAAGCTCAAGTGAGAAAGTTGTGAGATTTGCTGTGATCCCGCTGATGCCACGAACAAGCGAAATCACGCCTTTTAAAACCTGCGACGTCACGTTTTGACATAGTTTTAATGCGGCCGTGATGAGAAAAATAAGAAAGTGGCTGCACTGATGTGGACTATGTGGCTGTGTCTTGGTAGTGGAATTGATTATGGAAATTGCGCTATTTTTCAACTGAAATGTAAATGAGTGCGCGGGGTTTTTACGACAGCGGCACAATATAATGCATTTCCTATAATGACTTCCAGGAGCCTCAAAGCCTGGAATGTGAGATTTATACCACCGTCCCTGTTTCATTGCCAACAGACTGATGAGGATGACTGCACTGTTAACAGCAGCAGCAGCAGCGGCCGCTCAGCCTTCGTAGTATATCAGCATTTCCACGTTGACAAATAATCACGGGCTTGACACCTCACAGAGAAGCCACGCCATCAGTCATGCGGTGACGGCGAAATGGAAAGATGGAGGCGGTTACATGACGCGAACAGACCATAGATCATGGAACACACTGGGCCTCTGCGATGCCGTTAATCAACAAACCAGTTGGGCCCTCCGTCAATAATGGCACAGACAGTGGTGAGAAATGCACTGGGAGCGTCACTTACACAGTGTGGGTGAGTTCCTGCGGTCTCTCGGCCTGCTCGGGGAACACAGGATGCGGCGGCTCTCCGATGGGGACGCAGCCCAGGGATTTACTGATTGCGTGGCTCAGCTTTTTGGCCGGAGACTTCTGCGAGAGGCGAAACGGGACAGACAGATCACCTGTCAGCTCGCCTGTTACATCAACGGCTGTCACTGCGTCTGGGAAGCAGAGCTGCTTCAGAAGCCACGTTTACATAACTGGGCCGACTATTCGTTTGCCGTGATAAAAAAACGTGGATCTAGTTTCTGCACGCTCAGGAAGGATCCTCTGTCTGCAAGACGACTATCAATTTTATTGGCTGCTATAACCCAAACGGCCCTCTGGCCTCCTGACTGCAAAATAATTTGACAATTATGCTGCAGTCATGTCACACGGGAAATAGGAGGGAAATTACCCAGGAGTGCTCCAGCATCAGATAACGGCAGACGGTTATGGTATGAGCACAGTGTTAGTTTTATAAGAGTTAAAGTATTGCTCCTGTGACAATATAAAGACATCACTAGTTAATTAAAGTTTGGTTTGTGATGATTTGAGGATGATATGAGTCCATTCTTATGGTACCATTAAGCCACTTTTAAATAATCAAATATAGCCTGAATGTGGCTAAAGCTGTTTTACGATACATATGCGTTTTATTTAAAGTTGAAAACTGTCATTAAACGTGATGATTTCAGTAAAATTTAACAATTATTAATTTGTTCTTGGTAGGTTAGAAAAGATTTTGAAATATGTTTTAGTTTTTAGAAATAATCATTGTTATTTTTCTTTTTTTAAAAAGTCCCCATGAAACAACTAGAGCGCTAACTACATATGTACGTACATGTTTCCTGTAATCACAGGAAGCTAAGGAGCCTGGTTTCCTCAGAAAGAGGCTGAGGGAGGGACATGGAAATTTGAGGAAGAGTTTCTTTGTATTCAAAATAATTTGGGAGCGCATGATGACTCATCAACACGTTTTTAAGTAATTTTCCAGGAAGTGATGAACGAAAATGCTAAAAATACCAATTATGAAAACCTACAAAACAACTTTCTGGTCCAGTTTTAAGTCAGATACCAGCAAATAATGGAAGAGATATCATAAAATGACTTAAAAGTGTCATGATTATTGCAGCAAATGCTATCATTCAAGGTTTTAAAGATTTTTTTTTTTTATCCTGTGGTCAAGAAGAAACACCATAAAAGCATTAGTGAAAGGCTGCCATAGCAATTCCTATTCACTTTTTATAGATTTAATCACACGACACAGCACTTGGTTTGCATAACTAGTCTAGACACCAGGCTAAAGTGAGACATTGCATTTTTGTGTTTGCTGTAAAATGGTTAGTATGTGATATAAAGCTCAATTTTTCATTCCTTTGTAGGAATTAGTGGAAGTAATGACATGAATTTAAATGTAGGTACAAGGAATTTGTTCATAATGTCCCGGCAGAGCATGCATTTTACAATGACACGCAATAAAAAAGTACGTATTGTGTAAATGGAAGTTTCTGATGGGCTAATAGAAGTCTAATATTACCAGCTACTCAGAGGACAAAGCTGCAGAATGCCAAAACCATCACAGGCTCTTTTGAGAACTGGACACTAAATAGTGTAAAAACAGCGTCCGAGATATTCCAGATTTCCTTCAGGACAGATTTATTCACCTAACCTGTGTGATAAATATCATGAGTGTTTTTCCTATCAGAGAGTGTTTTGTGTTTGATGCGCTCAGGCATGTCATTCCCGTCCTGAAGCTACACGAGAAGTCATTTTTCTCTCTGCAGAATTCAATCCTCCGTTGGCTGCGATTTCCCTTGTTTTCGATTTATAACGGAATGATTGAGCTTCGGGGGGGGGGGGGACAATGCGGCAACACGGCAAATTCAGTCAATACCATTTCGTTAGCCAAAATGAGTAAGTCCTCGTAAAATCCCCCAAGCGGAATCGCTTTGCAGGAAATGTGGGGACGCGGTTACTACGCTGCAAAATCACTCCACTCACTCAGAGAGGTATTGACTTCAGGACTGTTTGGAGAGGTCTGCATCACGCGAAGCGGGAGAGTGATAAGAGCCTCCGTCTTACCCAGGACGAGTGCTCCTTCATCTGGTGCTGGTTGCTATGGGGACCATTGGCATGGCCGCGCCAGAAGCAGCTCTGGCAGAGCTGGTAGCCGTGGCACTGTTGGCACCGATACCGGAAACCCATCATGCTCTCGCTCCGGCAATAAGAACATTCCACCGGATGGAAGACTGAGCGGCGAAACAAAACAAGGTTTTCCGTCAGAGCAGCGGCAAAAGCATCTGTGTACAGTTAGTTTTTGGCAGACAACCTCATATATATCCAGGTTTAAATTTTCACTATGTTTTTAGATTAAACCAATAGTTCATCAGCATTTTGGCGTCTTGGTAAAGGAGACGTTTCCTATTTTCCCTGCATGCAATGGCTTAATTTTAAAGACAACATATAAATAACTAAAATGCATAAATCCACATTAAAGTAGCAGAACTGTTATTCTTACCATATCTAATCAATCACCTCTCAGACCCTCAGATTTTGACTGGTAACCACTGAACTGAGCTACTAGCAGATAAAACTAGTTCCACTTTGACGAGCCACATCAATAACATCCTGATCAGGTTATTATTATTTGTGTTAACTTAGGTTAGTACTGTGTCAATAAAAGGCCTTAATCACATAAGAATAAAACTCCCAACAGTCCCTTAGAAGTGGAACAGAGAGTCACAGAGGAAGTTTTAGTACAAAGAAAGCAGTTTTATGTTCTGTACTTTAGGAAAAAAGTTTTACTTCAACACCGTCTCCCTTTATCACAGCACCATCTGTCAAGTTTCCTTCCTTCTCACTTCAATCAAAATGATTCGAAATGAGATGTTTTAAACGCAGCTTAATGAGGATAGCAGAAACTTTTATGTGTAAATTCTCTGCTTGTACACTAACTATTCCAGTGTGTGGCATTAGATAGATTGTGTATTCGGTAGATACTATTTGTAACTACCTGAGCTTCAACAACAACTTACCATTTTCAACATTAGCAAGTCGGTGCATGAGTGGCAACCACACGAGACACTGAGGAGGAGGATCTGCCATCAACACATCCAAAAACGTGTTCAGCATGATCTTCTTCTAGATACAAACGCAAACATTGGAGTTGTTAAAAAGTCATCCGCCCACGAGAGCGAGGGTTGAAAAAGTACGTCTTGCTCCCCACCTGCTGAGGGAAGCACGTCCGGACCGAATGCTCCGTGTACCCGAACGATGGACCCTCGAACACGGCCGTGGGGAGCTTCAGCACCTCCCGGAGGAACTGATCGAACTTGGCAAACACCATGACTCCGCTCGAGTCGGAGATCTGTGAGAAAATATCTGAGAGACGCCAAATGTCAGGCTTTATTCTCAGCCCAAAAAAAAAAGGGGCTTCTGACATTTATGTGAGCAACTATTGATCCTCAGAACAAACACTCAGCAGAGTTAATACATGTGCATTTATAGTAAACGAATCCTTCATGCACGTTCCAACAGTGCCCCTGTGTGTTTGACATGAGCAACTACATGAAAAACCTTAGACTACCTTTCAGAAAGTGTTTTGTAATTGTACTTACAGCGTAGTTTATCCACAATTTTCCCACCACACATTGTTGCCAGCATGGCTTTCATGGAGAAAACGGTCAGTTTCCCGTGGCTTTCACTGCAAACCCAAAGAAAAGTGGTGTTCAGTCAGTGCGGTACAATGAACTGTCACATTTTACATGTTTTATTAAATATAAATAGACTTGTGTCATCCATTAAAGTCATTATCTGAACCTTTACTCTCAGTAAACACAGGAGCGCGGGTCGTTATTAGCCCCGCGTTCTTCTTTGAGTCTTTCTAACTCGCCAAGAGGGACCGGCTGTTTCACTCCAGATTCATTTATCTCTCGCTTCCGAGCAGAGCCGACGGAGTGCATGAAACCTCTCCTGCCTAATTCGGTTTGGACCTGAGGGACAGATAGAGGGCCAGACCGCTTCCTGTGATCGCAGTCGGCCATTTGCACAAAGTTTCCCAGAGATATGGCGGCATGAATAACAAGAGCGCGGAACCAGAGTGGCCGCACAGATAAAAGTAAACCAATTGAACACTGAGTGAATGAATGGACGGACGGAGAGGAAGAGGGAGGGAGGGGAGGGAGGGGGGCAAGCAGCCAATCAATTTGAGCGCACAAGGTACAATAATGAGAGAGAGCTTTACGGTCAATAGCAAACCTCTCTGCTCCAGGATGCACGGTATCTGAGTGCGGCGCAGTCATTAAAGAGGAGGGAGATACAGTAAAACATCAGCCGGGTTACTGCAGATGAGTTTTTTAATTTTTATTTATTTTACACAGCACACTTTTACGTCTGTGCTTCCGTATTTTTACTCCGTTATTGAATAAATCATCTCACTGCCAAGAATTCTGAGGCCTAAAACCTTTTAAATGAATAATTTGGATAATTAAATTCCTAGCAGCCTGGAGAAGGTTTTTGTCTTTGAAAATAAAATGCCAGCATTGTGTTTTTATGGTTATATAATTCCCTTAAGCATTTCTGCAATTTGCAATCTGCAAAAGTGTTTTTTAAGTTTGTCCATTAAGATGAAGAGAGTCTCACTTGTGTCAGATAATCACTGAAGGCTGGATATAGACATTTAATAGACTGTGCATTGCTCGAAATGAATGATAATCCTCAATTAGTAAACAAGCTTTTGTTTAATCCACGTCAGAATGAAGCTCCTACACTTTTATTTTCTCACCTCATGAGCTGTGCAGTAAATTCAATCTTTTTTTTATACTATATGTAAAAGATAGATTTCTTCCTGAAAAATCACTTATTGCACATTAACATCATTGACACTACTGTTGCTGCCAATAAAACTAAACTATCTGAAGCATTTATTAATACCCCCATATCTCAAATATTACTATTAATTCTACAGGCTGTCTTAATTACTGACCCCTAGTCTACTATATAATAGTAATTAGACTCATTACAAGATATGGAGACAATGTGGACATAATCCTCTAGCTGGGAGTGTTTTTCTTATTTCTAAATGAATTAGTTGCAGCGTGAAGGTTTATCAAAGTCAGTCCAACATGTGATCACTCGGTCAGATATAGCTTAGCCGCGACTTAGCCGTGCTCAAGTGTCACATGTGTGCTCCTGTACTTATTTTGTAGTTTGATTATTATTCCTCCCAAATGTTTCTTATCTGGTGCCAGTTTTAGATCCTGGAAATGAAGCAGCTACCCGAAATACTGCACATCCACATCACACATGCTTCACGTCAGGGGCCATCGGTAAAGAGTCTTAACTAGTTTGGAGCTCTGTGACTTTTCTGCAAATTCAGCGCATCAGAATCTCGTCAGAAAGATCTCTCTGATTGACTGAACCAGTGAACATTACAAAATGACAGAATGAATAAACTGATAAAGTTGAATAAACCAACTGATTCAGTCTGTAGCTCCTGCTAGCTGCGTAGCCTCTCACCTTCTCACCTTCAGCGTTGCCAGATTGGGCATTTTCAAAAACAAAATTTGGGCCGGTTTAGGATCATTTTGGACGCTAATTACTTTTTAATGCTGATTTTAAACGAACCCAAAGTGCATTTATTTACTTTTCCTAAGTCTGTGCGTGTACATGTGCTTTTGCGCCCTGATTGTGCACAACTTGTGCGGTTTTCTAAAGAGCAGAGATGCACTACATCTTCCGTCGTTCCACCATCAAACGACTCATAGTTGCCAGATGTGAGCAGCTGCGATGGTTGGTTGTTGCGGTTTGTTGCAGTTTGTTGCTGGATGACTTCCATGTTTCGATTGCGTACTAAACGAGATGAGAAGTTGAACGTATGTGCAAATAACTGGTATATTTTGTGGTGTGTTTAAGTGCAACTTTTTGGCCACGATAGGCACTGGAAGTGTGCACTGGAATTTGTAGTTCCTCCCCCAATAATAATCATCAGAAATCAGCTGAGCAACAAATCAGATCACGCAGAAAGTAAAATCAATGCTCAGTTTAGTGACCTGCCAAACCAGGGCTCTTTATCTTTAACAGTTAATGCTTTACGCTCCTGTCTCGTACCTGTCGTAAGTGGCCACCATGAAGTTGAGCAGTAGCCCAATGGACTGCTCCACATTGATCTGGTGTGTGGTGGGAAGCCTCTTGTTGAGTTGGTAGTAGATGGAAGACAGAATAGTCTCCAGCCGCGACACATTGATCTCAGCGTTGTGGTCCAACGTGTTGAGCCCGTTGTCGCGAAAGGCTTCGATCATGTTCCAGACATCCACTAGATGAACTGCCAGGGAGGAGGAGGAGGAGGAGGAGGTAGGCCAAACAGACAGAGCGTAATCAATTAGGGTCTCTATTCAAGTTTGAAAAAATGCGTCATAACAGCTGGAAAGAGGAGATAATCTTTAAGAAGGTTCTTACGGTTGCATCTCTTCTGCACAAACCGCAGCTTGCAGGCGGTCCTATAAGTTGACAGTCTGATGACGTCAAAGTTTTGAGCTCCTGAAAGAAAAGAAATAAAAAATAAATCAGAAAAATTATATGTAGCAGTCAACAGTCCCACGATAAACAGATTAGTTAAACTCTTTCCAAACACGAGCCTTGACGGTACATGTACAAAACTGTGCTTCTTGTGTGGGAGGAATTATACTAGTGTGAGGGATCCACGCATCTCCTGCTCCGCTTCGAGCCGGTCAAAAAAAGTAACTGCGTTGCGGCGAAGAGAGATTTTCTCTCTCAGTCGACTCCACTCACTCATTTCCATGAAGAGCTGTCTCTTCTCCACCATGGCCTTGCCTCGTTTACTGCCTTCCTCGATCATTCTGTGGCACATCAAACAGCAGAGCATGCAGCGCTTACTGTTAACGCAGCAGCATGTACATGAAAAAAAAAAACACACAGCTCCTCTCGCTGTCCAAAGTTGTGCTCAGTACATATACGATTATATAAGTAAGACAACAGATACATACATTTTTTTGGGATGAAAGAAAAGAAAAAGAAGGGTTCATGAGTGCATTATTATATCAAAGGAGGACAAATAATTAGCAACCTGTTATGTAGTTTCTTCATTCAGACGAACTCTTGAGTACTGGTGCATCAAAAGGATAAAACGTCTTCTTTTATCTTTTATGTTTACATCAAAGTCTGTGTTAGTCATTAGCTGTTTCATTGGTTGAATGTTAGAGGATTTTGAATGTATACAGCACTATAGAAGTATGACGCTATAGCTAGCAGTTGATTAGCTTAGAGTGTAGCACACACATTAGAAACTGGTAGCAGCAAGTTCTAAAGCTCATATTATTAACATGTTATTTTATCTAAATTTAATCTGCACACAAGAAATAAAAGCAAATTTGAGAAATTATTGTTTAATCTGATTAATTATTTATATTTATGGCTAGCCTATTTGAGGATTTTGAAGGTATACAGCAGTATATGTGGGAAGAAAACTTTCTCTCATATCAGTATTGCTACAGCTAGCAGCTGATTAGCTTAATATGGCATACATATTAGAAAGATTAGAAAGTCTGTGTTAGTCATTAGTTGTTTCACTGGTTGTATATTTGAGGATTTTGAAGCTACACAGAACTGTAGCAGTATGAAGCTATAGCTAGCAGTTGATTAGCAAGTTAGCAAGGTAGCAGTTGACTAGTAAGTTTAATCTGCACACACACAAAAAGCAAATTTGAGAAATTCTTGTTTTATCTGATTAATTATATTTATTGCTAACCTATTTGAAGATTTTGAAGGTATACAGCACTTTATATGGGAAGGAAACTTTCTGTCACATCAAGCTACAGCTAGCAGTTGATTAGCTTAGTGTAGCATACGTAAAGCTCATATTATTAACATGTTATTTTATGTAAGTGTAATGTGCAGAAATTCTTGTTTTATCTGGTTAATTATTTCTATCTATTGCTAACCTGCTGCTAGCCGGTAGCAAATGATCCTGCCAGGAGTCAGCGCACTGTCCGGTACCTTCAAACAGTTCCTTTAAAATGTGCTGACCGACAGTATTTAATATTCAAACGTTCCGACCGCAGGATGATGCAGAATTCACCCTGATGTCTCCTGAACATTTTGAACTTTTGCAGTAGTGTGTTTTTAAAAAGGGTCTCTGTCTGTTTTTGCTTCAAAAGAGCCTCCTTTGAGACAATAGCCACAGGTTTCCCCACTTCAAAAAGTGTCATGTAGGCTTTTAATGCAGCGGTACAAGTCATTTCTACAGAAAGCACATTATAATTTAAAAGCCTCCAGTTGTAATTGTCATATCTGATAAAAAATATATATATATCTAAGAAGCATCAGTAGATTTGTGTAAATCACATTTGACACTTAGGAGAGTATTTGGGCCTAGAACTCATAATGTCAGCACCGCACGTCTTTCCTATGATTCTTTAAAGATTTTCAAAAGCACTCACCTGACTCTGACTGAATGTCACAAGTGAAGCCCTGAACGTCAACCCTGTGAAGACAAAACACATTGAGAAGTTTGTCAGGACGTCTTTACCACAAGAGACATGCTATTCCTCGCTGACTTCTAACAATTATCACCTTCCCTCTTCCCCTTCCTTCCTTCAAACATTTCATTAACTCCCAGTTTGTGCTTTTGTTTCCCCCCTCTCGCTGCTCCTCCTGTACAGATATTGGCGAAACCCGGCCGCGGAGCACTCCAGCGCCTGTGGTCCGTGCGAATGATAATTCTCCGTGACATCCCGGCTCACCAGTGACTGTGGGCTAATGACACCGACTGAGCCGCCAAGGAACCACTTAATGATGACGAACTCGGGGGCACGTTACGGGCCGTCCCTGCGAGGGCCCTCGGTCCGAGCGCGTCTGGATCATTCACACGGTGCGTTTACTGACTGCGGAGGTTTGGGGAGATCTGCAGATCAGCAGAGCACGACCTTAGGAGTCAATGTTCTGCGTTCAGAGAATAGTTTTTATTTGCTTCTATGTTGTGACAGAGCCTCTCTCTCCACTCGCAAACTTACAGCTCTGACTCGTGCTGAGTGTGTTGAGTCACAGGCTAAGGTCTTTAAAGTGGCCCTTCCACTGAAACTACAGATATTATGATCATGATTATGTCTTCACTAAAGGTTTAACTTCAATAACCTCAAGATTTATTCTCAAATACCGGTTAATTCAACACAACAGGCCCATATATACGGTGTACATTGAATCAAAAAGAAGAGAATATCAGAAACACTTGATTTTCTGGAGCAGCTGAATCATCTTCAAGTCTCATTATGACCACTCATCTCACAACCAGCAGATATGGCTGCAATTCAAGACGGCAATGAATCGCTATGTCCTAAATCAAGCTGTCGTTCTAATGCTCGTAGCTCAGTGGGAAAATCATGACAGTAACCCGTCACATGTACGGGCGCACAAACCCAGTCTCTGTGTTTATTAAAAGGGGGAAATAGAACTTAACCCAGGCTGTACATTTACGTGGTGATAAGTCGCTTCTAATGCCGAGCTTTTGGAGGAAAGCGTTTGCTTTGCAGTGGGAGACCCGGCAGGCACATGTCAGCAAAATAACACAATGCTTCATTGTAAATATTGAGCTCATGAAGTAACTGGTGAAATTCATGAGCAGGCAGGCTTTTTGCATTGGACCAAAAAAAATGTAAGCGTTGCCTGCTGGCGGAAAATGACTGGTTTAATAGCTAAGTTGACGGTGTAAGATGTGGAAACAAGTTTTTAATAATTCATGACAAAATGAATTCTCAGACCAGAGAACATTGAGATCACTATCAGTGAGATCACTGTGGTAAAGCCCTGGGTTGATGGGAATTTTTTTTTATTTTATTTTATATATTTTTTTTTATTTTTTCCTAACCATAGCTTCATAATATTTCGGATGTCGGAGGTTTGTGATGGAGTCAGACTTGTGTGTAGAATTCATCACAGGCATTTAAAGGTGCATTTTAATGTAACCGCACCTTCAGCTTCGAGGTAATGACAACATCCTTTGACGCGAGTCAACATAAGGACTGGGTTACTGCAGTATCTCCCCGCCGCTGATATCATTCACTTCTTCGTTTCTAGGAGCCTTAATTCTCTCACTGAGCACCACTGCAACACTTAAAAAATCACTTCTGGAGCGACGGAAGAGCACAAACGCAGCCACATCGCTGATTTAACTGCATATTTACCTTATTTCCGCAATGGGAATAGTGTGTCGTGATGCCCATAAATTATTATTTCATTTTTTTTTTTTTTTTTTTTTCCCCTTCCTAGTTAACACACAATGGCAGTCCTGTATCTTTTCAAATCTCACTGGTGTGTCGAAGAGAGACACATCACTGGCCTTTTACGGGGGGAAAAATCACGCAGGTTGCGTTTGGAGCATCATCATCATCATCATCATCGGCAGCAGCAGCAGCAGCAGCAGTAGCAACATCAGATTGGGAGGATAAGTGGTACAGGGTGAATATTTCCTCCGTGATTCACAGCCCCGCTCTCACCTTTGATAAATCCACGCGTCCTGCCCGCCGACGTTACAGCTGTCCGGGCGATGAGAAACTGCTCCGAGCGTCCATCGTTATCCACATTTCAGGCTCCCTCCTCCCGTTTCATTCGACTTCAACCTCGGCAACTGCGGTTGTGGCCGCACACAGAAACGTACGAGCGCCCCGCTCCGCTCGGCATCATCAGCGACCCAGCGGCAGAGGACGGCAGAGCGCAAGCAGGCGCCGAGATGCCATGCGCGGCCACCTACTACACTTTTACGCATGTGCGCACGCACGCTGGTTAAAGGCGCACCGCTACTATTACAGCTGGGGCTGTAAATTATCATCCACAAAATAAAAAGAGTGGAGAATGAGAAACGCGCATTTAATTAGATTTCATTTAAAGGGATATTTCAGATATTTCATGCTGCACCGAGGCTCAAAGAAAAGAGACGTATTTTAAAAGAGAAGAGCTAAAAATGATGCAGCGGAAATGAAGCCATTCTGACTTTAAGTGTCTAGTAAGTCAAGCTGTTCAAAAAACCCATTACTACATTTCCCATGATGCACCACATCATTATATTGAGTTCCCCCAATACTGCATTTAATATCAGGCGGAGCTTCCAACATCCTACAGCCTTGAAGGCACCAGACTACTGGGTCATATGTCCCATTCATGTGGTTTCTCAATAACATCTGCACCGAGTTCATGTTTAGATTTTGGTTGTCAGTGGTTACCATGGCCTTGGAAAGCACAACAAATCATTCTCTGACACTGACGAAAGGATAATTGGACTATGAAATTTTAAAATATTTACAGCACAAATTTCTGCGTTACATACTGTATCTGAATCTGGATCATTCTTGATCCTGAATTGATTGTATGTAGAAGTGGACATCAGCTTGTCACCAGCCATCACCACCTTGTCAGGGCCTCACACTCCTTAACTCATTGCCAATTAAAAGAAAGTGACAGATGGAGACTATGACTGGAGAAAAGGCCAGTGGATGACCCGTAGGCAGAAAGCTGGAGACCTGTAGGGGCACCTGCCACTAAAACTGGCCACACAGTTAGTTATGCATAACTTTTAAGGCAGTGGTCTTCAACGTTTTTCAGGCCAAGGCCCCCCAAACTGATGGAACGATTAAGAAGGGACCCCATACCTACTATAAATGTTCTAAATATACATTATTATTATCTTTTTGCATTCAATAATAAGCCATTCAAATGACACACGTGTTTAAATATTAATTTAAAGGGTGGGTAGCAATGTCTTCTGCCTCCATTTATCCCTTTACTAAAATATGTTGGATTCATGTTAATGTGTATTTAAAGAAATTTAAATTTGTGGGGGAAAATTAAAAAAATTATCCTGTAAAGTTGGACATTTTAACATGGGAGTCTATGGAGATTAACTCGGTTTTGGAGGCAGGCTCGAGTGATCATTAGAGGAACGCTAGCAGATAAAAATACTGTATCACTGCAGAAATTCTAGTTTGTTTTAATAAATCGTGGTTTTAGTGGTTATCACTCATCAGCTTCAAATTAACACACAACACAGATATTTTTTTTTATATTTTCATTATTTATTCATAATAGTCTATAACTTTTGATAAAATACACTTTGTTTACAAGTGCTGATTACTATATTACATTCACCTGGAGTTTGAAAGGAGACAAAAAGACACAGACATATTAAACAAATTCACCTAGTGCCGAACGAGACATTTTAAAAATGGCGGTGAGCCCCCCCCCCCGTCTTCCTCCTGGCCAAATCTATATGAACTGCTCTATTAAAATGCACACAAACAGGTAACCTTGGTAACAGTGGGGACTTCTGCGTGAATCATGATTCAGTCTTTATCAACAAAGATTTCAGCTGCCATTAGTGATTGTGATTCCATGTATTTTGCTTTGCTTTTGCAGTACAATCACTTCCCCAACTCTACGTGAGTAAATACCTAACATCACAATCAACGGGGATAAACTGAATTTGTGTTAACGAAATCAAACCAGTTTTTAGTTAAACGTCTACTCTAAATATGTGGAAACCCTCCAGCGTTCTAGCTCTACTCTTATATTCAGTTTTCCATAAACACATAATTTAATTACCGGATTTAATGACATTTAAAAATGGACTCGGGACGAATCCACGGATTTAAAAATGGTGCTTTGAAAAGATTCTTGTCTCTATAAAGTCATGACACAGCTGCAGACAACTATAAACGGATACACACGTTAGACAACATCGTCATGGAAAAATATAGACCGACAGATTGTTTTGAAAAAGAAAGAAAGAAAAAAAATAATAAACCTGGGCCATACAGAATATCTGATACCTGGGCAATTTGAAATATAAAGTTATTCTGTATGGAGGTCTGTCCAGTCTCAACAAAATCACAGGAACAAACGGACAGCCCGATATATTATCTTAGTAAATACCCTGTTTGATTTGTCAAAAACAATTAGCAAATAGATCTTTTATATTAAAATATATTAATTAAAATATATTACTTTGATTAACTAGTCAAGACATTAAAAACAACTTCTTCTGATCATTTTAGTTTTCTTAAAGGTGACTTTGGCATATTACCTTAGAAATAATTGCTATAAAACAGGCCTGTTTTGCACCTGCAGGAGTTCCCAAAATATAGTCGATGCGTCTTTAATCTGTAGCCGACGTAAACACTCGAAAAAGCTGCTGAGGCGACACTTCACACTGGCCTTTTTTTTTTTTTTTTACACGTTAACGTGGTTAAGCACTGATATTGTGTTAAAATGATCATCATGTGCTTAAAAAGGTTGTACCTCACAGCACCGGTGTGCCGTGCATCACATTTATTCAAACACGGTGATCTTCGTTCCACATCAGTGAGGAGGAAATCTCTCTTTGATTCCTTGGAAGAAGGCCATTTAAAAAGTTGCCAATTGATCAGCGACGCGTTGTGATGTACCTCCAAATCATTTTGTAAAAACCGAAGCACGCTTGGCTCAATCATTCCTTAATAAAACATTTTTAGCATAAATTACTTTTTCTCTATTTTCTTTCCATGGTAAAAATTAGGTTTGCAAAAGAAAAAAAAAAGAAAAAAGAAAAAGATGTGCTCAAGCAAGGTGTGCTGCACAAATAAAATAAATTTCTACATCTAGGCAAATACCATACACGAGCAAATATTTACAGTGGAAAAAAAAAGTCTTCATTTTCTCCCCTTGTCTTGAGTGTTTCCTTTTGTTTTTTTGTTTTAAATTATTATTATTATTGTTTGAAACTGTTGATCTTTCTATACAGATGTGAACAGGAGAAAACCACTTCAAGGGAGAATATATCTACAAACCAGGTTACTGAGGAACAAAATGTAGGTTTAGACAGTAGGCAGTGACTCGAGACCGTCACCTGAAATGGAAAAGATTACCAAAAGGAATATATATATGCATTTATATATATATATATATAAAGGAAAAAGATTTTTGTTTTCCCTATGTTTCAATTTAAGTGCTGTACACAGTTACTACCTCTTGTCCAGGTGGGTTTCAAGTGCTTTGCTCCGTAACTGTTATTAAAAAAAACAACAACAAAAAAAAAAAAACTGTGCAATTCTCTCGATTTGATTTATATATATATATATATAAATCATCTTATACATATATATTTGTTTTCAGCTAAAACTAAACATATTTTTTTTAGTTTTTAAATCTGAGTGTGTTCAGTAATAAATGAACAGTTTTGTATAAAATAGTTAACGTAAGTTGCACTTCCTTGCCACGCGTGCATGAATGCCAAACAGGAGGTACTCTACGACCAATGATTATCATTACCGCCCTTTTTTATTTTTTTGTGTCTTTACCTTTAACCCGATTAGGCCCAATAATAAAAAGTGTCAGTCTAAAGCAACAACAACAGTCGTTATGTTCTAAAAAAATAGCAACATTCATTTTCCCTCCTTTTTTTAAAAAAAAAAAAACTACACTCACACATATATTTATATATATTTAAAAAAATATATCACACTAATCTAGCCAAGTGCAAACGATGCCAGATTTTTAGATTTCTCAACATTATCTGACAGATCTACGAATGTGATTGAAAATGGATTGGCATTTCTACGACACGTCATCGCACAAGACAACTTTTCTCAGATGTTGGTGGAAAAACTAGAGCGTCCAGTGCAAATCTTTGCCTTTTTCCGACAAACCCGCCAGCTGCTGGCCGCTTTCGCTCTCTTTCTACTGATTCTAAATGGCCTGCTTTTTTGCCTCTGTAAATATAAATCAAACTCTGTAGTTATTAATAGTTTCGTATCATCGTACCACTAGACACGAGACGCACAGTTTCGAGGGGCCGATACAGTCATCGTGGCAAAAGGCTCCGCACCCTTTGCACATGATCATCGCCTTCAGTCGGCAGTAGCATTTAGACTGGACGTCCTCCATGTTGGAGCCCTCGATGAAGGACTGTTCGGGCGAGGGCTCGCCCTGGCCGCCGTGGTCTAAGGAGTGACCGGCGGGGATGGTGGTGACGGTCACCGAGAAAGACATGACGCTCCCGTGGACGCCGCCGCCGTCGGCCTCCGACGAGGCGGTGGAAGAGCCGGTGCTCGCAGTGCTGTGGTTCAAAGTGTGAGGTACGGACATGCTGATGGTGCCGCCGTAGCATGACGCCACCACTGGTTCCTGATTATCGAGTGTCCTCTGGGGCTGGAAGGCAGTCGGCCGCTGGTGAGTGGGGTCCGCGTGGGAAAGATATGGCTCGGAGTTTCCTTGATTCCTATTGCAGAGTTCGAGGTGCCGTCGGTGCGACTGAGAGGAAGGGCTGGTGTCTTTGGCTGTTGCGCCGGTCGCGGTGTCGCCGCCGGCCGCGTTCTCCACTGATCCAGGCTCAGTCTTTACGCTGGGGCAGTGCTGAAAGCTCGCTGCTTCGTCAGACTTGGTTATCGAGTACCCTTGCTGCTCTGTTTTCACTCCACAAATGGGTAAGAAACCTTTCCTGGCTGGTTCTTCTTCCCTCGCCGCCGCCGCCGCCTCCTCTCCTTCTGTGCTTTCCCTTTTTAAACCGGATACAGAAGTGTTCGGAATGACGGACAGGTGCAGTCTCTTGCTCTCTGGTCCTCTCCCGTAAGTGGACACATTGAGCAGGTAGTGTCCCGTCATGGCGGGTCTGGGATTCCTCTTGCGACCCAAAAAACCCACAGAAATCCGCGACTGGTCCTGACGCTCTTCTGCCTGCATCAGCTGATGCACTTTGTACTGGTGCTGCTGCTGAGGCCCCATGGCTCCGTAAGGCTGGCTCTGCTGGACTTTCCTCTGCATCAGAGCCTGCAGGATCTGCTCCTGAGTCTCCTTGTCGGGAAGCTCCCTGTGATGTTTCGTGTATTCGGACAAAACCCCAGCTCGTCCCGCCGCGTTGAACTGCTGTGACATCTGCCTATCAGCTCTGTGCTCGGCAGCATGCGACGCCTTCGCTTTACTGCCTGAGGGCGGGTTCGACATCTTCACTTCCACCTTGTAAAGCGGCTTCGGGAGGATCTGCTCCAGCGGGACCTCTTTGCCCTGGAGAAGCTGGGTGACCAGCGGGTTGTTTGCGGGGATGCAGGAGCTGGGTCTCGTCAAGGACCCGGCGGCCGATGGGTTTTCCTGTTCCTTCGTCGCGTGCACGGATGAGGGTTGCGCTGATGAACTCTGGGATCCGGTGCCGACGCCGCCAGCAGAATGACCTTTGTGTTTGTTGTCAGTATTGCTTGAGAAAGACATTTGAGGCTGGTTTGGGCTATGCTGACTGAAAGCGTCCACCGGACCAGGAGAAGGTGTTGTGCTCTGACTGCTGCTGCTGCTGCTGCTGCTGCCGCTGCTGGTGACCGGCAGCCTGGTTGATGCCTGCGGGGATGTCGGGCTGGGGCTGGGTGATGGCTGTGGCTGCTCACCACTGCCACCACCTGGCCCTGGCGCCGCCCCCTTCGAAGCAGATGACCCAGCGGCTGCCGCCGCTCGCTGCGCTCGAGCTAGTTGAGCTTTGGCTTTGATGTCAGCCAAAGTTCGGGCTCCGGTTCGGCCCGGGCTGCTGAGCGGGGACGGGAGGGGGGTCCTCGGGGAGACTTGGCTCGGCGACACAGGAACGGAACGAATCCGTGACACTGGAATCTGCAAAGGAAAAAGAAAGTGACAATGATTTCTACTGATCAGAGGACAAATTGAAAAACAAAACCTAATTTGAGACAATGGGACTTTTTTATTTATTTATTTATTTTATTTTCACCACTCACCAAAGTGAATTCTTCACCTCTAAATGACTGGTGGGGAGTTCAGGATTTTATGAAACTTGATGAGTATTGGAAACCACAGACGCTCCAAATAAAAACCACCAGTCATTTAGAACTGAACTATGAAATACTGAACTCGGGAGACGTGAATAACATCGTCCGTCTTGTGACAGACGGTTCAGTGTTCTGCTGGGAAACATTTGGACCTGGCATTCATTCGTGTGGATGCTAGTTAGACATGTAGCACCCAACTAGACCAGACTAGACCAGACCAGGCACCCCCACCCCCATAGCAATGACCTGACACAGGCACACACACAAAAACGGTTTAAATCAAATAAAAAAAAACTTGAAGAAACATTCACTAAACTGACAAAGCATCTGTAGGATTATCCACAGAGGCCCCTCCCTTCAACCTATAGGACCGAAAGCCCATAATGGTCATAATGTTATGGCTGATTGGTGTACATCTCCACAGACAGCAGATCAGAGGAGGCTTTGATTCGTATCCCTACCTTAAGTGGTGGAACCCTCTGATTGGCTGCTGAAGTCGGCGTAGCGGGGCTGGATATGGACGACGTCGAGGGAGACACCGACGAGACCGAAGACACCGAGGACACGGAGGACATGCGGGGCCTCTTCTCTGGTGTCAGCTCACCCTCCGTCTCACTGAGGGACCTCCTTTTGAGCGGATCTGTGGGGCCACCGGGCTCAGAGATGACCTCTTGGCTCTCCACCACAGCCGGCTTAACCACAGACGCTGGCTGATCCTCTTTCAAGTCCGCACTCAGCTTTGGTGGAGGGCTCTTCTTCGCAGGCGACGGAGGGAGCTCGGCTTTCTCCTCCTTATGCTCCTTCTCATCCGGTCTACACGCTGCTGCGCTCCATTCAGCCTGCCTCTCGACCTCCGGCGTCCTCGCTGCGGGCGCGGGTACGGACTGAGCGACCGCGTTCAACCTGCGATCCTCGGCGTACTGGGAGCGGCGCGTCTTCATGGGCTCGGTTGTCGGGACGAACTCTTTTTGAGCAGGTGGCGCCTTCAGAGCCTCCTGGGATGGTTTCTGTGTTGGTTTCACGTCTTTAGCAGCAGCAGCAGCAGCAGCAGCAGCAGCAGCATCTGTCTGGCTGCTGTCCTTGGTGCACCTGGTTTCCTCTGGTGCTTGAGTGACAGGCTGATGACGGGGAGACTGGGGCCTGGCAGGCTCCTGGTTCAGATCAGCCTTTGTCAGCTCTTTGGATTCCTCGTTGCTGAGCCCCGAACTGTACAGAGAGAGAGAAAAAAAAAAAGATGGGGGCAAGAAAACAGATGAAAAAGAATAATCGATGAATCAAGTATTTCCTTTCTTATAAGAAATCCAGTAGTGTATTAAACACTTGTAAAGTTATTGTGCTAAAAACAACATTTCAGTTACTGTATTCTTTACAGGTCGCAGAAAAAAATATCACGATGTAGTTTTTCTTTACTTTCTAATGTGTAGTTTTCCTACATTTGTAATAATTTTGGCCTGATCGATTACTAGATGACAGATTTCAGCTACATATTTTAATTCAAGACTGTTATGAGGGGTGTTCACATTCAATTTGGAATCTTATTAAACTCCTGAATAATTATTTTATGACAATCCCTTCCCAATATTAGATATTCAGTCTCGTTGACACTGAAATTTACTGCTTGTGCTGGGATTTAAATTTGAAACTGTTTGGCTTCCAGATTCTACAAAACTGGGTAATATCCAGTTATCTGGATAATCCTCGTAGGGGTAACACAGAGACAAACAACCATTCGCACTCACACCGAGGGTCAATTTAGAATCACCAATTAGCCTAACGAGCATGTGAATGGAAACCCACGCAGACACAGGGACAACATGCAGACTGCTACTTGAACCCGGACCTTCTCAGTGTTTTGTTTGTAAATCATGAAAGCAAAAATTAAATTAACGAGAGAACCTACTTTTCCCCGTAATAGTTCTCAAAGAACGCTTCCTTCCATTGCTCAACTTTCTTCTCCTTCTCGATTTCCTGCCGCATTCGGAGCTGCAGCTCAGGAGTGAACTCGCCTGTGAAGTAAAAAAAAAAAGTTAAACTAGATTTTATTTTTTTTCCTGTTCATTCTCATTGAGCCTTGGTGATATAATTCTTTCTTTCAATTGCAAACTGACCCTCGGCGAGCCTCTCCTTCCAAGACTGCGCTGCTGATGTGAAGAACTCATTGTTTAAGGCGGAGCTGGTGACCTTGAGGAGGCCGTCCAAGCAAGCCTGGAGAGAGGAGGCACAGAGTTATGATTAATATCATGACAATAACCATCACTGCATCAGTACATCCAGTTTTACTTCACATTTTACGTACGATGATTAACAGAACATGTAGAATCAGTGAAAACTATTCGATTTGTAAGACTCATAAGAGCGACAGATATTATATATAGTCTATATTTAGTGATATAAAATGTAAGTGAAGCATGAAAAGCATTGAGCAACCTGGCGGTCAACTTCGGGCAGAAGTTTAAGCAGCCTCTGTTGGCAATCCGGCGGCAGGACGGAGAAGGTGTGCTTGTTGATGATCGCCCGGAGGTTGGTGTTAACCAGAATAGAGTCTGGAGTCTCTACGTCTATTTTATACTTGGCACGTTTTATCTGCCCTGCAAAACAAAACAGGAAATAGACGTGAGTCAAGACGGATTCGGCAACAATGCGAACGCGCAACTGATGACTGTGCAATTTGGCCATTTTTATGTAACCGACTTTCAGATTTAGTCATAATATGCTTTACTTGTTGACACTGTTGTTGCTAGAACATCTAGAAAACAATGCACACGCGCAACGTTTTAACTGTCAAGGTGCTTCCAAGAAAAAATCAACTCAGCAATTTCGTACTCGTGTCTTCACCGCTTTATGTGCTTCTCAGAAATCCCCAAGCCCACTGACTTCTACTGAAGGCTGAACTCACAACTGGGCAACATAGGTTTTAGAAACTCAAGCAGGAGGAAACAGTGCATTGGTTTGGGGCTATTTTTAACAGCGGATGGAAACATCTTTAGTTTGCTAATGAACCACGAATGAGGGACTTGCGATTTAAAATAAACCAAATTAAATTAAAGCTTACCTGCATTGAGGCGACCAGACCGCTGGGGAACTTTCCTTGGTACGACCGGGTGACATAAGTCTGTTTGAAGAGAGGAAGAGGAGCGGAAGTATGAGCTCTGGAAAACTGCGGGACGGAAATCTGCGTTCCACGTCCGTTTCCATATTAATGCTGCCAAGTAGTGGTTTTTGTTGTGGAGCAATAACAACACAAAAGCCGCAAATTATAGCAATTTATTTAACCAGTATCATGCAATTAGCACTTACATCCAAACAGAACGTAATCACACATCAGCTCTCGGCTACATTTAGACATCGTGTGTGCCTTCTAATATCACTTTCCATTATATTTGGACAATGTGTAATAGCTGCCTCCTACCCGTCTTAGTTGTAATTGTATCTGCCATATCTTTGATGGTCTTGAGAAGCAGTCTAGGGCTGGAGGCGGCTGGCATTCCTCCCTGTCTGCGCTGGTTTCTCTGCTGCTGCTGCTTCAAGGCCTAAAAAAAAACGAGCGAAATAAGGAAGGAACAAATATCCAGCAGAGTGAGAACAACACAGAGAGAGTGTGAATGCGTGTAACCCTCTGATTCCCTGCAACTGTTCCCTCAGGGTCACTTGCCTGGTTAAATAACAATTCAGCAATGAAACATGTGTTGCATGACGCAAGCAAAGCAAAAAAAAAAAAAAAAGAAAAGCAAAAAAAAAAATCACCTCACGAACATCAACAGATTAAAGAAGCCACGTAAGAATGTACAGTTTTGGTTCCCGCTGGTTGAAACAGCGAGAAAGAAATCACAGAAGGAAGACGAATCCGCGTAGCATTAATATTTTAGCAAAAATCGCCATCTCCTCTCGTTACCTACGCCCAAAAGCTGAATACGAAATTAGTCTCAGGGAGCTGAAAAACTCCACAGATGGAGTGAATTACAATCTGTGCAATCAAATGAAATCTAATTAAACGGAACACAAAAGGAGCAGGAAAGCAGCCGACAGGAAAATGCCGGTGGACTGTGAGAACGTTATTACTGTAAAACCAGCTATAGGCACTCGCTCTCTTTGTTTTAAATAATCAGCACAAGATGTCAGAATTAAGATCAACAGCTGAAATGTGTCAGCAGGAACGATTACGTGAACGGAGTGACATCTGATCTTAAGAGACAGTTGACCCAGATTTTTTTTTTTTTTTTTTTTGAATTTCCCTTCAAAGATCCACATTCTGTGTATTAATCCAGGAAAAAACTACACGAATATATAAACATTGATGCATTTCTGTGTTGCAAAGTGAGCTGGCAGGGATTTATATGGAGCTAAGTGAGAACCAGGGTGTGGCAGGAACTTGTGTTACAACTTAAATGAGCGTCAAAGTGGTAGTGATAATAATAATAATAAAAAAAAAAATAAATAAACGAGGAACCTGTTTGCAGTACCTGCTTTAGAGCTTTCTTGCTGTGCTTCTGCGAGGGAGAGATGAGCTTACTGGTGGGGACAGACGGCGACGAGCATCGCGGCTGCGGAGACGAGGGCTGTGACTGCAGCTTGGAGGGAACTACGAAACACACACAAAAAAAAAAAAAAAACACAAAACAGATGTCACTAAATACATTTCCTGAGGGTGGTGCGCGGACTTTATCGCGTCTTGCTTTTGTTTTGGCGAAACTGAAACCAATACTGCACACAAAGGAGCATATTACGTTACCTTATAACAATCTCTTATTACTAAAAACGGACGTCTCAGCGGGAGCCCGAAACAGCTCCTCGCCTTGGCTGTCTACTTCTGACACAACACCTTTTCCACATACCGTCGCTGCTCAACGTCTTCCCTCATTTGCATTTGACTTCTTTTGCATTGATTAGTTCGAAAATAATAATAATAATAAAAAAAAAAAACCTGTATCGGGAGCCCTCCTTCTCAGCTGTAAGCCAAGGTTATCTGCTTGGCAGCTTCTGACTTGTGCATAATGAGGAAGTGGTCACGGGTCACACAGAGAAAATACAGTTTCCTGTTTTAACAGTCACTTAAAGTATTCAAGAGCCAGAGAGAAATAATGAGAGTCAGCGAAAGCACAACAAAATAATTGGGACTTGATGAAAAGCCCTTTCTCAGAATATGCCCCGCAATCAGGCACAATCAGGTGCGCGATTCACAGAAAAGCAATGATTTCAAACCAGCGAATAGACAAAACAACAAAAAAAATTAAAAAAAAAGGTGCTGAGATGCAGCAGCGTGCCGCTTCTCTGCTGACGATTACCGGAAGACATTATGGACAAAAAGAGCGTTTTCTTACGGTTCAAACCCACCTTTTGCTATTATCATGTTTGGAGCTCAGCGTAATCCTGGAAGTATTTTGTAATGAGATGCTCATTTATGTTTTATGTATTAAAGCCACTTTCCCCTGAGCTTGGCTTGTCTGCTGCTACTTGACAGGCTTCCTCTGCTTCCGCAATGACTTTTAACCACAGCCGAGAAGAGGCGTTAACTCTTATTGACAGCAGAGCTAGGTAACCAATCAGCTAATAAAAACAAAAGGCACAAACGCATGTAAGGGGAAAAAAAAAAGAAAAGGAGAGAGAGCTACCAGCAAAAGGCAACAGAATAATACCATATGTGCTATATGCCTAAATAAGGAAACTGTATTTAGTTAAACTTCCCTGTCCACGTATTTTTTTTGTAGCTATTTTGTTGAGGACTGATCAAGGATCTGTCAGGCCAGTCAAATTACTTATGCAGGCTTTGCCTGGTGATGGACAGAAGTGTATCGTGGCTGCAGTCATGCACATCATTTGCACGGTATGGAGGTGAATTTGTTTATAAGGAAATAGCCCTGAATGGTCGACTGTGCTGGGTAATATATTCTCTTTAATGGTGGAAACATGCCCCATAATGAAATCCACAGACTCATAAGAACCGACTGTCAATGCGTTTACATGCACGTGAAAAAAAAAAAAAAAGAATTATTGCCTTAATCGGACTATAACAGGAGAACTTAAGTTCATGTAAACACGTTACTCCGATTAAAATCGGAGTTCTTATTGTCCGATTGAGACACTCAGCTTATGCGATTGGAATCGGGAGTTTTCATCGGATAATGCGTGTGCGCATGCTCCACCACCGCTGCGCTGGCGTCTGACCCCGGAACAAAAACATCCAATAAAGCGTAGAAGAAGAAGAGAAACGAAGCCTTCTGAGGGATAGCGCGGATCTTCCGTAAACCAGAAATAGCGCGAACATTACGTACAAGATTAAAAAATGTACTAATATCCGTCTGGTTGTTGCCGCATGAACGACTCTGCAAACGACTCTTGTTTATTATATCACGTAATAGGTCAACCCGGAAATCGGGCCGTATTAACGTGGTATTAACCCGCTGAAAAGACACGTATCGCCACCTAGTGTGAAGGAGGAGAACAGTTATTCGATTTTCTTGCGCTGCATGTAAACTGAATTTTGAGCATAGCTTGATTAAGCTCTGCATGTAAACGCACTGAGTCTGGAAGAAACAAGCAGACATGGCCTAATATTATTTACTGTTACGTCCTAGATTTTGATTTGAGCCATTAACTTGTTAAAAAAGGGACTTGATCAACCCTTTAAATCAATTTTTTTGGTCATTTTTCGAGCAAAATGTCCAGATTTTAAATATATTTGAGTTCTGCACTAATCTAAAGATGGCTGACTTCTGTTCTCAGCAACACTATCATGATTCATTGACCACAGTGTTGTTGGGGAATGGTGCAGCTGTCTCCTCTATTCAGTCTCTCTCTCTCTCTCTGAGTGACGGTCTAGCAGCAGTAATACCACAAACAGAAAGTAGCTCTTATTTAATGCAGTTCACAGCAGACGTTATGATTAAAGCAGAGCTGCAATGACTCATCGACATCGTCGATGATCCACTGGAAAACCCAGAGACCCAGAAACTCACAACAGTAGCAGACGTTTGTTATGTGGGAGCACCTAAGCAGATAAGAGCCGCGATCCTTTCAACCTCAGATGCTAATGACTAGTACGACAGCGCTGTTTTCCTGCGCATTTACGAAGTTACGAGCCGTTTTGTTTCTGCATATAAACCTATAAAACCAAACCACACAGATTTCCATTCATGCTATATTCTAAGTGGGTGTAGGCAGCATTTAGCAGAAATATAGTGCAGACGTATTTCCAACGAGTCGTCAAAGTTCAATCGTACTCACTGTTTTAGCAAATTGGCAAATTAATATAGTAGAATATCGTAAACAACGAGTTTCCTCATTAGGCTCAACGATGGATCAAACTTAACTTTGTCGTAATTACTAAGATTGAAGAGAAATTAAATAGTTCAACAGAGGACGATATGTTCATTATTTAGTGGTGAACAAAAGGATTAACGGAGCATGTGATGGATTCATCAGTTAGATGAAATGACTTACATCAGCCGTAGATTGGATGTGCTCAGTAAAAGGCAGTAAAAAGATATTCTAGTATTTTATTAACCTATTAATGAGCGAGCAAAATGAATTGTGACACTTTAGACTGAAAAGTTGTCACACAGAATATCCTCCATATAGAACACAGCCGTCATTAAACCATCACTCTTTCAAAGTCAAAAGACAAAAAGTTTCCTAGTGAAACAGGATGAAACAATAGACAGGCAATAAAGAAAGGTATCAGCAGTTAGAGGCAGCACTCTGTAAACCTTAACGAGTGACTTCAAGTTATGTGGCGATGCGCTGTTATTAAGGAATCTGTATGCAGAGCACAGTACCTCTTCTCATCCACCTTCCTCTCCTGCCCTCTTGAGTGATGGCGCCGCTGTTGTTTTCCGTGCTTTGGGAGTCAGAAAGATTATCACTGCTGTCCTCAGAGTCCTCCTCCGACAGCTCCTTCACCACATCTGAGATGATGTCCTTCTACATGAAAAAAAAAAAAAAAATACAGTGCATCCTGTAAATCACTTTTATGCGGCAGACAGAGCGAAGGAGCAGCGACGCAGACATGAATAAGAGAAACAAGTCTTTGTGAAGTTGTGCGATCACAGGCTTCTCTCACAGAACGCCTGATTTGTCTGAACAGATTTGTCTTTTATCAGCTTGTCAGGAATCAAAATCAATTCCCATAATTCCCCGCGTCCAAACGATGAGTAATTTATGTCTAACCTTTAATGTGTAGACTCCCATTTTGCCCGGGACTTTGTAGAAGATCCCCTCTTCGCCACGAGAGTTTGTGTGCAGCATCGCGTTCAGACATGCCAGCGGTGATGTTCCACTGGATCATGAGAGAGAAAAAAAAAACACACACAAATTACACGTGTTCCCTGATAAATCAGACAGCTGGGGAGGAGGGAAGAATTTAAGAAGAATCAGGGTAAAGGCTGGTCTGGTATCTGGGGTTGAAACTGCAGACATGCATCGGGAGGACACGTGTGAGTTCAGGTCACGTTCACGTCAGTGTAGCTGGGAGGAAAACTGCTCTGTGCTTAACGAGGTATCAGTTGCATAAAGTAGATCCAAAGCTAGTCTAATCGTTGATTAAACTGCTCGTTGCATAAAAATTATCACCAAGAAACAAAGACTGAAACAATAAAATCTAATATGCTAAAGTGGGGTCAGACTTCAGGAGGTTTGGACAAAAGTCGACGCATCCGGAGGTCCAGACAAAATTATCTCCGGGACCTGCTTCTATACTAAAAAGTTAGAGCTGCACAAATTAATGTCAAATGATATTTGGGATTTTAAAATCTGGGCTTTCAAGGACATGGAGAAGCTGACGGTGGCGTTAAGCAGCGGTGCGCGTGCTAGCCCTGGAGGCTGATGTACTGTAGACAGATATTTAAACTGACACATGTCCAGTTCATTCTGGAGATCTGACGCCGTGCGTCTCCCCGAACATTTTCCCATTCAAGCTCTCGTTGCTTTCATGAAGCCGTTTTGTTTTCCCTGATCTTGTATTTGCGTAGCAAATGGCACTCGAAAACGCTGACACATCCGCTCACATCCAAACAAAATGCTTGAAAAGATTCTCCTTAAGTGTGTGACGCAACCTGATCAAAAAGATCGATTTAAAATTCCTGTAGTCTGAGCCCATTTTTTAAATTACACTAGTTAGTTTAACACACTGCTATTGCCGCTATTTTTTCATTTACATCCGTACTGAATAATCCATAACTACAGTAATATAATTTTTATGCAACAGGTGGCTGTAGTAAGTCAAAACACAACTATGAACACTAGTCTAAAGCTGCGTTTTTATGCAACCGAACCTACCACATGTTATTGTTAATAACATGCAAAAAAAGGTAAAATCCAAGAACAAGAAGGCATTGCAGTGAGTTTTGTTAAGATAAGGGGTGGGGTGGCCAGCTTTTTCTTACCTTCTGGATGGGAACAGTGACAATGAAACGAAAAGAAATGAAAGAGTTATTAATCGAGAAGGAAAAAAAAAAAAAACTGCGACTCCTACGTGAACAAGAAAAGAACACGACGTGAGCAAATTGAGAACTGAGGGGAGGGGGAAGGCTGCAGTGCTGCCTGTCTGGTGAAAATGTCTCCTATCTGAAGGGAATCTGGAGTGATAACACCAGGAATATGTATATTTACCTTATCTCCTTAAGCCTTTCTCTTTGGATCACCTGCAAGATCTCTTTATGGCTCATGGGCGTATTAGGGTACTTCTCCAAAACCTGCAACAATAAAGAGAGATAGAGATTAGTAGCTATTACAGCGTGACATTTGATAGGTCAAATATGACGACGACCTCTGCAGCTTCCTTTTCTACTGTTAGATTTAGATATTGCTTAGCTTCGGTCCACTCCCTGGGCAAAATGCACATCTGTTTATTACCACTAAAAAACAGGTTGTGACTTTCACATCAGTGTGGGGTGCTGCAGGCCAAACGCAGCCCACCCGAGGGTCTCATCTGTCCCACAACATGTATTTGTGAAAATTACATAGAAGACTGCAATTTTTCAATGAAAATAACTGCTATTCCTGCTCTATCCACTGTTTTATTCAGAGACGTGGACTGAACACAACAAAGATAGTTTGTTAGATGTTAACATATTCCTAATTTACTTGTTCTATTAACACGGAGGTGCTGATGCACACTTTTATCTCCTGTCGTCCGGATTATTGTAATGCTCTGCTGCTCTCTGGTCTTCCCAAAAAGAGCATTTCCAACTTGCAACTTTTGCAAAACGAGGACCAGAGGCCGGGAACACATTACACTAGTTTTAAAAATCTTTGCTCTCAGTGTGTTTCAGGATTGATTTTAAAGTTCTTTTAGTAGTTTTTTTAATGTCTTGTCTTTGTACGACCTCCTTTCACTGTATCATCCACGAACCCTGAGGTCCTCCTTTTAACTATACCACAAGTTAGATCTAAAACACAGGGAGGCGGCATTTTGTTATTATACCCCCCTTGATTTTGTTTCTTGTTGGAATGTTTTATGTTTTTATTTGTGTGAAACCGCTTTGGGTTGCATATTTTGTTTTGTAGGAAAAGTGCTATATAAATAAAGTTCGATTCGATTTGATTCTTTGCATCAGAACAAATGGGAAAAAGTCTGGAGCTGTCGTTACTTATCGGTTATTATTCTGTTATGTTACTGGTCCGGCCCCGCTTGAGATCAAATCGGGCTGAATGTGGCCCCCCTGAACCAAAACGAGTTTGACACCCCTGTGTTAGGGCATGTACAAGGAATGTGTAAATGTTAGCTATGAGGAAAACTTGTCAACAAAACATGTAGCACTGTATTATTACACAAACTTTCACTCCATAATTTAACAGAAAACAAAACATCTGGTGCATAGCTGACAGCGTTTTCTTCGATTTGAATCCAACTTTGTCCATTTTTTGTCACAGAAATTCCTGCATTTCTTCAGCTAGTGTGTTTGGCACTGAGCTTAACTTTATGGGTGTTTAGAAACTAACAGTGTATTGTTATCTTCGGTTTTACCATATCCTTCCTATCTTTTTAAACTACTCGTCATACAGAAGATATTCCATATGTGCATTTTCATCTCCACATACCAAATGTAAACATAATCTGCCTGTTTCTCTCTATGACCTTTTTTACCCCTTGATCCAACTAAAAGACGAAATGATCTCCATCTTTCATTCTGTCATACATCCAAACTTGCATCACATTTAACAGCCCCAAACTTTGAAATACGCTGCCTGTAACATTAAAGTCTCACTCCTCCTTTAAAGTTGAGCTTTAAAAGTTTCTCATTATGTCCTGAGCTCTGACTTTCACCTTTTCTCATTCCCAGTTCCTACTTCTGTCGACTCTCAACTTTTCCATATTATTTCAATCTTGAGCTGTATTGTAGCTTATCAATAGATGTCTTGTTTTTTCCCACACTCTGATCAACCACTAATGTTAATTAATGCCAGTTAATCCCAGTACTGTATTATAAACTACTGAATGTTTGTTTCCTTTTTAAAAAAATATAAATATGCTGCAAATAAATAAACTAAATCTGTGCTGGAAGCATCTAGCTCAATTAAACTAATGCTTTCTTGAATGACACACATTCGATAAAGCAATAAAATTAGCTTTAAATGTAAAACTGCTAGCGAGGTTTTAATATTTTGAACACATTAGCATGCTACGCCCCACAGCTACATTAACTGCTAGTAGCGCTCATGCTCCAAGTCGGCAAAATGCTGACATTACAATCGATTAACTTTGTCATTTATTGTGTGCTACAGCCGTGTAAGGGGGTTTAGTTTACTATTAGCACCGTGGGTGTTTTATTTACGGGTGATTTCCAAACAAACTTGTTGACGGACTGAGTTGCCTTAGCAAGGAGCTAGCTGGTGCTAACCCGGCTAGTGACGTGCCCACTTCACGGCCACTTTACTGCACTTCAAATCCTGTCAGACATGTTCATGGGGACGCGTGTGTGCGCGGAGCCGCTATTGATTTAGCTGCGTTTTTATTTTTCTTGCGCTCCTCGGGTGTGACAGACAGGGATGCGGCTTAATGACAAGCGGTTCCCTTCCCATTCCCGTCCCCTTTGGTCGTCTCGCCGTCAAACTACAAGGCCTTGCGCCGTTGTACGCAACATTTCAGCAGCGGGTCATGAACTCATAAACACAGTCGCACAAGTGGGAGCGTTCAAGGAAAAAACAACCACAACAAGCAACAAGGCAAGAGGCAAACCAAAAAAAACAAAACAAAAAAAAAAAACACCCAGAATACCGTTTTGGCGGCTTCAGCCCACGTCCTGCCCTTCTTTTTCTTCTGTCTCTCCCTCATTGTGGACGTCCTGTTGCAGGGTAGTGTTCAGTTTGCCTGGTCCAGTTGTAATGTTGCTTTAGTTACCGCGTAAGATCCACTCCGTCTGCCATGTTGGACTTACTGTAAAGAGTCATGTGACCTTCCCTCTCCCTCCCCCCCTCTAAAGGAAACGTCATCTTACTGTATACAGCTGTCATTCCAAGTTTTCCCACATTTATTTGCACACACACATGAACTCAACTGCGGTTACGGTGGCAGAGATCACAAATCTACAGCAGATTGTTTCACTTTATTTCAGTGTGTAAGCAAATGCACTATATCGCTACTATAAGAAAAAAAATAAGGCAGCTAATCAAGAGAGCACTGCAAGCTTTCTCCACATTTTTTTTTTTTTTTTTTGTTAGCTCACAATTACATTTGGCAAGAAATTGAAGCGACAATTCATCAAGCGCCCCCGTCATTCTCCATTGTTTTTGGCAAAGACATGATACATTACTACGTCTGCTGAAAATAAAGATTATTATAAGTGTTGCTATTGAGGGGGGAATATTAAATAAGGACCTAAAAAGTCCCAATTACGTTCTAGCTGTGCTATCTGTGTGCAGCAGACAAAAATCAAATGGCAAAATAATACATTTACGAGTTGAAAACTAATTATTGAAGACTGAAAAATTAAAAGGATTGTTTGTCTTTTCCGGTTTAAGTTGAGTAAATGCTTCATAAACGGAACAATCGATTTAAAGTCATGACATGGCCCTTGGCTAAACTGGAGTCACTGGAGTCACTGGAGTCACTTTGAACTAAGGCCCCGAAGTACAGGTGCGTCAGCACAGGTCAGGGGCTCGTCTGACGTGCACCCCCGAGCGGAAGATAGGCAGCAGACGACGGTCTTTGTCTCTGGGAGGGACTGGAGCTGTGAGGTGCTGACATCAGAGTAGTGGAAGATGAGGACGTTGTGATGGATGCTGCTTGTGGTGCCTGATACCTGCATAACATTATAAAAAATAATGGATGGGCTCATTATTTAACAGGTTTATTTGTATTTGTATCCTCCCAAAACAAAAAAAAAAGTGGTTTTTCAAGTACATTAATATAAAAAAACATAATAATAAAAATTGAAAACAGGTTTAAGTAAAATATGACCTGTTCTCTGCCGTTCTCTTACCAGGATTGGGATTTCCTGACCCGTGACGATGCAGCCGTCCTCTCTCTCATCGGAACATTAACCAGGAGATCCTGCATCAGCCTGGGAGAAAAGGCTCTCTCCAGGTGAGCGCCATTAAGGTTCAAGGTGAACATGGTCGGCGGAGACATGTCTAACTCCAACAGCATGATATTCTCAGCCTGTAAAACGCAGAAAGCAGTCAAGTTTAAAGTCAAGTTTCCTTCCTTTAAAAGTTTCTATTGCTGCAAATGCCAAGTATTGTATTTTAAAGTATTTTAACACTGATCAAGCAAAAACGTGAAGCTCAGCTTGGTGAGAACACGGCATGAATACATCACTAGCAGTAAATCTCCAGTTCCTCGCGTATATGTGAGAAATTCACAGTGTCGGGGCCTAAAGATGCAACGGTTAAATCCGTTTCCATGGCTACGGCCGCCTCTTCTTCTTCTTCTTCACTCTTCCTCTGCTGTTCCTGCCAGCTTGACTCGTGAACGTCCCGAGCACTGACCTGGTATCTAGACGGGGCCCCGGTAGCCGTGGCAACAGCCATCTGTGCATATTGGCTGATTGGCCTCTTGTATCCCACAGCGGAGAGAGGCCTTCTCTTGACCTGAGTGGGCGCACTGGGGGGGTGTGGGGGGGGGGGGGAAAGGATGGGATTAGATTCTGTTTCATACAGTTCAACAAACCTGGCAACGCACAATACGTGTTGTACATTATCTACAGCCTGGATAGAAACACTTAGATAGGTTTTTAGAGAAGAGTAAATTTCATTTTCGCCAGCTTGCTTAATCTATACATGCTTCTGTTACTGATTTCTTACATGTCCCAGAATCTTAACCGGCCTCCCATTTAAGAGGAATGTGCATTCAGGTGTAAAATTTGAAGGGCAAAATAGCTGTAACAGCGCCACAGAGCAGCTTTATGGCCTCCATGATTCAGTACTGATTTACGATTCATTTATTTTTCTGAGGTTCCACACAAAGCGACACTGTTTAATTCCTTTACTGACCTCACTGACGGAAGGACTGGCTGCAGCCGCCACTGATCCTCCTCACTGTCAAAGTGCAGCCTGTTCATTATCTTGTTCTTTTCCTCCGGAGGTATAAAATTCTCAATCAGGAGATATCTGCAACGAGCGACACAAATCAGTGCAAGGGGAAATAAATAAAATATGCACATTAATATTTAAGATGAATCTCCTTATAAATATTGTTTCTCTAAAGAAATAAAGGTGGAATTTATTTATATCCAAGTTTGTGCTTAGCTTAATTTATTCTCAATAAATAGATTTTTAAATATAAAGAAAAATCTGTGAAATTTAAGACGTTGCTAAATGATTGCACATGATGTTGACTGAACCAATCAGCACCAGTTAGTCTCTCTCTATTTCTATTTAAGTTCACTGGTGTTTTAAAACTTGTGTCCGTGGCAACGTTACCGCACCGGCACATCTGCAGTGAAGGGTTTTACATTAACCAGCAATGACTGATTTGTCAGAGAGCAAGAGGGAAAGAAACTGCAGCGACAGAGACAGAGGAGCAGATGGGAGCAATACATGTTACTTGGAATCTGTGAATTATGAATCAATAATCCAAAAAAGCGTTGAATAAGGTCAGCTGGACTTGTAGAATTTCTTGAAGACGTTTCGCCACTCATCCGAGTAGCTTCTTCAGTTCTGATAAACTAGTGGGAAATTGAGGTTTAAATAGGAACGCTTTTTTGGATTACCATGACCTGGATGACTGAGAACCTTCACAGACATATGAATCAATAAACAAATTAATAAATGACACAGAAGAAGGAAGCGTGCAAGAATGTTGCAATCACAGGAGAGATGATCTGTGCCACCAGAGATTACAAGTGGTATGACTTTTCTTTTCTGGAGAGCACTGGGTGAAAGATATGTCGAACTACAAACAAATGTAATTACTCCCACTGCCAGTAGGGGGAGACAAGGTTCAACACTGTAGCTTTAAAATTTACATTCCACTGCTTTTATGATATTTAACTTTTCACTAGATTTATTTTAACATTGAAAAAGAATTGACAAAATAAACTGAGATCTATGGCATCCACCTATACTGGCGTCATTTAACAGTCTTTAAATGTAAAATAACATTTAAAGTTCAAGCATGATGAACGATATGACACATTTTTATGCAGAAATAAGAGCAGAAAAGACGACAGCAGTCTGCTTACTTGTACTTGAGCTCTCTGGTGAGTTCAGTTTGTGTCTGTTCAAGCTCCTGTCTGGTTGTTACATGTTCATCGATGATGTCTTTCATCTCTCCCTTCAACAGCTGCACTTTGGCATACAGCTGAAAGAGGAACAGAACCAAATAAACAGAGACCAAACAAATTCTTGTGTCGTTAAAGCTGCACAATAAATGTATATCGAACATGGACCGCGGGGAGACAGCCTTCAATCTGGAGAAACCTGAACTGACATCTGATGTGTAAAATACGATTACTGTTAACATGACCGTTAACTGCATTAGTGGGAGTGAGTCATCTTACCCTCTTCAGCTTCTTTGTCTTATGTTCCACTTCCTGCTGCAGGGAGGAAAACGTCTCTATCATTTCTAAGGTCTCCTCTTCCTGCAGCATCATCTGCTGCTGGATCTCTCTCTCCCGTCTTATCTGCACATCAGAACGTAATTAATGAAAAGCAACAAGAAAACTTCGAAAGGAGTAAAGTTTAAATTAATGACCTGCTCCGCGATTTCTTGTCTCTTCAGCTCCAGCATTTTTTGTTGTTCGTTGGTGTGATCAATTATAGTCTTCCCCCCTACTAGCAGCTTGCTCTCCATAGCCTGAGGACAAAGACACACAATTAATAATTTATGTACATTTCTTTTGTTCCACCAGTGTCTCGTTAATCAGACCTTATCGTACCTTGTACTTCTCTATGATCTTCTCCAAAGCCTCTTGATCCCACTGCATGTCCTCCACGCTTTTCCTGTTTTCATTCAGGTGCTTTAACTTCTCACCGCTCCCGTGGCAGGTGAGCACCTTTGGGACGTCACATCCCTCTTTCATGTAGTGCCTCACGTCTGCTTCCTCCTCCATTCCCTTCCACACATCTGCATCCCTCTCTCTGAAGATATCCTCTTCCATTCCGGCCAAGCTCTTACTCAGCCTCTTGCTGTTCCTCTTCATCCTCCTCTTCTCTTTCGCGAGCATCCCTCGCTCCTCCAGCTGAGCTTTCAGGCGTGCAATCTCCTCCTGGAACTCCCTGAGCAGGGCGTCTTTGGGGTCCTCGTTGATCCGAGGCTTGTTCTTGATGTTCTTGGCCCTGTTGGCGTACCTCAGCGTGGCCAGGGTTTCGTCAAAGTTCTTGTGCGAGGGCCCCACTGTTGCTATCATGACCGTCTTCGCATTGCCGCCCAGCGAGTCCTGGAGCAAGCGGGTCAGTTTGGAGTCTCTGTACGGGACGTGGGTGCTCTTCCCGTCCACCAGGGCCGAAATGACATTCCCCAGCGCCGACAGGGACAGGTTTATCTTGGCAGCTTCCTTCAGACGCTTCCCCTTGGCGCCCGTCTTGCTCTGGCGCTCGCTGCCAGCCAGGTCGACCATGTTCAGCTTCCCGACGCGGATGTGGTCCTCGCCATCTGGCCCCACTTCGCTGCACTCCACCGTCACGAGAAAGATTGCGTGAGAGCGAGAGCTGCGCTCGTTCATGTTGGTGAACCCCACAGATCTGGACTGGTTGCCGAGGTTCATCACATGCTCGATCTCGGTGGCGTTCTTAGTCACCACCGACGACAGGTCTTTCACATAAACACCAGAGTCTGCGTTCTCTTTCAACTCCAGTTTCTTGCTGTTGTCTTTGCACAGAAGATCCCTGATTTCCTCCTGGTAGATCTCCAGGTATGAAGACCTCACCAGGTATTTCTGATTCTGAGTTCTGGATATTAATGTGAAAATGGTCTCAAACGAATTTGGTATAACCCCTCTCCTCTCTGGGTCGTTGGACACCCCTAGCATGGTGTGCGTTTTACCTGTGCCAGTTTGTCCGTAGGCGAATATAGTCCCGTTGAAGCCTCGGAGGACGGACTCCACCAGAGGTCTCACAGCATCGTCATAGATGTCGGTTTGTTTTGAGTTCCAGCCGTACACCGAGTCAAACGTGAACACCTTCATCGGCTCATCAGGTGGTGCCTTCGGGTTCCTGATGGTGATCTGCCCGAGCCTGTCATCAATCTCCAAAATATTTTCATTCCGCGCAATCTCCTCTCTCCTGTTGAAGGGCCGGCAGCGGACCACCACCCTGACGGCCTCGCTGTTTTTGGTTTTAGACATCCTGCTTAAAAAAAGAATTAACCTTAAACTAATAAAGCCATCATCATCATCACCATCACCGTTTCGGGCGGTGTCCACAGCTCCTCTTTCCCCGTGCAGGTGGGGCGGCTCCGGTTTTCTTCATTCGCCACAAAACAAGCGACACATGAGGCAATCCGAGCCGCTTCCCTCATCCTCCGCCCCGAGCATCCTTCAGATGACTAAGTCACAAGATCTTAAAAAGGATGCTGCTGAGGGGGGAGAAAAAAAAAACACGCAGCCAGCTCGACCCAGCCTCCCCACGGTACACACCCAGCTCTGCGGACAATGGAAATCAGACACGTGACCAGCGCAGGCGAATAAGAGACTGCAGCGCATCTTTCTCATGGCTCGGTCCCATTCTGTAACGGAGATAAATCATCATCACCCCCTCCCTCTCTACCCTCCCCTCCCCTCCCTCCAGCACGGGACGTCAACGCACCTCCCTCAGCCAGAAAAAGCAGGTTCTCGGTTCAATAACAAAATTGTTTTATTTTTATTCAAGCGTCACATTTACATCCAAACCAAAGCCGGAAAAGTCTTCAATGTACAAAAATGAAAAGACATTTCCCCGAAACCATACTGGTAGACATTCATTAATAATTAAGAATTAAACTCCCTGTTGGAACCTGGGTGTTTAATTCTTATGCATCTACATTGTTTGTACATAGGCGATGTGTGAATAATTGGCCTCCGTATGCCCCTTTAAGCTAAACATCCAGTCAATGCTGTAAAAGACATTGCCCAGTTTCCAGTTTATTAGATACACCTGTTAACCACTAATACAGTCGGACCATGAGGATTGTGATGGTACAATTTTGGAAGGTGCCTAATTTTAATATCTTTCTACCTAGAAACAGCTCATTAAACACAACACCTCTCCAAAACTATAAAATAAAGGGCTTATTGTAGGATTATATGGCAGCATTTAAGGCTGGTGCACCCAATAAACTGTCAACAAGGTGTATTTCCATTCACTGCATGTTTACCCTCTACGCATGATAGAAATGTTAGGCACATCCTAGTGGCATAGTAGAGTTTTATTATATTATTATTATTATTATTATTATTTTATTATTATGGAGCTACTGGCACACACGGTGAGTCGGTCACTTGTGAAATTTCTTGCTGGCGTCTTTTGCGTGATCCAGTAGGAGCTGGCACGGCGTGAACTGATTTCCGTAGACGGCTTCAAATTGCCTCATCTTGGCCACCAGTTTGTCAGCGCCGAAGCTGTCCACGAAACGGAAAGGACCTGGAAGCAGCGAAACATTGAGTTAGAAGTATCACCACAACAAAGTGTACGTACTAAAAGTTTCCTAGATCCTTTAATGCTTTGGCGCCGTGGTGACCATGATGCAAATGAACTCTGACCTCCGAGGAACGGGGGGAATCCCAGCCCAAACACAGCGCCGATGTCTCCTTCCAAGGGGTTGTTCAAAATGCCCTCTTGCAAACACAGCACGGCCTCGTTGACGAATCGGGAAACAAGCCTGTACTGCACATCAGAGTCCGATGAACTGTTAAAAGAGAAGAGCATAAGTCATAACTCCATAACATAACTCCGTTATCCTGCAACCGTCCACTGTCGACTTACACAGCAGGGTTTGGTGTCATCTTAAATTTCTCCAGGATGTCTCCAATATCTGGGTTAACCTGTTTGGCTTTACTTCCTGGCTGGTAGACGTAGCAACCTTTTCCTGATTTGCGACCTATACATTAAAAAAAAAAAGCAAAATTCAGTTATAATGAATGAATTTTAACATGGAGTAAAACACACAAGTATTTAGAAACAATTCTTGGGTGCGAAAGCTCATACCCTTGAATCCCTGGTCCACCATGGTCTTCAAAACCTCCACATTTCCGCCACCAAAGCGGGAACCAAAAGCTTTGCCGAGGTCCTCGGCCACGTGGGCAGCAACGTCAATGCCGACCTCGTCGGCCAGTGTTGCTGCGCCCACCGGGAACCCAAAGCTTGTGGTGAGGGCATCCAACTTCTTGGGGTCAATACCTTCCTGTAATGTACAAGGAGATCAAAACAACACAATGAATGCCAACTATCTGACAAGTATTTACATCGAACAATAAGCACTAAATCCTCAGCTAGAGTTTAATCTGTACTTTAACCAACCTGAAGCACTCGTACTGCTTCAGCCAACATGGGAGCCAGACACCTTGTCGTATAGAATCCAGGTCCATCCTGCAAATAAGATTGATTAAATTATAGCCTCATGCAATGCATTAAGCTCATTATTGCAGTATTTTAATGGTGCACTGTGCTCGTCTCATAACTGCACACAACGTGAAATCTTACCCCGACGACTATGATGACTTTGCCCTGCTTCAGGCCGACCGCCACAGCAGAGGCTGTCGTGTCTTTCGACGTCTTATCAGTAGTTATAATCTCAAGAAGCTGCATCTTGTCCACTGGAGAGAAGTAGTGCATTCCCACAACCTGAGACGCAGAGGAACATATTACATTGAGTGGTGCTTCTAGCGTTAAAGCCAGATTTGCAGATTTTAAAAGTACAAACCTTGTCTGGTCTCTTGCTTGCAGCAGCGATGTCTTTAATGGGCAGAGCAGATGTGTTGCTGGCGAATATGCAGTTAGGGGAGACAACCTGCAGAAAAATGTTTTACCACAATATTATATATATTATACATGGATATTTACAGCTAAATGAGCAGAATATCTTGGATGAGCAGCCTTTTCAGTCACACTTACAGCCTCCACCTCCTTCACTACTGCATGCTTGATTTTGATGTCTTCAAACACAGCTTCAATAACCATGTCGGCCTTTTCGAAGCCCCTGTAATCCAGCTGGCCGGTTAAATTGGACAGAATAGAGTCTCTCTCAAATGACGTGATGCTCCTCTTCTTTGTCTTGTCGTTGAGCCTTAATCAAAAACAAAAGTCAAATTATTCACAGATGCTTTCAAATATACGATTTTACTGCAGATGTGAAGGTCTCAGCTGTCAATACTAAAAATCTAACTAACCCTTTGAAAACCTGCTGTTCTCCTCTGGACAGTCCATCCACAGTGGTGTCCTTCAGGATTGTGTGCACACCTTTGTCCACAGTCACCTGGGCAATACCTGCTCCCATCAGGCCTGCTCCCAAGATGGCAAGAGTCCTGGTGGTCAAACAAAAAAAAAAAAAGGTGGACGTTACAGCAATTTTTCAGAAGGCGGCCGAGTTGCATTCCTGCTGCACTGTGCTTTCGTCTTGTATGCCACGGCTTTAAATCCACAGGCATTTCACAGGCTAAAAATAGATTAGACACAGGCGTTTGGTGGAGATGAGCATCGTTCTGCAAGTGTGCCACTAAAACGCTAGTCTGTGGCTCGTGAGTGGTGTTGAATTTCCTTTTTATTGAAATCAGTGCAACGTAGAGAACCATAAATCAGACTTCTTTTAGAGTAAAGTTTCTGAATAGTCTACAAGCATCAGTGTAAATGTGTGAACAACAACATTATTAGATTGAACGATGACAAACTAACGTGTCTAAAATATCTAAAAGTTAGATGCAGGTTGAACGTGTGCCATTTATTCAACATCCTACAAAATCTCTCCATGCAAACAAAAGTCATCTAAAACTTACTTCACTTCTTTCTGAGGGGTTCCAAAGCGGTTCTTTTTGCAGGCGACTTGACCGTGGTACAGACCAATCAGAGCTGCCGACTCTGAGGTTCTTGCCAGATGACCAAAATTCTGTGAGAAACGTGGGAAATGGTGAGTTTCACAAACACAACTTTCTAGTGCACAACACTGCGAGTGTGCCCCTGATGTAGGCCGGCGAACTTTACCTGAGACTCAGCCAAGTATCCAGCAGTGGGGCCCTGCTCCAGTCCAGTCTTCACACACTGAGAAGGTGAAACAATACAAAAAAAAAGTCATTAAATAGGGTTAACAAAACAAATGAGACTAAACTGGATGTGCCATATACAACTGATAAACCAATGAAGACTTATTTTACTACAAATGACCCCATTCAACTCAAGAGATGTTAAAGGAAACTACAACTTAAAGTTTTGTTGTTTCTTTGATGTGTAAATCTGTGTTGTTCTTGTACTGTATTGCTAGAAGGAGCTTTTACTTACTTCAATGATTTTCAGAGGTGCTGGATAAAGGCCTTTGCTCTGCTTCATAACTTTTCCATGGACTGTTTTGTAGATCTGTTCCCGTACAAACTTAATGCCCATAACGTAGTCTTGGATTTCTGCAGAGAAAAGGAAATTAATTATATTCAAGACAAAATTATCACAACTTCCTGTCAAATCAGCTGCTACTTTAATGCAATGCGACTTACTCTGCATCATGCCTTTCTCTTTGCGTAGAGAAATCTTCTTGTTGGCGATTCCTCTGGCACATTCGATGGCGACTTCTTCGAGGTACTCTATTGTTCTTTCCTCTGGACTCTTCAGTCCAGGCCCTGTCGTAAACACAGAATATTAAATAACGTACACAGATTCAGCTTATTAATGTGTTAATATTTCAAACTACTAATTTGAAGCGATGCTTTTTTTTTTTTTTTTTTTTTTACCTAGAGGGTCTACGAGTTGGTCAACAAGGCCCATCTTCTTGGCTTTGTCTGCTCGGATATTTCTTCCGGTCAGCATCATGTCGAAGGCATTGGGGATACCGACCTAGAGGTAATAACAGAAGACATGTTCTACCAGGTTAATCAGGACTAGTGACTATATTTTTGTTGTGTATAGGTCATAAAAACATACAAGATTTTAAAGATAACGTAGTCAGTCGTAATCCTGAACTTTGAACCACATGTCATAATGGGCAGGAGGGAAGGGGGGCTAATCTGTCTGCAGGTGTCTCAGAGGTGCATGTAAACCAATTATGAGCATTAACCAGATTATTTTGCATCACAACCTGCCTATTTTAGACCATATCCTGGTGCAAGCTATGTGTCGCCTCGTTTTTTTTTTTTTACTCAAATCAGGAGAAATTTAGAGAATATAATTCCTGTACAAACCATTTTGGGGAGTCTTTGTGTACCACCAGCTCCAGGCAGAAGACCCAGCATTACTTCGGGAGTACCGAGAACAGTTTTCTTGCTCTTTGTTGCAACTCTGTACTGGCAGGCAATGGCGAACTGAAACACAAACAAGTCCAACACGTTATTATCTTCATTTAATGTCCTCATTAAACACACATGGGCGGTAGCTGAAATTAATTTTATTTACCTCTAAACCTCCTCCTAAGCAAGACCCATTGATGGCAGCGACAACGGGCTTCGGAGATTTTTCAATTTTCTCGAACATCTTCTGCCCTTCCTGAGAAAGTTTGGTGACCTCTTCTGTACTGTTGCAGGCCTGGATCATACTGGAGGAGATGTGAAGCGTAAGAATGCGTTTGTCGACTTAAATTCTTAATTCGACAAAGACTTTTATAGCAACTGGTAAATAAGAAGAAGTCACAAGGTTTGCTCACTTAATATCAGCTCCCGCAATGAAGCACCCTGGCTTCGACGAGATGAGGACAGCACTTTGAACAGCATCGTTGGCCCACACTTCATTCATCACCTCCGCCATCTCCGTTTGCATTTGCACGGAGAGTGTGTTCACCTGAAGGGAGACGCCACCGTTAAGCTCACGTGTCACCCAAATGTAAACGCAGCTTCCTTTCACTTTCAGCGACCCTCCTTTACCTTGGAGTTTGGGTCATTGATCCGCACCACAGCAACATCTCCCTTGACTTCATAGTTCACATGGGTCCGCGCTAAAAATAGAGGAGGACAAGTGGAATTGTGTCAATGGGCAGCCTCGAGCTATTCTTTCACACATGTTTTGATGTAAATGTGACATTGAAATTACCCATCATGGCAGGAGCTACTGAGAATGTGCGAAAATTAGTGCCTGTAAAAAGAAGATAAAAGACAAACATGAATTAATAAAGTCGTATTTAATATGCACTACAATCCTCCAACATCTGCTCATTGCATGGCTGCTTTACTATGAAAACTCATTCAGAAACACCGCATAACCTCAAATATAAACAAAGCGACCTTTAGCATATTTACTAAACGCATGTGGGACGTTGACATAATAAAATAGCGTTGACCTCAAGCTGTCTCGGCCATGCTGCGTAATCCAGAGGAAGGCGACCCTTCACCTACATTCCCCGCCCCCAGCTCCACAGAAACAGAGGCTAGGCTAGTCAATAGCGAATGAATGGCACACGTCCTCACCCTCCTGTCAAAACGGTCTAAACACCGTCAAGCCTGTCAAACACGGGACGTCTAAAAGTCAAAGTCAAAATGGAATAAAAAAAAAAAAACTTGGAATTTATAACAAAGCACCCTTGGCTGTGAATTGATTCCGTAGCAGCAAGCTAACTAGCACAATGACAGCAAGTTTGCACTGTAACTGTGTCAATAAAACAAGGAGTTACGCTTAAAATATATTTCTCGCTTAACTTTTGTTACGTTTTCTTGTAAAAGGCGAAATTATCGCGGTGTTAAGTTGCACACAATTCCTCTGAGCTAACAGCTAGTCTAACAAAGCTAATTATCCCTCTACTGCACTTAGCAAGCCCCATGTTTTTAGTGTCACTTTTCGCGCTGGTTTCATTTAACATTAAACACCAAAACTCTTGTGAAGCTGTACCTGTGAATAGCGCATATCTCTTTGCTGTCAATCGGGAGAGAACGCCAAGGGCTCGTACACCAGCCATCTTGGGAGCGGAGGTCAGTCTGCAGTTGTGGGAACTGAAGCTAACTAGCTCTTTCACAAGATTACCCACTTTAAAACACTTCCTGAAAACCACAACCAGGCGCGAAGCTGATTGGCTGTCGCCGAAGACCCCCGGATTCCATTGGTCAATTGAAAATATCACGCAGCTCATTGGACGTTCGTTCTAGGACTACAAAATATTTGCCATTCTCTTAAAAGGGACCAAATGTGAGAACTCTTTCGACCTAAAATCGTATAGTTTTAAATCTAATGTCGTTCAAATGAGTGCTACGCATATGACAAACAGCTGGGCTGTGTTGTAATTAAAATTGTGTGAATACCTCAAACGTGTAATGATACTAAATGAATTTAATAGCAGGATTTCGCCACAAGGTGGAGGCAAAAATCTGCCACTTTGACTTCAAATCTCTCCTTCAACTTTAACACAGCTTACTTTATATTTAGACGTGGACACATGAGTCATGATATTTATAGAATAGCAAAAGTAAGGGAAATATTTCCTAAACAAATACAACATTTTAGATATTTCCGCTTGGGGAATTGTTAAATTCTGGGAGTAAAAACAAACTTCAATGATCCTTTCAAAACCTTTTGATCTTTATGTACTAAATCGTGTATATGTTTAGCACACAACATTTTTAGCAAATATAAGCAGCGAATAAAAGTAGATTTCCTTAAGGGCTGCAAGTGCTGTTTCTGAGATGCTAGTATTTCCTTTTATGTTTGACACTAGTGTAGTTACTGAGATCTGTAAGATAGTGTTAAGTGTGATAGGGTATTGTTTCCTTTTCAAAAAACACTAAAGTGGTTTAAAAAAAAAAAAAAAAAAAGTGCAAACAACCCAACACTTACACCCCCTCCAAAAAGACACAGTATATAACACGTCGGAAGAATCTAAGTTTATTTAAAACTTCATTTTTTTGTTCTTTCTCCTCCTTTTAACCACTTCCTTTTTGGAGCCCCTACATAGTGATCTTCTTGATAAGACTTCTTAATTTTATATGCACAAAAAAAAGAAAGAAAGAAAGTGTCTCGGTGAGGTACAGCAATAAAATACTTGCTTATTTTGCGGAGGGTTGGGGAGTTGCATCTTATCCCAGCTATTGTCCTGGACAGGCAAAGTAACCATCCAAACTCTAACATGCACATCGATAGTAAATACATTTATGTGTAAGAAAATATCAGATTCTTATACTGATTTTTGGTGTTATTTTAATGATTGAGTACAAATCGTTCTCAACAATATTTGCAATAATGTAGAATTAAGCTGCAGCTACAGAACTTTATTATTTTTGCATTTATGTTAAAACACATGTATTCAGTTTTCTTTGTTAGAGAGTCATTTCAGTTCCTATCATTAGTTTGTTAGTACGTTTTATATTTATTTCTCAACCCACAATGATGAATGCAGTGTAGTGATGGGGACAACAGTAAAGTTGTAATGTCAATAAAAGCATAATGGTGACACCTAGTGTACAATTAGCAAGACTACGTGACACTGAAATATATCCAGGAAATGACAGTTTATTAGACACATCTGGTTAAAACTAACATAACAGTCCTGCAACGAGTTCTACCTTCTTGAAGCTTATGAGTTTTTGCTGAGATGGTTTTAGGGAGATGCTGATAGAACTATATGATTCTGAAAGCTGTCTGTGGCTGATAAACTATTTTAACCTCAACCAACAGGAACTGATCACTTTCCAGACATGATGCCTCTATTGCCCAATAATCTTCAGCAAAGCAAAATTACCTCAGAACATTTAGATATTACACAAAAGCAGCAGCATTTTATTTCATTTTTCTCATTAATGATATATGAGATGATGAAGTAGTAAATATAACATTGTTGAAAATTAAATTAATTGATTTTAATATGTTATTAAAATCATAATATATGTTTATGACATGATTACATGTATCATATTTTCTGGCATAAGCAATAAAGCAAAAAGAACAATTTAAGAGCAAAACGTGTGTAGGATTTTTAAAACATTCATGCAAAATCAAAGTAAGAAAAAAACTATATACTTAAAAAAAGTGCTTGGCTACTCTCCTCCACTTAGACATTGCTACTCATAATATCCTTCCTCTTTTCTAATATATGCAAAAATATGTATATATATATATATATATCACCTTTTTTTTATTATCGACTTTTCACATTCTGACTTTTGATGAATACGTTAACGAGGGAAATTGAACGCAGCACCAGTTTTAAGGAGGGCGGGACCATGTGTCGCTGCCCTAGGACGATCCAATCAGAGGCCAGATCCTCCCATAGCAACACCAATCAGCGAAAAGGGACTGCCTGGTTGCGAAGGTAGTGGTCGTGGTGGTGTGCTGCAAGAAGCAAGTGTTTCCTCTGGGCTTGCAGCTTGCTGCCAGGTTTAGTAACAATATTCTGCCTATATCTCTGTCCAGTTTGGCGCCGAACTCACAGGCGTTCATTTTTTTGTTGTTACACGCTGTACTTTCCGCATGTTAATACTGCAAATTACCTTAGGAGGTGAGCTTAATCTTGCCTGAGACGCATCTTTGGACTCAATCGGGGCACGAAATTACGATGCCATCCCCGATGGAGGGATCTTCCAGAGAAGGTGACCTGTTTACTGTGAAACACGAGCTGAAAAATGGTAAGTTAGCGGCGGGCTGGTGAAACTTAAAAAGCAGCGCAGTTTATTTGGCGTATTTATCTGTTTGGGTACACGTGTCCGCGGAGATGTTTTAGCTGGGCTAGCTCGAAGGAGCCCACTGTCAGTGTCAAGGTACGTGTAGTAGTAAGCGCTAACATTAAGGTTACCCAAGTTAAAAAAAAATGGCAGAGGAAGAAGGCAAAACGCTGCCCGGCTGTCTCTGTTACTTGTTAACATTACCTAACCGTGTCACTGACGCGAGCTAAATGCTAACATTACTTATTAACCGCACTCAACCCGGGTAATAACATTAGCTTAAGCTAGTTGTAACCAGGTTAAAGGAGACATCGGAGGGAGTTCTCATGCCATTGTCACAAGCCCAAGTTTTTCCTGTTATTATCTGGATGTGTTAGCGGTCACGGCTAACTTCTGCTTAGTCAACGAAGAGCAGGATCAGCTGTGAAGCCTGGGTTAAATCTGCATGTTGCACAGAGGTTTGAATCAGCTGCAATCAAAGGCTAACGCCATGCTCGAATAATTTTGGTCAAATGCAGCAAAGAGGGACACAGTGTTGGCCCTGCTTCTCATTTATAAATATTTAGGGGTTCAAATAGGACCCCTAAATATTTATAAATGAGATTTAAGTGCTTGTGCTGTGCAACCAAGTTGGACACTTGCCTCAGTTACAACTGGTCTGTAATGACACAGTGCTGCTGTTCAGGCTGCAACATGACTGTGCTGCACCCCGATTTACTGCCCTGCCCTAAATATGCAGTTTGTCTAGTTATCTCTGACTTTCTCTCTCTTTTTTTTTTTTTGGACGGAGTTTTAACTGCTCTGTCAGCACACTTTGGCTCTGAACCTTGACTGTGAAGAGAATATATCAAGCTAAAAGTATAACCATGCTAAGCCCATCATGTTGAGACCTGTCTCCTCTCTGAAGTTAAGTTGCCCCTCTCAAGCACATCGTGATCACTGGGATCTAAATCTTCCTGCTGGATATTTGGAGGACTTCTCTTTGCGTTATTGCAAAAAATATGTTACAGAGGTCTGCGTGTGCATTTGCTTTCCACTTCATTGGGCGCACTAGTAATAATATTTTATTATAACAATATAACTGTCTCGCACTAAATCATAGCTTCGTGAAGTTTATAGTATTCAGCCCCTTGCTTAAAATGACAGAGGGAGAACACTGTGTTTTCATTTTGGAGGCTGTGGTTTGTATTGTGTTGCACCGACACATGTTTCTATTATCTTTACTGTCCCGTTTTAGTCAGCGGGCTCGGCTTAGTAACAGAAACTCTTTTGTGTTTGATTTAATACAGTTGAACACAGTTGTATTTTTATCATACAAATGAATTACCCCACTGAAGACGTTGTTTCAACACAAACTAAACATTGTAACAGTCATAAAGGAGGATTTAGTGCAGGATATTAGAATACATTTGTTTTCACGAGCGCACCTAGTCTCAAGTTAGAATATTGTTCTGTGTTTTTGTAAAATTATAATTATCACTTGCAGTTGCACTAATGCTTTACACAACAAAAAGAACATCCCCTTTTCTTAACGTGGAATGATCTACTAAGTTCGCATTCTGTCTCGGCTTTTGAGGAAAACACAAATTAAAGTAAACTTTTTTTTTTTTTTGTTAAGGAACATATATCCCTTGTGTAAACGGAAGAGGTTCCTCTTGTCTAACGTTTCCTTTGGTTGGGCACCTCTGTCGGCCCTATTAGTAAACGCCAAAATCGAGCTGGGCCTCGGCACGGTGAGCATGACAAGGGTGTTATGTAACCTGACTCTCTGACCTCAAATTAGAAGGACGGCGTTGTTGTTTGGAGGTGATACAGCGCGCCCTCCGGTTGCCTCGACGGTCGCCGCATTTCTTCTTGTTTGCACCGGCGTGAAAGATGAAATCAGCCGCTGTAATTGCTCACGAAGCCTATTTTCAGAGTGTGAGACAGAAGGAATGTGTTCACTACGCTGGACATGCGTGAATAAGAGCGCGCTGAACTCGGTCAGCTGGAGGGAGACCGTGATTTAGAAAGACAGAGAGAGTGTGTGCAGGAGAACTTTGACGGAATATAACGAGAGTTTGCGTGCAGTCGAATGAAGGATTTATCATTGCGTGTTCATGCCAAGTATTTTCTGACGCTTTTAGGTTGTTAAGCAGTTGTGCACACATTCTGTGTAATATTTGTTCATCCTCCTGCTTTCGTTAAACAAATTCAGCGCCACGGTTCTACCGGTCTGCGTCTGTCGCCTTCGTAGGTGCTCGTCTTAAACTGCTGAGCCTCTTGTTTGAAGTTTCTGCAGCCTTGCAGCCTTGCAGCCTCAGAGTCTGGGTCTCGGTTTTTCTCATATCGCCAAAGCCAACGGTCGCTTATTAGAGACAGAATACAAGACTACGTTGAAACATGACAAGTTACAAAACAGAAAGTATGCAGCATCCCAGATGTGGCCTCTGGTAGCCATCGTTAAAAACAAACAACTGATCAATCTCAGATGTTTGGGGCTTTTATAAACTATGCACTAAGAATTGCCTCACTTTTTTTTTTTTTTTTTTTTGCCTCGGAGCCGGTCAGTCTATCAGTAAACTCACTGCTCACCAGCATGTTGGTTAACTAAGCATTTTTTCACTTGATTATTTTAGATAAGGAGCAGCTACGCCAGAGAAAATAAATGCAGTTTATTTTAATGAAGCCGACCCTTCACTTTTCTGTGGTAAATGCTCTGCTCTTATATAGACATGTTTTAATTTTAGCCACACCATGTGCTCCATAAATGCTTCTTATTCATCTTATCTACACTAACACACACACAGACACACACACACTTTAATTGGTGGTGACAGAGATACCACGCATGGTGCTGATCTGCCATCAGGAGCCAGTCGGGCTTCGGTGTCTCTTGGCGTGTGAAGGTGCTGAGGATCGAGTTCTCTTTACCATCTGAACAACATCAGTCCCTAAATAATCACCTGCATCCACGACTCGTCCCCGTTTCGTGTCGTTGAGATCTTTTGTAGCTTTCAGCCTTTGTTGGGCTCGTTGTCTAATTTGGCGCACTAGCCGGGGAAAGGTGAGGGAGATAGTGAGATCTCTCCGATTGGCTGAACGACTAAAGCTATGGTCCATTGCACAAGAGAAGAAATGGGACTGATGAAAGTAAAAGGAGGAAGTCGAGAGAATGCACGCTTGTTTTTTTTTTTTTTTTCGTTTTCATTCGGTCTGTAACTTCAAATACGTGACACGATCATCTATAATTGATAAGCTGCACACACATGTTTCTGGAGAAACCAGCTCTGTGTGACTGGTTGTAGATCTTCCTAGCTTCTTTCATTGCAGCTCTTCTGGTTTCCCCTTTTGAACGACAAATACAGACTACTTCCCCCTGCTGGTGAGACGAGTTATTTCCTTTCACACGGAGGTGGATCGTACAGTATGGATTTAGTCCTTCCAGTGTATTCAATTTCAGATATAGGTGTTGTGAGGCACAGTTGGCCTTTGTTTCCTGTAGTTTTTTTTGGTAGTTTTTCGGTATCTTAATGCAACTGCAAACAGTGTGGCTGTAAGTGAGGAGAATAAAGTTTCCTGCACTCCTGTAAGTTTCAGATGGTCACTCGGTTTGTGTTATACTCTATGTACTGTGGAACAGGAACTTTTCACTTCCATGTACACGTAAAGAAAAACTTTGACACAAAACTTTTGGGTCAGAATGACCTTTAGGGGCATTTTGTTAGTGTGTCTTTGTATGTTTGTTTGTTTTTTGTCATTCAAGCCATCTTTTCCTTGTTGTATGCACAAATAAATGAAAAGTGTTTCTGCTCTGCCTCCAGCCAACCTGACGGGCCACGTAGAGAGGGTGGGCATTGAAAACTTCGAGCTACTAAAGGTGCTGGGCACAGGAGGTGAGTAAAGTCCCGACCTTAAACGCTCCCTCCGAGCAGCACATGACGCTGAGAAAATAGTGAACATACCAGTGCAGCATCCGATATCGTGTGCTTTTGCAATGATAACCATCTCACATACCAGCCGTTTCAGCCGGTGCCGTCGGTGAACTCTGCCCTCTGTCCTCGTTTGCTCTAACCACCAGCGTACGGCAAGGTGTTCCTGGTGAGGAAAGTGAGCGGCCACGATGCGGGGAAGCTGTACGCCATGAAGGTTCTGAAGAAGGCCACCATCGTGCAGAAGGCGAAGACGGCCGAGCACACGCGGACGGAGCGGCAGGTGCTGGAGCACATACGCCAGTCTCCGTTCCTCGTCACGCTTCACTACGCCTTCCAGACGGACACCAAGCTGCACCTCATTCTCGGTTAGGACGCTTCCTGTTCTGCAGATCCTCGCTTTTTTTTTTTTTTTTTTTTATTAAGTTACACATAAAATCTTATAAAGTCTTTAGCCCGGTGAAAGAATCTTGATTTTCCCCCAGCTATTTTGCCTGAAACCTGCCGTTATATTGCATTATAGATTATGTTAACGGAGGGGAGCTCTTCACACATTTGGTGCAAAGGGTGCGGTTTAAGGAGCAAGAAGTAGCCCTGTACAGTGGAGAGATTGTGTTGGCACTAGAACATTTGCACAAGGTAACCTCAGGATACAACTCAAGTCCCTGCGTCTGCTCAGAGCTTGTCTGCGGCTGCTCACATGCTTTCTGCTTTTTTTTTGTTGCAGCTTGGGATCGTCTATCGAGACCTGAAGCTTGAGAATATTCTGCTGGATTCACACGGTCACATAGTCCTCACCGACTTTGGCCTTAGTAAAGAATTTGATCAGGTACGGTTTGTGTTAAGTAAATCTCTTAGGATGTATAATTTGTAATCAAAACCAATGTTTTCTTTCTTTTAAAAGGCCTCTAAAATTAAATTTGTACTGTGAAGAAGGGGTCTGCACTTGATCACACATTTAAAAAAAAAAAAAAAAAAATAATCTGTCATTTAATCTGAGTCTTTAATCGCAGCCAACATCAAAAAAATCTGATAAACTCATAAATAGATCAGAGGTCTTCAACATGGACCCCCAAACTAATGGAGAGATTAAACTACTATATGTGTTCTATAATTGGTGCTATTTATAAATATACATTGTTGTCATAATTTTGCATTAAATAGTAACCTGTTCAAATAATACACAGGTTCAAGTTTTGTTTTTATTTCAGTCTAAGCCTCCTGTACACATTAGGCCCCGCCCCCATCGCTACTGTGCCAATCACAACGCTTCATATTACGCGCCGACTCTGTCCAATTCCCTTAATGACAAAACATTTATTTTCTTGACAGTTTTAACTTTAAACATAGTTAAACAGTAACATACTAAAATATGTTGGATTTTTGTTAATGTGTTTTTGAAGAAATTTAAATTGGTTCAGTGACCAATAGCTTAATCACATAGAAATAGATATGAAAATAGTATCAGCAGTGACCACAGTCCCGCACAGGGAGGCGTAGATCACAGGTATTTATATGCTGAGATATACTGAGAGTAACTGTTTTCCAGTTACACCACAGGCCAAAAGTCTGGAAGCAACATCAAATTTGTACATAAAATATCATAATTTCACTTTGCAGCAAAATAAAGATGATTATTGTATAAAGAAAAACTTATCAGAAGACATTTTTACTATAATTATCAGGTATTTGGGTTTTTCTTTCTTCATTGTTTTTGTATCTTTTGCACTGAAGATTTGACTCTTGCAAATCTTCTCGACCCTAAAACTAAGCCCTTCTTTTCATATTTGCTGACATTTATTCTGCAGTGTTCTGGTAACATTCATGTAAACCTAAAAGTAAAATGGTTCATATCAATAAAAGCAAAGTCTGAATCATGCAGTAAAAATGTCCCAAAATACATAGAACTCATGCTGTTTTTTATTCATTTATAAGGTATTATGATCAGAATCTTGGCTTCCAAACGTTTGGCCTGTGGTGTAAGTCATGTTTTACAACACAAAACTAATGTCTTTTGTTTGGTGTTGCTTTTTTTAAAAAAAAAATCAGGTTGAACGGGCTTTCTCTGTCTGCGGAACTATTGAATACATGGCTCCAGAAATCGTGGAAGGAGGCGAGTCTGGACACGACAAGGTAAATCACACTTTGATGTTTTCCACCGTTGCCTGTTTGATGAAATCAAGGCGGCCCAGACCCGTCTTTTTTTGTTCTCCCGAGTGTGTGCGCGCTTTCCGCCGCTGAGCTTTTTTCTTCTAGTCCGTAAAGTCAAAGTCACGCGTGGCTGCTCTCGTACATTCCAGGCGGTGGACTGGTGGAGCCTCGGCGTGTTGATGTACGAGCTCCTGACTGGTGGGTCGCCCTTCACCGTCGACGGAGACGAGAACTCGCACACAGACATTGCCAAGTATGGATTCCCTCTGATCACCAGCCACCGTTTTCTTCCAGCTAGTTTCGAGTTATAATCGCCCTGCGGCGCTGACCGTGTCTCTCTTTGCACATCACAGGAGGATTTCCAAAAAAGATCCTCCGTTCCCCAAAGACATGGGACCACTGGCCAAAGACCTAATCCAGAGACTCCTCATCAAAGATCCAAAGAAGAGATTAGGTTCGGGTCCTAGCGGGGCCGAGAATGTGAAAAAACACCCTTTTTATCAGGTAGATCATCTAGAACATTCACAGCATTTAGAAAAGAAATGGGGCAACAATTTACGAAATCCCTTGTGTTTTTTTTTTCTTTAGAAAATAAACTGGGAGGACTTGGCAGCTAAGAAGGTGCCCGCACCGTTCAAGCCGGTGATTCGAGACGAGCTGGACGTGAGCAACTTTGCGGACGAGTTCACGGAGATGGACCCGACCTACTCGCCTGCAGCTCTGCCCCAGAACTGCGACCGCATCTTCCAGGTGGGAGGGAGCGGATATCGAACAACGAGGGTGTTGTTCTGTGTTGTGACTCGGGGTTTTTGTTGTTTGCAGACAGGAATATTCCTTTGTGCTCGTCCTCGCCAGGTCATTGCGCAGGACGACGTTTATATCCGCATCCGCTTTTGTGCTCGTGTTTGTCTGGGCTTTTGGTTGCAGGCGGTGTGAAATGTTGACAAGGATGAGAAAGAAAAAAAAAAAAAAAAAACGCTTTATACATTACCCACTTTTTTTGTCTGTGACTATATTTGACATACTCCACCGCAATTGAAGTAATCAAGTGAAGTTTTGAATATCCTCAAAAGGTTGCTGTAAGTCAACATGAGTCTGTCTGTGTGCATTGGTATTCAAATTGACTAAAGGGCCTTTTATTGGAGTAATTGCTGCCATATGCAGCTCTTATTGAAGTAACAGATGTGAATGACTATTTTTGATGTAGCTTTGAACCATAATATGGCCCACAACTCCATGCCAGCTGATGGCTGTCTGATGTATTGCATGAAATTTCAACTCTGATTGCCTTCTGGATCCTTGAGCTCGGTAGATCAATAGATCCATTAACGGGCTTCTCTCGTGGAATAAAAGGTTACACTTTGAGAGCATCACCACGTCTGTCTCGGTTACGCCTTCAGCCTTTGATTGCCAACTTCATCTTGGCTTTTTTTTTCGGCTCTCAGCTGCCATTCACATAGTCTGAAATTTTTGCGGTCTTTATAATTTGCAAGCCTAGCAATCTCTGAGATAACGACAGCAATCCCAATTTTAAAACCGCGCACTTGCTCCCCCGCGGTGCCTCACAAAACAAAATTAAAATTGCATTAAGAGCGCCAAGATGTAATTTCACAGCAGAGCAATCAAATATTCAAGCCCGGCAATTTGGGGGCATCTCATTCATTCAACATCCATCCTTCCGTCCATCCGTGGCTGTCACTACATACCACACAGCTGTGTGTGTGTCTGTGAAAAAACGGAGAGAGAGAAATTAATGCCGGCTCAAAGCTCTGGGCTCCCCACAGCTGGAATTAAGCAGGCAGCGCTCCACAGTGACAGGTCTAACAATGGGAACAGCTGGACAGAGCTGTCACTCACATACGAGCAGAATTGGCCCCATTGTGGAGCTGACATGTTGCTTTAATATAGCAACATCTTTTTTTTGTTTTTTTTTTTTTACAGCAAATCAAATTCTTCTGAATTTTCTTTCCTTCCGTCCATACGGTTCATCCCTCGCTTCATGTAAACACCTACCGCTCTCGTGTTTTGTGTGTGTGTAGGGTTACTCCTTCATGGCCCCCTCCATCCTGTTCAAGAGGAATGTGGTGATGGATGACCACGTCCAGCTGTGTGGGGGCTCTGAGAGGCCGGGCTCTGCTGCGGTGGCCCGCAGCGCCATGATGAAGGTAAGATGAATGGACTTGGATCCCCCAGCACAAACACACTTAAGCTAATGGCCGCTGTCACACACAGATGAGAGTTTTTTTTTTTTTTCCTCCTTCCCCTCCATTCTGCTAGAACTTTTTTTTTTTTTTTTTTTTTTTTTGTTTCTATCATGCTTGTTTTACTGATCTCGGATTCTGCTTTCAGGCCTCAGCCTGTTTATTTAACGATGTTTGTTCATGGATGCATTTGTGCGTCTGCAACATAATGCCTTTTTTGAGAAGGAAGCAGCGTATTGGTTTTTGTGTCCTCATTTACTTTCAAGCTCTCTCTCAACCAACATCCTGAGTACCTGCCTGTGTGGACGTGTTCTCTTTGAGGCATGAGTGAGGTTCTTTTAAAAACGTTAACCTTTTTTTTATTAGTTTCCTGTGACATAGTTTTAATTAATCGGTTAAATATTGGAATGAAATTAAGACGTACATTTGAACTTATTCGCAGTTTTGTCATTTGTTGCTCCGACGCTCACATAGGGAAGTCCTGTCTGAGCTCCAGATGCACTATTTCCAATAAAACGCCAGCTCACTTCACTTTATAGTTGTTGTTTTTTATCATTTCCTGTTTCTAACAGGAAGCCGGTAAACCGCCTCTTTTGCCTCGTCTTGTCGGGATCTTAAACATTTTAATTCACCCCTGCGAATTGAAAAATTTTTAATTCTACATTAGTGGCCCAAATCCCGCTTCTCTTGTTGTTGCTCAGAATTACAGAGCAAGAGGAGTTTACTAGGTTCCTAATAAAATGGTGCAGACGACTGTTTGGTGGTATACGTGAGAAAAGAGAAAAAAAAAAAAAAGAAAGCGAAAACCTTTATGGTCTTTAAAACTAGAGCAACAGGAAAACACATTACGGGAGGAAAGTGGGACAGGAGCGAGGTGAGCTGTGGGGTTTCTGGCTCTTGCCAGTGGTAACTGAATTAGGTTGCGTGTTTAATAAAATGCTCTATATCTATGACCTCCCGAGCAGACATAAATTTGAGAAGATTTCAAAGACTCGTGGATAAATGTGCGCGAAGGATTGAGAGGATGAGGGAACAGAAGAGAGTAGCAAAGAAAGAAAAGTTTACCAAGCATGTAAACTGGAGCTTTAATGTTCTCTAGAGGTAAAGATAAAATAGGATAGTAAACTAGATCTGTTATATTGCAAACAATCAACACTCGACAAGTTTAAAAACATTTCACCTGAGTCTTTTGTTTTCTCTGTGCAGGACTCTCCTTTCTACATGAGTTATGAGATGGACCTGAAGGACAGCGCTCTGGGAGAGGGCAGCTTCTCCATCTGCAGACGGTGCACACACAAGAAGACCGGACAGAAATACGCGGTCAAGATCGTCAGCAAGAGGTACCAGCTCACAGGCTGCTCTCTCTCTGATGTGTTTGGCTGTGTGGTATGTTTATCGTTCCATTGCATCAGCCTCCCTCTTACCCTCCCTGGTTAGAAAACTGGGCCTTGCTCAACCGACTCCAAACAACTCTTAGAAAAGTATTAAAGCGATAAAAGAAAAAAGAAAATAGTTGATCTCATTGCACATTTCTCAGATTTTGTTTTGGTTTTACGACTCTCAGATATGGGTTCTGGTCTCCGAAATATCCTTTCATCGTGTGTGTGTGTGCAGTCTTTCACTACTCTCCTCCCCTAACACAGTGGCACTAAATATTATGGCTCTAATAATAGTGAGCCTCCCTGGGATTGACACAAACACAGTCCCTGCACTCTAGTTAGATATGTTTGGAAGGAACATCCAACTTTCACACAGATCCACTGCACTTTATATGCCTTCATTAGTTGCCTCACTGATGGAAACGCAATGGAAGTTGCCAAAACTATGCTACAAAAGATCTAATTTTGCAAATGGATTAAAGTACGGTCACTTGCTGCTTTTTAGTTACAACATAGAAACGTGCAAAACCCAAATATTGCAATAAAAAAGTGGTGATGGAAACAGCCACATTTCAAAAAACCTCTCAAATATCTAAAGCTGAAACACTTCTCATGCACTCAGGAGATGGTTTTTCAGACGTACCGATAAAAAAAAGTTTATCACAAAAGTGCAATAGAAACACTTTTTCGCAATTTCCCATCATTGGGAAGAGGAGGAGGAGGAGGAACATGGATGCAGGAGGTCATGTGACCAGTTCATTTGAAGTCCACATTCCTTAAAGTGAAGTCTCACGTGACAAGAATTTAAGAGAGTTACAACTCACTGGCAAAACACTTTACAATGGAAACACATACAAAGTATCGAAATATCAGTTTTATTTGGAGAAAAAAGTGTAATGGAAACGTAGCTAGTGACTCCGTGTTTTGTTGCGGCTCTGCTACTTTCCGTCTCACTCCACTGCGTCAGAGACAGTTGTAATTACTTTGCAATTTATAACGGATAATAAAAATACATTTTTGATGCTATTTATTAATTAGCAACAACCTGTCGCTATTTAAATCGGCTCCACCGTTGCCAATGAAGACATTAATGATTGATTTCATGATTTCATCTGTCTAAACGGGCAAATAGTTCAGCGACATGACGGCTTTGCGCTCATAATATCTGTCCAAATTTTGAATTGTAGCACATCCTTCATAAATCTTGTAAAAGATTTATGAAGGACGTCCTCCGTGATTATTAGAAAGTACTGAAGGTCCCCATGTAAAATTAGTCCCATGCAAATGGGGCTTAAGATGCTATAAGGACATGCTAGTGGTTGATGCTCCTGTTTTCATTTTGTTTTAAAGCTGCTTCAGCTCAAAATAAACCCTGGTGTATTGCATTGGTTGCTAATTTGCTAGCATTTAATGCAAAAGCCTGAGTCAAGTCTACCAAGACGGCAACCAAAAACGCTGTTGTATTTTGTGAATACTTGTGTCCGCTGTAGGATGGAGGCTCAGACTCAGCGGGAAATCGCCGCCCTGAAGCTCTGCGACGGCCACCCCAACATCGTCAAGTTACACGAAATTTACCACGATCAGGTAAAGTGAATTTCGCCGGTCGTATTAGCGGCCATCAATTCTGTTTTCGATTGCTCTCTGCGGAGTCTGCGGGGACGGCAGCCTTATTAAGTCCTGGAACTGGAACAAGGCAGATTAATGGGGATGCTGCTCGCCCTCTGGGTCTTTCTTTATCTCCTCGCGTATTGTCCCGCGAACGTCTCTCCGTGTGCTTGATATTTCGCAGCGGATTCATTTCTAAACCGCAGCTGTACTAACCCTCGTTTCGAACGACTGAATAAAAACAACCCGGATTCGCTTGTGTTGCTAATCGAGCCGCACAATTAACCCAGACTGAGCGTGCATGATCCAGACGTGGCTTACCTCGGTTATTGGGAAGGTGTGTCTGACTGTGTACAGGTTCATTAGCCCCGGTCCTTCATGCCCAGGAGCACCACTTTAGTCCTGATGAGCTCAGTGGGGTTATTACTGTACCTCACAGGCCTGTGACCCAGATCAAAGCAGCGCTGCCTCGCCTCCCCTCCACGCCGTCCTGCCTTTGTTCCCTGGATCCAGCGCTAATGAGAAACTCTACCCCGCTGCCCATACACATTATTCTCTTCCCACTTTGTTTGGCCCTTTTCACTTTTCCTCAATACCATTATGGTTTGATCTCGCCATCATGAGATCAAGGATGGGCTGTTTTTGTCCGTTTTTTTATTACGCAACTCAAAAGAATCCCCGTCCACCATTTCACACGTCGTCTGTCATCTGCTTGCTTTTTCAATTTGTGAAAAAGCAAGATGGATCACACGCGAGGAAGCACAACACAACTTTGTTAATATTTACTCAGTCGCAAAACTTTGAGGGAATGTTTGCACCGGCGCCGCGGTTTCAAAGCCGGAGAATAAAAGGTTGGGCATGGGTGTGACGGAGGTCGGCAAGAAATGTAAATACGTTTTGTGTGTCTGTGTTTGTCTGTGTGTGTGTGTGTGTGTGTGTGTGTGTGTGTGTGTTCGCTGCAGCTCCACACATACCTGGTTCTGGAGCTGCTTGGCGGAGGGGAGCTGCTGGAGAGGATCCGCAGGAAGCAGCACTTCAGTGAGACGGAGGCCAGCCGCATCATGCGCAAGCTGGTGTCCGCCGTCAGTCACATGCACGACGTGGGAGTGGTGCACAGGGACCTGAAACCGGAGGTACTGTACATGTACCGCTGCAGATTTATTTCTGTCTGAGCCCAGTTTTTGTGCGGTGAATACAGACCGACTGGATCACCCTCTTTTAAGATCAGAACCACAGTGTTTTTCCAAACTTTGTACAATTTCCCGTATTGTCTGCAATCTTCTGCAAAACAAGGCTAAAATTGTTTGACCCTAACATGTGTCCGAAGTACCTGGTCAGGCTGGATGTATAATTTAGCAGGCCCTCGAATGGACACGTTTTGCCGAGCAGAAAAAAAAAAAAGAAATGATTGCTGTCGGTGTGTGGAATTGCTTTGTAGAACCTGCTCTTCACGGACGAGAGCGAGAACTCCGAAATAAAAATCATAGACTTCGGCTTCGCTCGTCTCAAGCCACCAGACAATCAGCTCCTGAAGACTCCGTGCTTCACGCTGCAGTACGCCGCGCCAGAGATACTCAAATACGACGGCTACGATGAGTCCTGCGACCTGTGGAGTCTGGGGGTCATTCTGGTGAGTGGAAACAAAGAACCGACACGAGATGAGAGCAATCGCAGAAGAGGAACATTAGCAGGCCTTTTTTTTTTTACTTTTTTTTTTATCATTTTACACCAAATGTGAACAGGTTTATCGAACAGTGACGCGCAAGAAACTAAATAATTAAATCTTGCTGAAAATGAAAACACAGTCCTAAAGGAAAGAATGAACGTTTTTATTTAAGCTTCATCAATGTAGTTTACAAACAAACTTTTTTTAATGTTTACCTCGCTGTAAATAAATGGCTGGAGCTCGTGAATTCCTTACAGTTCAGTTCCTGTAGTCGATGCAGGTCAATGATCGAGTGTCACGGACGATAATCGCTTCAGATATAAATGAAAGTGTTCGTTCGTTCGTGTGGATGTTAAAAGACATGTAGCACCCACCTAGACCAGACCAGGCACCCCCACCTCAGAGAAATGACACCCCTTGAAGGCAGCAGCCATATACAGCATGACACAGACACAAAAACGGTTTAGCAACAGCTCAAAAAAACATCCCCTCCCCTCAACCCATAGAACCCAATGACTCCCCACTAACAACATCCTGTCACCAGACACCGCATGACACCGTCAGAAGGTCCGTGTCAATTCTCTGATGAGTCACAACTGTTATGTTATGTTTGGAGGTCATAATGTTATGCCTGATTGTTCCAAACAGTTCCTAGATGGTTATAAGCCACTATTCATATCTCTTGTCAGGTGAGGGATCGGTTATCCTGTCCAAAATACAAAAAAAAACACTGCCGTTCAAAGAGAAAATTACGCTCCACATCAGATGTAATATAAAGTTAAGGTTTGATGAGGTTGATGCTCCTCACAGAACATCATTGATTAGCCCTATTCAGGATTCATCCTTCTTTGTGGCGGCTCGGTCTTAACGAGTATAGGACTCGATTAGACGTTCCACAATACCTCGGGAAAGTGACCTGATTATATAAATTCGTAATTTACACAAGTCTTTTCAAAAACCCACAGCCCCGGAGCTGCTCTTTAAAGATGTTTTGCCGTTAACTCAAGTGTTTCTGAAACCAAATTAATGTTTAATCAGAAGCTCCATATTCCATTGATTTGTTTGTGTTATCCATTTTATGGATTAAAACATTCACCGCAGGCCATTTTGCTCGAGCAATCAGCTGTTATTTTAACTGATTCGGGCAGTAGCGCAGGCCTTAAATGTGTATTTACGTGTGTGTGTGTGCGCGTGTGTTCTGCTTAATCTGATTTGCACGATATTCATCTCCTTCCCGTTCAGCATCCTGTGGTGAACTGACACAGTTAACGCTCACCACTGAATGAAGAGCGACCTGGCCGGCTCTTAGGGCTGGTTGTGCTGCTTCCAGGCAGCGGAAATGTCATCTTCATTCAACCTTTTTGTGCGTAGAGGAGGATTAAAAAGGAGAGGGTAAGGAAAGGGCACGCAGGAGGGGTAGAAAGATTTCAGTACTTGGCCAGTCATCCATACAGGGAGCGGGCTCTATATGCAAGAGTTGCTCTGCACCGTCGCCCCCTGGGGGGATGTGGTAGTAGTGTGCCTCATGGAGCTTTGATGAAATCGCTACTGACAAGCTGTGTGCACAATGCCCTGCGAGCCAAGTGAGCTGAGAGAGAGAAAGAGAAAGAGGCGAATCATGGCACGACAAATCCTCCGCTGCCAAAAGCCCTGTTCCCAACTACTGTCGTTTTAATGAGAAGTCTGAGGGCAGATGTAAGCAGGCCAAGGTGAGAGCCTCCTGCTCATTCATCCGAGCGCACACCGCTCTCCTCTTTAGTGCCGGTTCAACCACGGTCAACAACGTGGCAAAAAAACGTCGTGATCGGTCGAGAGCACTTTTACCGTCGTTTTATCGGTGGCGTTTGAAGCTCACTGAAGCCTGTGTGACATTTTCTGTGCCGCGCTGTCGCTTGTTGTGCAGAATGTTTAGATTTTTAGCCGTAGATGATTAAACCTGTGTGTGGTTCGCCCTCTGTTTCGCAGTACACCATGCTGTCCGGCCAGGTGCCTTTTCAGTGTCAGGAGAAGAGCCTGACGCACACCAGTGCTGAGGAGATCATGAAGAAAATCAAACAGGGAGACTTCTCGTTCGAAGGAGAGGCCTGGAGGAACGTGTCCCAGCAGGCCAAGGAGCTCATACAAGGTGAGGCCCAAACCCCTAGATCACAAAAACCAGTTTTAGGTTTTGGCGGAGGTTCGGTGTGGGAACTGAATTAAATAATTTTCAGAGATTTAGAGAGATTGGTTAAGTTAATGATCCCACGAGAACCAACCTGCCTCTTAAAGCTACAGTGCCCCAGTGTTAACCTTACTAATCTATGACTATTACCTATAAATAAGCACTAATATCTAAAAGTCACACTACAAAATATGTATTTAAATAACATAAGGAGAAATGAGAAAATCATAAAGCTTGATTGCCCCAATTTAAGGCCTAAATAAGTTTTAAATACGAGCATATTTTGCATTTTAGGCTTTAAACTACATTTAGTCAAGTCTTAAATCCTTACATCCATTTATTACCATTTCATTTGCAGTACAACCCCCTTTGGCCCCGGCCTATTATGTTCCTGTTCCTCCTTAGTGGAGCCCACCCCAGAGATGTCCTGAGTTCATTTTGTTATTTTGAAAGTAATTCTGATTTTTCATACTTGGTGTAGGTCTGAAATTTAACCCATAATAGTCTTAAAAAGGTCTTTAAAAGTCTTAAGTATCCCTTGTTCAAACCTGCAGGAACCATGAAAATGGACAGGCAACTGATTCACGTCTTTCCAAAGAAATGTATTCAGTTTGTTCCATCCTGTTTATTGGATGGGTCCCCATCAGCTAATAATAATAATCTAATCTTCCTGGGGTCCACAAAGGACATAAAATATAACATAAATGAGAACATTTAAGCAAACAAACAGTCATGCATTCATACATTTCCCCCATTCTAATAACAATATTAATAAGAACAACAACACACATGATACACGTGATACACACAAGCAGTATATATATATATATATATATATGCATAGTATATTAATAACACTATAATTATACAAATATACTATAATACCACTAATAATACTGTGCATTGGACAATTACCTTCATAAACGTCATCATCATAATAATAATGCACTGTCACAGCACCCAGTACTGGTTTGAATACACGGCTTCACCAGGTTGTTTAGATTTGCATCGTTTTTTTAGACTGCGGCAGCGCCGAGGTAACTCAGAGTCTGACGTACCTGAGGAGGAAACCGCTTCCCTCGCGCTGGAGTTAATTACCTGCTTCCTGCTCCCGCAGAGCTGCTGACGGTGGACCCAAACAAGAGGATTAAGATGTGCAGCCTCCGTTACAACGCCTGGCTCCAGGACGACAGTCAGCTGTCCTCCAACCCTCTGATGACCCCCGACATCCTCGGCTCCTCCACTGCCTCCGTCCACACTTACGTCAAAGCTACCTTTAATGTAAGAGCTGTTCGGAATCAGCAGGTCTGAACTTACCTGCCTGTTGTAAAACGCGGGTCGTATCGAGCAGCGGCTGGTCAAACCCTAATATCTCTGTATGTCACAGTATTTCAAATCAAAGTACTTGATCCTTAAGGAAATTGTTTTGTTGCTCCCGTATGTAGACACATGTCCAAATATAGATGCCATTATAGAAGCTCAAATAAAATATAAAAACTAAAATAAAGGCTCCAGGTAAAGTGTTGCAGTACTGCTGACATGATTAGGAATTGGTTGGGGAATTAAAAATACAATAATGGGTTAAAGAAATTATTTTAATGCAATATTTCACTAATAAACACAAAGATAGAGCCTCATAGCTCATAATTGTGAAAATAATATTAATATAAAATATGAAATGTTCTGGTTTTCAGGCTGTCGGTTCAGCTAGCTTTTCAACGAGTCAAGATAATTAAATGTTTATTAGTCAGTATAAAAGATGATCAGTCATCCTACACAAATAATTTCATTTTTATTGATTAAAAACTTGTTTAATAGCACAAAGTTTGCATCATAGTCAGAAAAAAAAATTGCTGCTGCACATATTTTAACATTCAGCAAACAGTGACAATAAACCAAACTTATTTTTTTCTCCTCCGAGTGAACGCTATGATATCGGAATTCTGACATTTTAAGAGTTAGAATATAGAATTTCCGAGTTGTTGTGAAGGCATCATCTGAGCCGGTGTTGTTTCATCGAAGTCACTGTTGTCGGAAAGAAGGAGAAGAATTTTATGAAACTAGGAGGATGTGTCCTAACTGCAAATAAAAGACATAAAAATAGTAAAAAAAAAAAAAAAAAATATATATATAAATAATAACTAATATGTTAGGATGTAAATTTTGCAGTTTAGAGTTGGAATATGATCTATAGTTATTTTTGTATAAATTGAGGTGAATTAAATGGTTCAATCGAACAATTCCTCAAATTAATTAATTAATTAGCTTGAAAATTTCAGGCTCAGGATTTAGTTTTTTACTTTAAGCCCTGAATATGTTTCATGTATAGATGGAGCTGCATTATACTCTGGAGGGCACATGTGGGAACCACTGGTGTAAAGGCCAAAAAGGGAAATGAAGGCGTTTATCGATACTGGAGCAAAACCTGACTCGAAGAAGTTGATTTGAGTCTGATCAGATGCTCGATGTTTGTCTCTGTTTAGTTACACTGGACTCAGCTTCCAGAGCCACGTCCGTGTGTGGTTTGACAGGAGGAGATTGTTTCACAATTCACATGTATCTTTATTTATTTTTGTGTCTTCGTCCCAGGCGTTCAACAAATGTAAGCGGGAAGGTTTCCGCCTGCAGACGGTGGACAAGGCGCCGCTAGCCAAGAGGAGGAAGATGAAAAAGACGAGCACCAGCACGGAGACGCGCAGCAGCTCCAGCGAGAGCACCCACTCCTCTTCCTCCTCCTCCCAGTCTCAGGAGAAGACTTTTTCCGAGGGCGACGCCAACCCGCCGCCCTGCGGCAGCACTCCTCTCACGACCCCCGTCAGCACACCGGTGGCCGTGGGGACGGACTCCGGCCACCAACCAGCACCTCCAGCCTTTCACTTCGCGGACGGACAGTGAGACTAAAGAGCGAGATTATATATATATGAAAAAAAAAAAAATCCAGATTCAGGTGGTTTTTTCGTGAACCGAAAGGACGGCTCGGACCAGCGTTAGAGACGGCTCTCTTCTTTTTCTGTGTCCCTGGCAGCTCTCTGCCTCCGGCTCAATTGCATGGACGTCCGCACGTCTCCGAATCAAGCATGCCGCAGGAGCAGCAAAACCGTCACCTCAATATCAATCAATCAACCAATCAATCATCACTAGCAATAGCCTATCCTTTGTTTCTCTCTGACTTTCACACACTGTATCAATCAGGGACTGGACCAGGAAGAAGTTATCATCGGTGTCCTACATGAAAAGGGCTGCCCTACTGTCCCAGCCCCCCCCGCCCCCCCGTACCCCCTCCCCTTTGTCCAGACAGACAGACAGTGGAGAGACTTCTTCGGTCTCGTCATCCGGTCTCGGTCTGCGTCCACGTCTCCACAAGTTCTAAAGGGAAAGTCGCTGTGTTTACACCAGGGTTTGCTTCGTAGCTGCTTTGTAGGGCGAGAAGAAAACGCAGCTTCGCGTAACGTGGGTCCACGTCTCTGCGAGATGGAGCAGGTTATTTATATGTGAATTTTACAGACTGAAATTTATTTATGATAAGCTATACTGTTAACTTATTTATGGTTCCGAATGATCCGAAAAAGAAATAACGGATGTGGCGAAGTCTTTTTAAAAAAAAAAGAAGAAGAAGAAGAAAAGAAAAAGAGAAAATATTTTGTGTACGTGTGTGTGTGTTTCCCTATCAGCTCGAAAAGACTGTTTCCATGTAGTCATACATATCTCTTTGTAGTTACACATCAATGCCTCCTGTAGGTTGTTAAGAGACACTTACGTAGTCATTGTGAGTTTATTATAGGCAAGAAGAGATTAAAACCATTAGCCGCTGGTTGAAGGTTCATCCAAATTCCTCTAACCAGAGTCCTTTTATGAATTTTAAAGTTATTTATGGAGGCTGTGTACCGTGATAAAAAATGTTCCATGTCCATGTGGATAAAAGAAGCAAACTCTTTTTTTTGTAGGAACAAACCAAATGTGGATGTACTGTGTTCAGCCAAATTATGTGTTTTTATTGTTGTTTGGGGAATAGTGCCGCCTGAAGGGATGCGACCTCGCAAGAAGAGCAACATTATTTTTTTTTTTTTGCTTCCAGTGTGGGAGTGTGACTACTTAACGTCTCAGCGCTGCCGCCGCTGTCCCACACGGTCCGATCAGTCGGCCGGGTATTTAGCCCGGCAGTGGATTTGCCTCGCGTTGGTGTAAGACTTAATTGTCACACACTCGCTGCGACCAATTGGATTGAGCAAAAAGTCCTAAATAGAAAATTTGGATCAGCTTAGTGTGAGGTGAACGCGTCGGGTGGCTTGAGGTTTCCACTGGGCAGTTTTTTTAAGTGACCTCCTTTTGAGGTCCGTGTGCCAAAATGTAACTTGAACCAGATCGGAGGCTGCGATTGTAAAGGTGGACATTTTAAAGTGATATATAGATATATATATATATCTATATATAAAGCAAAAAGTACTTTAAAACACCTACCCTCAAGGAAGAAGTTCTCCTTTTACTTTTGCTGCCGTCCTCGCTCTCTTTACTAACGTCGTACTGCGTGACTGAAACGGTTGATCTTTGCACTGTGTGGCAGCTCGCACTTCGAGGCAGATATCTGGTTAGTGTTAAATCCCCAGAGTACGATGTGAACTGAAACATCAACCACTTTCTTTTTCTTTTTTTTTTTCTTTTTCAGGGCGCAGATTCTTACTTGATCTCGTTTGTTTACTTGCACATTTCCTTGATTTAAGTTTTATTATTTAAATTGTGATGGATGTATTAAAAAAAAAACAAAAAAAAAGAAAAGGAAAAAGTTACCCTTGTTACAATAGCCTAAAAAAGTTGATTATCCCAGTGTTGCCATACTTGGTGTTAGTTGGGTTAAAGAGTTAAATGCCATGCTCTGCTTAATGTTTCTTATTGATCATGTCTTAGTCTGTTTCCACGGTGATACTGTATTTTGTTGACGTGCGTCGGGGGTATTTGGTATCAGTATATGTGAAGCTGCCTGGAGACGGTTTCTCCTCCTGTTCAGTCTCGAAACTCGTCGTCGGACTGTCGTGTGCTTTTTTTTTTTAAACACACTCCCTCATCTTCTTCCGTTGTGATGCACTCTGATTCAGAACCAAAGCATTAACTTCAAGGTAGCTGCTTTAAGCTGCATGAGATGAGATTTCCTTTTCATGCAAATATGCAAAGAAATGCTCCATGTGTCGCGCTCTCTCTTTCTGTTTTGTTCCGTCCCCGTCTGTGAGACGTGTTCCGTGTCGGGTGAAGACGGCGTGTTCTCCTCTGGAGATATTATCTGTATCTACACAACATCCATATCCAGCGCATTATCATGCTTAAAACTATGCATTTCCTTTTTTTCCGCTGTTGTGTCGCTTTCATCATTTCAAAAAAAAAGACCTCATCAAACGGGTTCAAGCATAGTGCTTAAAAGGGCGGAACACAATGTACACATGCTGTACTCCCATGGCATCGGCCACAATGGAAATAGCAAAGTAGGATCCATTGCCCTCGTGAAAAAGCCGGGATCCTTGGAGCTAAACACTACAAAGCTCTCGTCTAACTTAGTTCGCATGAGTTCCCCGTTGCTGCCTCATTAAGCCTCTTTTCTTTTGTTTGGGTGTATTAATAGCTCGAGTGGAGGAAGAGGAAGAGTGTCCTATATTGAGCTCCCCTCTGGGAGCCAGGCTCTATTAGCCGATGTGCTGCAGCGCTGTTTGTTCCAAAGAAAATACCGTCCTCCACTCCCTGCCTCTGTGGGACCAAGCTCACTTTCTTTGTAGGGGAAATAACAGCGCATCACTGGAAAAGGGTTGGTTTAGCAGCAGCGTCTCTCGGGGGCTGATTTTCAAACTAGGTTCCCCCCCCCACCCTTTGATGAACAACTTGTTCACCGCTATAAGGAAGAGAGACGGAGGGAGGGACGGAGGGAGGGAGGGCGGTTTTGAGGTCCTCTTGTCTTTGATACTTTTCCCTGGAATTTTAATGAAAGTTCCCTCTCAGCCTACAGTGCTTCCTCTTTTTTTTTCTTTTTTTTTTAAGCTTGAAAACATCACACCTAATGAGCTAAACCTTTGTACAGTTCTGAAACATAAATAATTAGAGGGCTTCTAGTAATTGTTTTGTATCAAGCCAAAAAAAAAGAAAGAAAGAAAAAAGAAATTGGCTTGGGATGTTTCTGTGTGCCGTGGTGTCATGTGTGCGATTACGAGGCAGATATTGAAGGTGACATGTTGCACTGAAAGCATGGCTTCTCAGCTGGGCTTCTCCTTTGTGCATGCATCGTCTGTGAAAGTCATCACTTCTTTGGGCAGATGTTGCAGCTCGCGTCTTTTTTATTTCGTCAGCGTTTACCACGAATAGATTTGGAGCTGGCCGTGGTGCTGAAACCGGCCCCAACTCTTTTCACTGTTGAGGTGTAATAATAATGTGATTCTTTGAAGAAAACAAATCCACCGGTACCTTGAAATACTGTCAAGTAGCTGAGCTGCTTTGAAGGGTGTGCTTCAGGTAAAATACACACGAGCAACACAAATTGCAAATTGGTGAAAACCCGATTTTTTTGTGTCTGTTGTGTTTGTTTTTGAAAAATGTCGACACAATGGACGGAGCTTCTATCAACCTGACTCAGACGTAGCAAAAAAATATTGTGAATAAATGCTGGAAACGTGCAGCTTTTGCTACTCTAAACCCAGAAATCCCTGTGTCTTGTATGAAAATTCAGCCATAATTGAATTTACAATCACTGGCCAGTTTATTAGGTACACTACTGAAAACAACTGCATGTTACTATAGCGTCATTAAATCCCAGTTCATGACTGTTCAGTTTATGCTAAAAACAGTGTATGAAAGCTGGTAATTCAGTTGTATGATGACTGAAATAGGGTTGCCAAAATAATAGAAACATGTGTCAGTACTGCACAGTTAAATCTCTTGGTTAGTTTTAAACAAATTCTAAATACCATGGAGCTAAGACTTAATGGAGGACTGTTATATGAGGATGTTTTCACAAGTGTACCTAATGTTTTGGCAAGCCTAGTTGGTCAAGAAACCTTTATTAACCACCGACTTCGATGGTGACTAATTTCAGAAGAAATAAAAGCGTGTTACCAGTTTTCATCGGTCTTACCTGATACTCTTGATTCTCGCAGAAAACTCCAGTGTTAAATGTGAAGTCGGCAACAAATGCGTTTTTTGATTCGTGGAGGGAAACTGATGCTTTTGCGCGCGCAGTTCAAGGGACGTTAAGCATCCTCGTCGACATCGTCACCGCTGCATGTGCTGCTGCTCGACTCCCGTCTGTTTTTCGCTGTCATGTTGTCACTAAAGTGTTGCAAAAGAAAAATAGTACTGTAGCAGTGAATCCCTTTCAGATTGGTTAATACTAAAACTGTAAAAGAAAAAAGAAGAAGAAGAAAAAAAAAGCTTTAAGGGCAAAACTTTGCACTTATTTGTTTGAGTCTTTTGTAAGAATCTTTTGGTTTTTGTGCAGATGTTGATCTTGGTCTGTTTCTGTTGATCGTCCGACATTTCTAATATACTACGATATAGAAACCTCAACACCGGATAGTACTTTAACTTCAAAGATGTGCATACCTGCTTCTTAGGGCACTGTGAGAATCATCATTCAGGTCTTTAGGCACACCGTTGATAGTGCAAAGAATAAACCTTGATCTGCTTCAATAAATGCTTTACTTGCTGGCTGACGACATCTGTACATGTTAAAAATCTTGACACCAGACGTGACGAGTCTTTTATCAGATCCTTGGCTTAGTTGTATTTTCAAGTGTATTTACATCATTGCCGAAGATATTTTGTGATACCAGGATTTGTGTGTATGTCGGAAGGACAATAAATGTACAATTTCCTGTTGATTTGTTGTTTTTTTGGCTCATGAATTAGTTACAAACCTCTTCATGTTGGGAAGTAGAGGCAAGTTATTATGAAGGAAGCCTTATTTCAGCATGCGGCCTCTAGATGGCAGCGTTTAATAGATTATCACAGAGCTGAGTAGAATGAACTCAGTTCAGCCTTAGATGAAACAAATATATGCTTCTGTTTAATATATCCACAAACTAAAAGATAATTTCCATGTTGTGTTGCAGGACTGTAGCTTTACAACCTTTCCTTTATCAAATAAATCCATAATCAAAACCAAATTAAGATGATTTGTCTCTTAAAAAAATATTGTAAATATACATTTCTCTCATTTTTATGCTCTGATCTAATTAGTCACATAAAATATTCCTGACCAATCACATTTAAAAAAGAGATTTTATATTCAGGATATTTAAGACAAATACGATAATATAAGTCCCACAATATGAGTAATGATGAGTGAAATATTGCCGATTACCTTATAGTATTTAAATGAAACAACGTTCAGAGTTTGAATTTTCTCCAGACTAACAAATAAATCTAACTACGAAAATAAAATATACTGTATATATTCTCCAGGGATGCTTTGCTTGATTTGTTGGACCAAAACAATAAACTTTCAAATTCTTGCCTGAGGCTTTAGAACCAGTGATATTTTTGTATTATTTTCTCAAAATTACTTTTGATGGCTTTTGATTTATTTGATCTTCCAATATTGAATTATAGAAAAATAATAATAATAATAAAAGTGCTGTACAGCTGTACAGTGCACTACCATTTACTAACAGGAGAGGAAGCCCTTTGCTTCTCAGTCAGCAGGACTGTGACCTGTGCTCAAATTAGTCTTTTGAACTCCTGAGGAGTCACATAAAACTAGTTCAGCAACTATGCACACGACGTAGACGAACTACTGAAATCAGAGCAGTGTCACGCCTGGATTTATCATTGGTATTATGAAAAATCAGCTCTAAAAACTGTCCATAAAAATCAACACTTTGTTAAGTAACTAGTGTTAAGCGATACCTTTCCCTTCTAAAGCCACTTTAATGAAAGTCAGAGGGGAAGGTCGTGTTTTTGAGGTGGTTTCTGCAGGACGCGGGTCAGACTGTTACAGTAGCACTGCATAATATTTAAAAACAAAGCGGATTTTTTTCCTATTCATGGCTTTCAATCCACTTATTGTGGTTTCACCCCACTTGCTACTATCTGCAACAATACAGATGGTGCACTTACAGAGCACTTTCCCCTGGCTAATTTTGCAATGTGGACGTTCAGCAGGAGGAACTCATTATACAGTGTGTTCCCTCTGTGTGTGTGTGTGTGTGTGTGTGTGTGTGTGTGCATGATATCTCTTTGAAATCTCTCTGCACTAACATGCTATCCATTACTAAACAATGTGTTGTATACTGTGGGCAAGTATTCAGATATGGAGGAGCCACACTCTAAAACCCATCACTGAGGTTTTTAGATGGAAATTTGTTTCTAATACATCAAGACAGACAAAAATAAAGACAGAAAGTCAAACATTTTTATCATCCCTTAGTACAGAATCAAAACGATGATTCTATTCTAACATACGGTCATCTTAAGATTTAATGACAGCATTAGTAGTTTTTACACTTTTAACATTTTTAACAAATAATACCCGATTTTCTAAGCATGAAAACACAATTTATCCACGTTAACTCTACATATTTGTCGCTTTACTTGGTACAACCGTTAGCCTATGTTGCTAATGCTAACTAGATGACTCACCGCTGCTAGGCAACCGTTGTTTTTGAAAGCCACCGACCATGGTTTGATTCATTTTAAAGGTACTCCATCGCCTACATTGTTCAAGGTACAAGCTAGCAAAGAAATCTTTTATTTGCCTTGGACTATGTCCTATGTTTATATGTCCGACGTTGATGTGGATGCTCATTTGAAAATTGAAAGTGTAAAAAAAAGCTGCGCTAGCTACGCTAACTGTTTAGCAAGCTAACAACAGGGTAACTTAAAGTAGGGAACTCAAATCCAAAGTAAAAGGATGAGATATTTTGTAATTGTTATTTATTAGTACTGTTTTCTTATTTATATCATAACATGTCTGGCGGAAATATTGACATTCCCAAGAGCTTTATTCCATGTTGTTGTCATGCTAACAGTTTATCAAGCTAACGACGAGGTAGCCTACTTTATGCAGGAAATGAAAAGGCATGACGAAAGGATGAAACAGCTTGGAATATACACTTTATGACATTCATTTGTAACCACTTCATCCACTTTTTATTTTTTATTAGTTTTTTTTTTTTAGTGATAGTTGTGGTTGTTTATCTAGAAGTCATAGTAGTTAGCTGGATAGCTAACAGGTCTGTGCTAAATAAGGAAAAACTGCTTTGGGAAAGCAACGTATTGAAACACTGGTGAGAGCAGAAAAATATATAGCACATGAGCTGCAGTCTTAAAATATGCAGAAATGACTGCAAAGAAATCCATAAGTGCCAAGGTTTTTGAATAGCCGTTGCACCTCCTCCCGGGCAACTCCTTGACGAGGGGAAATGAGTTTGAGAGATGAATACAGAGTGGACATGATGGAGGAGTTTGAGCTGGTTTTGATCTGTGTGCATTGCAGCTTCAAGTCCTTCTATTGAGCTTTTTTTGAAACAGCCGAGAGCTCAATAACTGGATTCAAATCAGTATATTGTGATTAAATGGTCAGCATCGTATACTATTGATCCATGGAATCACAGCTGGCCCGACTCTTGAGTAATCCCGTGTGGACATTTTGATTAACTGCTTTAGATATGGGCCGAGGGCTTGTAACAAGCCAACAGGAAGTGAATGTGCGTAATGCTCTCTCAAGTATGGCCAAACTAATGTGTGCATGTTTGTGTGCAGGTTCTGGCTTGGGGTGGGGTTTAAGCTGGACTGTAGAGGGGTGAAGTGCCTTCGATCCTTGGGAGTGGAACGCATTTCCTTTTGTTGCCCTCCAATTTTTGACTGGCTTGCCCCAGCACATGAGCATGATGGGGCTGTTTCTATTATCCAGGCTTCCCAGACTCCCCCGCCTCGCCTCACCCCTCGTCCTTCCCTGCTCGGCCTGTTCCCAAAGCGACTGGCATTCCTGGGGGCCACCAGTGAAGCGGCTTTAGAGGGAAGGCCCGCTGGCTCCTGGGTGGCCCCTTGTGCACAGGCTCCAAGGGGAGGAGACAATGTCTTATTAATTGACTGGGCGTCTTGGTCAGAGTGCAGGAATTTGCAGAAGGGGGAGACAGAAAAGTGGGGATGAAGGATGAGCTGAGAGGGATGGATGGATGGATGGATGGATGGGTGGGATGGATGGGCGGGGTGACCGGGGAGGACTCTCACTTCTCCACCAATGGAGATTCATTGACCTCTGTCTCAGATTTATTTTCGTTTGATTTACATTGCTGCTCGGAGGGCGAGAGTGGAGGTCTGTTCTGCTTTGTTGCTTTTTTTATGACTTTTAATGCATTTCACATTATTATAAAAGTTTCCAATTTGGCTGTATTCCATAACGTCTCCCAGATTATGCTAATTTCAGGGACTTTTTATTACTTCTAAACAGAATTATGTCCATTTAACTCCATTCACACTAATACATCAACCTTATAGGTTAATTATCTGTTAAATGTATTTGAAACTGTTGATATAGATAAAATATTACCTCCATCTTAACGAAACACCGTGTTAATATTTGTACTGTTATATTGCATTTTTAAGTGAAGTTATATTCAGTTTGATGGAAAACTTTAGTTGCACAGACGTTTAAATCTCCAGCAGAAATATCTCATCTAAGACGTCAGACGTCGCCGTGTGCAGGCGGCCGTCCTTCTTTTTGTGTAAGTTTGATGGAGTGGGACAGGACAGGGAGGGTTTTTTTTTTTTTTTTTTTTTTTTGGGAGGGGAGGGGAGGGACGGGTGTACCATCTCCCCATGTGGTCTCCCCCCCAGGTGTCCTCACCCTAATCCTGTTACATGTGTCCCCCATTAGCACTAATGGAGCGGCCATTGTCCCCCCGTTGTGTGCTGCTGTGCACTCGGCCCAGTCACCTTGAGTCAGTAAACTCAGCACTGTCATGTTTGGACTGCTTCCCACACCCAGGGGTCTCCATGACAACAGCGGACCCCACTCACACACACTGACTTGATTGTAGTTTTCTCATATAAATAAATGGGAACCTTCAAAACTTATTTGCATGTTTTATCACTACTTTGGTTAATTGAAGCTAAACTTTAAGTTGTTTATACGTCATAATTAATTCAACTTATTCTGTAAATCTTCACTGAACATAAAAAGAAGTTTCATTTGTTTAGTTGGTTGCTGATTATAGATGTAGATGCAATTTCCCCCCCAACTTTTATACTTTAAAATTAGTTGAAATTGTTCAGCAGGCATAAACTCGTGAATTATTTTTAGACGCATGAAATTCTAATGCACGTTTGGCCATCTTGTTTGGAGCATTTTCAGGTGACCTGGCCCCCGCGCTGCATCCATCATATAGAGACTGATTGAGCTGACCTTCAGGCCTGCCCTGCCGACCCCCGGGCTTCCTGTTCTTTGTCAGCCACTCACAATACCGCTGGTATCACACAGACAGGGGAGGTCTGAGAACCGACCAGGGGAGACCACATAGGCCACACGGCTGGGATGGCGGGGTGGTGCTGGGGGTGGGGGGCAGGAGCAGAGAGGGTCTTCGGGGAGGGCGCTGAGAACCCCCTTTTCAATTTTGCCCGGTCTTTCCAAATTAGAGAAAAGGCAGAGAGTGGTGTCCTCTGTCACCCTGCCACACAGGGACCTTTAAAAAGCAGCCTCAGTGGATTCTCAAGTGAGGTGTCTTCTCAAGAGACAAAAAAAAAGGGGAGAAGAATAAGTGGGCGAAGAATTTAATTGTGGCCCTGTGTGAGGACTGGCAGCAGGAGGATGGCCACTCTAGCATTTGTAAAGGACTGAGACAGTTTACTTGTCCTTCCTCTGTGCCTCTCTTTGGCCCCGTGAAATCTGAGGGGGGCTCCAGCACAGAAGCTACGTCGCTGATCATCCTCAGGTAACTCTGAATGACAGTACTAGATGAAGCACTCAGATCATTTTCTGTGGAGGAGAACGAACCAAAAGTGTCAAAAGTAGAAAAAGATATCCTAAGATTGAGGTTGTGACTGAACAATGAAGAAAGAAAATGCACTGAGCTACATTTTTTCCCCCCCAGTGAAACCGTCCAGACAAGAGGTCCCCAAACTTTGTTCCTTGCACACCCATTGCTTGAATCTAAGAATAGCTGAGCCTCAGATAAAATAGCATCGAGGTAGTCTTTGCAGTTTAATTCGACGTTCCAATTTAAAGTAGGAGTAAAAAGTTCCTCTCCAAATATGACAAATGTCTTCAAAAGCTTCAAAATCACAGCTAAAACCAGCAAATCTTTAGAGGAGGTTTAATGTTTTAATGTTCGTCAGACACATTGCAGGTGCGGAAAAACATCCTGATAGAGTTAAACCTTGGAATGTACATCACAATATGTGGAGGTAATTGAATAAAATCTCAATATCCGCAGTGTAAAGAAAGCTCTTGACTCAAATGAATACAGTAGATTAAATACTAGACTACTTCCACCTTTAATGTGGTAGATTAATGGTTGTGGTGACAAAGAGCGGAGCTGAATTGACTATAACGTCCATGTTAAATCAGCCTTCATGTAAACCTCCACAGTGCTACCTTTGTGTCTTTCTCCGCCTTCTTATGCATTTACATACGTGTGTGTGTGTGCGTCTGAGTTCAGGCTCACGAGCATACATGAAGCTTTGTCTAAAGTGCTCACCAGTTACCATGACAATACTTCTTTGCAAGAGGTCTCCAACAATTGCCTGCGTGAGCGTCGAGTTTAATAAATCTCGTTAATAAATTCAGAGTTCATGCGACTGCATTCTTCACACGGGCGAAGGAAAAATGCCTTTTTCCCTCCACACGTGACGCCCCTTCACCAGAATGTGTGCAGCGTCCTTGTATCGTTGTATTTTTCTGGATCAAAATAATAGACCTGCACTGACTGACCCTTTAATGGACCTATCATAATGCAAACTTGCTATGTTATTGTTATTCCTCTAATCAAGAATGGTAGTGACATCATCATTGGTACAAATAAGCTCTGAGACAGATTTTTTTTAAATTATTTTCTATTTGTACTAAACTAGCTTACCCTCCTTTTTCATTTCCCCTTCTACAGATTTGTCCAAACTTGGTCTATAATGTATGTGGACGTCCCCAGAAAGAAGCTGTCACATTTGTTCTTGGATGCTCCTTACTGGTTACCAAAGCTGTTTCAGAGATAAGAATTACATTGGTAAGTTGTAGTCGTAGTTAAATTACAACAGCATCATATACAGTCAACTGTACGGAGCCATTCACAACACTGTGTTGCTTCAAACGATATTGTAATGTTTTGGAAAGTTTTTTTGTTGTATTTTTTGTTTGTTTGTTTTTGTAAATGTCAGACATGTCTGTAGTAACAGCAGGGCAGGAAGTTAACTGAGATTCTGGGTCTGATTTAAGCCAAACTGATGCCATCTTCTCATGGATACAGGTGGCGCTGCCCTACATAGCGCACTCAAAATTTCCCATAAAGCATTGCGAAAAGTAGCGCCCTTCCGATGGTCACACAGCGGGTTTTGGGATATCCCATCATGCATTGCGTCTCTAGCGGTGCCGCCGTTAATAACCATAGGTATCTTTGTCTGTGTAAATGACCGTTAGTGGCTGTTAGCATGGCTGTTAGTGAGACACATTTTGAAGTTTCTTCGCGAAAATATGAAACTTTTTTTATTTTCTTAAAAGAATTTTTGTTTTTTATCTCATTGACCTCACACACATAAAACGTTGGATTATACACTGTATTTATTTTTAAAAGTTGTTTTTACAACTCTCACGGGTCATAGTATATTCAGTCCGCTTTAGGGAGCGGTTGGCATGGCAACTGGTGTCACATCCTGATTCTGGAGCGTCAAATAATTGAAATTAAATTAATCCAAAAAATTGACACTTGCACATGCATCAACATTATATCCATCACCTAGGCTTACTGAAACAATCTTGGAAAAAATAATAATAAAATAAAAAAAATTGACGTGTACTTAGTTCGTCCCAAGTCCCTTCCGCTAACATGGAGGGGGTGGAGCTTATGACCTATAGCGCAGCCAGTCACCAGGGGGAGCTCTATAGAAGTAGTTTTACTTAAAGAGCTCATCTGCACAAATTAGAGGTTGCTGATTTCAACCATCTGACACTCTCCTTCCTAGTTTGTAAGATAACCTACAGCAGCTGTTAAAAATGTGAAAAATGCTTCATGCTCTTTGGAGAATCAGTGTTTGGCTTTCTGTTTTGGGCTACTGTAGAAGAATGATGACTCTGGAAGAGGACCCGCTTCCTCTGTGGATATAAATATCCCAAACTAAGCTAACAAAGAAACAGCTTTTTTTTTTGAACTTATAAAATGGAAAAGCCCAATTTTCACGTCCTCGTTGCCACTAATGAAGTCATCAAGGATCATTTTAATAATTCGAACAAAAGGCTGATTGAGCCATCTTGTAGATGTTGAAACTGCCGCCGGCCTCACTTTCAGCTGCTCCTCGTCCTACAGTCTCCTGGCAGCTCTTCGTCGGGCTGCTGAGCCGCTCTCTCCCAGTCCAGACCACAGGCCTGTGGCCCAACACACTGAAGCTCCACTTCTTCTTTTTCTTCTAATTCATTTGCAATGCTAATGCACAGGAGACAGCTGTCATCTTGCTGCGACCATGATCAATCCAAAGCCAGGAGGGCGAAAGGAGGAGGGAAGGAGGAGGAAAAAAAAGAAAGAAAGAAAGAAAGATAAATAAAACTGCAGGGTAAATAGGTCGGCCTATTATCTTCTGGCCTTGCATGGGTGCAGGTCCTTGAGAGAATGAATTTCAATGAAAGTCCCTTTCACTGGGGGAAAAGAAGAAAGAGAATAAAATATGGAAAGATGCCTACAGAGACAAATGAGAGCAGAAAATTAAAAGTGGAATGAAGGAAAGCAAACAAGTTTTGTTTTCAGCTACCTTGTTGAAAGTCCTCTTTGTAAAGCAATGGAAAGCTTCATGAGGAGCAGGGTGCTTCGTCTTTGCGCATCTACGTATATGTGTGAGTGCTCTTCATTCAGGATGTAGATGTCTCTGCTCCTGAGAACATATATCTGATTACTCGGACAGTTTTTTTTTTTTTTTTTGTATTTTGTGGAAGTGGGTCTGGTCGACGTTGTTTATAATAATCTAATACAGTAGCGGCAATGTTGTGTCCCTGGAAGTAATTGAAATGCCCTTATTGAAATGAGCCTTTGATTTAAACACTGGATTTTGGTCTCAGTTTGTATTGTTGCTGCTTTTCTTTACTTTGCATCATTGCTCAAAAACAAGATATTTATTGTATATATATATATACATATATACATATATATATATATATATATATATATATATATATATATATATATATATATATATATATATATATATATATATATACATATAAGAATTTCCTCGTTTTGACAGTTTCATTAAATACTCCATCCGTGCGGTTACATTAGACAGTAGGGAAACTGCAAAATAAATCACTATAAGGCTTCCTTTGCACTTGAACTACATTTTCAATTAAAGGTTAAAGCTTTTATTTTAAATACGCAGCATTTATTATCAGCAGTGATATGCACTTTGATAACTGTTTACTGAAATCCAGGGGCCGGTGTTGGAAATGAGTTCCATTTAATTCATGGATTATGTGCTCCTCCATTATATTTTAAAGGCAAATATCATAGTTCGTGCTCTCCTACGTTTATCTGGTTACAGTTCATTTCAGAGACGCACCGATAAATATGTCCCCAGATAATAAGACGAAAAAGTACAAGAATATGAGGCAACTTAACATCAAATACTAGTGCCTAGTTATAATATATTATTATATAATATACTGCGCTCTGGTCACGATTTTTAATATGTAAGGAAACTAATTAAAAGTATCTGGATAACACCAGTGGAAACAGAACATGAAAGTTGCTGGAAACAGCTAATATGTGATATTTTTGCTTACAAATGACCTAAATCACAATTTAAATAATGATTCTCTGTTCATTTTCTGTCTTAAGCTGCATTTAAAGGAAAATTATGCATAATATTATACTGTTTCCACTTTATTGGCTATACGTATGGCCAAAACTAATTCTATCTAATACAAATAATCATATTAGTATAATGAAGGTTGAATTTTGTGCATCCTATCAGTGACAACTCTCCGTATAACCCACAGACAAAAAACATATCATCCAAAATGTTTTATCTCCTCGAACGCACCAAAACAAATAACATTAGAGTCTCTGTTGAAGCAGTGTATGTCACAGTGCTCTTGCATTAGTTTAAAATGTACCAAATAAACTGGAAAGGGGGTCGTGTTTGGAGTATTGTGGATGATATTTTTGAAAAATTAGTTGCATCGGGACAGACGCAGCCACACCGGAGGTGTCGGACAGAAAGAACCCAGACAGTATTTTGTAATTTATAAACCATATGATGACAATGGAGGTCAGCCAAGACACAAGAAGCTATTACTCTCCCTCCACTGCCTTCACTCTCTCCGCTAATAATGTTTGCCTAAGCTGGATTGAGGGAAATGAGGTGGAAAACTCAAAGCGTGTGTGTGTGTGTTTGTGTGAGGTTGGGGTGGATCTATTTCTGTGTGGTGGGTGGGTTTGGTGCGAGGGGGGAATCAATTGATTCCTGCTGAAGGAGTAGCAACAATGTTTCATCTTAAGATGTCATCTCTCTCTATCTCTTTCGCTCTTTCTCACCCCCAACCCACCCACCACACACACACACACACACAAACACACAAACACACACACACACAAGCCTGTTGATGTCAGGCAGCAGCAGTAATCCCTGTGCTAGGCCGCCCAGATCATTATAGACTCTGATCTGCAGTCCCTGAAAGAGGGAATTAGCTGGGAACACAATCCCGGCGACCTCTGTGACACGGGGACAAAGCCTCAGCTGCCGGGGGTCCACATCCCTAAACCAGCCCATATGGCTCAGACAAAACTGTTACAATGGCCGCCACAAAGGAAACACAGTGGGAGGGTCGGCCGGTCTGCCTCCGTGTGTACGTGTCCCCCCACGAGATCTAACAGTTTGTCCGTGTTTGTACACTAATATGTCGATCCGCGTCGTGGATTATCGAATGGCCCGTTTGATGTGTAGCACACTTGCCGTGGAAATAGTTGAGCCACTTTCAGAATAAAAGTGCTGTGCGTGTTTTGGAGCACAGCCAGATTTGTCTGTGCGACGCCGCGATGTCACATTGCTGGAAACGTTTCCTCGTTTCGTTACAGGAATTTAAACATCTCACAGAGGATTCGGGGTTTAAAAGGTGTTTGGTTTAGCTTTAGGGTCAGAGGCGACGTAATTATGTCATTGAGGGTCCTCACAAAGATACTAATGTGTGTGTGTGTGTGTGTGCTCCTCCTTTACAGCATGTTTCCTATATGTAAGCCTTTCGTCTGCCCTCTTCCTGTGAGCTGATGGGTTTCCTAAGAGCCCCCCTGGTGAGTTTGTGCTCAGCAGCTCTTTGTGTTTTGGGCGATGGGAAGAGACCCCCTGCTTTTAGAATACACACAAGAGGATCTCCCACTTTCACTCCCTGCCTCTCTGCATTTCTGTCCGTCTGCGCGTCTCGGACACACTCAGACACTTTCCCCGGTCCAACACTTCCGGTGTAATCTCATATTTTTGTCCCCGGGGCTCAAAACTTTGAGTCACCATCCAAGAAAAAAATAATAATAATAATAATATCACAAGAAAACACCCTGGAAATAGAGTGGTTCTACATTGAAGAAATGAAAAATACACTGCTTCTCCCAGTGTCGCTGCATCCAGACCTGAGACAAGCAACAATTAGTTCTTCTACTTCTGCTAACACTAAGATGTGTAATGACACAGAAACAGGACATGTGCACTCCTTTGCCACTTCTTTAGGTCCTGCACTGAATCTCAGCTCCTTCATGCAGTATTAAATAACTGAAAAAGCTCTTGATTCACCGCGTTTTCATTTAAGAGGCTGTGTTCTTCTATGTTTTGTACTTTTTTTCTGACAAACTCTACATTGGACATACGTTGTAATGGGGGGATTCAGTTCAAGACTGTTACATTAGGATGCGTTTGTGTCCACTAGCGTACCTAATGAACTGGCAAAAGAGTGTATACGTTGTATATGAAACCGTACAGGATGGTTAGAAGTAAAATATTTTTTTCCGTACAGTGAGTGTACATCTACAAACCCCTTTCTACACACACAACAATACAAAAACACAAACTTAATTGACAGAGCAACGCGTTTTATATATTTTATGTGCAATAAAAAAAGAAAAAAGCACTTTTGCTAACATGACAGCTGTGATTTTGCCAGTGAATGAAGTTTTTCTCATATGTTTTTTTTCCTGTTTCCCACATTACAAGTGCGGGAATATTAAAGGATAATGGGTTCTTTTAATCTTTCGCTGGTGGACCGGAGCCGTAATAGCAGTCAAAATTCTGAGCCTTGCTCTCTTTTTGGGATGTTTTCGCACATGCTCTCCTCCATTCACGCTTCCACAAAGGCCGCGGAGGTGCACCTTCACGTGATTTTCATTTCTTTTAATCTATTCTGGAATTTAAGAGTGAAATCGTTTCAACAGCCCGACATTTATTTGCAGCCAACCGATAACAAACAAGGTCGCCGGGGAAAAGTGGGAATCAATGGGCGTTCAGTGGCGGGTGCTAAATGGTTATAAGGTCCCTTTTTTCTCTCTCCCCCCCACCCACCTATCAGGCCGAGATAAATGGTCCTTGCTGATGTGAAGTGCTCCTATATCGCCCTTCATCAGATATTTAAAACAGTGAGAACGATTAGACGAGGACGTGCCGAGGTGAGAATATGAACGCTGAGGAACGGCGAGTTTCTCCGCGCGGCTTCATTTTCCAGCCGTGTGCCCTCTTTCGCCCGCATTTACGTTTGGCATGATCCACGCCGAGTCAACAGTGTTGCAGCAGAGGTGCATGTTCTCCGGGGGCCATGTTCTCTCTTTCTCTTTTCTCTCCTCTCTCTTCTCCACTCTTCACCCTCTCCAATTAGGGGAGCTCCAGCTGTGTACCAGTCAGGATCAGAGGCTCCTTCTATTAGCCAAATCCATTTGTGTAGCGATTGAATCACTCCTCAATCTTCTCTTTTCTCGGCCCCCTCGGCCCCCAAAGCCCCGAATACACATTCATACACCCACGCTTTCATGAGTGGCCCCCCACACACACACCCACCCACACACACACACACACACACACACAAGTCTGTTCTGACAGCTTCACAAACCCATGGAAATAAAAAAAAACTGCACATTTTATTTTTTTTTTGGAGATCCTTCATTTACATACGTATCATTTTTAGATAATTTGTTACTAAATACAGATTCCATTATTCTACTATTATGTTGAATCTTTTGCAAAAGAATTCAGCTAAATAAGCTCAAAGGGAAACAGCTGTTTTCAGTATTTATAAAAAACTCAGCTCAAAGTTATTCTTGACCCAAATCTCTGCCGAGTCCTCTCCCCGGCCTTCACCAATTTTCCCATTTACTCCAGAAGGTGGCACAATTGTGCAGGGGCTGGTCTCGGGCCAGGCATTCATCCCGGCTCCATTGAGGCAGCACAAAAAAAAAAAAAAGCCTGTCACTGAGGTCTCGTTCCTAGAAAACATCCCATCTCCATCTTTGTTCACTGTATGTTAAGAGACCTCTTGACCCTTTGCCCTGAAGACAGCATTAACAAGTTGCCAAAATGTCACGGTCTTTTTCTTTTGCAATAAAAAAAAAAAAAAAGATTATTGTTGCTTGAAGAGAAAGCGTTAGATGAAGAGTGTGTGGCCCTTCCGCAGAGTCACATAATTCAAAACCCACCAAGGGTAAGTCCTTTGTAAATCCTGTCCTCAATTGTGTGTACTTTCCTGTCTTCCACTCGCTCTCACACTCTTTTTTTTATTATATATATATATATATAATTTTCTTCCCACATTCTGCCTAGGCCTGTCTGTCTGTTCTTTCTTTGTCTGTCTCTGTCCTTCTCTTTGAACTGTTGAGTGACAGAGCCCAGTTCTCAACAACTTTTGAAGTATTAAAGGACAAAGAGAAACAAACTGTTTATGGGACTTTCCAGCTATTGGATAGTTGTTAGATGTAGAGTAATAATCAAAAAAAGCTTACATTAAAACGCGATAAAATCACTCGAGAGGGCAACTGTCACTTTCAACAAAGAAAGACGTCCTCGTTGAATGTAAAGCCTCAGTCTTACTTTCATGCACGATGACTTTTCTCATGACCTGCTGGGATTTTCAGTCTTTATTCTCACATTTTGAACGGAGCGTGGCTCTAAATATTACCTTTCAGGTGATGTTACAGATTTTTATCTTTTTTTTTTGTGACCTCCACTCATGTTTGGACAAGAAGTTTCCAAGAAGTCGCCGAAACTTTTCGTTTAAAAACTGAAGAGGCTGATATTCAATATTAACGCGGAACCAAAGAGACGTTTCAAGAATTTCTTTGCAACTTTCTCTCCCATGAGCTATAAAGGCTTCAGCGCGTTGACTCACGACGCTTTAAAAGACGAAATGAGCACGTCGACCACTGCAGTTTATGTGATTAGTTAATGTTTAATTGTAGTTATGACTCCAGACCCGTTCCCGTATAAATCAGATTTAATTAAACTGGTAATCAGGTGACGTAATCAGGTTCCTGAACGCCACACACGAGCATCACAGTTTACTGACTCTTCAACACACGCTCACTGTTCGCTTTATTAGGTAAACACGTATATGGGATGCTTGTAAGGTTTAGTTTTAGTTCATGTAGAGGTATTATTTTCTTATAAAGTATGTTTATACATTTGTCTCGTGCAGGAAGGTGTTTCTAATATTTTGACTTATGATATGAAGTCAGCTGCAGTCAGCACTTTGGTTTCCGTGCACTTCTACATCGTCAAACCCAACAATAATCCACTGTTTAGCTCATCTGACATAAACAAAGATTGTTGCGTCGCGCTGCAACATGTAGATTTTTCTTTTTTTTGCATCTGACTGCTACTCTGTTAAAATCAGCTTCATGTTCAATGAGAAAATGCACTGTTCTGCTTTCAGAACGTCTGATCTCGAGAGGCTCTGAAGGGCCCTTTTCATCTGGTGGCACATAAATGAATGCATGAAGTAAATGTGAGTTAAACTGATTAACTTGTGATCTATTTGATTTATTCAGTGGTTTCAAAAAAAAAAAAAAAAATGCATTAATTTCATGCATTGAACCGGCGTGCGTTACGTAAGCTTGTATTTTTACACCGTTGCCATTACTATTAGATGATTAGATGATTGTGCAGAGGCATGCAACTCAAGTGTTCTTCACAGGTTTTTCCTTGTGGATGTACACCGGTGCTATCCTCTTGCTCAAAACACACTAGAAAGAAAATATTTGGAGGTTGAGGCATTAAATGTATTCATGGGGGAGAACACTTCCTGATCCTCCGAGCGCTGATGTATTTTCCTGCCCGCTCGTTGGCCCACTTCGCCTCCTGAAGTTCAAGCCTGAGAGACGCCTCTGGTGCTCTTGATGACACGAGTTTAAGAAAAATAGCTGTGGCTAAAAGGCTTGGCAAGGTGTTCTGCATGGGCATCCGAGTGTGTTTGTTTGAGGGGGTGCACTTGACCTCCTCCCTCTCGAGGAGCAATGGAGGAGACAGTGGAGAGCTTCTCAGGGCTGTCAGTCAGACTCTTTCCCCCCTCGTGCTGCCACTGCTGCCGCCGCTGCTGCTGCTGCTGCTGCTGCTGCTGCTGCTGCACAGCTCAGCCCACGGCTCCACTGGGATAAAAACACTGAATAAATTGTCATGCTGAGTATTTGATTTTACACCTTTGTTTCAATACATCGCACCGTTTCTGGCTTCTTGCTGCGCTGGCAAATTAGTTTTTGTTTACGCCTTAAAGTATACAAATTTGATTGGAGTATTTGGCTTTCTTCAGTGTTTCTCGTTTCTGTTTTAACAGGTCTCGCCTCTTTGTAAAGTTGTTTTTAATATGGCTTTGTCACTGGACAAATAAATATCGCGGTGAAAATTACGGGAGTAGTATTGACTGAGATTAGCTTTAATTTATTGATTTAAGGTTAATACCGCGAGTAGATGGGAGCTCTGAATCATGAATTAATGGTTTCATTTTTTGGGAACGGGGCCATAGGTGTTACTGGAGGTCACCACGGCGACGAAGATGCTGTTCTTTTTACAGGAGGCCGGCGTCACGTCCTTGACTTTTCACCTTCCCACGTTTTCAGATTTTTAAAATGCTCAAACCGAGAAGGACGGGAACTGTTTTGATAATCATCATAAGTCATAAGTCATCGTTTGCTCTGTGCAATTAAGACCGAATTGCTGTTAAAAGAACTAAAATAAACTTTTCCTTTTTCTATTTTTCCATCTCCTAAAGTCAAATTTTATCATCAAACCTGACCGAAACGTCAGATTAACTGAAGGTCACATGCTCTCCGAACACGCCATACGTTCCCTCTGCAAAAAACCCTCGAACAAAGAACAACTATCTGCCTCCATCTTAGAACTTTGAATTACGCCTCCAACTTGGGTTTTGTTTTCAGCGCGTCTCATCACTCTCAAGATGATAGTGCTGATTGTGATTTGTATTTTCAAAGCTGGGGCGGGAAAGCGTGTGGGTGTATCGGGGGGGTGTAGGTGTTTGCAGCAGAAAAAGACAATACAATTAAATGATTAATGCACAGCGGGGCCACTGACAATTAAAACTATTATAGAAATTAAAATGGCATTATGTCACAGTGGAAAGCTGATGATACCCGTGCCGTCTTTTTAAAAGCAATTTTCATAATTCCAATAATTGAAATTACGGCATATTCATTCATTTACTGGGTGAGGAGGGCTAAGAGCGGCTACTAATGAAATGCAATCATTAGCATCCAAACAAAGTAATTGGGTAGTCTTTTATCCTTGGAGATAGGTGATAAGGCACAATCACCCCCGTCACCCCCCTCCATCAAAATGCAAAAGCAAGTAATTAAAGCACAGACAAAGATGAGACCAGCGCTGCTGCTGTGCTGTACACCTCTGAAAACAGCACTGATTGCCTTGATTAGAGACCTTACTGTACCCTCTGATTTTGTTTATGGATACTCTGACATTCTTGGAGAATAGACGGGGTTGCGGGTAAACGGGTGTGGGTTATGAATTTGTTTCGGGAAACGGCTTAAACGAAACCAGAAAGATGGGAAAGTCTCTGAAATTCTCATGTATATATATGTTCATATATAGATATAGATACAGATACAAATACAGTGCAGTCCATAGTCCATAGTCTGCCTGTGATGCAGCTTGAAATCACGACTAAATCCACATTTAGCTCCGTTAGATATTAGCTCCTTGCACATACTTAAGTTAATGGAAAATAGCGCTGCTGTGTGTGTGACAATTACCAACCTGCTCCAGAGGACAGAGCATCAAGAAAAGGGAGGATGGATGGAGGTGGAGAGGTGAGCCGGAGAAGAAGAGAGAGGTTGAAGTGAGAGGAAGATGGGCACATGAAGAGTCTTGAGAAAAAGAGCTCCTTCTCGCTCGTCTCTCTAGTGGGGACACCATTCTCTCTCCCTTTTCTTGGCTACCTCCTCCGTGGCGTTCGGGGTGCTTCTTCCCTGTACGTCGCCCCCCACCCTCCCCCTCCCTCACCCCCCCCACCCGCCGCCCCACCCCTCCCTCGTCTCTTCCGCCATCCTTGGAGAGCATCATTAGGCCCTCCTGGAGGGGAGTCAAGAATATAATGCGAGAGGGGCCACCTTCTAAAAAACAGCCCTAGTGGAACCTTTTCTCCTCGTGCCATCCCCTCATTAACAGCCTCCCCTGCTCCGTGCCTGCTGCAAACTTCCATCTCGCCCTCTGCTCCCCGTCCTCGTCTGCGGCGCGAGGGAGCTCGTGCATCCGCCTCCCGAAGGGGCTGGGTGAGGGAGCCTTGCTAGTCTTACTAGCGGGGCCAGAGGGTTGACGTAGGTCACCTCCTCCCGACCCTCGAACACTATACTTCCACCTCCTCTGAGATGGACTGATGGGAGGATAACAAAGGGACACGGAGGGGAAAGAAACTCCTCTTCTTATAGCCTTGGCCCTGAAGCCCACCATTCCATTTTGCAGCCTGTGAAAGAAGGGCTTTTCATCTCAAAAGATCAACACATTTCTCTCTTGCAGGCACCTACACCATTTCTCTCTCCCATTTTCTCCCTCTCCCCTCTTTCTATACACCTCTCTCATTCTTACTCCTTGGCAAATGGGAAAACTGTCCTTGGTTGGATTCTGTTTTTCAAAGGAATCAATTCTCCTTTGTACACACTTGATCTGACCCTGTGACAGGCATTAAGTGTGTCTTCTGCCTGATACAGAGGGCTCGTGTTCTGTGTGCTGATGGACGCATCCCATTATCACACACACACACACACACACACACACACACACACTCGCAAAAGGTGCGTTTTGTTCCCATGTCCGTGCATGCAGACACAGAGACACATGGATCCATGCAGCGCGCACCGTGCGAATGTATATGCATGGAAGCAAACGCACATGCTCGCTCAGCGTTGCCTGTGAGCTGATGTGCGCAGAATGCCAGTGAGGATCGTTTGCGACCGAGCCTCGAGAGAGGGGCAGAAATGCAACGCCGAGCGCAAACTAATGGCTCGCCGGGGAGCGGCGAGAGGGGTCGAGGAGGTCACAGCAAAGAAATGTTCAGAAGTGAGGATACCTGAACTGAGGAGAAATGCGATGGAGTGGTGATTAGACATTTAATGCAAGAGCAAAGTTAAAAGCTCTCGGGTTATTTAAGGGCACCGACCGGAGCCGCAGGCAGATGTGCAGTAGATAAATGGTTTGTGTCTCGTGTAATTAATTTGAAAGCTCCAGACGAGGCGCGTCGAATCGAAAAGTCTCACAGATGTGATGTCTTTAACACCGATAACCTGTGGCTTTATATGGAATTGAAAATTGTTGTTTACCAAACTGACCGGGGAGCAAACCCATTAATACATTTCACCAGGATTTATGACAGCGCTGAATGAATGAATATACAGTATGTGTTTACTTTCATGGTGGTGCATACAAACTAGTTCTGACTCGTTCTCTTAAAGTCTGCATCCCATCCCTGTCTAACCTGAAGCTTTAAATTTGCATTCAGATGGACTTTCTCATCATCAGGCGAATAAAACACCAATATTTATCTTCCTTTAGTTCAGTTTTTGGCATCTCCAACTTAATATGCATCATGTACAACAACAGCCGCCTTTTGGCTGAAAGCTAATGTTACCTGCACCTAAATATGGTTTAAAAATTGAAGTTTTAACAATGCGCTGATCTCTATAGCAGATTCAGGTGATAATTCTCAGTAGATTCATCTCTTTCATGTGACACCATTCTCATTTGACACTGTTTTCACACCTAAGTTAATATTATAACACGAAAACATGACACCACTTCCTTCTTTTTGGATTTGCCCTTAAAGGAAAAATCACACTACAATGAAATCAACCTGCATTTGAGCCCCTGTTAAAGGATTTGACGGCACGTGTTTGTGATTTGGGTAATAAATAACACCGATCAGAACCTTTTAACACTAGGCTACGGTGTTCTTGTCAAGTGGCATCTCATTATTTCAGCTTGCAGAGTTTCAAAATCTCAGTCGCAGTTGTAACCACATCTAGAGACGCTACTGAACAGAGTACAGTATATGAACTGAGTGCAAAAAAAGTGTTGCAAAGTGCAAAAATTACATCTTTCAATGAAAATAACTGCTATTCCTAATTTGTCTACTGTTTTAGTAAAAGAAGTAGACAGAACAAAACACTTGCTGCATTTCCATTACGCCTAGAAATGCACAAAACATCAATATCACAAAAAAAAAAAATGGTAATGGAAATGCAGTGGTTCTCCAGACACATTGATATAAAAGTATCGCAAAAGTGCGATGGAAACACTTTTTTGCATTTCACCAGTTCATTTGGAGTCCACCTTCTCCAAAGTGAAGTCTTGCGTGACCAGAATTGAAGAGAATAAAAGAATAAAAGAATTACAGCTCATTCACAAAACACCTTTGAATAGAAACATGTACAAAGTGCTATTGTACTATTTTCGAAATTTCAGAAATAACGCTTTCATAAAAACTGGACCGTAGTGCACAGTTTGCCCAAAATCCAGATTGTGCTAGAAGATTATTGTTGTCTGCTCATAAAGGTAGAAACTGTATTGATTCTTGATGACATATATATCAAATTGTTATGTTTACTTTTACTAAGTGTTTACTAAGCGACCAAAACAGTTCTTTGTGAAAAATAGGCTATAATATCGCCTGAACTTAACTTAACCTCAAGCTTTTATTTTGTTTTTTGGTTATTTGTTGTATTTTTGTTTTATTTACATTAATTTTGTAACTGAATCTTATCCTGACCATTTTTGCATTGTTGTACCTTTTCCGTATAAATTTTGTCCAAAATAAATAAATAAATAAATAAATAAAATTGACCCGGAAGTGCCACCTGCTAAAGAAGCGTTGCCACAGAAAAACTGGACCGTAGCATGCAAAGTTTAACCACGTTTTACGGACCAGTTGGTGTTAAATCAAGTTTACTAACCCTCGCCAGACTAAGTTGTAAATGTAAGTTTGTCTGCTTTGTTTAAGTCCGTATGAATAAATGTGGGTCCGTCAGAGATCTCATTATGCAAACTTGACCGAGCTGGTTGGCCGTGCAATTTGAAGTCATTAGCATAACATTTTAATATTTTGGGTAAACCGTCGCCTTTTTTATAGGTGAGTTGAAGTCTGGCCAGTTTAATTAATTAATAAATCGCTGTTTTATCGAGTGCAGTGTCCGATATAGCGACCAGATTCCTGCGTTAGATTAGATATTTAACTTTTAATCGTCGCTCTCAACAGGTGGTTTATTAGCTTAGCTGCGTTAGCTAACGGTTACCTTCACCTGTAAAACCAAAAAAACATGTTTGTATGAGGCAACACGCTTTAGTCTTTTAATGTGTACGTACAATTTAGTCTTCACAAATTAGTCTTTATACATGGACAAACAAAGGCCAACCCATCATTAGTTCTGACACAGGACTTTTACACCATTAAAGTTTAAAAGTCACTTGAACGAGTTCTGTTGGAGCATGAAGCCTCCTGTGTCTGATTTAAACACATATTTAACCGACATGAGCTTAAACTTTGTTTTAACTTGTCTCTTTTTTTGTAGGAGTGGTGACACAGTAGCATATCTTCTCTTAATGGACTGAGAAAGAGCTCAGTCATTGATATGAAACAGTTGAGCTCATTTAACATGCACATGACTAATGAGTTAGAAGAGACCATTTTTTTTCTCTTGCTTCATTTGTTCCGCTGCTGTAATTTTGAGCTAAACTAAACAGTATGAGTGCACTAAAACAGACAGTGACAAGGCCTTTGGTAAGGAGCTACAACTTGTGGTATTATTTAGTCATCTATTCTTTTTTTAATCCTCTCTCACAGTACATCACAGCAGAATCCCTGCGCTCGAATTACAGCATGTTGCCTGCATGTGTGAATCCAGAGAAAACCTCCACCATCAGCCATGGAAACAATATATCAGAGGTAAAGATTAAAGTTAATTATATATATACTGTGGTGGCAAACAAATATTCATGATAATATCTCAAATATTATCATGAATATTTGTTTTTTATTCAAATAAAAATGTAATTTCTTGACAGTTTCACTATGTCAGTTCTCAACGTCTCAAAATAACAGAATGTGTTCAAAACTGAACAAAAAATAAATAAACCATCACATCATTAAATTCATATTTAGTGCTCCTGCCATTAGCACACAGTAGAGCTCTAATCATGGTCGGCATGTTACCCACGAGCCTTTCCCGCTGTTAAGGGGTAATCTTGTCCCATTCTTCTTGAATTACTACTTCTAATTCTTCGGTTTGCGCTTTCAAACAGACCTTTTGATAATCTACCTTAGATTTTCAATAGGGCTCATGTCCAGGGATTGAGCTGGCTGCTCTAAGACCTGGATACTGTGCTTTTGCAGCCCTGGATGTTTGGCGGGGGGCATTATCTTGTTGAACCATCCAGTTTTGACCTCGACGGAGCAGTGCACGAGCAGAAGGGAGCGTGTGGGTTGGGAGAATGGCACAATATTTGGCAGAGTTCAATGTGCCATCACAGACCGTGAGATGAACACCGGCAGCACTCATGCATCCCCAAACCATGATGCTGCCTCCACCATTTTTGACTATACATGCTGGAGATAATGCTTCGCCTGCCCTTCTGCGTAGCCTCACATTAGCAGGAGGAAGATAAAGCTGGAAACCGGAATCATGTGACCGCAGAATCTTCTTCCAATTCTTGACTGTCGAGTCCTTGTGTGCTTGGGCTTAACAACACCAGGCTAACCTCTGTCTCTCATTGATCAGGAGCTTCTTGACAGCCTTCTAGGACCGTTTTTGTCTCTGAAGAACTTTCAAATGTACTGGCTTTGTATAGACACGAAGCACGGCCACAGAAAAATGTGTCTTTTAATAAAAAGCACGGCCTTCATTGGAACTAAAATGACCCAGTACTCAAAATTTCTCTTGTATTTTTATGGAACCAATCAATTTTTTAACAACTGTTTTAGGATTTGTTTAGTAGTTTGTGACTGTACTAAGTGATTTTTTTTAATGCAAGGTTTCACAAATGCAAGGAAAACTTTTTTCCAACACTGTAGATACTCTCATGGAAGTGACATCCAAGTAACTGCAACTAGCTGTGACATTCAGGGTGTTGAATCTGTAATTTTCACATCAGCTTGGCATCACAACTGAGGCACTTTGACGTGTGATATTTCCATTCTTCATCAATGACATTAAAGTATTTATCTCAGAAATCATGCACACGAAAATATATCATGCACACTAGAATGCACATGTACATAACATAAATATTTTAATGTCAGTAACTGAGCAAATAACCTGGAGATCAAACGCAAAATATGCTATAACATCATGGCATTAAACTTAATCTCTGGTCACGTTATTAATTACAAATGGTGTTCTGTCACTAAGGGTTCATCTCCTCAAACTGTTAAGTGGCATTTATATTGGCACCACACACCCTGTTTTTACTTTCAAGACCAGTTTAATCTTATGGTAACACTGAATGTCTCATGTTTTACAGATTATCCGAGTGACCTGTCGAGGTGTTTCTGGACCGGCCAGACTCTCTTCACTGAATGAGAGATCATCATCACCCAGATGGGAGCCTTTCTTCACTCAGGTCAAACCTTGAAGACAACGATCCAGCAGCATCAGGAAAATCTAGGTATCCACAGACACAGACACACGTAACTACGTTTGATTTATTTATTTATTTTAAACTACGGCCAAGAGAATTTTGGCACACAAACACTTTAGCACTTTTACATAGTTAAACTCTATATGACTCTATATTACCTACAGTACTTTTAAGGGTATCTTTAAGTATTTTAAAGCCTAAATACAACAAATTAATTTACAGTAATTTGGTTACTCGTGCCTCATTATGGTAAGGTATAACTAATGTGTACATTCAGGATATGGGTGGTGGTAGTTAGTATTTAGGTCTTTTTCCAGAGCTAATCACTTGACTAAACATCATACTTTAAAACATTTTTTTTACCATGCTCTGGGATTTCTGCACATTACTGCACATTAACGTCTTCTCGCAATATATGCTTTCTGTTTCACTGAGCACTGCAGTTTATTTCTCTTAAAGCTAACTGATAAAGACGAATACAAAACAGAGCGTGCATTTACAGCTAAGAGAATTCATGCTTTTTGGAGAATTTATAAATACTCACCTAAATGTTATGGGATATTTACATTGTAATTAGCAGTGGAGTCCCTGTTGGAAACCTTTCAGCTTTCCACTCGAACATGTGTGATTGTGACGGTATTGATTTTAGATGTCGGTGATTGGACTTATACAGTATATTTACTATGTGCAAGTTAAAGCATTCCACTAACAGGAAGTGTCAATCAGAGTTGGCCTTGTTGCACAGATCCTGTCTGTCAGAAGAAAGAGCAGAATAGGCTCTTACTGAGCGTCTTTTGTGGTTTCTGTCTAATTGATCATTGCTGGAAAGCCACAGCGGTTCATAAATAATGCTAGAGAACTATACCAGTACCCAGATCATTTAATAACTTGTGGTGGTCCTATAGACTTGTTTATTGGAGGCTCAGTGCACAGATGTCCTTCAGCTTTTCATCTTTTTCTTAATAATAGTGTCAGACAGACGTTCAGCCTCCCTTTACAGCTCATTGCTTGTGAAAGGTCTCAAGGTGATGTATTATGTTTAAGAAAAGTAACCTATAGCCTGTAATGTTTCAATAAAAAAAAAAAAAAAAAAAACTGCAGAGGATGAGGTTAACAATACATATTTAGTCTACAGAAATCGCACTATAATCACAAGGCTATTGCTGATCATGATGTAGGCTGTTGCTTAAGTAAAGAACAACGATTAATAATGCTGTTTATTGCAGTGGCTGTTAAATGCTCAGCTCATTTCTACTGGCCTGTGGAATATTTTAATATACTGCCTGAACCTAGTTGTTGTGATGACATCATTGACCCTATATAGAGAAGGACATAACCACCATGACCTCACCCTGACTCTTGAAGTTTTGAAGCTCGGTCTGGCGGCTCAAGCCATTACCTACTTAGCATCGGCTAACTCCTCTTAACAGCTAATTTGGTATTCGGTAGGTGGAACATGGGCGGAGGTGATGCCTAAGTAGATAGCAATTTAAATATTCATAAGCCTTATTATAATTTCAACTGGTTATCTGAAACTTTGTCCCTGTACAGTTAACATGGGCGTTTATTTCTATTTTAACACAGAGGTCTATGACTATTTAGCCACTGTTGGAGATGGACTGGAACTGCAGCTTTTGGCACTTGGTGGTTTCCTAACTTTTCAGTCCTGGAAGTCACAGCTTGGATGGTATTCATAGTTTCAGTTAATGGGCAGTGATGGAAAAGAAGGCATTCATATTTTTTGACGGGGGGAGGAGTTGAATTAAAGGCCTTTTGTACTTTTCAGTAGTTGTTTTGTCTTGGCGAGGTGTGGGATGTACTGCGTTGTGTAAAAGTTAACGTAAACTCCTGCTGGGAATGAAAATTCAAATCAGTCATTTAACCTCCTGAGACCCTGCGTCCTCATATGGGGACATTTTAGGTTTTATTGCAGGTTATTCTGCTTCATTTAAAGCCATTGTCCTAGTTAGCGGACACTTTAGTCTGCCATCTAGTGGTAGCAAAGTGTCAATACAGTAGCTAGTCGGTAAAAACATGAGTGGGCATTTCATTCGATCACAGGACAAAAGTGGACGAGGAACAAAACCCCATCAAATTCTCTGGTTAAAACTTATTTACTTGTGCTTATTAATGTTTCTATTTTGATATGACTCGTAAATGTAACAAATTTTATCTATAGCAACCAGCTACGGCCTTGTTTCATTGTTTGCAATTCTGGTTTTGCTCAGCCACGTTCAGGTATTAAAATAAACAGTTTTATATTTTCTTACACATTGTTGACTTTCATATAATATAAATAATGAACTAATCTCAGCGTCCACATATGAAGACATTGTTTTTTTTTTTCAAAAACTACTACTTCCTGTTGAAAGGCATTGCTTAGTTTTTATATGCTTTAGGTCCTACTGATCTTAAATACCTTGGAGAAATTAAAAACACAGACCAAACAAAAGCTGCGGTCTCAGAAGGATAATGCCAAACAACTGTAAAAAGTTTCTGTCTTTAGGATTACAAGTAATTTACAGATTATGGTGAAACTAGGCCCGTCTGTTCTGATTTCAATCAGATTTCAACGTGGGTCTCCATCACTTGTTCCTGTCCTCCTGCTCTCCACTACCTGTCTTTCTCAATGCTCTTTAATTGTCCGTGATTTCTCCCTTGTTGGTGTGTCTCGCAGCTGATACAAAAAGCCACGGAGTCTTGAAAAGGCAAAAAATGAGAAAAGAGCCTGAGAAAAAGAGAAAGGGGGAGACGGAAGAATGCGTTTGATTAGCGTAAGTTTGCTCGAGCTCAAGTTCGCCATTGTGTTCGTCGTGGATGTGTGAATGTTGCAGTGAGCGGAGAGGCTAAGAAAAGACGGGCATGGGAAACATGCACACTGACATTTCTTAATCAAATATGGCAATCAGGGGGCCAACCAACAGCATACCATTTGCAATCCCTTTTAATTCATAATCAAAAGCTGAGCAAATGAGGGAGAAATTGAGAAAGACTGAGAGAGCGGGGGAGAGAAATGAGGGAGAAGGAAAGAGAGGGGGAGAGAGAGATGCAGGTCATTACATCTCTTTTTACTGGCCCGATGAGAGCAATGCAGAATTAATCAGAGGCCATTAGGCTGTATTTACTTACCACTGCAGGGGCTCAGATCTCTCGCTCCCTCTTTCTCTGGATACGAACCCTGATATGATCCTACTCTGCCCCCACCTTATAACAGAGGCTGGAGCAGGGCTAAGAATAAGGGTATAACGAGAATGATCCCACATACAAGTGCGTGTGTGTGTGCATGCGAGCTTGTGTCTGTATTCCTCGACATTATGTTGCATCATGTGGGTGTTGTGTGCACTGGGGGCCCGAGTGGTATGGAGAGGAGAAGAGCTGGAGAGATGCTCTTAAATCAGAGTGTGTAATCCCCTGTGGGGTCAGCCTGCGGCCTCTGATGTTGACTCACAACTCAGGCTATCACACATCCCTCTCCCCCTCTCTCTCTCTCTCTCTCTCCTAATGCACTGCTGCCATTACTCACCCGGGTCCTACTGGTGCCAAAATTTCTAATAATGGGTCTATGTCCCCAAAAGCATCTTGGCACTAAGTTAGTGCCATTTCAACAAAATGGAGTTCAAACCTTTCTAAAAGAGCATGTTTTAGTTGTAACTAATAAACGTCATTAATGCTTTGTAAATTGACGTCTTGGTTGCGGAGTACGGGAAGAAGTAATAATACTTAGTTAATTATGTCTGATGTTACTTTTTTAAACCGGTCTTAATACAGGTAAAAACTCTATAACCTCCCTATTAGATGGATCAATACATAGATAGATTAATCCCGTACTGGGAAGTTTCAGTAGCTGGGTTTACATGGAGCTAAAATATTCCAATTACCTCCGTTTAGAAGTCCCAAACGAATGAAAATGCTCCACATAAACGCCTAAATTGGAATCAGTTGAAATTTAAGACGGGAAACCTCTTCATTTGTGTCTGTCTCATTTTCTAAGTTTTAAAGCCCACCACTGAGCTCTAACTAGAAGTGACTGTAATGTACCGAGGCGTAGAACAAAATTCTCCCAAATGGAGCACGTTACCACTACACATCCAAACCTGTGACAACTACTTTTTTAAAAAATAATAATCTCAAACACTGGTTAAAAATAATTCAGACATGTACTCGTATAGCCTAAATAGTTTTCTTAATCTGATGCATACTCTTTGGTTCGTGGTCCATTATCGTTTTTTTTTTTTGTTTTGTTTTTATAATTGTGGGTCGAATGTGTTGTCATAGTATTGCCTGTTTCGATACGTCTTCTCTGTCTGTGTTGTGTACCTGCCTTAGGATCACTGCTGAAAATTAGCATTTACGCTAAGTGTGGCGCATTTACACTGATGGCTAACACATCAGTGTTGATTATTGTCCCAATTCAATAAACTAAAATAAAAAATGAAACAGGCCAAATGAAATTCCTTTTCCAAAACTGATCGAAAGTCATGTAAACGCTGAATCGGAATCAAGTCAGACCCCGTTCCGTCTGCACTTGCTTTGTAAATGCACAGTGACGTTCAATTGACGTTTCCTCAACTGGTCTGCGGCACATAATAACACCCTTTAATAAACTCTGAAAGAACTAGACAGTCTCACATGCATAGACGGCAGAAAAAATAGAAATATTGAATTTTTTGGAAAAGGTGGCCAAAAAAATTCATTGAAGCTGAGATAGACTCAAAACGTGGAGCGAATTTGGAACCGCTGGAAAACCTTTTAGCAAAAGTGGGTATAACCCTACAAACTTTATGAATCAATCATACTGATTAGTCATTATTCTGGTGATGTATTTAGGAAGTGGATAGAAAAGATCACTTCACATTTAAACAGTTAATCAATCTTTATGTATAAAGCGCTTTAAAAACAACACAGTTGGCCAAAGTGCTGTACTAATACATTGAGAAAAAGACTAAGACTAAAATCATAAAACAAGCAAACAAATAAAAACATTAAGAAGCCAAAGTGCTGTGAACAGACATAAGACAGACATAAGGTTTCCGTTGACCTCAAACCTTCAATCAGAATGAGAAAAAAGACTCCATGTAAACCTGGTTCTGTGTTGCACCAGCAATAATAAAATAATGAAGCCGAGCCTTCTGGAGAAGTTGCACATGCATTATTATTATTATTATTATTATTATTATTATTGCTTGTTGTGTGGTGACAACGCACTATACAGCAATAATGTAACAATAGTGACTGTCAGGAATCAGTGTGTACATTTACATGCACGTGAAAAAAACAAATTTTTGCCTTAATCGGACTATTTCTGGAGAACTTAAGTGCATGTAAACATGTTACCCCGACTAAAATCGGAGTTCTCATTATCCATCTATTCGATTTTCTCTGGCGTGTATATGCTTAATCACACTACTCACAGGATAATGCGTGTGTGAATGCTCCGCAACTGCTGCACTGGCGTGTGACCCCGAAAAAACATCCAAGAAAGCCGGTCGCAGAAGAAGAAGATAAACAGAGCCGGTAGAAGAACCACCTGAGGGATAGCGCATATGTTACCTGCACCACAAACAGTCTGTACATGATGTACGAGATAAAAAAAAAAAATGTACTACTGGTTGAAATGTCGCATGAATGACGTAATAGGTCAACTGGAAAGTGGGCCGTATTAACATAGTATTAACCCACTGAAAAGACACGTATCGCCACCTAATGTGGAGGAGGAGGACATGTTCCCGTCAGTTATTCAATTTTCTCTGCTACATGTAAACTGGGACAAGGATCGTAGGCTGAAAGTCGATTTTCAAGCATAGCTCGATTAACTGTGCATGTAAACGCACTGAGCGTGACACATGTAGGAGATATAAGCTGTGCTGATGCTGTTGATGGTCTTTTTAGTCTTTCGGTGATGAAAAAGAGACATGCCAAAGCGGATTCAAACAAGTACTTTTGAAAAGCCCCCAAGCACAGACTTCGGTATGAAATAATTTTCAACTTAAGTTTGATAAAATTCCTTTCCATGTAAAAGGGGCTGTTGTGGGATAAATTAAAGGATGATTTATCAAACTATAGCTGTACAATGAGATGAGACTTAAACGTCAATCAGGCATAACATTATGACCACCTTCCTAATACAGCTATGACTCATCAGAGAATGGACGTGGGGCCTTCTGAGGATGTCACGTAGTGTCTGGCACCACAGTGTCATTAGTGGGGAGGTCTTTGGGTCCTATGGGTTGAGGGGAGAGGCCTCTGTGTATCATCCCACAGATACTTGATCAGTTTGGGATCTAGTGAATTTGGAGGCCAGGTCAACACCTTGTGCTGCTTTTCATGTTTTTTTTGTTGTTCCTGAAGCACTTTTGTGTGTCTGTGTCAGGCTTCATCCTGGTGGGGATGCCATGAAATAGTGTCAGTGCTATGTGGTGCGGGTGCCTGGTCTGGTCTCGTCTTGGTGGGTGGTGCATGTCTAAGTAACATCCATAAGAATGCCAGCTCCAAAATTTCCCAGCAGAACACTGAATTGTCACAACATGGTCAATGTTATGTGCTTCCCCCATCAGTGGTTATAATGTGGATGATCCATGTGTACGTATTGACGAACCCATTAAGGTTCATCACCCAGAGGCACCCCATTCACCCTGACCTGTTGTTTTCAACAGTTTAAATTAATTGATTTATTGTTATCATAAAGTTATGAACTATAGTATCTTAAAAAAACAAAAAACAGTGACACGTGCTCATGTAAATGTTAAAACCTGTCAGTCATATTTTCTATCTGGACATTCTACAGCTAAGATGAGTAGTCATACTCCTCACTGGACAATATATTAGTTTAAAGAAACTAACGTAAACCATTTATAATGATGACAAAATATACCCCTTAATGGCTCATTAATGATCTATAAAGCATTAGTAAATGACTTATTAACCATTTGTAAAGCCAGTCAGACTCAGTGAGAGCTGATAAAGCTTTTGTAAGGCGTGTCATATTAAGTGTGTTATACAGACGTTGTGGTTATTTGTGAAACCGTGCTTTGAAAAAGAATACGTGCATATGTGTACAGTATAAATTTTTAGTTTGTTTACCACGTGACCTGAAATTTGCAACTTCAGGGTCAGCTTTGACCATTGAGGTTAACCCTGCAGGAGAGACGGCACTTCAAAGTCCCCGGCACTGACCCAACCACGCCATTACAGCACAAAACCTTTTTAAACAACTGATAGCGAGACAAAGGAGGCTGCGGCATACTTTCTGTGGGCGATATGAGCAAACAGCTAATGATGTTTACTTAAGATTAGCCGGGCTCACCACCAAAGGAGCCTGTCTTGGAAAGAGAAAGAGCCAGCAGAAAAGAGAAATAAGGGAAAGAACAAAAGGGACACAATTCAACAGTTTAGTCATTTAGTCTACATTGTTGTTTGTCTGTTTGTCGGGTGTGTCGCAAGAGTGGAGGAATGCTCTGTTTAGAAGTGAATAATTTGCCTTGAATAGCACATACAGGCACAAATCTACCTGCACACAAAGGCACGTGGGGAAATAAAAAAAATAAAAAAATCATGAATAAAAGATAATTGAAGTAGAAAGAAAATACCTCAAACAGTATCGTGTAATTCAATAAGTTGATTTGGAAACGAAAAATCCTTTTTTGTGTCGATCATGTTGAGTGGATCATGTAGATTTAGTGAACAAATACCCGTCAGATTGTTCAGTGAAAGAGGCACTCTTTTACTTTTTATGTAGGTCTCTGCATCCCTAATGTTGTAATTTCTATTCTGGAAGATGACAAATGACACACCAAGATTTTTTTTTTTTTAAAAAACAACACATTTTACTTAGTAAAACTAGTAATGCCACAATGTAAAGTAAAACATATTACAACATATTTAATCTTATAATCCTAGATTTAAAAAAATCCTTAAAGGAAATAGTTTTGTTGCTGTAAAACTTTTATGAAAAGTAGAACAAAGCACATCATAAATGACCTAAAAAATAAAATGTACTTAAGCTTGCAATCTTTTTTTCTGTCCTGTTGTAGAAACAATTTGTAAACACAACACGGGCCGGAGTGGATATAACGAACTTGTTAGCAGTCCGGTTACTTATTCACACATTCAGCAGATAAAGAACAACGTGGCGTTTATTTGGAGTCCTGTTTTTATCAGCGCTTTGAACGTCACAACAACATACTTGATGCTTAATCCCATTGATATACATGGCATGCGTAGTATCAAAGCAGTGGTAACTTTTGGCAGTATACCCAGTCGGCGTATGTATATCTAACGGGTGCGGCTGTGTAGGTGAACTGGAGCCTCCAACACCTTTTAAAACACTGAAGTCTTAATTCACCTCCACGTCTCTCAACAAACGGAGCCGGGCGTCTGCCTCCGCCGCACAGATAACGCCGCAGCCGCACTGTAAAAAGGCACCCCAACAACTGCAGCTGATTCCTCCCGGAACGTGTAATTTTCTCATTTAGCTCACAAGCGTTTGGCCCGACACCAATTAGCACGGGGCGCTGACCTCAGATGTCTGCACCAGGAGACATGGCGCCGAACGTCGCACCACGTGGCGCACCTCAATCAGTCGCTTGCACCCTCTTTTCTATTTTGCAGCCATCAAATCATTGCCATATACATAATTCATATACCTCGGATTTGGAGGTTTATTATAACCCCTCTCTTACTGTGAGAGTATGATTATATGTCAGCTTCAACTTTATAAAAATAGGAGAATGGGCCGTCTTTCTCTCCCATCTACATATCGTCTTTTAAGAGTTTCTGTGACTGTTGCATATTTGTAATATGAGGGTAAAATCCATTTATACGCTTAGAATTTCTACATAAGGAGTCAATGTAACATATGTTAATGTGTTTGCTCTTATTGTAAGTACCTGCTTATAGGACTTAGTCCAAAAAAATCCCCAAAAAATCCTCTTTTTAATTGCCTGCCCATGTTATGCAATACCACATCTCACCATAGGGGGGTGGGGTCATACCAAAATGCTAGTGCTATCACCCATGCCCGCTTAATATGAGGGAGCCATGAATGTCAATGAGGAGGGTGTAATTGGCTCTGGGATTATCAACATGTAATGGTAAGATAACATGAAACTTTGATGACTGTCTGGGAACCGGGAGACGGAATCAGTGATTTCTAAGTCAGATATATGATGGAGAACAATGATAGCATGCAGTATTAATTTGTAATTCCTCGTAGATATCATGGCCTTCCTGTTATGAAAGTCGATGTAGGACTTTACATTGTAAGTGATAAACGTGAAACTTAACTGTACGTGTATGTTTTAATTAGAGTGCTTAGGTCGTTATTAGCCTCTCGAGCCTATCTTGTTAGTGAATGTTCCTTTTCATGGACTCGCATGTTCTTCGAGTACATCTATTTTGATTTGTGCCAACCCGGCGTGCGATGTACAGTACACGGGGTGGGTGACCAGGTGCTCACGCATGTAAATGTATACATGCGCATCCACGAGTGCGTCCATATGCGAGTCCATTTGCACGTGTGTGAGTGTGCAGCATGCACATGTCTCTCCTCCTTGACGTCGTCTGTGCACCCCACCAGGCAGCTCTTGGCCTCCTCCTTTCATTGCTAAGAAACCATCCATTCTGTGTGAGTAATCAGAGCTGTGCCTCCAGGAGCCCAGCCAAGCCTCTCATCCTTGGGCTGCTCAAGAGCTGCTTTAATTAACCATCATACCACAGATGGGATCGATTTTTTTTTTCACCTCCCCTACCCACCCCCCCCTCCACCCCCACCCTGCCCCCTCCACCTCCCACCTCTATCCCACTCTTTCTCTTTGCTCCCTCACTCTCTCCTTGCCTCTCTCTTTCTCCCTCTCCCTTCTATCTGCTGCTTCTTTCCTGCACCCTTCTCTCCCATACACAAGCCCCATAATTGCACTGGAACAGTGCCAGCCGCCAGTCGGGCCCCAGACTGCAGGCCTCTCCTCTCCCTCTGTTCTCCTCCTCAGCCCCTGGCCTCACCTGCTCAATACCTTATTAGTGTCAGGATCTGTAGAGAGTCATTGCGGATTAACTAAAGAGATGTGAGATTGATTTCTGCCCCTGCAGATAAAATTGAAGTTTTCTTCTTGCGTGTGCACATGAGTGCATGTACTGTGTGTGTGTGAGTGTCTTAGTGTGTGTGTGTGTGTGTGAACAAGGAGCAGAGCGCGAAAGAGGGGAGGGGAAAAAAAAAAAAGTAGGAAAGCAGAAAAAAGGAAAGTCTGTATGATCTTTTAGTCTGCAGCCTTGCAGGGATATACTGGATGCATGTGCATGTTGTGTGTGTTTGTGCATTACTGTTCTCTAGTATGTATGAGGGTTTTTGAAATGAGGGTTTGCTAATTTGCTATTGGAAGACCCACTTGAGCCTCTGCCTCTCTCACAACAAATTAATCCCCCCTCTAGCTTTACCTTCATTGGTTTTCATGTGGCGCTATGAAGGCACTAGACGGACCCATATCCCTCTGTGCTACACTGTATTCTAGAGAGGGCTCCTCCATCCATACACATGGACACACACAAATAAGGAAAAAAAACAAAAAAAACATGCATGCACACCCAACAAGCCTAAAACCCAATCTCAAATTCTAATCTGCTGCAGTAATAGTCCCATGAAATGACCCGTTCTGGTAAATACGTTCACGAAAATAGCGTCCTATTGATTATTCATGGATCGGGAATGGCTGTATATGTGTCAACGAGGTCGCGGAGGCAGCCAGTTGGGCGAGAGATTAACATCTATTTCAGAGGTAGGTGAATTTGTAGTGGAGGAGAGGTGGTGGGGGTGGGGGCAGGAGAATTGTGTGTTAGTGTGTGTGTGTGCGTGTGAGAGAGAGTTGCAGGAGGTTGGGGATGGAGCGGGGTGGAGGGTTGTCTCCTCAGGATTGTGCTGTAATCACAGGCCTCCGTCTACATGGCACATCTCAAGAGTGGTGTCAGCTGGGCTCTCTTCTGTTTGCTAATAGCAGGGGGTCAGGCTTCACTCACAAAGAGGTGCGTTTGATCCCCAGGTATGGGACACGGAGGGAAGGAGTGACACTACTGAATACTAACAGGTCACGCTACACGCCTACTTATCTTTCATCTGGGGCGTGTGTTTGGCCGCGTGTTCGACATCCTAAATGTTATTTGTGTTTTGCAAACAGATTAGTGGGTTTGAAGCTGTGATTTTCTTGTTTCGAGGTTTAAAAAAAAAAAAGAAGAAAAATCACAGGAGAAACTGAAACAATCTGCTAAAATGCAGATATTAAATCCGTCTAGATTCTAATGCTAGTATAAAAATAATATAATAGAGACACTAATGATTACACTAATGATAAAACTAGTCTAACTAGCTTTGAGCAGCCAGAGAAACTTTTTGAACAGATCTGCCCTGTTCTTGTTGTTGTGTGATGGCAGGTGCATTGCCTTTGTGTGTTACAGCTGCTGATTTCTAGTGCGGTGTTTGCGCGTTTGTATAGAAGCCGTTGTGGTGGCGGTTGTGTAGCAGTTCATGGGTCCCAGGGCCCAGCTGCCAGAGTGAGGCAGAAGAGTCAGACATCATTGTGGTGTGATTTCCTCCTCTCCTTGCAGATGGAGTGTTTTTGTCAGAGCGAGGGCCACAGTGATTGCCTCTTCGCCACCGGTGTCAGCCCAGGATAATACTGCAGCCGTCCCCCCAGGAACAAAACAGGATCAGCGCAATCCATTTTCTTTTTCTCTGCCAAAATGGAATAATTTCAAAGAGACAATCCCTGGTAGTCTCCAAAGCCCAGGAAAAATCAAAAGACAACCATTATGGCAAAAATTGTGAAAGAGGTGTCCCACCTTTCCCCCTTGGCTCTGCCAAATACTATGCCCAGCTCTAACTAACAAGCCACAGCCACAGATAGACAATGAAAGTGGATTGAAGAGCAAAGCTAGCAATCTCACAAAACAGAGCGCTAAAGTGAGACATGAAAGATGCATGCGCGCCGACTCTAGACGGAGAAGTAGACCCCCAGCATGGCCCCTCATATTCAGTGCCACACTCAGATCTTTATATTGAAAATATGGTGGTTTTATATGAGTCCATACGTCTGCAGCAATCTGAGTTCTATGGCTACCTGCCCTTTACAATCCTAATGACACTTCAGCAAAGTGTGGTGGCTGAGAGAGGGCGGGAGCCGGGAGGCTTTCCTTCAGAATGAGCTGAGAGCATCTTATTGGGAAAAGGGGCTAAGAGTGTTGTTGTGATGCCTGACTCCATATTCTCGGTCATAGATATTCAAGAACCGCACCTCCACTTACATTCTGCCTTCCCGTCGCTATAGGGCATCGGTCGGGACGCGCGGCCCTATAGTCGGCCGCCTGCAAATGAATATCCGTGCGGAGATAGCGGCGCGATGGGGCTTGAGCACGATGGTTTGATGCGTGATAAACACGGGGACAGGTAGGAAGACTCCTCTAAAAGTGCTTTTCTCCTGCACATTACCGAGCGACAGGAGTCATCAAAAGCATTGACAGTTACCTGCAGATTTTTTTTTTTTTTTTTTGTGCATTTAAGAGAAGTAACTCTTCACATATTTCTCAAGAACTTGCCATGACACATCACTGGTTGGAAGCTCTGCTATGCACAGGTGCTTGAAGGACAATACCGGAGTAGTAGTCTATTATTGTACAGTGTGAATGAATGAAGAGTGATTGAGTGCAGTACTCCACGCCACCTATATAAAGCAGAAGTATTGCAATGTGAGGGCCAGAGAGAGAGAGGGTGAGAGAGCTCTAGAGGCCTAAATGAGGTGAAGGGAAGTGGAAGTGTCCAGTAGGGGGTCTGCTGCTGTGGGAAGAGGGGGGTGGGGGAGGGGGGGAGGTGGGGGAGGAGGGCTTGCTCTGCGCAGTGCCTGGGCCAATGCATGAGGGTTTGGGGCTAAGTGTCTCATCAGCATCCAGCTCAGGTGCTGCCAGGGCCCACGCACTAACTATGCCCTGACTTGATTGTAATTGCCTGAATTCAACTCCCGCTGCTCCCTCCTGGCAATATCACAGGCACATTTAACTCCAGAGAGCCTGGGGACCATGCAGCAGGGCCACAGAGTGCAGCTGACTGCCTCTTGTTGAAGCCTGTGGGCTGCAGGGGGATCCTCTCTTGTGCTGTCTGCTTTGTGGGGGGAGGGTCACAGGTGCACGCCCCCCCCCCCCCCCCCCCCCCCCCCCCCCCCCCCCCCCCTCATCTGGATGTTTGTGAACGTGAAACAAGTGCGACTGCATCGGATATACTCCGACAGTGATGGCATGAGCATGACAGAGGCATTTGTTGTTTTTAATGTCACCTTACGTGGGGAAGGAAAATGTGTCCCTGTCTGCCAAAAAAAAAAAAAAAAAGTGAATTTTGGGCTTACACAACAAAAAAAATATTGATTAAAATTTGACCTTCTCTTTAAATTTCCGTATCCATGGCTTTTCATAGCTATGAAAACCATAAATTATTTAACATAATCTTTAAAATCGCCACACAATCAGTCCGGAAAAATAACCCTCCCGGTTCCCGTCAGCCTGTGTTTATCATGTCCAATTCTAAACCAAACTATACACTTCTTGATTGCTTCATATTGCCGCCCGCAATATTTTTTATTTATGTTGTGTGTACCGCGGCATGCTGTAGTTATGCAAATGTTTTGGGGGAAAATTGAAAATTGCTCAAATCTGCTTTTCAAAGAACAAAAAAAAAAAACCCTTCAGAGACCGGAAAACAGTTAAATGAAAAATGTGAGACCACCATCAACAGCTTTACAGTAGGTACATTTTGGTTTTCTCCTAACAATGCATATGAATTTGGTTCCAAATTTCTAGTTATAGAACATTGAAGCTGCCTACATTTGTGCCCCTTTGTTTGTGACATTTGTGACTGACAAGGGCATGAATGAAGTACTTCCCTCTTACAGCGACAAAAGCCCTTATTAAACACAACATACAAAATTACGAGTAGAAATAGATTTTCCAGCGGTAATACGTAATCTATGTTTCCCAATCGGCCAGCTTTGGAAACTGCAGCAGGGTTAACTTAAAAAAGTTAGCCTGTGGTGCTCCTCATCCTGTGATAATAGGCCTGTCTGTAATGAAGAACAGGCTTGTTGCCAACAGGTGGTCTCTTTAAAAGACCAGAGCCACAGCACTCAGGATGGGGAAAAAAAAACCGCCATGGCAAAATGTGTCAGAATCTAATGTTCTGCAGAGTGAAAAGCCTGTTTTCTGTCTTTTGTTCCCAGCTAGAGATTCAGCCTTGTTCCTCATTGTTCGGGGCACAAACGAGCAACAGTCTTTTTTGACACGGAGCCACAGATGAATAAAGACTGGAGCTGACTAGTCACAGGAAAGAGCTTTCTTTTTGGAGGGCTTGGAGCCCATTAAGAGTTTGTGAGATATGAATGGATATGAATCCTCTCCTTCGACCCCACCAAAAAAAAAAAAAAAAAAAAAATACAACTGGACACACAGGAGACAAGGAACACCTCTGTGTCTTTTTACCGAGGTTCCCAAGGACATTTCAAGACACCGGGCTGATTGACAGGCAGGAATTACATAGAGTCAATAAGGAAGTGGTTCTTTGTTAATCTGAAAGGGTACACTATGCCCACCCAACCTTAGAGCAATAACCACTGACATTAACGTTGACATATTGACTTTATATTCTTGACATAAGCAGTAGAAGAAACCATATAATTGCAGCGATTACAGGCTGCATTATTGTGACATGAGCTTTATATTTCTGTCAGATTCGCGGCACGAAGGTCCGCGCATAATGTGCCGGCGTAATAAAACAGATAAAGATAATGAGATATTTAGTAAGCCACTTCATGCACATGCTAGTCAGACGCGTTCAGCTCAATGGGCAGATGATGGGGGGAGATCCCGGGCAAAGCAGCCCACAAAATACAAGCTTTTGTCCAGCTCCATAATCCATTTGTTACACTCAGACCAATTTGTCCTCATTAACCCTCATAAGGGGACTGTGTCTGAGACAAAAGCTCCCGGGGAACAATGAGTGCACCCCACCCTCCCCGCGTCCACATCGCCGCTGCTCAAGTGCTCCCCTTCCAAGCACATTGTGGCCCCCTTGTTGCCAAGAAGGTTCCAGTCTATGAGCAAGAGATGGACAGAGCCCAACAAGCAGGATACACCTGAAAGACGCCGTGAATAGAAATTTCCCCCATTTCCGAGTTAATAATGAAATATCTTCCGAAAAAACACAATGCGGCGTCTGCTGTTGTATTCAGGTCACTCCATCAATCAACTCTGAAATAAATCTTGACAAGATGTACAAAGAGCAGCCGCAGAGAAAGGGAAGGGGAGTTACAGTAATTTCCAAAGACGTGAGAAAGTTGTGTTTTTTTTTTCCTGTACTTGCACCTTCAACAATTTTTTTTATCTTTATTCAGAGTGAAGCACAAAATCGGGTTCTAAAATACATTATATTTCCATACAGTAGACTTAAAATCCAATTTTGTACCTGTTAGTGGGCTTTGTTTGTTTACTGAAAACACCCAGTCTTTGAGTCATTTTACAAAAGGTTCAGGTTTTAAAATGTTGAATAAGTTGTTGCACTGCTCAAACGTACTGTACTTGAGTATTTCCTTTCTTTGCTATTTCATACCTGTATTCCTCTTTATATGGACATTATATGTAGCCTGTGCTTATTTTACATGTGAGTATTTAGTTATATTAAAGAGTCGAAGATCATGTACAATGGATTTACAAAATAACACAAATATAAAATGACTCCTCCTTATAATGGGTTCAAACCCAAGTTTTAAAAATAACTGCTGTGTTCATATTAAAATTTGCACATAAAAAACAGATTATAAAAGTATGGTTTAAATAATAAACCAGTGGTATCTCATTTTCTAAATGTCTCTTCATTTAAATTCTTCAAGGGCTAAAAAAAATACATAAAATGCCTCTACAATCTGAAATACTGTATAAATAGTAGCTAAAACTAGCTCCATCTTCACCAACTACAGTTTTTATCAGTATTAAAAAGCTAATGTCGTATTTTAAACAGATAATAAACACGAAACACTTATGAAATCTGAGTTACAAAGTAATGAAATCATAATTAATCCTTCAGCCACTCGCTCGGTTAAAGCTCGGCGCTAAAGCCTTTTATGAACATGTCACAGTGTCAAACGCAGCGGCGTCCCATTTAATGCTGGTTTGTTGGGTCTCCAATATGTTTTCCAAACAGAGTTGCAGTAATCAGGTCATTTGTTATAATGACAACCATTAGGGGTGATCATCGTCACACAGCAGTCAGGCAGATAAATCAGGTGCTCTCCCTCTCTCTCCCTCTCTCTCTCAGATGCATCTCAATTACACACACCGCACACTGACAGACAGAAAACGCACACACTCACCTTCACATCACTGGGAACCAGAGATGAAAATATTCAAGATCCAAGCAGTTCCTGTATTGGTTGAGTTTATTGGCGCTAAAAATCTAAGTTTTCTCTACTTAGAAATTCTTGGTGTGGTTTCATGTTGCATTTAATATATTTAATTCATAAAAATATTATTAACTGCAGTGTAAGAGCGACTGATTGCGATTAGGTTGTGATTTCCTTATGAGAGTTAATATATTAAAGTCATGATTAGATTTGAGTCAAGGTTTTATATGGAAGAAATACCTTTATTTACATATTAATTACATTTCATTTAACTATAAAATGTCTTAAAGAAATACATTTCTCAGTTTTTTTATACATACATATATATATAAAGTAGTCTCATCATCAGGTGGCGGTGGTATGAAAAGCTCTTTTAATGATAAAGACCATGAGAATGAGTCGACGAGGAATAGAAAAAAAGTCATGTGTGTTTGCGTCTATCCACGTGGACGGTCCCTTCGCTAATATCCAGGCCCAAATTCAGTCACCCTCTTCAGCAGTGCTGCTTTCACTGCGCTGATCTTCTCATCCAGCTCTGTCAGGCTGCAGGCCTAAACGACGAAGTAAGAATTAGAAACTAATCAATCAACTCAGATTAACCTCCGCCTACAAAGTACGATGAAAGGAAACAAAAGAAACTACTAACCTGAGCGAGGGACGTCTTTGGTCGCTTGTGCAGGTGACTCTAAGAAACAAGGACACAAATACGCGTTAATTAGTCTTATTTTTAACTCATTCTTTGTCTAACTTTCCCCCTTAAAACGCCTCTCAAGGTCTAAAGAAAGAATGTACTCAGAGCTGTAAAATACAACAGCCAAGTGTTTTGCAAAATTAAAACATGCAATTTTCTAATATCCACTTAGAGAAATAAAAAATAAGTGACCTCATATGAGCAAAGAGCCGAATGCACAATGCCAAAGATTATAAAATAAAGATTTTCATTTAAAAATACATTTTAATGAAGGTATGTCTCCATTAAATGCTCTGACAATAGTTAAGAGGCAGTAAACACAGAGCAGGAGATGAGAGGTTGGCGTACATACAAAGTTCTTGGTCAAACTGGAATAGAGGTCGTCATAAAACTCAGCGGCATTGTTCGTTTTTAAGTCGCCGCGGCCTTTACTGTTCGGTTTAAAATGCTGATCCTGAATAATCGTAGGCCAACTGTATTCGGCTTTTCAGCGAACACCGAACTACAGCAAGGAGGGGGGAAAAAAAAAAAAAAGCGATGGGGGACTCCGAATAGAAAGGACCCCCATCCTCATCAGTTTATTCAAAGACACTCAACATCTCTTGCTCTGCTCACACAAACATGCAGTGAGTCAAAAGCAGATGGGGAGCAGCATACTCAAAGAAGCAGCATGCTGTGCTGAGAAATACCAGTTTGAAGAGACATGCACATCTCAAGCACACTTAGATAACTAACACACTGGACGGACTCCTTCAGCTTGGGAAATTAGAGTCTGTGACTGTGCAGATGTCTGACAGGTTGAATATGAAGTCCAATAAATTACCTACTGACATCTTCTGGGTCTCCACTACTCTTAAAGGAAAAATTATCTCAAATGATTCGTCTGCTGAGACCTAAATTTGTCTGTTTTTGATTCAATTCAAGTGTAACTTGGAGGGTGAAACTAATATTATACAACATTTATACAATATACAATATACAATATATTATACAACAAACAATAAAACTGACCACGTAAATAGACTTTAATTACTCTAAAAGAGCCTCTTACATTACAGTGTGTGTCCTTGTCTAAAATAATTCACACATAAAAACTCAAATTCTGAAAGCGTGACAGGATACTATGTAATGAGAACTGAACTTAAAACTTTTCATCCTGTCGCCACCCTCTTACTGCGTTTTGACCGGCAGAGAACTGATTTCTCATCTTCCACAAAGTCTTAAACTCATTTTGCATATTTTTAAAAGTATTTAATAGCTTTGGAGTCATTTGGTAACATTAAAGGTGGCGTTTCTTGTTGCTTTCACGGCTTATCACATGCACAATGTGGTCATGATCTCACTGGAAACTAGTATTTTATGTTCTGAATCAACTTATCTTTGGTTGAAATGCACAGAACTATATTTGCAAACTAGCATGGAAGACAGAAAGTTTGACAGAAAAAAAAGTCATTTGCAGATGGGAACTGGTTCTTCGTTGCCGTAACTGAGTTACAGTGTAAACTGGTCCCAGTGAGAAAAGTTAAACTAGTTCAAATTCCATAAGGAAATAGAAGCAAGGTTGTGTTTACTCCAACTCAACTACATAAACGTACTTCAAAACAAAAGGACGGGAGGATGAGATGATCGGGCAACTACGGGAACTTAAATAAAAACATATACGGTTGAAACACAGATCTTTAGAGGTGAAATGGCAGCAACAGAAAACAACTGCCAAGTTAGAGCATCGTGTGTGGATTATGTGCTGTAAGTTAAACAAGAGAGTCAAGAAAGAGACTGCTACTTCTTTAAGTACTCGTGTGTGAACAGGGAGGTGTGCCTACACGTGTCCAGGAAACTCCAGGAGTTTCTTATGATTAAAGTCCTCAGGTGAAGTGTAGCACTTACTGAATATTTGTATTGGAGGAGGCATGCATGTGGCTGTTGGTTTGCTAATACCAGCTTTAACTCTTAATCCACAAAGATAAACTCCTATGAATTTTTTTTTTACATTCTTTCCTTCTTCTAACCTGTATGACTGTCTTGTATATATACTTTAAAGCCATGGGACTCACTGTGGACAGAAAGTACTCGGGCGATAGTCCCTCCAACTCCAGGATACGATCCTCCAGCTTCTTAAGTCTCTGATAGACACTCAATGGGACCGGGCCCGCTGAAGAAATAAAACACTTGTTGAACAATCTAAATACTTAGGCTTGTACATGACAAATTCAGAAGTAGTGAGCAGATTAAAATGTGTATAACAGCTCACATCATATCTGATGTTAAATAAAATATCATAATATGTAAATTTGTCTGTGGTCTAAGCTGTTTGTGGCACCTTCAGTCTTTCGTACCATTACACGAAAGACGGACAATAATTTCAACATTGTCACAACTTGTCTGTTTGCTTCCTTGTCTAACCTGTTGGGAGTTTTAGGTGAGTCTCGATGTTGTGAAGTCTCTCTTCAATAGCTGCATTTCCACAGTCTCTTGTCATTGGCCCCCTCTGCTGCTCCCCAGTCTCTCCCTGGTTTCCCCCGCTCCGAGTCTGGGGCCCGTAAGTGTTTACCACTCGCGTGACTGTCCAGCAAAGGAACATAAACAGAATCCTTAACGTAGTTTTGACCAGAGACTTAACGACAACACATCTAAAGCCGTGATAAAGCATTTACAAAGCAGGCAGGTACATAAAGGATCCTACAAGACACTTATTTTTAACTACATAGCGACAAAAGAACTTGTTTCCTTTTTTATAAGTTCTTGTTTTTTTCATGAGAATTGTAGTAATAATAATAATCATAATGATACATGCTTTAACTGTGACTGCATCAAAAATGAAACTTACCTTTTACATGGCTTTTAAAACCTGGGTAAGGAGTGAACACTGCATCCGTTCTGGCACAGCTGTTTTCTACAAGAGGATCAAAGTGATATAACGTGCAATTAGAATTTCAAAATGTAATTAGGAAAAAACTGTGTATGTATATATATATATATATATATATATATATATAAAATACACACACATGCGCACAGACACACACTTGAATTACAACTAGTCCTGATTTCTCTTACTGGTGTCTCACACAGGCTTTGAATTTAAAAACGCTCCTCTGTCTCATGTTTTTCTGGACTAAGCGGGTTGTGTTTTGAGGCCCGAGAGTGTTAGCTACTTCAGTCCCACTCTTGGAGCAGTTCAGCCTGACCTCTCGCCTGTGGAAATCAGCTCTCTCCCAAACATTGGCAATCTGTGTGCAGGCTCCCTCTCCACCCTGCCCCCCAACCTCTCTCCCATTCTCACCCTGATTGCAGTCGATCACGTTGCAAAACTCGCGCACATTGTTTTCATTGATCTCCATCTGCTTGCGTTCCATAAATGCAGATATTCTTCGCTCAATCTGGGGTCACAGTGAAGACACAACACAGATAATAAGACACAATGGGATGATGAGCTATTGATAGGTGTCAAGAACGCAATGTGTTTTGCCTACTCAATGTTAATGATCGGGGGGGGGCAAACACGGTGCAGCAATTTACATTACATGGAATGAGAAATGCAGAGAAGGAAATTATTTCAGGTAGCCCAAAAAAAAAAAAAAAGTTGAATTGCTTGCCATCATCACATGATAGAATATGAATACTGTTTGCTTGGCTACCAAAATAAATGCACAACAGAATGGGGCCTCTTGTCCTTCATCCACATGCAATCTCAGAGTAATGAGCATCCACTTCATAATCCATCAAGGACCTGGCCCTCTCTCAAAACCCTCCAGCAATGTGGTCTCTTCTACCCCACCACAGCACTAAAGGACCCCTTATTCTCTGTCGAACTCGGCTTATCAGGTCTCCATCAAGCGTTTGCTTCACCGCGGCACGTCATGCGCGCATCCTCGGGAGCAATTACTTATGATTATTCATTTGCTTGACAGAGTGTAAAGAGGGCTCTAAAATGTCACTGCCAGAACAGCTGACAGATCTGCTGACGGAGACCAACCTCTGACTTCCCAGCTCTAATTTGAACCATGACGTCATCGGCTGCCGTCTTGCTCTCTGCAGCCTCTGAGCTGTGTGGATGGTGCTCAGACGGTGCAGCTGTCTGCTCTTTAACCGTGGATGAGGTGACGGAGTCATCTGATGTGTTGTCCTTTGTGGATGAGGCATCAGCATCCATCAGTGTCTTTAAGCTTTCTGAAACAGCCTATATCAACAGAGACTATGTTAGTATATATAGATTTTTTTAATTAAAGACTTGTATACTTATCATTATACATGGAAAAATAACAATGGCACAGCCCACAATTCAGATTTATTTCTAAAATAACTTAAGAAATAAAAGTCTTGTCAGAAATACATAAATATCTACCTGTAGTTTAGTGATATGCTCCTGTAAACAGCTGTAAACGTGAGCAGGTGGAGATGATGGGAGATTCACAGCACTGGGGTTGACTTCTATTCTCAAAGCAGCGTCACCTAATTTCAGCTTCGTTTCAGAACACACAAACAAAATGATGTGTCACTGCTTTAGACATGATCAGAAATCAGAATCAGCATTTAACATAAACACTGTCATCACAATGGACAAATTACCCTTGGTAAATGCAGGAGAATTTAATTAAAATAAGGAACTACATTAATAATTAGTTGGGATTAATCATTCCAATTAATCATCAAAGCTACGGATGATATCAGCTCTACTTATACCTTTTATTTGCTATTCTGGTTAGATTGTAAACTGTAATCTAATAAGACTTTTAGTGGAAATTAAAAACTAACATGCTGATCTAATAATGTTTAATGTTTAGTACTAAATATCATAGCTGTTGTTCAAAAAAAAAAAACCTTCATTACTTAAAAAGGTAGCTCATCATTATTATCAGTTATACATAATTTATCATGAGACATTGATAAGCTAAGTAGTTGTTACTTGGAAGTGAAGATGTGTCACTGATGCCACTGTCATGCAACTATATATGAGAAGATGGAGCAAGTATAAGGAGATGAATGTATGTATTCTAACAAAGTAGAAAAAGATTGTAAACTGTGACAGTACTCAGGTGTTTCATCTACTGTATAGATTATTTGTGCTTTACCACGGTGCCGTGTGTACGGAATCACATCCAAGTAGTCACAGGTTGCAACATAGGAGCTTAAAATGAGCTATGTTTAGGGGAATAATAATTGCTAAGTGGCTACTAGACCCATTAAAGCCAACACACGTTTAAAATAATTTAAAAAAAAGAGTCGTTTAAGCCTGTCTGAAACCCAAACACGGTCACTTTCCTACAACCTGCTTGCCAAAAACACCGCCTGGATGTTGAGTTATCTGAATGAATGAAGAGTATGTTTCGGCGGAGCAGCCATGCTAATGCAAGCAGGTTGCTAAAAACATCCTCAACAACATTAGCATGTAGCAACCGACCAACGCGGACTGAGCTGAGCAGCTTCAACAATCCAAACCAACCTCTTTCCCGAAGTCTGCTAGCAGCTTCAGTATCACATCCACGCAGCCCCTGTAGCTGGACATTTTACTGGATTCATCGGGAGGAGCATGGTTTCCACTTAGCTTCATTGTCTCCGCCATTGCTGTTCAACGAGCGCAGAATCCTGTCCTCTGATTGGCTGGAACACAGCGGCTGCGCATGCGCAGTGAAGGCAGCCTACTATTCAGAGTAGATTACTCCTGATTTTCTTTTTTTGTGATCACATCGACAATAATGTGATTTACTAATAATTGAGCTGCACTCTGGAGCAGGCTGTGCAAGAGTGGGTCTATATTTGGCTCAATCTGGTGATTTTTTTTCTTCTTTTTTTTTAAAAAAAAAAAGGTTCATAGTAAAACGTATTCTCTTATCTTTATTTGATTTATTTGAATGAGTTTAATTAATGCTGTCTAATAGCTGCGCTGTAATAAATCCCACCTTTGTCATAGTTTGTTCAGATTCTGTTTGTGTATGAGTGTTGATTCAGTCATTTCTTACCCTTATAATGATAGATTTAAACAAGGAGGAGAAACAATACACTGGTTAAGTGTAAATATTCTATAATATGATAAAAGAAGAGTCAAATAAAAGCACAGTGGCAGAATTGAATTGCATCCAACAATCCTTGTGCATCATGTTTTGTCCTGCAGGTAAGAAGCGTTTCAGTGTTGCAGTGTTGGTATATTTACAACAACAACAATAACCATATGATTTATGTGAAAAATCTTATCAACCATTGCTATAGATTATAAAAGGTGTACCCCATTTCTGACACTTTTATTTTTGCTTTCATCTTTTATATTTATATTTAGATTTGCACTGAATGTTTATTTAATTACATTTTTTAAAATCTTTTTTTTTATATAATAATTGCATGATTCTAAAACAATGTGCATGTGTGTAAAACATTGCTTTGGTTTCACTTAAATTACTGAGATTATTGCAGGTAATTTTACCAGTATTTAATTTCACATCATACTTGCACACATGGCTCTAACTAAGACTCAGTCATTTAGTAACTGCTGAAATAGAAGATAAATGATGCACAGAGAAGAAAATCATCTAATTATCTCCTGGATGCGCTAAAGTGAGCAGAATTACGCGTATATCTGCATCAACTGCATAATGAATCAAGTGTCTGAGCTGTTGTTCAGGACCTCCAGTCTGATTTATGTCTGCAGTCAAATAAGAAACAATCAGACTCGGCTACCCGTTGATTTGACTCAAATGTGGGATTTGGAGCTGCATTTAACTGTATTCTCCATCACATACTTTTCAAACAGGGGAAAGAATGGTCACTCAATTATAAGAACATTGTCCCTCTGACCACGGTGGACCGTGCAGCAGGGCACTGGGATGGGAACCTGGCCACAATGGCGTATTTTTCTGTGTTGAGTGACTGTGGGAAAATCTCCCTCTTCTATTCAGACATTTTTCCCTTCTTTTCATATAATGAGGAGAGAGACTGATGAAGGCAACAACAGAAAAAGAACAATTACAGGCAAAGAGAAGGCACAACCACTCAGAACTCAATAATGCTCTTTAGAAGGGTTAATCATTTTAGGAAGGGGTCTGAAGACAAGCCTTTTTAGTTTAATTCATCTCTGGGGTGATATTTTTTTCCCCCCAAAACAGGAAAGGAACTGTAACACTTGACATGGTTTGACACGCTGAGCCATTGCTGAATGTTCCCACACAGCAAGGAGCTCAGAAATTAAAAAACTGCTCATTTAATGTGCCCGGCTCCAGACTCAAGTGCTGTGATTTATTTATTTATTTTTTTCTTTTTAACCACAAAGCACTGTGATTTAAGGTATTAATATGAGCCATAAAAAAAATGATACGTCAGCTTGATATTTTACATTTTGGTCACATGTAACTTTTTAAATCTTACCTTACATTTTACTTTCTACAATATAAAAAAGAACAAGCAGCAGAGTTTCATCATTGTCATTGTCATAAAATTCTGTTAAATCTTAATAGTATAAGTAGGCACCAAGTTTACAGAACAATAAGTAAATGGTACTAAATTGTACAATATCTGAGTAAATGTAATCGGTTGCTTTGCACCACTGAAAAATGCACCTGAATGCACCTTAAAATTTAACATAAATGAAAATCTCCAAACTAATAAAATGAGAATGTTTCACAGAATATTTCATATATTAATAACAAATGTTTTCAGTTTGCAGTCTGAATTATAACTTGTGCATACAGCTATTAAATGTTAGTACATGCCTGTAACAGCATATCCTTTATAAAAACATGTATATTTACATTTTAGGCGAGTAAAAACGTATCCTGTGAGTTACTGATAATTGTATAGTGTTACCAAGATTCCTTAGTGGTCCTCCTTGCGACTTAACTGTACTTTTATTTTTTTTTTCTTTAGTGCACAAGAACGCCTTCTTGGCAAGGAGCGGGAGTTTGTGTTATACAGGAAACAAGGTGGTGCTGGTGGTTGAGGGAAGCGAGTGAAGAGGGATTGTTGCTGCCTCTTGCCTCAGTCACATCAGCCACCTGCAGGAAAATAAAAAGGTTCGCTTTTGAGCCTGTCTGCTCCACAGTGGCAGATGATGTTGACAGAGCATGAGACAGAGTAAAGGCCAGACGGGAGGGTCAGGAGAAAGAGGGAGCACAATGTAGGGAGCCAAGTGGATTGCAGTGGGGAAGGTTTTGTCTCGTTTTACTGACGGACGAATAATTAAATGCGTTCCTTTCTTGTGGGCTTGGGGCAGAGCTGATTACGCGGAACCGCTGCCTTTACAAGGAAATATATAAAAGTAGAAGAAACTGTCATATTTGCAGAAATTGACACGACAACCATCCTGGGCCTTTGAGACTAAAATGCTAACGTTGATGATGCTAACGTTTAGCAAGTTTAAGGTCGTCTTCATATCATTGTTCAGGATATTTTTCACATTTCACATAAAAGCAAATTATTTGCATTGCAAATGTTCTATATGTTTAGTTCATTTACATGTACAATCTTCAAAGTAGGAATTGTATTCAGCGTAGTGGTGTGTTTCACTGAAGTCAGTGGTGTTGTACACTTTTTATCCACACTAGTTGCTGTAACTCATGGGGAAACTAATGTGTAGGGTAATTTTCTAACTTTAATTCGATGCTACAAAGTTATTCTATTTGTTTCTTTGAATTCTTGGCTTTATTAAATGTGGATTAACTTACCACATTGATTTCATAAATTGAAGCAAAGGGAAATAAGGGACCCTTCGTCCAGTATTACAGAAAGTCTGAATGGAAATCTTTATGATTTAAAGATCATATACGGTCAATGTCTAAGAAAAGAGTTCATCCATTTGTCTGACTTTATTTATTGAAGACTGGTAAAGCAAAGGCTTAGTCGTTTACTGGCAACGTCACTTTTAGACCGCCACAGAAAATACATCAATCACTTGACTTGAAGCCACAGACAGGAGTATTGTATTGCTGTTACAGAAGTGTCTGACGGTTCCACAGTTTTTCCAACCTTGGCTTGGCAAATAAAAAAGTGCTTGTGTGCAATCAGAAGAGGAGACGTTATCTGATTATTGTGTCAGACTGACCAAGTTGAAGAAGGCAAACAGTGGCATTGCTAAGCTGCATACGGGTTAGTGAGTCTATGTGTGGTGAGGGTCATCTCAAAGTCTGTTTTGCTCAAGGATTGAGACAACACCATAGTTGTGTGATATTTAGTTGTTGGGCAAAGTATCGAAGAGGAGAAAAGACTTAGAAAGTGTTGAATTGTCCATAAAAAAGGATCAATTTCTGATATACTCGTCGCAGTGGCTTCAAATTTGGAATTTAAACAAGATATTAAAATGTATTTAGTGAAGAAAATGGAACATAATGTCGACTTAAAGTTCTGTTCACTGGCAAAATTTACAGAAAACTAGCAGAGATTTAGCATGTCTAAACACAACACTGTCCAAAGCTGCACAGAAAACAAAATGTCTTTTGTGTTTTTGCTGTTTTAACACAGACGCAAACCCAGCTCCACCAAACTCTCGGTGAGTCAACGTGATGAGGAAAATACCACTCTCCTCCGCGGTGCAGCCTCTGCTGAAAGTTAGCCACAAGGGTAGGCAGGGTAGGTTATTGCTTTAAACCACTTCTGACTGTGGAGAGCATTAATGATATGGACAAAGTGCTTAGGATCCTCATAAAGTTATTAACTGGCTTTTACCGCCGCATACTGCTGTTCCTGCCACATTTCCAATCAGCAAGAGGAAGATGCAAGTCTACCAGCTCTCGAGCCCTTCCGTGTGCAATCGCTTAATCAGCCTAATACAGGTTCGTTTGCAGGTATGGGGCAATTCAAGAGGTCTCGTGCCTGACCTATTTTCAGATGGTTTTTCATTATTCCTGCCTTTGGTTTTCTGTAGCTTATGTTTTTGAGACCACGTAACACGTCTGACAACTAGCAAAAATCACACAAAAGCAGACGCTCATTTTGTCATTGGTAGAGACTCTGGAGCATTAGCATCAGAAAATATGAATATGTGGTCTGTTACAAATAATATGATTTTATAAGCATGTTAATCAACAGAGTAGTCACTATATCACTATAGCCTGTGAAAGAAGAAACCCCTCGGTACACAAGATGTTTGTTTATTCATCTAACTCGTCAATTATCTTCACTGTATAAATGTTTAAAGCAGGGGTCTTGAACGTTTTTCAGGCCAAACTGATGGAGAGATTAATTAGGAACCCCCTACCTACTATCTGTGTTCTGTATTAAACTCGACCTAAATATACATGAATATTATCATTTTGCATACAATATTAAGCTAATCAAATAATGAACAGGTTCAAACATTATTTTTTATTATTTTACCCGAGGACTAAAAAATATGTATAAAAAATGTCTAATCAACCAAAGATTTTGCGACCTCCCCCTGCAGTACCTCAGCAGACCCCCTAGGGGTCACGGACCCCCTGTTGAAGACCTGTGCTTTTAAACCCTTTGGCCACTTAATGTCATTGTTAAGCTTCTTTTCCTTTCAGGCTTTTAGTTCGAGCTCATAAACAAAGAATCCAATATTTTAAATCTTAGTACAGAGAACTGGAAAACGTCTCAGCAGCTCCTCGTCCTTCAGCTCGTTGTTGTTGATCCTACAACTTCCCAGTTTTGGTTCTTTTTCTCATCAGTGATGTTTGTAGCAGCAGCTGGCAGCTGTTTTCAGGTAAAGCTTTCTGCGCTGCCTGCTTGGCACCAAGTAGCAGGCAGACAAAGTGACTGGCTCTCTGGAGATGGTGGAGAACAAAACAGAGCAAAGAGAAGGGCTTTCATTATTTGGTGGACAGAAATACATCATTTTATGTTGGTGTAGACAAGCTGTAAATTAACGTTCTGTCTCTCCCTATTATTTTTTTTTTTATTCTCATACAGCTCTGACTGGTCATCTGATATTTGAGGTCAGGAATGACCAAGTTAACACTGACAGCTTGGTCCTCCTACGTTGTCCTCTACACAGCCGAGACAGTAACCAGCAGCGTCTAAATGGCTGAAGTGAAGTGCAGTGAGTCAGAGTGCTCCAATCACTCAGCAGTATTTCCCTAAGAGGGTGTATGTTGATAGTTCCCTTGTTATTACATCCTCAGTCAGAACTATGGAGGCTCGTCTGAATCATGACCGTCTGCCAGCACCGAATATACTGAGCAAGACATGGGTTATTTGTAATGGATAGTGGTAAATAAACAAATGATAAAGGAAAGTGATGTCGCTGAAAGTACATGTTGCTATAAATACAATAATTGCAAGGTACATAACAGCATTTGGCAGCGGTGGGAAAAAGTGTTTACTTCTGTCAAAGCGGCAATAGCGCAAGTAATGTATCTTGTAAACCGCATCAAAAGCACAGCTCTGTCTTTGTGTTGTTTTAAATGGTTTTAGTGGAGCTACTTTTAATAAGTTTATATACTGAATAGTTTAGTCTTATCATCTAAGAGCATCATCAATGTAAGATGCAGTGTGATGTGTTGTAACATAATGTGGATATAAAGACGACTTTAGTTTATTAATCTAAAATCACATTTTTCTGCTTTTAGGCTGGTGAAACTGCTCTTAAATACATGAATATGTCCAACACAAAGGCCACTCTACACTATTTAAATTATTATGAACTCATAATTACTGTTATTGCAACTATAGTGGAGTAGGTAGTGCAAATTTTGAATATAAAGAATACAACTACTTCTTTCCTCCACTGTTACTCATTGCATGGAAGTGTAATCTTTAAAGTATTAAATAATAATGTAACGTTAACAAATTAGTTTAGCATGTAACTAAGAATAAGAGTATTTTACTTTTCACTCCGTTCCCACATAATTCACTGTACCTCCTTCTGTAAATCATTCCGCCAGCAATCCCCACAAATACATCTTGCCATATTACTCCCCGTTTCATGACACCATCCCTGCCCCCCACCTTCAGCTGACTGCACCTGTCACCTGGGGGCCTCTGCCTACATTCAGGATCAATTTACATAACCTCATTTAGCAGTTCACAAATCAGAGCCATTAAGAGCTACTAACAGGAACCAAGGGTTCTAATTTAGCTTGCCTTTCACAGTGGGAAAATTGTGCAGTTCAGGCCTACAAATAAAGATTCAGGTCTTGGCTTTGATTGTTGATTGTGATGGTAAATGTACAGATGATTAGAACAGATTTTCCCCCTGTATTGATTTCCTGCCAAAACACAGCAGGCACTGGTCCTGCACTGGGAAACCACTAGAAGAGGTGAGCGCGAAGGGAGTTTGCTTCAGACATTGATATGCACATATATTAAGGTTTTTAACTATAAAATGTTAAATAAAATCATAGTTGTGCACCAGTGCTCACCAGTTTTCACCACATATCAGTATTATTATTATATGAACTGTAGCATAGGTTCATTTAAAAAAACACAAACAATGAATAGAGTATTCCACGATCATTTCAGTAAAACAGTTTATTTACAGCGACTGTAATTTGGAATTCCTCCGTGCACACCAGACAGCATCCCTGTATCCCTGAACTCACAGCCGTGCAGTAATTTGAAGGACTCGCTCGATGCTTAAATGCTTTTATTTACATTTGCGTGGCAGTGTGACAGTGGCAGGAACCAATTCAGAGTCGTGAATAGCCGAAGTCAAGAGCTGAAAAATTATTTTCAATCTGCATTCAATTTGGCAAAGATGGGGCTCATAGAATAAAGAGGCTGATTCAGATTTCCACTTGTTCACCGCTAAACTTGGTGGTGCAGCGTTGTGAACGTGTGTTTTTAGGGGAGCCATTTTTTTTTTTTTTTTTTTTTAGGGGGTGGTGAGGCGGGGGCATGTTTAATTAATCAACAAATCAGCTCTCTTCTCACCAGCGTTCCAGGCCCATATGTTTGCACTTCAGGCTGTAGGATAAGGAGGAGGCTCCGCATGAGATGCATCCAGACGCCTACAGATTTTTGTCTACTGTTGTTGCAAAATGTGATTGCATAACATCAGTCATCAGCAGGCTGATAAGAGCTGCGACAAACAAGTAGGCCCATAGAGTTGGCATGGTTTAGACCAAACATCGCTGAAAGACCCAGACGCATGCATTGACTGTATAAAAAGCTTTGGGGGTCAAGTCACATAAAAATGAAAAGGTTTATGAGGTGTGATTCGGTAAAGTGGCCCTGTCCAGCTTTGGTCCGGCTCGTTTTTTAGTCGTTTCACTTGAGGATAATTTATTACAAGTGTGCAGAGCAGGACTATGTGGGGGTTGGGATTTAACAGAATGGTGCTTGAAAATGCTATAGCAACCAACAAGAGGTTGTGGGCCTTTGGTAAAAGCAATTGGGATTGTGTAAAAAGGAGATAAGGCAGCTGATCGTGAGCATGGAACATGACATTTTACACACTTTTTGCTAAGCAAGGAGGCAGCTGAGCGAGCGTAAATAAGAGTGATGCACAAACTGGGTTTTAAGGATAAGAATGGAGGCATTAAGTTGAAGTTGAAATTAACTTTCAGACTGTTTTTACTCAAACAGATGAAAATATTAGACAGCTTGACTTAAACTTTTAGCCTGAGGGAGATTAAATGCTAAAAAAAAAGGGACTTGGACTCAGGCCAGTGTTTTGTCCATCACTCCTTGAAAAAAGAAGGAGGGGGGGGGGAGACAACTGTTGTTGTTGTGTAGCCTAGACGAATTACTTTTAATGAACATGTAATTAATGGAAATAGACTGAACGGTTTCAAAGCAAACAACGACTCTAATTGATTTGCATTTTCCTTTTCCTTTTTTTTTTTTTTTTTTGGGTGGGCTCTCCGATTCCCTTTGTCAGGCGCCTCTATTGATTACCCGCTATGTGTATCGCTCCGCATGTGTTTTCCTTCATTAAGAGATAACGGGTTCCTGATTACTCCCATCCCTGGGTTTAATGTTGCTTAATGTGTACTTTGTTCCCGTGTCATGTCGGAGGGCAGGGGGAATAATGAGAGAGTGGGTGGGCCGTGATTGGCCTGCGGTAAGGCAATAGTGTTTAGGACGCCGGCTGCAAGGGGATCAGTGGAGAGGTTAGAAAAGCAGAACCCTTTGGGCTGGCCGGAGCGCAGCATGTGGCCTCAGAGCCCGATTCACTCTCACTTACGCCGCTGTTTTCTGTTAAACTGCCATTTTACTATCAACACCTGACACCCATGCACTGAGCTTGCTCGTCCCTCCCCGAGATGCGGGGGCTTTTTTTTTGACGGCCGAGTGTTTAACATAAACGCGCCTCCGTGCAGCTTTGGGGATTAGGATACATATAAGCCCCGTTCTGTCGATTTCCGTTCATTTAGCCTGTAAATTGACCAAGTTAAAGAAAAAGGAAAAAAAAAAAAAAAATCACATAGGCTATATCCTACTGAGCAATTCAGCCACCGGAATAACATACAGTGACAATTGGCCAAAAAGGAGAACTGCCGCGTTGTGAACAGAATTGCATGTTAGCTAATTGTTAATTTAAGCGGCTCGCACTGGCTAATTATGTCGGCACAGCCAAGCCATTTGCATGATGGACCAGCCACCTGCCTGAAGGCGCTGCCAGGGCAAACTATATAATTACTGAACAGCAGTGGGGCAATTTTTGACTGTCGCCCCTTTTGTGTCACATGAATTCCTCGTAATGACATATTTCATTAGGGGGGCAAATATCACCCCCTCCTACCGGCTCCCGAACAAAACACGCGAGTCTCAACAGGTCCTAATATACGGGACCTATTTACATCCACCTCCACCCTGTGTTGTTATTAACCTGTAGTTATGTGCGTCTTTGCTGTGAGTTAAATGGACGAGCCGTGTCTTTTCTCAGCTCGGCTCACAGCCTATAGACCGAGCTCGGGTTAAAATGGACCAAGCCTTTTCTTAAAGTGATTGCAGCCTGAACTCATTAAGCTGTCAAATGTCTAGGCTTTGGGATCTTGATTGCTTATTGTGTTGCAACATTCAAGGAATTTTTTTTTTTTTTTTTTTTTTTTTTTTTTTAAGTCTGCAAAGAGACGAACCCCACTATTCACTGTAGCTGGAGAGAACTGGCTGCACGGTGGACTATTGGGTTTCCTAAAGTTCCCCCACTTTACTGGGAATGCGTTATGTTTTATTATTTATTATTCTTTTAGGAATGACTCAAAATAACAGCATTTCATTTCAAACATGCAGGCGGTGCTCACTGACCACAATAATATATATATATATATATATAAAGGACTGTTTTTAATGCACTCCAGCTTTTCTTAGCCTACAATATGCCTGTAATTTTCTTAGATTTTTAGTAAGTGATGCAAGAAGTTACATTACATTCTCAGTAGTATTAACAACACGATATTAAAGAACTCAGTAAAGGTTTTCACTTGTCCTGCATTGCTTCGTTTTTGCTTGGTTAAGATGAGAACATTTTATTTTTTACCAGTTATATAAAGCAATCAGATGTTTTGATTAACACTTATTTGTAAAGTGGGAGATGGATTATAAATATATCAAGGGGGTAAAAACTACAATATCAGAAGTAAGGAAGCAAAACCGCAAGTAATATTATATATATATAATATATATATACATAGACAGACACACACATGAATAAAACTACCTCCTGCTCATGCTTTATATTATGGCATGCTTTTCTGAGTGAATTTTCGAAGTTATTATATATTATAATGTATATATTGTCTTTAGTATGGCATGCATGCCCATTTAAATTCACTTAACGTCTTACCATGTGAAAAGGGATAGTCTTGGACTATTCAGACCTTCATTAAACGGAGAACAAGTTATTGGAGCAGGCCTATAGAGCGAGTGGCGGCTCTGGAGGGTCTGGTGTTAACGGGGTTAGTGATGGCTCGTTGGTTTCTAAAGGACTCCTGCTGCTACTGTACACAGACATGACAACTGCGCTTTAGTCTGGTCTGCTTTAATTGGCATGTTTAACGGGAGCGCGCGCACGCACACACACACACGCACATAAAGACGGGAAGAGAGAGCGACGCGCACAGAGACACGCACATGCACGTCTTGTGTCATTTCTATCCCGAGAAATGAATCCCAAGTACTATTTAAAGGGTAAATTTGAAGGGGGAAGTCAAGAAACGTGAGATTAAAAGATACAAAACTATAAAACGTCTGGTGGAGGAACACAAGGGGACAAAAGTTCATAAAGACTGAACATCTGAGAAGATGTATCAATAAAAAGTATTATTTAACATGCGTGGCTTGTTGCACTGAAGCTTGTGTCTGGGGTTAATAAATATTTTTTAGATATTTTAAACAAATGAATGATGCCCATTTAAGAGGAATTTACACCCATTATGAGTGACATGAGGTGGTAGCCCTGCATTGTTTATAGAACGCATTTAAAAAATATAAGCTCAAAGAGACTCATGAAAGCAGGCTCAGGGTATAAAGAAGCTAATGGACCACGGCTGAAATATGGCTTGTCTGTTTTTGGCAGCCCCTGTTAAAAGGTTTTTTTTTTTTTTTTCTTCGGGGGTAGAAAACTTAAGAAGAAAAGTGAAACATTATTTTCGCACCTTTTGTTTGTACATGTATAATTTACTTGAGGAAAGGGGGTAATTATGTGCACAAATTAGCTTTGAAATGCTATGATCTTAACTAAGCTGAGAGAAACCAGCATAGTTCTTTTCTGAGTTTGTCAAATATTCAAGGAGGTCTGGCTTATCCAGGGATGCTTGATGTGTCATTAAGCTTCATGCGACTGCAAGCTGGGAACAGGGTCTATAAACATGCAGTAGAATTTCCTCGCTTTGAGTTAAATCTGTGATTGACAAGCTCCTTATGCCTGATGCTTGTCATAAAACAAATTTCCAAAACCTAAAACCACTCCTTGCCATCGCTCTTATCCCACCCCAATTTCAATCCTAATTTTAAACCTATCAACAAATCAAAGTAATCACGTTAAATAACCATATATGTACGTTTTATCTTTATCTGAACCACAAACCCGGTCTATACAAGATAATAGACACACACAGAACTCAGTGATGGCAATATGCTGCGCACTTGCATTAGCGCAGTTGGACTCAACCAGAATAGCACTTCATTCTTTTTAGATGAAAAAAACCTTTCGTGTGTGACTGCCAACGCTGCCTGGTCTGTATCTGCAGACATAACTTTACTGTTGTACATTAATAATGTTTCATTTGATGTGTTGCCTCCATATTTAGTCACCTTGTCACGCGATGGAATAGGTCCCCTTTTCATTTGGAGAAAAAAAGGCCATTAACAATGTTGACTCAAATAAACATGACTGTTGTAATACAGTTGATTTCTGGGTGTGTTACGGACCTTTCATGTGTGTGTGTGTCATCATCAGGCAACTGACCACAGTGTGACTCAGCACACATACGTTTGGTGGTATGTGTTCAGAACAAAAGTACAAAACACCCACACAGCTGTGACTGACAATGCAAAACTGAAGAACTCAAGTTCAGAGACCATGCCATGCATTTCCTACGTCTACATAAATTGGTGACGTACCGTTAAATCTAGTTTTTATTCGAGCTCCTACTTTAGTGCTGTCTGACTTGATGACTTCTGTTCAACTGCACCACAAACAAACATCAAACTCTCCTCTATCAACCAAATAATTGCAGCCTTTTTAATGGTGTACCCCTTTTTAATGTGATTTGTGACAACTACAGCTACCCATTACTACATTTAACCATTAGCTAGTGATTAGGCAGGCCAGTATCTTAGTAGGAGGTTATTTTTGGATTTCAGATGCCTTCCTTGTCCTCCTCGAGGTCCATTTTGGCTATCTTAGCTCATTATTGTGCAACGATTGCTAATCCACGCAAATCTACGCAAACTCGAGTTCATCATGTCCTCTTCATTCAGAAATACATGACACCGCCAAGGTTAAAAACCCCCAAACATCATGTTTCCATGTGACTCTACGCAGATGATGCTCTCTTGTAAACCATATTATCTTTACCAACACATTCACTATAACAAAAATTAAAAGTGTATTTTCTTTAAACTGCAGAGCTGGATTTCAGACTATAGCAGAGTTCAGAAGAAGTTTCTTTCAGATGTCTCGTGATATCTGGGGTTGGGTTTGATTTGAAACTTGCATCAGGAAGAGGTACAGAAATGAGGAGACAGTTAAAATATTTCAGGTGTACCATCTTGCAGCTTAACTTAATGTTCCAGTGGAAGTTTCTATTACATTATCAATGGAAAGCAAATATTAGAAAATAGGTAATGTAAGATTTGCACTGCACTGTTATTCAGTTACTTTCGATGTATTCGTATCAGCATTAAAGGATTTTCAACCAAGACACAGCTCAAAATCTTACAGTAAAAAAAATGTAAAAAATCACATCTATTTACAAATTCTTTTCTGCCTTCTTAGCCTGGGCATGAGGTCCATTATGTATTGAGTTGAAAATTCATGTGATTTGTGCCGTTTTTTTTTTTCACCCGAGCAGCAGTATTATTAAAATGAAGATAAATGGCAGCCAGTCCCAGAGAAATTTCCTTCAAAAAGAAACAAAGCCAAATGAACACAGGAGATGTATAAAATGTGCTTTGTTCATCAGAGGGAGGGAGAGAGAAAAAGACTCCACTCAGCGAGCTCTGAATGCTGCATTTCATGCCTGCAACAATTATGTTGAAAGGTCAAGTATTACAGCATCTTGTGCTCCGCTTTGCATGCAAAGTATTTCAGTTCACAAATGACCCTCGTTTGCGCTCTTTGCACAATGGCTTGAAGAACCAGATAAACGTAGGACAATTAAAGATTTTTGCTGCAAGCTCACAATAACATTTACCAAAGGGGGTGATTGCAGTTGCTGTGTAATTGTCCTATTTGTAATGCACATGAATACTCGGGCCTGCTGCAATGAAATGTTTAGGAACTTAAGAAAAACGAAGGAGAGTGGCTGTGTTTTAGGAGGGAAGTGCGTCATATGTTAACCATGTCGTAAAATTTATACAACATAATTATGAATCATTGTGAAAACACATAACACATATTTTGAATGGGCATTCGTGCAGATTATCTATTGACATATCTCTTTCAGCACCGTGGACAGCACACAAGTCATCCAACTTGCATCTTTGTCAGAAAGTAAACTTTAAAAAAGTGCACAACACACACACACACACACACACACACACACACACACACACACACACACACACACACACACACACACACACACACACAGTGTTATTATATTTCTTTGATGTATTTGATGTATAGTTGCAAATGCCTGTGTTCATATTCGTCTGTAGTTGATGTTTTTTTTTGTTTGTTTGTTCTGTTTTGGGTTTTTTTGTTCATCGGTTGCAGATCGGATCTAGTTAATATATCAAACTGCATTTATATTACATATATAAATGCAGTTTTAGCCATTTTTACAACTTTAAATATTAGACTTATGAGCTTTCTTTTTGTTTTGGAGCCTATAGGAACAAATGCTGCAGCAAAAAATATATATATATATATCCACCTTTAAATGATTTGGAAAGAGACATTTAGATTTACTTCTTACTTATCCACGTTTTAGAAATGTCGACTAAAGCAGTAAATGTGCACGAGAGACAAATTAATTTAGAATTTGTGCAAAAAAAAATGCAAATTAACGATTAAATTAAAAAAAAACGAGACTAATACGCGTATTATTAGGTGTGTTGCCAAATGTGTTAATTAAAATCTATTTTTTATCATTCTGCTTCTCTTTCACTTTCGGTGCCACCATGACCATTTTAAATCAATTTCTCAAGTCTCTCGTGAAATATTTTAGCAGCCGCAATTTAGAGACACATTTCATAAGCTCTTAAACTTCAAATGCAGCCTCAGCTACGCTGCACCGCCGCTGAGACAGAGAATTCCTCGGTGCTAAACAGGCGAATAAAATTCACCAGCTATGGCCACTAACTCAAATATGATTACCTTGAGATTAGAGACTAATTGCTTGGGGTTCATGGAGACAGCCCACCATAAAGCCAGGAGGACTTGGGGAGTTGCACTGTGGGTTTCCACAAAAGAGAGCGATGAGAGCACACACGCTTCCAACAAGTCATTCTCAACAGCTACAAGCTCCACACAAAGACCACACACCGCGCCAAAGACATGTTAATGTAATCCCAAAGTTCTCACTTCTCTCCTGCACAAAACCTGCCCTGCAAAATACCTAATAGAAGATGGAGTTTCTGATGCTGTTGAGTTTTCATTTAAAAGTCCTCTGAGGGACATTTTACGCGCTGCCTGGTGGCCTGAGGCTGAGGCTGCTTCTGCTCGCTTAACGCGCACATAGGAATTACTTTTTTAAATTTTGCGAAATTCACCTCTGCTCAAAAATAATAATCCAAAAGTCAGAAATGATTGATTACTGAAAAAAAAAAAACAGTTGTAATAAAAGTGTATGAGCCAAGAAGAGCTACTGCTTGGTCGTATCTATAGATAGATAAATAGATATAGATCCAATGTTATGAATATTAGTTGTGTTCAAAGTGCATACAGCTGGATGCTGTAAATGCCAGGAAACAAAGTGGAGATGAAACCCTTCTATTAACCGCAATGTAAAATACATTAAAAGGAAACAGGTGCAGACATAACCTGCCGGGTTGACGTATAGCTGCATGCCAGTACGCTATTTGTCTAGTCCTTAAAAAAATAGGCTTAAAATAAAAAAACATTTTGGGGAGTGCTTGCTAGAATCGTAACTGCGAATCGGAGCTCATTGTAGTCTTGAATTAAAATTCCCAAAACATTTTTTTTTTTCTGAACATTTTTCTGAATTTAGACCAACATCCCCATTTCTTAAATGAAAAATAACTTTTCAAAATTGGAAAATGTGCTGAAGTGGCCATTTATCTCAAGATAAGGGATAAAATATCTTTGTTTTTAATGCACGCTTAAAACATTCACTTAAACCACCAGCATCTATTTTTATGAATGTGAAGATATATATATATATAAATAAAAAAAATGCTGAAGGGTTAAAAAAAAAAAGAAAAAAGCTTTATGTTAAATTATTTTCCTGTCAAGAGTATGATATCCAGACTGCAAGAAATTATAGCTGTGGGATATGACAGCACTGAATTGAAAACGACTTATTTCAGCCTTAAACGAAAATCACCTATCGTTACGTCCGTCGCTTAGCAACCACATTGTTTACGGCAAAGACTTATAGCTCTATTAGGTGGAGGTGGAGAAGAATAGTCCCTAATGATTATTATAGCTTTTTTTTTTTTTTTTTTTATCCAGCGAACCTCCACATAAAGAGAAATAAATTACTGGCCGTGTTTATTATGTGTCCGATTAAAATAAAAAAAATGGAGATCAAATAGGACTAAAGTAGCCTATCTGGAGAGGGGAAAAAAATGTTTGTGGAGATTTGATATTGACGCCCGGCACAGACAGCCCTTTCTCCGTTTCCTTTCAATTCCCCGATTGATTATTGATGCAGCGGCCTGATAGCCCCGCGCTGACAGTTCGCCCTTGCCTGTGATTTGAGAAGAATACCGCGCTGTTTGGCCAGGGATTTCATCGATAAGCTGCCCTTTGAGCTGCACTGGTGTTTGATGTAGGGAGCCGAGAGAGACCTCACCTTTCTGAGTCACAGTCGGCACACAGAGGGAAAACACACATGCAGGAGGGGGGAAAAAAAAGCACATAAAGGCTTAGTTTACTCTACAGGGCATGCTTTTGAGTCTTAAATGATAGCGCAAGACTGTGTTAGAGAATGAAACGGGAAAATTAAGTCCTGGTGTTTAGCCAGACCTATTTTGCAAACTTGGAGTGAGCTGAATATTTTTTGTAATATTGCATAAAAGCCTAAAAATAGATATAATAAAAAAAAATAAATAACCATTTTACCTTCTTTTTAATAATAATAATAATCTAATCATAATTAATCACACTTAATAAATATTATTGGACTATAATAATAATCATAATTACGCGTTGTTTCATTTTCGTTTTCTGCTTTCTGTCTTTTCCCCGAAAGAACTATTTCTGCCATTTAAACCCGCATGTTTTGACATATGTCACAAAAAAAGTTTAACTGTCTTGTTTCCATAATTTATTAATAGGACTGTTTTGTAGTAAGTCAAATATCTATATAAGTTACAAAGAAATAAAACGTACAAATACCAATGAAACGACAACAAACCGGCAATAGCGTCAAAAACTTTGTACAACAAATAGCTAAAATTCAAACCTTTTACAGAAATATACAAGCTAGATCTACGGCGTACATTAAATTCTATTATAAATCAGAGCCATCACGTGTGTTTGTGGAGGGGAATTTAACCAGCACCCATAATACAGCAGTCCATATGCGTCCATGTTCGGTTCAGTTTTTTTTTTTCTCTCTTTCCCAACTATTCGGCCTATTCGACTGCTGATTCTTCTTTTGTGTCAATATAATTTACATAAATAAATCCCAAGACTTTCACATCCGCAGTTTCTGGACCAGTGTTTCTTCCAAACAAGTCCACATTTCCTTTCAAAAGGTGGAAATTCAAGAGGAGCTGCGCCGATTTTACTCGGTTCTTGTTCAAATGCGCACATTTACAGTGAAACTTGCCATGACAGAAGAAAAAAAAAAGTATTTTTTTTTTTTCTCTTTGAATAGAAGAAGATTTAAATCATAGCCGGCGCTTCTTGTCACCACGTCCTGCCGTATAACAGGGCTGAACACTGCAAGGCCGAGCCGTACTCTGCGCCGGGGGAGTTGAGGTGAGAGAGGCCGGCTACTTGGCTCTGCAGGGAGGGCGGACTGGAGGAGTGCGGCGCCAAGTCTGGAGAGTGACCCGTGCTTCCCACCTGCTGGCTCTGATGCTGCCCGAGGCCGGACGTGTTGTTGGACATGATCATGACATTGCCTCCTTGCTGGTGGTGTGTCTGTGTGGAGGACGTGGGCGTGTGGCCGCTGCCTTGGCACGGCTTCCCGTCCTTCACCAGCACGGGCACAGCCACCCTCCGCGGGGACTGCTGCTGCTGCTGGCAGGATCCGCTCTCCTGCTGCATCTGCTGCTGGGACACCTTGTCTTTAGCCTGCCTCTTCATCTTGTACCGGTGGTTCTGGAACCAGATTTTCACCTGGGTCGGGGTGAGGTGGATCATACTTGCCAGGTGTTCCCTCTCCGGCGCCGACAGGTATTTCTGCTGCTTGAAGCGTCGCTCCAGCTCGTAGACCTGCGCCTGGGAGAACAGCACTCGCCTCTTTCTCCTCGGGGTGCTGGACAGAGAGCCCATGCCTTTGCCCACGTCTGCCAGGGAGCTGAGACTGCTCATGCTGCCCATGTTCATGCCCGACGACGAGCCCATGAAGCGAGAAACTGAAGGAAAGAACGACAACAATGAGCTCTGGTTTCATTTGCAACAGGTGTTGTACTGTAAAACAGCCATTTGTGCATAAAAAAAAACAAAAACAAAACACGCACAAGCTTGTTGTTTTTCACCGCCATTGTCCATGAAATTAAAACGCCAAAAAACATTTACATGCGGGTCCAAAAAAAAAAGTGCTACTCGGTGCTATGTGAATTTTGGCGTATCAACCTGAAGCAGGTGCACCCCCCCAAATGCGTATCAAAGTCCATATTTGTAAACTGTCAAACTGCACCGGCTTCATGCTCTTCACAACTGACAGCATATTATTATTCGATTAGTGTGATAAAGGACTCGATACTGGTTGACCAATTGTGTCAAATAAATGCGCAAAGCGTAAAAGGAAATCTGTTCGTCCTCCTATCCTGACACTTTCTAGCGCGCTAAACTCCGTGGATTAAAACGGTTTCATACGTGATTTTTTTTACTCTCCGTAGTGATTAAAATTAAAAATAAAAATTAACCAAGGAGAGTTCGAACATTATAGGTGCAGCGATACGTGACAGAAAGAATTCAGCAATTACAAAAATGCAGAGCGACGTAAACCTTCCATGTTTACGCACATTACGACAACTCGAAACACAGGTGCCGGGTACTCACTGGTGGAGAAACGCGGGTCTGGGTTGCCTCCGTACCAGCCGGTGGCCGTGGCGCTGCCCCTCATGCCGTCCTGGTAAGACGGCAGGTCGCCCATGTTGCCCAGGTTGCCGTTACAGTAGCCCCCCATGGCCGTGTGTGACAGCTGAGAAACACCTGCCGCAGTCATGTGGTAAGCCGCAGACACAGTCCCATTATGGCCCATGTGGTGCTGCTGCATCGCCGCCTGAGAGACCTGGGGCTGCCGGTAAGAAGTGAGAGGTGCCCCCAAGTTGTTATTCTCCATACTTACTTTCTTATAGCTCTCCTCAAGGGGACTCAAGATATCGGAAACAGAAAAAGGAGTCGTATGCTTAGGGCTCATCGACATTGTTCTGTGGCTGGAGAGGGAGAAATTAGAAGGCAAGGCAATCTCTCCTTCTCTCTCCTTTTTTTTTTTTTTTTTTTTTTTTTTTTTTTTTTTTTTTTTTGGCCCAAGCCCCTCTGGTTCCTGTTGTCTCAACGTCGATCCTGGTAGATGAACACGTAGGAGAGCGCCTCAAGTCCGCCTTAATTGGATTGAGTGGGAGCTCGGCGCTGGCTTTGGTTTGTTTTAGCTGGGTGCCAGGTTTAAGGCTACCATCAGAGGCGGGGCATCTGCAACAATACCAAACAGCTCTAGCCTCCTTTCGCCGAGCGTAATTTCACTTACAAGACATGTGCACCCCTCCCACTAACAATAACATAAGCGCTGTACATGATCATAAATGCTCATCCCGGCGGCTGCGGGCGGTGTCCGAGCTCGCTGCAGCAGCTGCATCTCGAGTTTGTGACTTGTTGCTGATAAACACGCGGCTGCACCTTGGGATTGCAGTGACCACAATACACTTTATTAACTGTAGTGATGTTTACGAGGGCCTCTTGATGAAAGGAGGCCTATATGGACTTGAGAGTTGGAGAACCACTCCTCAGTTGAACTACTGACTTTTAATGGCCATGAGAGGCCTCCAGTGATTGCAGGATTGTTTGTGTTATGCCTTATCGTACTCAGACATGCAAAAGTGCACTTGCGGGGAGGGAAAATGACTGATACTGATAAGTAAATAAATACACATCCGCGTGTTAAGTGGCTGCGTAAATGATTAACCCCCCTCATTTTTCTCCCTTTTGATATCATTGGACGCAAGCAGCGTGTTACCTAAATTCAGATGCACACACTCGTCTAAGAGAGACCCGGTAAAATAAAATAGAGTCTGGAGGAGGAGAGGCTCTCATGTGAAGTTAACGGCGTTCAAGTAGCTACTCTCCTGCAGCACAACGCCAGGTAGCCCTCAGTAGCATCTTGCCTTAATGCTCAAGGAGCCATTACAGTTTAACTCAATCATATCTCACTTGTAAAATTTTACGCAGAAGCTCAAGCAAAGATTCATTTTTTTACCCCTTTCTCCCCAACTACAAATAGTATTCTGGTGAATTGGGTTCTGAGGTACTTTCTCTGCACATATCACTACAAATAAAATAAAGTAACATATATATATATATATATATATATATATATATATATATATATATATATATATATATATATATATATATATATATTGTTTTTTTTATTTTTTAAAGAAAACATATGTGAAATACTCCAGTTGAAATTATGATAAATATTATCGTTGCTTAATTTCAAGCAGGCTATTTGTGCCACCTTCTTTTAATGGTCAATAATTATGTAATATTTTACATTAGTCAATATGTAAATATATAAATCATAAGGCTTTAGCCGCAACTTTGAATTAATTTTTTCCCCCCAGGATAGAAATTATTGACAAACGACGTCAAAAGTAATACGTAATAAATCTAATCTAAAAAAATATAAATTTTAAACAATCCGTGCATTTTAGGATAATAGCTGCTGAATGACAGGCCATTGTGAAAATATTAAAGCAAAAATGTTCTAGTATTTTACAAGGGTCTTGCAGCAGCAGCAGCAGATTCCTCAGAAGTCTGTGTCTGCAGGTTGAACCGTGTCACCTTATAGGAATTAAAGAAACACAGCGTCTTCTGGTGGCAGCCACTCTTAGCCGTAAGGTTGGGATCTGTTTCCTCCAGTATGATCCTAAACCTTGGAGGTTTTTTTTTTGTTTTGTTTTGTTTTGCACAACTGGATTTTAGTAATATTTCCGCACCTAAATCAACACGCTCTAAACTGAATCCACGCTTCTCGGCGGCAGCAGCATTGTGATTGTGTCGAGAGCATGCAGATCAGTGGTAGTTTGCCACGGGGATCACCGGCTACAGTTATTTTACAGTCTTCTGGCTCCACATTTCACAGCTCTAGCATCTAGGGATCATCTGTGCTCTAGCTATATGTTCACTGCATCATTGGCCCAATTTTAAGAGCCATGTGCACGACGCGCAGCCACAACAACCCATGTCTCCCATCGCATTACAATTATCTTTAATGAGGAAATATCATCATATAGTCCAAAAATAAAAATAAATAGTTTGGATGCCAGCCGAGGTGCCTGCGCGTAATTCGCAGGCCATATAATCGCAGCCAATTAAAATTACAGCATCTTTCGGCATCCAAGGTAAATCTTGCTTATGCGTTGCTTTAATTACGGGATTTCGCAAGACATTCTTAATCATCTAAATCAGTACCTTTCCCCTGTTCTGGCACACGGCTGTTATGGCCAATTAGCGCCAATTAGTCCAAATGTTCCGGCTAATTCCTCCGAATAATGAGGACACTTTGAAGTGGCGGGTATGAGGCTACCGAGCCTTTGTTATCGAGGCTTCACGTTGTTGTTTATGAACTGATTGGCGCATGATATAATCCAGAGAGCAACTCCGGAGTGGAGCAGTAAACGTATGCAATAGAAAAGTATAAATAAGGAGAATGGAAATGCACTTTTCTTTTAAGGGTAGACAACACATTGACCACATAAACAGGAGCCTAGTTTAGGGATGCAGAGAGATGTAATAATAATAACTACACATTGATAGAAATAGTGCAATTATTAGTAAACCATGAATTAATCTCGGATAAGATCAAAACATATGCACCCTAATATCCATTCCAATACAATAAAATAAAATAAAATAAAATAATACATTATGACATGAATTATCTGTTATTGTGCACTCAACATCTGAAACATTGCACAAGTCCGCATGGCATAACGAATCAATGTTATCTCCCCTGAAGTTTTTTTGTTCCTTGTAAACTTTTTTCTTTCGTGACCCCTCATAACTCCACCAGGAAATGAGAATAATAAAAAAAAAACAGAGAGAAGGTGAGAAGGGGGTGACAAAAAGAGAGGAAAAGTGGACACGCTGTGTGCTCCTCCACCGCAGACATGAAACGTCGACTGATGACCTCATGAGTCTTTCTTTCAGCTGTCAAGTGCGAACTACAGGAGGTCGCTAATTAATAATAATCTCTTGTTTCCCCCCTCTCTAATCATTTACCCAATCATCTCACATTAACAAGAAGCGTTCAAAAAAAATAAAAATAAAAAAAAAATCCACGCAGCAACATAAGGCCTCCGTGGAGGAGAGGAGCGTCTCTGGTGCCCTGCCGCACAACCTTTGAGCAAATACCGCACGCCTCCGTGGTTATGCCGCTGAGGGCAGACATATTTGTCAACCCCCCAATCTGCTGAGAAACACGGTGGCAAGGCTTCAAAGAGTAAAACGGTGCGTTCGTCAGTGAAGCGCGGCCCCTAGTGGACAAAACTAAAGGAGTGAACTCAGCTTTTACTCTTCAATACTCACACAAGGCGAGAGAGAGGGTCCCCAACGCGATACCGTGGGTTATTCCGCCATCTAGTGGAGAGCTCGGTCTATAAATATAATATCACAACGAAGGCAAGGCACAACGTTAAAGTATCGATTGATGCAATATCTTTAAAATTGCTGTTTTTTATTGTACTTTGGGTTAAATTATAAAAGACAAATGTGCAACATACATTTTAATACACTTTTGTTTTTGCGCTTGTGTTTTAATGATGGCTCAGTTCTATTAAGGGTCCCAGTAAGACTTCATCTAAGTGGAATGCAGCCAGTTTCTAATCTTCTAACTAAATTAATAACTCATGTACTCTTTTTATGATCTGTGACCTTTCAGAACACATTTTGTCTTTATTTTATTTTTTGCATACAAATATGCAGAAGTAGCAGACTGTTATTGTGCATTTATGCAGTTATACAGCTACATGTCCCTTCCCACCCCGTGAACAAAAGCCAAATAGGGACACAAACCAGACAACATACACACTTAACCCACATAATTAAATAGATAAATAAAGCAGCTGTTGTTAAGGGAGTGTATAGTGTACACACCAGTCTTATGATGACCACTTTCCTAATATTGTGTACGTCTCCCTTGTGCCTCCTAAACAGTTGTGACTCATCTGAGAATGGACATGGACCTTCTCAGGGTGTCCTGTGGTGTCAACAGGAAGTTGTTAGTGGAGGACTTTTGGGTCCTATGGGTTGAGGGGAGGGGCCTCAGTGGATCATCCCACAGATACTTGATCAGTTTGGGATCTAGTGAGGTTGGAGGAACACCTTTGTTTTTTGTTTTTTTGTTTGTTTTTTAATTGTTCCTAAAACGTTTTTGTGTGTGCGTTTGTGTCAGCCTGCATCCTGCTGCTGCTGCCATCAAGGAGTGTCATTGTTAGGAGGTGGGGGTGTCTGGTCTGGTGTAAGCGGGTGCTACATGTCTAAGTAACATCAAATCAACCAAAACTTTATTTATTTAGCACTTTTCCTACAAAAATGCAACTCAAAGTGCTTCACACAAATAAAAACATAAAATATTACAACAAGAATGAAATCAAGAACCCCCCACCACGTATATACACATACAGACACACTCACACATACACAGGCACACACACCCAACACTCACACCCATATACACACTGAAAGGAAATGCCAGATTCAGAAGTTTCCCAGCAGATGTTCGATATTATTTACTCGTCCTGTCAGTGGTTTTAATGTTGTGGCTGATTATTTTAATGACATAATGTATTCTACTCATTTGCATTGGATACTTAAACAACATTTATTTAAGTTTATACTTTTACTTTAATTGTAAGTCATTTTTTTTTACGATGCAGTATTATTACTTTTACCTAGATTATCTGAATACTTCTTCTTATAACAAATGATGTTCAGTCGTGTTGAGCCAGGATTTAAATACCTAAAGTGTGTGAGGAGCATCACTTCATATGACCTCCTAAATTGGTTTACTGCAGTGTTAACAGGTTTAGGGGTCATGACCTCTTAGGGAAATCAAGAAAAAAAAAATATAAAAGATAATAATTATTTTTAGTCATATCTGTCTTAATGTTTGTTTTCAGTCTATTCAGTCATCAGATGTTTTTACTTGAAATATTAAAAAAAAGACAACACAGATATAAATTAATTAAAGAAAAATAAAGAGTTTGTAATGGGATTAAAGTCGGAAGTTTTCACTGACTGACCTGAAATACAACTTGTTTAACAAATCAGTGAACTATCAACAACTTTTAGAAACTGTTTTAATGTGTCGTTATTGTCAGTACATTAATAAACTGTACTGATGTGTAACAAATATGTTTTTTTTTATCTGTTTGTTTTTTAAATAGGTATTCATTTTAGCCATGTATGCTTTAGTATAGGCTGAACACAATCTGAAAAAGAAATTGCAACAAAGAAATATGTTTTGTGTTGTTTTTTTGCCTTTACAGATTTTACTCTGGGGGCTAAAACGTTCAGGAAAACATACAATGCATAAAATTAGACAACTTTTTGTTCACTATCGGTAACTATTTAGCTTCAGTCAACTCCCTTAACTTTGGGGCGTCATGATGAACTGGTTAATTATCAGTTTTATAGCTGCATTCAATGTCCGTGTATTAATAAGCTGCTTTTGTCACTATTTATCATTGGTTTTTACACACATTTCTTTATATATTAAATATGTTTTATATTATATGTATTTGTTTACGTTCTGTTCTGTATAAGGAAGCCTCTCTTAGCCTTCAACACCAAAGTCCCATAGTCAGGTCTCATCATCGACTGCTACATAAGGATGACCACGTATACAGTGAACTCATTTCCTTTATCCTGCATATATCCATAAAAGATGTAGAAATTATCCAAAACGTTAAAGTTCTGAGGAAAGGTCAGCTTTGAGCGCATATGTACCATTTGTGGTTTTGTAGCACACCATCTAAAACTGACTGCGTATGTGTACAAACAAGTAATTTCCAAAAAAGGGGGGAGGAAACTATAAGGCTTTTTAGACACTTCTGACAGAAAAAAAAATTGATTTGTATCAAATGTTATTTGCACCAAGTTGCAAACCAAACTCCTCCTGTGGCCTAGTTTATGTGGACCTTCTAACTTTCCTGAAAGGGGCCCCAGTGAGTAAAACTATAGGATGGGCAGGCTAATACAAGCCCATCCTTTTCAGACAATTCTTCAGACCAACTTAAAAAACCAATGGCAACCTCTAAAAGCCTGTCTTTGTCACCCTTAAACCCCAAGATGCTCTAAAACACCATTGTGCAGTTAAACCTCATAAATTTGTCGCAGGGACTGATTAAACATCACGGGAATTGAAACACTAAAGATTTTGTCTCGGTCCCTTTTGGACGAGGGACAATGGTCCATTCACGGAGAGACACCCAGACAAAAAGAGTGTTTAAGGGGAGATGCAGCGAGCTGAGGGGTTTGGCCAGTCCCCTCCATATGTGATACAAGGTGGCCCCAGTGAGGCGGACAAAGGGCCAGGTGACAGGGACGATGGGCTGCAGGGTCACAGGACGAGCAAACAACATTATAGGGGGCGTGAAAGCAGGAGACCCCCCTCGTCACTGATGAAAACCTGACATGATTTTAAACGGCGAGGCATATTTTTTCATAATAAGATATTCACGCAAGGGCGGACGGGGGGTTCCTGGAGGTTGATATTAGTCGTGTATATTTCAGGGTATCCTAGAATAGGACAATTAGTGCTCTAGTCAGCAGTTTTCTAAACGTTTTGGATGTAAATTCATAATAAAATCTATTAGTATCTATTAAAACCACCCTTTCCCCTTTATGTTTTATTATAATATGTATCCTGTTATAAAATATCTAAAATTAGTGCTCGAGGAAAGTCAACTACCTGCCTTTAATTCCCACTTTTCCTCCCAAGAATCTTCTCCACACTTACAGTACACATGCACCAAGGTTTTCCAGATAAAGCTAATAGCTGCATTTAACCCACTTTCCCCAGAATAACAAAAGTTAATTGTAGACCAGAAAAGCAGCTCGTAGTCCCAGACAACCACAGGGTGCTATAGCGGGAGAGGCTGTAATGTTTACTGGCTATTCTTATGCTTAAGCAAATCCAAGTCCCTTTTAGAGGTGATGTTTGCTCAGCTTTTGGGTGCGTAATTAGTTTTTTAACATCATAAAGGCCTCTCGGGTCCCTGGCATGACCTGCTACTTATTTTAGAGTCTGCAAATTAAATATATTTGAGGCTGCTTGTATTTTAAAGCAATCTCAATGGGATTAAATTGTAAATTGAACACATTTAGGATGACTATTTTAGGGGGGAAAAAAACAAACATTTGTGCGTCTTTTAGTTTAGAAATAGATTTGTAATGTGTAAAACAACAACAACAAAAAACAAATAAGGCACATTACACTGTAAAACTTATCATACAAAATATGAAAGATTTTATTAATAAATTCGTTCACAAAAAGAAACAGTTAAACTTAAAGAAAGTCTCCTCGAAGACAACAAATAACATTATTTCTCATTCATGCGCTCAGGCTAATAGTGGCTTTGCTGCTACACCATCCCTCTGCTATTACCGCCTAATGCAGCCTACTGAACCTCATTGGCCTTCAACAAGTTATTTAGGCAAATATCATGTTTTAAAAGCATTTTTTAAACAAAAAAACGTACACATAAATCATCTCATTGGATAATTAAAAAAATATCTAGAGGCTACGCCAGTGAGCCATGTGAGACAACATCTTATCAGCATCCGAGACAGCGCGTAAAATATCAAAATAAAAATGTGCAAAATATATTTCGTTCTATAGTGAAAATCTAAACGTTTAAGTAGCTCGAAATTTTGCGGAACATTCGGAAAACACTTCATGCCCTTCTAAATGAGTCTGTGCATTGGAAATGAGGCCTTTCACTTGAAAGAACTGAACTGGACCGAGTCGCTCCAAAAGTCTCTCCAGGCCAGTCTGGAGGCCGCAGCGGCTGGAAAGTGCTGGTGGTACCTTGGAGGAAGGGCGACCGAGGAGGGATGCTGCAGAGATGGGTAGGCTAGGGGGAAAGGTACCACCTGAGAGGGAGGAGGAGGAGGTAAGCAAGCAGCTTTCTCAGTGTCAATTAAGCAGGTGTGAAAAGGTTTTCCGTCCCGGACCAAGATCGGAACGACGACCCTGCGCAGCAGCGGAGGCTGCGGTATCTCCGCGTCATGCAGCGCTCCTTCTGCTCGGCCTCTCTTCATCTTGTAACGGTGGTTCTGGAACCAGATCTTCACCTGGGTCGGAGTCAGGCTAAGGAGCCGGGCCAGCTGCTCTCTCTCCGGGCCGGACAGGTAGCGCTGCTGACGGAAGCGCCTCTCCAGCTCCAGGGTCTGGGCCTTGGAGAACAGAACGCGGCGCTTCTTGCTCTTCTTGCTCCTCTCCGGCTCCGAGTCCAGAGACGAGTCATCCGGCTTGGTTGAGTCGGGAGAGGCCTCGAAACTGCCTTCATCGGAAGCTGTGGGAACATATACAACCATAGGTTAAGTTAGAATAAATTGGCACACGTTTTCTCTGCTCTGTCTATCTATCTATAGTTTAGTTTCTGGGCAAACAGTTAGATTTCAAAAGAAATTCAAAAAATAAATTGAATTCAGTGCAAGTAATTGGTAGATTCTCCTAAAATTCAGCATAATCATCGTGCCTTGGCTTTGAAAGCTGACTTACACATGCATGGGCTCCGATCACAGTCGATCCAGGAGGAGTAGGGCGACCCGGAGGAGCAAGAGGAGTAAACCGGGGAGGACCGCGGCGCTGCCTCCGCATCTTTCTCAGGCAAATCCAGGATGCTCCTGACGGAAAAGCTGAACTTGCTCGGTGCAGCCATCGCGTCCTTGTGCGCAACCCGGGTTTGTTTTGCGTGGAAAAGAAGACGAAGAAGCAAGCACTCGAGGTGAATCTATCCGAGGAGGATAAAAAAAAGAAAGCGAGAACCTCGGGGGATCCACTTTACGCGCTGTCCAAACACCAGTGTGCGCCCTGGGCTCAGTATTTACACAAATAGCACTCCATAAGCTGCAAACACAAGGCTGTTCGCTTATAAAGCCTCCTCCTCTGATGAGTACCTGAATAGCTCGAGTGCTGTCACCCAATGATGGTTAGGTGTGGACGAAGAAAAAAAAAAAAAAACCTCGGAGCTTCAACAATGAGCGAAGGAAACACTCGTCATCATTACAGATTCGTCCCGTATCGTCAAACTGGGAAACAGATAATGGTAATTGTTGGAGCTGAATCACGTCTTGGGTGGCAGCTGACAACAGAGCCCGTCCCATCATCAAACTCCCCCCTCCTCCTCCTTCTCCTCCTCCTCCTCCCTCCAACCTCTCCTCTCTTCCCTCCTCCCGTCCTCGTCCGAACAACGTGTCCCATATTTGCATACAAAGTGAGCAATTAGCGTGATGCCCGCGAGTTGGTTTAACTAATACGCCCATTAGAGGCGGATTAATTGCGCTGGCGTGAGAAGTTTGGACGTTTATGGGCGGTGGAGGATTCCGAAACGTTCAGGGACTTCCTTTGCCATATTTGAGGAATGCTCCGATGATTTACGGTTAGATTTTATTTCATTGCAAATAAACGGGGTTAAATGTTGCGTAGCCTAGTGTGAAAGCTGTGAGCAAATATATTAATGTTTCTTATTTTGTAACACAAAAAATATCATCAGATACCAATGTGTTTTAATAGAAAAAAGAAATACTTTTATTTAAATTTATTATGTCATGTTATTTATTATGTTTTCCGATATAAGTAATGATGGTAATTACTATGGTCCAGGAGCAAATTAATTGCACAATCAAATCTTTGTCAAACCTCCAAAAGAGCCTGGTTTCCGTTTTTGATAAATAGTCTCGGTGATTGATTACTGCTGGCAAGATTTTTGTTAATTGGTTATCAAGATAAATGATCAATGATTTATCATCCCGGAAGCAAGGCTCATAAAGGAAGCACTGTGACTTCTAATGCTTCATTTAAAGTAATTTCTAAAAAATTACTTATGCGTGTTAAACTGACTCAAGCCTTCCCCCGGTGCCGTGTCTCCTTTCAGTCCACCCAAACAGATGAGAAAGCATTAAATGCAAAGCGTGAATCCAGCCTTATGTGGGGGAGCTGGTTTCTTTCTCTATTTGATATTGATATCGACCCTCATCCACTTCAGCGAGGTGCGTGAGGGCCCGAGCAGGAGAGTGGCGGTGGCGGCGGTGGTGGTGGACATGCCTCCCCAGTCGTCCTGGGTGGTCGGACGAGAGGGAACACAAATACATGCCAACCAGAGAAGGGGAACAAAGGGGGAAAATGTAGCCCCGCGTCCGAGACCCGTTGGAAGCATTTGTTCCAGTCAAGATTTTGCATTTGTTCAGTCCCGCAATAATGCCTGATTGACGCCCCGGCACAATGTCCTTTAAGTTTGCAGGATAAATCCGAGCTTGTTCCGTGTTGTCATGGTTTTGAATGGAGCTGAATAGGATCTGGGACACTATCTACTGCTCCGCGTCTACTGCCGCCAAGTCTATAGCCCAGGGCAATATTACATGCGTGATTCAGGACGCATTAAACTGCGTTTAGATTTTCAGAGTTCAGCAAAGTCAGTGACCTGTGTTATTAACTCCAAATGCTTTGAAATCCACCTTTATTTCTCGTTTTGTTCCGATTAATGATCTTTACGCACAACGCAAGTTTGTTCATGGGACTAAAAACCAACCTTTTAAGTGTTTGCAATCAACAGAATCTCATTAGATCTGAAAGCTCCGACTCCTCTCGGAGCTCGCTTCTGTGTACACACCGGCCTCCTCTGTGGCTGACAAACAGCAGAGGATTACAGTACCGCAGGTTAGCTGGAGTGGGTAGTTTACAGAGGCGACACTCGATTGGAGAGCAAAAACACGCAAAAGCAAAGAAGAGTCATGTCCAAAGAGCGGGAATTTCTCTTTCCACAATGACCTAGAAGCCTCTTAATCTATTTAACACCCACGGGCTTCAGCCAGAGAGGGTCCTCTGCGGCTCCCAAGAGCTCTCCACTGCCAAATATTTACTCTGTTGTTCAGCTCTCCATTCCCAATCCCTCCTTAGCCGCATGGAGATTCTTCTCACATGGTTCTGAAGTCAGCTGCTGAGCTGATACGGATATTTTAAGAGTGTCAGTAAATATTTTGTGATTATATTATGTGCTAATGTCCCCTCTACTCAAAATTGTGTTTTACTTCTCCTAGATATATGACCCTCATCTTGTAAGTGGCTTTCACATATCTTCTACTGCTACATGAGGGATTTTTCTTATTGAAATCAGTTTAAATCTGAACACAACTAACAACTAATTTAGAAGAGAATATCTCCCAATATGCAGCATTCACAAACACTTTTAATTAAAGTAGGAGCTCCAGAAGTTCATTTTTTTTGCAATGAATAATATTTCTATGGTGAACTTTTCCATGTGTTTTGATAAAATTCCAAGTTAACTGGGAAAATATCAGAAACAAAATATTCTTCCAGTTAAAGTATTTATTTATTTTGAACTTTTAACATAAGGGTCTTGTTTTATTTTAACCTCAAATCTTTCAGCTCAGCTAAACGGTAGTTTCTGGATATTTCCTGAGCTTAGCTTAGAATAAAGAGACCTCACATGTGCTGTTTTTACCCATAAATTCAGAAAGGAGAAAATCTACGGTACATCAACTTCTATCATGTAATAAGTGTGTATTCTCTAATGCCTTGGTTCTTCTCTGTGTATCCTTATTTATGGAAAGTGAGATAATTAAATTCACTGACTTCTGACTTCTAGTACCAAGTCAAGATGAAGCAAACTGCAAAGGAGTTTATGTCACAAAAACAACTTGTGCCGTTTCCATCCGAGTCCGAACACTGTGTGTCAGCTCAGGTTGTGACTTTACAGTTGACCAGTGATAGATTTTTTTTTTTTTTAAATCTGTTTCCACTATGACTGATTATCCAACACCCACAATGTCCCCTCTGTTGCCCCCTCAGTGCAGCACGGTGTCCCAGTGCGACGTCACCCTCCAGCAGCTGCACCTGCCGCTGGTGTCCTCTCCCCGTCCCCTCTCCTGTAAATACCATTAGCATTTTGGAGAGGGGCTTGTGGGGGATAATTACTTGGCAGTGCGAGGAGTAAACTGGAGTCTTGTGAAGCTGCTTGACCGCGCAGCAGCTGCATGTCGGTGCTGGGTGAAAGTGTGTCAAAAAGTCAGGTTTGTTTGTATGCCCCCTCTAGGGCACAAGACCAGTGTGTGTCCATGGGATTTTTTATAAAAGGAGCAACAAAGCGGAGGCGCATCAGACATGAAAGTGTGTTAAAAGTACACAAAATAAACACTAAAACATCAAGTTGTAGCAGGATTTCGAAGCTGAGGTTATTAGATGTTTTATGATGCTACTCTTAAATGTTGGCTTTGTAATATAAAAGGGAAGAACATGGCGAAAACCTGAGGATTTAGCTCGACTACCAAATAATACAACCCTGTTTGCATGTGACATATAAAGCATATTAATTATCACAGGATAATTTAACAAATAAAAATAAAAGAAAAAACACTTAAATATAAAAAGAAAAGGAACGTACTTTCTGACTGAATCGTTTCCACAGCACCTACCACCACAGTTGTTGGCTTTATATTGGAGTCTGCAGAGCATTAGATCACAGAGCTCAGTTATCGAGCATTAATTTGTCTATAGCCATTTTTTAAAAAAAAAATTAAGCTAAGGAGCAGATGCGTATTCAAACACATCTAAATATTTGCAGAATATTAAAACATAGAGTAAAGTTTTAGCTGCTGTCGAGATTGAAACCAAAAGCTGCAATTTAGAGCAGACACATTGTGAATTGTATTAAAAAAAAAATTAAAAAAGAACTCTACAAACAGTATTTTCATTTTATGGAAATGTAGGAATTTAAAAATTTACAGTATTTATATTAATGCAAAATGTGTATCCTGCTTTAAAATGTGTTCTACAGCGGGTTCCTTGATAGATCTGTATCTGAAACTCAGATAATAGTCTGTGTTCATTTTCACCCTGAACACTTAGATTTTGCTCTCAGGAGCTGTTTCACTTTCTTATTACAGCCTCTCGTCTTTACAGCAGAAGGGAGGGAGATAAAAGGTCATTGCAACTCACTGTTTCCAGCTGTGTTCAGTCTGATTTTTACTGAAATGCTCCGTGGAAAAACTAAGGAAACGTTACCTTGAAGCATAGTAACGTACATAAATGTTTTCTCTCGCTTTGATTTGAAAGGACTCCTGTCATAATTTCTCCAGGGTTCCACCTCAGTGCTAAACTTCTTAATCCTATGGACAAACAGTTTTAAACTCAGAGGTGGTGTTTGACATGTGTGGTGCTTGGTTGCCCTCTACAGGACACATAGTAAAACTCCTAAACTCCTCATCTTTGGCCTCCTCCAACCCCTTTTTCACCCTGAACCGTGGGAGGAGTTCATTTCAGTTTTAGTCTGCATCAAAATTGGGACATGTGTGGCTGCAGCACACAACAATAGACCTCATCTCTGTTGGCAAACAGGTAGGACAGTGTGTCAAGGGTCTGTCTGGTAATTTGCAGAATGTTTGTATTCTGGTTAAATATTACACTAAAGAAAGGACGGTAGTTAAGTTTTAATCTCTTATAGCTGCAGGGAAAATGGAGACTTCTTGGATTTAATCAGGCACAATTCAAGCAGGAACTCGCAACGTCTTAGTCACAGAGGTTACCAGCAGCTGGCTGCACTGATCTCCAATAGCTGAACTACAGCCAAAAAAAAAAAATAAATAAAAATAAAACAATTAAAGTTAATGCTTTTTGATGTGCTCAACAAGTACACTCAGTTCTATGCAAGGAATCTAAGCAGGGGGCGTGCTCTTGGTATTTAAAAGCAACATTTAAAATCCAAAACAAACAAGAAAACTGAAGAAGGAGACTTAATAAAATAACAATTTCACTGCTCAAAGTCTCACAATTCATTTTATCCTGGGACAATAAAATATATTTATATCAGACTAATGCGGCCATTAAAAAGCCTGCTCATAGTTCAGTAAATTCTAAATGATGCAGATGATGATATATCTTTTTTCTAAATATCCACCAGATGGCGCCACTGTATTTCGCAATAAACGTGCTTTGTTGCTGCGTTGGCACTGGCTCAGCAGCATCAGTGAGACTCCACAGTGTTCCCAATAAGGACAAACATGGAGACTAAAGGGGATTAAAGCAAATCGTTTTGGTTTTCATCTCATTTACAAGCTACTACAGAACAATCTGGTAGATTCTGACCTGTTGAGTCTGACTCGTCTGGTCCTCTGAGGCTCCAGAACCCCCCCCCCCCCCCCTTATATTATAGGCCTCCGAGAAAAGAAAAAAAAAGACTCACCTCACTTTACCTGGGCCTTCCGACAACATATGCTGCCTCACATTCCACCAATGCGCAACCCGTCATTAAATTTCGAAATCATATGCCTCACCTCATTTCCCACGTCAGCGCCATTACGCAGGCTCAGGAGGCCTCGGTGCTGATTTAATCCTGAAACGTATTCTCTTCTTCGTTAAGGATATGCATCACGCACAATTTAACTGAAAGAAAGTTGCTCTAATTTCTATTATTCCTATTTCTATAATTCATTTGGTCGCCAGGAATAACAGAAATGCCAGAAGGCCGGTGCTCTGTCAAAGCCCTCTCTGACATTATACATCTGACTCTCTCCGGCCTCTATTTGTGTATGAGGTTATTGAACACTCACTCTGCTCTGTAATCTAATAACACTGTGTAAAAATCTGACGCTCATGTGCCCAAACTTGACTAATTGCAGGAATGTTTCTGCGCTTAAGCGGTGATCTTAATGGATGAGGAAATTTAATATAAGCCAAGTCCAGGTATGACTCAACGATTCCTCGCGTCTGAAGTGCAGAACACTGCGGTGTGGTCTGCATCAACACCCCATTTGCACGTTTCTGCACAAAGGAAACGCCGCGTAAAAGCGCAGTAAAGGTAGATCTCGCTATTTTTTCCCAGTGTCCTGGGTTAGGGACAAAGAGGGCTCCAAATTAGGGCGGAATGAAATATTTAATACTAATGGATGCCAGGTGCCAGACGAACAGATGTCAAAGTGATGTATGCTTAAAAGTGTCGTAAATATTGTTTCTTTTTGTCCCTCACCGCTGAACCCCAGGCCTGGCCTCTGAAACATGAATACATACGTCGTTAACCTGCGTTCGTCCTCATTAAGGCCGCACTAAAGTTACCGGGCCGCTCGGTCCAGGAGAAGTGCTAACCTGCAGAAAGACTTTAATGGTGTCACCGCCGTTTGGCCAGCAAAGGTTAGAGTCATCAGTGCGGGTTATTTTAAAGGCGCCCGCTCGATGGCATTTCCCTAAAAACCAGCGGTCTCCACACATTTGACATCCATATAGTCCTATCTTATTTGTATCAAGCAGCTGGAGGCGATATCACGTCCCTCTCCACCTTAACAAGCCGCATTAGCGGCGCTTTTGGGCGACAAACTGCCGGGCCTCAGAGCTGCACACACAAACCGTAACTCTCAGGCCGCGTGTATCTTATTGCAGATGTCAGTCAATTTGGGGACAGTTAGTATGAGATGACAGACCTCCAACCCCTCTGTGAAACAAGAAATCACTGCGCGTCCCCCATAATAAGCCATTAGTGGTGACTGGGATTTCCCACAGGATCTTACTGGAACATTAAACCAGGAACACCGTTCAGCTGCTTTCTCCACGGAGGATCGGAGCAGTGGAGCAGGTCTGCGTCCCAGTGCTGATGATAAGAAAATCTGCCCTGCACTATTTTTTTTCTCTCCCTCTCTCTTTCTCTCTCTCCCTCTCTTTCCCTCCTCAATCACACAGAGGAAACAGCATCACAGTCCAAGCTTCTCAATCCAATTTCTAGTTGCCTGTAACGGGACACCAGGTTTTCGCTAAATCTGATAATGGAAAAGGCAAATCACAGAAAATTGTCTAATACTAATAATAATTATAATAACACGAAGATTTATACTAAGATACAATTCTATTATTTTTTCCGAGTTCGCATTCGTTATTAGTTATTTGCACTTGCTGAACATATTATTGTGAGGGAAATTAATTAATAGACTTCGCATTTAAAACCAAATTATGTCGTATTTATGTGTTCTTATGCACTTGAATTGTGCGCATTCTTAGGTGGTGCAGCGCATGGTAATTTTTCTTCGTTGCTTTCATTCATCTTCTGCGGGATGAGGGTGACACCTGATAGGCTGAGAGATTAAAGCGAGGAAAGTGCGTTAAATAAACCCATTAGAGGATAGTGGACAGTTATGAACGGTTTCTAATTAATCGGATCAAAGGCTAGTGGTTTAACGCATATTATGGAGAGCGAAATAAACGCAATGATCGCTGCATTTATTATGGTACGTGAATGCATTTGAATAAAACCCTCACAATAATAATAATAATTTCACATTTTCGATGCCGACTATTCATCAGTGTTGATATTACCCTTGATCCATGCAATTTAAGATGACATTACATCCTTTTAATCTTCTCCAAATCTGTTACTGGCGTGGACTGATTAATCGAATTAATCATATTTGGACGCGATTTATTTATTTATTTATTTTGTGAAGTGGCTTAAATATTACGGGAAAAAAATAGTCCCTCATAAGAATATCGAATTTCATAAGATACAAGTTTGATTTTAGATTTATTAGAGATCATAAACCTCACTACCTTCTCTCTCCCTCCTCTCTTTTTTTTCATTATTTAGCGCAAAGTGATGGATCAAACTAAACTGCACTGTGGAGACACGGGGAGAGATGGATTACACAATATTCAGGGGATTTCAGTGGGACTATTTTAAATCGAAATCCTGCTGCAGTTAGCAACTCCTTAATAGCTCACTTGGTACCAAAACAGTCCCAGCCCTAGAAACCAAGACAAGGGAAGTCTGCAGCCCATGTGGTGACAACTGCTTAGCTCCTCGTGTCTTCACTTGCTGATAATGTGGAAATTCAAAACAAACAAAACCAAAAACAAAAGGTGGTTAAAGTAACTCTGCTTTCACACGAAGAAGATACTTGGGGTGGGAGTGTCTGGGCCATCCCAGTTTGTCGGTGTTTTGCAAATGTAGTAATCACACAGGTAAACAAACCGACGCGTGCCCACTTTTTGCTGGCACAATTCGGTTTCCTGTCCTCTGCACCAATCAGCGTGGCCGTTAAAACGTCGTCCTAATTTACTGATGTTTATTTTACAGGATCAGACGCATTTTCGCAAGTGGGATATGATTCTCTTCAAATGAAAGGTGCAACCTTGTAACTTAAGGCGAGTGTGTGATGCAAGTTTTAATAGTGACAGTGGGTGAATTAAAAGATGCTTTGATGTGTCTCCTCAGTTTGTTGCAGGATCCAGAGCTTCCGTGTTTACGTGGAAGGAACTATCAGCCAAAAATGTTGATGGATTGATGCAGCTCCAGCGGGATAACCTGCGTCTTAATTAAACTGCAACTCCATGTTGTTAAAGGAAAAACAGCAGTTGTAACTAACACAAAAAAATAGTATTTTCTCTACAGCTTCTTCCGTCTTCAGTCAAACCAAAGCAAACATAAAATAACAGCTTCACATGCAGCTTGTTCTTCTGTTTTCATCACCAGCTCTTTAAAGCTTCTGTTTGCTACACAGATACCACTAAAACTAAATAGAAGAACAAATCTTCAAATAAGAAATAAAAGTCGGTGTGTTTTAATATTATGAAAATTAATATTATTCACACATTGCTTCGAAAATGTCGCGGACTTGTCCGGCATCTTGTTTTCAGATTAATACCCCATTCCTGTATTTTTAAACACGTTTATAAAATTTCTAAATTTCTAAATCAAGAGAGGGAGTTTGAAAATGTCTGCTGCTTGGAAAGGCTGCATGGCACACAAACTGGAGGAGGTGTTGGAAATCCGAGTGTGTAACAAAATGATATTATTTACAAAATCCCTCTCAAGCATTAAAATGCGGATTGTCGAGTGTGATGGACGCGTTTTTGCAGTTTTCTGCAAAGAACCCGTGCGTAAAAGCGCCGCGCACACGCCGCCTGTCCGCGTGTGCATGTCTGTGAAATAGTGAACTATTCAGTTGCCTGCTTGGCTGCATAGAACAACAAATACCTCGCTGGAGTTTAACCAAAAAAATGCATTTTAAAGACAGCATTTTCGGATTGTTTGGTTAAAAATAAATACTGTTTATAAATGCGCCCCGTTAAAACGTCTCCTATAACGTCTTCGGCCATCCATCTCTAAATTCAAACAATTCGCATTAGATGGGGGGAAGAAAAATGTGACCTGTCTCCTGCGGAGAGGATGTCGAAGCTTTCAGTCCACCGGCGCGCAATTTGCCTGACAAGTGATGCGTTGCCTTCACATGAGGTATGAACAATCCAATTCGACATGGACGATTTTGGGCTTGTGAGCAGTACAGGCATGTGACAGCCATGTACAGCCTGGAAATCATGCGTGGAGGCTGCGCAGCGCTAACAGGCCTCCAACGACGGAGCCCAGACGAGAAAAATATCAGGAGCCTAAATGCTGATTTACAAGATAATTATTAGGCACAATCTGTCCAACATGAAGACACGTATGAGGCCTCTTTATTCCACCTTAACAGCCATTATTATTGTTGTTGTTGTTGTTATTATCATTATTGCTACAATAAGATGAGGTGGTTTGCGTTTGATCAGTGCTGCTAATTTGCAATAATAATAACGATAATAACAATCATTGTGGGCCGATTATTTACAGCAGTTGCGTAGTATAGCTTAATAGCCACGTCATTTGTCTGATTCAATTCTGAGCTATTTCAATAACCTGCAATTCATTCTTGGAACTAGCGATTTAATGCTGAAGATTCCCTGTCGCTGTGCGGTGCCGTTAATCAGTCAAACACGCACAGAAACTGACCGCGTCCCCTGCTGCGAGTGCACCGTCACGTCTCCTCACGCTGGACATCTATTTGCCACAAGGGAAAAAAAAAAAAAAAGGAGGAGGCGCACGTCCGTCCGGTCCAAAAAGAGGCTGAAGATGGAGCAGTTTGCAGAGACCCTTGATCTCTCACCACTGACCCCTTGTTATTTCAGCCACCGAAGGCACCTCAATGGAAACAAGTTGAGCACGTTTCCCCACCGTAAACATTATCCTTGACGCGTCAGTGGCCTGGGAGCTGAGCAGGGTGGGCAGGTGGGGGGCAACGAGGGGTGATGCGGTGGTGCATTTATTTTAAAAAGAAAAAAAAAATCATAAAAATAGTCAGCTAAGGCTCCGACTATAGGCACATAACTTTTAATGTGAACAGAAATATACCTCTCCCTAAGAGACACTCATAACTGGCTTGCATTTGTGTTAATGCGCACGTCGTGGTTTGTCCTGTTTCAGAGATTTACGCCAGCATGAAAAGGAGGGAAAACTAAACAAAACACAAATTTGGTGCGTTTGCCCTCCAGTATCCAGTCCCCGGTGCCGTGCGTGCTGAAACAAATACCGAGGAATACTTTGTGTACATTTTGGCCCCCTCGAAGCCGCCTCTGTGTTCAATGTCAGAGGTTTTCAACAATATACCTAATTGCACGACTGTACAGGAGTGCCGTTTGATGCTTACATGCACGCTGATCCCTTTAGATTGCACAGAGATGAAGGTCAGTCATGCGCCGTGGCCTTTTTTTTTTTTAACAAAAAAAGAAAAAAAAATGACACGAGAAAACCCAAAGCATGTGGCGAAATGGGGAGAGAGTGAAGGCGCAAAGTTATGGCGTGTGTTTGTTTCTCGTGTCGGGAAGCAACAAATCTTTCTTATTGCTTGCAAGTGGAGTTTCTTGAGAGCCAGTGCATGAATGTAGAGGCAGTGGAAAGAACCCGTTTGCAACATCTGCAAACCCTGAGCATTAAAAAAAAGCTTTTATGCAAAAGTTAAGAAATAAAATAATAATTATTTTATCGCATAAAAGCCTGCATGCCAGTGACGCTTACTGTGTGTAATTGGCTTAAGAGTCAACATTTGGCCTGTAAATCAGACAAAATTACAGTTTAAAATTGAAACGAGAAAATTATTTGAGTAAAACAGCGCGTGGAACTGTAATATTCGTTTCACACGTGTCTAATTAAATCAAATAATTCTTATTTTTTAAACCGGCATATTGTTAAATCTGGCTGCCATTTATTTTTAAACTGCATGACTTGACCGATTCTTTGCAGACGTCAAAAACATGTTCGCCTTTTGATCTTTCATTTTCAGCAAATCCTTGTCCTGTGGAGTATTTGCTTTTGGGAGTGTTTTACAAAGTGTAACACACTTCATGCGTAAAGGAGAATAGAAAAAATCATGGGCGACAAATGGCAAAGAAAAGGCTCGATAATCCTCAAGCGTATTGAGATACAATTTACAAACATCACCAGGGCAATTACATTACTCAAAACCAATCATTCATTCCCTCCCATTTCCTTAATGATGCCATTTAAAAGGATGAGATGAATGGGGTGTAGTGGAGCGTAAAGCCACCCAAAGTCACTTTCATACTGAGCTTTTATTTTATTTTGAAAGGATTAGTCATCATTCTATATAAAGGAACGTAAAAAACTATTAGGGGCTTAAAATGCTCTCACTCACTCGCTTCTATGAAATGTTATTATTATATTATTGTTTTAGGTAGTGTTTTCTTAGGATGATCGCCACCCGGAGACTTTACACGTCTTTTTACTCAGCTCTCTGTTCAATCGGTGAAAGACTGATGCAAAATCTTGATATGGCTTTATACTCACCCTATCGGTGTCAATAACAAACGCATTCATGGTGGTAAATCGCTAGTTTTGCATTCTGGTGGCAGAGCTTCACGGGGAGGTGGGCCCGGGGAGATCTCTCCGGACTTGTCATGTCAAACTTTGGGACCAATCGCAAAGCTGCCCTGCGCAATCTCGAAAGTAGATGAGAGAGCCGGGCCAATCGGCGGGACGGAAGCATGGGAAGCCCTGCCTCCTGATTTCAACAGATTGAAATGTAAGCCTGACTCCAGCGCCTTCAGGAAACAGATCGAGAATTTTGTCCCTCTTGTTCCTTATCGCACAAGAAGATTTTCTTGGGCGCGATTTTGGACAGCGGACACGCTGGACGCGGAGCAGGATCCACGCAGGCGGCAAGAACCGGACACCGTATTCTTCATTTGCGGCTTTAACACCATGGGTGAGTTCCATGTTGAATCGTTTTTTTTTTTTTTTCCTTTCTTTGACAGGGATGCAGCGAACGGTCCCGCGACAAGGTGGGGAAACTGAGCGAGAAACTGACCGCTTGTGATGTTTTTAGGGTCGCGTTTAGCTCTCAATCCAGAGGGACGAAGCTAGGACCTTGAATCATTATGTGTCAGTTACGCACGAGTTTTGGCACTGGCCGCTGCACATCCGTGAGTGGTTAAGCCTGCGTGTCGACAGCAGTCAGTCAGTCAGATAATAGTCGGTACTTTTCACCCAAACTTCTCTCAAAACTCGGATTGTCAAACTTGATATTTAGAGTGAACAGTTAATGAAAATAATTAAAGCTTAAAAACATGCGCCTCCGCGTTAATGCTGGAAAATTTTTAAAGAGCTACAAAGAGTTTTGGTTTCTCGTATAAATTACAAAATGCGTAATAAGTGATTTCAGACACAGTTAAACTGTAACTACTTTTGATTTGTTTGATTGGTGTAATTAAATATAAAGCTTGAAGCGTCAGGCCTTAAAAAATAAACGCTGCAACTCGGATCATTAGGGGTGTGTGGTGGGCCTTGAGTTGGTTGCCTAATGGCTGTCTCATTGTTGTGCCCTTTTGTGTGTTTGTTTTTGACACCAGAGCCAGCCTTCGGTGAAGTGAACCAACTCGGTGGTGTTTTTGTGAACGGCAGGCCGCTCCCCAACGCCATCCGGCTACGGATAGTGGAGCTGGCCCAGCTCGGGATCCGACCTTGTGACATTAGCAGGCAGCTGCGCGTCTCCCACGGCTGCGTCAGTAAGATCCTGGCCCGCTACAACGAGACCGGCTCCATCCTCCCGGGGGCCATCGGAGGCAGCAAGCCACGGGTCACCACACCCACTGTTGTCAAGCACATACGGACATACAAGCAGAGGGACCCGGGGATTTTTGCCTGGGAGATCCGGGACAGGCTACTCGCCGACGGGGTTTGCGACAAGTTCAACCTGCCCTCCGTCAGCTCCATCAGTCGGATCCTCCGAAACAAGATTGGAAATCTGTCCCAGCAGAGCCAGTATGAGTCTGGCAAGCAGGCGCCTCACCCACCGCCACAACCGACGTTACCCTACAACCACTTATACTCGTACCCGACATCTAAAGTGCCCACTCCCCCTGGCATGCCCACCCTTCCCGGACACATGGCCATGCACAGGATATGGCCTTCCTCGCACTCTGTAACTGATATTCTGGGGATACGGTCTATTACAGAGCAACAAAGTAAGCATGGCTGCACGGAGGGCGGTTTCATTTGTTTATTGCACTCCATTTATCCAACTTTTGAAGGGGTTTTGCGCGCAAGAGTGCGAATGTGTGTGTGTTCGGGGGAAAACGAGCATTTGTTTTTTCCCCTTTGAGCTAGTCTAATTGTTTTTATAGGCCTCCAAAAGTAGCTATAGGAACGCTGTAAACTCCCAGAGCTCTAAAGGGAGAGAAAGCTTAAATGCCATTTGACCTGGCTGCTGATATTGATTTGAAAGGGGGCAGGTTAGTTCAGAAACAGATGGCTTCGGCTTGCAGTAATAATTAAGAGGCGGATGTAGAATATTAGAGGGACAGCGGAGGGAAAGGCGGTGAGATGAAGTGTATCACAATGAGGTGTGCTGAATGTTTGCCATGACTTGGAGCCAGTCATTTTGTGCAGAGCTGTGTGTTCACGAGGCTGCGTGGTTGAGGCCTCAAAGCGCTAGTTCCCACTGAGATAAGTCTTCCGCTGAACGCGCTGTGTTTGTCGTACGTGTGTCGCATGCGGGCAGGCCCAGGTATCCCCGTGCTAAAGCTTAACTGTTTTGGAAACAGCGCAACACGATCCGGCAGAAAAAATCAGTGTTAATGGCCCGTTCGGACGCGAAAGGGGTTTTCGGAGAGAGATTGTTTTCCAGTGGCAGGGGTGGGAAGCACTGTCAGTCCCTCTGCTGTCAGGATCCAGGGCTGCCATGCAGAAACACGCCCCGGCTCCTCTCCACCTCCACCGCCATGCGAAAACCGTGCAAAGTCGTGCAGTCCAAACAAGACAAGCGTAAGGCAGATAGAAATCACAGGAGGAGGAATGTGTTTTGAAAGGCCGCCTTTATAAACAAATTATGCATTCGTAAATTATTAGCAGATGTCTGTGGCAGGTTTTTTTGAACACTAGGTTAAGGTTTTAAGCACACTGGGTGACATGAGAGCTGATTTGCATGAAAAGGATTTCAACAAATTTGAACGCTGGGGTTTGAATTCATGGAAAATGGCAGGCAATGAAAGAAGAACATGCGGGCTTAATACCACTAACTATTAGTGATTTGGTCTGAGGTAATATTTATTTTTATTCGCATCGAGGCAAATAACTTACAGGTTTGAATTTAGCCACTCTCAACGTGAACAACTTTCGCTATGTTTAAAACTCTTCATCGAGTTACGGCGCTGGTGGGATTACTTTTTTTTTTTTTTTTTTTTGCATAGTAAACACACGAAGCTCTGCTCAACATAATATCCATTACGCACGAAAGAGGGAGACGGCAAATCTAATTTGTCCACGACGATTTCGGTGGGCTAAAATATCCCGGGCCCACCGGAGAGTCGTCCTACTTAAAACCATCTCCTGGGCCTCAATCTTCATCTGATCTCCAGGAGGAAGCAAAACATTTAGTCTCGCTCAGTGTAAACACATTTGCTTTACGGCAAGTGAACTAATGTGACAGATCATTTTGTTCTGCGGACTCATTTTTAACAGAAAGAGATGAAGCCTGGTCACGTTTACGGTTTAATGACAGGGGGAATTACTGAAGTAAGAGAAAATGATCTCAAATTATCAGACAATTGGAGGGGAAAATAATCTTTGCATGAGATTATGTACATTTAATATCAGACGCTGAAACTGACAGTTTTGTTTAATCGATTAAGAAAAAGTTTATTAGAAAAAAATATATATTCACACACACGAGAGCCACCCCAGACATACGTGTGATATCTGTGCGTAAATTGACAAATCACGTTGTTTCAGTGGAAAATGGGAAAATGTCACAGGGTTTATTGTCTTATGCAACTTGGCCAACCTTCGGCTGATGGATGCATGAGTAGCAGCGGCCTGTTCCGGGCTTTTTTTTTTTTTTTTTTCACCCTCATCCCAAAAAACTCCTTCCTGACTTCCCTTCTCTTCTCTTCTCTCTTTCTCTTTTGCCCCCCCAGTTAGTGACAGTCCGTCCTTTTCCAGCGCCAAACTAGAAGAATGGAGCGCTATAAACAGGACTAATTTCCCACCAGCAAGCTCTCCACTAGTCAATGGCATGGATAAACCGCATTTAGAACCAGAGGCAAAATACACACAGGTAAAATGTGGACGCTTTTTTTTTTTTTTTTTTTTTTTTTTTAAATCACAAATGCAGTAATAATAATAAGCCTGACAATCTATCCAGACTTCTGGCAATTAGATTTATAATATAACGTCTCCGCTATTTAAAATTTAATAATTATGTGGTCTGGAAATTTCACGATATTAATACGATCCTTCCATTGGCTAGAGAGTGATGGAGCATTTTTATAATATCTTTTCATTCATTTATTTATGTTTAGCCTCCTTTAGGTCCTGCTGCTTACCCAGTGCTTTTATGAATGATTACAGTATAATAATTAGGTCATTTATATTAGTCCAGTTAGTAAATGCTTGTTGGGTTACTGGGATTAGTTGCAGCGCGCGTAACAGTCCAACACTAGTTGGACACACAAAAAACAGCCAGTTATCAATATTTTATTGTCTTGATTTCTTGATAAATTGTTCCAGCGTACACTGTTCGCTGTACTCGAGATTTGAATCCAATCCTACATCTACGTAAAAGGAACAACCGCCATTGCGTAATTTGTTTGTCTTACCCAGATTTATAGAGGACAAAGATTTAGTCGTGCAGGCCTCAACTTTCGCAATGTTCACTATTTTTTCCCCCATTTAGTTCCTTGAGTCGTGTAAATAGTCAAAAATAAATCAGCACTTAATTTATACAGACACAAACTTTAATTCAGACGGTTTAACTTGTATTTACTACTTTTAGGTAAATTAAGTTTATGATACCCAAAATAGTTGATATGTAAAGTTTTTAGTTTTTATTCAGTTTTACGTATATTTTTCTACGGCAAAAATCATATTAGTAATTTATACTAACAACTCCAAACAGGCCTGTATTTTTTGGTTTTCCGTGGCAGGCATCACATCAAGGGTCACGGTGACGGCGCATGCTTGTGCGCGCATGCGTGCGTATTTTCTTTTGTCTTCTTTATTTATTTATTTATTTATTTAGGGCGCGCGATTCTCGTTAGCGACACAAAAGGTTTCCACGCAGCATCCTTTATTTTTTTTGCCATCGCATCACGGGGGAGTTTTCACGCTCGTTATACACTGGGAGGGGTGAAAAACTGCAGATTAGCAGCTCTCACAGAGTGGACACACGAACCGTCTGAGGGCACAAAAACAGAAGTGGGCCATTAAAGCGCAGAAAATAACAACTCTATAAATTACAGAGTTTACTGCATGAAAAACAAAGAATGGTGAAGTGAGTGGTGTTCCATCAAAAGGCTGGGGATTAAGCGCGCCTTTGCCACTTAGAGTTTACACAGACAGTCGGTGCGGCCTTCTTCTAAGATGTTGAGTTAGTGTTGGTGAGACAAACAGGCACAGAGAGCGATGTCGTGTCGTGCGAGGATCGTGTTCAAACATGGGAGCCGAGCGTTTGGAAACTGCAAATCTCTTTCTCTCTAATTTGAAAACAGTGTCTTTCTAGGCCTGATCCTCCTAATTGGCGCGCGGTCTGAATGGGAGCAGCAGGTCACCCCCTGCATTATATACATGTGGCCATATACGTGTATGTGCGCGTATTTTTACCAAATATCAACAGGCCTAAATCACGTCATTTTTCTGTCTTGTAAGTCTGCGGTAATATCCGTGCAGCCTATAGCGGTGCGCGGGGCGCAGAGGGCAGAGCGGGCAGAAGCGCCCATGGGATTCATTTTCTCTGGGAGAAGAAGAGCATCATTAAAGCAGATTTAAGATAGTTCTCGCGGCGGCTCGGAGTTGAACACGTTTATGTTTCACCGAAGGAAAAAAAACAAAAACTTCCAGGAAAAAAATATAGTTTTCCTGACAAAGAAAAAAAAAGAGTTGCTTTTAATATCGTTTCAGTTCTCGCGTGATTAGCGTGTTCTTGAACGTTTTATAGATTTATTCAAAAATATAGACTGGTGACCAGGTGATTGTCTTTTTGTTATTCATTATGCAATTCTGGTTTTGCTTAAGAAAATATAGAAGGGACCAGAACAGTCACAAAAAAATATTATAGAAGTCAGACATGGTTCATTTTAAAATATATTTCATAGTAATAGTATATCCTCCATTATATAAATAGCAATTAATTATTTCTCAAAATTCAAAAAATCTATATATTGTATGAAATATTTATTTTCCCATATATAATAGGTTCTGGAGAAAGAGTGGACAAAATATATATTTTTTATATGTATCAGACATTATTCATGTCATATGTAGCATATTGCATTTTATTCGAAGGGCTTTCCTGCTTTTTTCCCACTTTTTTTTTAGTACATGTAAACTTACTGTTTGTGAGTACCTAGTGAGTGTATGTCTGTGTGTGTTGTGCTTCATTAAGATGAGATCATTGTTGCAAGTTAAAAAAAACAACAAACAACAAAAAAAAAACATTTAACACAAATGAAAAGGCCTGTAAAATACTTAATCAAATATGCGCGAGTACCTGTGAGTGAAGGAAAGACACTGACACCCGCAAACCCCCACCCAGACGCCCACACTCACCCAGCACAGACCCACTGTGACCCAAAGCCACGTGCATATACAGAAACTGTTTTTGCTCTGTAGCCGTTTTCGTTCACTCTTCCATACATCACCGCAAACGTCAGTGTGGAGGATTATTTTATAATTCCATTTTAAAGAAGCACACACTGACTCTGCCCTGCCAGTCAAGCAAGTCTATGAAAATAAGTCAGAGGAACAGAAAAGATCCCAAATGTAGAAATAATTCTCAGTAGACCACCCAGGAACAGAAAGTTCTGCCTCCCTGCTGAAATGCTTTGGTGAATTCCTCAAGTTAAGTCTTGTCGCTGTGCCAGAGAGCCAAAGCCCATTCATGCTTCAAACCCCATGCTCTGCCTCATTCTCTATCATATTTCCCCTCTTCCTGCCTTTTCACTCTCAATCTAACGTGACATCTGTTTTGTGGCGCCCCTGACCAGCCCGTCTCCCATCGTCTGGTGTGGTGCACGAGCACCGCTGCAGAAACGTCCACTTTCGGGGCAGAAAACAAACCCCATGCACTGACGGTCAGTCATGCATGTGTGGGGTTTTTTTTTTTTTTTTTTAATTCTTGTTTCATATGTTCCAGGGGCATGAGAGCGCATAACTGATCATTTATAGTTTAATCAAAAATGGGGAAAATGTTTTTTCTTTTTTTCTTTTTTTATGTGGTGTCTGTGAAGTTAGGATTTGAGCCTTTCGCTATTTATATTCCAACCAACACCAGTTTCACTTTCTTCCACAGCAGCTTGCCTCAATTCCCCCCCCCCCCATTATAACAGCTGCTCGCGTGTGTCCACCTGGGACAGAATCACTTCACTAGATAAAAATCTCGGCGCTGAATAATTTCTATCCGAGAGAAGACGCCGAGTGAAAATGGCCGATCGTGACTCTTCATCCGCGCAGAGGGCCAAGAAAGGATTTAGTGGCGACTTGTTTCGGAGCTATAACGCAGATGTTCGCCTCCTAACCTTCTCCTTTCTCGCTCTCCTTTTCGTTTGCAGACGCCGAGTGGATTGCCCACAGTGAACAGCTATGTCACAGCGCCCAGCATCCCTCCCTACCACCCTCCCACCCAAGTGTCACCCTACATGGGGTACAGCGCCACCACGTCGGCCTATGTGACCGGACCCACGTGGCAGCCGGCCAGTGGCAGTGCTCTATCTCCCCACAGCTGTGACATCGCCACCCCACTGGCCTTCAAGAGCATGACAGCCAACCGTGACGCCATCCACCCGGTCGCCGCCTCGGCGCTGTGAAGTCACCTCCGCAGACTGACTGGAGAAAGGGCGTGGGTAGGTGGGAGGGAGGGAGGGAGGGGTGCAAAGTTGGGGGGCGAAGAGGACAGGAGACTCCGAGTCTGTCCCCCGCGGCTTCATTTCGTTCCCCGCCGCCATCTTCCTACGAAGGACTCGGCCCCAGGATGTGCGAGCATGTGAGTCCCCCCACCTTCCTCCTCCTCCTCCACCTCCTCCTCCTCCTCACCACCACCACCAGCTCCCAGCTAAACACAATCAAACCAAAGACACACAAAGGAATAAACAGTCAGACTTTACAACTTGTTTTCTAAAAGAACTTGCAGGACAGGTGTTCTGAAGGACTGACGTATGACTGCTACTCCATCCATCAACGTAATTCCTCTTTACTGCACACTTCTGCAAATGTCTTTGGGCAAAATGGGGTAATGTATAACTTCATGAATATGCAATCAAAGAAAGGGGGGAAAAACTTTGCATTAGTGTTTCAGGGTGCTTATTAATTGCTATTGTTTTTTTGTTTTTGTTTTTTTTTGTTTTTTTTGTATGTTTGTATGCTTTTTGTTGTTGTTTATGATTTGATAAAAGTAATTGTCTTATCAGCGCATTGTTTTCCCACTTCTCTTTGCAAGAGCTCCAGAGAGAGGTTTTATTTATTAGATTAAGGTACGTTGAATGAAGTGCAATTAGCCTCACAGACAGCATGGAAATCTCCACGCACGTTCAGACGAAATTGGCATCGGTCTTATGTTGGAGTCTAGAGCATTAACAATTGACAAATGTTGCACAATGAAATTGAATGTATCTTATTAAATTGTTTGCCTGTCCTTGGTCTTCGTGGAGTTTGCTGGTCGTTTTTAACCTTCACAGCTAAAAATACGCTTTTAACCTGCGTCTTTCTTTCTGCAAGCGACGCTAATTTCAGGGCATTGTTGTCTTCTGGCCTGCTTTACATGAGCAGGAAACTGCTTTTCATAAAAAGCTATACGTGCGTGCTCCTGCAAGGCCTGCATTTTCTATTACCAGGCGTCACGGCTCACTAGCAGGGTTCATCAGAAATGCTTTGAGCATACACAGCGTTTGTCGCCACGTAAAGCAGTTCTTTTAAATTTGCACAGATCGGCCCGTCGTGTTACCTTTAACGTGGCTCTAAAAAAAAAATATACCTGCTTATTAGTGAATAGGCAAAAGAATATGTAGTTTATTCTGACTTAATTTATGTGCAAAGTGTACTTAATCTAAAATAACTTTTGAAGTGTTTTACTTTGAAAGTGAAGGGATTATCATGCAGATTTTTTTTTATTTATTTTTTTTTATTTAGTGGAAGAAAAGGTAAATTAAAAACCACTGTCTCGTAGGACTTTGTGTGCAGAGGATTCCCGTAGCAAGGTGGAGTCGTGCACATTCGCGGAGCCACAAATAGGCTCATTGGCCTGCGGTCTCCAAGGTCATCAGACATGCGACCCAAACGTGAACCTCCAGCAGCCACAAAAGGTCCAAACAGGGCCTGTCGGGGCCAACTCAACGCGTTCATTACAAAAGGAAAGCACACATGCCCGCTGACAAATGACATGTTTGCAAAATGATGCAAAAATACTTTCTGAATTTTTCAAGTGGGGGGTGGGAGCGGGGAGCGCAGAGTAATAAATTATGTGAGTGCGGCAAGCCCCGTCTAGCCCGGCAGTGGAAACCAGAGATTTAAACAAGCTGCGGCGCTCTAGCGTGGACACAGAGTTGTGGATTGATAACTTAATAAAGTCGCTCACCTGCTTTTGTCACGCAGCATTACCTGCAGCTGAGGGTTTAGGAGGAGCCTGCTTTAAGCACGGCTCCGGGCTTCTATCCCTCCTGTGTTGCAGCATAAACAATCCCTCCATGTGACAGTGTCAACAGTCCTCCCCGCGCTGGAGCTGATTTGACTTGGAAAGCACTCTTCCCCGCATCCAGTGGTCACGGACCGTTGCTCAGGGATCGTAGTGTTTCTTTGACCGTACGTGAACCACATCACAGGGACATGATGATCATACACTCGCTGTACCAGCCAGCCCTCACGGCCACCCTTTTACCCTCCGCCATCCATCACGGACGGCAAATGATAGTTAACTCTGAGTGGCATGAAAGAGTCGTTACATGCTGTGTGTGTGTGTGTGTGTGTGTGTGTGTGTTTTTTCTCTTTACCTCAGCCTACACACAACAAGGCCAAACAACTTTTCCTTTCAACTAAGCTGCATGAACTGCACACAGTCTTGTTAGCCTCCTCTGACTCACACAGCAGAATTAAAATGTGGTCGTCTAAATTGACACCAGTATTTTGAAAAAAGAAAAAGAAAAAAAAAGGACAGAATAGAAACAGTGTGTTTTCTAGACACAGGGAAGCTGCTACAAAGTCAGTTAATTCCTGCTTTTCTAGACTAATGCTGGTCAGCTTTATTGAGGTATAAAAAGTTGTAGTTTTTTTGAAAAAAAATAAACAAAAAGAAAACCGGGGCCAGACACGTGTTTATAATTAATTATGCTGTTATTCGGTGTCATATGGTTATCTTTACTTCTCCGCATGCAATCAGAAACAAGACAGCCATTTGCAGAGTAACACAGAGCAGAGAGCGCAGCGCTGGCTCAGTGCACGACTTCATGTGCGTTTCTGGTCAGGGAACATTTTTGGGAGAAGCTGACAACAGCCAGATATGTTTTCTTAATGTCTTAAAATAACAGCAGACAGGTGAGTAGAACCTACAAGTAAGAAGAAGAAGAAAAAAAAAACTTTTTTAAAAAAAGAAAAAGAATCAGCTGGAAAATCACAGCCTGTCTGGGGCCTTTGCGTGTGTGGGTGTGTGTGTGTGTGTGTGCATGGCTCACTGGTTTTTAAAGTGAGTTGTAAATCGTGCACATTTTAATATATATTAATCATTAGCTAAATTTGAATTGGAGGAGAAAAGGCAGGTAGAGCCATGCCCGGGTTGCAGGCTCCGTCGAAGCGCAGTCACCGAATTGAAATGTTGCAGACAAAGATGTGGAATTTACATTGAAAGGGTGTCGGGGAGGGGTGGTGGGGGGGTTCAATGAGGAGAGGGAGATTTCTCCACTGATTTATGATCAGCGCGGTGTGCAGGGAATTCAGGTAAAGGGGAGGCCCTGTTGCCTGGCTACCGGCAATACATGTTGCAAGCTGTCAAGTCTGAAACAAACGTACACATTCAGCTCCCCGCTTCGCAGAAAGGACAGGTTAAGCGCTAACAGTTCCATCAGTCTGCGAGCCACAGTTGTTAGTCTGTCACCACATGGCCCCGGGCGAAGAACCGGGAGCCGTTCCATTCTGGCAGAGACAAACTCCCACATTAATGATGACTGTCAAATGCCAACGTGGCTCAGCGTAAGCTGCTACCAGATGAGGTTAAGATGAGTCTCTCAAGAGCAACCACTGCACCTAAGGCTGTGCAACAGGTGTGTTCGCGCGCGCACACACGCTGCAGACCAAAAGATCATAGTGTCGCTGGTACACTCTTATATAAAGAGTAACTTATCAGAAGATATTTTTACTATAATAAACAGGTATTTCAGGTTTTCTTTCTTTGCAGTAACCTCGTATGGCTTTAAAAAACAGCGTGGCACATACAAGGCATTCGTTCCACAAGAGATATTTGTGTGCAGACTCACAAAAGAGTTAAAGTGAATAATGCAAACAGTGATTTGTTTTTGTTTTTTTACTTTTGCACTCAGGGCACTGAAATGGTGCATGATCGTGCAGTAAATACATCCCAAAATACAATTTTTTATTTTTTTTTTGTGAACACAAACTTTTGGCATGTAGTGTTTGTGTTAGACATAGAGCGGCAGTCAGGGGGAGAATGTGTGCGGCAACCTCGCCCCCTCCCTCTTACTCCTACAGCCACATCTGAATTATTCGAGCTTGTTGTTTTAGCTTGCACTAAAACTATGCTCAGGCAGGGACTCCCCGCCACAAAAAGAAGGGCGAGAGACGCGGAGAGAAAAGCCTGACACACGGTTGGCTAATACAGCCTCCGCAGTTGACAGGTTCTCAAACAACTCAGCGCATGCACGGGGGGGAATGATGAGAACGAGGGTGATGAAGTGGTAAACTGAAGGAAGGTGATACGCTTATATCAGCGCCAAGATGAAGCGCTGCCAGCGAAGACAAACACGCAACAAACTCAAACGTACGGTTACAGGATATACAAGTGTATAACCCACCCCAAACACACACACACACACAGTTGAACAAGTGTTTCTTTATCCCTTTTTAATTGTCACCAGTACAAGCAAGTAACTTTCCAAAAGCTTAAAAACTGACATAAAAAAAACTCAAATTAACACAATATTATTACCATAAAATGTCAAAAAAAGACCTGCAATAGACCTCAATGATATCAGTGTTGTTATTCTTCTTATTAAAGCAGCTGTTTTGTTTTTTGCTTCAGACACACAGCAGCGATCTGTGTCAGATTTATGTCAGTCACTCCACGTACTGCAGCCGAGATCTGCTCCTTCAGGACAAGTTTCTGTCAAGACTGGAGGTTTGAAATGAATGGGTGATTCACGAGAGCTTTGGTTCACAAAGTGAGGCTAATCTAGAGCGCGTTCAAGTACAGATAGACAGAGCAAACAAGCCTCCCCGTCGCCTTTTATGTCATTTCAGCGCCAGAGCCCATGAAATTGCTTTTAGATGGCGAGTATATTTATGTAACATTAAGAGCGGACTACTGGAAAGCTCACACTTCCCGGCTTCATCGGGATGGTGTGGGTGTGTTCTGATCAGATATGGCTGGCAGCGTCCCACCGCCACCCTCCACCTCTCCACCCTCCACCCAGCAGCGCCACAACAACTATCATCAGATTTTGAGGCCTACGTGCTAAACTCTGATTGGTGCACAGGAGAACCGGTGGTCCCCTCTTAGGCTCCGCCCCTTTTAAACCAGTGAGAAGTGCACACGCTAAAATAATAACGTTGTAGCAGGACGCACGCCGCAGATAATCATAAGGCAACTTCACCAAGTCTATAAAATCGTATTAAAAAAAAAACGTATTTGTACATTTTTTAATTCCTGAGAAACTGTCTGGGATGAAGTTGTCACTGTAATGCTGATTTGGTAACTTGTATATTAAAAATTAAAAAAAACAAAAACATATTATCGTGGTCAGTTAACAGTACTGGCAGTGAGGCAGAACTTTTAAGGCACTACGGTCACTTTCGTTTCTGTTTTTTTGTTCCTCTTGTTACCAGTTCTTCTTAAGCCATCCAGACACGTACTCATAGACCAGCAGCATCACCGCTCCACCTGTAACGAGGAATACGCCTTTATTTCCTTGGAAAGTAAACAACGTCAGCGGGTATCATGTGATCTAAAAAAATCATTAAAACTTATATATAGGTTCTAAATGATTTGATTAAAATATGACACTTCATTGCAAACACTTTATATATATATAATTTGTTTTCTTTCAAATATCAGGGCCAAAACAGCTCAAGTTCAAATTAGAATATTTTTAATGAGTTGTGACATGAGGAGAAATCTTCTCGTTACCTGGTCCAAGCCTCATTATCTTGGGAACCAACCCCTTGTATAACGCCAGGTACCTGTACAAAAGACAAATATATATCGATGGTTAGAATTCATTCATAATATGCCAATCATGTCAAGATTTCAATGGTGCTGATTTAATTTAATTGAGTATTTCTCACTTTTTTTACTTTCACTTTGCAGATAATAAGAGATTAAATTAACCGGTAATCCAATGCACTTTTTACTGGTTAAGATATGCTGCAACACCAATAACTGCACGCATCAGTAACTGCAATGACCACTTTTACTTTTTAGAACTTCTGGTATATTTTCATGCTTTTATTTTCGTCCTTCTTCCCCCTCTGCATGCAGTCCTTTATTATGCATGTGAGTGTGGAGGTGAGTGCTCGCCTGGCTGGCTGTCTGTCTGTCACCCAATCAGGCGGTATATAGGGTCTAACGGCCAGCGCTGGAGAGTACCTGCCTCTTAATGCATTCAAGGTGATCAGTGGCTGCCTGCCTCCATCTCGTGCTCTCGTGCTCTCGTGCTCCCTGTCCGGCTCCCTGCCCCCGCCACTGATGGCGTTAATAAGGCTCGACCCACTTCCTCCCTGGCCCTCTGTCTGATTAGATTGACCCGTGGAGCGCCGCGCGGCTCGTTAGGGTCTGCTTAACGACGTCTCCCATAGGGACCACTAATTAGCTGGGACTGTGTTGTGTTAGGGAAGGGGACTGGATGTGGCGGAGGGGGCACCCTCCACGCACCCCTGCGACGACAGCGTTCCAGTGCCATTCTTGCAGCAACCCCCAACTACAAACTAACAACATGCGCTAACTACAAACATCTCGCTCCAGCCCTTGTCTAGCGAAGCTGCATGGGGGAAAGTGGGGAGCCCGGGGCAGTCGCTAACATAACATACATCTTTCCTTGAAGCTTCAATTTAGAGCTGTCATTCTCTGAGGCTTGAAAATATGTTAGCGTTTACTATACAACTGACGGACTGCAGAAATGTATGATCATACTTGTGGGGGGAATGCAGCCCAGAATCTAACATCACTATTTGGTTTCCAGCATTGGATCAAATGCACTTCCCATGTAGTTAGCACAGGAAACCTACACCACACAATCAGACCTTGCTAACTTGTAGCTGCAGCTGGTACATTTGTCTTCTCTGACAGCCAGATTGGCAGATAACCAACTATCAGTTTCTAACAAAACAGACAAAGTGGCTCATTAATTCTTGGATGCACCAGTGACAGTGTTACAAGTTTTGTTGTACAGAGTATCCCCGGCTTCTCCCCCCCCGCCCCGAACCCCGCTTCCCTGCCCCGACTCTTCGTACCCCTCCTCGCGGTACACCAGCGCCATGGTCTGGAAGCAGGTGCGGTACTTGATCTCTCCCGGCACAGGCTGGGGACCTTGGATGCGGCTCTTGGCGACGTCGAAGGGAATGTTGACGCAGGAGGAGATGGTCCCGGACGCTAGGCCTATGGCGAACTTCCTCAGGAACTCGAGGGTAGGATTCTGTTAAGAGGCAGAGGCACGTGATTAAAATGAAAAATATTATCGTTCAATAGGCACTTCTCCACTGTGTGGTACGGCCGCAAGGTGTTAAAGCTGGTGGCGTGCAACGTAAATAAATCCTGGAGGGATGAGAAGAAAGTAGCGACAGCGAGTTGACAAAGTCAGTAATGAGACGTTTTGTGTATATATGTGAGCAAAAGTGAAGGAGAGCATGAAGGGACTTGTGCATATGATTGCAAAGCTGGCATGAAAGCCCTGATCATTTTATGGTAGCGGGGGGCAGATTAGTGCTTCCTGACTGCGGTGCAGCGTTCTGATTGGCTGAGCAGAAGCACATGTTCTTTCGGAGAGCCAAGACGGAGGATTTATAAACAGGGTTCATGCAGGCAGACTGGGGAGGCATATGGGGACAATTTGGGTAATTGGGCTGTGACTCGGCACAGGGGTATTACTGTACCAAAGAAGCCCAGACTCAGAGAGCTCTGACAGCTAATTGGCCAGGATATTTTTACAAATGACAGCAGCCTCTCTGGTCCAGGCCTTTCTCAAGCGGCTGGACACCCTGAGAGCCATGGTAAATCAACAGCTAATCCCACTTCTTCAGTTTTTTTTTTTTTTTTTTTTCAAGCGGGATGTGGGGAAGGGGGTAACATAGCCGCGGTCTAAGTGCACCCATCAACTCACTTCCTAACAGCCTTAAGCAAACATCTCCTCACACATTCACTTGTGAATGATGGCAGTGTACTATCTTCATGCTTCACGCTATTTGAAGCCGTACGAGAGAAGTTTGGCGCACTTTTGATAACGGACGTGTTTGAATTGTAAGCTCATAGCTCAGGTTCTTTGGAGAAATTCCACCATCACTGAGCCTGTAAGTTGACAGCAGCTCTTATGCTTTACTGCCTCAGCGATGGCCGCCGGTAGCTCCTCTCAAAGAGCATCAATCCATCAATGGACATAACAACAAACATCCAACGCCACAATCTAAGAAGAAAGCTATTTGAGTCATCCAGCCACATAATTATCATTCAGAGGATGACCACTCGGTTCTCTGCACATCATGCGTCATTGGAAAAAATTCGAAAATATAGCAGAGCCGGGCCTCCCACTGTAACCTCCTCTTGAAAATAGCACCGTTGTCTGCTTCCAATTAGTTCATTGGGGTTAATCTAATGCTCCAGTTTGTACATGTGGAACTGGCGTATGGTAACGTTTCCATTAAACAAAATTAACTTTTGTTTGGGCCATCAGGCACTGCCGGATGTGTAATCTGAAACCTTGAGGATGTTATGAAGAGCAAACAGACGAGGTATTAGCCGGGGCTGATCTTACAAGCTCCCTTCTGATTTTTGCTTCCTCCTTGCCATGGCACTGGGGCGAGGTAATCATACAGTTAAACACTTGCTCTTTGCCTCTGGCGATGTGGCCCGGGACATGTGCATATCATATAGCTTGAGGTTAGCGAGAACTAGGTGTAGTCCCTGTTACCAACACCAAAGCAAAGAAAGAGTTTGTCACTTGATGAGGGCAAATATCTAAGACAGGTTAGAGTGTTGTAATATATTTTGATTGGCACATTACCGGGCTGGCAGGAAAGGCATCCTTAACGTTGAAGTAGAAGCCAAAGTAGATCATGTTGAAGACTCCATGGCGTCCCAGTGTTGATGTTAATCCTTTATTCAGGCCCTTCAGTCCGAAGCCGTCCGACTTAATTATGCGCCTTGCTTGGGCGAAAGCGGACGGTTGCTGTGTTGGATGGAGTGAGTTCAAAAGCACGACATGTCAGAGAGCTCCTAGGGAAATGTTACCAGCAGCTAACAGGAGAAGACGGTGTTTTATTTCAGCCAACCTCTTTGAAGGAATCTCTGTTGGCCTGGAGACTGACTTTCACCACCTCGAACGGATTGACGACAACGGCCTCAGTCAAGCCTGAGCCGAGCCCCGCCACAGACAGCGCCTGGAGGGGGAGATGGACATGATTTAGAGCTGAGAATGTGGTGATAGTGTTTGGGTGGAGACGGTGCAGAGCAGGCAAAGACAATGGTGCAGACAATGAGCGTGCCCAGGACAAGGGCTCAGACGAGGTTTCGCTCCCAGAGACTTGTTCAAGGAGTGCGCTAGTATCAACCAAAGCAGATATTTGCATTTGGCACGGTCATTATTGTCGTTGTCGCTTCGCAGGAGCTGAATGACACGTGTTTGTTATCATTTGACAAATTGTCAGATGACAGACAGGAGTGAGAGACGAGGTGAAGGACAAGGAGGAAAGGTGGAATGTGAGCAAAGCTGCCAGAAAATGGAAAACTGTAATCAGAGGAAGTGAAAAGAAACAGTTTAATAAATGATTTTCCCAATCAGCAGAGCCGTTTGTGCAACTTGTCATACACCGATCAGCCATAACATTATGACCTGGTGTTAGGTTTCCTGTGTGCATCCAAAACATTCATCAGAGCATAGACATGGGCCTTCTGAGGACGTCCTGTGGTGTCTGGCAACAGGATGTTCTTAGTGGTTGTTCCTAAAGCATTTCGTGTCATTACTATGGGGTGGGGGTGTCTGGTCTAGTCTAGGTGAGAACATTGTATTGTTACAAGATGGTCAGTGGTATTCAGTTCTCCTATCAGTGGTCATAATGATATGCATGATCGGCATAAGTTGTGTCTATAAAACTACACATAAATTTATATATTAGACGGTAGTAATAAGAAGTGAATTTTGCAGCACTGCATGTATTTTCGCTCAGATGCATTTCTGCATGTAAGTGTGTGTGTGTGTGTGTGTGTGTGTGTGTGTGTGTGCATGCTCACTGAGAGGCGTAATGGGAACATGTCAAGAAAATGTCTATAGCTCATTACTCTTCCTGCCTCTTTATCCTGCTGTCAGGGCCCCGGGACCCATCTTCTCAGACATGCCTCGCGATGTTTACACAGCCATCCAGCCACGTTTTAATTCCTTATTTGTATTATTACCGTGTGTGTCCTCATTAATCAGCGTGAAGACATTCAGCTGTGCCCTGCTGAACGGTAGAGAGGCGAGCGGGGAACGCCATTCAGAACCAATTCACTTGCACTAATAATCTGAAGTGATTAAAGCACTGGTGGAAATGGGGTTAGGGGCACTTGAGGAAGAGGAAGGGGCAGGAAGAAGATAGCGAGAAAAGAGGAGGAGGAGGAGGAGGAGGAGGAGGAGGAGGAAGATGGGAGGGTGATGGATGGGACAGGTAAACATTTCTCCACCAATGGTTGTAATAAAAAGCCAAGATATTCGCCGTGCCGGGGCGGCTCTCGACACTGAGTGTTACAGGTAAGTCATCCATCATGGCTGACGTTTGGCTGCCACCTGAATAGGTGTTCTGTGGCGACCGCACCCCAGCGACGCGAATCCGTCTAGCTCAAAACTGACTCAATGTAGCAGAAAGCTGATTACTCAAGAAGGATGAAACCACTTGTATATTCAGGGCCTGTGGTGTAACCAGTCTGCAGAATTAACAACCACCAAGCAAACACACACACAGTGGAGTCCGTTAGAAAGGACGTAATTGTGCATTCGGTTATCTTGGCTCTACTCCAGCACGCTTGGGTTTGAAATGAAACAATGACTATGAAGGTTTTAAGATCGATTGTGTTCAGCTCACACCAACACAGCGTGGTGGAAACACGCTGGGATTAGAACCTCTGACACTGTATCGATCAATTTTAATGTTTCGAAAAAAACTAATTCCATCTTTAGCATTGTGCCGACATATCCGCCAGATTAGTTGTTGACATGACATGCATGGGCTAACAACGCCTGATTAACTGCTCCAACAATCTGGCTGTCAGACGCCTCAAAGGACGTCTGGCATGTGAGATATTTTACTAGACGGCGTTCTGCAGTTCCACGTGTCTGACATATTTTATTATCGTAAGAGTATCTCACATGGGGTTAAAACAGTGCTGTTTAGGAAGGCTGCCGTGATCCGAAACAGATCTCTGCTGCAGATCAAGTGGAGCTGCACATCTTTTGTCAGCAGCGAGGAGGAGGACAAAGTCATTTAGTTTCGATGCCCTTTATTCAAATAGTCAGGAAACAGAACTGACTGGCAGTTGCTTGTTGTCTCGGGTCAAGAGAGTTTAAGGTCTGGGCTTTTAAATCCACCCCCGTGCCTTTTATTAACTCCACAAACAAGATGGATAAAATACAGAATTGGCCCAGCTGTGAGTCTCCACTTTAATATCATGCTGTGCTTTCATTTTTTATTCCAATGTGCTCCTAATAAAGACCCGAAAAAGCAAAAAAAAAAAAAAAGTTATTTATACAGAAAATTTATTTCCAGGTATAACACGACAAAACACCGTAGTCACAAAAAGCTGCCAGTCACACTAGATTAACCATAACCTTCCCTAAACCTACGCTGGGCGCTGTTTTTTCAAGATTCAGGAAGACAAATTAAGGCAATAAGAGCCACCCCGATCGCAGCTGATGACCAGCTGATCCCTGAGCCGAGTGCCAGCTACACGCCCAGCCCACAAGAACAAAGGAACCTCTTTAAACGCGACTTCATACGTCCAATTCCTGAAGCCGGAGGGAAACCGGAACATTGAGATGCAGTTTAAGAAGTAGCAGAACTGGATTCGAAATCACGTGGACACAAAATATTACGCAGCAGGAGTGATCATCCGAACACATGTTAGCCATCAGGGATCTTCACGAGTCCTTAACATAGAACTTGAAAGTTATATAAGTTATTCCAGGCTCTTGTCACTCAATTGTAATTTTTAGAACATTTAATTTTATCGTGTGCAGTGTGAAATGGCTCCATGAAAAAGAAAAAAGAAAAAAAAACAGGCCGTGGCTGCAGCTGTGTTAAATATTATCAAATGATAAATTAATAGAAAGCACAAAAAACATGTATGGATATGTTTAAGCTCAGTGGTACCAGGGTCTGTGTGCTAGAGTCAGCAGGTAGAGTAACCACATGAAGAAAAACATCCAGAAAAAGAAAGTAAAATCACTAATAATTTTCCTTCCCATTCATGAATTACTGCTACATGAAAGAGCCCTGAAAGCTGTACGTTGACAGGAGAATTTACATTTATTTTAATTCACTCGGCTGGTACGATTATTCTTGGCATTTGTCTTTGTTTTAAAAGGCTTTGGCGGGTGAGCTCAAATGTTGGTTTTCGACTAGCGTTCTTCCTGGTTCACTGTACGTTTTCTTTTTTTTTTTTCTTTTTTCTTTTCACGCGGAAGTGTACTCAGGTGTTTCTGTGCGACGGCGGGACTCACCAGCGCAGGAGACAAAGGGGTCAAACTCAGCAGCTTCTTGTACTGCTCAAAGGTGAAAAACTGTGGAGGAAAGATGGGGATAAATGAGCTGTCGTCACATGACGCCACAAAAGACAAACGCTGTGAAACGAGGCCGCTGCTGCATCTCGTTGGTCTGTACTAGCACATGAGCATGATGCACTACTTTACATTTAAAGAGAGAAGTCTAACGCAGAGTCTCAGGAGGAGACAGATCCTCTGATTTGTTTATTTGAGCAAAGGGCAAAATGCCAGCGGAGGCTTTTCGGCTCAAGCTTTAATTTGCTTTAATTCTTCTCTCCAGACATTTCTCACCATCGGCTAGCTTTGTTCGCCGTGTGAGCGATTACCCCATCTTCTCAGTGTGAGTGCTTATTTTTAAAGTTCACACATCCCTCCTCTCCAGCATCTCATTACAGCTCCATGCCAGGCATCAGGCCCCCTCTGCGCGCCCCCCCTTCCCGGACCCGCCCCCATGGTCCCGTCACCCCATTACACGTTGGTTAGCACCGAGCGGGAGATGCTAAGCCTCCTTACAAATAACAAAAGATGGCGCTGAGGGAAAGGATTCCTGTGAACGCTTGTAAGCCAATATTTGGTAGCCCAACAGAACAAACAGGAGTGGCTGAGGAGGCAGACATGGAGGAGGGCGTCATGTGTTTAATCAACACGTGTGTACCATGTTAGGCCGACTGCGGTTTGAGTGTTTTCATATGGCAGTGGAGGAGCTCACAATGAAACCAGATCCCAAGCTTTGCAGCCTCATACAAACAGGCCTCGACATCCTTTATCTCACCTTGACTGCCCTCTTCGGCGTCTCTGCCAGAATTGGAGGCAAGATTCCCTTGTAGAAGCCAAAAAGTCTGCGGAGAGAGACAATATTAAACTTTACAGTTAGTCACTGGGTTCAGTTAAAATCTTTAAAAAGTCTGTAAGGATCTCATAAGTTGTGCAAGGGCAGTTGTTTTTTTGTTTTTTGTTTTTTTTAAGGTAAATCTGAATTAAACTGCATCCACAAGCAAAGACAATCTCAACTATAGTGTTTTCACTATAAGGTACGTGAAATGCACTTAAAATACGATCATGCGTTTTGTATCAGTCCCTTTTTAAATTACCGTAATTATGCAGATACCGGATTTAGCCACAAATAGCAGCAGCCTGTGCAGTTCATCACTTCATATACATGAAAACAAAATACTTTCAGTATACATGGTATTCTATGGACAAATGTACATAAGATCATGTAAAGTATCAGCGAATAAATTCACTTCATAGTAAAAAGTCGACTTTCAATCTAACTTTGCTAGCTAGCGCTTAAGGAGCTAAGCTAGTTCACGTTACGCCCGGAGTCTTTTCCTCCGGGCTTTGACAAACATTTCTTAAAATAATTTAAAATCTAAAAAATCAAGAGCACAAACATCGGGATTTAACAAAGGTTTTTTTTTTTTTTTGGTGAACAAATACAAATAGCTTCACATGCTACGCAAGGTTAAACTGAGTGCAGATCCAGTGAGTGACAGGTGTATGTGGATGGTCTTGGGGAGTAAATTTGACCCTGGTGGTAGTGTTAACATTGTCATCGTCGATGAGAAGGAATTTCAATTCGGATTCAGAGGGATGGTGCAAATGTTTGAGGGAAAATACTAGTGGCCCATATCCATATTTGTCTGCAAGTGTGTCTGACAGGGGATGAACTTCAGATGAGTTTCCAAGAGGGACAGAAACAAAAAAAAAAGAAAAAAAAAGAACGAGGCTTAAACCTATATGGGCTCTTTTATTTAAATCACATGGGGAGAAAAAAAAACAAAACATCATCTTCTTCTTCTGCTTCTTTAATAGTCCAAACAGGTTTGATGCTCCACAGAGGACAGAACCACTTTGCACACGTCCAACATCGGATTATTATATTCAGCATCCATGCAAACAGTTAAATCAGAAGAGAAATGTAGCCAGTGGGGGGGAGAGACCTCTCTGTCCTCTCTATGCAACAGTTAAAAAAACAAAACAAAAAAACAACAACCTTCAAAATAAAAGAAGTAGAAGCTGCAGTTGTTCGCGCTGCTCTGTGTTCAAACCTGCCTTTGTGGACTTTCTGCATCTTTCCCAACCCCAAAGCCTACAGCATAAGCAAATGCAGCTGATGGATGGATGATTCAGAATAACAGTGTAATTACGGTAATTTTACTGTTAGCATTATTCCAATGTTATTTTATTTTGTAACTACTTTTGATGTATTGGTTTGCGGTAATTATTTTCTACAGCACTTAGCCGCTGTGTCATTTTGAATTTCCCCTGAGGTGGCTCAGTTACATCTCGTCTCATCGTGGGGCTTTGCGCTTCCATCACGTTTGGGTATTTACAAGAGATAAATGAAGATGTTGGTCCAGAAGAGGCAGGTTTCTTAAATGTAGTCCCTACAAAAACTCAGAATATCACATTTCCAGTAACACAACCGTTAGGGAACCATTCGTATCTGTCAAATCCATTTCTTAACAATTCGTAACACATGCTCTCGGTAACAAAACGTGTTATGATGAGGCATCAAAATTCTTAGCAAAGATTTATGGTTTAGATTCGCAAAACACACTTGATGTGGCATTTTCTCAAAAGCACATAATTTCTATAGCAATCAAATCTCCGGCAGTACAACATATCTGAACTACAGGACCTAAACACGTCTCACAAAGCGGAAACAGAAAATACATTGCTGCTGTTTGGCAACATCACTCATGTATTTTTTCAAACCACAAACGCTGGTAAACAAGATCTGGAAGAACATAAAGAGGAAATGATTTAAGAGGGGCTTTCAGCTGGATATAGTAAAAAAAAAAAAAAAAAAAAAAAAAAAAAGGCTAAAAGATTTAAAGCCTACTTCCTAGTGCAAGGAAAAATAATGAAAAGGAAATGTAAGAATACTTGTAACTATATAACGTGTTACATTTTTCTTTTCAGGTGGCTCAGAATCGTGCCCACGTCCGTTCTCTGATGAATCACAACTGTTTTGCAGGCACAAGGGCGACCTACACAATATTAGGAAGATGGTCATAATGTTATGCCTCATTGCCGTTATGCAAAGTCAGCGCAAAGCATGTTTCCTATACATTTAGAAGTGCACACATAGGCATTTCCCACAGCCGTGGTTCTTTTGTTTGAGCTTGTGTGGTTTACACTAACAGGGACAAACTGATAATGTCAGACAACTTGTTAAACAGAGACAATTATACAGGTACATAGGTGATTTTGAAATGTTTTCAATGTAAACTAAGGTTTCTCTTGCTAGTTTTTATTTGTTGAGCTCTACCACACGTGGCCCGAGGCCCAGACCTGGCCCACAGTGCACCTGAACCATCGGATACTATTGACTCAATAGCCTTTGTGTTGATAACAAACTGCCACTGGCAACAGCAAACTACTTTTCTGCAGCTCTCGTTCCGAAATGTTGTTTTAAGGGGATTGCCTCGAAGTGTAACAGGTAAAACTGGTCCAAGTCTTTAAACAGTAGAAACAGTAAATAGCATAGCATACATATGTAAGGTGATTTAAGGGGGAGTAGAGATCGAGTAATACAATAATTTTAATTATACCCACCTTTAAATATATCTAATCGTTTAACTTGCCCGATCAGACACAGTGATTCAGTAGTTGGATAGACACCATAAATTATGTCTGCACAGTTTATGGAATATTCTTGGCACATATTTAACTCGCGATGAGTGAAATCTGTTTTTTAAGTTATTTTTTTTTTTACCTCCGAGAGCCAAGACAAGTTCAGGCGGTAGTGAACCTAAGGGACCCAGGAACTTAACTAGTGCATAAACAGTCAACAAACCTGTTGCCATGGAAGAATTATTTTATTTTGTGGTTTGCAAATAGTCAAAAGCATTTCAGGTTTCTACACTTCCTTGTCTATTCACGGTTTTCCATGAACACATATTCCACCCGTGGAACATGCAAAATCTAAAAGTTGTTTACAGCTTCGCTGGTTAACCTCCGGGGTATTGACTACTATTTAGCTGAAGGCCAAAGTGTACTTTAGCTTTGAATAAAATACTTTTTAAAGAATTAAGTCGCTCCAGTGGCAGAGTCTGTCTCACACTTGACATTTTAAAGTTAAATATATTAATATCAACGCAGCAAATTTGGAAACAAAATGTTTCTTTCTGATAGTCAGTGATAAAATAACATAATACATCTGTGACTTAAATATTAGAAATATTCCAGTTGGAATAAATGGTTTGCGACTGTGACAAGTCACAGACAAGATTTGGAAGTCGGAAGTGATGAGGGATGGACCAACTTCTTTGTTGGTTTTGGCCTTGAACCCTTTGAACTTGCCGGGCTTGTTCGCGGAAACGCGTTCTGTATTACCGTAATTACATCAGGAATTGCAGCATCTGATATATTTAGGTTTCTGAAGGATATGATGTCGCACTTTGAAGCCGTCTTTATGGTAATTTCACTTGTACAGTCTGATAACACGCATTTAGAGGTCCATTTTCTGACAGTTTTATTGTTGAAATGAGCAAAAAAAGTATTTGAAGTGTTGAAGCGTTTATTAAAAAAACGTGTTTACTACGAACAGCCTCATCTAAACACTTTTCTTGACGAGTTCTTGAATTTTGGTCTTTTTTTTTTAGGCGAGCACGTGATCGCTAACTAAGCTGCATAAGTATAAGAGCGTAGTATATTGACAGTGAACACAGATCTGTGGACACAGAGGACAACGTGCCATGACCGACTACATCCTGTGAACTGCAGCACTAGCTCTGTTGTGGCAACATTGTCTACAAGTCAACAGAAACGATCGCGGTCGATTAGGTACGAGTGTAAATATTTTTGCTGCTGGCACACATTTCCACCGAATATAACCCGAGAACAACAGGCCATTACACTTTACAATGAAACCTCAGCGGCGGGGCCACCTTCCAGAAACGCCAGTGAACCGCGACTAATTATCAAAACAGTAGTCGTCAGGTGACAGGGCCAACGTATTTCATCAACACCTGAAGTTACACAATTCGCACCAGCGCCGGGTAACGCGGCCCTCATATCAGCGCTGCGGCAAAGGATTATCGCCGAGGAAAATCCCCCGCCAGAAGCCAGAGATGAATCCCTCGTATTGTTTGTATAAACAAGTTATTTCAGTCAGACGGAAGGCCCTTCCCTGTGCTCTCTTTGTCCATGCAAATGGCGGCCACAGATTTCCCGGGTGTGGTCAGGCTGGGGAGCCACCAGGTGATGAAGGAGGAGTGAAATTTGCTACAGAACAAATATGGCCTCTAGTGAGTGGCCGTCATTTGAATCCTTATTTGATTGCCAATGTAAAGTACACACTAAGTCCCCTTTTTTTGTCGTCCCTAACCAAATTGCCTCCCGACATAGGACGCATGTGTGCGTCCGCGAGAAGGTGCGAGTTTGTGTGCGCTTGTGTGTATCATTTGGCTTTCATTTTCATACACCTTTCCTTTTTTAACAGCCTCCCTCCATCTGGAGAGGAGCGATTCAGCCAGAGACCTACACACACACACGCAAACAAGAGCAATATATAAATAAAAGCAGCCAATAGTAAAAGAAGCTACTTAAGCTGCTTAACAATGACATATGTGTGGAAGAGCACAATTAGAAGCTGTGTGCGGAGCTGCTTTGACCTGAAATATGAGGCACCACAGGGAGCAATCTCTCACGTAAACAACCGGCATGCTTCATCTGCAAATATTTTCACTTTCCCAGACTCTGCTTTAACCTTGACATTGTTACTAACAGGGACGAAGCGGCAGTGGGCAGGAGTCACAAGATAAATAATTTAAAATAATTTATTTTCTATGTTTAAACGTTAAAAATAAGATACAAAAAGGGTGTTTAAAAATGATTGTGTTTACCTATAAATTATCTTTTTTTGTTGTTTGTTTTAACCTAAACATTGAACTCACAAATGTGTAAACTGAAGGTGTTTTCACAAACGCAGAGACAAAGGTATGTGACATGTTCAGGAAATGCTGACAGTTTGAAGATTATATCGACGGCTAGCGGCTTAGCTTAGCATCAAGCCTGGTCCTGTCCAGATGCATCAACATCTCTTCGCAGTATTGCTAAAACACACCTCTGAGCATGTGATATCTTACTTTTAATCTGTGTGTGTGTGTGTGTGTGTGCACGTAAAACTGACGCTCATAACTCATCTCACTTCCCGCTTCATAAAAACAATGCCTGTTTCACTGCAGCGAAACACATGTAATCCATAGGACACGCTTTATCTGCGCTTCTTCACACTTCCACGGATGAATATATATATATATATTTTTTTTTGCATGGGTGGTCCCAGCTGCAGACAACCCCGCAACCCCCCCCCCTATCTCTGGGGTGTCAGTTCCAGGCATTAGTCAGTGATCTACAGTATTTCAAATATTCCCCTCATAACACATGGACCTTCTAATATTCCTGTGGCCATGCTTTTGGGTCCTGACCCAGTCTCTGGATACCGCACCGGTAAAGAATGCTCCAGAATAGAGTCTTTTTGTATGAGTCCAGAAGGAAACACTTAACACATGCTCGTGCTGCTGCACCCGCATGCAACAGAAGAGAGGAGTGTGGCCTGTGAAGCAATAGAGTGCTGGCGAGCAGAGTTCACACTGTCACACACTTACGAGCAAAGCTACAGGATTTCATGGCGGATTTTTACAGATTTCGGAGCCCGAATGTTACATTTTTTTCTTTAATTTCCACCCCGCGAGTGTTTTAAATGCATCGTCTTGCGTGTGCGCGCGGAAACGTATTAGGTCGAGTTATTGTGTCCGGGCTTCCGTGTCTTTCCTCAGTTCAATCGCTGCGCTGAAGTCGTGAGCTCAGGTTTCATCCCTCATCGCCTCAGAAAGAGAACGAGGCCTGGTGTTAGCTCAGTCCTGCCATGAGCTGACGGGAGATGTTTATTTTTAATAATAATTCTACAACAGTGAGGCCTAACACTATTTATATAAATTATAACTAAGTGGTTTGGCCTGGAGGTAATCCACAATGTGCTACTGGGGAGTGATTATAGACTTAGCAAAAATATACTGTTAATGATAATTGGTTGACAAGAAAGTGGATCTTCCGTCTTAGGGGACTCACCGCCGTGCACCACAGCTTTGTTACGTGAGCTCACAGTCAAATAGCTCCTGTAGTTTGTGTTCACAGGGCGGAAGCCATGGAATTTGGCAGCCATTGTACTGTGTCGGAAAGTTCTCCAGAAATTCATACATTCCCCACTCTCGAGGGACCCACCCAAAAAGCATGTAGGCAGAAAGGCGTTAAATATCACACTGCACGCGTGCGTGCGCGCGAGTGGAAGAGGGCACAGCTACCGTTGCAGAGAAGCCGCGTCCGCTGAACTCCAACCAAGTGAGGATTTCCAAGTGTCACTGGCGGGCCTCTCGCCGCGCGCACGCTCGCTCACACCTCGCCGCAGATCAACTTTATATTCGCAGTAAAGCTGTCGGCTCGCCGTAAACAAGGCGAGTGGCAGCCACTTTCTCCTACGCCTGCACTGTCTCACAGGCCTGTCAGGTTGCAGGGGGGGGGGGGGGGGGGGGGAGGAGGGGGGGGTGCGCGGCCGGGTGACTGTCTTAGCCAGTCCACTCCTATCTGACGTGAGACGCGCGCGAAAGATGTGCCACGTGATGTTTCTGTTAGCTGGCACGCGGACCTTGGGAAATAACCTTACCTTTTGATTACACCCAAATAAAGCGGCATGTTGGGTAGGAATAGAAAACATACTTTATGATGGTGGCTGCAAAAGAATTGCAAATGCAGTACTGTACATATGCATTTTTGACATAATATCTCTAGATGTTGGATTAGCCCCTAGCACTTAGCTTTTTTATGTCATTGATTTGCATTTGAATTAAGTGTTTCTCAGTTTTTGAATAGATAATCTTTATTATTTAATAATATTTATTGTGTTCATGTGTGCATCCTTCCTGCTTCTCATGTGCAGTAAAAAAAGGGTTCTACTCCTAATGTCTTCAGAAACCTTACACATGCGCTGTGGATCACTTACCCTTCGTTGCGGAAGATCGTCCGGAAGCAGTCGCCCAGGCTCTTGTAGCTGTTGGGGTCGCTGGTTCCTGTCTGGATCTGGAACCTGCGGCGAGAACATTTTTTTTTTTTTTTTTTGAAAATAATTTAAGTCATCGATTCAAGAAGCGTGTAACGCCCTCGCGTTCTGTTAAAACAACACCGTAACATCTGCGCCTGAAATGCACACAGAACAAATTCAATCATGTAATTAATGAGCTCATTTCCCCTCCCTTATTTTCTTCGCCCGCTCCCTTTCATCTGCACTTTTTTCCTCCTCTGCTCAAATGAGAGGCTCCTACTACCAGGTCCCCTCAGCGCAGGGGAGAACTCAAACATTTATTTAACCCAACCGATCCAATTAGCCACCCAACACCCCAGGACCAGGCTTTTTGCAGCAAGCTTTTCGGCTACTAACATGCCAGTAAGCCAATTGTAACAGCTCTTCAGTTACGTGTAAATTTTTAATATGATGGAGCCAGTCAAGGGACTTTTTGTTGTATAGCAAACATGCAGGTACCTCACTAATAAAGGCCGGTAAGCTGTGTGTAAATCTTTTACATGAGAGCAACCAGTCTAAAGTGAAAGAACGGACAGAAGTCGGGCCTGTTAGGAGGAAAGAGTCTCAGGTATTGAGATAATAAGGGACATTATTATATAATCCAAAAAGGCTGGGACATGGAGTCTAAAAATTTTAAAACACGATGCAAATAAAAATAGGAAAATCCTAAATTACTTCACATTTAGTTGATGATATATGTTTACATACCAATTTGCGTAATTGTAATCATAATATAAAATAGCAAAAACAGATTTGGTCGATTCTGTGCGGACATAAATAAAGAGAGCAGGCGGTAACGGGACAAGAGAAAGATTCCCTCCTCATATGGCTTCAACTGGCAGGTCACAAGGGCAGCAGTAAGACGTCCACGCGGGTGCCTGATGGGGCCATAAAGAGCCCCCAGGTTCCAGTGGAGGGGGAGTTTAGTGGGGTGAGCGGCCTTTCATATCGCTAACAGATTAACATCTTAGAGGGGTGTCCCTCAAATCCTATTTGGTGGATTCCCAAATAGCTTGTAACTCGTTCCTGAAAACCAGTTAAAACAGCATAATAAATAGATGTCTGACACCATATTAAAGAGAAGAAGAAAAGAAGGACTCAAGGTATGAGGGGCGCAGGGATATGGGGGAAAAGGGGGGAGGGCAAAGACCCAGAAGATTTAAGACTACTGGGGCTTGTAAACAAATTCAAATCTGGCTTAATTAAAGTCATATGATGACAGGGTCAAGGATGGAAGGCACCCTGTCCCCAGTCTCCCCCCCTGTCTTCTTCGCGCTCCTTGCTTCGACCCGAACCGGCCCTGAGAGAGTGGGGTTGGCAGGGCCGTGGTCCGGTTCCAGCCCCCTGACTCCACTTGTGACCCTGGGGTCACCTCATTTCCTCATGGCCCTCTCCTACCCTGCCATAAAAGCCAGGGACCAAACAGAAAGGCCCAGGGAGTAGGAGATAATAGGGAGGACTAGAAGAACTTGTGGCAGCAGGGGAACTGTCAGGCCCCTGGCTAGGAAGTGGCTAATGTTGCTTTTCACAGCAAAAAAAAAAAAAAAAAAAAAAAACACTTGAAAATAAGACTCAAAGCTTCACTTTACATCCTGACTAAATGTCTCATTTTGCGCGGACAAAAAGCTCTAGTTTCTGTTAATGAGGCCTCAGTGCATACAACGATACACCAGTTGGCTGAAGAAGAGCAAAACGTATCCTCCGGTATGGCTATAGCAGATTCGCCTGGCCTTGGAGTCAGAGACGCAGATCATAAACTCTGCAGACTGAAGACCAAGGAGAACCCTGGGACTGCTTTAAAACACGCAGCTCGGAGCATCTCCTTCAATCACCGGCAAAAAACTAATGGAGATACAGCATAGTCAGAGGTGATGATGTCTCCGAGTTCATCAAGAACTCCTTCCTTCCACCCGCACCCGCGTCCTACCCTCCCTGTACTTGTGCTTTACGGGGCCCAGAGGTGCCCCGGGTGAGGGTGAAGACGAGGGCAGGTCGGCGCTTCTGCGAGCGGGACAAGCACTCTGGGGTAAATAATCCCAAAGACCTGGTCCACCTGACCTCCAGCGCCTGTAAAAGTACAAATTCTAGAAAGAAAAAGAAGTCAAAAAGGTAAATGAGGGGCGTAGTGGCAGGCTAGTTCCCCTGTCTTTGTATTTTTATTTTTATGGACGGCAGCGCGGCCGTGTCCGATACGGGACCCTCGTGGTAATGGGCTCAAACAAGGGGGACCGACAAGATGGGCTGTCACCTCACAGAAGCCGAGATACTGGGGTGAGGCTCATTAATGATATGTGCTGGAACAAAAAAAAAAAAAGAAAAAGCCCATGGGAAGGGATTTGGGGGTTATTGGGTTGATCAAAAGGCTCGATGGGCCAACTTTTAAAGGGCCGTGCTTTTTTTTTTCTCTCTCTCTCTTAAAAATATCCCCCAATAAACGAGAGGTGTTCGTTCCATCGCACCCAGAGCGTGGCAAGTTTTCTTTATTTAAAATTTAGGACATAATGGGGCAGATATGAAATCATATTTATAGCCACTCTGACAGACTGACACATTAATTAACAGCCTATTAAGGCAGATAACAACCCAATCTACTTCAGCAATATTTTATATTGTGCAATTTTCTCCGAGCGCGAAAGCAAAGATTTATGTCTGTTGCCGTGTTTTAGGACTGGTTGCCACAGTGAAAGATCTCATCTCTTTATGCCTTAGGTCTCAAAAGTGATTTGACCAAAAAAAAAAAACCTGAATCACCAGGGGGAGGAATGAAAGTTGCGCAATTTCTCATGTCAGATCCGTAATGCATGAGACAATCCAGAAGGCAACATGAAGGGGGAAATCTATTTTTTACAACCAGACAGTTAATTTTAATGAGCAGGATCATAAAGATGGTAAAAGTCCATTGCGTTGGTACACGAGGTTAAGACCACTTTTCCAGCCTAAATGGTCCAACATGGCAAACGCTGCCAGTCGAGACTTTCGTCACTCAATCTTGCTTTACACTAAAGAGTTTGACCGAAAATAAAAAAAGGACCCCGACTCCGGATTCAGGGCTTGTTTGACAACTCGCTATCTCTGACAACAGAGCTGACTGACTCTAACTGAGGAAAAAAAAATGTGTTTTATTAATAAAAGAAGCACAAATGTGACCCTGGATGTTTATTTTAATCGTCTGATAACATTAAAAATATGTTATTTATCTGTTTAACCTATTAAAAAAAACTGTTGGTGCATGGCAGGAGGAGACCGGTCAAAGACAGAGCTCTGGAGGAAGGAAAAGGAAAATAAAAGTTGAAGGGGAAGAAGATGTGAGATGGGAGCAGAGGGGAAGTGATAAACCTTTGGCGCTTGTGACGCGGCAGGCTGCCAGAGCTTGATCTGGAGCGGGCCAGGTTGGGTTACACCGGCACCTACTGAATATGGGGGGTGAGACCGGGTTGTGGAGCAGGCTTTTGGTGTACGAAGAGGACAAAAAGTTACTCTGGCTGTTAAAAGGGCTGCAACATCCTTCTGCCGTCGTGGATTCTTTCTCACGTCGATAAAACCGATTCCTCCGATTCCCTACGGTGATGCTGGGACCAGTTTGCTGGTCCAGATGTCTGCTCATATACCGTGACCCCCGTGACCCGAGATCAGACCGTGTTACTGGAGAGGAGCAGGAAAAGAGCTGCATAAAACAGCACGAGGACAGGCGAGGCAGGGCCCGTCTGAGGCTCACATGTTTTGAGCATTACAAACTCCTGGTTGAATGACAGATTGCTATATATGTTAGAATGGACTGCAGCAAATTTAGAAAGCCACTGACTCAGAAGTGGATTAGATAGGTGGAAAAAATGAGTAGTGTAACCAACATTTCCAGGAAGTGGTTGCATAACAGAAAGGATTTCTTGGGTGTTTAAACTGAGGTCTTTGAACGTCTGCCAACGGCTGTTAGCTGAAACTATGGTGCTAATGTCGGAGCAATAGTTTAATTATAGCATGATATAACAGAAAAAGTTTTAAAAAAAAAAGTAAAATCTGTTTTCGGGAATTCTGCAAGTACACATTTAAAACCCCATGATACAGCAGAGCTCCTCGGGAACCTTTCTCTAATGAGAACTAATTTACAAGTCAATAAAATGTAAATGTAAATGTCATGATAACCTGGTCACAAGATAACAACTGGCTAAAACAGAAACCTGTGAGCCACTATCACCACACCGCTCTGTCCTGTCCCATCCGAGACTAAAAAAGAAACCGAGTCCTTGTAGTATTCCTAATTCCACTCAAATATTTGTAACTTGAGGAGTTGAGCCAGATTTATGGCACCGCATGAGAAACATAAAGCAGGACTGTAACGATGCGTTTGCAGCGACACAGACTCCAGCAGCTGTCCAGGTCCAAGATGCATTTCCTCATTCTCTCAGTGGCCCGGACAGAAACAGAAAATTCAGAACTCAGACGTTTCCTCTCGTCCGTGTTGCAGCGATTTTCAGTAAACGCAACTGTTATTCATTCAAAAATGCATCCGCTCTTAGCAGTTCGCCATTGTTTGAAGTACACAGAGTTGCAAAGTTACAAAACGAGGTACAAACACCAGGACACAATAATAAAGTATAAAGCGTTAGAATGTTGATACCAATTACACATGTCATAGTCATATGTTAACATGGACAGTCTATAAATAAACCTGAACTGAATCAAATTAATAAATCACAACAATTATCCATCCAGAACATTTTTTCCTGTGCATCACGTGGAGTGACTCTGGGAGTTACAGATATACGACGGCAGTCGAAAAACAAGTTGTCCAGTTTAAAAAAAAAGATGCCATCCAGCTCCTTAGATCCAATTATTTAAAGTGCGACCCGAGTGACAAGAAGAATTATGGATCTGGTCAGTGATGCAGAGCTATGAAAGTAGCAACCACGCTAAGACTTTCAAACAGGCCTAAAATGCATTAGCAGTGGACCTTGGACAAAGCTGAGAAATTATGGAAGGAAGAGGAAGGCCTGCTGCGGCGTCCTTGTGCTGGTCTTTTCACTTCATCTTGGCCCACAAAGGCCAGAGGTCTTTTCTGAAAGCAACAGCAACTCCCACTAAGACGAAAAGCGTGACTTGTGCGAGCATACACACCTTAATTGCTGCAGAGAGTTTGTCGCGCACAGTTTGCCGCAGAAACCACGCTGAGCCCTTAAGCGTCTGTCCAACACTTCAATTACAGATTATCACAACTGCATCAACAAAGGACTACGGCTGTGCTTCAGGCACCGGGTGAAAAGGCATGCTCATTTACTTAAACGCTTTTAATGACTGAACAGAACGGAGGTGTTCCACTGAGAAAACAGTCGCGTCACTGGAAACGGTTTCAAGTTCAGCTCGGACAGACAGTGCCACTCAAGCGACCAATCCCAAGGTCGCAACAAACTTGTGCCCAGTTTCTTTACAAGTTGCAAGGGATAGAAGTTTAAAAAAAAAAGGGGTGATGGAGTATTAATAAAGAACCATACAGACACGCATGTGTGAGTTTTGAGATGGGGCAGCAGGGGGGCAGCACTGTGGTTGCAGCACAGTCAGGGTCTAGTGAAATCAAAGCACACAATGCTCCTAGTCTGTAATTAGTGTACTGGAATGTGAAGCCCGTCACTGATAATGATTACAGGTGCTCCGCTGCAACATACACATCTGCTCTTTATGTGTAGCCCTATCTATGTCAGAAATCTCTATCTCAATAGTAATCCATTTGTGGACCTTAGTTACTTCTCCAACATCTGCAGGCAACTGCAGCAACATCTGTCACGGCATTAAAAGTAATGGGTGAGGGTTTTTAAAGTTTATATTTCTGGCATTTTCCTTTATTAGTTAGTTGACAGTGAACTGTAAAAGTATATGGGCAATGCAGTGGCAATGGTATGCATCGTACGCTCATTTTAGACCCGGCACCGTTTTCTCTTCGTCTGACGGCTTTTTTTTAAAACATCTTCTGTCTTAATGTTTTAATCACAGCAGATCGCGTCCAAGTAGTGTGGGGCTGGAGAGACTGCGGAAGCCTGAACGAGCACAGTGGTTTTTGACGTAGGAAGGGTTTTACGTGTAGTTTGCCTACAGACGTTGACAGCCAAGGAAGAGACACTTTAAAAGCTAATCCGGGACAATTTTCTGAAGAGTCAGCTTTGAAAGCGGAGAGGAACTGTTTTCTTTCTACAGCGCCCCGAGGATGAGACAGGCGGGCTAGACAAGACAACAATGAAGTCGTGAGTATGGGGAAATTACACATTACCAGTCTAACATAGCACTTTGATGTAAAGGTTTTGACATGTTTTAATAAAGACCGGTGGAAACATGCCCCTTTTTCACATTATTGCAGAAAAAATAACAGCTGTGCTAGCATGTTTTCATCAGTTTAGTCAAATAAAATAGTTTGTCAATAAGATGAAAAGGGGGATCTCAGGGATGTGCTTTGTCCTGACTTATTTTGAAACTATTTTGGGCTTCTTGATGGGGGACATGAGATCCCGGATCACCAACAAAAGCTTAAACAATATGTATAACATATAACAATAATGAATCCATAAGAAATCATTGTGTGTAAGAATTGTGGTAGACTTTTACTTAATTATTGGGTAATAAAGGTATGGTTTAGGCAACACTTGTGGTTATTTTCTCCATCTAGCCTCCTCAGTCAGGACAGACCAGCTCAGATGACAGGGCTGCTGTAAACAGTTGATGATCCATTAATTAGAACAAAATACCAGCACTTGGTAACCACGCAGAGGCTCCATGTAATCGTTCCTTTCTGTTTGGTACAAATGTATTTTTTCCTGTGCATGTTTGCTCCGCATGTGCTAAACATCAGATGTGACCGGTTTCACTGAGGGACACGAACGTGGACGAAGCACAACAACAGTTTGCTCAAACAAGTGTTTGAAAAGCTGAACAAAGTGTGGGCACCGCTGTTGAAAGCGCGTGGCCTCCTTTGTCATCTCCCTCTGATGAATGAATCCAGTGTTGACAGCGGCGTTTGCAAAACCTTCTTCGGTCGTGTTTCTGCCAAATTCAATCCTCTCCAGCGAGCGTAACCACTTTGAACGCGTCCGATCGGTTACATTCTGACTGATATCTCTGGGGCACGTAAACACATATGTCTCGTCAGATCATTTCATTTGTCATCCACGTGTAATCTGCAATCAGAAATGCTTCAGTGGGGTTGGGGAAATATTGTCTATGTAAATGCAGCCAATGCTAAACAAAATCCCAAATGTTAGTCGGTCGACGATGAGATTAACTGTCGCCAGCACGAGCGTCGGATGTATTGGCTTATCCACCTCCAAACCGCCGCGCCCTCGCTCCATCTATTACATGTGACTTGTTGACTGTGTCAGTAAACGCACAACAGTGATGCATGATGCGTACGTCAGACTGCATGCACACTGGGTTACTAGGTTGGTGGGTTGCTGGACTGGTCAATCAGTACATTTCAGTCAGCTTTACATAAACAATGCGAGAGATGATCTCCGTGCATAAAACCGACGAATCCAACGAGACTACGACTAGAATGCAGCGGCATCACTCTTAATCCTGCCAATAATGCTGCTCATGAAAAGACTTTCTCTCTGCCGTCTGAAGTAGACTCACGGCTCTTTCATGCTTGTGCACTGAAGCGACGCACCGACTGGTTTGTCCTCCTGCATGCATGCGGCATGTGTTTGGCTTTACGCTGTGAGTAAAGCCCTGCCCCGCAGTCTCAGAGCGCCGGGGGGGATTAGGAGCCAGCTTGACTACCGCTGACCCGCCTGCTCCTTTACAAGGAAAGATCAGCTATCAGGCTGCTGCTGCTTTGTGCCCTGCTGTTTGAGGGTTGTGTCAGGGATTCCTCCTTAAGTGCACAGGGGTTCACCGAGCAGCTGGGGGGCAGGCGGAGGTGGAAAGGAGGAGAGGGGAGGGAGTCGAGCCTTTCGGCCATCCTCGGCGCTGTCACATGTTCCCCCCGAAAAAAGAAAAAAAAACTGGACGTCATCTGTCAAAGCCCTCATCAAAGATCACTTTCAAGCCCCCCAAGTGGCTCGCACTTTCATGCGTGCTGTGACCAAACGGAGGTAGCGTTGCCATGACTACTGCCATGAGCAAGGGCCAGCACCAGGTTTTTCTAATCAGGCTCGAAACAGGCTACTCCCAGGCTCGGTGGTTTGCAGTGACAGCTGTGTCGTACAACACAAATTTGCAGAAGTGCACAGTTCTGGGACGGTTCTCCTGAAACACGCTTACGAGAGGGACTCGGAACGGAGCATTACGTAATGGTTCAATAAACTGCAAGCTCAGAGGAAACGGATTTCGTATGATATCGATGTGGCAGAAAGATCATGTTAAGAAAGGTGGATCAGATCAGCTGAGATAGTAGCTGTTCATATTTAGTGGGAGGGGTTACCAATCTGGATCTGAAAAAAGGAGAGAGCAAAAAAAAAGACGGGAACAGTGAGAAGGAAAGTCTTGGTCCCAAAAGTCGCTTTGAAATCATTTTCTGGGGGGGGGGGGCTCACTGTCGAAAACCCATCACACTGATGAAGCTGCAAGACTAGATTGCTCGTGCAGACATGGACGCGGGGGGGAGGCGTGGCCTCGCCCTCCGAGCGGAAGCAAGAGGGTTGATGGGAAGCTGCTCTCAAACGTGTGTTGAGTATGTTTGCGCATGCATGTTTATAAGGGTGGAGCTCCGTGTAACAGGATCTGAACATGAAGGGAAACGCGGGCTCAGTGCAACTCTCTAATGAGAGGGGGAACCTGATCAGAGTCAGATGGGATTGCCCCGAGCACACGGCCCCCTGCAGAAAGCGCCGCCCGACACCCTTTGTTACCTCCAAGTGAGCTGAGACCAGCCCATGAACCATGTAACTAGGTGGTTTCCAGGTTAATGAAAAGCTGTAACTCCGGTCCCACTGTCTGTCTCTGCTAAACTGACGACTGCCCTCCCTCCCCGCCCCGTACTGCACTCCCACCCCCCACCCCCCTCCCTCCATCCTCACCCCCACATTCCTGCCCATGAAAAGGGGGTGTCAGGGTCAGAGGTAAGTAACTGTTTACTTTGTGTGAAGTATGCTACATTTACATTTTGGGCTGATTATTATCCAGAGAAACTCACAATGAAACAACATTTCTGGATTCACTTTCCTTCTTGGATTGCGTACATTAGAGCGCCGACGACTGAAAAACAGAGTCGTAATAGTTGCTGATGTAAAAATTATTGTCCATAAAGTTTAGTTTATGAAAGCCAATCATGGCACACAGCTCTCTCCAATGTGATTTATACCCAAAACTATTTTACCTTATTTGTCTTCGTCTAAACAGTTGGACACCAGCGCGCGCTTTTGTGTGTGCTTTCACAATTAAAATTAATCTAAAAAAAATACACTTTTTTTTTTTTCATTGTTCCATATTATTGCACATGGATGTTTGGGTTTTGGACAAAACAAACACCACTGACTATTTTCCTGAAATTGGATCGCCATAAATCCGCCCTTTACTAGCTGTGCTGTCCAGAAGGGCCGGTTCACACTATAACTGATGATATCAATAACGGCTATTTTTCCAGTACAGCAAGTCTTAGAGACACGGAACGTCCACCAGCTCGTTTGCCGCACAACTCATGCTTGTCGCTTGCATATATCTCACGGCGGCCAGCGCTAATGCGTGCGTGTTTGACTCCTTCCCTCGACGATGAAAGCGGCTGTAAGTCAAGCTGATGGAAGGTGAGCTCTGCAGGAGTCCCTCAGATGTAAGATAGATGTACTTGTTAGCAAAGGTGAGTAACAGGGGTCATGGCTTCACTGGTCAGTGAGAGTAAAATTGCAACAACAAAGGCAAAAAGACACACTTTTAAAAGGAAAAAAGAAAAAGATTTCCCGAGCTAATATATTTGTCGTAATGTATTTGCGCTCCTACGCGAATAAGTCCAAATTTGGTACCATCAATCACGTTGTAAATTCTTTTTAAGCTCTCTGGGACACAGCTATTCATTTGTCTGCCAAAAAAGAAGTAGGCGAAGGATGAAACTGTATTTGTTTAAAGAAAATGCTGCCAAACGGGCCTGACATTTTTTTATTTTTTTGATTCATTACAGAAGTATTTGGCTACCGGTGGAGTGCGTCAGATAAACCGAAACCTGAAATTCCCCACCTTTTTCCTCCTCCTCCTCCTCTTCCTCCTCCTCACTCTTAGAGAAAGCAGAGAAGGATAAACCCTCATTTGGAAAACGAGGTAAACATCAGTTTGCAGGTACACATTTTGTCAGGTTTACCTTCCCAAAAAAAAGAAGAAAGAAAGAAAGAAAGAAAAAAAGGAAAAGGGAGTTAAAAAAAAAAAAAAAAGCCCCTTTGATTCTGAGTTGGTGGAAAAAAGTAAATTTACTCCAGTTGCTGTTCAATTTGGACCGGTGGACATTAAAGCAGGAGCCAGTGCCTAATAAGAGCCATGCATGAGAGAGAGACACACACAGAGAGCAACCCAGTGGAGGTGTGTCTGTCTCGGCTCCAAGGTTCCTGCTAATAGATTTCAGCTCCCTCAGTGTCCCAATTAGCTCGTTCGTATGCTCGCTTTATGAATTTATGTGTGGATGTTAAGTGCGTGAACACGCATGTGCCCTTACGAATGCATATTTACACATTTGTGCAATTACATGTTCCTGTGTGTGCAGCAACCGCCTGTTGTTTAGACGCACCATCTTAAGCTTCCAATTAAAATAAACAGGGGGGAAAAAAAAGACTCTTGCATTCAGTTAAAAAAATAAAAAAATAAAAAAGTTATTTTTTTCCTGAGCCAAGACCAAAAAGAATCAATCTGCCTCATTCTCAGCAGCGAAACGCCTATCAACACAAACACATGGCGACAAAAACGGAAAACAAACAGATAAACCTGTCCAGTTTTAGAGCGTCTTTTAATGCTTTTTTTTTTTTTTTTTTTTAAGGAAGAGCATTACAAAGAAAATAGTGAATGCACTTTTAACCCTGACCCCGTGTAAGGACGGACAGCGAGAGCTCAAGACTTACCTGTAATAAACCCCCAAAGCTTCCACACGTGACTATAAATCACGCCGCGTGCCTTCAAAGTATCGAATATCGAGTAATACTGCGCCGCTCACCCCTGCCTTTTATCCCTGTGTTTCCCCTCTCCCTGTTCTGGTGGTGGCACTGGCTTTAAAGTGCAACCATCTCACTTCTTTTTTCTTTTTTTCTTTTTTCTTTTTTTTTAAAGGCACGCCAGGCAATTTATTTACCAAGAAACTGCTGCCGTAAATGACAGAAAAAGCAGTACAATTTACTGACAAGTAGTGAATGGGGCAGGGGTGCTTAGAACGAAGCCAGAGGTCTTGACTGGGCCTGTGAAAGACTATAAAGCTTTAGTATTAGCCCACGACCTGTTTATGGCTGGCTGAGACACTGTGGTGTGAGGCTCCTGATCACTCTGCAGCTCAAGACTGCTGCTGCCGTTCTTGCGCAACGCGCAGGAGGTCGTAATGGAAAAAACACAAAGAAAATCCAGAACAGCTAAAGCATCTTTAGTGGCATCCGATTTATTTTGCAAGTCGGCATCTTTGCTAGGACCTGGGGGAAAAAAAAAAGGAAAAGCTTTTTGTCCTTAAATGAATATTTTTTTTCATTCAAAAACCCAGTGTGAAAAGGAATGGGTAAATGAAGCGTTTCATATCTTGAGGCTCTTAGGGTTGGTGCCCACTTCTGTGGAAAGAGAGAGCAGAGCTGGCCAGGCCGGCTGGGCTGCAGAGTAAGGACTGGATTGGAATTTCACTACAGAGACTCAAATACCCACCAATGGGATTCAAGTCAAATGTGGACTGAAATGGCTTTCTTCTAAGTAGCTTACAACCTCAGCGAATATGCACAGAGATGAGGTAATATATGGATTTACATGGAACGTGTGGTTTACCCCAAAGACAACCTCTGGGGCTGATTTAAAACTAAGCCGGTGCAGAAATGCCCCAAAAAGTGCAGGTCCTGGAAAAGCTACTTGACTAAAAAAGTGCGTCAATAACCCAAAAAGTGTTCAAATGCCCAACTTTACATCAGAAATAAATGAAAAACGGTTTTCAGTAAAATAAATAAATGGCCATGGTCTCTGTTGTTCAAGCCCTCATTCATGACGACTGCATGGTAGAGTAGTATGTATGTATCTATATATGCTTTGTGAAATTTTCCAGTTTGGGATGAATAAAGTATCTATCTATCTAGTGAAAGTTGTGGTAAATTGTCGCTCTTCCACCTTAGCTTCACTCACGCTTGCACATTTCTTACTTAGCCAGGAGTTAGACCAGGAGTGTCAAACATAGGCCCGGGGGCCAAAACTGGCCCACCAGAGGTTCCAATCTGGCCCGTGGGATGAATTTGCAAAAATTACACTGAAGATAACATAGTATATTCAATAAAATAAGAAATTGCACTTGCACCTTGCACTTCATAAGAAATTTACATTAAAGTAAAGGGAAACATTAGGAGTTGCCATTATTTACAAGTTAATAAGCTATTGTGTTACCGGTCTGGCCCCCGAGAGATCAAAGTGTGTGAGTGTGGCCCCTTAACTAAAATGAGTCTGACACCCTTGAGTTAGACAGTGCCGAAGCGTCCAATGCATGCGACGTCACACAGTTCATACATCTTTAAACACGTGTATATACGACTCACCTAGTCTTCACCACGTCGAGGGGGTGCATCAAGCAAATTTCCACCAGTCCTAAGAAATAATTTTAAAAAAAGTCAGAATTAGTCTTTTTGCTTTGTAGGATATTAGTTGTTTTTAATCAGTATCTGCTGTTATGATAGAAGTTAATTGAATTAAGTGTATTGAGGTACCATAAAAAGTGGTGATTAACCGTTTGTGTTTCTGTTCTTAGTGAGTTTCTGTTGAAAAATGACTCAGTACCAACATGCACTTCCCAGCAATGAGACACACTGTTATGAAGTAACAAAAATTATGTCAGACTTGTTACGTTCCAGTTTCTGAAACACGAGACTTTGCTGCTTTCTCTGGTTTATATTAGTACTAACTTAATATATTCAGAGTTTAGACTGCTGCACACAATATTAAAACGAGAATAAATGGAGAGTAGTGAATAAATGACATCTATAAACTGTAGGGTAATTCATCAAAAAAAGAAAAAAAAAACAGATTATTGGCTAATTAATCATTAGTTTCAGTCATAGCCTCATTAGTCATTTTTCTTTCCATACAGACCCAACGTGAACTTGTAGATATCTGTTAAGGCCCGTGAGGATCAGCCACATAAATCAGATCATTTATGTCAGGCGTGACAGCTCACCTTAAAATGATCTGATAAGATGGCTGCCTGGCTTCAAACTAGGGCAAAAGGCAGCCGCTGTTTCCTTGTGTGAATTTTAACCATTTGTATTTAAGCAAACACACTTTTCCTTGGTGCCAGACGGTTCGTACAGTCAACCTCATCCTCACTCCGCCCTCATTAAACCCCGGCTTCTTGAGCAACGGTCGCCGTTTTAGTGACTGGTGCCGTCTTTTCCAAACGCACAGGTCTGAACAAGTGATCCGGCGACAGCGACTTCCTCTCAAAATCCTTGTGAGAGACCACAGCTCTCGTACATTCGGAGCAGCTGAAGCCACCAACCATGTCATCCATGTAAGCCCAGTACATCAGCAGTGTGGCAGCAGCTGGAGATTCAATGCAGCAGGAGTGATCATCGAGAGACTCTGAGGTTTCACACACACACACTAACTATGTGCATCTGTGTTGAAAAGCCACTGCTTTGGCACGGAAGCCTTCTGACTCAATCCATTTTTTTTTTTTTTTTTTTTTTTTTTTTAAACTTCAGCAATCCTCCCTACATCCCTTCACTGGTGCTCTGAGGGCTTCCCTTGCAGATTCCTCTGAGTGTGTGTACACAGCTGCTGCGCAATATAGGGGCTTTCTAATTTGCTCAATTAAACATATTGTCTATAAAAAGAGCGTGTCTTCTGGGGGTTTTCCAGGGAAGTAATTATCAAGTGAAATACCACAGAAATAAGTGCTTTGTCTACAGTTGCATCTTAATATATGAACGGGAGAAGCAAGAACTGTTGAACCATGTTACCAGTGGCCAAGAGTCAAACAAAATTCCATCTGTCACGGCTCAGTTGCCCTGCCTTTGGTTGTTAATGGCACCGCACTGAAAAGGTAAATACAAGCCTGCCCTGGACAGATTAGCCTATTAATAGCCCTGCAGTGAAGATGAGGCACGTCAGATCTTTCAACAGGTAATCAGATTACGTATTGAAACCAAACCTGCCTGCCTGCCTGCCTGCCTGCTCACTCGATCAGCCTATGCAAACACAAAAGATGGTGGGAAGTGACCGAACACGCTCGAGACTGATCTAGTGGTGGAAGAACAGAGAGAAAAAAAAGACAACTTCACAAACGCAGTCCAAATGGCATATCTGGGCACTTAGCAGAAATGCAAACAAAGACGAGTCAAAACAAAAAAATCTCCCAAAATTCATTGCAAATTGGGGTTAAAGCCTCCGCTTGTTGCATGTCGGCTTCTTTTGACAAATTAATCTGATCTGCTCCAGTTAGATTTTCATTTCCTCAAAGACGCTGTTTTATTCCTGGGTACATAGCTGCCTCTGTTAGTTGTAGAAAGTTAAATAGACAGAGGCATGAAAGTAATCCAGATAACCATGGTTTTGACTGGAAACAACACAAATCAATTAGTCGGTTTGCAGATTTGCATTTGAACTAAACAGCCTCATATCCAGGTAAAGAGCTGCTTCATGGCTGCCTTCAAGTGAGCATGTGCACGTATAGATACGTCACCGAGAATAACCGACTCGAAATTTGGGGCCTCGTCGTAAACCCCAGGTTACAGGAACTCTAAAGGACACAAAGTTCCAAAAGATTCGTTAACGTCCAACGGCAGTGTTACTTAACACTCTTCTATAATTGACAGGTCTGTGTCACAGTGGCACACAGGTGTGTGCGTTCACTTGTCGGGCCGTGGTTGTTTCAGCGCACTGTGAACCGGTGTTGTTACGAGGTTGATGTCAGTCAGAAATGCCGCGTCCCGCCACCGAGGTGGCCGCTGCGAACGGAAGGAGTGATGACAAGCGCACAATGCAAAACTCTGCCGCGTTTGTCTGAGAGCCTGTCTGAAACCTCTGCGGACGAGGTGGGCGAGATGGACGGGGCTGAAGAAAAGCGGTTTGAGCGTAATCCTTAACCACACTTTGTTGAACTGATACTAGAGGAGTAGAGTATTGCATCAACAGCGATTATTAGAATCATAGAAGAGGAGTGTTGGAATATTTCTGGGTGTTAAGTCGACAAACGACACCAATGTTCCTAGTTTTCTGACAGCCAAAGCAGAACAATGGCGCGGTGTGTCATACCTGCTACTCAAATTACAAAAACAGAAGTGCAGTGCAATCACTAACTGTGAACAGATCCAAAAAAGCTTCAACCTGTTTGTTAAATCCTAATTTGTCAAGTGTATTCTTGGAGAAATTTCAGTTAGCATTTTTTTTTTATCCACCCTGTAGGAACTGTGCGACTGTTTGACATTACATAAGGTGTTATTATTTTCCAAGCGTTATTATCAATTATAATAATTGGAGTCGGCTGGCGTAACGTCATCAAACCTTCTCTGCGTGTAAGACACAGAGTATGTAATTTCCTCGCCACTGAGAGGCAGTTTCTCGCTCCACTGTGCACCAGTGCATCCTGCTCTTCCACTCCAGCTGTCAGCACGTACTACTGTTTAATCACAGAGCGAACCCACACACTCTCGAGAGCACTTCGCACCCCTCCGCAGCCTCCGCTGCAGCCGGTGAGCGCGCCGAGGGCACACCGAGGGGAAGATGCTACCGAGCTGCTCGCTTGAACTCGTCCCCCAGTCCTGCACCCACCTCCTCCAGCTGCGAGGGGAGGCTTAGTGCTACGCCGGCCTCCCATCTGGTTGACGTTTATGACTTTGCTACGCACCAGCGAGTGACATACTGGGAGATATTTGAGAGTTCTTTTGTTTCTGAACCACAATGCTACTGACAGAGCTTGTCATCCAGCGCTTTGCCGATTGCGTGCACACGCTCCTCGAGGCACAAGTGCAAATGGCAAAGGAGCGTCTGGAGCGCAGCCATCGAGACGCACTGAACTCTATTTAAAGCAAATGCACTCTTTGCCAAGACGCGGTGTGAAGGCTAATTGTGCAGTGGAACAATTTTACATAGATTTTTATGCTGTGACAACATATAGTTTTGATTCCACGCCTGGGTTCGTCATATGCGAGGTTTTAACACCCACGAAACTGGGCTTTGGTTCCAGATATTACATAAGACCAAACAATGAGGTCAGGTGTCAGAAAGCGCTGCATCACTGTTCGGCTCGGTTAGTTGATTTTGCGTCTGGTAAATTTATGGGAGGCAACCAACAAGCAGCCTCGCTACCAGCGTCTGTGCTACTACAACCGTGCTGGCACAAGACATTCCAGGTCATCCGATAACTTGTCGTCCAAAGAGAGCAGATCATACATCATGCACATGAGATAATTATCTGAGTTGGTTTTGGCTTGAGAATGCATGCAGCTTGCTCCCACGCAAAAGTGAGAAAGAAAAACAATAGAGCACCAGGGAGTGATTGCTCAACGGGTGCAGGTGTCATCCATCATGCCAAGACACACACTGAATGACTGTAATTCCCAGCAGCTACGGGGAGAAGGTCACTGCCAGAGGAAGCGGGACTCAGCCGGTTAAATGGGCTAATACATGAGAGACATGCTTCCTGGTCGTTTCACACGGTTACATAACCAATTACATGCCACGGTCTCTAATGATGGCATGCACACTGCTTCCTTAATTGCGTTACCCATAATAAGACTTTTATTAATTCTAATATGACATATTTGCAGTTCCAGAACACGTTAAACTCTTTTAGAAATAAACCTACACGGCTAATTGTTTTTCACACTCGCCACATTTCCTGGTTCATCGAGAACCAAAGCAGAAAATCGTGGCTCGCCTTGTGGTTTCAAGGCGTGAGATGAGACAGAGTGTCATGATGACAGAGCTTCACCTCACAGGCCCATTCTGGTTTTGACACGAGATCCTGACTGAACCTGCAGGTGATATCTCTTGCCTCCATGTCCTCCATTAATACTTTTCAAAACACATCAGATGTGGAATGCTAAACAAACCCTGTGAGGCGTTGCTCACTCGCAGTTTGTCAGGCGCAGCGAGAAAAGCCAGGACGATATCCATCAGCGAGGGCCGGGCACTCGCATTTAGAAGATCTGATTAATTTCAGGTTCTTTTAAAGCTCAGGCAGAAAAGGGTGGAAGAATGAATGACTGTCATAGCGATCAGGGACGTGATAAATGAAAAGATGCATAGGTGGAGATTATGAAGTCCGAGTAATTACCACATAAACAACCATTAAGAGGCAGAAGAATCTGAAATGTTCATGCTCTAGTTGATTGCGAAAAAAGCATATTTAACTTGCTATTCACATTTGACGCCTTCTTGCCAGACTGTTGATTTTAGACCTTTTTTGTTTGTAACCTACAACTAAAGCCAACCTGACGACATTGTTATGGGAAATGTAACGCTTATGAAATGCTACCACTACTTTTATAATTAGCAGTGTCTGCAAGGACATCGGCTGGCTCCATCAGGAGGACCTTTCTCAATCCGATTGAGATGGGCGGCTGTAAGCCATAGGTCTTCAACGGGGGATCGCAAAATTAGACATTTTTATATGTATATATTTTTAATTTTCACCGACAAATTGAAATTTCTTCAAATACACATCAACATGAATCCAACATATTTCAGTAAAGGGGTAAATGGAGGCAGAAGACGTTAACAAATTAAATGCAAAATATTGATAATCAGCTATCAATTAATCCAATCATTTTTCTCCGGATGGATGAAAAATATACCTTCCGCGCATGGTTCATCATGTGGGTAAACATCAGCGTGAGATTTGAGGAACAGAAACGTGCATGCAGCAAAACAACCAAGCGCTTCAAAAGACGAGGAAAACTGGAACCAACAGGCCTCCGAGCGTGTCGGTCGGCCATCTTTTTTTTTCCCCAAGGAATGAATTCACTGTCGTCAATAAAGTTGAGGGGGGAAAAAAAATAAAATAAAAGTTAAAAGTTTGGTTTCATTTCCAGCAGATCCAATGATTCACAGCGGGCACAAAACCGCCTGGTGCCAGTCAGAGAAATATGGAAAATAAAGCTGGAACCTCCGATCACAATTAGTTCGGGCTGAAGAAACGTCGCCCGCGTAAATGACGCCACCGTGTTATTTTACACAAACATAAAGCAACTATGACAGATTATGATAAATTAGCGCTATATTTGTAACATAATAATTGTGGTTGTCATAAACAAGGCAAACTGAGGAAGTGAATGAAATAAATGTAACATGAAAGTAGCCAAATAACACGGAGCCTGCAACGCTTGAGTCAGACCAATAAACTATAGTTACTACCAAGCGAGGCACACTACGGTACTGAAATACTGCGGTGGAGCCAAACCTGTTTTTAAAGAAAACAGCTGGTGTAACTATTCCAAACTGATCACATTAAAACTGAAATGGAGTATAAAGCATTTTCATGCAATAATGACACATGCAATATGTCAGAGGAACATGTATAAGCACCTCATGTGGAGACGGAGAAATGCCGCGAATACACACGTCAGTATATTATAGGCAATTACGGAGAGACAAGCTGAGAGGGCTTCGCCGACGCAGGAGCACACAGACGTTACTTAAAGCGATTAATGCTTCTCATCTGACGCCACTCCTCTGCCAGAGAGTGGATGAATCTGTTCTCGGCAAATAAAGAGAAGAAGAAAATAACCGAAAACAGCAGGAAGACAGAGCGGAGAACATTACATTCCCTCCATCCCCGAAACCAAACACGAGAGCGGTGAGGAACTAATGATGCAGGAATTTACATATGTAAAAATAAACAAAAAACAGACAGGACATCTGGATGAAGAAGACTGAAAAGCAACGAAAGTGGAGGGGGGGAGCCATTAATCACGGATATCACTGCTCCGGCTTCCGGTCTTGGGAGCGCAAAAGCGTCCCGGTTAACTCCCCAAACAGCCCCTAATTCTGCACTTGAAAAAGCTCTAAGGGTGCTTAGAAAAACAAGCTCCAGTGACAGCGGGGGATTTTTTTTTTTTAAACGGAGACAAAGGGCATCCAGGCTTTCAGTGGGCCTGCGCTAACTATTACAGCCTCGGAGGAGTTTAATATGATTAAATGGAACAAAATAACACACTGCGTGGGTAGACAGAAGGAAGCAAATCATTTGGGGCTGTTTTCCATGACAGGAACACACACTTTGAGCTTCATATGACAGGCAAATATGAATGGACGCAGCTCAGTTCCTGAGAGTTTTTCATCTTCCTTTACGCTACAGTGAAGGTGCTCCCTACAATAAGGAAGGACCCATCCTGCTGAAACTCAGCACGCCCTGTTTGCAGGACACCAGCCGTCGCTGCGTGAGCCGAGATACAAACAAACAGAGGGAAGAGGATCCTTCCACCTGATACTTGATACTTTTTTGCATAACAGTTCGACAACACCCTTAAAAATAATATCAAACTGCCAAGCTGTCTTTGTTTTGCACTGTTCTGCAATCAAATGATTAAAACAAACAACAACTATATGAATCGTGCAACATCCCGGATAATATATCCCGTTTGTGAATGATATATTGATTTTCCAATGAGTGCGCTGTCTTCGCTTTAGATTTATCTCTTAAGTTATGGCGCATTTTTCCCCACTGGCTATGCAGCAGAGAAAGCTCGGGTATGTCCCCGTCTGACGAACTCAAGATGAACTCTGTGATACTGATGGAAGCGTGTCTGAGTGTGTGTGTGAGAGAGAGATGGATACACATGCTCTTGCCCGGGTCAACCTGAGGTGCCTGAGCTGATGGACTAATGACGGATGTCGGTTGTCAGGTGTCAACACTGTCGGCTTCCTCCATTACTGTCTCTGTTTTCTTCACACCTGTGGTGACATTTTTTTTTTTTTTTCCCCTCTCATACCTGACCATCTGATGCAAATAGCTGAGGCAGGAGGGCGGAAGCGAGCGGCAGAAGGAGAAATAAAGGGCACAAAAACGATGCAAAACCTGGTGTAACTGATGTTTGAGAGGAAGTGCTCCGTGTCGTCTCGTCCCTTTCATGAGGTTCGCTTTCTAAACAAATCGTCTCCAACTCCTGCAGGACACGCGTCACCATTTAAATAAACTGTATAATCCTCTGACAAAGGCTGCAGGGTGTGAAATATCACTCTACAAATATGAGCAGAACATGCCACTATGAAGTCGTCAGGAGCCTTTGCATTGTTTAGTATAAACCAGTAGGTTTCCTATCTGGGCGTTGTGAGACCTTATAAGGTCAAGTGATGACTAAAGTTGTCCTTAGAATACCTGGAACTGCTGGGTGTTACCTTTACTGTTCTGCCTGGTTACTTATTTTGTCACGTTACAGTTTAATTCATTTTACTTTTAAATATATTACTTGAGATTGAGGTAAATCTCTTCTTAATCATTTTTAACAAAGAAACCTAATTGACTACAGATAGTAGAAAGTCACTTAGTATTAACCTGAATGGGATCGATAGGATTTTAGAAACACTGAGGCAAATAAAGTTCTAAATTCTAAAACTTTGCAGCAATAAAGGAGGAGACATAAACTGCAGTGATAAGATAAAAATCAATCTTGTGTCCTGATAAATTGCAGGAAACACGATTCTGTTGCAAAGCTGCCTTTCCAATTCATTTCAAATTGAGGGGGGCTGAGGATCTAAATCAAATACTGTCTCAAATGCAACAGAATTACAAAAGGAAGCTTTATTTCTAGGACATGAAAACGACCGGTTTTCAAACAATGACATAACAGTGTATGAGCACAGACAGTATAAATACAAAGTATTGGGATCGGAAATCCTGCATGCTTGTTTAAATACATTCAGGGTTTTTTTTTTTGTTTTTTTTTTTTGTCTTTTTTCCCAGCCACGACGTATTTCAGCTTTTATCCGAGGAGGCCAGCTCAACTCCTGCAACATCAGAAGAAAACCACGTAATTCTCCAATTCAAATAAACTCACCGAGCCTGGGATAAAATATTTTGACAAATCGCTTCAACCTCATTGCCACAGCGTCTTTGTGTACTCTCCCTAAAACTCACCTGTCGTCTCGTCAAACCCCCGCACATGTCTGCAGGTTGGATCCAGCCTGCAGACCGCAGAGTGCATACTTGTTGGCTGCTTTGATTACTACACTACGCTAATTACTAGGAACTTTATAAAAGCCTACAAATGGCCATGTTGAAATATTATTCGAATGGGAAAAGCGGCGTAAAGCTCGGCCCGTGCATCAGATAGATTTCACTTGGAAACCACGCGCGTCTCGATGGTGAGATTACGGGGATCCAGAGCGGCGCGAAAACACAAACAGCTCGCCCCCACACCAAACTCTTCTCCACCATCAGGGAATCGGCGATGTTTATTTTCACGCATCGTTGTGAAGTTTATGTCAGAGTGAGTTTCAGCTTGCGAAACGGACGCGAAACTGAAAGAGCAATTAATGTTGAAACACCCAAACACCGTGGATTAGCCACGAGCTCCAATAACGCTGGGCCGAAACAAAAGATTAGAAATTAAGAAGTTTCGTTTGACAGTCTCTGGATTTCTCAATGAATTTAGGGTGAACTCAGGAGCTGTCACAACTCTGAAATTACCTTCTTCTCCATGACATATGTCCAAAAGCTTATTTCTTCTTCTATTTCTAACAAAGCACAAGGAATTAAAAGTGTTGGGTTATAATGTACAAGTATGATCAATGCATTAAAGTGAAATACAGAATGAAGTAACATAACCACACACTAGTTAAGGCCAAGTCTTAAAAACAAAAGAAAGAATTTAAATATACAGAATGCGAGTGTCTACTTTTATATAGTCACTAGAGTTAATTGCTGTTCATGATACCAGATGAGACACAAGGCATGAAAAAAGATGTGAAGCTACTATTAGTATAAGTATATTATGGCTCTGATCCTCATTAGCGCTCACACTGATCACACTGACTTCCTTGTATTAAAAACAAACAACTTCACAGCTAAAACTTATCGTTTCCTGAAACACTGCAGGCCCCAACACATGGGCCATCACGGGGAGCCCTTCATACGCTGCAGAGTGATGTGAGGCAGAAAGGTGAATGCGTCGGGCACCGACATCATTAACTTCACCCACACGGCTGAACCATCACGCCCATCCAGGCTCCATCACTCTGGCCTCCAGCACATTTCACCTTGTATAAACAAAGATTACACCTTGTTCCATCCTCAAACCCCGGAGGGGAGAGCTGTGTCATTGCTGTCACCTAGTGGACGGAGGGGAGACGGAAATTGATTAATACACAAAGGAGTGAGACGCAGGGGGAGAGAGACGGAAAGCATGTGGGAACCACACACTCTGCTTCACAGAGAGGAAGACGTGGAAGCTTATTCCATTTGAAGTGACACACACACACACACACACACACACACACACACAAAAAATTAAATGTGCAAATTAACAGCAGTCACTTCAGAGATTCTTCTTCTCTCTTTCTCTTTTTCTTCCTCTCAAGAAAGGTTCGAGCTCCACGGCCGGCATCTTGTTTTTATTTTTATGCCGGGGGGAGGAAGGGGGGAACGCAACTGACCGCTCGGCCACAACAAGCATAACTTTCTCCGGAAGCTCACCTGAGTCCATAAAAGCTGATAATAGAGCCAATAATTGGGAGGGCACAGCAATAATGGAGTTTTAGTGAGGCAGTAAATTCTTTAATTAGTTGTTAACACCCTGTGTCTATATGGATAGGGCGAAGCCCCCCCTCCAACCCCAACACAAGCTGCTGTCTGGAGGAGGGTGGATGGACACTCAGGCAGAAGGTCGGTAACCCAAAAAAATAAATAAATAAATAAAGACCATCTTTTTTTTATTTATTACTGTTAACAGGCTGCTGAGCACATGCACGCCATAACAACAAGGTGCTGGGAGACATTTAGAGCTGCCACATGTAAGTTAACTTGCACCACTGCAGGTCAGGACTCAACCTGAGGTCAGGGTACAGTCGGTTTAAAAATCTCTCTGTTCTGTGCGTCGGGCCTGATGCCACCTGGAAGAGAGCTCCTTTTGGCTGACATTTCAGGGCGCATCACGGTAGGGACATACTCCAAACATACAATCTTTGTGGGAACAGAAAAAGGCTGCAAGGTAGATAAATGCAAATGATGCAGGGCTTGAAAAACCAGCGGACATTCCTGAACAGTGATACGATCTCTCAGTCCACAAACTATCCCTGGTAGGACAGATACAGTAGAGGGGAGAGTGAATAAGCTCACGGGGTGGTCCGGGCTTTCTGCGCCGGGTTGGCCGACAGCAGTTGTGAGCGGTGGAAAAGGAGAAGAGCAGCTAGTAGTAGTAGCTGGGGTTGGACTTGCAGCGGTAGCAAAGGGGAAGAACCCGCATGGTTCCCTCTCGTCCTAAGCCGAGAGAGTTAAAGGCAGGAAGCCATTACCAAAGTGTAAATGCACTCAGCCATCACTGCTTAAACACAGTCAAAATATGTTCCAGTGCGTGAAAAAAAAAAGTCGGAGGAGGTTGTTTAAACGAACAGGACTCTCTTGTCCTCTTCAAATATAAACCTCCGGGACAAGGTACGGCCAAACACCCCCTACCAGCTTCACACATATTGTCAGCGGGCTCGCCGTGTCTCTTTCCAAACATTGCATAACGCAGCTCCAGATGCACGCTGGCGGTTTGAGCCTGATGAGAGAGCGTGATTATGTTACATACGGCTGTGGCTGGATGCAATAATTATGCAATCAGCAGCGCAGCTTTGTGTTATGTCTATGATTTATCAACATTATTTGAATCGGGGTAATTAATTGTCACAGGCGGGCGGGGCTGGGGGAGCGGTGGAGGGGAGACGGGCAGGATTATTGGATCACTGTGTGATGGGGCATCTCTGGCGGCTTTTGTTTTGGCAGATGGTCCCGTGCCACGTCGCACACCCAGGGAAAAACCGTGCTCGGGCTTAATCACAATGCAGCCCGTACCCTCAGCATATCAGCGCTTTCTAAGTCATATACAAACAGGCTGGAGATGTAGAGATAGGGCGACAGACGCGGAGAGGCTCACAGAGGCAGAAACTGGTTCTTTCACTCACTATGTGAACAAAGAGTGCAGGCAAAAGAGGTCAGACTGGGAATATCTTGCAGAAACCGGAGCAAAAATGGCACGATTCACACTTGATAAAGCAGTTAAATTAAGACGGTACACATGATCACATGCTACTCAAGCTGGAAAATTAGACTCTTTAGATGTTGTCATTTAGGAGACAAACGCCGGAGCTGCTCCACTGGCGATGAATGGGACTTTCAGAACTGACTCTGTGTCTGAGGTGATGCAGGGAAAGGTCAAGCAAACATTCTTTGAGTACGTAAGTCTCCGATTCACCGTCACTGGAGCAGATCCGCGTTTTGTCTGGTGATGGCATCGGTCGATAGCCTCGGGTCTTTGGTTTCCAGCTTTGTGAGAAAGTCGCAGGAGAGAGGCAAGGTTCTGCATGGACTGAGCTGCAGCTATGTGGAAAAATTCTCAGACTAAAAGGAACACCACATTCTGCACATCCATGGAACATACGAAGAAGAAAAAAAAAAAAAGCAGCACATGAGAGCAAGAAGCTTGATGCTATAATTCAAAGCTGCAGTGAGTTAATTTCCCATGTGTGGATGCCAAATTGTTAATGAAATTCAGCAACACGCAAAAGGAGAAATAGCCCCATCATCCTGTAATTGAGGGGTCAAGATCTCCTCGTTGGACAAACTCCAACTGAACCGTGCACGGATGTGGTGGTCGCTTTTATCCTGCTATTTGTCAGAAAAGCTGAAATAACTCCGAACTGTCAGCGGAGAATTATGAATGAGAGGCCGTTTTGTAAAACAAAAAAAAAAAAAAAAGGAGAAAAGTCACACGGTAACCAGAGCGAAGGAATAAAAAAAAAAAGGAGCCGTTAGAGGATTTTCAAAAAATGTAGCGTGCGGCTTAAAAACTGACTAATAAAACTGAATAAATCACAAAATCAAAATACACCAAAGTACAGAGGTCTTCAAAAAATATGATGAAACTTGTCATTACGAATTTCAGGGATCGTTTTTTTTATTTCGCGTCGAGTGGAAATAGATTATTTTCTTTTGGATCTGGATACGTAAAGGTTCATAAAACTAACAGATGACAGCTTGGCTCAGACTCCCCACAATGTGTGAGGGCCCTTGTGCCGGAGCCAGCTGGGTCTTGGGACAGATCCTAACATGTCCTAAAAGGATCCGTCAGTTTGCTTATGTTTAGCCATCACTAAAGCCAGTTTGGCGACCGTAGCCGCGCGGCCTGTGTACATTTGAAGCAAGAGCGAGGCGTCGCGGTGCGAGAGCGGCGCATGCTTCTTGGACATCGGCTTTGCTATGACAGATGCCGGCGATGAACTCTTGACACCGGACCGACCGGTTTATGTTCAACATGTGTGTCTCTGTTACTGTCTCTGGTTTCCAGAAGACCGCTCCGGCTGGCTCACTGTGGACGTAGGTATGCGTGGGTCTGTGCTGGCTGCATGAGCGCGTTGGGGCCGCGGAGAGATGAGAGGAGCAGCAGGATCTGCAGCTATCTGGGAGGTTGAGCGTAATGACACACCGGGGACAGATTAGGTTCCTGTCCATCAGGGTTCCATCAGGAAGACTCTGATTTACAGCCATGCTGACCAGCCAGCTTGCCCTCCACCCAAAGCAAACACACACGGAAAACACCGCCGCCTCTGTGTGGTGGCAGCTGGTGGGCTCGCACACATGTTGCATTTGGCTACTTTATACCCCGGTCAGTTTTTTGACTCAACTGGAAGACCGGAGCTTTAAAACTTAAAACTACAATCGAGCAAATTTTAATGTTAAAATTCTTTGAGGGTGAGAATATGCCTACACGTCTGACTAGAATACATAATCCCATGTATGTTACTTTGTGCCCACCTCCCCAGAACAGCGCGCGGAGAAAGATGGACAGATCCATTAAACAAGACGTCACCCCCAAACACAACAATGATTAATCACACGCTCCAAATTATAAGCACCTGTATGAATGAACGGCACAGCAAAGGTCTCTCCCACTGTCTGACTGCATGCTTTCACTCTCTCAGACAGCCACCCCACCACCACCTCCCTCCCCCCCCCTCCCTCCTTGGTGACCCCTCTGCCCCCCTCACTCGTACCAAGAGGAAGTCTGCCTGAAAAGAAACGGCTACGTGCACCATTTTTACAACCATTTTGACTCTCTACGAAATGATAGATTTTGATGCTTCGTGCAGAAGTTGCAAGAAGAAAGGAAATGTTTCACACGTTTATATCAAGGATATGGGAAAATATTTTATGTTATGGTTTAAAGACTATTGAAGTTTTCATATCTCTCGAAAACCTCTCCCTTTATTCATCCTCCGACTCTGAGAAGACTGTGGCCCTCTGTGTAAAATCACCTGAATTCATTATGCTAACAAGCTAGCCGCGCTGATCGGCACACAGACTGATGTGAGGAAATGTGAGTTTGATTAATGTGGGCAAAATTGAGCTGTGCAGACTGCTCCCCAGCCCCAGTTAAAGGAGTCGCCTGCCATCAGGCTCAAAAGGCAGCCGGCTGCTGGACCGAAGACCTTCCTCCTCCTTCCTCCTCCTACCTCCTCCTCCTCCTCCTCCTGCCACACAAAACATAATTGGCCTCTGACTGGACCTGGGTAAATCTAGCTGGCACACGCAGCAGCTAAATGAAAACCACATTTCTGATAGCTGACACAATGAGGGAGATGTGCTTTGTGTTCATGTGTATACATATCAAATAGACCTGGGCTGGCTTGTCTCTGGCTGTGATCTTCCAGCGCTTTTAAACTAGTCAGACCACAGCAGGCGGGCGGGAAGGACCAACCAGTACCACTAACGCGGACTCTACTGAAAGCCTGTCACGGGAGACAGGCCATCTCACGGACCCCACAGATGAGCTAGCTGGACTCCAACAACGGCAACCTGGCGATCTCTGGGCCTTAGGGGAGCATGGCCCACCATAGTGCACAAGGAAGGCAGAGGGTTGCAGGGGAAGTAGAGGGGAAGAGGGAGAGGGAGAAAGGGAGGGAGGGAGGGAAGGAGGGAGGGAGGAAGGGGAAAAGCAAAACTGAGCAACTCACAGAGCCCCCAGGTACCTGCCTGTACAGTCGCCTCTCTCCAAATGTTTACTTTGGACCAGACTGGCGGCCAACTGGTTGCAATTGACCCTCTACCAGGACGAGTTAGAGAGTGAACATGAGACTTTTCCTTCTGGGAAAACTGTGGAGGAAAGCCACACACGCACACTCTGCAGCACAAACACATGCAAAGGCATACGGGCGAAATGAAAGTAAACACAAAAATACACAAGTTACGTTAATAATAAAAAGATATATTTGACGAACAGCATATTAGAAATTAGCATTTCTTTTAAAAATAAATAAAAATATGTATAAAAAAACTAAAATTTCATAAATGAGTTGGAGAGAAGCCAGAAGTCAAGAGCAGACCCAAAAACTACACAACTCCACCTGCCACAGGTGTTAGAGCTCCGGCCGGCCGGCTCTCACACTGGTTAGCTGACACACGGGGCTGGGCAAAGAGCGACACTGTCACCACCAAAAAACCTCCTCTGCTCCTCAGAGTGAGAGCCCACCTCAGCCATCGGTCATCCGCACAACAGCAGGCAGAGGCTAGGATGTGATGGAGGAGGCCCGCTGGCCCCATAGACTAAATAAAACCTCTTAATCCTCATAAACTGCTCCATATGAGTATTACATCCCTAACTCCGCACAGGACTTCCAAGGGAATGGAACTCATTTTGTGGGTAAAACATTACCAGAATTCCTCCTGTTGCTGCCCGGCTTTCATAATACGTTCCGTGTTCTGCTGAAAACCAGGTCCGATGCGAACCTTCAGCTTCCCCGCAAATATCGATGACAGAACGAACTCATGATGAAAAATGTCCCGGAAAATGTAAATGAGGGGGCATGGTTAGATGCTTTGATTGCTGTCTATGAGTGAGTGTGTGTGTGTGTTCGCGGGGGGGTTCGCGAAGCATGTTACCCCGCACAGATACAAACTATGTGCACAAGCCCTTTAGGGACTGGTTGCGCCACAGGGAGAGAGAGAAAAAAAAATATAGTCGAGTTAACACGACACTCGCTTTCTAAACATGATCATACAGGCCTGCAGAGCCGATATGATTCATAAATAAAAATCACATTTAAAAAACAAACATGTCCGTGTAATCATTTCCCTTGTCAGCTGGCCTATTCATGCTCAGCACGCAAGCCCTCCGAGCATACACCTGAGCAGTGTAAGCATGCGCCGGCCCGGGCAGGAAGCAAGGGGAGGGGACGGGGAGGGGATGGGGGCAGGTAGGCATTTCACTCCAGGCCAGTCATTTGTCACAATTGTCACCGAATGCACAAACACAAATTACTGAATTATAACTGCGGATGTGTGTGTCCTGCCTTGGTTAAATCAAGAAAACGCTGGGAGCTGTCATAACAGGGGCTGGTGTCTGGGCCACCAAGGGGGTGGATGTGGGCCGAGTCTTTCACTCCTGTTATGGTCATACAGGGAGTAAACACGGCGCAACTGAATAAAAAGATAAAGATCCAGAAAAAAATAAAAATAAATAAAGTTGGGACAATAGACATGCTGATGCATATTAAAAGTGTTTTGACAAACTAATACATCACTGTCACTTTAAATATGATCTATTGATATAATTGCAGGAAACAAATCATGAGGAAAAGCAGTAGCTGCTGTCACACTGACTCTCAAAAGTTTTACTTAAGAGCCGTGACAAGAAAATAAATATGGAAAATACAGGGACAATAAAAGTATTACATAAATAATTTCAAAGTTTTTTGACACTTTGTATTTAAAGTTGCTAAGTTTATTTTTTGGGGAACTGTAAAATTTCAGAAACCTGAACTAAAATTATTACTAGCTCTTGATCAGAAGACTTGGAAGAAATTCACTATAAAGTAACGGACAAACCAAACTAACATCATGAACCACCAGCAATAAAGAAGTTGCCTGTGTCTGGATTAAGAATTTGGACTTGAACACACCACAAAGATGACACCTAATGGCCGGTGTAGGTACCAGATCTGCTCAGGTAGAGTAACCGGCGCTTCCAGGAGACGTTCCTGGTTAGACAACACGATTTAATTTATTTTTCACAATTCGTTTGTAAGAGATAGCTCGATAAAGTTTTTTATTTGTAATTTTTAATTTTCCACAAAACACAAAAATATGATGACAGCGCATTATCCATAAAAAATAAAGTAACAAAATGACAAAATAATTAATTCATTTGTATAGTAGGCACAAAATGATTCAAGAAGTTTTATCCTGTAAAAGATTAAATAATAATACAGCTTTTAGCAATTTATCCAAAAAATGAAAAGACAAAACGCTAAGTTGCTCTGCTAACCGCTAACCACTAAAACTGCTAACATATATAACATGACATCAACATCCCCTACATCGTGACGTCCTACAAAAGCTGGCACGTAACAAAAGAAGTAACTCTCCAGACCAATAGGTGGCGATAGTCTGTGCTGCTCATTAAAAAAGGGAAACTTTGATCCATTAGCTGGGGGAATGGGTAGCTAGGAAAAGCTGCAAATCAGTTCATCTATAGTTTATTCATTCCAGATATGTCGTTGTGAAAATATTTGAATGTTCAAATGAGATGAAGATGTAAAACGAGAAGATAACTCTAACTGTGTAAGCCCTGTGAATGCTACGTTAGCTTGTTGCTTCAGTGTGATATGACGTCTCCGGCCGCCTCACTCTGCTGTTGGTTCGACATTTTGACTCGGATGAAAAGCCGCAGACGAGGTCCGTCTGGTAGCAACGGTGCGGGACACACACCGCCAAAACTAGGGTCACAGACATTCACCGACCGTCGGCTCAAGTATCACGGCCTCAAAGCAAACACACCACAAAATGCACCTCGGTGGAGGCAGATGTTTTGTTAGCAATGTAACCCGTCAATATAACCGGTTTATATTTTAAAGCAAATAATTTGAACACTTTTATAATTTAGTAAAGCAACAGCTGCCATAATTAGTGCTGCAAATGACCAAATTTCCTCTACCGCCTGGATCTGTAACGCTAAAACTAAATCTCCAGTGTTGCTAAAAGAGGTAAAAGAGGTTTGCATCTGAGTCGCTCTGTTGTACAGCGTGTGTGTCGAGGTGAACCACACAGGTACGGTGGCCCAGACACAGGAAATGTATTAACATGGACCACCGTTTACTCTCCTAACCACACCGTGTCCCAGAGGGAGACGGATAAAAAGCTCAAGGAAAAGCCTCTTCACACACACACATACACACACAAGCGCGTGCTATACATATACAAACCTAAACATATAAATTCACATATACTAGACAGTAACACAGAGACGCGCAGTCATATTCAATATACAGAGCAGAAACGGATAAATTAAACACATAAATACAGAAAAAAGAAACACGCGTATTAATCCGTGCAGACATTAATTAAAATATTTGCACACATATTAATGCGTGCAGACGCACACGTCCGCCTCACTGCTCCACACAGACGCTCGCTGACAGTGAGAGAGAGAGGCGCTGGTTTCTCCACCTCTGCGTGTTAACACCTGTCCACATAGACATGCACACACTATCCATTAACACCTACATAAAACACCTACAGGCACCCGTATTCTATTAGAGGTCAGCGCCCGGCTCCTCAATTTCATGGCCCATGTATGTGAGGGCGGTAAAGGTGAATGTGATGACAGAAGGGCATGCGAGCCGCACATGCAACACACGGACTATCACTAATCCTGCTGCTGCTGCTGCACACACAGGCAGCCCTGTTAAAAAAAAAAAAAAAAAGAAAGAAAGAAAATCTGTGTTATATCTGCGAGTGTAAGTAGATCTAATGTTTGAGGTTTGAGGAAACTTCAATACAACCATTTCTTCCTCTCCACCTGTTTATATTCCCCTTTTTTAAATGGCGAGCTCTGCTTTCCATTTTTCGCTACTTTCTCCCGGTCTCTCTGAGGTATACCCCCCTCCACCCGGGCCCGCCGCGCCCCCCTTCCTCCTCTCACTCAGGAACTATGTCTCTTCCATGGCTGGGAGGTTGTAATTTGTTACAGGCGGCTGGGCAGGCAGAGAGGTCTCCCTCTTATCTGGACAAGGGATCACCAGGAAAATCATATCAGAGCGAAGGCGTGTTTAAATATAGCCGTAATTGCCGCAATCATTTCTTGCTGTCCCTCCAACCCCCACCTCCTCCCGCTTTAAAAGGCCCCACCCTCTTTCTTTCCCCCCGAGTCTCCCCCCAGCAGGCCCCCACCGCCGTTCCCCAATACTTTTTCTTTTTTTTTCTTCCCCCTCCTGGCTTTTCAGTACAGCCTCCCTCTTCCCCAGCGTTGCCTCCTCTAGTATCCAGTTAATCCTGGCTCGTGGTGTGGGCTCGGGGGCTGACAGTTGCATGACAAGGAATGTTTCCCTTTGTAAGAGCCTACTTCCTCCTTGCGCAGTTTTAGCCTAATTGAAATGTTTCCTATTGAGCTCAATCAAGGGGGCAATTACCTAATTATTCGCTTATGCCTAACTCGACCCTGTAGAGAGAGACCGAGAGCTGGGGAGAGGCATGGAAAGAGGGGAGAGAGGCGGAGGACGAGGAGGAGGAGGCGGAGGAACGTAACAGGAATATTGAGATAAAGGCAGTAAAAATGTGAAGGCACAGAGGAAACAAAGGGACAAATAAGGGAGGAGGCTGATTCTAGTTTGAACTGTGAGGGTTTTAGAAATTTATCATAATACGCACATTAAATAGCAAAATCTGAAAAAGAAGCTTAAGGGTGGAGCGAGAAAAAATAAAACTTCAAATACTTTATACTTCTCCGTATAAAGAAGTGACGTTATTTTCATAAAAGCGGAGGCAATCTGCCATTTTTCAATTTATTCCGAGACCTTTATGAAAAGAGTTGAGATGCCCTTTTTTTTTTTTTGTTGCAGTGCACAGAGGAAAGAGGTTTGTGCGTCTGGTTTTATGGGCTCATAAGGAGAAGTATTATCAAAGAGAGGAGCGTGGGGGACGGGGGAGACGAGAGGGAGACATTAAAGGAGCTGGAATGTTTTGTCCGAACTTAACCAGCCTCCAACACATTTAATAATGAGACAGGTAATAAAACACACTGGCACACACACTGGTGCCCTCGAACGCACGCTCGCCCCAAATGGGAGGACGTGTTTTCATACGTTTTGGTCCAAACTCTCCTGACATTAAAACAGATTGCCTATGTCATGTTCTGAACCATAATAAACAAAATTTTATAGCTCATTTAAAAATGGAGTATGTTAAAAAGCAATCAGTACATCATTAAATGTATCCATCTTGCGCAAAGCAAAGGTTTACTTCTGAATAATTTACTTCAGCACGGTGAAAAATGTCCCCCCGCCGCCCGATGGATGGCGTGAATATGACTACCTGTGTGAGAGGGGCTGTGTATTTTCTGATTTGAATTCTGCCCTTCTTCTCTCGCTCTCTCTCTCATCTCGTCAAAGCCCACCCCTATCCGCGGCTTCGACAAGTGCTGGCCGGGTGACTCTTAAATCAATCATTTAAATATATGGATAAATCAGCGAGCCGTCTGGGTTTAAGCACACATGCCGTAGCTTAATTCACCCGAGCAAACGAGCACAGCAGCCATATTTCAGCCAACATGTGCACCACTGTTGTCTAAACAAGCGCTGCGAGGCAGGCCGCAGAGGAGGGTCCTGGCTGGAGGTCATGGAAAGCAGTTATAATGCACGCACACAAACACACACACAAATATACATACACACACACACACACACACATGCAGGCCGTGAAGGGAGTGAAGGCCCTGGTTTGAGGTCATGGAAATCAGTTATAATGCTGCCTTTCACCAGGGAAAATGAGAGGAGCAGCGGATCACAGACAGAAGTTGCTTTCCTCGGACACACATGTACACGTACGCACGCACACACGCACAAAAAAAAAAAAAAAAAAATACATATGACGGCCTGTTATGGCCTATTATGCTCAGACACACACACACACACACATTCACACTGACCTCTACGGTCCGCAGAGGGAAGAAAAATGGAAGCCCGTTCTCTCACAGGCTGGGTGGGCCGATCAGCTGGACCGAGCGGGGCAGCGCATCTGGGAATTCTGCTGAAACACTTTTACACACAAATACTTACGTCGCAGCTACATTATTTTCTCTGTTTCTCGGTAGCGACCCCTTCCGCTTCCTCTACGTGATGAAAGTGACGCTGAATCGGGGCGAAAACAAATGTGACGTTCAAAAACGCAACACAGCGGGCGCTGGGGCAGAGTCGGAAGGGGGAGTGAAAAATAAAGAATTTGTGTGTCGTCCAGGTGGTCTTCACCCCCGGAGACTGCGTTTGGTGTAAGGCGCAGCCTTCCCTAAAAACCTGAAACCCATGCAAATGTGATCGCCGGAGCTGGCCTTGATTGGGACGGCCGCATATGATTACGTGTAATTGCAAAGAAACCTTTTCCAAATGCTTCGGCGGTTTCGAAAAAGTAGGGAGGAAGGATTTAAAGCCGACACCGAGGCTCTTTTTCGTCGTTGGTGGAAGGGCGGCGCGCGCGCGTGTGAGAAGAAACACAAGCTCGGTAAAAGAGGCAGATGGGGAGATAACGACGCGATTTCTCGCTTCTTTCAGATTCGGGGCTGGTTGTTACATGCACACACGCTGAGCTAGGAGGCTTTGCTGGCAGATAAAGTGCGCCGGGGTTCAGGGGCAGACCCGTCACACTCGAATGATTGATGGCGCAGTCTGAATGCTTAAGTCAACAGAGCATGAGCACGTCTCAGCAGCCCAGGCAAGGCCCTCCACTCAGCACCTATTTAAGGGTCAGGTGCTTCACAGCACACTGTGCAACTGTGCCCATTATCTTATCAAAGCGTGCACTCAGAAGCGGAGGGGAGGGGGTGGAAATTGACGATTGCAGGGTATTAATCTGAAATAGTATGGATTTTGGAGACCGTTTGGGTTATTTCACCGCAGTGAGTTCGGCATTTGTGCTTTTTTTTGCTGTTGCCAAAAGTGTTGCAAAGAAACGCTGCAAACCTAAACCACGATTTCAGGGAGTGTAACCCAACGTCTACTAGAGAAGGAGCCTCTCCGTGAACACTCAGCGGGCGTGTTCCTGTGCACATGCATCTGTTGTATGAAGAAGGATTTGAGGTGTTCCAGGTCATTTGCTCTGGGGGGGTGCAGGTGTCCACCGTGCTGATCTGTGGGCTGTTCCACTTCAACACCTTGTCACCCAACACCCCCCCCCCCCTCCTCCGCCCCGACTCCCCGTGACCCTCCTCCTAACGCTCCTCCCACCCCACCACTCCGCCGCGTTGGAAAAGAATTCAGGTACGAATTCTTTCACACGTGGAGCGATTAGGGAACTTTTCGGGCTTCTCCTCATCTACATCTGGGAGAGATGAACGTGTTTACAGTTCAACCAGACGGCCTCCCGTTGTTTGGAAGGGAAACCTGGGTCTTGTTTTCATAGCTTGGGCCATCTTTTCTATGTTTTATGATAACATTTTACTTACCAGACACACTTTATTACAGAGCGCAATCAGGGGAGAAACAGAAGCGGTCAGATGGTCAGGGGATAATTTGGTTTGGATAATACAGTTAAAATGTGGATTTGCTTAAAATCCCGCCGATGTCTCGTGTTTCCTTTCTCAAATGGACGCCAAAGCACAAAGTTTAGAGACAAAGACCTCAAGATATTGGGGGGAAAAAAACTGACAGGAATGGAAGGTCAAAACTATAAAGCTGACACCTGAGTTATAAACATTAAAGTTGCCTTTACTATGAAGCTGGTTCATGTGAAGTGCCTTTTTCCAGTTGCAACTTATTCTCTCGAGCAACCGGGCCACCCCATCTGAACCGTGGCGCAGTGAATATAGTATAAAAGCAGCGACCGTTTTCAATTCACTCCGGAGCAAATAGTCATGGAAAAAAAGTGGCAGATGAACGTCTGAAAGTCGCGTTACGATCTTAACCCCTTAAGTTTCCTAATGTCAGACCCGCAGAAATCAAAGACAGATGCGCCGCGCATACACTTACGCCCGCGTCCCGGCCCTCCAACGAGAGCGTGTTTAAACAAAGTGAAATTCAATTGTGGAGATGTAGTTATAGTTTGAAACGTGGCCCGCGTGCAGCGCAAAAAAAATAAATAAATAAAAAAATCCCCAAAAAAACATGTGTTTAAAATGCAGCCGATGTGCGCCAATACAACGGAGTGAAAGTGGTGGTCTGCTACTTTTGTAACCCCCCCAGAAAGAAAGAATAAAAGAAAGAAATAGAGAGCGAAAAAGGAAGAAGAAATTGAGTCAGGAAGTGAGGAGAAAGAGACAAATCCAGACAGAAATGGTCTTGCGGTCTGAGTCATTTTCATCAGTGTGTTTGTCTTTTGCTCCAAATGAATGGCAGATGCTACAAGGTGGGCTACTAGCAACGGCAATAGCTCCCACAACAAACAGCACACACACACACACACACACACACACACACAGTGTCACACGCACACACTCAACCGTGCAGCGTTCAGGTTTATCTGCGTTACAGTGTTGCTGCAATCTCTGTCTGATTAGGTGCAGGCCCGACTCCCCAGTGGGGAGATAAGCTTTGAGGGACGGAAGGACGGGGAAACTGAGACAGCTTTGACATGATGTAAGTCCTGACTTGAGCAGAGTCCAATAAATCGTCTGGATTTTCAGGCTCTGTCACGGTCCCACCCAGCGCTGTATGTATGTATGTATGTATGTACTTCATATATGAGTGTGTGCATGTCTACGGCTGTCAGCAGATGTCTTCCCCAGCAGGCGCACAGCTCTGACACCGCTTGCACAGCCCTGCCTGTGTGAGTCGCGTGCATACGCGGCCATGTGTCTTTTGTGTGTGTCATCCTGTGGGGCCTGCAGCTGCGTCGGGACCTACATCCTACGACGCAGACGTCGGGGGGGAAAATGGCTCAGAACACAATCACCGGATCGCACCAGATCAGATTCAGTGACTCAGCAGGGGCCTGCGGAGCACTAACGAAACAATCACACGTAGACAAAACACACGAGGCAAGCGCGCGCGCGCACGCACGCACGCACGCACGCACACAAAGAGACGACAGGAACAGCGTTTAACCTTCACTCTGTAGGGGGAGTCTCATCTCTGATTTCCCCAATTTCCCGTCCGCTGATTTGCTCCCTGTTGGAGCCAGATGAGGACAAGGATGGCACAACAAAGGCCGGTGCTCTTGATCTTCTTTCTGGTCATCAGTGTCCACATCGTCATCCGGACCACCACCGACCCCCCCACCACCACCCACCCTTCACTCACTCACCCACCCACCGCCACCCCTCACCCTCATGGACTGGGTGCCTCCCAGCTGCGGCCCGGCTCGTCCTGATTGCGCCTGATTTGGGTTAAGTGATTATTACCCTGCTGCGGTTTGGGTAGGGACTCTCCCACAGGCTGGAAACAAGGAAGGAGGGAGACTTCTCCCTCTTGAACACACACACACACACACACACACACACACACACACACAGACACACACGTACTGTGTGTTTAGGTGTGCATCTAAGAGTGAAAGACAGAAAGACAGCAAACGCCTTGAGGGAAATAATGACTGTAAACACTTTCAAAGACAGATATCAGATGGAGACGAGTGCGTGTGGATTAAGAAACAGTTGGTGGCGCCAATTCTTCAAATGGGTGCCAGAAAAAGAGAGAGAGAGAAAGTGCAATGAAATGTCATAATTAAATAGATTCATTTAATGTCACCATTTATTGATTTAAATGAAGCACAAACTTGAGTGACGTTCAAGTTATTCTCCTTTTCTAACTTTTCCAACTCGGCCGAGCGCAGACGCCTTGTTGCAATATTTCGACTTCCAGGCAATTTCACTTCAATTTGTTATGCACAAATTGAGGGAGAGAGTCGGGAGAACGGGCGAGCCAAAAAGACCTCACGAGAAAAATAGTGCAGTAGTAAACCGGCGTATCGCGAAGAAATAAAACGACTCGACAAACTGTCGTCACGCTGACGCACGGCGAAGCCTCCATATAGCACAGCAACGGGGATGTCACAGGAGAAGCGTGGAGGGAGGGAAAACGTGAAAATGTTCCAAACACATATTTACGACCCAGAGTTAAACTGTCTCTCACTCTGTAATTCTCTGAGCTTTTTACTGCAGGCTGGGGGTGCACAAAGTGCACGTTCTGTTATTCTACCGTCCGGCTCGTCTTACATCCACCCATCAGATTTAGAGCTGAGGTTTCGGGGACTCCACTATTGAGACTCAGGGCCTTCGCTGCATTAGGAACACGCTGGAAATTGGGTACGGTTCAGGATGTGTTGCTATTCATGTTCTCTTCGTTTCTGATTTCCTATTTCTGGACAGACAGTGCGCTTTCCGCGGCCAATTTCTGACTCAACTGGTGCTCAAATGCTATTCACTGACAGATTTCTAGGTTCAAATGACTCAGGTATTGATTTGTGACTCATCTAAGAATAATTAAAAAAAAGTTTTAACTTCAGTTTATTATTCCTCCAAACAGTGGCCTCACCTTTCAGAGGCCAAAAACTAATGTTAAAGTACTCAACCGGTTTAAAGGAAATCTATAAACATCATGAATACTTTACCTGAAATGTTTTTGATAGTTCCCCTTCTACATTACTATTCCAGACCTGGACCAAAACCTGGAATACTACACCCAGAATACGTAATTACAATAAGCCACTACATTTGTTTTTATCTAAGACAGCAGTAAGAAGCTTATCTGCATATCGATGGTTATTTAGTAAATTATGTCGTGCCACTTGTAAACATTTCCCTATCTCTGCGTTCAAATTCAAAGCAGATTGTTTTTTTGTTGTTTTTGTGCCCATCCTATCAGATGTTCCTATCCTCATGAATTCAAGGTGTCCCGAGTTCACGTGAAAGACAATAAGTCACAGCTGCAGTCCAGCTTTGGCTTCCTTGAACGCAGCCCGTTTCAGGCTGCACGGCTCCAGCAAAGACGCTCAGCCCGGCAGCACATGAAACAGCAAGCAGTTCAAAACGAATGCACGCTGAACCCCTAAGCGGCAGAGCGCCAAAAAACACACCATAATCTAAAACACACCGTTTTAATCACGGTGGGAAGATTCAAAAAGGCATCCACACCTGCTCGACGGAGACATTTCCATACGGGAGGAATATTTCACAGGTCCAGCAATGAATTCCGATCATGTGGCTGCGGTGGACAGAATGCAAAGTAACTGTCAAGGCCCAAAAATAGCTTCATACATGGAAATGTGTATGAATTGCCACGATGATCCTAAACACAGCTGAGCGGCATAACACATGGTGTTATTTAAATACAGATTTGTACCAGAGGCAATGTAGCACGTTAAGCTGCTACTTTCTTTCTTCTACAGAAGATTTTTTACTTTTTTCTTTGTTAAACTATATAAAACCTCCTGAGACCCTGCGTCCTCATATGGGGACATTACGTTTTATTGAGGACATTAGGTTTTATTCTGGTTCATTCAAACTTTTATCCTCAACTAGATAAAAACTTGATAACGTCCACTACAGTGGATTCATCCGTCAGCCGATCACGTAACAAAAGTGGACAAGTTACAAAACCTCATCAAATTTTACAGTTGAAACTTGTTTATTTATACTTATTAACATTTCTAGTCATTCTATCAATAGTAGCAGGCCATAAATTTGCTAATTAGCAAGTACTTGATTGAGGACATTGGGATTTTGCAAATTATTTGAAAATTAAAAGTTTTATATTTTGTTACATATTGGTGACTTAATAATATTAAGTGAAATAATCTCCATGTCCACACACGAGGACACCATTTTCCCCCCAAAAAAACTACTTCCTGTTCAAAGACAGTGCTTAGTTTTTATTGTTCTTGGGTCCTGCTAATCCCAAAGAGAAAGAGAAAATAGAGAGAAATAAAAAATGCATACCTAACAAAGGCTCAGGTTTCTAGAGGATATGTTAAGTGCAAACTATCCAGCAAAATTTAAACCTTTGCAGTGCTTCAACCAGTTTGAAAAATACAAATTTTGATCTTGACGTCACAAAATGTTTTAACTTAAATGTATTTATAATTTTTAACATATGTTTTTAACATGCAAACATTTCTGATCTAATGCAATTAAGAAAGCAATATAATTTAGAGCTTTACCCCCAGGAATTGAGTATTTGGATAGTTATTCATTTAGTATGTAAATATTAGTATTCTGATTTATTTATTTATTTATTTTTTTACATATTCTTGTAGTATATTTAATGTGTTTTAATTGCTCTGTCAATATGTGGAAATATGCACCATGTCCATTAGGGCACCCGACATCCCTCTGAGTTAGCTGTTAAATCAAAGCCAAGATGACGTCAGCTTTGGGGGAACACTTGACTTGAATTTGAAACTGGCCTAACAAGCATAAAAAGTAACCCGAGTGCTTGGAAGTTTTAGGCTCATGTATTGCTTTAGGGAAAATCTAAAAACTGGCAGACTTAGCTCTGATAATGTCAGTTTTCCAGTCACCATGACGGACGATTATTACTTCACTAATAATTCTATAATTGGTTGGGAAAGGTCTTTATTGACTTTCACATTCTAATTTAAACCTAAACAGAGGAAAGAGTTCAGACGTTTTTATATTTTTTGCTAAATTCCACAAACTTCACCCACCCACAAGATTTTTCATGCTCCTGATTATGCTCCGGTAAATACCTGATGGGCCAGTCAAATAATGTGGGCAGACTTTATTTGGTGACGGACAGAAGAGTAACAGCGGCGTAGCCATGCACATCATCTGAGCGCTGTGGAGTAATTTGCTTACAACAAAATAGCTTTGATTGGGTGTGGGACTATCCAGATGGGTTCTGAAGTATTTTCTTTTTCTCTGTATTGGTTGAAACACGCCCAGCAATGAAATCCCAGTGGCATTTTACCAGCCCCAGTTTGGTTACACCAGAAATGGTTGATTGCAACATGCTGTGTGAACCGGAAACTAGATATTTCTGTCAATCAGCAAACTAATTAAACACATACAAGGGTCTTCATTACATCTTACTCACATCTTTACAGAACTTTTGTATTGTGGCCAATTGCAGATGATCATTATCCATGGATTAGCATCCATTTACACATTCAAACGCTACCCCACTAAATGAATGATCCAAGTCATTCTATAAATTATTGATAGTAGGATTACTGACATAGTTGCTAACACATGTGGGAAGATACCTATAACAACCTATGTTAATATGGTACTAATGAGTGGCACAGAGATGCATGAAAATTTCACCCTGTGGAGAATGGATTGAAATCCCGAGGCCCAAGCACAAATAACAAAAACATGGTGCTAAATTTTTGAGAAGCAAATTGGTCTGTTTTTAATTATGTCGAAAAAAGCAGTCGGACATTAAGGCTGGAATGCAGGGTGTGAATGGATTCTTCAACAGAAACTAATTTCAGATGTTTACCACGCATGAGCAGTTTTTAAAGTTGAAAATGGTGCACTAAAGTGGAAAACATAACACTGAGCATTGCTGCTTTTTGGGGGAGAGAAACGGGAAATGAATAATGTTTGACACTGATCACATGGCACACTGCTATAATTGTACAAACTACTGTTTTGTAACACATCACTCTCTTTTAATGTGTGTGACATAACAAGGCGTTTATTTGCCCCACGAGTCTGCCTGACCAAAATCGTGACAGGATAAAGAAGTGCAGCACGAAAATCACGTTTACGCGGCGGTTTAGGTTGGATCATCTCTATGGAAACAAGTGTGTTTATAACTATATAATGTATGTTTTTCCTGGCTCAGGCCACCTCTCTAAGAGTATCTGTCTAAAGTTAGAAACCTGTGACTGCATGAAATCAGGCCTAATTCATACCAGCTCATCGTGAATATACAGTAGTGTATTCTCAAAGCAATGCAAACTTTGAGACTTGGCCACTGGGGCATCATACAACACTGTGCACTGTTGTACAAACAAGGGTAGAGGATAGAGAAAACATCAGCTGAGATGGGGGGGTCCGCAGACCACCAGGGTTATCACCCACCCCTCCATATTTATTTAAACTTTCATGGCTTGGCTCGGGTCCTAGAGGGCCATCTTTCACCCCATGTTTTCCCCTTATTCACACCCAAAAACAGCATGCAGCGGAAGAGGTTTCCTGTGGCAGACGTCTGACTAGTATCCTAAACAGGCCGGCACATGCACACACACACACACACACACGAAGAGGAGAGGCTATTCCTTATTGGTCAGTTTGACCTGTGTGTAAGGTCAAGCACATGGGAATGTTCACAATCTACGGCTTCACGCAGAGAAGCACACACTGCACGACCACTACTAAAGCACTAAAGTCAATAAAATGTCTTTCCCATATTTCAGATGATGTGAAAAAGCTTTGGAGTTCCTTCCTGGAACGTCTTTGAAAAAACTAAAGCAGGGGTCTTCAACGTTTTTCAGGTCAAGGAGCACCAAACTGATGACGAGATTAAGTAGGGACCTCTATCAACTATATTAAACTTATACATCGTTATTAGCACTTTGGATTCAGTATTAAAGATATTCAAATAAAACATAGGCTCAGATTTCAAACATGTGCAACAGTTGGCTGGCTGTGCAACTGCCATAAACATACATACCTTTACCTTTAAACAAAGCTAAATGTAGTTGGTAGTATTTTGGCCTCAGTTGTGCATCATTTCTTGGCCAATTGCAGGAAACCTGACAGAGTCAGTGTAATATGCGGCCTCGTGATTGGCTCAGCAGTGAGAGGGGCGGGGCCTAATGTGTACACAATGCTTCTCAGCTACTGTGGCGGCCTGTGACCTCCATTTATTCATGTTAATGTGAATTGAGACAAATGTAGTTTTTGGGGGGAAAATTAAAAAATATATGAAAAATTTCTCATCAACCAAAGATTTTGCGACCCCCCTGCAGTACCCCCACGGACCCCCTAGGGATTGGCGGACCCACTAAAGACTTTATTCAGACTGCTGGTTGTCTACACTTTCACCACAGACTACATACTACATACTACAGGATTAGGCAAATTAATCCGCTTGTATATGACTTAAACTGCTGTTTTAACAAGTCATTTTGTGTGTGAATGTACAACAACCTGCTCCACTCCAGTTCCAATTCATAAGACTGGAAAAGACATAAGGAGTGAATGGAAAAATTACCAAAATGCAACAAGTTTCAGGCCAAACTATTTTACAAGCCCCTGCAGATATTGACTGTGATTGTGACTCTTAGAATGAAGCAATCAGAAATGTTCAACCCTGCGAGCCCCAGCCTCAAAGATCCTGTATATCTGAAGAGTGCTGCTACAAAATGAACTTTTGAGGAATAAAATTATTTCCCTGGAAACTGATTTAGGCCCTGGTCTCTGCAATGGAAACATGCCGAGTGGCTGCAAAGGTTCTTCGAAAGTTTCCCCAGTGGTAGTGAGGCTAAAGTTGACCTTTTTCTTTGCACTGGATTTAGTTTAACAGCATTTAGTTTGTTCATTAGTGATGAGACAAAGGTGTTGTTTTTATCAACTGAATGTGCTTTAAAGCTTTGAAATCCATCTGAGTGTGCATGCACATGGATGGACAGCCTTCCTGTTTGGCCGGGTGAAGCCGCCTATGTCTTGGGGAGGAATGCTGCGTGTTCCCCTCTCCCAGGGGATCTGAGACGAGGAAGGCGGCTTGTTTTTTCTGCAGTCCCCTGAGATTCCCTTCGCTGCCTATCACAGCACCAAAAGGACTGAAAAATATTGACGACATCACGTCACAAACCACGCGTCTGTGGGTTCTCTTGTGGTGCGTGGAGGTGCTTTCACACATGTCTCGAGTGAGACCTCCTTTACAGAATGTGTGTGTCTGGGTGTGTGTGTGTCTGGGTGTGTGTGTTGGCTGGAGCACATCTTCACTCTCCGTACATTACAGACTTCCCACAGAGGTCTTGTGCTTTGACAGGGAAGGTGAAAGAGGGGAGGGGGAGCGAGTTTTTTTTTCTGGCTGTGGAAAATAGAGGCAAGTTTTATGACCCATGTTCCCTGTCCTCCTGTAAAAATCACACCAGCCGTTTTCCAGTGTTGCAGCATCATCGGCCGCGCAGCCAATGAAAACAATGGAGCGTGTGGAGAAGAAACAAGGCAAACAAGGAGGGGGTGGAGGGGAGGCCTCCTAGACGGAAATACCTGCAGGTCTATTTAATACATATACATCATCCTATTCCCCTCCCATCAGACTCCGAGGTGGACCCCTCACCTACTCACACACATGTAGAAATCTTTAAGACTCAACAGTCCCAGAGAAGTTCTCATGGGTTTTCAGTGGCAATCCAGCCTGGCAATCTTCCAGTCCTCTCTGCAGGCACTTTGTTTTGCGGAGGGGGGTCTTTTGGGTCAAGCCCAACAAAGATGCATCACTGCGTGGACCCACCACATGTGGGTGGGTAAATGGGCACAGTTTTGTTATTCAATATTACCGAAGGAAAGCTGCCAGGCTACTCTGCCTCTGCCCTAATTGCGATTGTCAAACTCTCTATTGAATTATGCGCCGAGAGGCGGAATCCATGTCTCTACTAAGCCTTGAAGATGAGAGAGCAGGAAACACCAGAGTGGAGCTGTCCTGTGAGGTCCTGTCTTTAGAGGTCGGCTGAAGACATGCATTGTGTGCATGATTCATATGTCACATCGGGTTAGCGCACAACAAGGGCTGAGAGGAGACAGATTGGGTTGCAACGCTTGGGGAGAGGGACACGGCATTTGTATTCTCCTGCGCTCGTAATACATGGTAACAAGGGTGATTTGCAGAGTTAAATCAAAACCAAGTGATGGTGACATTGATGCATCGTAAGATGATGAAGCTCTTCAGCGTGCTTCTCGGCGAAGCCTACTGCAATCCATTTGCTTCTCAGGAGACTCAGTCACTCGAGGTAACATGAAGAGCGAGTTAACCTGCGAGAGCGTGCTTGAACTCTAATGCGCTGCAGATGTAGCCATCTTACAAGTCACACTTTTTATTGAAAGCTTGCCGCACTGCTGCTTCTCTATCCCTTAAAGGAAATGTTTACAGAATGAGAATTTATTTATCCGGGGATGTAAGGAATGAAGTTGCGACCACTTTGATCAACACACACACACACACACGTTTTGCGTTACACCAAACATGACTGTTGAGACATTTGAGAACATGTAAGGAAGAACAGGCTGCGACCACTGCTAAGGCAGCACTAATGCAGGTTAGGTGCAAGATAGATGCAGGATAGGGGACGTCTGCGGAGGCTTCCAATGGTCATGCCTGCCAGGCAGCAACATTACTCATGTAGTTGGACGGTCTATTATAAAATTGGCTATGCATTACAGAGAACTCATGTGGGCTCCTGGCAGTCCGGGACACTGCCTGCGGTGAGGCTATCTAACACAGTCAGTGGGATTTATCTGCTGTTATGATCAGACCCACAGCAGACCTGCCTAAACACAACTAATCTCCCCCTGCATCCTAGATCACATCAGGCCTTCAGGAAAAGTTCGAGAGAAAGCTCAAGATGTGCTAACCGGTCCTCATCAGACGCTTAAAATCACATGTGAAAGTGGAATCTAGACATTAGAAGTGCCTCTTATTCTTTACTTTAAGATTCCTCCTCATCCCCCCTTCCTTCTCTCAGAACTCCCTCCCTCCCTCCCTCCCTCCCTCCTTACCGGCTCCATTGCTCCAGGAGATCCTATCATTTCTCCCACAGACTAGATTTCTTGGGTGACTTCAAAGCTTGTTCACTAAGTGTTTAGAAGAATGCAATGGAAACAGGAAAATAATGTTCTGATTTCTGTAAACTTTATAACATCTGCTTTTGCTTAGTGCTGGTGCAGTGTGAAGCAGGGCCTCCATACTGTGTTCGGCTTGGGACATTTTTTTTCCCCACAGTTTAAACAGCATATCGCACAGTGTGCGAGATCGGAAGGGTGAGAGGGGGGAAAAAAAGAAGCACACATTCTGATTTGTGACAAAAATGACATTATTTTAACTTTGGTCACAGCAAGAGCTCGTATTTTATTTTTATCTTTTTTATTTTTATGTGGGGGTAGTTTAATACATTCCCATTCCCAGCCACGTCACAGACCATTTGAAAAGCAGGTGAGGATGAATCCCACAAGAAAGGTAATAGTTTAACCCTCTAAGACCTAATTTCCATCACTGTTTGTGTAACCTTCATCTTCTGAGAATTCAGAGGATGCAATGAGTATATTTCCACGGAGAGGGAAAGGAACCAGGCGAGGCTTTGCTAGTGTCCCAAAAGGCCTGTGAGTAATGTTGCTGGCACCGTACAAGCATACACACAGACTAACGCTACCTCTTTGTGTATACACAAGATGACAAGCCGTTTTTAGGGCCAAGCCAGATAACTCCATCACAATCTCCCCATGCTAACAGGGCAGCATGACAAGAGCGCCGTGTATACACACACACAGCATCTGACTGGCAGCCTCAGGGCTCCTGTCTCCTTTCCCCTAACTCAATCATGCTCAGGTTTCACTCTCGCCCATCCGAGGCTAACTCGCTTCCTCTCTCTATCCCACCCGCCTCCCCCCTATTCCACCACCCCCACCTCCCCCCAAAACCTTGAAATCCCCAACCCACATCCCACCCATACAGTACTGGTTCCTAGCACAACATACATGCAATTCAATAAACACGGAAAGGACGGAAATCTTACACAAAAGGCTTTTTCATCTCTCGAAAACTTCCCAAATTGATTTTATGTCAAAGCATCCGCATTCAAAGCAACGTAGTTCGGATTTCATCTGCTTTTAATAGACAGGAGACAATACAGCTTTGTCCAGACAGTTGGAGATATTTTTGGCGGGACTCGGTCCAAGGCCAGCGAGCACACACGTGTAGCTTCAGATAAAGCGGCCTTAAACATTTAATTCTCCATGAACACGGCTAAAGGGAAAATCCTCCCTAAATCACTCTGACACGACTGAAAAAAAAAATAACCATTGGCAATGCACCTTGCACTGCTCCATTTCATTGTTTGGTTGAGTATTTTTCATATTCCAGGGACGGAGCCAAAATATTAAAAGCATTGAGTCACGTTGAGCTATTTCCACTGCAGACACAAATGCATCTGGTGAGTTCTCAGACTGAAAAAAAAAACAAAAAAAAAAAACGTAAATGTCAAGTTTTGGTGTCAGTCCTACATCTTTTCTCTTTTTTTTGGCTCTGACATGTAACAATCTACCATCGACAGAAGCCTCAATAAATCACAACGCATCGCACCCACACACGTGTGTCCTTACCAAGCCAAGAAACCAGGCTCCCTGACCTGACAGCTCTGGCATACGTGCACACAGAAGTTTTTCTCTCAGTGAGGAGAATTTTCATCAGGTGGGCTGGCCTTTTTATGGCCTATTCGAGCCGGAGATTTTGTCTTGTTTACTTAAACCCCACAATCATTTTTACTCAAGCGGGAAAAGACATCACCATCTTACTATTTCTAACACAGAGTATGATATTTTAATTCACAGCTCAGTGCAGCGTGCTCTTTGTGAATGGTGCTCAAAGGACGTTTGTGTGCGTTTTTAGCTAATTTGCAACAACTTCCTCTACCATGCATGCTTCTTGATTGTGGTAGGGCAGTAAGAGCTGCAGAAAACCCATGCAAACTAAGACTGGACACACTGTTTCAGACCAAACCACACACACGTTGCGACTGCGTCACTGCGAGTCGTGGTGAAGATGGAAATGTCCGAACAATGAAGCGGCAGAACAAGAAGACGTGTGACAAAAAAAAAAAAAAGGAGCTCTGTTGGTTGTTTGGGTTTTTTAGGGTGACCAGACATCCCCAATATGTAGGGACAGTCCCCGTTTTGGATGACCTGTCCCCTGCCTAAAGCTGTCCTTGAAAATGTCCCCAATTTTAGCTTTTTATGAATGAGGGGGAAAAAAATGTTGCGCACAGACTACAGTTATTACGGTAGCCGGTCACACTGCTAAAAAAATAAAAGAAACAGTAATTGTCCCCGTTTCTTCATTTCATCCTGATAACATTTAATTATCATTAGTATTATAACTATTTTTATCCTGAGCTGTAAAAGTCCCTGGATTGCTAATTTAATGTGTCCAGTGCATACATTCCCTTAGGATTCTGGACGAACCGGCAAAAACACACAATAATTAATATTATTAATTAATATAAAGAACAACGCTATATGTGCTCTGGGGTTAACTCAAGTTGAACCAGACCTCCAGTTGAGGCTGGGGAATAAATCCTTGTCAAGCCCGGTGTGAAGCTGAGCATGTGCTGGGTCCAGCCCGTTCCACCCTGCTCTGTTCTCTGTTAGCTTGGACTTCACACATTTAACCCGTAGAAACTGTGACAGCGCCATTTTGTTTACAGTATTGTTGTGCTGCAAGTGTTTAAGGGTTAATGACTTGCAGATGAAGTGTCAGGTTTGTTTCTGGGTTGACGAACCAACGCTGTGAGGGTGTTAACCGCTGGACGTTTTTGAGAGGGTCAATCGCGTTTGATTGTTGTTCGATTGTTGACTCGTTGCAACGTGCCAGGCTCCGAGCGCAAGGTCCGGTCGGGGAAACACACATATGTTCATTTGGCTCGGCTGCAGGAATTACCTTTTCCTTCCTAAACTGCTTGGCGACTGAAACATAGTCAGCTGTACGGTTCGCGAGAAGGGGTGATGGTTGAAACAAGTGTATACGTAATAGTGTTAGCTTTCCAGCATGCAGCGTGCACAATGGGTCAAGGGAAGCCAAAAGCATAGCTGGCAGGCTTTAGAGACCTAACAGTTATTTAAACTAATTTCTTGACTTGTTTTCTTTCCTCGCTTTTGAAAGATGCCTCCCGCAGGAAATACTACATATGAGAAAAAAAATAAACACAGAAAGACTCACCTACAATTTGAAAAGGAGGAGAGGAACGCACTAAACTTAGATGCTGGCACAAATACTAACAGCCATCCTGTTTTCATTTCCATTAGATGATTACATGTTGCTTTGTCTGACAAAGAAAATCAGCTTGTAAGGCCAAGAAAAGCTGCAGAGTTTAAACTGAGAACCTGGAACTACCAGCTTTTTCATATTTGTGCTTTAAAAATAATGTCTTTTATGCAGACCCTTTTTTTTCTTTAGAATTGCAATTTAATGCCAATTTCAACCACATAACTTCTCATTTTACTTGATGTTTCTGGGCACTTGAACGTATATATGTCTTGTCAGATCACTTTATCTACCGCCCGTATAATCGGTTAAGTTGGAATCTCTAATCCGAATATATCCGAATGTAACCAGTGGAGTCGGGACGTCCTTTCAAAGAGGCAAGCCGACGGTGACACTTTCCCTAATGGCCATCTTTTGCAGCTGACCGTGTCTGAAGGGGAGGAGTTCAAGAGCTGCTAATCTTCCCTGGTCATGAGTAAACATTAATTTCATGGCTAGTTGGAGTCAGGTTATGTCTGTTGTAATTGGACTGAAGAAAAAGAAGAAGAAAAAAAAAAAGTGTCATCTTTACCCTCTAAGGACGCTCCTTCCGACCGTCACATCCCTCTTCCGAAACTACGCCTTCCAGGTCCAGCCATTTGCTTCCTGCCTGCCCTGGGATGGCCAGCGCCATGATGAATGGGCCCAAGCTCCATTCAATTACGCCCAAAGTGCGAAGACCCAGGAACAATGGAAACTGGTCTCAGCAGTGCAGCGCAGACCCTCAGCATTCTTCGCAACAATTTAGTCTAATTAGCATCAACTCCTGCCCCATCCATCATACTCCTCAAGAAACATAAACAAACTGTCAGCTCTAGCGTAACAAACAGATCGCCCAGCTACTTAGCACAAATTATTCTTACATGAAACGCAACTTCTCAGGCAACCCCTCCCCCCTTTAGGCCATCTGGGGGAATGGAGAGCTATTAAAATTGAAGACATATGTTTCAGTCAAGTTCAACTCTCCAGAGTGCCACGGCGGACGCAGTGACAGTTTGCCCTGTTGGCTTCAAATCTGACCGGCCGGGGGCCTTGGGGCGTCCGAACGAGGTGCGGTGACCAGAATCAGTGTGTACTGTATGAATGTGCAGCATGTCATGTTTACGTATACACCGATCAGGCATAACATTACGACCACCTTCCTAAAATTGTGTAGGTCTCCATTGTGCCTCCAAACAGTTGTGACTCACCAGAGAGTGGACATGGACCTTCTGAGGGGGTCCTGTGTTGTCTGGCATTTGGGCATTTGGGTCCGATGGGTTGAGGGGAGGGGCCTCTATGGTGGATCATCCCACAGATACTACATCAGTTTGGGATCTGGTGAATTTGGAGGCCAGGTCAACACCTGGTGCTGTTCTCCATGTTTTTCGAGTTGTTCCTAAACCGTTTTGTGTGTGTGTGTCAGGCTGCATCCTGCTGGGGATGGACGCTGCCATCGAGAAGTGTCATCATGGTTATGGGGTGAGGATGCCTGGTCTTGTCTAGGTGGGTGGTACACATCTAAGTAACATCCACACGGATCTCACAGTTAAATGATTCCCAGCAGAACATCGGATTGTCACAAGATGTTATTTACTTCTCCTGTCAGTGGTTATAATGTTATGCCTGATCGGTGTATGCATGAATCTATTACAAACACTTAATCTAGGCATGTTTTCCATGCAGCAGACAGTTGTTTAACTCTGGTGTACACTGCATGTATCAATTGCCCTGAAAAATATCCGAATAGCTCCAAACTGCTCACATTTCAAAGTGACAATAATAGCCCATAAAGTCAAAGAACTGTCAATAAACTCAGCCCAACGTTTAGTTAGTGCATCCACACGTCACCTGACTCTACTTTCGCATCTAAAACTCGACTGCCCGCCATATTTCAGAAATCGCTGAGTGCAACCAGTCAGCCAAAGAACAACACCAGCGTCCCTTTAAACGCCAAACACAATACGCGCGGAGGATTTCTGCCAGAGAATACATAATGAAGGAACCTAATGATGAGAATGGCCTGGCATTCTTCGCAAGGCGCAGACTACACAAAGGAGAAGTCTACACAATCAACACTTAACGAAACCCTTTTTGATCACATTTAAGACCGCGTGTGCGATTGCCTTTTAAGTGCCCGCCTGACCCACCCAGGAAATGCGGTAACCAGATTTAAAAACATTCCTGGAGTCCCGAAAAAATCCAATTCAGGGCACGCTGTGGTTGTATTAAAATACGATTTAGCACATTCTTCTCACGCTTATCTTGGTGCTTATAATCAGTTATGAGGTCTTTATGATAAACAGCCGTAAATGGATTAGCCCCATAATGGATTGTTAATAAAAATATCTCATAAGAATGAAAACGGGGCATTAAAAAAAGCCGCAACTCTTGTGATTCGTCTGAATTGGACAAAGTTACACAGATACGCGTGAGTGACCACGAGCTGCACTGGACCTTCACCAACCCACCCCTCCAGAAAAACTCCTCCCACTCCGCACAGACCACGCTTAATTTGTCAGTTTTCCATTTCCTTTTTGATGTTCTGCAGAGTGTGAAATGCTTCACTAATTATCTAGGAAGCTTGGCAGGCGTGGCTTGTTGTTTTTAGAGAGCTGATGGCAAGCCTCACTCATCCCTGCAAAGAGGGAACTGTGCAAACTCACAGTGACAAATAAACCAGACCACCACCTCTTGGGCCAGCAGCTAAAAACATTCAACAAAATAACAAAGTGGAGCTGAACGACACGTCAGCACCAGCTCTCTTTTTATTTCTTCTTCTTCTTTAACATACTTATTCCACATTAAATGCACCGCACTGTGGGAGGAAAAGTCTCAAACCAAGACCGTAGGAGCTGAGAGAGACTTTGACAGGCAGATTGCAGGCGGAGGATGCCTGGCCAAGGTGAGAGTGGAGGGTTATTCTAATCAAGCTAATTCCCAGGAAACCTCAAAATGATGTCATCCAGTGTTTGCTCATTAGAGATTCTTGTCAAGAGGCCAAGACTAATTCTCCCTCAGTCGTGAATGCAAATCTGAGCTTACCTACTTTTTCTCTCCCTGCAGCTCTTCTTAGAGGACGAATTTAAAGATGTACGACACATAAAACTGCGGCAGGGAGGGGATCGGCTTCACTCACGCTAATGAATGGATTGCGTTTGTCGTTCAGTCAGCTCTCTGCGCCTCAGCTTGATTCACCTTCATTCAAAGACGCCCGTTTCTCCTCTCACTTTCCCACAAAGCTAAATATTTCATGCAGGATTTTTTTTTTTTTTTTGTTGCGCAGAGATTTCCGCCCCGTTTCTTCCCTGATGGGTATCACTCACGGGCCGTTAAGCTTCTGAACCGCTCTCTGGCCCATACCGCCAGTGTGTCAGTGTGACTCAACTCTCAGGACCGGATCAGAGCGGACAATGCCGGCGCTGTCTCGTGCTCCCTCTTTTATCCTCTTGCCACTCCCTTTCTGAGCTCTTGTTTTTCATCTGCTCGTCTTTATTGTACTTTTTTTTTCCTCCTCCCCCCCCTTTTCTTTTTTTCTTCCAGCGACCACATCAGTTTGTCTGAACTCTTTGTAGCAAGACAGACGAGGCGCAGCAAACAAGTCACATCCTGTACGTCCCCCCCTTAAATCTTGCCTTTCGTATAGGTTTTGTGAGAGACACTGGCCTAATAAATAAAACAGAACGTCAAATTATGATTCCTTTTATTATTGGATGTTTAACCATTTTCCAGATTGAAGTGTGGAAAATGTCCTACCCCAAATATTTCAACCTCATAGGACATGGATGAAACTAGAGAATATTCCCATAAAATCACAGAAGATGAAAGCAGCGGCTTTTAAACAATAATCATTTCCTAGTTTTGTCAGAGTTAGAGTAAGAGTTGTCTCTGTCTCTTTCCTAAAAAGGCTGGGCGACCTTATAAAAATGATGAGATCACCTCAGTTAGTACCGGGACTATTTGGCTATTATTCTGCGAGGCTGTGTTCAAAGTACAAAAAAACACCCTGTCTTTTTTTTTTGCCCCAGTGTTTTCTAATGATCACAATAAATATTAAAACACGATTAGTGTCAGGATTTGGAATAACATTACTTTTGTATTAAGTAATATGTAAGGTCAAATGATTATTTAAATGTTTTTTAGTTAACTTATTATACTGCATCTATAAAAACGTGCATCTATGGACAAAATGTTTTCTATTTAATTCAAGAGAAAAAAGTGTGTTGCAAGGTTAAAATATCTATTTATTAATTTTCTGAGTAATCCCATAAGGCCACCATGACTTAAATGACATTTTAATATTATCATATAATCTTTATACATCTTATATTATCTTTATTTCTTTCTGAAATTGATGCTATGTGACAAAACTGGCTTGAATGCTAAAATCGAACGATATTATTAAGTATTTAAAAAAATGAAGGGTTGCGGCACAGGTTAACGGTTCACCACAGGAACCACGTCTGCTCTTGTGGATTTCCTCCGTGGATTGCAGGTTTTTATGCTTATTGCATAGTGTAATAAGTCGAAAAACATTATGTGGCTTCCACGTGTTTATAGGGCCACACAAACACTGTCAAGCCGCCGTAAAGAGGCTGATGTGCTGCACCGCTCGCGACGCGATGAAGCCGGCTGCAGGGTCCCGTCCGCGCAAGTACAGTATATCACTCCCTCTGCTGACGGTGGTGGGAGAGCTGCTGACTTTTCAGGTGCACTTCATCTGGCAGAAGTTTCAGAGAAAGAAAACAAATCCTGATCTGCTTCCCCGCGATCGGCTCCCTGCGAGCCAGCCAGCCAGCGGCCTACAGGAGGCTGTCCAGCCACTCCGGCCCCTCGGACCAGGATGTTTGGGTTAGAAAATGACTTTGCTACTCCCTCAGCCCCTTTCTCTAATTGCCCCAAGGGTAATTACCTTGTCTCCTTTCCACTTAAGAAAAACCAAGAGCCATAGTGTTATTGTATCAAGTAGAAAGTAAAGTTTGCAAAAATTAGTACGTGTAATTTTTTCATAATGACCATTACGGTTAGAATAATAAATGCATCGAATCAGAACATGTAAGAGATGTTGATATCAATGAACTATTAAAATAAAGCGTGTGTAAACCGGTGGTCTAATAACGGATATACTTACATTTTCCTGTTTATACAGCAGATTGCTAAACGACAGAAGAACTGCAATTAAATAATCCTGCTGAAAATATTTTACTAACACAACATTTCCTCAAGTAATCACAATAAAAACAAGATTGGCGAAAACCACACTCGCCTGTGTGCGATCACTCAGGACGTTTCCCGTCAGCAGAAAAAAAAAAAAAATCTATAAGAGTCATATTCATACTCAATTTAAAGCCAACTCTGAATATGATGGGTGGAGGGGTGGGGGGGATAATCGCAGGGGCCAGAGCGTATCATTCTGCCTTCCTCAAGACTCTGGACTGATAGATTGGTGCAGAGTGCAGTTTCTCCCTCGGGTGCGATATATCAGGCTGCAACGGTCCAAGTACCATTATGAAACACACCCGAGAGTACCGCAATTCAGGAAAGACCAGAACACCAGTGGAGCTCTCGGAAGATTTCTTCTTGTGCGGTAGAGGCAAAGACAAAGGAGAAGCTTTGACTAATATCCCTCTAACCGTTAAACCTGGGGAATACAGATTCAGGTGGAATTGCAGATTACAGACAAATGATGGCAAAGAGTCACCTGCTCTGACACATAAGAGGCAGATTAGAGGAAAGAGACGTGCTCTGCAGCCGTTTGTTGTTGGATTCACATTGCGCGTTTGATGCCGCAGACATCAATGGGGTCGCTATAGAAACAGCTGTCAGCCTGTGTGTTCCTCACAAAGCTTCGGGGGTATTCTTATCGAGAAAGCATCTGTCAGAGCCTCTGATTACAGAGCTGCCCGGCCGAGTGCTCGCACTGCCGGACCGCTGATAACTTAACCGTCCTCCGCCACCGCTTTCCCCGCCTGGACCCGCTTCAAACGCGCGCAGGGCCGCTGGGCAGGCGCCCTGTGAGGTCCCCGTTCTACTAAACGCATCTCAGTGTGAACTCCTTGTTTTAAAACTCGCACAGGCCACAGAAAATACAGCCCGTGTCGCATCTGAGTCATGACTTGGACGCCAGTCGTGGGGTGAAACTGCTTCAAGAATCAGCGCGGCGGCGAACGAAGGGCTTGGAGGCCTTTCAGAATAAATGCAGGCTACATCGGCTGTGTAAGTTATCCGGTGATGTTAACATTTCCAGCGATACCTGCGGCAAACTAAACGCAGATGTGGAGGGGGTTATCTCATGTTTTTGGAGCCGCGCGCCTCGGTTAAATAAAATAAAATCTGGCCACGCGTGGCGAAGGATGAGCAAGCTTATCCGTCTTCATGTTACCTTAAAGTCCACAAACGTTACCGCGTTTTACTGCCTCAAGTGCTGCTGGGAAAAAGCACAAACTCTTAACTCAACGCATTACTGAGGTGGATTAAAAACGCGGCTCTCTTCTGCCCTCTAGTCACTCCAGTCTGAGTCATCATATTCATGAAATATCTGGATCAGATTCTCCTCTAAGGCAAAACATTTTAATCCTCATTAAATAGCTGTGCAGCTAATTATGGCCAAATTTTTCTTTCCTGCTCATATCCACAGATGTTTTGTGCTCTCTGTCTTTTTATCAGAAATCAAAACCAGATCAATTTGGAACACGTTGCCCCGTCCTCAGGGCTGCAGCCTTACCAGCAGATGAACATTAACACACTAACACACTGCTCTTTTCTGCAGCCTGGCAGCTTCCTTTAACTCTCCACTGCTTGCTCCGGTTCCAAACAAATTGAAGAGAACTGGTGCATACCTCTCGCTGCTCTTTAGAAACTCTTTCCAGACTGTGACATTTGCGTCCGCTTTGATTTCACTGCAGGACTCTTTGATTTCAAAATGATAATGAAATGGTAAACAAATTCCTGACATGACCTTTCATTCAGTTTTGTTTCTCATTATCAAATTTTTCCTCATCCTCTGCCAGCGTCCTTCTCTTAAGTATGTCATCCTCCAACCACTCAGGATCAGAAATAATACAAAGTGTCTATAAATTTGAGCTTCCCTAATTAAAGCCTTGCCCCGGGACATGCTCTCGCATGGCCACCAGGCACGGGATATATCCTCTGAAACGGCACAAATTGGCCCGTGAGCACAACAAATTACATTATGATTACTGCACTGGCCCAAGTGCTGTTCATCTTGATAGAGTTAACCCAAAGAGGGTGAGCTCGTCTCCCAACTGCAGAGCTAAAAGGGGAGAAAGAATTACAGTTCCTGGCTGGGGCTTACTGTAAAAACCTGTGTTGTAAATTTCCAGCTCATCCAGAGAATCACAGGGCCGACAGACACACACAATGCTCCCCATCCGTACACACACACACACACACACACACAAATATATGCACACAGACACAGCCATGTAATTCTGGGTTTTTAGTTTGTCCGGTTTTGTTTTTTTGTTTTTTTGACAGTACTTATTATGTTTATTTATATTTCAGTGCTTACAGCAGGAGCACGGAGGGTTTGTAATTACTGTATCTGAACTCTTGTATCAAATTCAGTTGAAATAACATGAGGTTTGCCGCGGCCTTGACTTTCTTTTTTTGAAGATTTCCTCCAACAAAACAATATCTATTAAACAACAGATCAAACACAAGTGAGCCTGAAAAATCCGCATTAAGGAAGCCATCCAGTGGTTACCTCCACCGCAGTGGGAAAGGCCCATGTGTCTGACCTGCTACCAACTGTGGCTACGAGTTACGGGGCAGGAGGTTAAATGCCCAATTCAAGAGTTTTCAACACACGTCAGTGTTCATGAGGAACAAGGTGGTAGAGCATAAACAGAGGGCATGTTGTGGCTGTTGAGCAGCTATGTCGAAGTTTTTGTGTTTTTAGTCGTTTAAATTCGCCAAAGCTTTAGAAGGCGAACGCTGCAGTGTCCTGTCAGACATCTGACAGACAGCTGCCCCGCAAACGGAAGAGCTCGTCTCTACTGTGACTTAATTACCAGGTTGAGGACTCAAAAATACACACACACACACACACACACACACACACACACACACACACACACACACACACACACACACACACACACACACACACACACACAGATCTGAACACATAATCCAGACGCATGCAGAACACACACACACTTAAATGCATCCACTTCCTTGAATGCATGTGCATGTCCAGCACAAACGCGTGCAAATTACATCCCGTTTCCCGGCATACGTTTTCTCACTTGGATGCACACGCACGCGAAAACAAACAAACAAACGCACACACACACAGCTGACCACCGCGTGACACGGAAAAAACGCCGCGGCCGTTCCCTTCACATGAATACATAATCCAGATGCACGCGAGCGCCATTCTCACAACTGTAAAACTTTAGTTTTCTTACGGGGTCATTCTCTTTTTGGCCCTTTACTACTTAGTCTAAGTGCTCAATTAAGCGTAGCTTGTTGAGCTGATTTCCCTCCCAGTTTTATTATTGTTGCCATGTGCTGTACGATGCACGCTTTCACTTTTTCGACTGCCATGGAATATCTCGGTGATCTCAGTGCTCCGTTTACATCAGTCCTCTTGCTTGTTTCGCATGCCCTCCACACATACTTTCAGTAATAATGACTTGTACTGCTGGAATGCTGAGTGGGGAGAGTGTCACGCGGCGAAACTTTTAGAAGACCTTTGTGATCGTCTCGTTTTGGGGTATGAAATCATGCAACGGTGCGATGAGATGCTCTTTGCGCCACAATCCAAAATCAGCTTCCTGCAGTTCGGCGCGCTGGTTTTAATAAATAGAAGGCAACGATCCAGAGAAAGCCTCCCATGTTGGGCAATCATAATTATCCTCCTGAATCCACTCTTACCATAACAGTATAATTATTATTATTATTCTCAGAACTTGCATGTATAAGGAACGTCCTGTGTGTGCTGCCTGACTATGAGATTAATAAGAGGCTGTTGTGGAAACTAATTTACTGAGACAGATGTAAATTAATAGTCCGCTGCCAATGTGATGCTTAATACTCAAAAGCATCACTGTTGCTGTTTACACTGAGTGGTTATGAGCATCTCGTTGGAATGGCCACAGCATGAATTCTATTTTTATTCAGTCCGTCTTGCGAGTGGATCCCACCACCAGCCGCGTAATGTTCCGAGTCATGAGTCGGGCCTTAATTTTAATCTAAACTACACATCTGTAAAGTTTTCTTAACTGCATCTTGCGCAACATGTGATGCCATCATGTTGACAAAGTCATATAAAACGGTTTCAAAATGATACTAAGCAGGAGATTAGTCGAACCGCCCCTGCCTAACGCAGGATTCTTGCTGTTGTGCACATATAAAGTAATTTACTTTCTGCCGATGTTTGTTTGCGTACGTGCTTCCAGGCCAGGGGTCCTCAAACTTTCCTTTCTGTGATGGGGGGCTCGGGGTCGGTCTGTAACAGGAAATTCTACGGGCCAAGCTAGCATGTTATGTTTTCAAAATTCTTTGAACACCCACACTGTATTTATGCGGATTAGACACACTCAAACCTCAAGCGGCCGCTCGATGAATTGCAGCTTTTTGCACTTTCGCATGGGTTTTATTGCTCAGACCCAGAGGTTTACTCAGTCTGTGGGTGCAGAGCGCTGAGAAGGGTAAGAAGAGCAATAGCGCTTTCACATTCAAGTGGCCAAATGTCTCTGAGAGCAACAGAAAAAGACGCTAGATTTGTCACTAGTCGATTTTTTTTTTTTTTTAAAGTCACTAGAGGGGCCTGAGCCAGAATTATATTTATAAAAACATATATAAGAATATTATATTATCGTATATATTAAAGTGTAATTAGAATAGCAACGTTTAGATAGGTGATAGGAAAATTCAATTTTAAAAAATCTGTCTGGGATCGTGAAGTGGGCCTCTCCACTTGGTTTGGCAGGCAGGATCTGGCCCGGGGGCCGTAGTCTGGGGACCCCTGCTCCGGGCTCTGGCTGACATGGGGCTTATTTCGCATTCCCAAATGTTTCAGAGTGAAACAAGAAGAACATAAAAATAATACATGGACAGAGCTAGTCACCTCGCTCTATTTAAAAAGAAAAAACTGTCAACGCTGCCTTCACTCCATCTGGGATGACTCAACACCCCCAGCCCACCACCAGCGGGGCCAATTTGGTTCCTTTGCTGTTATCAATTGGAGGACTCTGTTAGAGTTATATTTGACTCATGGTATCAGTCTGCTTGGTTGTCGCCCCAAATTTCAGATTCAGCTTGTTTTTTTGTTTTTTTTTACCTATGATTGCTAGGGCCTGCTAAATTCGATCAACGTCCCATGGTCTTACTGCCACATTGCATTAGTTCTCTCGGGATGAGGTTGGTCTGCAACTCTTTGTATCATCCACATGCTCAAAGCTCAAAGTCTGGCAAGAAGGATCCAGCTGCTCAACACAACTTTTGTACCGGTTCCCACTCCAGCAGGTGTTTTGACTATTTTTTTACAGTAATACTTTGCCATAATGACACACACACACGGTAAATACATTACCATACACACTACTGCAGCTGGTGATTAACTTACACAGACTGGTAACTTTACATTAATAAAAAAGACAAATTATCATAATTAGGCGAGTAATTGAATACTGGGAGAAATTCTGCAATCCTGCGTGGTCATTATGCTCATGCACGCTTGTGCAGTCCATCAAAACATCGCAGGCCAACATCTTTATCGCAACTATGATTGAGATTCATCTTTCCACAGTTTACAGCTCATGTTTTTAATCTAAATCCATTTCATTTTGAGCAGCATTAATATATGTGCTGGGTAATCAGTGTTTATAGCCACTGTTTGCTTTGTGGAAAATACCACTCGACTATTACCAGGCCTAATTATTAGCAATTACGTTCAAAAGATTCATTGAACATTTGTAGCTTTTTTCGTGTGTGTGTGTGTCACCAAAACTGGACTGTGTGCTCAGAAACAGCTGATTCAGAAGTCACTGCGGTGCACGCGCTTCTCCTCCCTCCCCGCTTGAAGTTCAACCCGTGCGCGTGTCCGTGTCAGCTCGAGCAAGTACGATCCGGTAATTGCGCGTTGCGTCTGGGCTGGACTCATTTCATTCCCCGACTCTCTGCCTTACACACAAAATAAAAAAAAAAAAAAAAAAAAAAAAAAAAACTCCGCCAGTGAACCGTTTTCATAAATCATGTCATTAAGATAACGTCAGGAGCGCGACTGGGGCCCATGCATCACATCAGGCTGCACTAAACTGAGACCCACGTTTCCACTTCTGTCCAGACTCCCCCGTGCGTAACCGCTCCATGGTTACTTATACCTGGTGTAAAACCAAAATACACCTCAGTAAACCTGCTCTATTTTTACTTTGCACACAAAAGGCCAAATAAAAAACTTTAAATTGATGTGAATCTTGAAGCTACTGATATATATATATTTTTTTTTTTTTTTTTTGCTCGTCTCTGTCTTTCCACCCAAGACGTGACAGAGACAGATTTCAGCGCGGGGTAGGTAATTTCACAGAAAATTGATGGGACTTGTCAAAATAAAGATGATTCACACGCAGCCCAGAGCCCCCGAGAGGCTCCAGCTGAAGACACGCTAAGACCGAGACGTAATGAGCAGTTTGCTGCTGGCATCACACGAGGGAGTCAAGACAGAAAATGGCTCACGACCATCGTCGGCCAGCGCCTTTAAAGCCGAGGAAAGATTCGACGTTATTCATCTTGTCCTGAAGAAAAAACGCTCCCAATGCTCTTCGCGTTTGTGTGTTTTGTGCAATTTTACAAAAAGTCCTCAGATGTTTTACTTCAATATATATATAAAAAAAATGATATATAAAATAAAAATCCATGTTCATTACGCACTTGAATGATCTTTGTTGTGTTGTTTTTTTATGGGGAAAATTATTATTAACATGGGAGCAGGATTGAAACATTACTTTATTCGTTTTATAAAGTGCCTGCTGGTTTGATTTACTGAAGAACAATTTATTCTATTTTTATATCAAGATAGTGCTGATAAATTGCGAATTAATAAGTAATAGGGTACGAGACGTTCCCTCCGAAATAAAGTTAAGTCAAAGTCGAGTGTCGTAAAACTAAAATACTTAAATAAGAACAGCTTCAAGTCCAACACTTGAGTAAATACACAGTTACATCCGGTTTTGTAACCAACGAATGTGTTAGCTGCGTGAAAGATTTTTTCTTCCAACGATAAACAATATTTTTTATTAATTTAATCTTAAGGCCTAACTGTATATTTTAGCAGTAATATTTAGCCTATATATCTTTCAGACATATAATTCAGCCGTAAACTCTTAGTTATGTCACAAATTTCAAATATGACAGTTTGTGAAAAAGCTTTTTTTCGTTACTTAATTATGAATTTAATCCACATTTTTTTACGTCAACCTTTTTTGGGTCCACGTCTATTTTAAGATGCGATGCAATCATTAGACCGCCATTAAACCTAATGCCTCCCCGCACTCAGCTAATTTCTTGTGACATTGCGATCATTCACATTTACAGACGACGGTAATTAGTTGACGGAGATAATAAATCTCCCGTGTTTGTTTTAGGATTGATTGGTGCGTTGTAATTTCTCCATATTAAATGAGGGGTTACTTTAATTGCAGCCTGCACACACCCTGCAGGGCGCAATTCATTTCCTAAAGAAACATCGGAAGAAATTCGCTCAAATTAACGTCTGAGATCACTTCGATCGAGGAATTAATTGGTTCAAGCGTCGAGGCCGTTTTTCTCTCATGTTTACGATCCTGCGTCGACGGTAAATCCTGCAGAGACGCACACAACTAAAGACACATGTGTCCGCTTAATCCTTCAGCACTACCATGGCTCATTTTAACCAAGCCATCCACGACCCCATGCGTGGACGTGTGTCCGTCAAGGATGGAACAACGACATACACACACAAAAAAAATGTAAATAGGTGTCATTTAATGAGAGCCAAAGCACACATTAAATATGAAGGACGTGAGTCTGGGACCAAAAAAGGAAAGAGAAAAGAGGGGGAGGGAGATGGAGCTGGTTTTGAGGAACAGGCCAAGAAGCAGCCCATCCAGAATCAACATTACTTCAAACATGAGGTCATCTAAACATCTGTCTACAACATGTCCGCCGGGAGTTCAATCAAAGCCCCGCTGAAACATGTACAATTGTTTCTGGAAATAAATATTAGGCCTAATTCGACTGTGATTGGTGCAGCCACTTGAGAGAAAGAAAAAACCCCACTGCTAACTGCACTCAATGGATAACCCCTCCACACACACACACACACACACACATACACACACACACACACACACACAGGCGCGCACACACACACACTTTGTTTGACTTTATTTATTTGATTCCCCTTCTCCTTTTTTCTATCTCTCTTTCATTTGGGCTAAGTGGCTTTATTTGTTCTTTCCCGACTGATTTCAGGTTGACTGTTTAAAACCAATTAGAGCCAAAGCGCTGCGGCGCAGTCGGAGCGCGGCTCTCTGACAGTCTGGAGGCCGAGCTGCACCAATCACGCGCCGGGCGTCTGTCTCATGTCGTCACAGTCCATTTGCAGGAGACGGATCGATTTACTCATGGAGTTTAAAGAAAAAAAAAAAAAAAAAACATCAACCGAGGAAACAACTAAAGGCTCAAGAGAAAACATTACAGCAAAGGCCATGTAAGCAAAGACTTTCGTTTTGTATTTTTAAATTCTGTATTAAATCATAATGGCTATTAATATTACTTATTTAAAAAAACATACATTTTTCGGTCTTCGTAAATCAGAACAGAAATGCTTATTAGCTGGTTAATAGCGCTCAAAGATACAGAGTGAAACCTGAAAAGTTGTAACATCCCTTTACTTTGAAATGACATTTAACATGCAACTACTGCCCCCTGGTGGCGAAGAACTTCAAGAAGCCAATTCTGCTGCAGAGATACGTAGACAATTATTTTAGTTATTGAAAATACATGATGCACCGGTGATAACATAGGAAAAATCCAGTAATTATATTAGGCCTATCAGTTATTTCCTTATCCGGGCTGTAACAATAAAACTGACTTCAACAATTTTCCGTCCAAGATTATCAGAATGAAGTTTGCACCATTTGCACGGTTTTAGAATTAGATTTTAAAAATTACAATTTGGCCTGATGCTTGATGCAGTACTGATGCTTGTGCTGTGTTTTTAGGCTATTTATTCTGGCATTTGTTGCCAAACCAAACTTTTGAATGAACATAAATTAAATCCTACAAATTGAGGAAACAAGCTACAATATAACAGCAAAAGAAAAAAAAATATATTAATAAAAAATAAACTAATATAAAACAGAAATTGTGAAAGTCAGATTGCAAATAACCAACACAACATTTAGCCGGTGCAAAATTGATGCAACAGATAAACATGTCCACTGTCCAGTTGACAAAGTGAATATCAGACTGTATTGATGTTTATAAACTGGTGCATCCCTATAAGGTTCATTATAAAGGAACAGTTCAATTTATTTAAAGATATTTAGTTTAATGTCACATAAGAATATGTGACAATAAACCTTTGATTTCAAAGCCGAGTCGACTTGCAACTTGTCATCTCATCTGTCAGAAGTATAAACACTAAACTACAGGTCACATCTGCACTTGTCTAACTTTAAAACTTTAATCAAAAAATCAGTTTCTTCCTATTACATACTTGGAGGGATGCCGGCCCCCACATACACAGTTGAGAAACTGTCAGCTTATCACAGAACTGAAGAGAGTTTGGCGAGAGGTTGTCACCAAAGCGCTGAACTCTGAAAAAATGTCAAAAAACGAGCTGCCTTAACCACAGACTGTCAAACTGCGATCAGATTACTTCACCAAATGCAGCGTTCTCCTCTTAAATCACATCTGACTCGAGCCCTATGACCGCGCTGTACATAAATTACCACCGGTCTCCCTCCATCCTTGTTAACAGTGAATGAAGATGGAAAAAAAAAAAAAAAAGCTCTGATGGAGTGAGGAGAAAGAATCACTGAGGTCATTCTGCTCAGGTATGAACCTCTGTCCCCTGCACGCTCCCATCGTCCTTGGTGAGGACAGATGAGAACCCCTCAGCTCCGAGATGCCGGTTCAGGACACCGGGTTGTCAGACCCAGGGGGCTTGTGTGTAGGGGTCAGCGGGAGGGACAAGCAGCGATAATATATCTATATATGACACCACGGTTCCCATTAAAAACACCTGAGACAAGCCACGCTCACAATACTTCATAATAAGCAGAGAGGTGTTAAAAAAAAAGTGACCTCTGGCCACAAAAGTCACAATTTCAGCCTTTTATTTCTATCAGTGCTGCAGCAAACAGACTCTGCTACTGTTGGGTCATTCTCAAAAAAAAAAAAACTTAAATGTGTAAAGTATCAGACTGTAAAAATGTAAAACACCTGGAATATAATGTACTGATATGTTGGAGGTGTAAAAAAAAATTACACCATTAACTCCAAAGCTTTTAAATATACACCAATCAGGCATAACATTATGACCACCTTACTAATATTGTGTAGGTCTCCCTTGTGCCTCCAAACCAGTTGGGACTCATCAGAGAATGGACATTGACCTTCTGAGGGTGTCCTGTGGTTGTTAGTGGGGGGGTCTTTGGGTCCTATGGGTTGAGGGGAGGTGCCTCTGTGGATCATCCTACAAATACTTGACCAGTTTGGGATCTGGTGAATTTGGAGGCCAGGTCTCGTCTGGTGTATTTGGGTGTTACATGTCTAAGTAACATCCACACAAATACAAGTCCGAGACCGTGCAAGACCGTGCAGATGGTGCAACCCTCATTTCCCAGTAGATGCTCATTATCTACTTAACCTGTCAGTGCATCATATAAGTTTGGTTTGGCACAAATGCCAGAATAAATAGCCTGAAAACACAGCACAAGCATCAGTACTGACTTTGGCCAAATTGTAATTTTTAAAATCTAAATCTAAAACCGTGCAAATTCTGCAACCCTCATTTCACCAGTAGATGCTCGTTATCTACTTAACCTGCCAGTGGTCATAATGTTATGCCTGATCAGTGTAAATCAAAACCTATGCCCGAAAAACTCACAAAATTCCGACCAAGCTCATCAGTAGCACGTAAGTCTCTACGCCGCACCTGTCAACTGGCAACTGAAGATGGGTGGAGAGTGTGACGATGGAAAAACTTTGTAAGCATCCAACAAACGGTTTCGATGCCCCAATAAAAAAAAAAAAAAAAAAAAGAAACTCTGGATACAGACGAAGGATTACAGTCTCAACAATTAAGTGATCGACAGCGAGGACAAACACAGATGGCCATTAATGTGGCTTTTCCTATTTGGAAAGCAGTGAGAGAAAAGACGGATATGTGCACCAGATGTATGTGTCGACAGTGTTTGTGTAATTACTCCCACTGCCAGAAGGAGGAGATGAAAGTTCCACAATGAAGTGTTAACAGCGCGAGACAAGACTGGGCCGTGATCCGCACTGAGTGAATGGGTCATTGAAGTTTGGTATATGAAGCAACCCTTCAACCCATTACTAACCAGTTCCTGCTCATAGAAAGTGTCATATTTTTACAAGCAGGCAAATATAATAAATACTGAAAAAATGTTTTAGTCTTCAAGTCACTGAATCGTTTCTGTCTAGTCATATAGGGGAAAAAATGTATATATATCCTCAATTTAAAATGCAGATAAATCACAGTATGAAATAATACCTCAATAAGTTATTAAACAACATGAGAGATAAAAATTTGTGGTGGAAATTAGATACTTGAGGAAACCAAAAACTTGAAAGAAAATCTACCAAAATGACTCAAAGTCCAATATCACCGAGAACATTATAGGTTAAAGGTTTTAAGAAAGCGGTCGCATCAACATTTTCTTGAGTCACATTCATTATTCCACCAAAAAAATAAGGCAGACAAAACCCCGAACTGGCCATCTGAACATCCAGTGTTATGACGACTCAAGTTAAACTTTCACAGCGGATATTTTTGAAGGGTCAACGATCACTCATACGCAAAGGGTAAACCGCAAATACACAACACGACCAAAGACTTGACGGCAGCTGCAGGATCTATGACAGCAGCAGAAACAATTCCAACTTCCCACATCTTATGAATATATGTGAACAAAGCCTTATCCCTGTACATATTTTTACATATTAATGTCCAAAGATTTAGTCTTTTATGTACAAAGCTGTGGTTTGCAACTTAGCACATGCTTTCCACTGGTGTTCTGCAGGACATTTACTTGCATCCATCTAAAACTGATCTAATCTGATCCAATTTTCCTGCTTTAAATCTTACTGTAAGCTCACAAAAGTTCTGATGTTTATTTTTATGTTGAGATCTTTTCACAGAGGTGTTACTTCACCTTTTTTTTGGAAAAAAAATGTGAGTCTAAGTAGCATCCACACTGGTTGACATCTCTCTCCGTATCTTTACTTTGCCTCTCTGCCTCAGCAAACAGAAGTTGGCAACGTGTCACTTCAGTCATGAACTTTTAACTCGCTGCAAACAGGGGTGTTTTTATGTGAAGGTTAAACTTGTAAAAAAAAAACACAAAAAAAACTGAGCAACGAGTCAAGAGGGTTCACTTCTGCTCTCTTCCTGGTTAGGCGGTGACTTTTTTTTTTTTTTTTGGCATGGTGTTAATTATGGCTTCCACATGTGCCGTGTCAGGAGTTGACGTTAGTTGCTAATTTGACTGGATTCCAAATAATGCACCAACACTAATAATGCTGAAAGGATGCTATGATCAGACTCACAAAAACCAGTGTCAGGTCTCAACGATCTGTTCTCTGTTCTGCTAAAGGCTGGTCCTGACACGCTGCAGTTTTGTTTTGACAGGTAACAGCCGCCGGTTGCCTTCTGCAGGATAAAAGATTATCTTGTAATCATCTGTCGACTTTCTAGTTTCGACATTTTTCCTTTATCGTGTTAATTTAAAAGCAAAACTGTTTGGCTTTGGTCTAACAGACAGCCGATACTGTACTGAAAACAGAGTGCAGCAGCAGGTTGAAACAATGCAGCGGTAGTTTGTAACTTCGTTTGGTTCTCGCTACATTCATCTAAAATTAACGGCATTTAATAGAACAGCCCTCCAGCAGATCCTTCTAAACGCTTACTGAGAGTGTCGTCAATGCACATGTCAGGATTATATTTACAATGCAACCCCTTAACTGTCATGTTGACAGGGAATAAAAGTGTTTTCACCCCTGTACACAGGCTAAACAAGAGGTTTAGTCCATCCTCTGTGCAGGACGCAGGTAGATTAGCAGGTCATTGGTGCGATATTTGCAAGTTGTTGGAAAACTGTTCAAAATATTCATTAAAAGAGAAAAAGAAAGGCAAACAATGAGACAGTCGGAGCCCTGCTTTTACGTGCAACGTGTCAAATGTAAACATGAACCTTATAGAAGTAGGAGGGTTAAAAAAAATGCTTGCCTCCAGCTTTTTAATGATCAGTAGTTTTTATTCCAGATGTGCAACTGTTTTTACCCATAATACTGCATTTATATGTTTATTTAATTCAACTTATTTATATATTCTTATATATGATATGCTGTATGGGCTGTTTGTTGTTTTTATTGTGATGATGTGCTGCTGTAACACTACAATTTCCTTAAAATATTGAACGCATGCGCATTATTGACTTCCGGGCCCGCCGGTTCCTCGCTCCCGGAAGAACTACAATACTTGAAAGGAGGGGAACTATCTTGAAGACACATGCGAGATCTTTGACTGCTTGAATCCAAACTGTTCCGGTAAAGACATAACTATTTTATTTGATTTTTTCGTCTGTTGTGCTACTACAACCTGAAACATTATGCTACGAGTTGTGCAAAACTATCCGAGGAACACGCACATTCATTTGTTACATTTTTGTGTAATAATAACAACAACAATATGCAGCTATGCTACAACTTTCATTAGGCAGCATGCTCTCGGAGGTATTGCATAATCTGTGGTCTAAAATAGTAGAAGTGTAGTATTAGTTGACTTACCGGCGGAACCACCGGCTATAATCTGATGGGAAGCCTCTCGGAGAAGGCTCTGCGGCTTCTTGGTTGTCATCGCTGGTGTTTTAGGTGCTCTGCCGCAGCAAAGCAAACATGCACAAAGTGTTACAATCTGTCTACATTTAACCTGCTGCTGTAAAGAGTCCAAGACTGTCGCGCTGTTGCGTAATATTATACTCCAGGGATGGTTAACAGCTCACTAACCTGCGGTCTCCTCTGCTCCTCTGCGCCTCGTCCCAACGACTCGACTCAAAGTTTGGTCTGAAGCCGCAGCTCAAGGAGAAGAGCTGCACTGATAGCTCTCCAAGGCTACAGGCTACAGGCTAAAGGCTAAAGCTAACACGGAGTCAATTAGTGGCTCACACACCCCCCCCACCCACCCACAGCAATTAAGTATATGAATATGGAAATTAGAACATGCAAAAAACCATCAGCCGCCCTCACCAATAAATTTAAATACGGTTTAGTTTTAACATTATTTTTTTTACCCCCAAATCAATTTTTTTTTTTTTTACTTTAATGGTCCACCTTTTAAGAATTAATAACAAGTTTGCTCCTCCACAAAGTAGACCTACATAATGTTAGGAACGTGGTCATAATGTTATGACTGATGGCAAACAAAATCGTGCACTAATACATTTGTCATTACAGACTGTAAATGTGTGATCTGAGGAGCTGCATGTTTCTGATCTGTGGTTCTGGCCCCATCAACCTGCCCAGTGTTCGTTGCTTACAGGATTTCATGCTGTGCAAAACACCTTATGATACCTCACACAATATATCCATGCGTTATTCAGCCAACTCACTTGTGACTATCTTGTGACATTGTATATACCCTGTGTTGGCAAAAGGCATTAACTCGATGGCAAGAGAATCAGTCTGGTGTTTCGTCTCTAAAAGCACAGAACTTATCATTGTGTCAATGCTCTGTGTTCCCTTTGTGCAAATTTGTACAAAGAACAGAGCGAGTGTAACTAATGGCTCTGTGAAGGTCACACTAGGCCTTCAGTCTTCACTGTTCTTCAGTGTCCTGACATCCAAGCTGCAGGTGAGCGGGATGACCGGAAACACTGAAACAAATAAATAAGCTTTTGAATATGAATGAGTTGCTGATCTGAAGGCTTCAGACCCTGGGTTCTGTAAAGTTTCTTGAAACATTTTGACTATTACTGATGCAAAATATAAATAAAATTAAACTGATACCTTTGCACATTTACATTTTTTCAGTTGTATTTTTTTGTACTTGCACTGTGGGATTGAAACTTGCTTTTGTGCTTTTCGTAGCCTTTTCCACAATAGTAAATGAATATGTTTGTGTTTACACTGTTGATGTGAATTTTGTCAAGGGATTACAAGAACTACTAAAGAAAAAAAATAGATTCATGAAGAAAATGAGAAAATAATCAGGGCAAATGAATTAATGAAAATTATTAGCGTCTCACAATAAAGATGCTTTTAAAGATACAGTGGATGTAAACAGTACACTACAGCTACTGCTTTTCAATCCATGCCTCTGTCATAACTCATAACTCAAAACAAAATGTACATCTATACCACAACACTGGAATCTTTTACTTTAAATTCAATTTGATTTTAACGCTTATAAATAATGTGGCCCGAGTCGCATGGCACCATGGAAAAAAGAAAAAAGGGGAAAGTTATTTTCTTTTTTGATGAGAAATGAAGGCAGGCTGAGATTCAGCTCTGAGCCCTATAATGAGTATTTCATTTTGCATGAGAGCAGCTATGGAATAACGCGAGCTTCAGACAAGCTATAAAAACCTGCGATTTACAGCATATATTTGGCAGGAAAGCGCCATTACCACTTTGACCCCCTTGGATAAGAAAAAGCAGAGCAGCTCCCACCCGTACAACCCCTGCTCCAGTAAAACAAGTATACTGGGAAGGCTGTGTACGACCAGCGCGCACGGTAACTATTTACTTTATGGACACAATGAATGGGAGAAGAAGTTTTTAGTGACACGCCATGTAGAAACTGTGTTCTTTGTGTTTTCCTCCGGGAGGAGTTTTGAATAAAATATAAATTCTGTTAGTATTGCACGAACCCGGCGTTTCCTGAGCACACAGTGCTCCTGGGAAATTATGTTTTAAATGGAAGTTTTGTTCCAGCGTAAGAAAATAAGCCAAGAAATGAGCGATGCATTCAAGAACAAAACATGTTCAACAAAAACACGCTTTTACAATGTTTTTATATTTTTCTTTTCTGATCACAGAGAAGTACTTTACTACATTAAAGAACTCCAAATATCCACGGTACCTGGTAAAAGTACTTTCCACCACTGAGAAGGACACTACACCAAGGCGTCAGAGAATGTTCACAAAAAAAGTCAACAGAGGATTGTATCATTTATTACCACAACCATACAAGCAACATAAAGACGTCGCCTTTTAAAACATTTGTGACACATTCTAGTACAGACGTCACTCATACCTTGCTCTTAAATTACTCTGCTACACAAAGCAAACTGGAGGTTTTTTCCCATTCAAACATGACATTTTCTCTTTGAGCCCTAAAATGTTAAAGAGAAAATAAATAACTATATGAACACAAGCGAGACAGTGGTTTATCCATAACAGTTCAAGTCATTAAAGAGATTCCGGTAGCCTCTTTTTTGTTGATCATTAAATCACAGAGTGGTCCGGTTACAAATATACTGTGTGTGTTCTCAGATCACATGAAACTAGAGGACCGTCAGAAAGTGAACAATTTCACAGATGTCTTACACATTGCCACCATCATCACTTTTATGTAGCTCTAACAGTAAATGTCTACGTAAAACAAAGAATAAACAGAGCTGTAAATATGACCATATTTTTTTTAGCCTTATTTTTAATGAAAAAAAAAATTGTTTTACAGCAGAGAAGTTAAAATTACTCGATCAAGTTGAGCAAGAGAAAACAGATCACTGACTACTTTCACTTTTGCTTTGTAGAATCCAGTATCTTTGGGAGTTTTAGACCATTTGAATAAACTTGAAAAAAATATCAATAGGTTAATCTACAATGGGAATAATCGTTAACTGTTAGCCCTAATTTAGAGTAAGATCAGGATTATATCAAATTAAGACACTAAACACTACAAATCTGTACCATTATACACCACATCAGTCCCTTTCTAATTTAAAAACCCTTATTTATTAATGGTTACTTGTGATCATTTTCTGGTGAAAAGTTCAGTAACATCTGTTCCTCAAACTTCAAAAATAGTTGTGATATCCAATTCCAACAATGAATCCAGAAGTGACCAGACGCCAAAGGAGGAATTGTTGAAACAAACAGTCTAAAAAGACTAATAAACTAAATCTTCATATGCAAAAACACTTATCTCTGCGTACCGGAAATGATCGGACATACAACCGAGCGCTGAATGTGTCTGCTGTCATCAAGCCTCCCTGTAGTCAACCAGTTATTCACAGTAGCGTGGGGCCCTTGGTGGTGTAGTTCATGGCGGGGAAGTGCCGGCTGTCTACGTCCCAGTGGCCGAGGGGCTGCGGAGAGGCGGACGGGAGGCTGGGGTTCCAGTGGTTAATGTAGCTGGCCATGAGCAGAGTCAGCTCCAGTATCTGAGATGAGAGCAAAAAGCAGGCAGCACATCAGAGGGCGCTTAATGGCTTTAACATTATGATATGAATATGTTTCATTTGATTCTTGGGAGAGTGGCCCAAAAAAAAAAAACCTGAGGAACCCCAACTGATCTTCAAATCAAGCGTGATTTTATCCCCCGTTAGCGTCACTTATAGCAGTAAGATGACTACTCCACTGAGATTCTGCACATAAAATAAGAGAGGAGTCGGTTTTCTTCATTAACTCTCAGTTGTGTGAAAACAGGTGGACGTGGATAAGTCAGTTTTCCAGACTGTACCCCGGGATCATTATTTCCTTTAGTCGTCAGCTGCTCATGCTTTAGATCAGAAACCTCCTTTTTAAGTTTCAGTGCAATTTCTCAAATCGATTTGGAAACACAAAATGCAACCTTGGCCCATTCCTCCCAGTTCAGCAAGCAAGGCCAGTGGCTATTGAGCAAGCTTGAGTGTGTATGAAGAGCGGGAGCGGCGTTAGCGAAAACGAGGCAGTGAATTAGGGGGCTTTCAGATCTAGGTCGTTGTTTCGAAACCAGGAGCGCTTGTCCCTCGGCTCTGTTTGGCCGGGGTGGTGAGAACACAGCAGGTGAACTGATTGACCGGGGAGCACTAAATATTGTTGCGAAAGCCCACATCTCAGCCAAACAGGCACATGCTTCATCTTCACCTTCTAATCACTTTCTGTCTGTCTGTGGCTCTTAGTCAAACAGATGATAAACCACCACACTCTCCTAGTGGGCCACAGGTGATGAGGCTATACATTGTTAATTAGGTCATGCTACTTGACAAATTTCCACAGTGGAGTTATTAATGTGGATCTGTTATCCAAGAAAGACAAGGAATTTACTTTTTTTTAACCTCTGTTATTGAGCTACTAGTATTATAGTAAAAGTCAAAAAAGCGTTTAAAAAGGCAACTGGACTTTTAGACCTCTGTGGGTATAACCCATCAGAAGCTAACAGCTAACTGGTTGTTAACAGAAACATGTCAAGGATATACCATGACCTGGATGACTGAGAACATTCGCGGGTACATAGTACAAGTGTTTGTCCTCTCGTTTAAAGTCGAAACTGGGTCCACCAAACAAAAATCAGTTCAAAGTTTGCAGGTCAAGCCGTAAATGAGCCCACCATAGCGGCATGTTAAGACCGGCCAACAAAAAGGCTTTCTGTTCCCAGTTATGTTCTGAATAGTGAATACAAACTGTCACCGTCAAACTGGATTCCATAATTTAATAAGGTAAAACTGGAGAGTTCTTTCGTGCCCCGGTCAATCCTAAAATTAAACATGGAGCAGATTCCCAGATCAAAAGGACATTGAATGAACTGTTTATTCACTGCTTTTATAAAATGAAGAGCAACAACAATATTTTTTCTCCAGTTTTTCCATATGCCACATGGAAAATGCAGAAGTGCCTCATATGGTACGAGAGCTGTTTTAAATCATTAAACGAAAATGGCTTTTGACAGCATCGCATGAACAGAGTGGAGGCCTGGCTGGACCTTTGAACGTCAACAAATCAATAAGGTCGACGGGAACGTCAACGAGAACGTCAATGAGAACGGTGCACGCTCATGTCGTACCTTTGGTTTAGCCATCATGAAGACCAGCTTCTCCACGCTCTTCTTCCCAACTCCCGGCTCCCTCTGCTGGCTCGTGACCACCATGAAATCGTCGCGGCAACCGCCGAACGTGATCACGGACTGGTAGGAGTACGTGAGCAGCGTGTGCTGAGAAAGTGAAAGCAGTGTGTTTAAATGTGCAGTGAGGCAGATGTAAACAGGGAGCGTGTTCACATTTAAATGCTGATTCCGCTGTAGGTCAGGGGTCCTCAGCGTTTTTCAGGCAAAGGACTGAAAAAAACTGACTGAGGGTTGGCTGATGAGGCGAGCTGCACTGTTAACTTCTCTTATTTAAATATATTGGATTCACATTAACGTGTATATAAATTAAAATTTCTAGGGGAAAATTAAAAAAAATCTATGTAAAAATGTCTCAACCAAAGATTTTGCAGGGATCATGGACCCCCTATTGAAGACCTATGCTGTAGAGAAACGGTTTCTTTTTGGAAATTATTCTACTTGTTTTCTGTTTTTCTTTTAAGGGGTAAATCGAGTATGAAGATGTGTGACATAATTTCCAGCCACATATTCTGCTTTTCCCTTACATTTTTCTTTTCCTCTTTCCCTGCACTTTAAAATAAACAAATAGTGCAATCGTCTGCTGAAAGCACATGATCGACGCTTGTGCGCCAGACCAAGAATGACCTGGATCAACAGCGGCCTCCGAAAATTACAGAGCTCACATTAACATAGTTTACATGTTGGAACTGCTGTCTGTCAGGGTCAAGTATGTCAAATCGGAGGCTGGCCATTTTATTTTCCTTTGGATTTCTGGTGTTTGAAAACACCGCAGGATAAAAATTATTCCAGACCAGCGGGTCAAAAAAAGCTATGCAGCTGTGGCCTATCCAGCTGAGCGCTGCAGTTGTTAAAAGCAAACTTTTTTCTTTTTTTTTGTTTTAAGCTGTAAAGAAAATTTAAAAAGATGGAAACGTCAACGGCCTGCGTTGATGGACTTTCCTCTAGACAGTCTGAAGCTCACCATTGTGTAGTCCAGCACACACAGTCCATCCTCATTGACTGCCAGCCAGACCTGGCTCTGCTCCACGGGAGAGGGGGGGACAGGCTGTGGAAGAAGGAAACATAGAAAAGTTGTTTTACAGATGTAATCGACACAGCAAACATTACAGCATCCTCTGCGTGGCTTCGTTGTCTCATGTCCGTCCAGCCGGGACATGAAAGCGTGACGCATGGTAGCGCAAGCCAAACAAATTAACTATGAAAGATGGCGTCTGCATCAACAGCACCTGCTTGTTTTCTATCAGACTGAACAGATGAGCATGAAAACACAGCACAGACACACTTTACCTTGGCGCTGAAGAGCTTGGCTCCAAACAGGGGCCATTTCCGAGCCACGGTTAGATATATCCTCACGCACTCTGATGCACTGCAGCCACGCAAGTTTGACCACTTAGTGGCCAGACGCTCAGCAAGATCTCTACAGGGAGAAAAGCAACATATACGGGGTTACATTTCACTAACACCCTGATCTCATCTTGTGCCAGACTTGTGCCAGACATTTTCTAAAAATTGAACAACTTAATTGAAAGTTCTCGGTAAAGAAGCGTATTTGCACTGTTCAGTTTACCTGAGCTGCTCTGAGCTGCAGTCCTGTTTATAGCGTTTGGGGTAGAAGCGTTCCAGGGCTTGCAGGAGAATCAGCTGAGATTTAGGCTGAGGCGAGCCGGTAGGAGAGGAGGCACCGGGCCGCTCCAGATCACCGTGTTCAACCTGGAAGAAGATGGAGCTGCAGCACTATTTCTTTTTTCCCAAATAACTTTCATTTATTGACTTCACGCACCTGTGCCATGAGGGCAGCCACCTCCAGAGCCAGCTCTTTATTCACAGGGAAGTGGCCTTGGTGAACTTCGTCATTCACCTGGTACGCCAGCAGGAGGCGCTCTCGTTCCGTTTCTCCTTTCACCTGGGACCTGAAACAGAGCCTGCACAGAAAGAAAAACTCAAAATGCCATTTCCCGTTTCGCCTAGACTTTACTTAATTTCTAAGAGTCCTATGTTTCGCCGCCTACGTTTTGTTTTAAAAGGCAAGCAAATCTAAAGCAAATCTTTACGACCACATGGTGAATGATGTCGGCGGTTGTAACCCGAATCCCAGATACAAACACAGAAGTCATACCTGCTCTTGTACGTAAGTCGGACAATCCGTGTGCCCTCGTTTTTCCCAGGATGCAGCTCCTTTAGAGCCTGCTCCCACTTGGAAATGACATCGCAGATCTGGCAGAGGGAATAAAAGCTCCAGTCAGACGCACACAGACCCTTTGTTGTCCTTATACGTTTGTGGCAGTAACTACATCTTGAGACACTGATCTGTTCAGAAACAGAGTTATGGAACTCTCTTTTGTGGGCTGGTTGAACATGATGGAACAATTTTAGTAACCTAATTTAATGAAAACGAAGTGGAACCACTACTTTTACCATGATTAAGTGGAATTGAATTACAGAGGAAGGCTACAATACACTGGACTAGGATGAAAGCTAAAAGTCACAAGAAGTTAATACTGACTCAATTTGTCAAAATAGTCCCAAACTACTCACGACCGATACGCTAAATTATTAACTTGAATCTGATGATTTGTCTAGATACGCCACGGAAAGCCAGAAGCCTCAGTGGTGTGCAGCGGGTTTCTTCCATCCACTTATGCTCAGTGACCCGTCGTCATACCTTGGCAGAGGGCTGCAGACAGTGCTCCAGGTCTTTGCCAGACGGATCATCAGTGAAAAGGGCAAACCCAGTCAACTGTGGCTTCCTCATACCAATCCTCTGGTTCAGCGTGTGGAGGAACTCCTCCACTGTGGTGGAGCCGTCAAAACCTACGACCTGCGCGAGAACACAGAGAGCGCACACCGTTCCCATTGATGAAAAAGCTCCAGACTCAGCCGCTATTAGAGCTACAGCATTAGATGCCAATTTCAGATGCCGCAGTGGTCAAACCTCCAGCAACGTTTTATCATTATCTGCTCGAGGTCTTCATACTGGACCGTCCATGATGATGTGTTAAAATGTTGTTGGAGTTTTGACTGTTTCCTAATAGGACCTGAAACTGGCAGTGTGTGGAATGAATTAAAACACGATTCAAGTAAATCCTGAATCTGTGTCTCTACGATATTTATAAAATTAAATTATGATGTCGTAACGTATCATATCGTATAATGTCGTATCGTGTTGTGTCATAAGGTAGGTATCGCATCATGTTGTGTCATGTTGTAACCTAGACATCGTATCGTATCATGTTGTGTTGTATCATGTTATGGTGTAACGTTGCTATCGTATCATGTCATATCGTGTTGTGATCATGTCGTAACGTAGGTATCGTATCATGTCGTGTCCTGTTGTAATGTAGGTATCGTATTGTATCGCGTCGTATTGTATCGTATCATATCATGTTGTGTTATGTCATATCATGTCATGTTGTAACATAGGTATCGTATCGTGTCGTATTGTGTAGTATCATGTCATGTTGTGGTGTGTAGTATCGTGTCATGTCATAAAGTAGGTAACGTATTGTGTCGTAACGCATCGTATCATGTTGTGTTGTGTCATGTCATAATGCAGGTAGGTATCATATCTTGTCGTATCCTATCATGTTGTGTCATGTCACATCGTGTAATGCCGCAACGTAGGTATCATATTGCATCGTATTATGTTGTGTTGTGTCATATCATGTCACGTAATGTAGCTATCGTATTGTATCGTGTTGTATCATATCGTATTGTTTCAAATCATATTGTGTCATGTTGTGTTATAGATGTCGTAACGTATTGTATTGCCTCTTCTTGTGATGCACAGTGTTGTGTCTGTGGTATAATACAATACAAGTGTTTTACCTGGTAGGTGTTGTTCATGAAGTGAACTGGGATGCTGAAAGGCAGTGAGTGGTGGTAGGGGTTCCTCAGCAGGATGGAGACTATCTCCATACGTGAAGGCTTAGCCTCCCGCTCTCCATTCTGCAGAGTACGCTCCAGAGACCTCTGACAGTACACCGCATACTTCCCCACCTCGTTCCTGTGTGGCAGGAAATGTAAAAGAAAACACACTTTAAAAAAAAAGGAATTTCAAGGAATCTGGGAGTCGACAGGAGGCGTTGAGTTAGTTCACCTTGGGTCAGCGTTGTGCTGCAGGTACTGCCTCAGGTACCAGAGGAAATGTTGTTGAGGAAGGAACAAAGCCACACAAAGAGACAGCAGCTGCCAACACTACAGGAGGAAAAAGAGACATAATCTTACAAACTTCTTATAAACAGAGTGGCTGAAAATCTCTTTTTCTTTCCCCTCATGAGAAATACACTCGTTTTCTATCATGCACTGTTGCCGCTGCAAAACTCTCTGTGCATCCAGCCGACCTGCGTGAGGGAGTAGTTGTGCGGCGTCCGACGGTTGGTCTGTTTGATAAGCTGGCAGTACATCTCATTCTGCAGCTCTGGGTGGGTAAGGCACACCTGCAAAGCATTCTGGGCCAGCGAGGTGTGGTAATCCACAGACGGAGACTCAACCAGCACGTTGATGAAGAGCTGACAGGACTGCAAGAAGGAGAAGCAAAGAGCGGATGTGAGGTGCCACTGAACTGCCAGGAGGTGGAGGCAGAGACACGTCGGGAAATGTGGGCGCGGGGCATAAACAGTACTACTTAAAACAGATGAATAAACGCTGGTAAAAAAACGTTTGGTGTTTGGTGAAATTCAGAATAAAAACTACAAAAAAATAATGAAAAATCATGAGGCGTGAGGTCAGTAAAAGGAAAGACACATGAACTTCATTATTTTGCCATTATTCACAGGGACAGTCGAAGACAAAGAAGCCATTTTATCACATTCATTAATACTTCAAAGACACGAAGCGGAGCAGAGACTTGAAGAGCGTGTCACCTCCATTCATTACGTGTCATTGTGTGCGCTTGGGACAATTATTAAGGCTGGCTGGTCAAAGAAAGCGCCGACCCATTCAGCCTTCAATCCTGCCTGCGCTCGTACTGTAGCTGGTGGGGCTCTGGAGCGTGAATCGAGCGCGGGGGTAAGGGGGGAGGGGGGGCTCCTGGGTGGGCACATTGAGGGCTACAAAGTTGAAAAGAAAGGAAAAGGATCTGCCATCTCCCTACAAGATCCCTGTTCGGCTCAGATCTCATTTCTTGAACCCCCCCTGCCCTCACTCGCCTGCCCACCCGCCCGCCCCATCCTGTGGCTTCTATATCCATTGCTGCCACTCTCTGATGGCCCTGACCTCCCATGTCTCCTCTTAAAAGGGGGAGGCAGCTTTTACATTGGCTGTAAACCACATGAACGGTTAGCCTCAATCAGAGCAGATAATCAAGCCCATTATCTCTCTTCAACACTTTTGATGAGCTGGGCCCCTCAGCCTTGAGCCTTTGATCTGGTTTAGAGGCAGGAGAGGAGAAAAAGAAGGCCACAGAGCACATCCAGGAGTAGGTGGGGGTAAAAGAGGGAGGGCTATAGTGGGGACAAACTGGAGTGGGATGGATGATGCCTTGAACGGACCCTCGCGGTGGAAAAAAAAAAGCAGACAGAAAGGCTAGAAAGGGAAAGAGGGACTCGGTGAAAGGGATAAAAGGGAAAGGAGGCTCAAAAGTAAGTGGAGTGGAACAAAAGAAACAGACAGAGAGAGGGGCGAGAGGTGGAGAGGCCGACCTTGAAAAGCTTCAGAGCCTCCGTCTGCAGGGCTTCGGAGGGCAGGGTGGTGAGAGGCGAGCGCAGGCCCTCCTTGCAGAAGCTCAAGGCCTCGCTCTTCCACAGCACGGATTCTGGGAAGAAGGAGGAGGAGGAGGAGGAGGAGGAGGAGGCACGCAGACACAACACGCATAAGCAATTCACGCACGCACACAAACAAAGATTGAGTTTCAGAGCTGTAACGACTCCACGGCTGACAGAAATTCACACACTGCTCCGGTCGTAAACAGCGTCTGTGGTGTGGATTGCGGGCGTCAGACACCGGAGATCAAAATAACACGTGGAATACTACTGAGCACATTTTAATGCACTTACTTAAATAGAGCGACGTAAGTGCCAGTCTGAGCCCCTGGGTTAATGCATTTACTGTTTTTATTTGCAGATATTTCCAGAACAAAAAAAACTACACAGTACCAGTACCAGATTGCTTTTCACTTTTTGTTCTTTTGTACTTCTTGGAAATAAACTCATTGCTCATATTTTCAGCAACAAATCTAATACAGAAGCAAGGAACAAAAACTCAAAAAGCTATAACCCGAAAACATTTGCAAATTGTATAAAATTATATGACCATAATGCATGTATGACACGCAATGTAGTGTTTGTTTTTTTTTTATTTATCCTGATGTGACACCCTGGATGACCTTGTGTTCTTTGTTTTTGATATTCAAAATAAAATAAAAAAAGTATATATATAAAAAAAAGAAATGAGCAAATACTCAAAATCATTCATCGTCGTAGCTAACTTACAACACAAGATCAAAATCACACTTCTTAGACCGGACAAAATAATAGAAAGAAGGAAGGAACAGCTGACTTTGCAAAGTAACTTTTTACTTAATTTTTCTTAAGAAAGAAAAATCTCACATGCATTTTCTTCCCATTAGTCCTGTGATTCACACAGCTTATTGTGTTCTAACTGAAAAATGAATACACTGGCTGAGGAGTTTGAGGTAGTGACCAATAAAAGTCAAAGCGCTTCCCAAAAACCAACCAACCAACAACAAATCAATGGTGACTTTTTTCTTTTTTTTTATTTATTAATTATTGAGGAGGATTCTCACCTGGGTCTCCTTCAGCATCCAGGAGCTTACCAATGAGCTGCTCGTACTCTGTGCCTACTTTGAAGTTTGCACTGCTACCTGCAGCCACAGACAAGTGATACAACCACGTATCCTATAAAACATAAAACACAACATTCATTAATATGCAACAGGAAAAAATATAGCCTCGATTTCAGTTCTTTTGGATGAGTAACGGAGTAACTGATGTGGTACCTTCTCCTGCTTGGTGCCTATGAGCAGGTACGTAGGACTCTGGTCTCGTGGTTGGACCACTAAGGTGCAGTGGGAGGAGAGGAAACCTCGGCTTCCCGCCTCATAGTCCTCATCTGAATCACAGGAGCGGTCAACCTCCTGCACCGATGCCTCTCGCATCTGGAGCTGACCCAGAGGCAGCTGAAACAGACAGAAAGGATGAAAGAGGACACGGCGTTAAATGGAAAAAAACATTTAGAGGTTAAAAAAAAGGGCTAAATTGAATTCGGATGGTTAAGGCGATTCAGGAGTGAAGAAAGAGAGGCTTGTTTTATGAACCTTGTCCTCCTGGTTGCGATAATAGTAGAAGATTTTTCCCACCAAGGAACACCACACCAGTTTCGAGTGTCCGTGTTTGACCTGAAACAGTAGCATGAGAAAACTTTTGAGACGAGACGATTTGTCATAACAGCAATAATCGAATTGGGTGTTTTTGCATTCACTGAAACCGAGATCAAGAGTTTATTCAAAATTTCTAAACCTGACCAGATGTCCGCACATCGTTTAAAATCAGCATAGAGACATTTCATGTCTTCCAAAATGAAAATGATGTAGCTGGAGATGACACATCTCTTTCTGACGTCTTCCAGAGACTTTCAGAAGTATGAATGGAGCTATGATGTCAGCCTTCCAGACTTTCCCAGCTGTGGATCCCTGCGACGGGGTCACCAGGGTTAACTGAGCTCTAAGAGGTAGAACATCCCCTGCCTGAATACCGGTCATGTCATAACTAGCAGATCAAAGTCCGCTGGCAGGAAGGGATCCGGGTGTCGGCGAAGCAACATGAGCTCCATCATCTCTTCTTGAGACTGTCAGTCACCTGCCAGAGACCTGTCACACACACTCGACAGATGTTTAAGTGTCTTAATTTTACCAACAGACCAGGCCTCAGCTTAAAAAAAGAGAAGCCGGAGGAGGCGAAAAGGAAGGGGGGAAGGAGCTCTCGAACATTCCAGCATCTATGGTCCTGTGGCCGTGTCCCAACGTGAAGGAGGTTTTCAAGAATCTGCCTGTTCTGTCAAATCCTCCCCAACCCAGAGTCAAGCAGGGCAGACTGGTAGCGCAGCCGTTAGCACAAAGCAGGATGGTTCTCAGTTTGAACCTTCAGGTCCAGACCGCAGCCCACCCAGTGCTGCAGGTCACATGACCCCGTTACAGGATAAGAGGTGATGGATGATGGACTTTATCTCAGGAGAAATTAACAAGTTAACACAAACCACACACAAAGTAGCGATTATCAAATAGTAAAACAAATAAAAAATTCCACTGTTGTTCACATTAAATAGGCAGTTTGCCTGTTGTATTCTGGGAAATTAAAGGGGTATTTCCACACTCCACACGTAAGCGCTTGTTGTAAAAGTAAATCCTATTAGCTTAGCTTAGAATATGATCAGGGAAGTATAAAAAAATCCGCCTGCAAGCATTCCTTAAAGATCGTTAATGGACAGTTATATCTGGTTTGTTAAATCATCAAGAAGCTGTAGCAGTCCTTGAATGTCTGTTTGTTACCTAAGAATAATTAGGCCAATGCAATATCCCAATGAAATTAAAACTAACTGTTTCTACACTTCACGCATAGAAATTGTTAATTAATTAGGTTTAGAGGTAGAATACTACTTAGATTTGAAGCAGAGTCAGGTTAGCTGTCCCCACTCTTTATTCTATTCATAAGATTTCAAGATCAAATTAAACGATGACTCGTGACTTCTGACCTTTGTAAGCCAACCTCTGGCTGTGGGCTTTGCAGCCGTCTCCACGGTAACGGGGCTGCTGGCCTGGACTTTGAGTATGTTCTGCAGAACCCTGATCCACTCCTCCAGGATGTTGGGTGAATCTGCGGTCAAATAGAAGGTCTTCTTCTCGGTAATCAACTGGGCAGACGAAAAAGGGGAGAAATATGGGAAAAATGCAAAGCCAGGCCGACCGAGATAGCATCATCGTGTCAGAGGAGATCAGAATCAGCTTCCGATGAGCCAGGAAAACATTCCAGACCAACGCTACACCTGATGTCATCTAAAGCTGCTCCTCTGGTATGCGGCACTAAAGCTCCACCGCGGTGAAGGTCTATATTAAGCGTGCTGTGAGTGGATGTTCTACTTTACTTTTTAACACTCTGTGGCAGGAATGCACCCTTTAAAAACGCAGCTCACCTGAAATGTCTGCGCTCCTTCTCCACGTACGATACAGCACGACGAGTTCAGCTCAATCTGACCCTGAGGTTTTCTGATCACATCGCTCTGAAAACACACATGGACACACACAATAAATCCCAATTTCTGATAAATATTATAAAATAACTCCACCAGAGACCTCAACACCCATTCTTGTAAAATTTAGTTACAGGTGTGACGATGGTACTTGTGTCTTCACCGCAGCTCTGCAGTCAAAACCTTGAGATATTCCTGCTATGTTTTCTGTGCAGACAGTCGAACCTTAGAAGGAAGAAGACGGACACACTCGCGGCGAGATGCACTCACGGGAGATTTGTAGTAGAGGATCTCTCCGTTCCTCAGGATAAACCAGCGACGTTTCCAGGCTTTGACTTGACTGCCCATCTTCAGTAGGTACCCAGACTTCTCCAGCGTCTCCTGCGGACACGAACAGCGGAGGGATTATGACCAGCTTCACGGATATCGATGCAGTGGAGGCGACAATGGGAGGACTCTACTCACAGGCCCAGTGCTCTCACAGGAGTAGGAGGAGGTCCGCTGAACTTTATGCTCCGGTTCAGAGTAGTCACTGTCCAGGGAGTAGGCGTCAGGAGGTATGGCGTAGTCGCTCTCTGAGCTGATGGAGGACATAGACACACCTGTGGCACAGGAGAGAGACACATTTGAGAAAATCTTTGATTAAAAAAAAAAAAGGAAATTGCAGAATTCTGCAACTGCGTATCATTCAAGGCTGCAGAAAGAATATAGTCTCTCATATGTGAAAGATGTACCATTTCTCTGTGAATGGGACTTATTTTTATGCATGTAATGTCCGTCTTTAGCCCTGTTCACACAGGATTAGTTTTACCCTGGGACCTCTGGTAATTTCTAACAATGATGAAGGTTGTCTGTGATCTTTATCCCGTGCAAAATTGCCCATGCTTTTTTTTCCTCTTGTCACTTTAGAATTATGAAGGCTGTATGCTATAATTCAAAGTTTGAACAGATGTTAGAGCACAAAGTGAACTACTGAACTATTCACCCGGTTAGACGGACAAATTCATTAAATCAGTTATTAAAGTGTTGATCGGCAAAGGTGGAGCTGTTTTAAATACTGACAGGTCATTGGTAATCTCTTCCCCGTGATAAATAGTATCAAAAATATTTTTTAACATCCATTATAATTTGCAAAGTAATTAAAACTGTCTCTGACACGCAGTGGAGTGAGACGGAAAGTAGCAGAGCCATAACAATGGAACGTGAATTTAAGTAAAACGCAGATTCTTTATCTCGTTTGAATGCGACATATGAAACACAGACATAAGGGGTAATATCTGAATCACAGGACGTCCTCAGGTGAAACTATTAAAGCCCTAGTCTGTCCAAATGGGGCTTTAATTTTCCATGGAAAAATCTTCTAAATATCCACCAACAAGAACGCTCAAAATGTTTTCATTGTAATCTCTGATCCTCACCTCTCTTGACAGCGCGTGGGCTCCCGGGAACGCTGCCCTTCCTCTCCGGGCTCAGGATGGATGTCCGTAAACTGGCCAGGGAGCTGCTGTCATCCTCTGACCCGGAGTCGTCATCCGGCAGGGGCACCGTGCTGATTTGAGTGGCTTTCTAAAATACATACCAGTGAACATGACCCAGGTGAAAACTGGTCTCATCCTTTCAAGGACAAATTGTAATCCATAAGCACAGACACAAGTGTAAATTTCACTCACCCCTTTTAGCGTGGTATAGACTGGGACGTTGATGTTCTTATAGATCAACTGGGTGAACGGTCCTGCCGCTGGATACTGGGGTAAGGTGGACACTGCAACACACATTATACACATAAAGAATGATCAACACACAACCTAGTGTCATTGCTATGGATGGATGCTATGCAGAACACATAATTATACATATGGAAGCACCTAATGTTATAGTAAAACTCCTGTGTCTGCATGCTAATCTGTATATTAGCATGGGGGATGTGTGGCATGCTAAAACAGGCACTACTGTGTTAATATGGAGGAGGATAAGACAAAAGAAATCCATTTTAATTGTACACACTTTGTAGCTGGTCTCCTCGTGTATCCACTGATAAGATGATACACATAAAAACTTTGAGCCAACGCATAATAAAACATGTCTGTGGTATTTAGACAGAGATCTCAACACGCCAACAACAGATGCACCTTAAGGCAAAAACATGCCAGGAAACAGAATAAGCTGAGCAAGCTCCAACTTAATCCACAACAGTGATTTGGCAGTCAGCTGTGTGTACCTGGCAGCCGGCAAATTGAACAGTCAAAGCGGTGTCAAACCTCTCTGTCTGCATCCTGACGAAATGCAAGATGTCGGGACAGAAGACACGGCGGTAATTACACCCAGACCCCAAGTCCTTTCATCGCAGTTAATTAAAAAGCAGCCTTTCCCCCCGCGCTCCCCTTTTTTCTCCCTTACTCCCATGATCTCATGATCTTCAGTGGCTCCTGAAGAGGTGCCCACACCTGCACAGGTGTGCGGAGCCCGGGGCCAGAGGAAGTGACATGAAAAACAGCAACGACAGATCCAAACAGACCACACTCCCCGAGCTGAATGGCACGTCTCTTCACATTCACACTACTGACTCATTTCCCACAACACAAGCAACACCACCCAGGCTCCTCACACACACACAAACAGGGTTATAAAACTATATATAAGTTTAATTCCTTGCTACAGTATAAATAACGCCAGGAATTTGTGGCTTCTTTTTTTATTTTTCTCGATGTAAGGGACTCACCTCGTCCAGGGCCCCGGGCTCCAGGACTGGCCTCTGATACTCTCATTCCTGACTTAGCCACAGCGTAGATCCGACTCTCCTGCAAAGATCAGTCGCATAAATTCAACTCAAACGTGATGCACATGATTAGAGAGTTGTGGCGCTAAGGCTGAATGAAAGTTTGCATAAATATTTTTTACATCGGCATAAAGTACACATGCAGGAGTTGGGCTATAATACTGTTCTGTCGCACCCAAGAAGGGAAGCGATGCAAAGGAGGAGTCGGCGGCTTTAGAACTTCTGGATCCAGCCGCTCCAGCTCTTCTGCAAGTCCCACAAACGAGACTCCATCCCGGGACGGTTCCTCTGACCCAGGGCCCTCCACCACTCCATCCATGCTGTCTAGGAGCCCGTCGTCAATGTCCGTTTCTTCCACAAGCTGAGAGAAAGGCGAGGTGGTGGTGCCTGTGCTCTTGAGGGTAGAGGAGGTGGAGGAGGGCGTCATGATGTCTATGTTGACGTTGAGGTGGTGGAGTCGGTCCAGGCTGGGCTGTGGCTGGCTGTAGTGCTTCTTGACCAGCTGGATGCTGTCCCTGGGGGTGAGCGGAGTCCGTACCTTGGGTAAGGTCATGCTGGCGCCGGACTGGTGAACCGGAGGCTGGGAGGAATGGGGGAAAGGGTTGTTGGTGGAGGGGGAGCGAGACAGGAGCGGGCTTTTGGGTGTTATTCTGATGGGAGACTCCGGAGTGCTCGGCCCGTGCGCCATCTCGTACGCGGAGGACGAAGACGAGGAGGACGAGGACGAGTGGAGACACTGAGAGCGGAACTTGCTGTTGAGCTCGTCGGAGGAGTTGTCCCTGTCGGAGCACCCTGCGTGGCCCTCTGGGGGCTCCGGCCCACCGTTGGGGTTGGGGCACTCCTTGCTGCGGCCCTGAGACACAGCATCATGGGCCGCGAGGTCACCGAAGCAAATCCCTTTACTGATCAGTTCGGGAGACCACTTCACATCTGAGGGGAAAGAATATGGTGTGAGGAAGTCTACAAAAATAAGTACAAGTAGATTTTGCACATTTTTGCTTGTGATTTCTTTTATCCAGATTGGTGCAGATGTGCAGGTGTGAGGTGGTAGACATTTATATGGAAGGCGATAGTTATTCAATGTCCAGTAATTAAATAGCATATGGCAGACTTCCATATATCCATATCTAATACTGTGAGCTACAAACTTTCTTTGTCTTGTTTTCACTCTTATAAAAATCATCTTGATAGTGGGAAATAATTGCAAAGATTTATTTTTTTTAAATCGTTCTGGACGCAAACCACTCCCACTTGCAGATTAATATTTCGGAAATAACACTTGTGCGAGGCTCAAAATCCTCCCTCCTTTGTTACAGGCTCCGTCTGGTCACGCAAACGCTTCCCACTGCTCATGTCAGGATAATAAAAAAATCAGGGGGCAACGCACCTGTAGGTGGGGATTTGATGTTAGAGGCGGCGCCGCGGGGACCTGTCTGCCTCCTGACGTCGTCTTGGGCGGGCGGCGTGCCGGGGCAGCTGGGAGGAAACAGTGGGCTGTTGGGCACCAGGTGGGCGTCCATGACAGGGGAGGTGGCAGGAGATCCAGAGGCTGAGGGTTTCTCGAAGAGACCTGGAAAAGGAAGTCAGAAACGCGTTTGAACTAGAGCTCTGGGCTCAACAGCCAGTAATACTAATTTAAACAGCAATCTTTCACATTTTGAAGAAAACTTTTCCATCCAAGTTAACAAAAACAAGATCAAGAACAGTTTTTTTGTTTAATATCAGTTTATATCAGCTAGTATTAGTTTATACCAATATGTTTATGAATGCCTACAGCAGTACTCACACTGTAGTTTGTCTTGCAGCAGCATTATCTGCTCCGTCTGCTTCAGGTTAGCCAGTTTCAGTTGCTGGTTCTCTTGCTCCATCTGTAAACGTCACATTTACGTGACATGAAACACAAGTTAAGCAGCAGTTTAAATAATCCTCTTTTACAACCCTTTGTTTCGTGTCTGATCCGAAAGCCACGATAAAACTTCATCCTCTTTAAACCGGCTTCATTTAAGAGATTCATAGGCTGACGTTAAAAATAAGCATGCATAACTACACCAGACAGCTCGCAGAATAACCATGAGGCACCCAATCATTAAGTAACTCATTTCCACAGATAATGTCTCTATAAATGCCTCAGCTTACCTCTCTAAGCTTAAAGGTGACCCAGTCTTTAATCTTGGCAGCCTTCTCCTCAATAATTTTTGCCTCCTGGGCTCTGACTAAGATCTGCAGTCGGAGAAAACAGGTTTTCAATGTACTCTTCATGAGCATAAATGGACATTTCTGTTCTTTATCTCACGGCTGCGTTCATACCTGTTTTTCCAGCTGCATCTCTAATCTCTTTATTACAGCATCTTTGTCTTGAACCTGACTGGTCAGGTCTTGATACTTTCTGTACAAGGAGCTCTCAGATTCACTGGTCTGTATGTTCGCAGACTTCAGCTTTTCCTCCATGACATGGATCTGAAATGGATAATTGGAGGAGTGAACACACACACAAACATGGCTAAAGGACAGCTTACATTTGCGTTGGGCTCCGATGGCCGATGAGACAAAGCCGAGAAGAAAACAGCGAAGGCACCTTTCGCCAGCTTTGAAGAAAAATGCTTTTTAAGCCCTTAGGTATTTCTTGTTTTTAAAGAAAGGGCACTGTTAAATTACCACCTACAGAAAACACCTGGAACAGACAGTAATGACAGCAAATTGGCGATTAAACCCGACAGCAGGAGAGACAGAGTACGTGTGATATGTGTGAGGTTTCTAATCCTCTAAACACACACTCTTCTTTTTGTTCGGCTCCATCAAAGGTTAACTCTTCACTTTGTGGATAAGTGTGGAGCAAAAAAAACTAGCGGAGGATGCGGTTTTGCTTCAATACGAATAATCAGTCCAATGAGATTTTATCAGACCAATCAGTCGTGTTGTAAATGATATGAAAATATGAACTGGAAACGCATTTTTAGCTTTAAGGAGGTTAATCCGAACGCACCAAAAGCCGTAGTCATTTGCAGAAATGTAATTTGAGATGGTCTCCAAAAACAAACCAGTGCCCATAGACCAGCGGAAAACACATTTATAGCTTGGTACAACAGTGGTTTTGGCCTCTATAGTTAGGGAGCTGAATAATGGCTAAAGTGAGGTCAAAATATTCTTGTTTCATTTGGTTAACATATTAGATTTCCAGGTATTACACCATCGACGCCAACCAATGAGAGTTTAGCTTCAGGTCGGCCGGTCTACTAGATTGGTTTCCAATACAAAGTATTTGACCATATTTGAACCTGACAGACTTCTGCAGGAGAAAAAGAGCTTCACAACAGTACCTCATATGCCGGGGTAGAGACCAGGCTCAGAGTGCTGCTAGTCGGCTTAGAAAGCTGACTTTAAGCAAATTTAGGAGTAAACTAGAGGCGCAACACAGATGAAGTGTAGTGAAATTAAGCAGAAATATCTTCAGCAATTTATTATCTGTGGTCTGAAGGATGAACGGTGCTCCTCTACCTGTTTCTCAGCACTCTCGGCCCGCTGGTCAGCCTCTATGACCCTTTGCTCCAGCTCCTGCATCTGGAAGAGAAAAGAAAGAAAGAGAGGTTAAGTGGTTTCCGATATGGGTCAGGGGCTGGGTAAAAGGTTAGAAGTGGTCATGGGAAATTCCTAACTCCTCGCTGACTCATAGGTGGGCTATATTTATTTTAAAGAAAACTCAAAACACGTCCCGTAACCTGCCACAAAGAGCTTCAGCTAGACCACCGCACCTGCAGAAGCACGCAGACCTGCTTAATCCTTCATAATCGCCACTGGGGAAGACAGTTTTAAAGATTAATGCAGTGAGATCAACTGTATAATGGATTGGATTTCTAATGAAGAGAAGTTTTGAGAAAGAAATATTAATTCAGTAAGGTCGTTTAAGCATCAGCCAACTCGGAGAAACAGAGTGAAAATAATCCCCCGCAATCAAATAATAAGTCGGTGTTTGAACAGGAGCTGCGCTTTGAGCAGAGACGCAGATATATTGTAGAAATAACTGGAGAGGCCCACGGAGGAGGCGAACCATCCTTCACGACGTTACTACCGCCGGCCAAACAGCAGTGTTATAGAAGAATGCTGGTGTGTGTGCACAAGCTTGCGTCACCTTTTGTGCAAGCATGCATGCTCGTGCTTTCAAAGGCGAACGCTATCCATCCTGTCAGTACGCACACATCTGCAAGTACCCTCTCTCCATACGCACACAAACACACACACACATACACACACATGCAGGAGTGTATGCGCAAAATGCCCCCAAATGCTTGCACACGCACAAGTTCAACACAGGACACCCGGCCTTACGAGTTCAGTGACCCGGTTGAAAGGAGAGCAAACAAACTAATGGATTCACTCTGCTTGGGAGACGCATGTGAATTCCTCCCATCATTTTTGTTCGCCTTTCCCTTTGTCTCTCCTCTCTTTCTTTCTGCCCTCTCATCACCTCCACAAAGGGCCCCTGATTCCCAGAATCCACCACACTCACAACATCAGAACGCTTCCCCGCAGCCAGATTAACGCTCAGTAAAAGTCCGGGTGCATCTGCGAGGGGGAGGCGTGGGTGGACGCCGATGGTTAGCGGTTGGAGGACTCTTCACCCGGAGGTCACAAGCCTTTATTGTGAGTCAAAGATTTCGCCGAGCTTCAGCCGGAGAGGAGCGAATCGTTTTTTTGTCACAAAACCAGGAGAGGCCACTTTAGGTGAATGTAAAGATACTTAAAGGTTGCAATGTTGGACACGTGTGGGGAGTTCAGATCGGAAGAAGACATTCAGCTGGGAAAGCAGCCAGTCCGGTTTAGAGGAAGTTAGACATCACAGACTCCAGGAGAAAGAGGTACAAACCATGAGAGCCAACACTGGTATGTTAGTGGGAAGCTAACAATGAGTTTGGACCTTGTAACGTATATAAAGATGAAATATTAGCTACAGCCTCAAGTGGCCATTTGAAGAACTGCACTTTCACATCAGCTACATTCCCATCCTTGTACGTTGCACTTGGCTAAATTACCATAAATTAACTTGAGGTTAATACTTGTTAACGGAGAGACTTAACAGTCGAGCTGAACCGCTTTTGCATCGATTTTTATTTTTTGGCGGCTGTGTAAAATGAGGAGACCAGAACATACTCGTATGTACGAGCGGTTCATCAGATGGACTTGAGTCTCGAACATCATCAACACCACCTGTCATGTTCAAACTGATTACATGACGTCTTAAAAATCCATGTTACTTTTAATAACCGCCCTGTACAGCTGTTAAATATTCCCGATAGTAGCAAGCTGATCTCATTACTCAGTGTGAGCGATCGAACGGGGGAGCTGACGGTAATAAAGAGGTTTTAAGAGCTCAGATATGGACACAGACGGTGTAACCCAGGACTCCGTGTCTGTGTCTGACTGCAACTGTTAAAGCCTGAGTTGCTGAGCAGGCGTGAGACAACTATGTTGACCATCCGGCATCTGTCAAGTCACAGTGCAACACACCAGCTTCTGCCACTTAAAAAGGACGAGGGGGGGTCATGTTTCGTAGCCATGCAGAAGCAGTTTTCACATTTAAAGAATAAATCTGGTGATTATACTAGATTATCTTTTTTCAGTAAAGACCATGAATTATGTCATTAACTATTTGTGGATTCAACACATGAGGTAGGTTAATCATTTGTGAGTCTGTCCCATATACACATTCCGTTGCCATAAATACTAATAGTGACTTAAAATAGTCCACAACAAATGCAACTGGTTAAATAAAGCCTCAGGGGCACCAACAGTCTAGGACAAATGGAGATGGAATAACACTTTTTTTAAAATCTCAATTGTGTGTTTTTATCAGGCAATGCTGTGGGGCGTTGTCACTCTCTGCATTCAGTGTGAATTCCAGGGAGACTGATAGTATCCAGAGAGGTAAGAGATAAGATGGGACCAGACAAGAGACAGCCGTTCATCAGTTTCCCAGACAGCTAATAATCTGTCGCAGCTAAATATCAGTTTGCTCTGTTAGCTGCCAGAAACAAGCTGAAAGGCATCTGATCTGGATAATTAAATCAGATTTAATTTTTCCATTTTGTTGTTTTACACTCTTTATGTTCAAGGTCTGAAAATCTGATGAGCTGACAGACTCTTACTTGCACGGATCAGACTCAAAGGGCCTCACGATAGACGGCCAAAATTGGCTTGACAGTGAAGTATCTGTTTACTGAAGCGTTCCACCTGCCTCTCAACTTTAATCATTAACTCCCGCCCACAGCTGATGCTTAGAAATGGCTCCAGTTCACACAGTGAAAGGTTAAAACCGCTTTACAAAACAAGGGAGTAACAGCTGAAGGGAAGATAAACTAAATAGCGAGAGAGATGAATTAAGTCTTGGATGCATACACAAACATGTAAAGAAAAACAGAGCAGGCAACTCCTAAGAAACCCCAAATGCACTAATGGTTATACTCCAGGGATTAAAATATATTTAAATCATTAAGACAAATGAACGTTCCTGACTCCTTAACGGTTGCAGTAAAAGCATTACAAGACGTGATCTAAACAAGTCTCTTCATGAAAATAAATGTTTATAAATGTCGGTGTGAACCCAGTGACCTTTCCTGGAGTGTTTTTTTGCTTGAGTCAAATAACAGTGCAATGCTCTTCTAACCATGTGACGCATATAGAAGAGATTAATACAATTTGTCCAGTATTCAATTAGCAAAGCAATGAACAGAAACAGCTGAGTGGGAATGCCACCATTCCTATAATCTGGCTCTGCCTCATAAACAAACGTCCAACACGCTATCGATGAGGATGTCAATATCTTCTAATAAGACTCTTCCCATAAAACAAAGTTTTTCAGGCCAAGGACCCACAAACTGATGGAGAGATTAAGTAGGGACACCCTACCAATTATATGTGTTACATATTAAACTCGGCCTAGTCCAAATTATAAATATACATCATACATCATCATCATTCTGCATTCAATATTAAGCTAATTTTTCTAGCTATTTTTTGTTCAAGTGATTAATGGGAGCGAACGGCACTGTTAGCTTCTCTTCCGCCAATATTGCAGCACGTCTCTGGGATTTTACCTGGGGTCTGAAGAGGCCTTCAGAGTTAATGTTTAATATGCGGCATTGTGATTGGCTCAGCAGCAATAGGGGTGGGGCCTACTGTGTACAGGGAGCTTAGATTGACAGGTCTAGTGAATGAGTGTTGAATGAGTGAAGTGTTGACTGAAAGAGAACGTCTTCTGCCTCCATTTAACCCTTTACTAAAATATGTTGGATTCGAGTTAATGTGTATTTAAAGAAATTAAAATCTGTGGGTGAAAATTAATATATACAAAAAATATCTAATCAATCAAAGATTTTGCAACCCCCCTGCAGTACCTCCGCAAAACCCCCAGGGGTCTGGAATCCCCTGTTGAAGACCTATGCTATAAATCGTTCTGACGTGTTTGATGGATTCTGGATGTGCAACAGAAGCTTGACCCTAACATCCTCTGTCGGGCTTTGGGGCGTTCCAGCCAAAGTCCATGAGGGCTTGTATCTGTCCATCTGTCAAATCAGACATTTGGAACGCTTGTACTGCATCGGAAAACAGAAAATAAACCATTATAAAAAGCAAATAATCCCTAATTGTATAAGAAAAAAATAAATAATGGAGGCTTAAGAACAAATGCTATGGCACAACCAGTTCATCAAGCACTTCTATTAATTTCTGCTTAATGGTGTTGTTTTGACAAAAACAAAAACATTTTCATCATCTGATATGCCGTCCGCTATGTAAGATGAGAGCCTGGAAAATGTTAAAATCAGACAGTCAGTCTCTAAAGTGCCTTGGCCGTGATACAAGTGCAGAATGTAAAATAAAACGTCCCAAAGCCTCACCAGTACGAAACGCTTTTTGGCGTTGTAAAGGTAATGCGATATGTCACTAAGGAAAGACCCATCCAGTTTACATCGTTTCAAGCCCTTGCAGCGTCTCAATCACTCAACAGATGACGTTATGTTAATTAAGATTATATGATTATAGATTATAATTTAGAGACGACCAGTGTTAGACTTTCAATCTTTTCTCACTATGGCCTGAGAATGAATCCTAATAGAAGTGTTTTTTACACTTTGTGGATAACCTGACACACCAGATGGTTTGCTATACCTTTAAATGGTGTCGTGTTTATCGCGTGCACAAAGAGGGTTCCATGTGAACATGTGGAATTTACAACCTCATAAGTGGAACAGCAATATTCCCAACAGACTCATTCTTTCAATTTGAAGACATTAACAGAACCATCTAGGAAGTGGTCCTCGGAGATAAGTATTCAAAAGAACACGGGGCAGGTGATTGGACGAACCATCTGTCTAAACAAAGGAGCTCTGAATGCTGATGTGCAGTCAGTGTATGTAGATAGGTAGGTAGCAGGTTAGTAGACAAGTCTTGACATCTTTGAAAGTAACTAATAGGCGATTTAGACTTCTGAGCCATAGCTACGACGACAGGCCAGACCATTCAAAGATCCTAACGCTGCAGCCTGACATGCACCTCCACAGAAATCCAACTACACCTCGCAGCAACCAATCACAAGAGTAGTGATTGGTCCGTTTGGTAGTACTGTGTTTCCATTTTAGTATTTCTGGCTATCTCACGGATCTCACGGTCTTAACCACAGTCTTAACCAGTGCGTTGCTGTGTTGATAAAGAAAAGTGTGCCATATAGCTATACAAGCTGTATAAACACAGTCGCACATGCATTCCCCCGATCGGTGCAATTTCCCAAATATGATGCAGGGATTATTCACCTTTAACCATTTAACTTAACATTAACTTTGCTCTGTCTTTTGAGCTGCTCGCAGCCCTGGAGCTTCTAACAGGACACAGTCAGACCGGCCATCCAGTGACAAAATCAGAATGTGACAGGCAGGTACAATAAATAACAATAAATAGTAAATTAGCGAGGGACACAGCATTCCTGTTCACACCGAAGCCGGGCCGAGAAAATCCCGGGTTGATTGCCGACCCGGGTCTACCCAGGTTTTTCGCTCGATGTGAAAGGGGCTTTAGAAACAAAAATTAACCCAACTGGCTAAAACATTACCAACTAGCGTTTGGGTGATGTATTTACATTGCAGGCCAAGTATAAATGGCTCGGTGTAATCCCACAGTACTATCAACGAGCCTTAAAGCACACCCATAGCCGCCACTAATTCCACACAGGACTTTGTTTGTACCACAGTCATATTTGACTGAATATTTCACAGACATGTTTGACTGTGGTAGTTAAATATTATTAACTACCACAAATAGATTTATTTCATGTACAGGCTGTATTTAAACTTCAAAACAATTTTGTTGTTGGCCTCACTTCTGTTCCAAATATCCCCCTCAATCTACTTCAGTTTTCCGTACAAGGAGAAAGAGTAACTGCTGACTCCGATAGATCACACCTTCCCTTCCCAGTGTGCAGTAAAAACTCAAACTAATACTTAAATGAAGTCATCATCCAGTTACACTTCCCACGAGGCAAAATGGGGCATCTCCTTTCATCTCTCAAGCTCTGGAGATAAATGCCATGTCACAGGCAACAACGTTAACTTTTTTTTTCATGTTTTTCCATACCAAAGTGGGTCAATGCGTAAAACACTCCTAACTTGGCAAGAGGGGAGATGAAGAGCGTGAAGCAGTCTTTCCAAACAGCAATAACATGACGGAATGGCAGTCACTCAGCACCCACCCCCCCACCAAAAAAAAAACTCAGAAAAACATACTCAGCAACGGCCTCCACTTAAACCCTCCTCAGCGCTGTGTGTGTCAGTATGTGTGTGTTTACAAGAGGAGTGAAAGAAATGCTGGGAGATTAATTAGACATTTCACCAAAAAAAAAACCTAATGTTTTTGGCAACATGGCCAAAAAGAACATTTAAAAATAATCGCATGTTGTTGTAAGAAAGAGAAGGAGAGTAGCAGGTCCATATTTTAAACGGATGTAGCAAGGTAGCTGTAGAAAACTTGTCTACAAACTCTTAAGTTTAGCCCGATTTGTGTTTAACTGGTGGAAATAAGCGTCAATGACCTAAACCTTAAACCTGGATCTGGACTTTAGTAATATGGCACCTATTCAAACTTAACATGCCCACTAAATACTGTGATCTGAGAAGATTTATACACCGACCAGGCGTAACATTATGACTACCTTCCTAATATTGCCTGGTCTGGGCTAGGTGGGTGCTACATGTCTAAGTAACATCCACACGAATGAATGCCAGGTCCAACACTGAATTGACACAAGATGACGAATATCATTCACCTCTGCTGTCAGTGGTCATAATGTTGTGGCTGAATGGTATACATTTACCTGGTTGGATAAATGAATCAGAATATGACATGTGTGAAAAGGTTCTGGCCGCTTCAGAGCATTAAATCTCCCTAAATCCAACAGAGGAAGACGTTTTTTTATTCCACAACTTTACAGGACATGTTGAATTCATTCTTTGAGAATTGAGAAATACTGACATCGATTCCAGCGGCTATCTACTTTCCAAACACCTGACGCTTACCCCACATAGAGCAAACATACGCAGAACGAATCTGTTTATGACTGAGAGCTTACATTGTTATTAGGTGCTAAGATTTTCCCGCTGAACAGATTACCAAAAGCTTACACCACCTTCTCAATTCGACACTTTTAATCCGATTGGGCCATTACTGTGATAATTAGTGGCTTCTGTTAAAACAGGAGCTGTGTTTAATAGTTTTTGGAGCAGAGTAGAGATCTACACCACAGGGAAATAAAATGTATAAGCTCCACTGATGACGCTTGTTTTGGACTTTTTCTGTTACAATACCAAGCTGCCAGGAAAACAGTAATCTGTTTGGCTGGTGTGCATCTCCCTCCAAGATCACTGTAGTGGAGAAAATCTTTATTAATGACTTTCTCAATGCTGGTATGAGCGTCCCGCATGGGACCTCACAGAGGAGCTGGAGGTCTGACAGAACCTGACAGAGGACGCAGCAGGGAGTCGTCGTACTCTTATCAGCCACAGGGTTATGTTTGGACTGT